>NW_026622886.1:32662700-34157900 GCF_023065955.2 Ursus arctos
TTTCTCATAATCAGTAGTCTCTATTACATGATTCTTTACAATGTAATCTAGGGAATCTTAAAATAATGTAAATTATTTTTTAAAAACCACGACCCATTAGGGGGAGGAATGATACAAAGGGGAGTCAGATAAGTACTAATTAGGCAAATAGGCAACATTTGTATACTTCAGTAGCCATATTATCACTGAATTAGAAATGTTATCTGCTCCCCGTAATGTAAATAAAATAGTCTAGGTTTTTTTAAAAAAATACATTCACTTTTCGATCTAATAATTATAAAGATCAAATTGCTATAATCAATACTATTTTGGTATTTTTAAACATAGCACAAATTTTACTTGAAAAGCAAAGTTGGGCAAGGAGTTCCTTTGCAAAGACTACTGCCAAGACATTGATTTTCTCTGTGGTCTGATTGCCTCAGTGTAAACCAATCAAATAGTCATGACCACACCTTGAATAAAGGCCTAATTAAAGTTCTGCTCTCCTTGGATAGGACAATTCTTTTACAAAGGGAAGTAAAAAGAATGTTCTTTCCAGTTTGCATTCTGATTTGTACCGGATTGCGACAAAGTGTGTATTTGTGAATTATGTGTGATTAGAACAATATACCACACTAGACATAAAGTGGTGATTAGAGCAGCAAAGTCCTGGCATGAGAAGATGGGCTGGGATGCTGGTAGCTTCTTTTGTGGAGGTCTGGTGCCTAAGACTCAACAGTTTCATTAATCCTATGCAGTTAGTCTCACAGGCGTTGGGGTAAAGAGACTACAATAAATGTGAAAGACCACACATTCATTCATTCATCAGATTTAATGAGTGCTTACTACTACAGGCAATTTGTTAGTTGTTGATCTAAAACTTTCTAGAATGTGAGAGGAGAGCTTGCTTTCAAAAACTTCCTTTCATTTTCTTTATGAGGAAATACCCAAGACCATTTTATCAGCTAGAGGATCGCTTCCATCAGCAGCGCTGGAGAGCTATGCTACTGTATCACAGAGCCCTCTAGTGGTAGAAACATTCATTTCATCACAAATGTAAACAAATATGAAAATGCTACGAATTTTACCTCTGAATGAGCTTTTTCTTCAGCCTGTAAAAGACAAAAGGCACAAAAATAATCTATAAATAACTAACATCATTTTGCTCCACAAGTATAAATGAATAATTCCATTGTATAATTATACTGTATTTTTAAAATAGATGATCCAGTAAGACTAGTAAAATACATATTATTATAGTAAAATACATGTTATTTTATAATATTATTATAAGCTATTGATATTTACATTGTATTTTATATTATAATTATGATATTATATTATTATAACTTTAAGATTGCAAATGAATACTTCCTTATATGTAAATGATACATTGAAAATGTAGGTTATTTGATTCATGGTTATATAATATGCCTTAAAAGCAAAGTTGGAATTAAAAGATGATGTTACTCTAAGATTCAGACCATAAGCAACAAAAACAAAAGTAGTTATAAAATTATCTAAAAAGGATGGGAGTAGGAAAAAAGGAAACATTAGATTTTTTTTCATACATATTATAGAAAATGCACTCCATGATATTATAGAGATCTTCAGCCAAGACTTAGGAGTCAGAATTTTATTCTGTGATTTACAGATCATAAAAAATGACAAATAAAGCTGGAGGGAACATATTGACCTCTACTGATAACCAAAGAAAATCAGTTTATTAGTTTCTATCTTCTTTTACTGTCCCTAATGATCATTCATTAACTTTACGGAGCCGCAAGTCAGCAAAACAGTAAAATGCCGTGTCCAGGGGGTGACAGAAGTGACTGACAAACATCTTGGGTCATGGACATTATGGAAATGAGGACGGCTGGAGGAACTTGCAGGCTGTTTGGACTCAGTTGCAGAAAATTCCTAGCTCTGTGTCTCTTCTTTGTACTGGACTGCAAAACACCAAACAATGAGTTATGTGCACCATTACATCTGGGAAGCTCCCTTATCCTGGAAAAAAGTTGGAGAATGAGTAATACCGCTGAACAGCACAAATCTGCCCGTTGCGTTGAGCCATTTCAAAGTGAAAAAAAGTCTCTTATTTCCTTTTTTCCCTTTGGGGATATTTCCTGATTAACTGATGCAGAAGTACCTGAACTGCTTTTTATCCCTTTTTTTTCTCCAGAAAACATAAAATAAGCCAAGTAAAATAAACATAAAGATATTTTTTATGCATAAGCATTTCTTGAGTGTTCTCTTTCCTGTATTTTCTCTGCTCTTAAAAATAATGTATAGTTAGTAATAGAGTGTTTAAATAATAGAGTGGTTGAAAAGTAGAATCCTAATAGCCTTTATAAGAAAACTGTTTTAAAAATAAATGCTAACATAAAACTTGAATATTTTACATCTCAACTTTATTTTGTAAGAGAAGATTTTATTTTTTAATTCTTATAATTTTAAGGTTTCAGATACAGTTTGTTTTTGAATCGGAAGTAGTGAACTAATTTTAAGGTGGAAATTTCATCTTAAAGCAAAAGGAAGCTGGAAGTTGTTTGCCTTAAGACATATGGTACAATTATGTATACAATAACTATGACTATTTGTTTTCCCTAGAACTTTGCATGTTTATTGCCACTATATTCTGCCCAAGTCTTGCTTCAAGGCTTGCTAGGATTATATAAAGCTGATAGTAAATAATTTGTATGTTTAAAAAGAAGCAATGTATTCCATTTAACGAAAAAGTAAAAAGATATCCATCATATTTTCTCATTAAAAAAGCCTTAATAAGTTATATATACTACTCATAATCATAACCATTACATATTAATTCTATAGGTATTGTATATAATGACTTTTCTCAACGCTGTTTTTTCAGAACTTTTTCTTTAATCTTTCATGCCCCATGGCTATTAATACTAGGTAAGGTATTATCACCAGGTTGAAGCAATGAGGCAGAATATTAATAATATATTTCTTTCAGCCATTTAGGCTTGGGATTAATAATGAGGGAATGTGATTACTTGCCATTTTTATTTATTTTATTTTATTTTTTAAAAATTTTATTTATTTGACAGAGAGAGAGACAGCCAGTGAGAGAGGGAACACAGGCAGGGGGCATGGGAGAGGAAGAAGCAGGCTCCCAGCAGAGGAACCCGATGTGGGGCCCGATCCCAGGACTCCGGGATCACGCCTTGAGCCGAAGGCAGACACTCAACGACTGAGCCATCCAGGCACCCCTACTTGCCATTTTTAAATGATGGTTTTGAACCAAGCCCAATGTCCTGAAGGATGGTAGACAGTATAAAACATTTTGCCTAAATAAAAACCTAACCGATGTTTCTTTATTCCATAAACCATTAATTGGCCATTCATTTGCCCATTTAAACTTACTGAAAAAAAAATTTCCTTTAGTAGTAGCTGTGTGTTAGGAAATATGCTAATGAATCAAATATGGCCCCTGCTCTTATTAAATCAATATAAATTAGATTCCAAGTACAAAACAAATTCAATAAAGTTTTTAATATACAATCAGTCAGAAAGAACCTATTTATTGCAACTATCAAAGGGCCAAGAATATAAAGAATTTAAAAAAGGCACTAGAATTAAAAAGAAAAATGACACATCCTTCCTTAGCTATTATTTATTTTCCTCACTTTTCATAGTGATATGGGTAATAAGGGGTAGGTCTTTCCTATGAGAAAAGCAACAGCACAATAATAACTAAGAACCCAAACTGAGGAAGAAAAGAAGAGGTGGTGGAGGCTGGAAGCAGCCTGAGAACACACGCCAACATCTAAAGGGGTTGATGCCAAGGGACGATAAACCTGGAGGCATTTAATCTCAGTGTTGCTAGATACTCCAATTACATTAAAAAGAATTTAGCAATATGCATTTTTAGATAAAAGCTCCAGATTTCACAGTGTTGGCTTGGATTTAAACACAAGCATACAAACTCTAAGTTTGCCAAAGGTAACAACTTGGCAGGTGAAATTTGGCCTGCGATTTCCAACCATATACAAATTCCTGGAATCTTTCTACTCAGAAATTCTATAAGGTGACATAGTCAACTTTACAACAACACGCATTTGAAAAATTCACTGATTTAAAATTTAAAAGATCTATAGGGGAAGAATCCTTCCAATGACATTTGTTAGATGGTGATTTTACAGGTAAATGTTCTTTGCAACAAGCCATCTTTACTAGTTTGTTTTAATATCTTTAAGTGAAATACATACAGCAAAATACATAAAAATATATAATTCTATAAGTTGTATATATGATAATGTTAGAGTAAACAAGGTTTATACTCCTGGTTCATAAGAACAGTATTTTGCCTAATAAGAGTAGAGAGAGCCTAATATTCTTCCTTTTTTTAAATTCAGAATGTTTTTGGGTTTTTTTAAAGATTTTATTTATTTATTTATTTATTTGTCAAAGAGAGAGAGAATAAGCAGGGGGACTGGCAGGCAGAGGGAGAAGTATGTTCTCCACTGAGCAAGGAGCCCGTTGTGGGACTGGATCCCAAGACTCTGGGATCATGACCTGAGTCAAAGGCAAATGCTTAACCCACTGAACCACCCAGGCATCCCAAGCCTAATATTCTTCTTAAAAAGAAGAAAAAGAAGGAGAAGGAGAAGAAGAAGAAGAGGAGGAGGAGGAGGAGGAGAAGAACTTTTTCTCCCCATAGATACTTAAATTATTTTATGAAGGAACACATGCACAGCTGTGTTAGCTGTATACCGCATAACTTCAAAAGATGCAATTCACACAGACTATGATATAAACAGTGCTCCTAGAACCATGTAGTACACCATAATTTTTGTAATTTTTGGTATACAACATTCCTGTTCTTCTCTAATAATTACACAAAACCCATGGGACAGATGGGATAGATCTGGCTGTTGTCTTCCAATTTTATTTTACAGCTATAGTCCAAAGAAACTTAGCAATTTGCCTGATGTCACACAATAGCTGCTGATAGAGTTAGGCAAGAATACAAATCAACTGAATCTTGATCCACAGTCCTTAAGAAGGCGTGAAAAATAATGATAAATTGCCTTTTTACTCCATGGTTTGAAAAGCACTTTCACAGACATTTTCTCATTGCCAGTGGAATCTCAGGGCATGATAATAGGGGACGGAAGTCAGAATGACTCCTCATCATCTCTGATTTTTATCTTTATCAATCCTCCAAATATGCATTTATTTGAATTGTTTAACTCTAGGTTATTTATGAATTCAAGAACATAATTTCCATCATTTTCTGTACAACTATTTGAATTCCCTAATATCCTAATAATATCACCTTCTCACGTGGCTCAATCACCTAATCCATTCTTTTCACACATAACACAAGGGTATATTTCATTTCTAAATTTTGGCACATATGTATGTGTGTATAGTCACTTTATTTTAATCTCTGTTCCCATTTTATATCATACTGCTACTACAATACTCATTTATGCTTTCTTTTTTATTTCTTTTATTTCTTATTTTATTTTTTTAATGTATTTGACAGAGAGAGAGACAGCCAGTGAGAGAGGCAACACAAGCAGGGGGAGTGGGAGAGGAAGAAGCAGGCTCATAGCGGAGGAGCCCGATGTGGGGCTCGATCCCAGAATGCTGGGATCACGTCCTGAGCCGAAGGCAGACACTTAATGACTGAGCCACCCAGGCGCCCCTCATTTATGCTTTCTTATTGACATCTGCTCTTATTTATTTATTTATTACTTAAGTAATTCATTAATTTATTTGGAGGGGGGAGGGGCCAAAGGAGAGGAAGAGAGAGAATCTTAAGCAGGCTCCATGCCCAGCATGGAGCCCAATGTGGGGCTCAATCTCACAACCCTGAGATCATGACCTGAGTGGAAATCAAGAGTCAGAAGCTTAACTGACTAAGCCTATCTACAATTTTTTAAATGTACCTCTTCTATTCCCTATAAACCTGCAATATCCAATATAGTAGCTACTAGGCACACGTGCCTATTTAAATTTAAATTAATGAAACTTAAAAATTTAGTTTCTCCGGGGGCGCCTGGGTGGCACAGCGGTTAGGCGTCTGCCTTCGGCTCAGAGCGTGATCCTGGGATTATGGGATTGAGCCCCACATCAGGCTCCTCCGCTATGAGCCTGCTTCTTCCTCTCCCACTCCCCCTGCTTGTGTTCCCTCTCTCACTGGCTGTCTCTGTCTCTGTCAAATAAATAAAATCTTAAAAAAAAAAAAAAATTTAGTTTCTCTGTCACAGCAGACACACTACAAATACTCAATAGCCACATGTGGCCAGAGGTTACTGTATTAGACAGTGCAGCCATGAACATTTTTATTAACACAAAAAGTTCTATTGGACTCTGGTTACATATTAATTGGCCATTTGTTTTCCCTTAACCCATTTTCCTTTTCTTCCTGGTCTTTCTCAGGCTGAATGAAGGCAATTTTATCCAAATACTGCTTTTGCATATATTTAAAATATTTTAATCATTCTGTATCTTTTTTTAAATTTTATTTATTCATTCCTATGCATGGCTGGATCCCAGGACCCTGAGATCATGACCTAAGCCGAAGGCAGATGCTTACCCATTTGAGCCGCCCAGGAGTCCCTCATGCTGCATCTTTTGATGCTACACAGAGACTTCAACCATAATGGTTTAAGTCAGAGCACATCCCCCCAACAAGCAGAGGCAAAGGGCCAATGGGGAGGGACACTAAGTGTTAACACATTTCTTTTATGTGTTTTTTTCTGAAAACATTTCACGTTTCTCACTTCTTATCCACTTGCCAAAAGTAGTAAATTTAAATAATAATAGTGATTTCTTCTTTTACAGAGTGTAAATGACAAATTTAATCATTAAAAGGAGAAAAGATGAGAAAAATACTCTTTCCCAATAGTAGTCTGATCTTGAGTACTATCCAAAGCAGTAACTATGCAAGATGAGCTTATAAAAGGAGGACCCTAACATTTAAACCTAATGAAATGAGTAAAACAATTAGTATTGCCCGTCATGCTTAAGTGCTCAGTGACAGCCAAGACTGAACTTTTTATGAACCTTTCGGTACTGGACTAAGGATTATTCACAGCGCTCGAGTCCCAGTGAAATTCAGTAAACTAAATAGACCTCACTCTTATCTAGGCATGAAGGAATTCTCTTATTAAATACAACTTCCTATAGATCTTTTTTGTTTTTACACATAGGGAAAATAAGTTGAACCCTGCCATTTTTCTCTTTAACGAATTAGTTTTAAAAAACACACTATTTCAGAAAATATGTTTTTAAAAAAATCTTTTAGAAGATACATTTTTAAAAAATATTTCAGAAGACATGTTTTTAAAAAATTTTAGGCCCTTACCCTTTGGCACAATCTTCTCAAAAACTGAACTTGAAAATTTAAAATAATAAAATGGAGAAAATACCATAGAACAATTACCAGTCATGGCTCAGAGATCCAAAAGAGGAAAACTAGTCAACATCATAAATTTATGGTACAGCCCAGTACATGGGTTCAGGGATTCCCAGTCATACCGCAACAGGCTTTACGAAATTCAGTTTTTCAGGCACTCACTGATTTTCATAAGTACAAAAGTCAAGTGAAGGCACCTCTACGTGGGCCACAGAGGGGCTGGCCCCGCAGCACCTGCCAGCTGATGGGGTATGCGGTAGCCTAGTGCATGCCCTTATCTCACTGTGCAACTTCTGTGTCAATATCAACCTACTGAGGGGCGCCTGGGTGGCACAGCGGTTAAGCGTCTGCCTTCGGCTCAGGGCGTGATCCTGGCGTTATGGGATCGAGCCCCACATCAGGCTCCTCCGCTATGAGCCTGCTTCTTCCTCTCCCACTCCCCCTGCTTGTGTTCCCTCTCTCGCTGGCTGTCTCTATCTCTGTCGAATGAATAAATAAAATCTTTAAAAAAAAAAAAATATCAACCTACTGAATCATCTGTGTGCTTGGCAAAGGCAGAAGCTTTCTCTTCACAGCAGATACTTACTGTTGAGTAAAGAGAAGAAGTGCTGGAGACCAGTGATAATGAAGAGCCGTGAACTGGAAAAAACAAAAAAGAACAAGAGGTGAAATAATGAAGTCTGCTCAGAAACGGTGGGTCTTTGCTGGAGAGCAGAGCATAGGGAAGCAGGGAAGTAAAATAATAACAGCTGGATATAAGAATTGGGGGACAATTCTGCTGTTATTTTTTCGAGGTCAAATTTTGAGACATGGGTAGGTCCCATACCTGCCCCCGAAAATACCTCCCTCATCATGTTAGAGAGAGGATTTGACAAACACAAGCCCTTCGAGAGTGCTGTGGGCTTATCTAAAGCTATAGTAAACTTCTACAGAATAAATTATCAGAAAATCATGGAAACCTAAAGTTGCCATAAACTTTTAAACTTAAAAAAAAGGTTTTATGTGTTTTATTTAATTTTACTTTTATACAACAAAGATCCATTTTCACTGTTTTTCTCCATATACTTTCAGGGAAATAAGCATTTTATTGAACTTGCTATTTCAACATTATCTGTGATGAGTTGATTATGCAAAAAAATATTGTTTCTTTTGTACTTCTAGTCATAGAAAAAATGCTTATTTCAAGGTGGTATCTCGCTGAAATTAAGAACGGAAATTGCATACTGTCTTTTATCAAGGTATACCAAAATACCATCTTAAACAATTGATAGACTGTTTTATATTTTGACACATCTAACATGTTAAGCCCAAAAGGTGGTAAAGTTGTGCTTAATTATATTTGTAGAAAAGCCTTCCTCTTTTCACTGTGGGGTAATGTAAAATTATTTCTGCATATTCACCTATTCAATAAACATTAGTTGGATCCACCCAATGTGACAGGCCCCTCCTAGATTCGGGGACTATAAAAATGAAGACACAATCCTAGGAGCTCCAAAAAAAGTAGAAAGGCATACAATTCAGAAGATAATTACAAGAGAGTAATAAAAATACTCTCTAGAGGAATGCAAGGGGTACTACAAGAGTACATGGGATGTGCTCACAAGCTGGGCTGGAGAAGATTGGGAAAGCTGTGTAGGATTGCGGCAGTATGGCTCAAAAAAAGGGGATGAATTTGAGGGACACCAGGAAGAACCTCTTTAAAACGGAATGAATATAAAAATGTGGGTCAAAAGAGGAATGAAGGACAGCTACCAGATTTCTAGCTCAAGCAACTACCACCACTCTGTAAGATGGGCAAAACGTTAGTCATCTAAAGAACACAAAACAAACAAACAAAATTCCACATTTTTTCAACCTCTAATAACAGTATGCACTATGTATGCACCAGCATGCACGAAGATTTTCAGCCTGGTGTACCGAAAGCAGGTGGACAATGAATCGGGAGATCCCATTTCTGGTCTGTTGCTGCTACTTAACTATTTACAAGTCTATAGCTTCCTAGTGTGTGGGCGTTTCTTTATCTTCACTGTGAGCATTGAGCAGGGAGGGCATCAATAAAGCCCCTTCCATCTTGCTAGTTCAATAATGCCTTGGTTGCAGACCACAACGTAACAATTATAATAGTTCAGTGTTCAATGTACGGGCATCAAAAAGCCATCTTGCCCACTCAAGCTGGTGTTCAGCAATTGAGATTATTTAAATGTCCTACACAGAAGGCCAGACTTTCCCAAGCATATGAAGAGCATTCCATCTGCAAACGAGGCACTGTGGAAGAGCCATCAGTATGCTTAGCAACTTATTTTTACAGTATTATAAGATGCCGGTCTGTGAAGAGAGTGATAGAACCATCTCAAAAAAGCAACGACTTTACATTTCCAATTAGTTCAATTTTGTCTATCTACTCTGCCACAATCAGCAGACTCTCGGGATGTAATTAATCCACTATCTGTCACAATGCACTGAGTTGTTCGGTTAATGTCCCAAAAGGTAGTGGCAATGATGGTCAACTGATTTCATGCAGCAGATGAAACGTACAGTAGTGGCCTGAAAACATGGAATCAATTTTCATAGCTATCTAAACTTTTAGTCAGAAGAGCCTTTAAGAAAGTAGGAAGGAGAAAGAGAAAAGAACAGAACTACTCCCTAATTTCATTCTCATGACAAACCTGTGAAATTACAGATACAGGAATTAGCACAGACTGATGAAGTTGCCCAAGTTCATACCACAAATAAATGGATGACCAGAAGCTTAAAACTTCGTATGTTTCAAGATCTGGAGTCCTTTTTTTTATACATAATTATTAAAGACTAGGATAGTTGGTGATTTCATGTCTGATCTTATTCTTTTTTAAAAAAATTGATTTTATTTAATTTAAATCCAGTTAATTAACATATAGTGTATTATTGGTTTCAGAGGTAGAGTTCAATGATTCATCAGTCTTATATAATATCCAGTGCTCATCACATCACCTGTCTTCCTTAATGCCCATCACCCAGTTACCCCATCTCTTCACCCTCCTCCCCTCCAGCAACCCTGGGTTTGTTTCCTATGGTTAAGAGTCTCTTATGATTTGTCTTCCTCTCTGATTTCATCTTGTTTTATTTTTTCCTTCCTTCCTCTATGCTCCTCTGTTTTGTTTCTTAAATTCTACGTATGAGTGAGATCATATGATAATTGTCTTTCTCGGATTAACTTATTTCATTAGCATAATACCCTTTAGTTCCATCCACATCCTTGCAAATACCAAGCAATTGCACTACTAGGTATTTACCCCAAAGATACAAATGTCTGATTTTATTCTGATCAATTTAAACTTTTATGTTTACCTTTATTTTATTCTTAGCTGATGTGTTTTATAATACGTGTGCCACAATTTTCCTTTATGGATACTTTAAAAAATCATTCATTAAATCAAAGAGGAAAATCTTTCAAATATTATCAAATTTCACACCTGTGGTGGTTAGTTTTAAAAAAAAATTACATACATTTGAACATCAATTAAGCCTCCTGAGTTTTTCAAATAGAACTATAATAAAGTATTCACATAGAGACTTACTGCTTTGGATAAGGAAATGACACTTATAAGGCAAAAAGTAGACATGACATGAATTCTAATATGATATGATAACAGAAACCAACACCAGAGGGAGTTTCTGAGAATACAAGTTGGTAACGTGTGGTAGTTTCATAAGATGATTTTTCTGGTGTATGTATCTTTATGATTCTTTAACTGAGAAGTCAAACAAAATGTTGGCTCTGATATTTGACACACCAGGGCAAATAGTCTCCAAAATAATGAGGATTTCTGTATGAGAACACTGGATTTGTTCTGAACAGTTCCAAAGCCAAGTATAAATCTAAACAACTTCTGGCATATTTCCAAATGCATAAAGAAACAGGAGGTAATGCAGACTAAAACTTCCTCAAGCTTCAGGGCTCCCTAAATAGAGAGTTATACTTACTCATTTATTTATTCTTCAGGAATCCTTGTGATGGCGACTGATGCGACAGTTTTCATCTCTGAGTTAAATAAAGTAACTCCATCTTTATTTCCCCCTACGCCTACCTTCTTCCATGCTGTCTCGGAATGAGCCTGAATGACTGATGGCACGTGGCCTTTCTTCCAGAGATGTGGCACTCCCACAAAGCTGGGAGTCGTCGTAGAGATCGAAGGAAGAGTCTTGGGCTGGGATGCTATTTGAGCGCATCATGCTGGGCCCAGGAAGGTTAAATTGAGACAGATTGGTTGGGCTCACTGAAAAACAAAGCACACACAGCCTGATTATTCTGGGGCTTGGATGATGAAAATAGAAGGCTGCGGGAGAGTGAGAATGTGATCCCGATTCTACAGAAACGTGAATTTAATGGGTGTCTCTATTAAGGCGGGCTGACAGTCTGCCTCTGAAATGTTCAATAACAGTTTCAGGGGAGTCCCTCTTTTCTCCTAACACTTTCATGGCCAGCAGTATGTCGATTTCTAAAGCAATAGTAAACAAAGGCCCCAAGCAACCTCTAGTGCTCATGCTAGAAATACAACAGCACGGTATATTCTGCTGGTGATTACGAAGAAAAGATTGCCTTCGTAAAGTCTGCAGGTTTATTTTTGAGAAGAATACATCACTTTAATGGAAAAAACAAAACCAAAAAGAAAACACAAGAAATCTAAATGTCCCAAGAAGACCCTTTTGAAGTTTCCAAGCAAAGACTTTCATTGTTTTGAGTTCTGAATTTATATAAGTTGGTGGTCAGTACCATTGTTATTATCAGAGTTAGTTATAAAAGAAGAAAATGAAATTTTTCTTTAAATGAAATGTAATATACGTGGTTTCTTATAGCTCATGATCTGGTTAATCACACAGAACTCTTTCCTACTGTGTCTAAGACCAGAGTTCCATAGTGACACTGTCAAATGTCACAAACCTGTTGTGTTTCCCAAGCAGTACCTCACACTCATAATTTGAAATAAGAACTTATTTACTTAGTGCTTACTGTCAAAGAGTTCTAATAACACTCAATTTTTTCGGCCAACTGATAATCATGAATTGAAAGAAAAAAAATGGTTGACTGAATGTACAACTGCTTCAGAAACAATACCGCCTTAAAATTTGGAATAAAAGCAAAGCACGACATTGAGAAATATATCTATCACAAATGCTCATATTTAAGAAAAGTAAGTTGTTACAGACGTGAGGAAGCAGGCAGGAACCTCGTAAGCTATCACAAAAGCTGTGGATACTTTCAAAACCTTAGGGAATTTATGCCATTGGTTTAGATTGAGTCTGATTATCATTTCAAAATTTGCTATTTTTTCCTTTGACACAGGCACTACATTTCTTTTTAATATAATGACTGGCTTTCAAAACAATGTAAATAGGAGGCATGTATTCTATGAGGGCAAATGAAAGGGAATGTCCCCTATTTTCCAGGCACCATGCTGGGTATTTTACAGGTATTGATGAACTAATACACAGAACAACCTTCTGATAGAGCGGTTGTGGATGGGAATGAGAAAAAGGATAAGAAAAAAGAAAGAAATACAAGATTTAGAATTATATCTCTGTGTGCGTATGTGAAATATAATAAAGGGGGAAAGAAACTACGGATTTGTAAAGTATGTAATCTGTTGGAAGGAAAAAAGCCCTGAAACAAGGAAAGAAAGAAGAAAAGAAGGGAGGGTGAGGAGAGAGAGAGGGAGAGCAAGGGGATAGAGAGGGAGAGAGAGAGAGAGAGAGATCTTTTAGGCACCTTCCTTCAGCCAGCAGTGACTATAATTCAATTTGATTGCTAACTGACTGCCAATAGATAAACTGAAGGACATTCTAGACTTGAATGTTTATGTTTAGAGTACCTGGATTGCAGTAAATCATCCTATTCTATGTCCACAGTGTGGACTGTCTCTTTCCTAAATGAAGTATTCAACACATTTGTAAATGTATGATATTAATATGTATCTCGAGGTTAGAAGGTCATTTCACTCACTATTTGGCTTTGCATAATCGTTGCAGAGCTATCCAAGTAAATTGTCCTTCTATAATTTCAAAACAAGTGACTTAACTCATCCAAGAAATAATGAGGATTAGGGTGAATTTTAAAGTGAATAGTTTGCATTTATAAACACTTTTGAAGGCTTCTCCATTGAAACTATACCCATACTATTTAAGAATGTTCAGTTACGTTAATGTCTATGACAAGCCTGCTTTTTTGGGGCTGTGGTTGAATAGAAAGATAAATATGGCATGGCCCTGCCTTCAACAATGGCTACCAGCAGAGGTGACTGAAAGGTAGAAAAGTTAATATGTAAATAAACCAGGAGAAATTATACAATAGTGGACAAAAATATGACAGACAGAGAATGGCTGCAATGGTGCACAAATTAACACAGGGCTTCTATACTGGCTTTGCTTTCCATTTGCTTCAGACAAATATCCCAATCTCCACCCTTCAGTTTCTTTATGAATTACAATTTTTTAAAATGGTAGAATAAATGACCTCTGGACTCATTCAAAGCTCAGAGACACAGCCAAATTTCTAAAAAGGAGAGATATAGATATGACCATATATTAGGGAAAAGGGGGTTGCTGACTTTGTCTTAAATCATATTTCAGAGCAAAGCCCCTGTCTTTATTAAATTAAATGTTGATTTGTGGGATTTGAGGAGAATGGACCTGATAGAAATATGGAGTGGGTTTTTAAATACCTCAAGGTTTCTCTTTGACTTTGCTACTAAACCCAGACATATTAGCTAGTGAGTTTATGATATTGTTTTAAAATAAGAATATTCATATAGAAGCTTATTTTAACTTATTTTGTGGAATCTGTCTATCACTAGGAACTAGGTAGCAATTCAAGAAAAAATTATTTGACTTTTTCAAAGAGGAACTTCAAAAGTGTAATATATCTAGATTCAGGTAGTTTCTGTCAGGGTGGGTTTAGAGAAGAAGCTAGAGGTGTCATAAGAATCTAACTAATAGTTGAATAATTGAACCTGAGGTAGGTGTCTCCCATCTCCGAGATTCTATGCTTTCATGAGTATAGAAGAAGCAGGTTAATTCTCAATAGCTTGAAAGGTAAATATGGAGCGAGGAGTAGGAGGGCATTCAAGGTGGAGGAACCCTTGGACACAAAAGCATGAAGACTTCCCCTATAACATTGTTTCAACAATACTCTGTATGCAAAGTGTCCAACAAGTATACAGGACTTGTAGGTGAGAGGCTGATAGTAATACTTCTACATACGAACCTAGCAGCAAGGTGAAAAATGAGGCCGAGTAATTGTTGCCCCTCACGGGAAGATGACAATGAGTCTTACAGGTTAGGTGATACCTCACAAGGACTATGACCAGTAGTAAACCAAGGTTCAAACAAAGATGCATTTTGTTGACATAAGTTATACTCTGATTCGCTTTCTTGAGTGGAATGGTTTCTACCAAAGGTATCCCACATACCAGGAACTACACACAAACCATGGTTTACTTCGGCAACAGCTCATGCTACTCCACCGATAACCACGTAACTGAAGTGATCTTACATTTCTGTTATACATGACTTCTTACCGTAATATTTCTAAAACTTTTACGTATTAACATATTTTAATAAGTAGAAAGGATAGAGAAAAAACACAGATATTACAATTGCTGAACGTTTGTAATAACCACTGGTTGATCATTCAGAAGAGATAATGATCGGGTTGAAGACAAATGATGACCAGAGTGAAGTGCAGGACAACGCTCTCCATATTCAAGCTAAAAAATTCCATCTGGTATACCTTTTAAAATTTAATAATAAAATAATCTTTAGTTATGATTACATTTTGATAGTACCACTGTCTTGCCTAGTAAATATAAATTCAGGTGGTCTGGAAATCAATAAAAAGGTTATTTTTTTTTTAAAGATTTATTTGAGAGAGAGGTTAGCACATGAGCGAGGGGAGGGGCAGAGGGAGAGGAAGAGAGAATCCCAAGCGGACTCTGTGCTGAGCATAGAGCCCCATGCAGGGTTCGATTTCACAACCCTGAGATCATGACCTGAACTGAAACCAAGAGTCTGATGCCTAACCGACTGAGCCACCCAGGTGCCCCACAATAAAAAGTTATAAAAAATAAATTTTCATGTGTTTAAAATTGGACATTTTTTTCTTCAAAATAACACAGCATAGAGACCTCAGAACACCTGATTTGAAGTCATGTATGCTTATAAAATTTGGGTGGGCACATGAGAATGTATTTATAAATCCCAGTGGGTGAAAATGTTGAAAATGATGGTAGAGGCAGTAAGATCAATTTGAAATCCACTCCTATTGTCTCTGATAATGCAAGGCATGCTTTCCAATAAAAATGATGAGGTAGCAAGGTCTATTAAGTCTTATACTCTCTTGAGTCTTGGTACACATAAATCAGTCCCTCCATAATAACACCTAGGAATTTTGGATCCGTTTCACAGATGAGGAAACTGACTTTGTCAAGGTCAGACACAGTAAGTGGCGAGCATTTTTTTTCCAAATAATAATGGAACAGATGGATTTAATCAGAACAGTATAAATGAGAAAATAATGGGGTAAATATTCAATTAGTCAAATTAATGTCAAATATTGAAAAGATTGGTAGGAAACATAAGATACCTAGCAAACTCATTATTCCAGGTGGTTTGGGTTTGTTTCAGACGTTGCATAAAATTAGAGTTTATTTCATATTCCTACGACTCTATAAAAAATATTTTCAATTTATTTTTTGAAGTTAAAATTTTAAGCTTCTTGCTATGTTTTATAATTACAATTCAAAGTTAGTAAAAACCCTACCATCAGTTGCCATTATGAGGCAAAGAAGTCTCTCACTGTGTAGATGTAGCAGCAAAAACTTGGTGTTGGATAGGAATTCACTAGCTCATATGGAACCATGACCAAAATAATTGTTTTCCATTGCCAAAGGTTTATTCTGTAAAGCAGGAAGAGTTATAAGAGAAGAGAAAGAGTCGTGAATGTCCTATAAGATTAAAAAATTAGGGGCGCCTGGGTAGCGCAGTCGTTAGGCGGCTGCCTTCGGCTCAGGGCGTGATTCCGGCGTTGCGGGATCGAGTCCCACATCGGGCTTCTCGGCTGGGAGCCTGCTTCTTCCTCTCCCACTCCCCCTGCTTGTGTTCCCTCTCTCGCTGGCTGTCTCTCTGTCACATAAATAAATAAAATCTTAAAAAAAAAAAATTGACAAGTCCAAACAATTGACGAATTTGGACAATCCATGGGTCCGTTACTAGAAAAATTTTTGAACCGAAAAAAATTAAAATGAGACTACTTTATATGTGATTTTATAGAACAGAAATCTATTTTTAAAAGCATTGGATCTATTAAATTAGAACTAGCATGTTTAGACTTCTTTCATTATTTTGTCACTCTTCCCCATGTTTTCTGTGACATTTATACAAATGATTTTATATTTCATACAAATGAGGCTAAGCACAAAGTAACACAATGGCTAAACCTGTCGTTTGTTTTTCCTTGCACTTGTCCACTTATCCAACATGCTCACAGGGAACACTCACCTTCATTTTGAGGAAAGTTTTGAAATGGCATTGCATTCATTTTGAATGAATACTTTTTCCTTCTTCTTAATTATTTATATTTTGTTTTTCTACAAAAGTGTGATAAATTTTGTTAAGGATTTTAAAAAAACATTTTAAACAAAGGACAAGGAGTTGTTTTATTGTTTCTTAAGAGGACTCAGAGAAAACCCCGTAGGCTTAAGGCACGTGTTCTGGGATCACTTACTGCCTCTGCCCCTCAGTGAGACCTTTTTGTGAGTGACATGACCTCTCTGTGCCTCTGGATCCCAGACTGTAAAATCACAACAGTAGTACCTATGTCAAGTTGTTATTATGAGCAATAAACTGCATATCGTTCAGAAAGTGTTTTGTGAATAGTCAGTTATCAAACAAATAAAAGGTACTCTTAAGGTGTCTCTATCTTTTCCTTAGGTAAACACATTTTATGGAGAGATCCCAGCTCTCCCGTGAGGGCAGGTGGTCAAAGGAACAAGATGAAATTGTGTTTAGAATACTTTACCCAAGTTGGAAAAGTGGTATTTTCCTGTGGCGGAAGATGACATGGCGGATGGGGAGAGCAGAGGGGACTGGTTGCCAGCATCCTGCAGCCCTCCGGTGGAATGGGAGCGCAGCCACTCCTTGCCCTCTTCTTGGCTGGCCTGCCGAGACGATGGGGTGTATCTGCAAAACAGCACAGCTAAGACACTGAAACACATCTACAAGGGCAAGGCAATACCAGGACAAGAAAACAATTGAGAGGAGCTTACTATTCAGACTGAACAACATTCTCAAACAGATTGAATCTAATTATAATTGCTTAGTTCTTCCAGATGATCTGACACCATCTGTTTGAATCTCACAGGAAAAAAAAAAATAAAGGATTTTGAAAGGAAAATTATGCTTCTGTGAGATATGTAGTTGAAAATCATAAGCAATGAGCAGACAGCCAAGTTAATTGAGAAGGACTCAAAAGCACAGTGCTTGGAAGGATGTGAAGAGGGTGAAAGCACAGACTAAATATGGTAGACAGTGCTAGGCCAGGAGCCAAGGGAACTGGTGTGATGGCCACAGAAAGGCATAGGAAATGGAACGCAAATTGACAGATCTTTAAAAAAAAAAAAAAAAAAAAAGGAAAACATAATAAAAAACCACATTTATTTGGTTAAAATGCTGCTTGATATCATGTCTAGATTTTTTTTCTTTAAGGAAAAAAATGGGCTCACTTTAGTGGAAAATGAATTTCTGAAACAAAATCTTGAAATGGAATAATTGCAAGCTGTTTGCTATTACTAAGGGACTGGTGAGAAAAAGGATAAGAGGGAAAGACCTATTTGGCCAGTGCTCATTTTCACCAGAGTAATTAAATTCTTAACATCAAAGAACAGTTAACTCATTAAGTTCATATGTGTTATACCTCTATCAGTAGTTCATTTTATATCCTCTCCTCAGATAAAAGTATACAGTAAAGGAAGGCCAGGGATTAAATTTTCATTTTAGTTTTTATGATGAACTGAATGATGATTTTGAGATATTATGTTATATGTAATTCATATCTAAATTGACTAGCACTCCTAAAAACAGAAATGAAAACTCTTTTGAGTTTTTACCAAAAGGATTCTTTAAAAATTCATACCTTAATTATAGTATTTGTCTTCTGATGATGAAAATATATTTCCTTTGATTCAAATTAGAGCATCCTTCAACCTTTCAACATTAACTGGCCACATCTGTAGACTATATGGGTTGAGGTTTTGCAGGCATATGCCTCCAAGATGCAAAAGTTAGGGAAGTTAATTTTATTTTACTTTATAGAAGTGAGTTCTGAAATTTACCAAAAACTGCTGCTCCCCAAATAATATTAGACGGGATTTAATTTACCTAGTCTTGACCTCTACCGGTATCTCTAATTAGTCTTGACCTCTACCAGTATCTCTAATTGGAGGCTTATCTCACCAACTCCTCAGGCCAGAGAAAACATCAGGATTAAAAGTGATGCCATCCTCAATGGCAGAAACTTCATTGTAAACAAAGAAAGAAAGAGGGAGAGAGACAGCACACAAAGTTTACATAACAACAGAGAAAGGCAGCAATTGTGCTGAGAGAAATATATACCTTAGTCCCTTTTTGGGTAGTGTATTTCTGTCAAGCTGCATGCTGTTAAAACAAAGAAAACCCCTAAGGACATAATGCAAACAAAACCTCCACATTACACATCCAACAAAAATGGTTCTCTAAACTTCACAAAATAAAATTTTTGTAACACATATTTAATGCTTAACTTACTGGAAAAGGCCAACCAAAGGTGACCAGATGTCTACTGTGGTAACACATTGGGTGATAATTTAGTGACAGGATTATGAGCAGGTAGAGTAAGTCATTTGCTAACATAATTCCCCTGTAGATTACCTGCTGCTATGGTAGTTTTTGCCTGTGCAACTGACTAGACCTTCTCACTGTGATTCAAATGCAGGAGAGGCATAGGTGGGAATCAGATAGATCTGCTCTCCCTAAGTTAAAGTGACAACTTCTCATGGACAGCGAAGACATAAAACACCTTTTAATGCTTAAGTTTTGTATTCATATTATTTTTAATAAAAACAGAGGCAGATCTATTCCTTTTGCATAGACAAGAAGAAAAATAATATATAATAAATACCTGCTTGAAACATATGTTTCTATGCCATTTATTTAAAAATTTAATAGAATTAAATTATGTCATCTTTCGGAAATTCGAAGTTAGGAATTTAAAAGGCTATACGTTTTATCAGTCTCTATTTTAAAGAATGCTCCAGTGGTCATAGAAAGGGATGAAAGGATGTGTCTGGAGAAAATGAGAAATGGCCTCTCTAAAAATAGAAGAGGGTGTCAACAGCTAAGTGGGACAAGTCTAGGGATTTCTGTTATAATCTCTGGCATGTGAATAACCAAAGAATAAAATTAATTTGAATTTGAAGAATGATAGCTCTCTTCCAGTAGAACTTCCAATGATCAAAATTAAATACACAGGATGTGCAGAATGGGATGATCTAACACAAATGCAAACACATCGACTTGAAAATCAATCACTCAAAATCAAAGCTAAAATGTTTTCTTCTATGTGTACTCCATTATTTAGCACTGCAGTAGAAAGCAACCAAAGACATTATATGACTTTATTTATTGGGAATGTCCACATAAGGGAATCACTCTGCTATGTAGATGCCAGCTCTAGTATATATTTTGACTACATAAGGGTTTTTAGTAGTGTGCATAAGCGAACAAAAAGGAATAAGATTGAACAAATATGAAAAACCTGTAAATATGAACTACAGTTGTGCTAAAGCATTAATATGGTCACAAGCCATTTTAAAGATTATCTTTTTCATGCGTGCGGATTTATTAAAGCTTGGCATCGCAGAGGAGATTGAAAATAGGCATTGTTTGCCAAAATTATCAATGTATAAAGTGCATCTATTCATATCATGCAGAGAATTTAATGAAAGAAAAATCAGAAAAATACATTTAAATTTACCAATATAAGTTAAAACTCCAAGTAGAAATATCTGTTTGAATCTGGATACTAATGGTTTTATAATGAAGACACTTCCCTCACACCCTGAAAGGTCACAAACTCCTATGCCTGCAAGGCCAGCAGGCAGTGGCAATGAGGGAAGGGCGATTTTAGCCAACAGTCTGAGGAGGTCAGGCCCTGTCTGTTTAAAGCCAACAGATGTTCTGCAGTGAAGGCAGGGTTGCTCCATCTGATATTTCCAAACAAGCCAGCAATTTGTAAAGTTGGCTACTACTTTAGGTTATTTGTAAAGTTTGGTTAGGTTACAAAAAGCAAAACCAACTAAACTAAATACCTGGGAACTGGTTATGGCTCAAGGGCCGCCACTGATTTGGAGCAGCAAGAGGGAGAATTACTGAAGAACTTTTTCGGATTATTAATTATTTTATGACATTTTAATGGAAAAGGAATTTGAACAGTTAAAATCTTGATGAAAAACTATTGATTCAATAATACTAAGATATGAATATATCAGTAACATGTTTTGAAACTGTAGACAACAGGTAAGTTGTGAACTTACATACATCTCCATCATATCACTCTAATTACTTTGCGATATTTATACTTCAGCACACTTTCTGTCAGATATGGCTCTTTGGTTTCCTTAGCATTCCCAACATTCTGCTGACCGCTTAATTCCAATTAAGGCCAGATCTCTGATAGGATCTTATTTTCTCTTCAGGAGATCATGAACTTTCTTGAATGTACTTTAAAAGATTAGAACAAATTGCTATTGCCTGCAGTTTTGTTCTCAAGAAAAAAAATACAACCTCTCATATCAAAAATTATTTTGATCCAGTAATTTCCTGGGAGGAACTAATTAATATTTATGTCATATATTATACCTATGAAAGTATTTTATTTTTCACTCTAATATTCATCAATACATTTCACCAAGAATCAAGGGCAAAATATGCATTTATTTTAAATTAGCCTCAGGTTTATTTTAGAAAAACTGTTTATCTGGCTATTTTTAATACTGAAACATTCCCATTCGTAAAGCTGGTCTATTTCAAAAACTGATCAACAACAACAAGAAGATTTGCTTAAGGATAATAAGTGACTACATAATTGCTAGGGTATTTCTAAGTGAAAATGTATGTTGACTTCCACTAAAATATAGAAAAAGTAAAATATTAACATTACATTTGTATCCATAAAACTCGGTTTTATCCTCTGGTTTGATTTGAAGTTTACTTGGTTACAAATAGTTACTTGTCTACTTTTCTGATTTTTTAGTATCTGAAGACCAGAGAAACAGGTTGATGGCTAAATGGTCAACTTATTGCAGCTATATTTATGATTAAAAAATCAGTAATTTGGAGGGTGACTTGGATTAATAAATAATGGCCTATTGGCAGTGTGTTTATGAAAATGTATTTGGATTCCTCACATATCAGTATACAATCAAAGATACATTTATTAAAACTATAGGTTGTTAACTGATTTTCAATATAATTTAATTTACTTGTTACAAGTCTTGAAAATGACATATGAGGGTGCCCATTTACCTTAAAGTGTGGAAAATCAAATCCAAGATGCTGTAGGAAGCCTAACTTCTGAGATAAAAAAAGTTAAATGAAACAGTACTTACAACCAAAGTTTTCATGTATGTAGTTGGTCTTAACGTACGCTAGCTATAACAAAACTAGAAGGGACATAGATGCAAACACCTATATTTTTGTCTCTCTCCCCCAGCTGTTTGTCTTGTGTCTCTTGGCCCAGTTTTTTGTTTATGAAGGAAAATGTTTTTTTGTAATTAGCAGCCCACCATAGGAACTATCAAGCATAAATATTTCCATTCCAAAAATCTTTTATCAGAGGGATGTCTCATGGGCATGGTTGTTCATGTCCATGAGGGGACTGGGAGGTACAGTGGGATGGAAGCCATGTTTTACATTTCACAAAGGCAAGAGAAACGGAAGAGCAATGGGAAATTTGGGGTTAAGGAACAACTAGTGTAATGTGGTGAGAGTCGGTGTTTTAAAAAGTGAATCTGGGAGTAAGTTTGGAAGTCTGGAAAAAAGCTGAGATGTCATTCTCAGTAACAGGCTGAACAAAAGCTTAGGGAACGATATCAGGCATTTTCAGTGGCCAGTAGTGCTTTCACAAATAACACAACTAAGACAAGTGGCCAAGAGCATTTTTAAAAGCTTTAGGTGTGTCAAGAAACAAAGAACATTAAGTTTATCTGGGAAAAGAGGCAATTTCAGGACATTTTCCAGGGGGAAAGAGTCAGTAGCAAAATACCTGAGAAAAGATTTTTGGGGTGAGAGAATCTAAAGACACTTTGGTTAACAGTGACACTTTCTGGTAAATATAATCGGTAAGGAATGCTGAATGTTTTTCATTGTAAGTTAAAAAAAAAAAAAACCACTTAAACCAATGGGAAACACCTAGTAATACGATTTATTTTCAAGGGGCCTATTAAAAATATCACTGGTATTATTAATTTTCTGTAAGAATTCATATCTGACAATTGACTTTTTTTCCAATTCAACTAGGATTCCCCAGTGATCTTTTTGCTATTTTCCTAGAGAAGTGCTAATAAAGCAAACTTAACATATTGCTCAGAACATAATTATAGAATCCACTGAAATTTGGTCTTTAAAAATGCTCAAATTATCATAAGGAGCTACATGGTCTTGGAGCTTAGGCCAAATCATTAACATGTCTTGAGAAGACATCATTTAATACATGAACACATGCTTTGAATTTTATTCAAATTGCTTGTTTGGTACATATGTATGCATTCATATTAAGAAACTTAATTATACAATTATCCTATTCTTCATGGCCTTTTTTTTTCTTCTACGAAGAACTTGGTAGTAAGAGCAAACAAAAGGCCCAGTCTCCTTAATCTTTTATCCCTTCAATTTTATGTCCCTTTGCAGAGTGGCATTCCCACTGACATCAAGGGAATTTAGTGGGGGAGGAGGGTAGGCACAGTGTGGGGAGGAGGGGGTGAAGACTTCATCGATGCCTCTAGGAAAGCTCACCTTTCTGAGAGAGTAGATCTCACACTACCCGTTCTCATGAGCAGGCTCTGCACCTCGTGAGTGCCTGTGGTCAGTCCAGACAGGGAGCCATGATGGCTGAGGGGGAGGTCAATAGACTCAGAGCTCGTATGGAGGCTAGTCATGGACTGGTAACTCGGAGTGTCCTTGCTGCCGGCAGAGGAACTGCTCAGATTGGCAGCCCACACGAGACCACCTGATGTGAAAGAGTGGACCGACGCTGGGCTGGAAGCCAACGAGTGACTTAAGCTTATAACATCTGTAGTTAAGTCTGAGGGTTTATTGAAGAGAGGGCTGCTGCTGCCACTTAGCCCACCAGCACTGCCCATGCTGCCCGTACCAGACGACGGTGACTCCAGACTGCCTTGCCGCGCTAATGTGGTACTAGGACTGGGCATTACTGAGGAGGATTTCACACCCTCAGTATTAGGTGCAGAGGCAGATTTGCCACCTGCCTTGGCACCAAACAACCTAAAAGAAAAACAAATAACAACTTCAGTTGTTCCAAGAAACTAATATCCACATTTCATATTTAGGGTTACAGTACACAGAGCCAAGCGTGCTTTGGCGTACCGAGCTCCCAAGCACTTCCCGTCTCCACGTTAATGAACTTTATAAGCTCGAACTTCTTAATCTTGTGCCAAAAAATCTCTCATATCACTATAAAGGTAAGTCGGTACTGGGCTGCCACCCAGGGGGTGGGGGGAAAGGGGCAAAACAAAAGTAGATCGAACATGAAAATCCTTGGCTTTCACAGTTTAAGTGATCATGAGAATCTTTGGAGAAAATTAAAGAGTTTGAGCGCACTTGCTGTTACCTATTTACAGAACCATTATAATGAAACAACTTCTACGCATTCGGTATAGAGCACTTAAAATTTTTTCTTTTCTTTCTTTTTTTTTTTTTCAATGTAACAGTTTATTCGAAAACTAAAAGGAATGCTTAAGGCAAGGTTTAGGAGGTTATGTTACGTATCTGGAGGCCTGAGTGACGGTCAGAGAGCAGTTGGCTAGAAATAAGATTGGACTCTGTTGGCAACATGTTCGTTTGTGTGTATTTTCCTCAAGAAAGACCAAAGGTTTTATGTCAGTTGCCAGTGCTATTCGAGTACATATTTATAATAGTGATTTGAAACATAGTTGGTGCTAACTTAGATGTTGGAGTTCAGTTCAGAAAACATTTTAGTTTTGTAAATGAAGCAGATGATATAATCGAATTTATGTAAATATGGAAATAAAGTGATATGAAGTAATGGCATAATGATTACTAACTAATTAAGTTGCAATGAAATCCATATTTCCTATTCGTGAAATATTTTATGACGAATATGAGAAATTGTTTCATAGGTAATGGGCCACTGGAGGGCACTATTGGCTTTTATTTAAGCAACCAAAATAATTACTCCCACTTCAAGTCATTATTCTTTCCAATGAGAATCAACATTTCAAAAAGCCAGTTTTTCAGAATTAATATTTCTACTGAGGAATATAACCTCTAGGTTTTCAAACAATCATGTATCTGAGATTGCTTGAAATGTAAATGTTTCAAGACCCTTTATTTCCCAGTTATCAAGGTTCTTGGTTTATTCATTGAAATAAAAACAAACATTAAAAATACTTAACGCGTACGTAATGGACTATAAATCATACTCTATCATTTCATAGATGAGGAAACAGACCCAGAGAGCTTTAACCATTTGCCCCAAGTCTTTAACGCTATGTATTTTCCTGCCACTTAAATATATTAGTATTTAAAAAAATGATATCACACAGCAGAACTCCACATATTTAGTACCAAAGAGAGTCCTTACACAGAAACCAAGTATGCTGCTTATCAGAGTCCTATCAGAGAAGCTGACGAAGCCTCAAAACTTCATCCATTCCTGAGTTGTTATCCTATATGAAACATCCAAATGTTTCCAAATTCTGTCCATGATATCATACCTTGATGTTCATAAATACGTTAAGATACGGTACTGCATAAATCTGTCCAATCTCATCTCTTACAAGGAAAACAATTTCATCTGCATTCATGATTATCGACTCATTAAGAGCCAGCAAGATCATAAACACTGGAAATGAATACCAATAGTCATGAAGACCTATTTTGTTCTATTTTCAACTGTGGAAAGCAGAGATGGAAATCAATGGAAATTTTACAAGCGATTATTTTATCACTAACCCCCGATACTGCCATCTGCTTTTAGGTTTCTTATAAATGCTGTTTGTGTTGCTAATATTAGAATGATAGTGGGACTGAGAAGTTTGAACATTTCTCAAAATGAACACCATTTTTTCCCCAGCTATTTATAAGATCAGCTTTTTAAAACGCACTGTACTTGGAAACTAAATAAAAGATGCTAAGCTATATGGACCTTACAGCATATATTTAGGGTATCTCTATCTCTATCTATATTTAGGATACAGGATTTAGGACACACATGGATTATTTATATTTGCTAAACGGTTCCCGTGTATCTTACAGTATAGCATTTTCTATTTGCCCAGCATCGTTTCACACATTCTTACCTTCGAAATGTAGGTGACGCAATGTCAGGATACTTGGATCCTGGCTGCCTGAGCCCTTGTGTCCCACAGGCACTGGCAGAGGTGGGGCTGGATTTGGGGGAACCTGACAAAGAAACACTCTCCGAATCTGACACGGCTACTTTCTCCTTTTCCTTGTCTGTTTGGTTGACAGTGACGGGGCTCGAGCGCCCTGACCCAATCTTAGTGGGCTCTCTGAGTTTCGAGGTGGAGGCACCAGCCGACTTGCTGCTGACGTTGGAGTCGATACTGCTGGTGCTGGACCTGTGGCCGCCCCGGCCGGGGATGCCGCTGGCGCTGGATTTGGAAGGGCGGGGCAAACTGCGGTACTGCAGGGAGGTCTTGGAGCTCACGTGCAGCACACCGTCATCCTGATTCTGGGACCCGTCCAGGCTGGTTTTTCTCCCTGCGTTTGACTTCCCGCCAATGGCAGCAGATTTGGGGATTTTACCCAGCGTGGCTGACCCACTTGTTATTGTCGCTCCACTGCTTGTGATCATGCTAGATGACCCTACTCCGCTTGGTTTCTTAAATCCAAAAGAGCTGGGAGCAGTGGATCTTCCAATGCCGGAGGGGGGCTTTTTCCCCTCATCTCCGCTGCTTTTTCCTGCATCTGATGGAGACCTCTGTAGAGACGATCCTTTCAGGGGAGTTTTGCCTTTCTCAGAAGCTTTGGCATCATCAGTTTTCCCTAATGAATGAGAAATACACAAATATACATGCCTGCACGTTTTGATTAATACACTAATCTTTCTTCAAATGACGTGTAAAAATGTGAATACATCTTTATATTACTGCAGTTCCTAACCATTTATTTAGATCTCGATAGGTACGTGCTTTAATATATTGAGAGGATTGCCTAAAAAGCAATAAAAATATGGCTCTTACAGAAAATGTGACGAGTGATGAAGGAGATAAAATGAAAATGCATTTTTTTACAGTTTATTATTGTCTTATATCTCACAACTCTCTTCCTTTATCAGGATAGCACTTAATCTTATCAAGCTAAGTGCTAGAAAAAGAATTCATTTGAATATCTGTAAGATGTTTATATTTAGTGTCCCTGGTACAACACTACTTAAGTGACACTATTTAAAATTAGGCACCATTTTAAAAATAGGGAAAGAATCTTAAAAAAAAGTAAAAGATGGTACATTTTGGCAGAAGTCTGTCACTCTTTTCTTTCATAAAGTATAATTCACAAATGATGTTTCAAATCTCTAGCATGCCAACCCATTATATTACTGTGATTGCTCTTCCCTCTCAGTGGTGGTAGTGAAAATTAGTGTATACTTAACATAAATATTGCAAACTTTCATAAGGAAGGCAGAAGGAAAGCAATCTTATTTTTATTAAGCAGACTTCTTTTATTTCCACATGAACAGAAATGACTATGGCAGAATAAAGACACTCAATAGCCCCAAATTATAATGGTGCTCTCTCTCAAGAATGCCTAGATTGTTATATTCATGTGGACTTATATGGTAAAAATGTGAAACTTACATGGAAAATAATAACTATACAGAGAAGAATATGATTTAATTAAAAAGAAAGCTATTATTAAAGAGAACAAAGATTGAATGGAAACCATATTATTAAAATATTTTTGCATAACAGCTGTGAAGTGACAAGCCTACCAGGGGTCTTGAGTGCACTCGTTGCAGCTTTCTGCCTAGATGGCGCTCCTCCTTGGGCAGACATGCCCCTTCTCCAAGAACCTGTCTGTGAAATAGACAGGGAGGCTTTCTGCCCTGTCCTCTCAGGGTCTTCAGGAAGTCCTGAAGAAACACCCTTCCACTTGCTAGCTCCATCTCCATGGCTGTCAAAGTCCTCTTCTGGTTTTTTCAGCTCCTCAGTAGTATCCCATGTCTCATCTGTTGTAGAACGTTTCTCTGAATCTGTCTTCAGCTACGAGGAAAATATTACAAAGAAACTTTGGGCAGAAAAATCTATAAAGTGTGAATAGGCCTTCGAATGTAACTTTTAACTGGTTAAAAAAAAAGCATCACTGATTTATATTTCAAAAGAATTCCAAAGACTCCTATTTTTATCTATGTCTTCATTAAGTTTCATTAATTTCAGCCACATAATTCTCACTTGCACATATTAGAGAATGTCAGAATAAATATGTGCAGAAAACCCCAATTAAATACTCCAGAGAGAAAGGAATTTTCTATGTCAAATTTAACAAGGGAATGGAGGACAAGATAAAACTTAATTATCTAATATCCATTCTTGATTTGCCATTCTCAAGAGATGTAGTAATTTGTTTCAGAGATCAATATAAAATTAATCAAGAACTACCTAAAATGAGACTATTAAAATAGTTTTTAGGGTTAATATATCAATATTATCAAAAGAGATATGATACACAGTAAGTCTTTCTGGGTTCGTTTGTAATCAATAGAAAAAATACATATACACAAACTGCTTCTGTTTATACAATTATATCAGATTCAGAGGTCATGCTATATTTTAATCTAATATAAAATAACTTGGGGGAAAAACTGGCAGAAGCACTGGAGAAAGTAAGCAGGCAATTCTCACCTGGGTGTTCTTCCTGGAGGGGACGGTGATGTTGGAGTAAGAGCTGACTGAGGACGTGGTGTTCAAGTCGTCAGTGCTGATGTTATCAAGGGTGTCACTGAGACCACTGCTCACAGAGCTGCTGTCATCCCAGCTAAAGGCAAGACACACAGCAGCAATGAACCAAACACAGGATGCCCAAGGCAAGTCAGCTATATTTCCATATAACACTTATCGTGCGTTGGGAAGATAATCCTCATTTTTTAAATCTCGTGATGAAAAATTATTGACTTTCCATTTTAGGAGAATCATATTAAATAAGAATTGAATGCAGGCCTGAGAATAACCTTATCTGATATTTGCAAAGAATCAGTGTCTAGTGCAGATCCAGGCTCCAGGGAGTATCTATAGAATGCATGAACACACTGCTACAAATACTTCATGGTATCAGGAAAGAATAAAACCACCAATGACTTTTTTCCCCCTGGAAAAAGCAACATAGCATATAAGAATTCATTCTTTGTTTTGAAAGTTAAAAAAAAAACAAAAAACAACAAACAACAGTGCTTTAGTTAGGAATCAGAAAGTCATTCTTCATTCTTTCTTCCACCTTAGTAACTACTAATGATTCACCAACTCTTGATCTTTGAGTTTCATGTCTATCATATCATCACTCTTGCTATACCTCACAGTTTCTGGTCTGGACAATAAACAATAACCTCTTATTTGGCCTTCCTGCCTTTGGTCTTTCTCAATACAACTTCATTGCTAAATTTGGGTCTACGATCAAAATGATAAAAAATTCACATCTGGCCATGTCACTTTCCTTCCTCAGAGACTTCTCTTTATCAAAGCCCTAGATTCCAAAATAGAATGCACCTGCGTCACAGGATGAACAACGCAATCCACTGGGGCTTAAGAAAAAATACTTGAAATTCTGAATATATTTGTTTTTATTCTAAGGAAGAAAAATAGAACAGGCTATGTGAATATTCATGTGTGGCTAACGTGTGCACTCTCATTTAGTCAATGTGTCAGATGATGCAGAAGTAACGTAGGATAAGCAGGGCAGCCTGAATGAGAATGGCAGCTGCACAGTTCAAAGGGGTGGGACACAGTTCTCTCGTTTACTGTCTGGTTTCAGTCTATTGTGATGTACTGCTGCTCACCTGTGCTCTAAACAAATTCATGCACATGGGGTACATATATTAGATACAGACAAAAGTTAAGTTTCATAAAATGGATAAGTGCCTTTAAAAAGCTCGTGCATACAATCCATACATAAAGAGACTATCCTTAATGAAAGCATAAGCAAACCACAGAGGAAAGGTGGTGAACTGATAGTTTTCCTACTCTGGTATGTGTGCTTTATGAGTCATATCATAAATTCAAAATAAGAGTGATATATTGAGATCACATATGAAGCCAACAAGAAATGCAATTACCAAGAAGAAAATAAAATTCGAATTTATAGCAAATAATGTTAATGATGATCCCTCCCTAGCTGTATATTTTGTTTGTGATATTAGCTACTGATAGCATAACCCAATTAAAAATGGGCAGAAGACATGAACAGATATTTCTCCAAAGAAGACATGCTGATGGCCGACAGACACATGAAAAGATGCTCATCATCATTTATCATCAGGGAAATGTACATCAAAACTACAATGACGTATCACCTCATACTTGTTAGAATGGCTAAAATCAACAACATAAGAAACAACAACTGTTGGCGAGGATATAGAGAAAAAGGAGCCTTCATGCACTGTTGGTGGGAATGCAAACTGGTGCAGCCACTGTGGAAAACAGTATGCAGATTCTTCAGAGAGTTAAAAATAGAACTACCCTACATCAAGCGAAATAAGTCAGAGAAAGACAAATACCATATGGTTTCATTCATGGACTTTAAAAGACAAAACAAATGAGCAAAGGGGGAAGAGAAAAAGAGTGAAAGAGAGACAAACCGAGAAACAGACATTTAACTATAGAGAGCAAACTGATGGTTATTAGAGGGGAGGTGGATGGGGGGGGGATGCATGAAACAGGTGATGGGGATTAATGAGGGCACTTGTGATGAGCACCAGGTGATTTACAGAAGTGCTGAATCACTGTATTGTACACCTGAAACTAATGTAACACTATAACTAACTGGAATTAAAATTAAAACTTCAAAAAACTTAATTTTCTTCAAATTTTAAAGCATAGTGTTATTTCTCTCTTCTTCCTCTGGATTCCAAAATCTTCCCCCCAAATCTGAAACTGCTTTTACAAAGGTCAATAAATCCACAAATTGAGTGCTTACTATGTGTCCTACTCTTCCAATTACTTTATATTATATAATCCTCAAATAAATCTATGAGACAGGCATTATAAAGATTCAGAGGTTCAGGTAGGTTAAATGACATGCCTAAGAATCCACGATGGACCTGGGATTTGAACCCAGGAATGATGCCCCACAGCTTGATTAGCTTTATGCTCCCCTGCCTCCAATCTTTTTGCCCCTTCTCTCTTGAAATATATCAATGATGAGTCTTTACAGGTTCTTTGCAAAGTTCACAGAGTCCTCCAAATCCTTCACTTTTTCCTCTTCTTTGGGATTCCTTTGAATTCCTCAATATTCAGAAACTAATCTTAACTCACTTTTTACATTCTTCCTTGGAAATTCCCTGGTCTTCCGTAGCTTCAGTATCACCTGTAGGATCACACTTAGATTCACATCTTTAACCAGACTTGTTCCTGACTACCAGATCATCATTTCCAGCCTTCTACTGGACAGTGTGTCTGGGATGTGTTGTCAACCACTCAAAATCACTCTGCCTAGCCTACATCATTTCTCTTTAAAAAGTATTCTCCCTTTCAGTTACTGACATTACCTATGAATCTTTCTGCCACAAAATCTAAGTGTTATTGCCTCTCTTCTCTCATTTGGCTCCATTCTTAGTTATCTCTAATCTTTGAAAATCCTTCCTAGCTACAGGTAACACAGCCACCCTTTTGTTCCACATATGCACTGCCTCTGCTTGTCCTTCCTTACATAAAAATTATTAGTAAGTATCTGCTCTTATTCATTAAGTAATGAATAAATTGTAACCCCTCTCCTTGAAGAACTCAGTGTTTACTGTTGAAGAAAAAATTTAAACAAATGATTACACAATAAAACATGGCACGTTGTTGTAATTAGAAGTGCGTTAAATGTATGGCATATGGCAAAGCTACTATCACCTATTTGAAGAGTTGAAGAATTATTTCACAATAGGAATATTGCAGAGTGATCAGAGGAAATCTATGTTAATCACTGTATCGTAGCATATATCACCTGTTATATCCATTTTTTGTGCCTTTCTATATACTTGATCATAATCTGAATTACCTGAAGTCTTTGTAATCCTAGCATATACCATGGTATCTACTGCTGAATAGATGACTAGTAGATGTTTGTTAAATGAATGAAACGATTTTACTTTTGAAAATGCTGCTACTATTCAGTAATGTTAAGTTAGATTGAATCTAATAATAAATGTGGATTTTGAAAAAAATTTGTTTGACATATTTCTTTGCTAAGGAAACTTAAAGGGATAAATTTTGATTGATAACAACATTTTCCTAATCTAGCCTGTGATTTTGACTTTCATCTTTGATTTTGTGGATACCAGAATTCTCCCTGGCTAGGATGCAATTAATCTTGTTTATTATGGTACATTTAATTAAGTTGAAAAAGCTTCACAAAATAGGGTTTTTTACTGAAAAAAAAAGATAATTTACTCACATAATTAGCTCTGAGGTCTCAAGCCTCATCAATATATTTTCTCCATCCTTTCATTTTTAATTTCATTAAGATGTGCTAAGAATTCTTGATGATATTCTTTATAAAAGGGCAACTCTTTTTCTCCTCCAAGTTATAGATCTGTCACTCTGCTAAATTTTTCTTATCAATCTAGGGCGGCTCAATACATTACAAATCTGTGGATCTTTTCCACATAGATTTCATTTACACATTGGATTGTTTCCAGTTTTTAAATACTATGAATAAAACTGTTGAGAACATTCTCATATATCCTATTTTAGAACAGGCAAAATGACAGAAATGTAGGATGATCAGTGATGGCCAGTGGTCAGAAGTATGCAAAGATTCGTAGTGGCCATACATGGCTTGATGCATATGTCAAAACTCAGAACTTCAGGGAAAAAATTATTACTCTCATTAAAAACCAAAAATGTAGTCAGTTAGCCTGTTGGCAAATTACAGTTCAGATATACACTGGATTCTTAACTATTCCAAGAATAGAATGATATTTTTTGGCATGCCTTTTACAGTGTATATTTAAATGTTCAATAACTCAATGGGGCTAGGGATCTAATTTATTTATCTGGTCGTGCATTTGTAGCTCTGGCCCCCAAATGCACCTCTGGATTCACACTTAGAAGCAGAACTGCTTGAAAACAAATATATCATATGTTCTAGGTCTTTTTTTTTCTTCCTTTTTATAATGAAGAATTCTGAAATATTAACTAAATTATTATTATTGTTGTTATTATTATAATTAGAGAGAGAGCAGGGGAAGGGGAAAGTGAGTCTTAGGCAAACTCCATGCCCAGTACAGAGCCCAACATGGGGCTCAGTCTCACAACCCTGAGATCATGACCTGAGCCGAAATCAAGAGTTGGATGCCCAATCAACTGAGCCACCCAGGTGCCCCTAACTAAGTACAAATTAAAATAAGTTTGCAGATTTAAAACTAATTCTGGAGGAAAATGCTAGTCCTATTTGTAGGCTATTTTTCAACGCAGTACTATTTTTGGTATAATAGCAATTTATATAGCAGGTATTCAGCCAGGCTCTACAACAGTTCATATTGCCAGGTCAGCTGTCCTACTTATACACGAACAAGTATAACAGAGATTTCCTTTCAGTAAATAATTCCTATACTTCAGGCATCAATAGTAACCTCAATCTCAGTTTGATAGCTCATTAAATATTCCATTAATGAAATAAATGAACATGCATATTACTACCGATTCCTCTAGAAGTACTGTGTTCCAACCCTAATTCATTCCAAGAGTGTTGCCTACTAAGGTGACATTATTTTTGATTTCTGTAAAAACACCTTGTTAGTCCTAATGTTTTAACAACATACTTTTTTGTTAGCTTGTTTTAGAAAAGTTAAAATAAGAACTAGCCATATAAGCAATGTATATCTTCTTGAATCTTTAATTATATATTATGTGGCTATTTAGAAAACATAACTATAGATAGTATAATATTTTGTCAGAATCTGAGTTTCCTAGGCCTTTTGCTGTTGGAACTATTGCCTGAGGTATGCCATAGTGTTTCAACAGCATAAATTCTTCCTCCAGCATGTCCTACTTCCTCATTCGTTATGATCCTGTGATATCTACTCAGTTCTTTCGCTGACAGCTGATTATCCATTTGGACTCTATACCACCCACCACGAATAGATCATTATACACGCTTTAGATCCTTGATGCCACTCCCACTTATGTCTCAGTTCCCTAAGACATCATTTTGATTTATTAGACAGGTCTTAAACCGAGTCCTAAATCCTTCCCCCACCACAATCTCACTCTGAATTCTAAATTAAATCTCATATACCCTTGGTCCCATTTTCAAAAACCTCAAGAATACAAAAAGTTTAAAAACATTAAGCAAATTAAACATTTTTATATATTATTTAAATGTAAATTCCAGAGTCATGTTTGCCATTTATAAATAATGTAGGTAATGTAAAGTGTTCATTGCAGTGCTGAGACCTTTGGACATTCAGCAATTATACAGGACGACACACTAGATGTACTTAGGCACTGTCAAAATTCTCGTGAGACAGACATATTCGCTTCCAACCTAAAAATTGGTAAACCTCATAGCAATATATGATACAGTATAAATTCTAAGGATTTTACTAAATATTCTTAAGACTAATAACTTTTATGAAGAGAAAAATGAAGTAATCTTAGCTATCCATGACACTGTGTAAAAAGTTCTGGATTTGCTCATTGTTTCTAAGGGAAAAGTAATAACACTGGCATAACAAAATGAAAGCACCACTTTAAAAAATATTCTATTCCGGGATAGCTTTGTTTTCTATTTCCATTATTTATGGCAATTTAAATAATACACATAGGAGATGCAGACACCTTTAAAAATATATGCTTAGACACAATGATATCTGCAATAATAATATAAAAAATACGAAGAGTCAACTGTTTAGGCACCAATATGTTAAATCAATTAATTTCTCATCGAAACTCAATATACACAAAACCACTAAGACCTATGCCATACTTTTTTTTTTTTTTTTCTAAGAAAACACAATGCACCACCTGTCAAGTTTGAGCACTGCAACCACTGAAGTGTAAATTCTGTATTACTTCAGGGTCATTGACAGAAAGTAATGTAGTGTATTTCAACAAAGATTTATTCAGCATTTCCCTGGAAAAATATTTTATTATCAAGAAAAAGAAAGCAAGTCACTAAAGAGACTTCTGAATTGGAAAAATCTAAGTATATAACATCAACATGTTAAAAAAGTTTTATAATTTTATGTTAAAAATAGTGTTTTTGGGGAGCCTGGGTGGCTCAGTTACTTAAGTGTCCGACCATTGATTTTGGCTCAGGTCATGAGGAATATATATACTCTCCTCAAATTATAAAATGTATATGGTTTTTAATTGCAGGATTATTTTTCTTTTTAGTTCTAGTTTATACCTTCAAAAGTGTTTTTTGTTTTGTTTTGTTTTTAAGATTTCATCCATTTATTTGTCAGAGAGAGAGAGCACGCACAAGCAGGGGGGACAGCAGACAGAGAGAGAAGTAGGCTCCCCATCAAGCAAGGAGCCCATTGCGGGACTCAATCCCAGGACTCTGGGATCATGACCCAAGCCGAAGGCAGATGCTTAACTGACTGAACCATCCAAGCGTCTCACCTTCAGAAGTGTTTCATCCTGCCAGTGTTCATTAACTATGCAATATAGTAGAGTTTGAGTAGCAGATTTAGAATCCAGTTGAAATGTCCTTTTCTCTATGAATCCTCTCTTGAAATCCGAGGAAACTAGTTCTTCCACGTCTGTGTTTACTACTTCTGCTGCACTGCAGTTTATCTGCTCACGAAGCTATTTTAGCCACAGGATCATGGTCAAGGGAAAGGAGAGTGGCTTGTCTTTTGGAGTCTCAGTGCCCAGCTTGGCATCTGACCCATGACAGGTTCTCCACATTTGTGAAATAAATCAATAAATGATCTAGTCTTACATAGCCACAATCTATATCCTTCATCTGAATCATTCACACATCCTAACCCTTAAATGGGCAAATAATTTTGAATTGTGGTAAAAAAAAATCAATGGGAAAAAGTGAGAGAAAAACCAATGAGAGGGACCCGCTAAGTTTGGGTGAGGAAAGAACAACCTCTTGGAAGAGGTAATTTTAAATAAGCATTATGTAGACAAGTAAAGGGTGAAGAGAAACCCTCTGTGAAAGTGGTGGAAGAGAGAGCATTAAAGGAAGAGGAGACAACAAGTGTAAAGACCCAGAACAACAAAGGTCAGGATACAGCAGGCAAGGGGCGATGTGGAAGTTCTGAGACTGCGAAAGTGGGCAGGGCTAGCCCTTGCAGGATTTTACAGACAGTGCGGAGAAATTTGACTTCTTTAGAAGTACAATAAAAACTCATCAAACAGTTTTAAGTGGTAAAATGACATGAGCAGATAAATATTTTAAAAAGTATTTTAGTATTATGAATATATTGGAGGTAAGGAAGAATGGAAGCAGGAAGCTCGATGAGGGGGCTATGGTGACATTCTTGTTTCTGACCAGGGGATACACATAAATTAAAAGAAGGCACTTTCAAGATACATTTGGAGGTATAAATGGTAGGATGTGCTCTTGGTTGGTGTGACATAATAATAAATATATGTTTGGCCTCTATCTTGGATTCCCGATACAGAGCTCTTAAAACTTTTGTAATTTCTTAAGTGATAAGGATACTAGCATCATCTTTCATTTTAATATTTGGTCTTTCACTCCAGTACCTAACATAGGGCTCCTAAATCTCTCAGAATTTCCTGAGTGATAGGAGCATCTTTTGTTCTAACGGGGGAACTCGTGGTTGGCTCTGGATAGCCCACTGATTTTTTTTACCCCCATTCATAACTATTTGCACATTAAAGTATTAGAAGGAGTGAATGAATTACAGTTCAGGCCTTACTTTGTCACTGTATGACTAGATCATTTACCGATTTATCCCACACCTCTATCCTCAGGGATGGGAGAGAGGCAGAGGATTCAGTGAATAATGTATCATGCCTTTGTGATGAAGCTTCCGTAAAAATCCATAAATTACAAGGTTTGGAGAGCTTCCAGGATGGGAAACACATGGCGGTGCTGGGAGCGTGGTGCGCTGGGAGAGGGCATGGTCGTTCCGTGCTCCTTCTCTATATTTTGACCTATGTACCTCCTCAGTTGGCTGTTCAGATGATGTTCAGTATCTTTTGTAATATTCTTTGTAATAAACCAGTAAATATAAATAGGTGCTACCCCGAGTTTTGTGAGGCATTCTAGCAAATTATCAAATGTGGAGGGAGTCATGGGAACCCCCAATTTATAGCTAGTAAGTCAAAAATATAGGAGGCTTGGACTTGGCAGTTGATATGTGAAGTGGGGGAAGTCATATGGAACTGAGCCCTTCACTTATGGGATCTGATGCTCGCTCCAGGTAGTCAGTGCCAGAATTGAGTTGAATTAAATCGGAGGACAGGCAGCTGGGGTGAGAGAATTGGTTGCTGTGGGAAAAGCCCCAAACATTTGGTGTCAGAAGCATTCCATGAGTAGAGATTTTTTAGTTTTCTTTTAGTTGGAATGTGTAAAAGAGGAAGAAAAAAAAAGACTTTAAATCTCTTGCATACTTTCCACTGGCAATAGAGGCATGAATGCATTTTTGGAAAAGTAAAAAATCCATTGACAGGATTCAAAACATAATTTTAATCCCAAGTTCAGTTTGCACTTAGTACCATTAGTTTCACATACCAAGGGAAACTGATAGTTTACTGTATCATAATTTAAGTGTATAACTCTTGATAAGCTGGTGATTCATGTAAACATAAAGTTAAAATCTTTCCATTTTCATTATCTTTAGTATGCGCAAAATGCTATGTATTTATCCATGAAAACTTTATAGAGACTACATTAATACCATTTGGGTTTTGGGTAAGGAGAGCAATCGATAAACTCTATGCACTGAAATTTTCGTTCCCTTTTCTCTAGAAAACAGATAATGAAGATTTATTCTATTGTAGCATCAGATAAGGTAAGATAAATGAAAAATGAAAAGCCCTTGTTCTTTATAAAAGAAAGCCCTAGGTAGATTTGGTTAAATGAAAGATGTTAGCGTGAAATGAATTTATGCAGTCAGGCAGATTTTTATGTTTTAATGATACCTGAGGCAGATAAGAAACATCTATTTTTGTTTTTATTATAATATGAGCTGAAATCACAAGAGATAAAATGATCTTACTTAAAATTCCTTTGCCGAAACACGTTACTAGAACAATGCTTATTGTAATTTGCTAACTTCTTCCAGTGTTCATTTTCATGATGCTGTTATATGGTAGGTACAGGTTTACTTAAAAGTTTCTGTTAGTGATAAGCTGAGAATATAACATATGACACAGAAGTTAACTCAAGGATTCATTACGATCCATCGTCATCCTTTTATATCTTATATTAATTTAAAAACCAATATGTGCTCATTGTGGAAAACTAGGCACTCCATACATATATAAAAGAGACAGAGCAGGGGCGCCTGGGTGGCACAGTGGTTAAGCGTCTGCCTTCAGCTCAGGGTGTGATCCCGGCGTTACGGGATCGAGTCCCACATCAGGCTCTTCTGCTATGAGCCTGCTTCTTCCTCTCCCACTCCCCCTGCTTGTGTTCCCTCTCTCGCTGGCTGTCTCTCTCTGTCGAATAAATAAATAAAATCTTTAAAAAAAAAAAAAAAGAGACAGAGCAAATAATCTCCAATCCCACCCAGAAGTAACCACCATTAACATTTTGATGATTTCCGTCCATTCATTTTCTGGATGCATTATATGAACAGATACAAATTTACCTGGTTGAGACCCTGCTGATTAGAATACATGTCCATTATTCATTATTCACTTATTTTATATGACATTGTTGTGATTTTTAATGTCCTTAAAAATCTTTCTGACATAATGATATCACATGAATTATTATATATTTAACCATTTCTGTTCTAGGAAATATGAAATACTTTGTAATTTTCTTACTCTTCTAAGTAACACTGTAATGAATACCTTTGTACATTTATGTTTACATAAAAGGTTACATTCAAGATTATTTTCCTAGCATGAATTCCTAGAAAGAGAATTAGTGATTCACAGGATAGAAACACTTGAAACACTGCAGATGCAGCATAACAGCTGAAGAACACATCATCTTGTATTCTTGCCAGTCATACAACAGCACTAACCCTACAAAATCCTAGGTAGTTTCAGGTAAGGTGGTTTTCTTCAGTAATTTGAAAATTGCTCAGTGTAGTTTTAATCTACATCGATCGAATTGTGAGATTAAATTCTATAGGTTTATTGGCTATTTTTATATCCATAAATCATCTATGTCCTTCGTATATTTTTTCAACAGAGTTTAACTTATTTGTATTAGATTTTTACATATTATAAATTGTTTCAAATATCTTCCCCTCTATTTCTTGCTTTTTACTTTATTAGTGATAATTTATTGATTTTTTTATTGGATATTTTAACATATCAGGTTCAAAAATATTTTAGCCAACTCCATCCATCTTGGTTCTATAATATCTTCTCCCAAGAAATTTTGCATACATAATTTGCTTCTCTTCCTTTCCCTTCTCTGATATTCCATTTTTGTGGTAAGATGAGAAACTCCGATAACTATTTCTATTTATTATTATGGCTCACTTATCAAGTCTTAATATATGAGACATACTTGGGCATTTTTTAATGATTATCAATTTGTTCCACTGACCTATTTATGGATTTCTTTAGTAATACAATGTTGCTCTAATTTTTATAATGATGTTCAGAGGTTTTTCTTTAAGGCAGACAACTTAAAAATAGAAATCTAACTAAGAATTCAAGCCTTTTAAAAACCTTCTCAAAATTACTAAAATTTGTTATTATTCTAAAACATTATTACCATGCATAGTTTTACTCAGTAGTACATGAAACATTTACTGAATGGTTTCATTATGGCAGATACTGGAAATATAGAAATCAGTATGATAGTATGAGATGTGACTTTTGTTATATTGTGGAAAATGTGTAATTCTTCCTCTTGAGAATTCACAGACTATTTTTTTGATATCTGAACATTTAGCTACAGGCATTTTACTTAATAAACAGCAATCATAGCTATTAATTCTCAGCTAAATTGTCTCCCCTCTCAAAAACCTTCTTTATCACTTGAAATATTTTTGGCATTAGCTATTTCTTTCAGAAGAATAGAAGCACCCAAATTACTATAATTTCAAGGTTGCATGAAAAGAGAAACATTATGTAGAAATAAAAGAGCTTAGATAAAGCTCAACAACTTAGCTACAGACCTAACTGTGAACAAGGTTGAAAATGCAAATCTGTTCTGTGTTATCTTGCTTGAAAGAGCCTACATTAAAGTAACAAGAATTCACCAAAATATTTTTAAGAGAAAAATATTAACAATAAAGAAATATTTTTGCTCTGAGATGTCTAAAATAGGTAATATAAAAACATCCCAGATTTCTCCATCTTAAAACATTGGGAACACTGCCTTGGTAAAGAACATTCCTTTTAAAAAGTCACTCTAGTGAGTGAAGATCTCTAGAAGGGGGTGAAAGACAGTTCACAATTAGAGGGATGTTTGCCAGGAAATTCACGTCGCAGCCCTGAAAAACAACAGATGGCAGCAGTAACAATGAAAACTTGCAGCAGATCCCGTCTGGCACACTTTCAAAATGGTCATTTATATTTCCTATCACAAACAGCTAACTGCTGTCTCCTTATATTGTATGCATGGATATAGAAGAAAAAAAATGCAATAATGACACTTGAATTGCTTTAACAGGGAAAGGAGTAAACCTGAAAGCAAGGCTGAGGTGATGACAAGCCCCTGGGCAGGTGTCTTAGTTTCCTGAGCTTTCCCAGGCATCAACCCCTTGCTGACACTTTGCCTAAAATCTCCCCAGGTCTGAAATGTTGCCAGCGGCTCCCAGGCTATTGTCATATTTCCCACAACTTTCCTTTGTGTTTCTGAGCTCTGCTTAGTAACTTTCATTTGATTTCTGCTTCCTTCCAGAAGATTTCAGTCCAGTGGTTTTTGCTGTTAATCCTGGGACATAACGTCTGATCAGATTTATTTGTGTTCCTTCCAGTAGGAAGTGAGGATTCAGAAAAGGTGATGCTTAAAAGATGAAGCACTGGTGGGTCAACAGACATCTCTCACCCCAGGCAAGCAGAGTGGAGTCAGGGCACACCCAAGAAGAAAGTCAGGTAGAACAGAAGCAAGCCAGAGAGAGGTCACGGAGTCCTAGCACAGTGCAGAATTAGGGGATTTATGGGAGTTGAAAAGGTTCAAAACATAAACAGGAGAAAAGATGTGATATCCACATGTGATTTAAAAAAAAAAAAAAACTTTGACAACTGGAACAGTCTTTCATCTCAAAAAGGGAGCATTTCTATCACTAGAGCAGAAATCAACTTCTCAGGGTTTGGTAAGGCAAACAGAAGGGTCTGACAGAATGATGTAAAGATGGGAAGAAAAGCAGCTCCTTTCCTGGTGGTTTGTGATGCAGGTTATGATGTTATTCCTTGGTCTTCTCCAAGGAGGAGAACCAGGTTTTGTTCTATAAGCATGGGGGACGTCAGATCATTGGTTGGGGCACTACCTATGTGGTGCTGATTCATAGGATTCATCTTGAGAATTTTATGTCTTTTCCAAATAGTGAATTTAATACCACCTTGTGTTAGCTTCAGGCAGAAGATATATGAAATACTCCTCTCAGGCCAAAATGAGTTCAAATGTTAGGATCAACCCTGAATTTTATCAGTAGGGTTTATTCCAATCTACTCCATCTCCTATTTTCCATATGGGTTCCTTCTGGGGCTGCCCATAGCTTGCGCAGGAAGTGTCTTTATCTGTTCCATGGAAGCACGGTTTTGAAAGTAGTGTGGTCTAGATTTCGGCTACACAGTCATTCAGCCATGCGTAGTTGAGTAGTATACAGCTGGACAATTCTGCATGACCATCCTGGGTACTAGCCTGAAAGAATCTGCCCAAGACAAAAACCCCGAGTTCTCCATCTTGCATAACCTTAATCTATATTCAGTTGGTAACCAAGCTCAACCTGATTTGTATTCCCTCCATTTACACCTCTTTATTCCCACTGCCACTGTCTTAACTAATGATCTCACCACTTCCCAGTAGCCTACTGCCATCTCATAATTGCTATGTCTGCCTCAGGTCTGGGTTTCCAACGTATCCTCCAAGAGCCAGAATAAATTACTTAGCATGGTTGGTAAAATTTAGCATGGTACAAAGACTCTTTACAGTCTATGGTTTAGCCTAGTTCCCCACCGCTTCCTTGCATACAGTCATGTTGAGCTACTTTGCACTTAAAGTGTTTTCTCAGTTTGATGAATTCATGCATTCGTTAATGCATTTCTCTACACACACATTATTCCCAGACTGTCATGTGTCCCCAGTTAAATTGTCTTCCTTCTCAAAAGCTTCTTCAAACACCTAAGGCTCTTAAATGACCTTCCTCTGTATTCTGAGAGTGTCTAGTTCACATATTTATAATTTTCATTATAGCATTTTCTCACCAAATTGATATTGATTATTTTATAGAACTATATTTTTCATTGGGATCTCATCTGCTTGAGGATAGTTATGGACAGATTTCTGATAACATTAAAAATTCTGTAAACATTTATATGTATGTGTATTTGTGTGTGTGCATATATATTGTGTATATGTATATATTATATGTATGTGTATTTGTGTGTGTGTATATATATTGTGTGTGTATATATTATATGTATGTGTATTTTTGTGTATGTGTATATATATGTATATATATATATACATACACACACAAAAGTCTTAGGTTACATTAATAATAGGTTTATACAAGATTGGGGGATTTCATTCTCAGGAAGCTAAACAATTACAAGCCCTCTAACCTCTGCTTGTCTTTTAGACAAAGTTTCTGAATATAAAATACTTTGTTAATTTTTTCTTCAAATGTTAACACAGGAAAGACTGGTTTGAGTCCAGTGAGAATTCCAACGAGGCAAAAGATAGAGATTTTGGCATTCTTAAGCCAAAGTCATTCTACTGATCTTCCTTTCTTTATCCTACCTCCTCCCTAGACGGTCTCATTCAATCTCATTACAACATACTGCAATACCCTCAGTTCAGCCCTCTATGAAGTATCCAAGTTTTACTGAGTGGCTAAAATACATGAAAGAAAAGTATGTCCAATACTAGAATCACTGCTTCACTCACTCTACAGAAGACAAGCAGAAACGACGACTAAGTGAACTACAAATATAACTCTCCCATCTGTGCTCACTCTAGAGGATGGGCTCTTTGAGGGGAATGCTGAAATGAACACCAGGAAGACTTCATTTATGTTTAAAAGCCACATTCATTCATGTTCTTTCTCTCACTTCCCCTTACTTTTCCATCAAGATTTGAGTTTGAATTGGTTGAGGAAGTTTACAAAAGCCACTTCCAGCCAATGGATTATTTTCTTATGAAGCGGTTATCACTTGTAAGACTCTCGGGAACTGAGGTCTCACACGGTGTGCAAGGTATTGATAAAGTAAATGCATAGCATGAAACACTTTGCCATCATATCAATTATGCGATCATATAAAGAACCATGTTCTCATATCTTGTATGCTTCTGCTTTATAATCTGGCAATTAAAAACAATTTTAACCTTTTATTCAATCTTCATCATATTCTCGAGTTTTCTTAAGAATATAATAGGACACATTTATAATTATGTATTTACAAAGCGTTATAATTAGGATTTCAAAGAAGTAAATACTTTAGGATGTTCATAATGATATGGCAAAGTTAAACTAGTCCTCAAAGTTTAAATATGCAATTTGCAATCATCTCAGTAATTATTGCAGTTTATCAGGTACAAATTTTTTATTTGGGAATTAGTTTCTTCTCATTAAAACGTTATAGTATTACATCCACTGGATCATTTCAAATAAAAATAAACACTCCATTACTTAACAACCTGGACATAATGTTAAACGTAAGCATTAGAAATTAATATTTTCTAGAATTACTTTTGGGATCAAGGACAAGCCAACTTCATTGCTGCATGTTAGAAGGAAATTCTCAGCTGGCTCAAGACTTCACAATTATCTCTACAGTTTTTAATAAACTCTTCAATGAAGGGAGACAGAATGAACGTCTAATCCTCTGTATTCAAATTGGTACTTTAGAACTTCTTAAAAATAAAATAGGAATCAAATGATTGTTATTTTTAAGACCCATGTCAGTAAACAACATTTCTTTGAATATGCTCTGCAATTAATATATCTCCTAATGTAAAAGTAAAGATGATTTCGGGTAGGAATAATGTTTACTGGGAAAGAAAAAGCTGGCCTACTTTTCCACTTGATGCTCTGCTGTCCTTTTGTTTTGTTTTTGTTAATCCCTAGAGTCCTTTTGTTTTGCCAAACTGTAGCACAGTTTACGGCCTCTAATCCCTACAGCTTTTCCACGCTCTGCAGATCTTTATACCAGAGTGATGTGTGTTTTATTTCCAGATCTGTGTCTGGATTCGTTGAATTACTTTCATCACAACTGCATGTACTACTAGACTTTGAGTACTTTAGATTTCCAAACCCAAACTTAAAATGCCCCTCTGTTCTTTTATGCCACTCTTGGTTTATTGAGCACCTTCCATATTCCAGCCTCGGTACTAATTGGAGATTATAAAAGGTAAATAAAAATTGGATTTTGTCCTCAGTAAGTATAGAGGATGGAGAAAAAGATAGATGGGTAAATCTCTGTAACTGAGAACCTGAATTTTAGCTTATTTTCAGTCAAATAACAGAAGAATAAGAATGCGTCATGTATCTGTATCTGAATCTGCTTGTTCTCACAAAAAACAGATTTAGCCACAGAAACTTGAAAATGTTATTCAATGTATTATATTCACTGTTTACTGTTAAATGATTGCTTCTTTCATTTATTCATTCCTCCTCCAAGGATTTGCTAGGTGCTTGCTCTGCCTATAAAGATGAACAGAACAAAATCCAGCCACCTAAAATGTGACCAAATGAAAATTATTGCAGAAACTAGACATGCTTTGGCAAGTTTCTCTGGGGGATTTGACCAACTAACCAGCTAATATTTAATCAATATATGAAAGTCAAATACACACCTTCTGTGTGCTATGTAGGAGGGAGAAACAAAATACCTCCATTTCCTTAGAAAGAAATAGCCTTAGAATTTGGTTTATGGACCAAGTGAATATGAATCAAACAGTTTGGAAAATAATGAATACTTTCAAAGGGTGAGTTCTGAGTTTCCTTTTTGTGTTAGAAAAATACTGTCATACCAACACGAGCACATGTTTAAAGATGCATTTATTTTATATACTACAATGCTCCTTCAATATAAGCCAACTATTTCAAATGAGGCTGACCTCTGAAGGGACCAAGCATGATAGTGCTTTTTTATATGATGCCTAGGTTCAAAACGAAAAGTCAAAAAGGAAGAAAAGGAGAAACTGAACGAGAAATGTAGCCCACTAACAGATGAATTATTGGCTATACTATGATTAATACATTGTTTCAACTTAGCATTTATTTTGAGTTAAATTTTTGGTCGATTGAACCTGCTGAGTAATGGGGATTTATCATCGGATCAGTTGCTGAATTACTAATTTCCAACAGTTCAAAAATTGTCAGCATTTATCAAAGAACAATTTATTTTAGCAAGAAAGGGCCAATAATGCACCTCTAAAGAACCCATCAGAATCATCTTCCAAAGCCAACTTGAAGTTTACAAAACTAAGGTTTTATCTTGAAAGAACCTTCAAAAAAAACCTCAAAACATCAATAAAAATCAGTAGGTATTACTTCTATGATCTTTATCACTTCGAGTACATATCCCCAGCAGAGTCTTCTTAATTAAGTAGGTTAGTAAATCAGTTGTATTTCAAAAAGCCATTTTTAAATGTAAACTACACACTTTTCAATTATATTATGCCATTTTCCAATATAATAGTCACTTGAGTTAAAGCCCAAATCTCTTTAGATATATTCACACACACACACACACACACACACACACACACAGGGCAGAAATAGCTCAGACACTTTGCAAGATACTATTCATCTTTCACTTTTATTGTTAGAGTTAGAAAGTGAAAAGATGGATCCCCTGAAAAGACTTAGGTGTTTTCACATCTTTTTAACTTTTATCTCTAAAATCAATGGGTTTTAGAAATATGAAAGCAACCATTATAGGATCTTCTCCATCTCTTTAAAAATAGGTCATAAAGACAGTCGTATGATGTGTCAACTTTAGCAGTTTTTGTTTTAGAGAAAATTTAAAAACATACATGGTTTTTACCTAATTTTAACAAGAACATACAAAGGAATACCCAGAGTAACTATAATAAAGTTCACAGTATACTGACAACAAAGTTCTATTCAATGTCAATAGTATCATGATTATTGGGAAAATATCCCAAAAAGCTCATTCATCATATACTTCATATTAATCTAACAGTTTGGAATCATTGAAGACAAAATTCCTATAGTGAGATTTCACAGGCATCTTTAGGCAGTGTGGTTAACGTTAGTAGCAGAGGCTTTAATTTCAGACAAGTTTAAATTAGAATGTTGGATAAATTTCTTAACACCTGTGAATTTTCCATTGCTTAATATAACACCATCTACATTCATTTTCAGTACAAGAACCAAAGAAGCATAGTTGTACAAACACTTGCAAAATAATTCAACTTTCGAATTATTTTTTGGATAGTTCTGTATACAAAGTAAAGTAGCCATCACTTGATGCAGGGTATAGTGGAGATACAAGAGAAGGAGAAACTTATGTAATGATTCTAATTTCACAGAAAGGTGATAGAGGTGAATTAATAAAACAAGTAAACAAAATCATATAAAAGTCAGGCAGTGCAGAGTAGGAAGAGAGCTTATACCAGAGTTTGAGAGATGGATAATCTTTTAAAAATCTTTTTTTTTAAAGATTTTATTTTTTGGGTCACCTGGGTAACTCAGTTGGTTAAGCATCCAACTCTCGATTTCGGCTCAGGTCATTATCTCAGGGTCATGAGATTGAGCCCCGTGTCAGGCTCTGCTCTGGGTGGGGAGCTTGCTTAAGATTCTCTCCTTCTGTCCCTTCCCCAAACCATCTCAATTTTTTTTTTATTTTGAAGTAATCTCTACACCTAATGTGGGGTTTAAACTTATAACCCCAAGTTCAAGGGTTGCATGCTCTACTGACTGGGCCAGCCAGGTGCCCCAGAGATAGGTAATTTTGAATACAGGTAGAAGGGAGAACAAAGGCATAGAAGGATTGAAGATACCAGCCCAGCTGAAAAATCAAGACATAAGCTGAAAAAGAAAAGAAGATGAGGTTGAATAGATACACTGGAGCATTTGGGATCTGAAATTATTTTTTATTAGATGACGTAGATGTAGTGGCTAAGGAAGAATGGTCAAGTAGGATAGATGTATACTTGGGATCGCAGGTATCAACCTACAAATGGTAAGGAGGGAGAAGGGAACCAACTTCTCATGACACCTAGTATCTCATCCTAACTTCAGAGCCATAATTTCCACTCTTACCTCTGTTACTAACTGGTGCATTCAACTTGGATATTGAATTAGAATTAAAAAATCATTCATAATGCTAAACCCAAAAACTCATCCAAGCTGATAATATAACTGAAATGAAGTTTATTTCATCTCAGAAATAAGGGAAGGAAACTAGATAAAGAAAACCTTTGGAAAGACAAATATTATATATCTTTGAAAAAAACTAAGTGTTCAGGGGACTTATGGACTATTTTTTGATAATCAGAAACACCAGTATGCCTTAGTTCTTTTCATATGTTAAGATGAAGTTTAATATGCTTCTTTGTTCATCTGAATGTTTTAATATTATTATGACCTCACCGTATGGCTTACCATTTATCTCTTTTTTGTTTGTTTCGCCTGTATTAGCTTTATCTCTACTTGAAACCTCAGGGGGAAGAAATCTGAGCTTATAATGGGTTGAGTTCTATAAAGTTGTGTATTTGGGGGGGGTAGGGAACAATGATGAGTTGGTTGACTAAATCACAAATATAAATGACCTTTTCTGTCATATCTGCAGAGTACGGTGCACAAATGTGTCTACTATGCTGATCTTAAAATGTATAGAGATGGAGTCCTTTCATAATCCCGAATTCTAAGAGATCAACAAGCAGTTACTAACAATGAACTGTATAGTTTCTTATGAAAGGTCAAAAGCTAAAAGTACTAATCCAAATGCCAGTAAGAGATGTTTAAGAGATTGTAATACACATAGATGTTTTCTTGAATCCTATCTTTGCTGGTATAGTTTGTCTTTGGTCCCACTATGTAGTGGTTTGGTCCAGCTCATGTCGTCAAATTCTGGGTGACTTTCAAATTCTCTAGGGACCACCGTAAAAGCAAGTCGTTGTTGCCTAAGAGAAGGAAGACCTAGAGAGTCTGGCAGTCACAAAGGCAGTTGTATTTACATGAAGTTCTGGGTAAGAGGATTTTAGTTGCTCCCTGAGCTCCTCTTGAAAGAAGGACAAAAAGAGAAAGAAATGGGATAAATATCTTTTTGATTTTCTCTTCTAAAGTTGACACTATTAGCCTTACCTATGAGTTTATACTCTAGTGCATTTCAACAAACTCCTAAAAGAGTAAAAGGACCGGTTGCAAAACTAATGTGATCACTGATCACTTCTTTGTTGTCTAGTCGAGATGCTATTGTTTGTAGTGCTAATCCATTCACACGTTCTATAATAACAGCATTTTATTATTTTGTTGGGCAGATATTTGGAAAGAAAAGAATGAGTGAATGAATTTTACATTTTAACCTATTATATTTTGTCTATAATATGCTACATATTTTTCTTTACATAATTTCAGAACCACTAATTGATTTTAATGTATTATATATATATATATTACATGAATTATATGTCTATAACAACAAATATTGTTATTGCTATCATCATAAAAAAGAAAATAAAAGAAAAATGGTAACATCAATTGTGTTGTGAGGAGCAGTGGGGTTTTTTTCTATTGGGTAGAAGCTTTCTATGATATAATTGCTTTTGCAATAAAAATAGTTTGTATTAATCATGTTGATCCATAAGTGAATATTCAAATTATTCTTTTATTCTTCATTAGGAGTTCATTTGTAAAACTAGGGAAAATAAATATATCCTAATTAAATAAATAATATCTATAGGACCACAAAGAATAATCAGCTGGTCATTGTAATTCTAAAATGCTTTGCATAATTTGTAAGGAAAAAAATCAAGAGGACAATTCATTTTAGTGTTTGTACTTTATGAACTATTATTTCTAGAAACAGATAAGTAGTTGAGACCTTCCATTTTATGAAGAATCTTCTCGTCCATTGCTAGATTACCATCCACTAATACTGCTCTCATCAGATTGAAAAAAAAAAAATCAAAAATGTAAAACCACATGTTAAATCCCACCCAGGTCACTACCCCACCTCCTAAATACCCATTTCTTGGCTGTGCACCACCGTTTGGAGGGACATTACATTGGTAAAATATAGATGCTCCAGGGTTCCTTCTGAATATATCAAATATCTTCCAAACTCATCTGTGCAGTACAGGACAGAATACACATGTGGATACCAACAAATCTTTAATCCTCCCCGAGGCTGTTGATTTTCAGCTAAAAGTCTGATTTCTAGAATTAGATCATACATGTCAAGGTCTGCTACAAAATCAGCTCTCATAGAAGATTTATGTATCTTGGCAGCTTAGCAAAGAAATCCCTGATTTCAGTGAGATCAAGAGAACCATTTTTAGAAAATCACTGCCAGACCTGCAGCTAATTTCCTCTAATTCTACGACATCTGTAAGCCTCATATGGGAGTCTGGGTTTTAATCAGCCCTGCAGTCTAACAAATGGCTAGTGGTGCTTAAAGAAAATAAACACCAAAAACCATTTCACAGGAAAACCACAAGATAGCATAAAAGAACAATATGGGCTACAGGCTCTAGAACACACATTGTTTCATCGACAACTTTGAAGACTTATAGGCATATAACTCAAAAACAGGAAAAAGTGTTGGCATCACAAAAGGAATGTTCTTCACTAAAGATCATTTATTTATGTTTTACTAGTATGAAAGATGGTCAGAGAAACCACTATATCCTTAATGCAGATATCTTTCAATGGCAACCATATTTCAATGGAAAGAAGTGATGGTAGAGAACGAAATGCAAAAATGAATCTGGGCTAAAGTGGGCTGCAGAAATACTAAGAGAAAAATAGATATATCTTTTCAAGTATCTAATTTTAGCCAATTTTCAAGAGTTGCCTTCATTATTTCTTCAAGTCAAATGGAATAGTCCCTTGGTGGTGTTTAATTCCTTTAAAACTTTTTCATCACCATACGACTTTTCAGGAAGCATAAAGCTTAAGAAGTTGAAGGTAAACAGTACCAATACTGCCCAAAAAGCCTTTCATAATTTCACTGTGATAAAAATTCCAGTAGCAATAAATACGTATGCTGTACAGCCATACTTCTGCAAGGAACAAGAAGTAAGCATTGGGTGTAATGAATCTAGAAATAAATATGTTATTATGCAAAGTGCTGCATACATTTTCTAACTGCATTTAATTATTATTTGCATTTTTCACATAATTGGCTAATAATACAAATCCCAGGCATTCTTGTTAAATTGTCAAATGAATTTTTAACACTAGTAAATAAAGAGCATATGCTTAATGGAAAGGCTTCACAAAAAGCAAAGGTAAACAAAGCCAGTGTTAATGTTTTTTTTTCTGTAATTCTGTTAACAATACTACTAATACCTATTCAATATTCAAAACAAGCCAGGAGCTGCCTTCACATTTTACAGGCATAATCTCATTTAAGCTTCTCAACAATTCTGTAAACTAAATATTGTTACTATTTTGCAGAGCAGGAAACAGGTTTAGAGAGTGAAGTAATTTGCCCAATCTGAACAAGTTACAAAGTGGGGAAGGTAAATTCATATCTTTACCTGTGAGCTTGTGTTTTTAATTTCTATGCCATATTGGCTCTCTGATGAATTCATGTAATTCTGAACCTACTGCTGAGTGAGTCTAGGCGACTTAACAGTGGATCACCGAACCACATTTCTATCCGAATGCATTTTTACTTCACATTGGAGCTTGGATTTTTAAAATTTGTGAACCAGGCTACTCTGTGTCCTATAGCTACACCCTTTATCCTTCTTTGCCAAATGTAGGTGTTCCCAAATGATCTGTTCTTGGCTCTATTCAAAATCCCCAGCCCTGACCTTTCCCTAAGTGCCAGATTTTCATTTCAAACTGCCTGCTTGAAGTTCCTGGATGTTCAACCAATACAAAATGTATTTTTCATTGAATTCATCTTCTTCCCTCCCAAATCCATCCTTTCTACTAGATATTCTATTTCTGCCCATCATTCTGACAACCACTTAGGACAGAAACCAGCATGAATCGTCACTATAGTCCTTTGCGGCTTATACATGCGTAAGTTTGGACTTTGACCTTGGCCACGTGATGTGTTCAGCCAATGAGGTGTAAGCAGATACAACCGATCCTACATCCTTAAGCAGATCAACCGATCCTACATCCTTTAGGGAGTAGTGCACGGTTTCTATCAGCTCTCTTGTTCTTTCTGTCTTAAGAAAAGATAGACCAAACGGGGGCTACTCCTTCAGTCTAGATCTAGAAGTGAGAAAACAAGTCAAGCCATAGAAGCCAACCCACAATTTGACATATACTGAAAACAAGGAGTAAATGTTATAGTTATTGCAAGCCATTGATATTAGGGGATTATTTCTTGTTACTGCAATTACAGACTTTTGTTTTACTTTCCTCTTGACATCAAATCCATTCCAATTTGTGCTAATTCTACATATGTAATGTATCTTCTAACTATTTATATACCACTACTATCCTCATTATGTTGATCATTACCTATCTCTTTGATGATCGCCATTCCTTATCCTGTCTCTTCCTGTAGTTTCTGATCTATCAAGGTACCTTTTTCTCAAATGAAATTTGATCATTTTACTTCCCTATTCAAATATCATAAATGATTATCCAAGGTTGGCAGGGGGGAGGTCTCATAGAAGACTAAAAAATCAACTTATCAAATAGGCTATAGGTTCAGTCAGAAGAACTATGAGAAATAATCACTGGATTTAGCACTGTGTTTGACATCAATGAAAATCATTCTAACCTTAATAAGAAAGTCATTTATTACTTTAGTAAGAACAGTTGGGGAAAAGTAGAGTATATTTAAGGGAAAACAGAAAGAGAGAAACTAAAGATGGCAAGATAATTTTAAAAAGTTCTTTTCAAGAGTTTTAGTTTAAAAAAAAAGGACAGAGAAAGAGGTTAGGCTCAAGAGCAATATGGAATTTGAAGAGGGGGCTTTTGCTTTGCTTTGTCGTGTTTTGTTTGTGGTGACAGAGAAACCTCAACATGTTGGTGCACTGATGGGAATAACCTAGTGGAAAGAAACAAACGAAAATTGATGATACAGGACAGCTTAGAAATAAAGAAGCTATAACACTGAACAGAAGAGAGGGGATGGGACGCAGTGCCTAACTGGTGAATTTGGCCTTGTGTAGTAGCTCAGACAGTTTCTACAAAGTAACAGTAGGTAATATAAGTTCGTTGTAAGGAAGGTGGTAGCAAGGGTGAGGAGAGTTACTTTGGATTGCTTCTGTTTTCTCAGAGAAACCTTAAACATGCTAACAGAGAATCAGAATGGAAAGAAGAGATCAAAGGCTTGACGAGAAAGAACAAGTGTGAATTACTTGTCAAGAGAATGGAAGAGTGAGTGGACCAGGGAAATGTAGGATTTCTGGAAACACTGGGAATCCATTTGAGAATACTAGTTCTCAACTTACTATGAAATCAGTCTGCATGATTTTTCAAACTTTCCCATTACATTCAGCTGGGAAGGTGTAGAGCAGAGGAAGTGCTGGGCTTAACAAAAGGTTGAAGTTTGGCTAGTCAGTTAAGCAAAGGAGAAAGGGGCAGTAGAGTAGAAGGCATCTATATCCAATAAAGAGATTTTTTTTTAATGAACCATGGACTCTAACCTGTACAAAGAAGAATTTGAGGATGCAATTAAAATTTGGGATTCTGACAAATTTGGAACCAATGGACTGCAGGTGCTGGTCGAATACTATTCAGGATGCTGGGATAATAAAAGGAGTAAACTAGAAAAGTAGGAGTGGTCATTGAAAATATGATATTCAAAGTTGTTTCAATGGAGAGGGTGAAACTTCTATTAACAAGCAGTTCTAGGATGTGACAGTGGTAGTGTGTGGCTAAGCTCGAGGGGAAGGCAAGATCATTGGAGGATAAGGTGTCAAGGTTCTGAGAAACAAGGCTGTTGTGAAGTGCATGCAGATTCTGACATCATATTATGACAAGAGCAGTACTGGAGAAGGTGACGAAAGAAGAGTGAAAATCTTGAATAACTGAGGGCGAGTGGCTTAAGGTTCTTGGAATGACAATACCATGAAGAGGTAACAGGTGGAGTAAGCTAATGGTGAGGGCTTTAAAACTGGGTTTTTAGGGAGGAGAAGGAATGAAAACGTATTCAAGGAAGGAAGACATTTACCCTGCATGCAGGCCCAGCGGTAGGAGGGTTGTGCGCGAAGGACTATATGGGAATCAGGCATGGCGGGAGAGACAATTTGCAATAATGATAAGGTGAAGGACGTGATTCAAGAAGAGATTACTGATCAAGGCAATGTAGCTGACAGTGGATTTGAATTCTAAGAAGCACAGTAAAATTATTTCAGGTATTAGGGAGGCATGGAAAATGGAGTTTTAAAAGGGAGGATTTACAGAACTATACAACCGCGGGGATATAGGTATGAGGAAGAACCTTTTAATTATCACATTAAATGTATGTCTTGAAAGTCTGATACATATAAACACGAAGTTTGTAAAATAAATACCTTCTGTTAAAATGTTAACAGTAGGGGAACTATATCACACTAGGCTTTCACTTAATAATAGATGAACAGAAATCACACATAGCATGTGTGAAACAAAGTATTTAACACATAAGTTTACCCTCAAGTTAAATCTTACCTGGAAAAAAAAAAAAAGTTAACTCCATCTAAAAGAACATGTTTTTCTTAAAACTTGTGCATAGACATTTTCAAAACAGATCATTAATTTGATAAACAGTTAAGTTAAAATAATTCATTAGCCCATACATTTATATTTGAAAACACGCATATGCCAGGGAATGAGCAAAATCAAACAGTGCCCAGGGAAAAACTAATTAACATTCTTGTCTTTAGGAAGTCTGGCATTTTTAAATGAAAAATTATCTTTGTGGGGGTACCTGGGTGGCTCAGTCAGTTAAGCATCCGACTCTTGATTTCAGCGCAGGTCAAGATCTCAGGGTCATGAGATCGAGCCCTAAGTTGGGCTCCACACAGCAGGGAGTCTGCTTAAGATTCTTTTCCTCTCCCTCTCCATTTGCTCCCGCACCCTGTACCCCCCACCTCTAAAATAAAAAAGAAAGAAAAGAAAGAAAGGAAAGGAAAGGAAAAGAAGAGAAGGGAAGAGAAGAAAAGAGAAGAGAAAAATATCTTTGTGGCGTGGTCCGAAGTGGAAATACAGTGTGGATTACAAAGACCGGTAAATGTGAAGGACGTGGCACTGAGATGCCTGGCTCCCAGGAGGGTAACCAGTAGCTCCAGGCCCTCCTCCTGGGACAGGGAGAGACAGTGTCATTTCCACACAGGAAGCAGAGCACCTCAGACAAAACTCTTTCCCACTCCAAGATCTGCCCCCATCAAATTTCCCCTGTGTGTAAACAGGTCTAGGCCAGGAGGTTCAAAGAGAACACAGCAAGAGACCAGGAGAGTGAATGATTGTTGACAGTGAGCAAGAGACTGTCAGGAGGCTAGACAGCTGAGAGGGACGCTGATGACAGACTACACTTCCCTTATTCATCTCCTGCCATTCACATCCCATAAAGGGTTGCAATCAGCATCCTGGGGCCCTCCAGCTGTGCTGAGCCCTGGGAACTGTGCCTGCGCTAGACCTACCCTAAGCCTTGCAGAGCTGAACAGACAGGCTCATTAGCTGGACCTATATTGGCAATAATAAAAGGCTTAATAGTGTTTGTTGACTCTGACCAATAGATATTCCTGCAAGAAAAGAACATTCCTTTGAATCTGAAAAATTAACCTCATTCTCTCTCAACATATTACAGTGCTATACAGCTCATCAGATATTAGATATAACAATGTAAATAACTGAATGTTTTATATACACATTAAACAAAGATTCCTATAACTTGATAGATTTTTTTTTCCTGAGGGAAGAAAAAAAATCAAATTCAGACTTCTTTACTTTCTGCCTTATTGTTTTTTCTCTTCATACCTGCTAGCTTGTCACATACATACAATCTCTAAAACGCACGGGACTCCATTTATGATTGCTAAATTGCCAGTGGGTGACAGGATTTTGAATTAGCCTATTTGTTATTATCCTGTGCATGTGCTCTGCTAACTAAAGTCATAAGACAAACAAGTTTGAGATAATTAGATGGTGCTGACTGTACCGGCAGTACGCACTTGACTTTCATGATTAATTCTGTATTGGAGACTACACATATTGTCCTCTGTGAAACACAGCACCGCAGTAGGAGAAAAAGTCCAGGGTCCCTAGTGACTACCAGTGTCAATTTCAACACTATTATCTTACCACGACTCCAATATCTTGGAAAAACTCTGAGGCAGCAGCCGATCAAAGGTTATGATCTATTTTAGATAAAAACTAAACTATAATGGGAAAAGGTAAAATCTAAAATCATAATCAATACTGACACCCACTGTGTTAATGAGCTGCGGTTATTACAATAACAATGGAGTCAGAAGGTTAAGGAAAGTATCTCTTCAAAGTGTGGTGATGAAGCGTTTAATCCAAAGAGAACATTTATGCAGGTGAAAATTTATTTTAAAAACATGTTCCCAGAGAGAAAATATTTAAAAGCTAATTTTAGGCCCACTCTATATATTACACAGACAACTTAATTTTACAAAAGGGTTCCTATTGATCTTTAGAAAATGAGAGAAAGAGGCCTGTTCTCCTCCTGCTGCTTGCTTGTCAAGGGGATGCGATATTCTCCATTTCCACCTTCTACTAGCCCTTTGTACTTTTAGACCTCAACCCACACCATGTGAGTATCTACTCTGGAGAAGATAATTTTAAGTGGGAAGAATCTGAACTATAACCTATCCCTAAACTGCTCTAGTCAGAAATGTCAGAAAAGGGGCGCCTGGGTGGCACAGCGGTTAAGCGGCTGCCTTCAGCTCAGGGCGTGATCCCAGCGTTCCGGGATCAAGTCCCACATCAGGCTCCTCCGCTGGGAGCCTGCTTCTTCCTCTCCCACTCCCCTTGCTTGTGTCCCCTCTCTCGCTGGCTGTCTATCTCTGTCAAATAAATAAGTAAAAAATCTTAAAAAAAAAAAAAAAGAAAGAAAGAAATGTCAGAGAAGAAAGCCCATGTGGGTACGGTTTGAGATTCTATTGTCAACAGGATATGCGTGTGTGTGGAGTGAGGAACGTGTTCGTGAGGTATTAAAATATAAACTGAACACATTTCATATTGTAAATGTGTTCACACTCCATGCTTCAGTTACCTTATTTGCAAAATGCAGAATACAATATCTTTGATTATTAATATAAAGCACTTAGCACAGCGTCTCATATAGTTAGGTGAATATAAGTCTCCTTCCATTTCTGCCATATGTAGGGAAGCAAGTAACCCTCACTTATCCTGCATGGAAATGATGGAGACTCCATTTGGTGGACAGGCCTCATCACTTCCCCAGTGTTCTCTTTGAAGAGGATTCTTTTCTAGAAGTATGATCAGTGTACGAGGGTATCTAACTATTCTCTAATTGAAGAAGTCTCATGTTTGTTTCCTTATTTGTAAAGAAGTAAATGTTTTAAAAAATCAACTTGGGGCACCTGGGTGGCTCAGTCAGTTAAGCATCCGATTCTTGATTTTGGCTCAGGTCATGATCTCAGGGTCGTGGATTTGAGCCCCAAGTTGGGCTCCACCCTGAGCATGGAAACTGCCTGGGATTCTCTCCCTCTCCCACTGCCCCTCCCCACTTGCTCTCTCTCTCTCTCTCTCTCTCTCTCAAAATAAAAATCAACTCAACATTGTCTTCTGTGAAGACAAAGAAAAGGGGGGATTGTTCTTGGCACTATATAGAATATTGTTGTATGCTATCTTAAGTATCTTCTATGGCAGTCCTATTGAAATAGGTTTGAAATGATGAAGCAGATAGTAAGTAACAAATATCAAATAACAAATACCAAAAAATACTTCCTTCTTTTGCTGATAAAAAAGTCATCAGTCCTGAAAATAACGCATTGATCAATGGCAGGTTAATTAAGACTTCAAAGAGAGAGGATACCATGTGTTGTTTTGATGCATATTCCTTTAAAAATTGGTGACTATGGAGTAATTTTTCTCAAGACAGTCTCAGGTAGGTTAGCTATAAATCTAGGTCATTATATGTAAGAACCTCACACAGTATTTTCATTACAGAAATCTCGTAGAATTCCTGTGCTAACCTGTCTCACCCTGGCTGCAGGACTCAATCACACGTAGGCTGTGTGTGCTGGGACGGCTCTAGCTACAAAGGCCTGGCATCTCCTCGCTACAAGGCACATTCACAGCTGGGGACTTCAAATGACAGATTTATTTTAGAGTCAATTCTGTCTGCTGCTTGGACACAGGAGGATGTGATATGCGTGAATCTTATTCTTCATATATTTAGGGAACCAGAGGGCTAAGGCTCTTAACCAGCAGCATATTTACCAGAAATATGACCAAAATGACTATTTTCTCTTATAACTGATTTCTGTAAATATTATTGCCCATTTGCTAAAATGATGAAGCATTCACATGATTGATACTCTGCCTCATTTTCTTCTGGGTGTTTTGTAAGGTGGAGGCAGCAGGTCTTACAGGGTCGTCTTTCCATTTTCTCTGTTCAGTTCTATTTGTCTGTTATCTTGCGGCAAGGGGTGCTGAGAGAGAAGCTATGGCTCTGAGTTTAGAAGGACAGAAAGAATGAGACACAACGCCAATACTTCTTATTTCACCTCCTGCTAGCCCTGGGGTTTGATGCAGTACAAAGAGAATGAGGGTGTTATGGTTGAATGGTGTAGCGCTCCCCGACCCAGCCGACGTCCCAGTCCTAACCCCCAGCACTTCAGAACATGACCTGATTCAGAGATGGGGTCTTTACAGAGTTATTAAGTGAGGTCAGTAGGGTATGTGCTCATGTGATATGACTTACGTTCTTATAAGAAGGGGAAATCTGGACACAGACATACACAAAGGAAGACAATGTGAACCCAAAGACAGCAAATTTAATCCCAAGTGGGAGGCCTAGACAGGTCCTTCTCTCCAGGCCCTCAAGAGTTAAACCGACCAACACCTGTATCTTCTCCTTCTAGCCTCCACAACTGTGAGACAATACTTTTCTATTGTGTAAGCTCCCCAACTTATGGTTGTATGGCAGCCCTCGCAAACAGAGAATAAATGCCAGGCCTAAGAATCAGCAAACCGTGGCTCTGGACCAAATCCAAGTCATAGACCCTGTGAGCTAAGAATGTCCTTTATATTTTTACAGAGTTGAAAAAGCTTGTGACAATTTTTTTTTCTCTCTCATGATCCAGTTTCTTGATTTTGTCTCTTATCCTGCAAATCTTAAAATATTTTCTGCCTGACATTTTCCAGAAAAAAAATCTGCTGACCTTTGGCCTACATAAGAATCAAGTTGAGTTCACTTTTAACCTTATCATTTAATTATTGGAAGTTCAGTTAACTTCACAGAGTTTTCTTAATATAGAATAAGTCTTTTTAACAATTCTCCTGATTTCACAGAATTAGGGTCATGGAGTAAACAAAAATGATATTGTGGAATAACTTAAGAAATGTAGAAAGGTCTATACACATATAATTGTATTTTTTTCCCCAGAAATATTAATATAAACTATATATACACCAAATTTCAAAAGTCCATACTTTATAAATTTTCTAAACTCAGAGATCAGTTCTGTGCTATTTTAGACAAAATCAAAACAGACTTCAGAACTTTTTTTTTTTTTTTTAAAGACCTTACCTATTTACTTGAGAGAGAGAGAGCATAAGCTGGAGGCAGAGGGAGAGGGAGAAGTAGACACCCCACTGAGTAGGGAGCCAGATGCAGGGCTCAATCCCAGGACCCTGGGATCAAGACCTGAGACGAAGGTAGATGCTTAACTTACTGACCCACCCAGACATCCCGTACTTCAGAACTTCTGAAGAAAATCACCTTTGGATATCCTAGTATTATACTTTGCTGTTTAAGTTTTGGTTTGAGGGGCACCTGGGTGGCACAGTGCATTAAACATCCGACTCTTGGTTTCAGCTCAGGTCATGATCTCAGGGTTCTGAGATTGAGCCCCTTGTTGGGCTCTGTGCTCAGCATGGAGTTTGCTTGAAGTTCTCTCTCCTTCTCCCTCTGACCCCCCCCCCAACTTATGTGCTCTCTCTCTCTTTCTCAAATAAATAAATAAATCTTTAAGTTTCTGGTTTGAGTGACTTGGTCAAAATATTTTTAAAAAGACCACCAGCTAGAGTAAAATCAACAGATTGCACACCTTAAATGTACAAAATGTTATATGTCAATTATATCTGAATTTTTTTTTTTAAAAAGAGGCAAATAGCAATATTCTGGATGATATGGTTTTGAAAGACATTCACAGATGACAATTCTTCTCCATAAAGCCTTCAAATGTTAACATCATTCACTACATGCTTCTATTTAGACCTGTGCTTAAAAACAAAACAAAAAACAAAACAAAACAAAAAACAACCTCTCCACAAAATAAAGCATAAATTCATTCATTCACTCACTCATTCATTTAAGTAAATATTTATTGCATACTAGAAATGTATTAGGCTCAGTGCTAGATGCTGAAATCTATAAAATTGGATAGGACATGGCAAAAACCATCCTGACATGATGTGTAGAGCACTATATCATACAAGATGCACAAGATGAAATGGGGTTTCAGGACAACAGATGTATATTTTGTGACAAGAACTGCATTTGAAACTGGGGGTATAGTGTTGACTAGGACATCGTGCCTATCCTTGGATACATCATAGGCTTCTGGGAGAGACAGACACATAAACAGAGTCTTCAAAATACTACAGTAACCTGTAAGACTGAAATATACCTAGTGCACAAAGATGGTACAATAAGTCTACTAGGGTTGCGGGGGGAGTTCACAGAGGAGACAACACCTGAAGTGAATCTTCCAGAACAAGCAAGAATTATGAAGGAGGACAGAATGCGTATTCCATGTTGAGTATGGGATTCCAGGTCTAAGGAAAGGCAGGAATCAGCAGACTTAGTGGGGGGGGGGGAGCAATCAATAGTTCGATATTTTCAAAGTGTAAACTGTGAGTCCTGGCAAGGCAAGAGACAAAGTAAAGCTGTGAGCAGAAGCAGGATGCCCAGGTTTGGAATAGAAGAAGGGAGGGAGGATACGGGTGTACTGGTAATTTTATAGACAAAGCATGTTAAGATGTAAGTAAAAGACTTAGGCAGTTAATATGCTTTTGGCTGTAGTGATTGGTTCAAGAATGTACATCTGATAAGGTTATCATATGTCCAATCCTAGTAACTCTTCGGAACCTGGCAGAAGCTTACTTCTCTCCCACTGGACTTGAACCTTGAATTATGTAGGACTGAGAATAAGCTGCCCTAATTAGTGGAGCATTAAGCCTACCTATGCAAAATACCGCAGTTAGGACAAGAGATAAGGAAAACTGGATACTACATCCAACGACATCCAAACTCAGAACTACTTAAGGACTTCGCAGTTATGGGAACAATGCATGCCTTTTTTTTCTTAAGTCAGTTTTCATAAGATTTTCTGTCACTTACAATCATAAAAGGCCTAAGAGTGTAACCAGTTATTATTAATATTTCATACAACTTGTAAGTATAAAAATGAGGCTAAGAGAGGCCAATGGCTTCGCTGGGATCAAAACAAAGAATCCAAACTCAAAAAACCTTTTTATTAACCAATTTTGCTAACTTCTATCTCACAATATTATATTTTCTCCAAATGTATACTGCTAATAGTGATTGAATGACTTGTGGTCAGTAAGCACATGGCAGACGTATGGGGAACGAGAGCGTAAATGATGGTCCTGATCAGATGGACTCACACCTCGTTGCCAGGATTATAGGATCAAGTAAGGGGGAAAACTGGGAATCTTTATTTTTACCATGCAAACCTTATTTAATTACTTTGTGTTCAGCCCTAAACTGTACCCTGTGTCCTAACAAGATGCCATATTTTTCCCTCTCCAGAGAATAATCTCCAGCCTTTTGCTCTGCTAGAAAAGGGACAGTTGCCCAGTTATTCATGGGTTGGGCTGGGCTGGGAATCTGGGGATATGATTATTTCTTAAATACCCTTTGATCCAATTCCTCCCATTTTTACTTCACATATATCCTTACATCCCAAGGTAACCAATCCTAAAATTCCCAAGCCTTTTGGGGTGCCGACAGTGTGAACTGTATTGCTTCTTGACTTTACCCACAGCATTTCATAGTGCGCTCAGTGCTTTCCTGCAGCTACTAAATCAATCACTGTTCTCCCTCTGTTCTGCCTCATTCACAGTTTTTTTGTTTTTTTTTTTTTAATTGTTGCCCTCTGTATTCTGGTTCTTGTGGCTTTATATATTTAAGAAAATCTTTTCACTGATGTATTTGTAGAGTTTTTTGTAGCATTAGAGCTGCTATGATATTTGAATGTGAAAATATTCCTGCTATAAAATCAGCAGTACCAAAGTATTCTAAGAATCTGGCAGTTAATTAGAATCTGAACAGCCTTTCTATTGGTTTTTATGATGATCAGCCTGTTCAAGCCACTAGCCAATCAAACTGGCTTAGAAAAGAAGATCAGGGGACAACTAAATCACCAAGTCAAAATTGAAGCTGGAAAAGATTTTTAAAAAATCAATATGATTTTTAAATCCACTTATTTGTTTTACTTCACCTGTCCAAAATTATTTTTACTCTTTTTTTTTTTATGTTGGCTCCACAACCAGCATGGAGCCCAATTCACAGTTTAAACTCATGACCCTGAGATCAAGACCTGAGCTGAGATCAAGAGTTGGGCGCTAAACCAACCGAGCCACCCAGGTGCCCCTATTTTTACTTTTATCTAGTAAATATTTGGGTTGTCGAGCAGACCTGGATTGTACAAAGCATCTGGGATCAGAGTAGAATATACTGTTAGAGAAATAAATAATAGAGTTTTGTTCTGTAAGAAATAAGGTATCTCTGGATATTTAATTAAGTTTGAAGAAGAAACACAGTTTCAGTTAAAAGTGTTTACCTCAGCAGCAAAATCTAGCTGACAAAATATTGTAAAAGTAAAATAAATTCATGAATCCTAAGAATGTACAAAACCTAAATATATACTTGAAATTTAAGAAAAATCTAATGCAAAAATAATTTATAAAATTTAATCTTAAGGAATGAGATTTACATGGAAAAGTAAAAATTAAATTCCAAATGTACATATACGTACACACATAGACACACACATGCACATGTAGACATACAAGGCATCCTTTTCTATAAGCTCAACATTTGATCCCTTTAGAAAACAATACATGGATATAGACATACAACCAGATAGGTAAGATTCTGCTAATGCCTTTGCCAATTCAAACAGAAATTTGATGACTGTCTTAAATTTAATGGTTGATTATACAAACTCCTTAGATATAATTCATTCCACAGCCCAGAATAGCGTGCAATCATTACAAGTCATAATTTAAAGTGATATTTAATACTATGTGTGTAAGTTAATACAATTGTGTAAGTTAAGAAAGCAGGATAATATCTCATCTAGATGGTATGATCCAAACTGTGTAAATGGAGAGGTGAGCATGCTTTGGAGGAAACACATCAAAGCCATATTCTTAGTTGTGTGCGGTTGGGCAGGAAATTATTTTTAGATTCTTCTTTATGATTATATGTATTCTGTGAATTTTCCTCAGTAATCACAGGAAAGCTTTATATAATAACAAAATAACTATTTAATTCAGAAAACAAATACTCATTTGTAATGAAAACACTTATATTTGCAACTTATCTGAAAAAACATATGGAAGTTCTTCTAACGCTGAAAAATCCAGCTCATTGCAAACAACTGTAACAATTTCAAACACAAATTAAGTCAAGCAAGGAAAAAGAATATAAACAGAGCACATGTGACTCCATTAAACAAGTCCATGCCACCCACTCTATACAGCTGGAGTGAGGAAGATGAAGAATTCATCAGCTGCCAGCCAGAAGCCCTCAGTTTAATGATCCCAAATTGAATGTCTTACCCCATTTGTTGTTAAAAAAAGCATTCATCCCTAGTTCTTGCAGGGAAAGAAACACACACACACACACACACACACACACACACACACACGTGTTTCATGTTATAGATGCAACTTTTTAAATCAAACTAAGCAATTAAATTAGTTGATACAGTCTCTCCTATTTTGATGCTCTTTGTGGAAAAAAAATCACGTACTATAAAAGGCCCACATTGCTTTTCCCTTCATATAAATACTCTTTTAATATTTTTCTGTATATAACCTGAATATATTTTTCCCCGTTCCATTTTTCTAATGTTTCCTGGAGCCTGTAAGAAATAAATATGTCAACAGACATTAGGGTTTCAAGAGATATCTTATCTATCTAGAACAAAACACTGCTAAATTGTTTAACTCATATTAACAAACTAACCAGCATTTGAGAAGCTCTAACACATGTGAAAAGATTGTTGTCAATTTTTGTTTTTAGGTTTATCAACAATCTGCAATAGAACAGAATATGATTTATATATTGAGGGAACTTATCAACCTTTATGAAGTTGAATAAAATATATCTATTCATATTTTATAGACATGTTTAGACTAAAATAGAAAAAAGAAAGAATTTACAAAATCTGACAATGTACATCCGGGCACGATGAAAACATTTATCTAAATTAATAATGTTATGAATAATAGTAAGAGCACAGGAACTGGATTCAAACCCTACCATTACAGTTAATTAAGAAAGTGTTTACAGGCAAGTTTCTTAATCTAAGAACTCTTCGCCTCATAAAATGGCAGTAATAAAACCCACTTCATAGGGCTGTTGTAAAGATAAAATATAACAATGTATTTAAGTAATAGGGCATGTTGGCTACACATAACTAGTCCTCAATGCTGATAGTTATTATAGCTAAATTTTATTATAACAACCCTGACTCTCCCTCTCCATCCTCCTCCTTACCATCTTCATAAGATTATAGTAAATTGTTTTGGAAGGAGCTTAGGTAAAACTACTGCATAAATAAGAGTACTGAGGACCACCTCTTCTGTTAGAAGAATATCCTATAATGGCTAAGTTTAGCTTTGGCCAAGTTCAACGTCAGGAGCAGTCCTTCAAAGAGGTGGTAGAGCTCAGAGCTACCTGGATGCATGTTTTGAAAAATATTAAAAGGTATCTCAAACAGAAATATCTACCACTTGGGCTAGTTGATTGTCCAAGTACCCTTTCGATCTCAATGGCCTTTTAAACTTTCATCATCTCTAATTCCTCTGAACACAGGGTCCCCCAGGATTGAGCACAGTGCTTGGTAGGGGGTAGGTTCTCAATAGTGTTTCTGGTGTGAATTAGTTCTAGAAGGGGTATTACTTATAAGTACTGGAAGTTTAGGGGCGCCTAGGTGGCTCAGTCGGTTAAGTGTCTGCCTTCGGTGCAGGTCATGATCCCAGGGTCCTGGGATCGAGCCCCATGTCAGGCTCTCTGCTCAGCGGGGAGTCTGCTTCTCCCTCTCCCTCTGCCTGCCGCTCTGGCTACTTGTGCTCTCTATTTCTCTGTCAAATAAATAAAATAAAATCTTTTTTTCAAAAAGTACTAGAAGTTTAAAAGATTATTCACAATGAGGCCAGTTAATTCTGAGAACTAGAATCCAGGAGAGAAGTTCGGCAGCAGTTCATAAGTCTGTGATGGTGAGCAAGGTGTCAAAGGGAAGTTAGAAGGGCAAATAAAACTTTTTCTACATCTCTAATATTTTGCACGGGTCTCTTTCTACCTAGAGTAAAGAAACAAGAGCAAAAAAGGCAGGCCGTTTTATTATGAAGTGAAATAATTAAATTTACTTTATCTATTTCCATCTCGGTCTATTAATCTTTTCTGTGTTTGCTTTTAATTACAATGGAAAGACAGTAAGCTAATGAAGGAAATACTTAAGATACGGGACTATACTGATTCTGTGATTATACCAGAACAAATCAACATGGAATAGGATGAATTATTAGAGTGTACACACACTAGTGACAAGCATCACGAATCTGACCCTCGAGATATTTGCTTGATGGCTTAAGAGAAATCTCTGTTGCCTTCACTTCTCTTTGGAGAAGTTGTGGAAGTATCAAAGGCCTCCCATCCTTAGAAATGACTCCTCACGTGATTTTGTGAATTTGCCATGACTCCCTTTTGTAAAGGCAGTACAGGATTCTGCACACTGATACTAACTGTAGATTTAGGGCAAAGGAATCCAAAATATACCACTGTGAAGAGTTTCATTTTTTCTGAACTCCCCTTATTTGCCTAAAAGCAGAGCCTCCTAAAATAATTCATAAATTATAAATCCCCTCCCTGAGAGTTCTGTAACCAGAGAAGATTGACTCCTGTCACCGGAGATGAGAAGGACAGGAAATCACCTAAACAGACATTGTTACAAAACTATCATACCTCCCATCTTTTCTTCTAAGTGTCCTTTTATTTTTCCCAGAAGTCCTATGTTTCCCAGAAGTCCTTCTTCCACTCCCTTCCCCTATTAAGAGTGTAAATCCTAAGAGTTCTCAACACAAGGAGAATATTTTTTTTCTTCTTTACTTGTTATCCTATCTTTACGAAAAGATGGATGCTAGCTGAACGTATTGTGGTCATCATTTCACTATACATATCACCATGCTGTATCCCTTAACTTGTACAGTGATGCATGCCAATTATTTTTCAATAAACCTGGGGGGAAAACAGATGGTATTTAAGTCCAAATTCGAACTGCCTCCTTGAGTCACATTTTCTGTCACTTCTCACATATATACATGAATAAAAATCTGTCTTATTCCTTGATAAGTTCTTTTGCAGTGTTATTTGCAGGTCCCCAATCCCTGAACAAGAGAAATATATTCAGGTTATATACAGGTGGTCAAGGACCACCCCCAACAAGGGATTTAGTATGACTAGTGTTTCGTCCTAGGCTTCCCTTGATATATTGAGTTATAATGACTGATAACCCGAGGGCCATGTAAAAATCATGACAATCCCTTAACGCCTTTTGTAAACTCTTCCATCAACTGTGATTTCAGCATCTGAACTGCAGTATCACAAATCAAGCCAATCTGTCAGTTAGTACAATACAAAAATAACAATTTCTAAGATGTATTATGCTTTTACATTTTCAAAAGTTCATGATTCAACACACAAAAATCAGTAAAAAATATGAATAGTTAAACTGATTAGTTTACAGTTGAAATGAACAATCATAGATTTAAGAATATGCTTTAGATAGCAACATAATAACCCACAATGGGCCTGGATTTGTGGAATTTTGTTCATTTTCCAAGAAGAATTTGTCACCTGGAGGTTTATCTTCCTCTCCTTTGAGACTCATTCTGTCATTATATTGACTTGATGGTCATGTGGACAAATCATCTTAATAACCAAATTTTGACTTCTATGACCATTTTGCTCGAGTAACTCAGGCTATCCCTTGTACCTTGCTCGATCATGCAGGAGAGCACTACCTCTCAAACGTTAAACTTCATACCGTTTTATTTCATTCTTTGGAATGAACCTTCTTCAATTATTTGTCCATGGAATTTGACAGTGTTGCCTCATTCCTCTACTCTCTATTTCAAAAATATCAGTTAGCCCTATTTCTTCTTCAGTTTTGTGTAGGAGCTCTTTTCTCTGCCTCTTCAGTGGTTACTCTCCTTTTATTCACTCTTTAAATGTCAAGGGTTCGTTCTCAGAGCTTGTTTCCCCACTCTGCATCACAGATACAAATGTGCCCTTAGCCTGCACAGTGCTGATTCACAGAGTGGTTTAAGCAAAATTAATTAGTTACCATCTATATAACAGACATCAGGCCAGCATCACTGAGGGAGGCTATGGCTGGGAAACTGACCTGAGATCATCCTGTCTTGCATTGCAAACTTGGAAATGTGCTCGAATAGTTTTGCCTAAATTACTAGGCTGGCTTCTCATGACTGGTGGCATTTTCTTTCTGTACAGCTGATATCATCACCAGAGTATCTCTGTGGGAAAATTTAAGGCACTAGGAAGTTCACATAACCATACGTGAGAACGCACACGGTCTCTTGCTTTATATAGGCTTCTCTGTAATTTCCTACATTATCTGCCATTGAAGAAAATGTATATCTTTAACTATCTATTGATCTTATAGACCTATTAACTCAGTTACCAATATGTAAAAATTGGGAGATTTCTCACAGAATTCCAGACTCTGATTTTACTTGAAAAATCAAATGGTCTGGCAATCGTTAGCCCCTCCTTTCCACATTTCTGCCTTTCCACAGACAGCAACCTCTAGAGCTAACGGTGGCTGCCCCCTTTAGACTGGCCATGTTTAACATATCCCTCTGTTTCATTCATTTCATGTGTTCTTCCTGACCCTGAAGGATTTGAGCTTAATAACACACATATTATATATAGTCAGTACTTCAATCCAGCATTTATACAGGGACTAACCTATGTCTCCAAGGATAAAACCACCTGGGAGTTACACAGTGGGATGGATTGAATGGTGCCCCTCTCCCCCCAAATTCGTATGTCGAAGCCTTAACTATCAATGTGACTATATTTGAAGAAGGGCCTTTACAGAGGTAATTAAAGTTAGATGATGTCATAGTGGTGCCTACTCTGATAGAATTGATGTCCTTGTACCAACAGGAAGAGATGTGAGAGAGCTTCCTCTTTCTCCCCAAGGGAGCACAGAGGAAAGGCTGTGTGAGGACATAGCAAGAAGATGGCCGTCTACAAACCAGGAAGAAAGCTCTCACCGGATAATGACTTTTCCAGCACTGTCCTCGTGGATGTGTAGCCTTCAGTGCATATCTGTTGTTTAAGCCACCCAGACTGTGTATTTTGTCAAGGCAGCCTGAGCAGAGTACTATACACAGACCAAACCCAGGTTCCTTGAGAAATGGTGTCTCCATTCCCACTCTCCAGCTAGGAGCTCATCTGTTTTCACCTGGACTTTTGTAGTCACTTCCTGAGCAGTCTTCCTGTCTTTGCACCATGTCTCTTTGCTATTTGCTGTGGGTGAGTTATTATTAAAATACAATCCATATAACACATGCTCTTACTTTGAAATTTAAAAAGAAAACTAATTAAAATTAGTAAAATAGCCCTTTTTCACTTATAGGTCCAAATACTCTAGAACAACCCTCCAGGTCCTTTGTTGTCATCCTTGCCCACATTCCCAGTGCACTAGCAAAATCCCATTATTAATGGGTCTGACAAAGACTCTTTGACCAAACTTTACCCAGGCTCCTCTGCAGTCTCTTCTTGATTAGGTCTTGACTTTGACCCATTGTTGGGCCTGCAGAGCCCAGTCTGAGCAAGAATACTGCCTGCTAGGGCATTTTAGAGAGCTTCCTCCACCTTGATATGTGAGCACCTGGGATATCTGGTTGTAGTCCTCAACCCCCACATGAATTATCTGATCACCCTGGCCTCTTTTTGGCAAGAATCTTAAGTGGGCTTTGCAAGAATCCGCATACTCTTGATGTCTCCTCTTAGTAATTTTGCATCCACCGATCCCCTCATTCTGCTTGTTGGCTATGAATCCCCACGTGTTCCTGTTGTATTCAGAACTGAGCCCAGTTGTATGCTAAGGTCTCTTTCCCCCAGTTGCAACAGCTCCTTATGAAATCTGTTTTCAATGCTTTAATAACTGCCCACTTCCGTTTTTCTGCAACATCCTCTTAAACTAAACTCCTCTATGCTTCTATGCTCTCCCCTCCCACATTTCTTCAGATTTCTCCCAGGCCATATGTCAAAAAGTATTACGGTTTCTTTATGGCCCCACTTAAATCAGACTGCTTTTTGAAGTATTTCCTTACACTCCCAGGTAGGAATAATCACTTCCCTTTGGGGCGCTTCTAAGACACTATGTATATACATCTATTATGACTTAATTTTATTATCTGTTTATTTTTTGCTTACCTTATTCTGTTGACCATTAAACCCAGGATCTTTCATCTTTATTGTTCTGTTTTGTTTTTACCCGAGGTGCTACTATGCTGTCATGCACTTAGGAGGTAATTATATATTTATTTTTCAAATATTTGTTAATATTTGTTAATGCAAGCAGGGAAGCTAGTGTCAGGACAGTAATAGGAGTTAATAAAAACCAAAACAACAACTATTCCCCACCTTTCTCCCCCCAAATTACCATCTAAATATAGTGTAGCCCAATTGTATCAGTGTATATGAATTAGGATTGACTTCATTATAACTGGAGCCATATGGATAAAGCCCACACATTTTAACTGTCTGTTATGAATTTATTTGTGAAGTTCCCAGAGCATCTCCAACATGTCTACAAGGATTAGTCCCATTCTGTAATCTTTTTTTGGTCAGTATAGTAAGGAAATGGGGATGGTGTTGGATTGATATGGAAAATGAAGGAACTGCAATATCTTTGAGTAATAAAATACTTGAGATACACTACGGTTGTCTGTTGGAAGCCGTCCTCTTTTCCTTGGGGCCATTTCAATCTGCTGAGAAGAAGATTTCAGCTGTTCTCTACTGTCCATCACATTTTAGCCAAACTTTGATTAAAGGGGAACATTATAACCTTCACGAAAGTAACACAAGCAATTCGAATCCATTGCTATCCTAGCCAGCTGGCTACTTTGCTCTTATGTAATGCATTTTCACTGATCACAGCTTATAGAAAAAATGTCTATGAAATATGAAAAATTAATAAAACACCGCTGGTTTTTTTTTTTTTTTTTGCTCTTAAGCTTTTTTTTTAATCAGTGAGCTATTACAAGCCTTACATTTACCAATTTACTAAAATGAACCAAGCACTAACATTATTCGTTTTATTTAAAAGACCTCTGACTAAGGTAGCTGGGAAACTGTTAAGTACAGGAGGTAAAGGGCCCAAGTCCTTGTACTATCATAACCACTAAATGAAGGCTTTAGGCAAAATCAGCATTTCTTAAAATATCACAGGAACCAATTATTACAGAGAAAAAAGTGAGGAAATCAGTGATTAAAAAAAAAAGCTTTTAGGGAGCACTGAATTAAATCAAGTTGAACAGTTTTTAGTTTAAAGTACAGGACTTCTCAGTATCTTTTTCGAGTAAAACTAAGCAAAGAGGTATCACCTTAGAGCTACTCCTGCCTATCCTCTTTGGAATGGATATCAGAATTTAAAAAGCATTGTGAAACAACATCCTGGATGAGGAGATTTTTAAATTAACAGAAGGACTTCCACAACTATAATATTTAATACTATGCATTTTAAAATTATGTACATCCCAAATCACTTCCTGAATATAGGATTTTAAAAGAGCTTCAGTCTTATCTGTAATAAAAGACAAACTCCTATCTCTGCTGATAGCAGGATTTTCTCTATGACCTTATTGGTGTTTAATATATACAAGTGATTAAAGTGGTTTTTGTATTCTCTCAATTCTACCATTCTTTCAAAAATGCAATTCTCAGAAGCTGAATCTAACAAAGGGAAACAATTTATTTCTGGTACAACATGTCATTATTTGATCTAATTTAAAGATTAGTGCCAGTGTTATTTTGATATTCTCTTTCTCTTGACAGAGCACAGCTAAGAAAAATGAATAAAAACTTTAAAATGTCATTTTTTTAATGTTTAAATGTTTATGCAAGTGTTCATGTTTTCATGAACCTGGCATCTAGTTGTTAATTTTAAGACAGTGATTTGCTAACTTGAGTAGCTGTAAGAATCACCTGGAAGGCCTGTTGAAGATTGCTGGGTCCACCCCAGAATTTCCCCTTCAGTAAATCTTGGATAGAGCTAATCTGCATTTCTATCAAGTTCCTAAGCAATGCAGATGCTGCGGATTTAGTTCCCACACTTTAAGAACCACTGTTTTCACGGGTCCTAATTTATTAGACACACCTCTGGGTTTTCCCACTGGTCTGAGGTTCCTCAGTCAGCAGCAAGGAGAGCTGGTTCTCCTAACTAGGTCCAAAATAAGGCTCCTCTCTATTGATTCCTAGGTTCTGCCACCACAATCTCATTTCCTAAGGACCAACAGACTTTCCCCCTCCTTTAATATTTTCCACCATCAGCTAAGAATGTGTAGGTCCTTAGTTTCAAAATGTAGTCCAGACTGTGGCTTTCTTCCCCTCGAATCACTGCTTTCTGCTTTTCCACATAACCCCTTCCCTCTCTTATGTAATATCCTTGCAGAATGTTGGCTCTGGCCTCATTTGCCTCTCTACCCAGTTGAACTCTATTGCTGGCCATATATGAATATATAGCTTATATTCATTCCTTTGTTCTTTCACTCCACACGCATTTGCTAAAGGCTCAAAATATAACGAATATGACAAAGGTTCTGCATTCGTGGGCTTCCATTGTAATGGGGGAGACATAAGATCAACATGTAAACAAGTAAGTATGATCTCTTCCAGGAGTGATGGGGTACATTGAAGAAAATAATATAAGGTAATGGGTAAGAAAGTGACTGCAAATCAAATGTATCTTAGCCTCTCTGGAATCACTTCTCTGAGAAGGCAGCATTCCGCTGAAACTGAAATGTTGTGATGGAGGAAATAATGCAGCGAATATAGAAAAGGGCATTCCAGACAGAGGAAGCATCAGTGCAAGAGCAGAAAGAAGTCCAGGATGGTTGGAAGAGTCAGGAAGGGAAAATGATTGAAGAGTTCCAGTTGGTGGTGGGGAGGCAAAATTTTTCATAATCCTTTTGTAACCACCTGCTTCTCTCACACACCCTGGTCTACAGACTAGGATATGTCTATACAGACTAGGATATGTCTATACAGACTAGGATATGTCTATACAGACTAGGATATGTCTATACAGACTAGGATATGTCTATACAGACTAGGATATGTCTATACAGACTAGGATATGTCTATCCTAGGCTCCTAGTGGAAACTGTCCGCTGGCCAACAGGAGTTAAAATATCAACAGCATTATTTAAAGAGCATTTAGAGCCCAAGTGCCTTCCTTGCCTCAGCTCAGTAGATGGCTGCCACGTCTTTCTCACCCCAGTAGAGGCCTGAGGTTTCATTTTCTGGAGAGGTCTCTGAACTATAGGATACCAGGCACATACCCAAACCCTTAACCCCTCACTCCTAACCCCAACCCTAGCCCTAACCCTCTGGAGAGGTCTCTGAACTATAGGATACCAGGCACATACCCTCACCCTAGATCTGAGAGAGTGACTTCCTGAACACATGATAAGAAAAATTGAGAAACAGCCTACTTATCCTGAAAAAGATCCCAAACATGTAAAAATTGGTGGTATTTCTGAGAATGGGTGTGAAGGTAGAGATAAAAACAGAAGGACTAATTGAATATCTATTTCAAGAGTATTTAAGCCCCAAATCCCTCTCCCCTCCCCACCAAAATATATCAATAGTATTTGAGTGAGGAGAAACTGACTAATACCAGAATTCAAGCCTTTTGAGTCGGCTATGTTAAAACGCACAATGAGGTGTGCACAGTTCTTACTTCAGAATGTGGATACACTAAGTTACGTTTTGTCTCTTCCTCAATGCCGACTTTAGTAAAGGTATTCATATGTCATAGTTTTGGAAATGGCAATCCCTTCCTGATGAATAAAGTCAAAATTCTGAGTGAAGAGAGGGCAAAATCAGATCAGAAGTATATCTTACAATATTAGTTTACAAGAACAATATTTTCTAACAGCAGTGATTCTGATCAAATTGACAAAATGACTTCCAGCAAATTAATAACTAACCTATGAAGCAAGCATACACACACACACACACACCTTTAAACAATCTGAAATAATTACAAAACAGAAATTCACCTAAAGCAAGAGTTTTACGCTTTCAACAAACCCTTCAAGAAAAGCATCAAGTTTATTGTACCTGATAATTTGAATTATGTTTAAATCTTTGTATCATTAGCCTTCAGGTAAATCTGAGAATATCCAAACCAATCAGCCAGGGCTCTTTTCAAGGAAAGAACATAAGTCTATGTGCATCATTTTGCTTTTACAGATATTAAAATTGGCTTCCATTTAACTGAAATTGTTAAATATTCTTACCAATGCAGTATATAGAGCTAAACATGTCTTGTAAGAAAAACCACCTTAGTTTTAAAAATATTTCAAAATAATTGTTATATTGAAATAAAAAGTCCTTTGATGTATACTGTAAAACTCCTTAGATCTTATTTATGAAATTGCTTTATGCAGTTCTCACCATTGTACATGCTGATAGCATTACCTGTCTGCATCCACTGTCACATCATGAACTCCTCTCTGGATGACATCTCTGCAAGTGGCTGTGTCTGGTATTCGGTTCAGACTTCTAGTATACAGGTTGAGCCCTCCATCTGTCATGTACCTGAAAATAAAGGTGTAATTAATCAACATAAAATTAAATGATCTCATCTGTATAATTTAACTTAATAAACAGTGTTCACAAATTTCAATAATTATGCAAATGTGCTTTATTACAGTTTTTTTTTTCTATATTAACATTTTACTCACCAGGAAAAATTAGAGTATTTTTAAGTTTATTAGGAAATCAATCTTGCTTACTACAACAAATAACTAACATATGTAAAACCTTCATTTTTCCACCCTTTTGTTATCAAAATTTTGAAGAGGCTTGGAGATAATTTAAGTCTTAGAAAAATAAGAGCAAGATCATTTCATTTTGCAAATACCATTTTTGAAGAACTGAAGGTCATAGGAAATAACGGAATATTAGTAAACTTAAAATTAGATTAAGTTATTAGGTAAGTAAAATGTATGCTACCAACTGGCCACAAGGATAAAATAATAGTCAAGATGCATTAAATGGTTACAATGTTGCTATGAACTGTTCTAAATAGCTTAGATGTAATAACGTTACTATTACCACATTAGAGAAAGAAAGTACATAAGCACAAAAGGGTTAAGTAACACAGTGTTACTCAACCAGTCATGGCAGAACTAAGACATAAATCTAGAAATTTGACTCCAGAAAGATCTTAACCACCATGCATTACTATTTGAAGTGAAGGGCCACATTGTCTGACCCACTTTGTGTCTTTGAGAACTACTCCCCCGCCATCACGGGACCACCACCATCGCACAGGGACAGTGGACCGGAATAGTTACATTACTACTGGTAATCCTGCTTCCTTGGCTGTGGAGGACTAGGACTCATGGTTTAATCTCCTACCCCATGCTGGGCTAATCAGATTCTTCTTTCTTGAGAACTAGGATTAAAAGACAGCTCCTCAGTCTTTCTGTGTGAATAGAGTTGATGATAATGAATACCCAGGAGATGTATTTCTCTTCCCCAGATGTAAGGAGCCACAGAGAAAGCTGGTCAGCAAAGTAAAAACAATGACCCAGGTGCACAAAAGGAAGCAGAGACACTTGACCACGTGGTTTCAACTTCACAACTTATCCTTGGGTTCTTTTTTTTTTTTTTTTTAAGATTTTATTTATTTATGTGACAGAGAGACAGCCAGCGAGAGAGGGAACACAGCAGGGGGAGTGGGAGAGGAAGAAGCAGGCTCACAGCGGAAGAGCCTGATGTGAGGCTCGATCCCGGATCGCCAGGATCACGCCCTGAGCCGAAGGCAGACGCTTTAACGACTGCGCCACCCAGGCGCCCCTTATCCTTGGGTTCTAAGAGATATTCTTGCTTCTTTATAATCATGTGCCCAATTTGCTTAAGCAAATTTGAGTTGATTTCACTTTTTGTAATAGAAAATACTTTTTTTTTTAAAGATTTTATTTATTTATTTGACAGAGAGAGAGACAGCCAGCGAGAGAGGGAACACAGGCAGGGGGTGTGGGAGAGGGAGAAGCAGGCTCCCAACGGAGGAACCTGGTGTGGGGTTCGATCCCAGGACTCTGGGATCACGCTGTGAGCTGAAGGCAGACGCTTAACGACTGAGCCACCCAGGTGTCCCTGTAATAAAAAATACTTAATCATGGCCATATTGAAGATCAACTAAATAGTTAAAGCGAGGATTATGAAACTGGCTAATTACTTACATGATCAATAAATTCTCTCCTTACTAATTGAAGGAACTTGAACAAGTTTCTTAAACTGTGCCTTAACTTCTTCCTCTGAAAATGGGAAGAATAAAGTCTACAGGTAGATTTTATGATAAAGGAAAAACACAAAAAGCTCTTAACATGAGAACCTTGTAACAAGTAGCTATTTGTTATTCACAATGTCTCTTACACATATTTTGAAAAGGAAGTAGATGAATTTTATATACAAAACAACACTAAGGTCATACTGCATTATCCTTATAAGGGATTCTACCTGGTGAGTTTTCTTGATCACTAAAGAATTTAATCACACCAAAATGGGAAAAATAAAGGAGGACTTTGGCTCCAAAATGTATTGAACTCTTTTAAATAAGAAATACTAGATACAATTTAACTTTTTTTTTATAACTAATCCATGATTAGGAGTATCAATTAAATTAAACAATTAAAGAGTGAAGGGACATTTGTCCTTCATGTGTTTTCATTTGTCAGCTGCCATATCTTGTTGTGTTTCATGGTTTATTCTTACTTCCAATTTCTTATCATATTTCCCACTCGGTTCTCAACCAGTGTCTAAATGTTTTTATTGCCTTGTAAGGAGGAGTGTGTAGAATTCCTGGCAGCAAATGTTTTTCTCAATCATTTTCCTTTTGAAATTGTGCTTTAAAAGGTTGAGGGTAGTTGAAATCTTCTCTCCAGATAAGTGAGATACTCCCCCCCCCCGCCTTTTTTAAAGCTACCAAAATGCTTAATCCTAGGCTTAACCTTGGAGGAAGTTTTAACAATGTATACATGTTATGTTTCATGTACGTATCATTTGTCTGTCTTCTTCATCCGTGTATCTCCAAAACTGTTTAGCAAAGTGTTTTGTATATAACTGGGGATGAGCAAATATATCATGTTTGTTCCAGCTGGATTCAAAAGGCTTCCATATTGTAAAAAGAAAGCATCATAGCTGATTTCAGTAACTTTAACCATGATGGTGATACATGAAACCAAGAAATAAGAGGACAGATCACTTCGATTAGAAACATAACCTTTCAGTTATTCAATACTTACAGAAGAGTAAGTTCTATAGACAAAGGTTAAGTGTTTTGAAAACTAATTTTCAAAAGGAAAAAAACATAGGGTTAAAACTTCAATAAATTAAGAAAAAAACCATTTTTTCAGGAAGCATTTCAAAGGATATTCATTTTTCTTGGGCCTTTCAATTTTCCAGTGAATATCAAATAGGTTTACAACAGGTATTAATTGAACCAAAAAAATACTTAGTTATAATTCCCCCGTTTACACAGACACACTCTCATTTGAATGGTAGCGCATTTTCATAACAGAACCATGACTTTGTTACTTAAAAAACAACATACAATATGGAGGTTCCTCAAGAAGTTAAAAACAGACTGCCCTACAATCCAGCAATTGCACTACTCAGTATTTATCCAAAGGGTATAAAAACAGTAATTCGAAGGGGCACCTGCACCCCAATGTTTATAGCAGCACTGTCCACAAAACACAAACTATGGAAAGAGCCCGGATGTCCATCGACAGATGAATGGATAAAGAAGATGTGTATATGTACAATGGAATATTACTTGGCTATTAAAAAAGATGAAATCTTATTACATTGATGTGAACGGAACTGGAGGGTTTTATGCTAAATGAAATAAGTCAATCAGAGAAAGACAATTATCCACAATATATGTGGAATATAAGAAGCAGAGCAAAGGATCATAGGGCAAAGGAGGGAAAACTGAATGGGAAGAAATCAGAGAGGGAAACAAATCATGAGAGACTCTTAACTATAGGAAACAAACTGGCGGGCAGGTGGATAGGGGGATGGGGTAACTGGGTGATGGGCATTAGGGAGGGCACATGATGTGGTGAGCATTGGGTATTATATGCAACTGATGAATAACTGAACTCTACATCTGAAACTAATGGTGTACTACTTTATGTTTGTTAATAGAATTTAAATAAAAAAAAAAATCCAGGCATCACACAAGTAAGACAAATCTCTGTTTTGAATTTTTCTTGGTCATCCTTCCTTCTTGTCATTCTTTCTGAAGGATTTAAAAATCTATAAGAACATGAACTTTATAGCTCCTCTAGAAAAATTATGCTATGGTCTGGGAGCTATCAATGTTAGGGGATCATTTTGAAAGAATAATGTAAAATTTTAAAAACGATTTCCTAATAATGTTATATCTAAACTTCAAAACTGTCAGCCAAAACGAGTTTAAGAAGAGATAATAGACACAGGGAAGACTGGTACAGAAAGTTGGAAAGAAACTTATGAGGATTACTGACAAAAAATAAATTACCTCAAACTATGAAAGTCTTAGAATAATTTTAGCCATGTTCAAATTCTATGAACTGTAAAAGAATTCACATGAAAAAAAATAGTCTCACAAAGCATTTCCTAATTCTTCTTCACTTCTACTCACACCCTGTTTTTTTGTGTGTGGGCAAACTTGCACGCTTATGGCATATTTACTTTAGGTGTCTATTATCCAAATTAATATTTCTAGGCCATATCATTCCACCTTGCTCTAAAATAAGGTATTAAACCGCTTCCGAGGCATAGTAGGTGGCTTTCTCATAAAAACCGACCATATATTAACGTCACCACTAAAGCCCATGTTCCTTTCGTGCGTGCTACAATGGCTAAAGGGAAAGACGCCATCCACCCAATCGATAATCTAGATATAACACTCCTTCTTGTCGCTCACCACCCCCAGCTATTATAAGATGGAGTCCGTTCAAATCTGTGACTCTGCATCATTATGCTCTAATTTTGTCTGGAATTCACTGAAATAGAGAGAATTTGTAAAAATCTTATTTTATATATTGTTCAATCCTACTTTCTCAATGAACAGAAATATATACAACTCTACCATCATAACAATTACATGCTTTTTGAAAAAAAAACTTTATAGGGAAATACATATTTTTGCAGGTGTATAATGTATAAAAGGACATATCAAATAATAAGAAAAATAATAGCAACTTTCATGCACCTACTACCTGGCTTCAGAAATAAAACATTTCCAGTTTCTTCAATGTCCGTATAGAATCCTCCCACTCACAGCCCCAAACCTCTCTTCTAGAGATATCTACTGTCTGGGGTTTTATAAGCATTCCTTTACTTTCCTTTATTGTTTTGCCACATAAGCGTGTATTCCTAAAAATATATTGTTCAGCATCTCCTGGATTTGAACTTTATATAAAACGAGTCACACTACATGTAACCTTTTGTGACTTCTTTCCTTCACTCAAAATTACATTTTTGCTATTATCTATCTTCACGTGTATCATTGTGTTATTCATTTTGTAGTTTTATAACTCTGTTTTACAAATGCAGTAGTCGATTAATCCATTTGACTGCTATGGACATTTGAGTTGTTTTTCGTCTTTGCTGCCACGACTACTTGTGTACCTGCATTTCCTTGTGCTCACATGGCAAGAACTTACTTAAGGTCTGTATCTAGAAAGGAAATCACTGGGTCGTAAGAGACACATACCCTACTTAAGCTTACTAGACAATGCTAAATAGTTTTCAAAATAGTTTCAGAATAAACACCTACTTGCCTATAGGTGAGAATTCTCATTTTGGTTTGGTTTACAAATTCCAGATTACCAAGCAGGTTGATCATATTTTCACTTTGTTGTAAGCCATTTATGTTTTGTCTGTGTTGGCTAACCGAATTTAAATTAAAAAAAAAAAATGCTGATTTTGATTGGAAAGAGTCCATTTTAAAATATTCAAGCTGATTGCATGTAATGTAGTTACTATGTCATATGTAGCCAGTTGTAATGCTTTCTAAGTGATATAAATATATATAAACAAATAAATATGACATCCCTATAAAAAAGAAATACCTGTCATTTGTTCATTTTTTAAATTGTATTAAGTTTTTAAAATTTAAATTCTAATCTAGTTAACATGTAGTGTGTTATATTAGTTTCAGGCATACAATAGAGTGATTCCACAATTCTATACATTGCTCAGGGCTCATCACAATGCATGTATTCTTTCCACCTTTATCTATTTCACCCATCGCCTCGCCCACCTCCCCTCTGGCAACCATCAGTTCTTTATAGTTAAGAGTCTGTTTCTTGGTTTGTCTCTCTCTCTCTTTTTCCCTTTGTTCATTTGTTTTGCTTCTTAAATTCCATATATGGTGAAATCATATGGAATTTGTCTTTCTCTGGCTGACTTATCTCACTTCCTTTGCTCATTTTTCTATTGGATTGAATGCTATGTTTTGTTTTCCTTTTTTCTTTCCTCATTGATACTAATCCTTTATTAGTTATGCGTGGCATATGTTTGTGGCTTCTATGGAGTTTCATCCTGACACTTTTCTCCTGCTTATTTTTATGTGAAATTCATTTTTCTGAATAAAAAGAAACAATGTAGATACCTTTCCAACTTCACACAGTAACTGCCTCTGTTGTTTTTGTGCAGTGTTTTTAAAGTGCAGTAATTAGCTTTTTGCGATTTTGGGGTTCTGTTTCCATCTCTCACTTTCTTCCAGACCTTCACGTTCACCCTTATTGCCACATCTGGTTCAGTTTGCTTCTATTCCCAGAAGGTGTCTCTTAGTGTGGGGTCCTGTCCTGGAAGGGAGCTGTAGTTGGGTAATTGAATGAATTCATAGGAACTAGACTGTTCTATTCCCTTCAGACATGACCTTCTGCCTTTATTCTCTCTGGCTGGTCAAATGGTCAAAATCCCTCCCAGCTTCAGCTGCCAACTTCAAATGCCCTGTGTGTTTACCAGTCAGTGTCTCGGCTATTTTGGGGTTTTCCGTCCTCAGTGTTACCAGACCCCTAAGTGCTACCGCTGTTTCTTCTGAAACAGACAAGAGTACCATCCTTTGGCTCTTGTATATTTGTCCTCAGCTACCTATACTTGGGGGCTGAGATGATACTTTGTCATTGTCTTTTATGTGTAAACAATGATCGTGATTTTTCGGCTTTGCTGGCTAGTCGCTTTGTCTGTTTTTGTGGGGATTTGGGAAGATTGAAAACCTAGGCTTGCACCAAAACTTACTAGAATTCCGTGTTTTTACATTCAAATTTCATTTCAGCCACTATGTTACAATTAGCTATTTTTTAATGACATGAACACACAGTCTTTTTTTTTTTTTTAACTCAAAGGCACAACAATTCAGCATCTTTTTTTTTTTGAGCATAGATAATATTAACTACTGTCCCCTAGATCATACATGCTAGCTTAAAATAAAAAACAGAAACAAAACCTATACTAATAATGAATGATTGCTGTGAAGCTCTGTTCTATTGTAAAAAATCGACTCCTAGGAGAGAAATGTGTACATGTAGACATGAAGACAATGTCACAGCATGCCATGATGGTGAAGAGTAAAGACTCTTACTCTTGCTGGGTTCAAGTCCAGCCTTGCATGTTTAAGAAATTTTGAATCCCCAGAAGCTATTAACTAATTTTCTGGGTTCCAGCTAAAGTCACTTAAACTACCCATGCCTCGTTTGCTTCTTCTGTAAAATGGAGATAGTAGTGATATATTTACCTCTTACAGTTACAGTGAGACATAAATGAGTCAACAAATGTCAAAGGCACAGAATGCTGTCTAGCATGTAGTAAGTGCTATGTCAGTGTTGGCCTGTATTAGCAGCTATCTTCCAACAAGGATCTCCATAGCTCTCCTATCTTGAATATGAAATCAGTAGAAGCATTATGATAAGGAATCTGTGGTTTGCTGTGTAAACTCTTTCACCCCAACACTTTAAACCTGCCCTTCCCAATGGTAGACATGCTTCACACTATCAAGTTTACTAAGGGTGAATTGAGGGAGTATCAAGGGAGAAGAAGGATAAAAGTATTCACCTTCCTTTTTAAAAAAAAGTTCATTTCCCATAATTAAATTATTTTGTGTTTGGGCCATATGACTTAAAGCAGAATTTTAGGTTATATTCTGACCCAACTATTTATACTGTGACACCTGCAGATAACTTCAATTTCCACCCAATTAAAATATGTAACTTTCTCCCCAATTTTCTAGCAAGTTCCTTTTTTGTTTCATAAACGGAGACTTTTTCAGAGACTCATTATAAGTAAGAGGCCTTCCTCTGACTAATTCCTAATTACTGGCAGATTCACATCCCCAAGTGTTTAAAGTAATTTCAAAAAGAGAAGAAAGAGATAAGTCTTTACATGCTTCAGGAAATTTTGAATTCTCAGAATGCGGATTAACTAGTTTTCTGAGTTCTATCTAAGGTACATGAGAAAATGAAACTCCATTCCCATTCACTTCATGACATCCCATGCGGTTACATGAGAAAAAAAAAATCTTAAACACCTTCATTCATTACTATGTCGTTTGAGCTCTTTGTCCCTTGAATCACTGAAACATACTTTTAAAAACTGGGAACAGAAAATTAACTTTGTGACTCAATTTTTTCATGAACTGTAGCACAGATGTTTCAATGCCCTTTTTTCTCACTTAAAACATCACCAAATTAAAATTCCCCTGGGACGTCTCTAGTCCTCTCATCTTCCCAGCTTTTAATTCTAGGCTGAGGCATCGGGCTACGTCCTATAGACGTCAATAAGTTTTCTGTGTAAACTGGTGAGCACTGAAGAGCAGCACACTGTGGGGTGTCCTCCACACAGTACCCCTCATCACGGTTGAGCTGAGACCAGCCATACAGCCTGCTGATCACGCCTACTCACCTCCCACCCAGGGGACAGAACTCTGAGTCTTTCTTTAAATTTCAGTATTCTGGACTCTGCCACAGGAAAGAGATGTTTAATGCCCAACAGCTCAACATCACCAGGAGAAGTTTTCATACAGGATTTGTGGGGTTTTTAGCTTTTCTTTAAATATAACGGTGAAGGGTATTAAGGAGGGCATGCATTGCATGGTGCACTGGGTGTTATACGCAAACAATGAATCATGGAACACTGCATCAAAAACTAAGGATGTGCTGTATGGCGACTAACATATCATAATAAAAAATTTAATAAATAAATAAATATACTGAGTATGGATGTCAACATAAAACACGTGGACCACTGATGCATATTTAAATGGGCTCATTTGTGAAACAATCCAAGACTTCATTTAAAAGACTGATCGGGAACAAAAATGAAGAGAAGTCTGAATTGGGTTTCCACTGAAGCATGAAACAAGTAGGAAGGACAATGGACATAACTTTTTCTTTTCCTCATGAGTGAATTCAGCAGAAACTACCCAGCTCTCATCAATAACTTCCTCTTCCTCCTGGGCATGCAGCTGAACCATCTTTCCTGGCCTCTCTTCTAGTTAGATATGGCCATCCAGCTGTTTAGGATAAGGGAATGTGTGCAGAAGTCACTGCACCACTTGTAGGCCTGGTACATATGAATTAGTCTCACACCAAGATTCTTCCTCTCTTTTGCCACCTGCTTGTTGAAAACCAATGCCCAGGGTGACACTGGAAAGCTGGTGGGATAGTAGCAGAATTACTCACTTCAGCCTTGTTCTCTGAGAGACTATATGGTGTACATTCCCAACTGAAGGCCAGAAACACCAGCAAGGGTTTTATGTGAAGGAGAAATGAACTCTGTGTTAAGTTACGAGATTTTGAGATTTCTTGTTTACAGAAGTTACTGTTAACTAATACAGCTAGACTCCTAGAAAATAGAAAATACATCTGAATATAGGTATGCCTGTAGTATATATTATTATATACGGAACTCAGTTGTTTTAAAAAATTGCCTTAAGAAAAAACTACTAATCTAAGAATGTATAACACATCCTTACTTACAAACATGTGTATATATTAGTCATTCATTCAATGAACAAATGAACACCTATAAAAATATAAAAAACACTTGCATTGAAGTCACATGGCACTTTGCCTATATTGCTCACTACTGCCCACACTGTCCCAAAATGCTCCTTGGCATATAGAATGAACTCAGAAATATATTTGGATACATACACACATACATACTTCGGCTCAGGATCCTTCTTCTTGCTATTCTTTTCCCAGAAGTCCTCACGGTCTCCTATAATTTCCACTACCTTCTGTATGAGACCACATTCTCCATCATATGGCTACCCTGAAAACTATTGCTATTTCAACTTACACTGCAATGTCTCCAACTCTACGATTCTAACTCTACACTCATCATCTTCCCTCTGCTTTCTCAAAAAAAAAAAAAAAAAATCGTCTCTTTTTCTGCCTATTTTCTCTAAAGGTATAATTTTCTATCTCCGGTGCTTACAAAATGAGCATCTTATCTGAATTCTCTGCCTCTCTCAAGCCCTTGTGAGTAGCCTATCATTATTTCTATAAATTTCTCCTCTGTGGTAGCTCCCATAATAATTTTTTCGCTCCATTCATCCCCATCAAGGCTACTCCCACATTTCTGGCCTAACAGACCTCGGACCTGAAGTTTTTCAGTAGTGTCAGAAATCTAACACCAGAGCCTCTCCTTTCAATCCATTTTGTGGATTTCCCCTAAAGGAGACTTTCAAAAATCAACATCAGGCCCTATTCTGTGACTGTTAACTAATCTTTAAGAAATGGTGCTTTCCACTGTTTAGAGTACATGGTTTAAACTTCTTAGTATAATGTTATTGAGGCCCATCACAGTAGACCCTATCTCTCAAAATTAAATATTTAGATTTCATGAATCTCGGTTAAGGGAAAGGTCAGTGAATGTCATCCAATCCAATTATCCTTCTGATTTTGAAAATAATATTTTAGTCAAGCTCAGTGAATGACAGTTTTCTACACTATTTCTCCTTTTCTTACAAATATTGTCTTAATATATTTCTCTCCTCTATAGCTATTTAAATCAGAGAGTATAATTAAACTATTTCCTTTTCTTATTCCCTCCTTTCTATCTCATGGCTGGATTTAGCACTTTCTCCTTATCCTGAAGTTTTAATCTGTATGAAACTCCTGAAATTACTCACACATTGCATTGTCAATGTCCATTGATTTCTGATTTAAACTGCTCCCAAGATATGCTTTCTCTCCCCAGATAAGCATTTTGTGTGTATATAAATAGTCAATCCTCATTATTCACAAACTCCATCTTTACAAATTTGCTTACTTGCTAAAATTTATAAATCAATAACTGCAACACTTCCACGGTCATTCATGGACAGGTGCAGAGCAACAAAAAGTTTGAGTTGCCCATGAGGACATTCCCAGCTGAGGTCAAATAAGGTGACATTCTGCCCTCTTGATTCAACTCTCCTACTGTTAATGGGTCCTTTTTACAGGCTCTTTAGAGACACATTTTCCGCATTTTTGTGCTCCCTGTTGGAGATTCTGCTGTTTAAAATGCCCCCCAGGTGTGGTGCTGAAGTGCTCTTGTGTTCCTAAGTGTAGGAAGGCTGTGGTGTGTCTTACGGAAAATTTTGTGTTAGATAAGCTTCATTCAGGCATGAATTACAGTGCTGCAAAGGCATGAGCTCAACGTTAATGAATCTACAATATGTATTAACTCATAAATAAGGTGGCTTTAAATTGAAATACACATAAAACAAGATTATATTCTGATGAGTTGATAAAAATGTTGTAACCCAAAGCTCACAGGAAGTACCTGTGTATTTCCCCTAGGAGCAATGGTTCAGTATTCACTAATTCAGTGTATGTGGTGATTACTGCAAATAATGAGACTGACTGCCTGCATGTGAGTGTATGTGTGTATTATGTGTATACGTTAATTATATGTGTGTGTGTATACGTTAATTTGTGCATATATATGTGTGCGCACATAAATATGCTATATTTATGTATATAGTTAAATCCTTATCTGGGGGTGGGGAGGGGGGTCTCTCTGTGCTTCTGCCACTTCCTGGGCCTGTGCTCGGAGAGCAGTCGTCAAACCGTGTGGCGGTTCGTGGTTTATGGCAATACCAAGCCGAGAGCCCACTCCTGAAATCACTGATTGCAGCCGGCTTCCCCGCTCTGATGCCTGAGAACTCTGAAGGATTCAGGCACCCCCAGTCTTCCTCTGACCCCGAGAATCTTGAGACCACACTGTCCCACCTAGGATTCCACCCCACTTCACCACCTGACTCATGAACAAATGCTCAACATCACTTGGCATCAGGGAAATACAAATCAAAACCACAATGAGATACCACCTCACACCAGTCAGAATGGCTAAAATTAACAAGTCAAGAAATGACAGATGTTGGTGAGGATATAGAGAAAGGGGAACCCTCCTACACTGTTGGTGGGAAAGCAAGCTGGTGCAGCCACTCTGGAAAATAGTATGGAGGTTCTTGAAGAAGTTAAAAATAGAGCTACACTACGATCCAGTAATTGCACTACTAGGTATTTACCCAAAGGATACAACGTGATCTGAAGGGGCACCTGCACCCCAATATTTATAGCAGGAATGTCCACAACAGCCAAACTATGGAAAGATCCCAGATGTTCATCAACAGATGAATGGATAAAGAAGTTCTGGTGTGTATATACAATGGAATACTACTCAGCCATCAAAACAAATGAAATCTTGCCATTTCCAACAACTTGGATGGAACTAGAGGGTATTATGCTAAGTGAAATAAGTCAATCAGAGAAAGACAATTATCATATGATCTCACTCATATGTAGAATTTAAGAAACAAAAGCAGAAGATCATAGGGAAAGGGAAGGAAAAACAAATCAAGATGAAATCAGAGAGGGAGACAAATCATAAGAGACTCAACCATAGGAAACAAACTGAGGGTTGCTGGAGGGGAGGGAGTGGAGGGATCGGGTTACTGGGTGACGGGCATTAAGGAGGACAGGTGATGTGATGAGCACTGGATATTATATAAGCCTGATGAATCACTGAACTCTACCTCTGAAACCAATAATACACTATATGTTAATTAATTGAATTTAAATTAAAAAAATAAATCTTCATCCAGTAGTGAATATAAAAACACACATGCTCTAATTTAAAGAGATGAAGAAAGAAAAGAGGAGGACATAGGAGTGAGAGCGGAAACAGTGGGTGAGAAAAGGAGGAGACATGAGAAAAAATTCATGCCTGAGGTGTTCTTGTGCTGCCATTATGTTCCCTGAATGGGTATTCCCTCCTAGGTGGTATTTATGTACAAAAATGATAACAAAAACATTCACAAATTAGTTGTGATTATTAATGATAATAAATGGAATTATGATGCTGATGACAAACTTACTCAACACTCATACTGTGACAGGCTTCGAGTTAGTATAATTTTGTGTGTTATTTCCTTAATTTCTAATAATTTTGTGGAGTTTCTGCAATTTTATCCTTATTACAGAAAACAAACAAAAAAAGAGTTTGGATAAATTAAGCCCCCAAGGAGTCCACAGATAGCAAATTGTAGAAAGGAATTTAAATTGGACTCTGACTCCAGTGGCATCTCAACTACTTCCTCCCCTAACTGATCGCAATCTGTCTCCTTAATTCTAAACTGTTGGAATTTCACCATCTGGGAAGGGGCAACTACAAAAGCCCTGGATCTGAGATTATCACAGCAGAGCTGTACATCTGATCTAAACCTCTTCTGTATTTTTTTTAGGTCTGTCACCTTTCAAATAAGCTTTTCTTTTTTCTTTTCTTCTTTTCCTTTCTTTCATGAATGAAGTCAGGAAGGGTTACTCATAGAGAAGAATGCTTTCTGATACTGGTCCTCTCAGATGTATAAGTACAAAAAGTAGGTCAAAACCCTAAATTTAGAGTTTTGGGAAAACGTGAAAATTATAAAATTGATTTGGGAGGTTTTTCCTCGCATTATAGAGCCAAGGTTTTGAAGTCAGATGTATGTGAGTTCTAATGCAAGTCTCACCTTTCCTTAGCATTATACAATTGTGGCCAATTAGGATCAGTTTTCATATCTGTAAGGAATTACAATTATTTATAGAAGTAGCTTTAATAGAGTATCCTATTGCTTCCATTGGGGCTCATTCTCAGATTGAACTAAAAATTCCACGTTGCCAAAATCTTAAAGAGTTTTATAATCACAACATTTTTGGGGATTATAATAGAAAACAGAAGAAAAACAAAGGCTCAGATTTTTTTTTTAATTTGATACCATCAAAAGAGATCGAAACTCTCAATTCTAAAATGCCTTTCCCTTGTTAGACTGGAGGTACATAATTGAAGAATACTAGAAAATATTTGTCTTCAAAGAAGTTAGAGGCAGCTTTGACAAGCCAAATTAAAAAAAAAAAAATCCAGCAGCTCAGCAAAACTCCTCCTGTCCCCTTCCCATGTATTTCACTACAAAATCTGTGACTTAAGAAGTGTGTGAAAATCACTCCAAAAAGCACAGGGCACATTTGGTTCTCTAAACTAACAATAGAAAGATTTAAGGGCTTACAATGAAAATATTTTATAGAAGATTTATATATTTTACTTTTCATGAATGAGCAGAAGAGAGGGCCTGATACACCCCCAAGCCACCTTTGATTTATCACGTTTTCTAATAACTTTGTAAGCTAACCTAATTACTCTTTCTCCACCTAATGCATCTTAGAACACTTTCCCTGTTTGTGTAGTGCTGGTAGAGACCAAAGGCCACTTACCCACTGTTGATGTCATCAGCCCTGAGACTCTTCCCAAGGATATCACCGTCACTCATATATCCACCAACGTCAACTTCAGAAGACATGTCCAGGTCACTGCTTGCTTTCTCACTCATGTCAATTTGGGATATGTTTCCCAGTCGAGAGACAGCTGCTCGACGGAGAGGTGTTGTGTACATGAACCTCGAGGGGTCTGTGTGGATGAATCGGCTGGTACCACTGCGAGAGTAGCCAGCCCCCAGGGAGGGAGCATCTCCAGCCTGAAGTCGAGGGCACGCTTGACCCAACCTCCAGGTCATGGGAGTGGGTCGGCTTGTCAAGTTGGGTATGGTCCTTCCATTCACTTCTGTTGTCACAGTGCTGTCAAATGTTGTCTCCAGGGTGCTGGCAAACAAACGAAGAAAGAACTATACTCGGATTCCCTTGGGATCATAGACCAAGAATACATGAAGATGGGAAAGGCTAGGGCTGAGTCATTTCTTAGAAGTATGTCATTTTCATGAAAGTCAAATTATGCTTTCATGATGAGATGCAAAACACTTCTGCAGATGTCAAAGTGTGGGATGGGGCATTCATCTGAAGTTTGCTGTTTTGCTTTTTTGCTTTTGAAAGAAAGGCCATCGTCGCATTTTAGATAAAGCAAAATTTTATTTCACAGTTTCAACGAACCCTTCACCTAACCCCAATGGCTTCCCGGAACTATTCTGGAGGTTGAGTACAATTAAGTTTCAGAGTCTCTCTATACCCCCCACCCCCACCCCACCCCAAATGCATTTCAACTGCGACTTCTGCCCAGTGTTGTTTGTCACGGGCATGGAAATCTAACTGGTAGCGATGGTGGTAGTTTCAGTATCTAATTCAGTTTGAAAGAGACACTCCATGGAAGAAGAAATGGATGAGAGAAAAAAGTCCCTGGGTATGTGCTAAGAAGTCACCAGCTGAATGTCATGTAAAATTTAAATGAGAAAATAGTAAGGGAAAATTAAATTCTTTCTTTATCCTTATAAGTAAGGTTAAGTGTTTGGTTGTCATTTTTTTCCTTATTGGCCCAAAGATATATAGAATTGAGAAAAAAACCTGTGGCTTATCTGGGTCCCACGAAGACTGGACATAGTCTCCTCTAAATTTTGCCTCAAATCTGCTATGTTTTTAACTGTTCTCATTCTTCTTGTTTCAGGGTCTTCACCTAGAAAAGTAACATAATAATGTATTTTTCAGTCAAGTCATTTACTGGTCTCAGAATATCTGTACACATAGATAAGTAATATAAATTCCTCTCCTTAAAAATACAATAATGGTAGGAAATTCCAAATGCCTGCTATCTGAACATTGTAATTCTTTTTTCTACATTCACATTCAATAAAACGTGAATAGAAACAAATGTAACATTACAAGTAATAATTGATAAGGAGTGATGATAATACAATAATACTTTGTAGATCCATGACCTTAATAATTACAAAATGACAGTGATTAATTCAGAAATATATTCTACAGTAACTCCATATTACTGAGCTTAATTTAAAAATATGAAATTATTTGGATCCTAATTAATCTCATAATTACCTGTCTCTAGGTCTAGTCAGAATAGTAAGATAAACTTACCTTGTAGCAATTACACATTTGGACTCTGGGGAATAAGGTAGAGGCCTTTTCTTACAGAAGCAATACCTTTGTAAGTCTTCTATTAACATTGGATGGCTTTATTTTTAAATATTTTCCACTTTCTGCAGGGATTCACAACATCCACCTGTGACACTAGAGTTCCAGGAAAGTCCCTGCCCCTGTGTTTAATAGGCAGGAAACCAGCAGCTCGGCCAGTGTGACAAATGCTGGCCTTGCTCAACCACTACCTGTCATTTGGAGGCAGAGGTGCCATTAAACCAGTTTGATTATGGACATGCAATACTTCCAGGCCAGTGGCCATCTGAAACTGGTCTATCTGGATACTGAGAAGAAGATGGCGGAGACAGTAAGAAGAAGTACGAGAAATTTTAATAAGAAAGAAAAATGAAGGAGGAAAGGAAGGGAGGGAAGATGGGAGGTAGGAGAACGGATGGCCTAAGGGGTGGAAAGTCATGAGAAGGAGAGGGGAAAAGGAGAAGGCAAAAGAAGGGGATGATGGGAAAGAGAAGGGAATGAAAGGAAAGGAAAAACAGAAAGGAAAGTGAAAGGTAGGAAACAGCATATATTAAACTCCTGTATGAAAACTGTCACACAGACAAGTCAAGATTCATACCTACAGTCTGTTTCAAGAATACTGGTAGATATTTAACTTGTTCATTTTCTTCCACAGAATTCATGCCAGATTAAAAATACATACAGAGCAAATACACCCGCTTAACATGTATAATGTAGTTATAGAGTTGGTAGGGATTTCAAAGCATGTCTCACCTTACCCCTCAGCCAGTGAGGGAAGACATCTATGCCTCACTTGGGAGATAGCCATGTGTCTCTGCCTGAAACCTCTAAGACTGGAGAGGCATCCTCTCCAGGAAGACATGGCCCCTTCTACTATTGGACAGGTCTAATTGTGAAAACATTTCTGAGGATGAATAGTTTGCCTCCCTTTCATTTCCATCCAGTGGTCCTAGGAGCTGCAGAAGGTGACTGAACAACTCTATACTACCCTCACCATAACCCTCAGAGACTGGAAGACACCAACTGCCCTTTCCTCAATTTTCTTCTTCAGCCAAACATCACTACATTGTTCGTTTTTTCCTCATCCCGGGTAGTTGCCAAAACAACCACCATTCTGCTGCCAGTCTGTAAATCTCTACTTTTTAATTGACAAAATACACAAACAATTAAAATATGCTTAACAATAACATTATTACTTCAAACTTAGAAAGTATGAAAAATGTCCTTAAATACATTGTCAAGATAGAAAAATATGTGTTGTACCCTCATGCACATGACATAAACTTTTCCTACATTGATTCAAGGCATGAAATCCTCAACCTTATCAATTAACATCACTTTAAAACTCAGAACTGTTAATAACCCTTGAGATTCTAATCATAATCTCTCCGGAACTTCTTCCCGTCCTTCTCATAAATATAACGGCATAGTTGAGAAACGGCTAGGAAAAAGCTTACTTTTTACTTCCAAATAATCTGGTAAAACCCTGAAGATAAAGAAGGAGAGTGTAAGGAAAATCTTAAAGGTCAAAATATCATTACAGCCAAAGGTGTAGGTGGCAGAGGTGATTGGAGAGATTTTGCTCCAAGTGGGCAAAAGAAATAGTGAAGAATGAGACAAAATTGAAGAAGCACTAAAGCCAGTATCAGAATATAAGATTTCATACAGTAACAAGCCTAAGTTTCTAAGTGATGGTAAGAACTGACAAGTCTTAAAGGAGGGAAGTATTGAGATGACCTTTATTGGAGGGAGGAGGGAATATAGTTATTGACCTTACACGAGGTCATAGAATATACCATTACACATCCCTGTCCTTGGGCCCCTTCCCTCTGTGAGAACTCTTATACTGTACAAGTTGCATCTCAACCACTTGTCAACTGCCAGGATATTAATAGCATTGATATTTGAATTATTTTCAATACCTTCTTAATATAAATTATAGGAACATTGTATTTTCAGACATTCCATTTCACTAAATGTTTTTTCACATCTTCATATTTTAAATGTCCTTCTTCTGGGGTTCCTGGGTGACTCAGGTGGTTAAACATCTTAGTTTCAGCTCAGGTCGTGATCTCATGGGTTGTGGGACCGAGCCCCACGCAGAGCCTGCAGCCTGAGTCAGGCTCCCCACTCAGCGTGGAGTCTGCTTGAGATTCTCTCCCTCTGCCCCTCCCTGCCCCCATGCTCAGTCTCTCTCAAATACGTAATATATCTAAATAAATAAATAAATAAATAAATAAATAAATAAATAAATAAATAAAAATATCCTTCTTCCAATCCAACAGGCATCTTAGAGCCTTGGTTTTTCCAAGTGCATCCATTTTTGTTTATATATAGCTTCTCTCATATTTCAGAACCACAACCTCCTTTCCTCCTTTGGTTTTATTCATCACATTATTCACTCATATGTCACTGCACTGTTCAAGACAATCAGACAAATGGATATTTTCCTCCCAGTCCTTATTGAGCAAAACTTAATTGCTGCCTCATTCATGTTATGGAAGACAACAACCAACTCAAAATTTATTGCAGTGAATGTTTTCAATGACTTGCAAAAGTCAAAATACAATTAAATACACTACAAACCCCTTTAGGATTACACAAATCTGAAACATCCTATAAATTTGTATCCAAATGATGTCTAGAAGATTGGGGGAGGGAAGGGAATCTCAACTGAAAAGGCCAAATGTAAAAGCATAAGTACAATGACACATTTAGTAACAAATAAAAGTTAGGAGAAAAAATATATATATGAAAAATTCATTCAGTCATAAAAGTGTTTTATCTCCTCTCACTTCCATAATCTCAAAGCCACTAAGGCTCAGCTGAGACCACTCTTTGCCCCACTTATAGAGGACACTTAATAAGCAATGAGAAAGCAGTTTACAACCATGTTAAAAACGTAAAGTGAATTCCAGAATATACCATTTTGGAAAATGTGTGTAAGCCCTTACTATCCTGACACTCAGGAAGCTTCCTTTAGGAAAAATAGCGGCTTCTACATTTTTGCTTAGGGGCAGATGGGCCACTTAATCTGTGTGGTCCTGCTCTTACTTTTTAGGCTTTAATTATATACATTGTAATCAACACTGCCAGCACTGTCATCTTTTAATAGGAAGTCAAATTATATATGAATGAACCTGATTCATAGAGAATTATGTCCTCTACACCATCTACTTTGCAAATGTTATTAGAGTACAGCTGCCAGATTTATTTTGAGAACCCTAATTTTATAGATGACCCCAACAGTGATTTGGATGAAAATTTTTCAAATCCTCTTAAGTCAGATACTTTGGGCAGAAAACAGCCAAAACATAGCCAATTACCTTTTAAATATTCTCCTATATAGTTATAGTACAGACCGTTGTCTGATCTATTGGGATGCTAAAGATTAAAGAGTTGAACTCAAGGAACCTTGCCTAAAAATTAACTTGGAAGAGGCCATTTTGAGTCAGAAGCAGAACCTAGTCAAACACGTGGCAGAAATCCTGAAATTCCTCTGTGCTCTGGGCTTGGATTTATTTACCAACTTAACATGCATCATTATTTAGGAAATTGCTTTGGAGTGCTTCATTATCCTGATATGATTATTCATGTCAAAACTATTTGAATAAATTCTTCCTTACTTTTTCACTTGCATTTTTGAATACTGCATAAGTTGGGGTAGGGGAAGCCTTAAAAAGAATAATCCCATAAATATAATAAGCAGACGCTCAGTTTAAACACCATGGAATATACAGACTTCTATTGAGAGATTATGCTCTGACAGTAATGCTCCAAGTTATTTATGCACAAAAAGGCATATGTCATCTACACACCCACGTACAGCATGGTATAATTTAACAGAGCAACCAACAAATACTGCCAGGGGACTGCTCTCTGTTCATAGCTTTGAGAATACTTATATACAAGGTACTTGGAACAAGATAAATGCTACTACTTTGAAGGCAAAAGATGAATATTATTTGATTCTGCAGTTTCAGAGGATCAAAAAAATAAAAAGATCCTTAAGGAGTAAGCCCCCTCTCATGCCTTTGTAGTGCATAGAGGTCTTTCGTGAGAAACAGTTCATCACAGAAATCACACAATAGTGAAGAAGTAAATCTATGTCTGTGCACCTGGTGCATTCAGATTCTGATTCAAAAATCACTATTCCCACAACTGTGAAACAGTACTCTGTTAAAGTCAAACTGACATGAAAAATTGACCAATATTTGCCTCTGTTGTCTCTCTAAGCTTTCTTCTTCTAACGCTGGTTCACTAAGATTCCAGAAAGCCTCATCAAACATCTGGTAACAGGAGGGTCTACACAGAGAATAAAAACACATCTACATTTAGCATCAGTTGTATGAACCAGAAACAAAGAGATCACCAGTCAGGTTTAATTCTTTCATCTTACATGAAGTTTTCTTGTAAACATATATATTAGCAAAATATGATGTGGTCAATGGTTTAAAACTTCTGGATTTTTGAAAAAGGGACTGTGTGATGTAAATGCACTTGGGCAGAACACTTAGTTAGACATAGCAACTAAAATGGATACAGTTTGGCTATTTAAGCAGCAGCAAAGCCCAAACTGAAACAGAATAGAAGACTCATTTCAGATATCTTCATATCTTGTTAATTAAAGATTATGTCAGAAGTTATTACTGAGACTTATGTCATCAAAAAGGCCCACCTTGTAAAGTATAAAAATAGTTCACAGTCATCAACACAGCAGTTTAAATAGTTACAATGTACAAGTTCAGGAGAATTTTTTGCCAAACACCAAAAAAAAAACCAAACAAACAAAAAAAAACAATGTGTGAGTAAAGCTGTCAAAAGATGTCTCTGCATTTCTAAAAGTGTTACTAGCATGCATGGTGCTTGTCACGGAGGTACAAATGAGGGCCATCTCTTTGGATACCACTGAGGCAGCAGAAGAAATTGACTATACAAGAAATTTACCCGAGAGGCCCTTCATTGTTCATTCCATATTGGTGGTGAGGTCACCTTGAGGGAAATTCAATAAATAGGTCCCGTTAATTACAAAGTAACAAACATGTTTGCAATTTTAAAATGTTAACACTCCTTTATGGATGTCTAGAATGTCCTGGATACCAGGCCAATAATGCCCAGGGCAGAATGCTGCTATTTATTTTCTCCAAATAGACTTTACGACTGGTTCTCAAAGTTCAGCTTTACAAAGAAAATAATGGCAACAAGTAATTAAAAAAAAATTTTTTTTGAGCCACTAGAGTTTTAAATATCCAGTCGGGAGAATGGAAGCTATTTAGCTAATGCAAACGGGCAGCTCCTTAAAATTCCATCCTCCTTTTGGGAACAAATCCGACTTACCCAACAAGTCAGTGTAAAGTGCCTGTTCCAGGTCGCCCAGCATTGTGAGGATCACATCCTCATCCAGATGGGCCGTGCCTTCCCGCAGGCAGCTTTCTCCCTCCTCCTCAGCCCAGCTCCTGCTGATGCTGCTTTGCCTGGAGGACACGTTTTCATCTTCGGACCTGCTGTCTTCATCACTCTCGCCTTCCAGGCCTCTTCTGGAAGACCAGTCTTCTAAGCCCTCACTGCCCGACTGGCTGGCAGGCAGGAGGTTCCAGGCGCCCGGGCCGCTGCCGTGGTACAGGGACTGCACGGAGCGCGAGAGAAATCTGGACAGCGAACGCCTCTCTGCATAGTCGGATTCTCTCTGGCTGGCCTTTGCAGCATTTCCAAACCAGTTGGAAATGCGCACAGTGGGTCTCCTCTCCCCCTCGCTGGTCAGGGAAAGATTGGTGAGAGACTTTTGTTTCTGAAGGCAGGCTCCCTTTCTCCTTACTTCTTTGCTCCGAAACACAGAGAGTTCAGCCGGCCGCTGCATGGCTCTTCTAGGGGCTTCTTCTTTTCAACTGGACTTCATATTGTCTTCTTACACAGAGAGAGCAACTGGCCTTTTTGGTTTTAATTAACACATGCACTTCAGTAAAAGCCCCAACAGGCGCCAACATTCACGTAACATTCTAGAGCGACAGTACAATTAATCAGTTGCCCACAATTGAGCTTGCCACATTCTCTCTCTAATCAGCAGTACTTACAATCATTTTGCTTGAGTGTATCTGAAGCAGAAAAGAGTTCACCAAAGACACTGCTCCAGCTGAAAGTAGCAGAGGAAGCCCACTACGTTTTCCAGTCTTCATCCAATCACATGTCTCAGCAGCACGATGGGTCCACATCTCCCTCTACCACTTCTGTGCTCCCAAATGCGAGGTAGTGAGGCACCAGTGATATTTCTCACGGTTTCTTTCTTTCTTTCTTTCTTTTCCCTACCTCTCACCAGCCCTCCACTGATCTAGGTCTGCAGCCTTTGACTCTAGATGAGCTGACACGGTGCAGCACGTACCGCCTCCGCATCGGAGCCCCCTAAGAGCAGAAATGAAGCACTGGAGCCCCGTGCTGCACGAGCGGCTGGTGTTTTAGTATTCCACCTGCATCCTCAGATCTATGGCCCTTCCTTGCTGCTGCAGTGGATGCTGCTGGCTGCCATGGCAGCAAACATCCTGCTAAATTAAAACAGAAGCACGGAAGCGGCTGTCCAGCCTAGAATGCCACAGGTTTCAAAGCCAAGCCTGAACGATATGCTACACTATTAACCCTATGCACGTTTAAATCACTCCTGGCCACCCGGCCCCAGACACGGACACACAGACACACACACACACACACTCACTCACTCACACATTCTCTGACTCGGAGAATGACAGACTAATTCTCTATAGCTGCAGGCAGCTGAAGCAGGCAGATCTGCCTTCTGAATGTTGGGATTTGTGCTGTAAAAGCACAAATCAAATTCAAGAGTGTAAAGGACCTAAAAAATGTAGCATGACACTCTCCACTGGCTGGCAGATAATGCTTTAAAGGGAAAGACCTCACCTCATCTTTCAAGGGCTTGTTATTCTGAAGCTGCTTAGTAAAATCCTAACATGACAATAAAAAGAAAGATTTCTTCCTGCAAAAATTAGCAAAGAAAATGACTCGAGGATTTTCCTCAGTATTTTCACTCAAAGCACATAATTAAAAGTTGATGGCCAAGTATGCAGGAAATAATGATGTCACAAAAAATATAAAATGTACATTACGCTTTTTGATACTGAGCATTTTTCTGGTCTAGTCCATAAACCTATTGCTGCAGCAGCGGCAGCTCTTTGTTTTTTAATATTTTAATAAAAACAGAAAACCTACAAGATAAATGTAGGTTTATATTTATATTTATCAGTACAGATAAATTTATAATAAATAAATACAGATTTATCAGATCTTTTTATTTATCAGTACAATTTATCAGTACAATTATATTTATCTTGTACTGGTTGTGAATGCTCACCAGCACCTGGAAATTCTGATTTTAGGAAAACTTTTAAAACACTTATTAGGTCTAGTAGGGGCCATGTGTACTATTTAGAGTTAAGAAGAGCATTAAAAAATTTTTTTTTTGAGATTTTTCTGCCCGTAAACATTCTATATGAGAAGGAGGAAAGTGGAGAAATACATAGAAATATTTGTGCCATTAAAACTGACAAGTCTCCATTATTTTCTGAACTAATATGATCAAATTACCTCTAAGTTTTCACTTCCTATTGCCTACCTCAACTAGGGGAAATGCCCAATTTCTTAACTATATAAATTAGCATTATAATATACACTGCCTATACCTTTACATATGATAATAACCTACTTTGCAAAGCTAATTAATTCTTAGCCCAACCTCAAGGCAGATCATACCTAGATCTGTTTCGCACACATATATAAAAGGGAATTAAATGAAAAGCAATTTTTTACAATTATTTGTAGAAAAAAATTGCAATTAAGCAAACGAATAAACCTGTGAATGTGAATACTGATTCTCAATTCTTTGGTCTTTAAAAAAATTTTTTTTATATAAAATGTGCTTAAATGAGGGTACAAATGTCAAATCATAGAAACTGATGATTATCCGTATAAAAACATCATTTTACAAAGTGTTTTTCTTAGAAGATCAAAATGCCACTCCCCTCTGGATTCCTAAGCAATACACCTCTTTTTCTTTATTTGAAATTATTGTGACCCAGTGAATCACCGGGTTATAAGACTATAGCAAATTTACTGACGCTATAAAACTTTAATTTGTCTGACATGTATTACACTAAAGTACACATGCAGTGTACTCTCGAGTCTTACAGATTCACAAAAAAGGGAATTCTTATGCTTTAGACATCAAAATAAGTGAAAGCAATAACTATACCCTCTTCTGATGCAAATGAACTTGTGTACCAAGCAGCTTAAACCAGCTGTTCTCAAACTTTAATGTTCAGAACTCCTGGAAGACTCATCAAGTTATAGCTTGCTGGGCCCCAGCCCCATCCCTACTCATTCAGTAGGTCTGAAAGGGGCTTGAGACTTTGCCTTTCTAACATATTTCGGTGATGCAGAAACTGCTGGTTCTGGAACCTCACTTTGCTAAGCACTAGGCTGAGACTAGTGTTTTTCAGCTGGGTTGAGGACATTCAAGTGGGTTAGGGGACATTCAGCAACATCAGGAAACATTTTCAGTTGTCACAACTGGGGAGATGGTGCTTCAGACACGTAGAGGCCAATGACGCTGATATACCCCTACAATGACAGGACAGCCCCCCACAACAAAGAATTATGCAGACTACAATGTCAGTAATGCCAAGGTGGAGGAATTCTAGCTTAGACTAAGTTACGTTGAATCTACAAATGTTTTAGAAGTTCTAGTGGCTTACAAAACCAAAGATGTACTTGTGCTCACATTAATGTCCACTCTGTTGGCTGCAGCCCTGATCCAGACCCCTTATACTAAGACTCATGCTAAAAAAGCAATACCAGTCTTCAGACATGTTGATCTTACGACAGAGGGAGAAGAGATGAGAGAACTAAGCATTGGTTCTTAAAACTCACGCTCAGGAATGGCCCACTTCATTTTTTCCCCTTACATTTCATTGGTCAAATTAAATCACACGGTCCATCCTGATTCAGTGGATCAGGAAATATAATCCTTGAGTAGGAATGGACCCAGGAAGGGGCTGATAAGGAGGAACTGGTTGTTTTGAAGAAATAAGCCTAACAGAAATCATCACAAGGGTTTTTTTGTTTGTTTCTTTAGCTAAAAATTTCATTGTCAACTTGCACCTATAGTAGCTTTTCCCTTGGAACTACGTCAGTTCATCAATTTACCCTGAACGACAGTGGGGAATCCATTTATTGCTTCTCTCGAGGCAGTTATACCTGCTTGCTTTGGATGTGCATTCATTTACGGGTATAATTATACTTATTGTATTCACCCATATAAATGTATGCTATACAAGGTGGAGGAAGAAGCTTTGGTGCATCGGAGATGAATATACACGATCAATACTAAAAACGAGAATCACTCTAATTTTGCCAAGACTTAACATAAAGCATAGCTGCTATAATGTTCTAAAAAGGAATGCTTTTCAGCTTTTTAGTAAAGATAATTATAAAGTGGCTATTTAAGTAAGAGATTGAAATTGATTTAAATTACCTGAGCTTGATTTCTTAATCTTTATAAACATTCAAGGAAAAGACAACTTATGTAATCATTTATAAAAGTTTTAAATACCAGATATTGACCATTACTCAAGACAAAGTCTGGTAAGTCAGAAAACACATGTAACTATTAGCTTATCCTTCTGCTTAATCTAAATTTCACTTCTAAAATGATTTCCCAAATTCGTCCTATTATGTTATTCCTTTTTTTTTTTTTTTTTTACAAATGGCATGCCAGTTTTGCTAATACTAAGTCAGTCTGGCACTTTCAATATTTTTCAGTTGAGTATAAATTCTCGATAAAGGTTAAAAAGTGCATTAAACAGATGTTGTAGATGTTGGTAAAAAGCCTTATGCACAAAAAAAGGGTAAGTGTTAACTTATATAAAACAAACAAACAAAAAACAAAAAAATAATCCTAAAAACTTCCCTGAATGATTCCAGTGGACTAAAAAATACAGTTTATTTAACATTTGGCAGGATCTCTTGGCACCTGATGAAAGGAATGGTCTCTGAGGCCAAATTCTTTCTGTCAATGATTATAAGAATGAAACCCAAGCCAAAGCAGTAAAATCTGAACCATCACTTTGGCTGGACTTAAGAGTATCGAGGTTGTGGCATAAATCTTAAAGGATAGGTAAGAATCTCACTCATCCATTGCCACAAATTGTTTAATATGTTCCACCTGACTGTAATAATTAATGGAAGCCCCATTACTAGATTGGGTAAATATCACTAGGTTCCCCCGCTAAGAAAATGACAATAGGAAACTTGAATGATATACATAAAGGCTTCAGAGGGATAGAAGGTCACCAAATCGAAAAAGTCTTGAGTTTTCTCCTGTATGCCATTTTATTGTCACTCATTTCTGATATGTTTCTTCACACCATTATTTTACTGCATTTTAACTTCCACTACCATTTAATCATAAAGAGAATGTTTTTTATAGCTTCATGTGAATTACTGTGTAGATGAAAGTGTAAAGAGCGAAGTTTCCTGGCTAACTTCATGAATCTCTCTAACAAACCTGCTTTTCAGTGTGACCCATTCAAGTTTGCTCCTTAACAGTATCACAAATCTTTACATGTCACACATCTTGCAGGTCATGCAATAGGGATGCTTTTCACATCGTTTAAGCATAAAAAGAGATTTTTTCCCTGGGGAACAAAACAGAAGAATGCAGGGAAGGAGGGAGGGATAATTTTAGGCATAGCTTGTTCACAGGGGCTCAGACATTTCCTACCATGACCTTGAGCTCATTCTCTCCTGTTCTTGGTTCTGTTTTCTCCATGTTTGTTTCACTTGAGGGTGAAGGTAACTGCCAGCAGCTCCAAGCTTCTTTTGATTAGCTTTGGGTCCAGTGGAAAAACCATGTCTCTCTTCTAATAGTCTTAGGAAAAGTTCTGAAATTTATTCTCATTAATTCTGACTAAACTGAATTGGGTCACATGTCCATTCCTGAAGGGTCACTGTGGTCAAGGGAAAAGGTTGTTCTGATTTGGTCTGCTTCAGTCAATTTCACTTGAACCACTAAAGCAATGACTGATAGGGTAATGGTTTCCCCCACCAAAAAAAAAAAAAAAAAAAAAGAATAAATAAAATAGGTGCTATTATTATTAAGAACTTGAGTGTGTTCTTAGATTACAAGAAAAAAAAAGAGTGAATGGACTGGAGAAATACAGAATGACTGCTAGACAGCACTAAATATTCATTAAATTTGGGGGGCCATAAGTGAAAAGTGAATCACATCAACATGGGACGTGTTTTTCTCCAGGTTCATCCACTGCTGGTATGGAACAGGTGGAGAGTTGGATGTAACCAGGCCTGTGATTTTATCAAATGAAGTGAGAGGGGAGCAAGAGTAAAGGGTAAATGCAAAAGTCAAACTGCATTCAGTTACCACAGGAATTCAGCACAGTATTGAAAAATTGGTGGGGCGGGGGTTGGTGGGGGGGGGGAGAATATGCAGAGTTTGGCGAGGGTCCGTAAAAGACTGTGGGATCAATATTTAGACCCCATTGAAATCGGATTTAAAAATGGGATCCATATTTAAATCAGAATTTAGAAATCCTAGTAGAACCACTGGTAGAGTTGGAACAAAAGAAAGAACACTGAAAAGCCAGGAGGGAATCAGCAAGAGTGGGGTGCCTGGAAGTGAGGCTATAGAGAAGCTGCCGAGTCTTGATGATGCCCAGATTGAGGGTAGGACCATGAGCATAAGTAGCTCAGGAGGGATTAGAAGACAAGCTCACTGGAAGAAAGGCCAGGGTATGCTAATCAATTCTCTCATCACTGGTCTGCCTGTATACCCTCACTTAGATTCTTCCAATTACAGTACTCAATTTATAGCTTACTAATCATAAATGAATATCATCTTTCTTCCAGGAAATCTCAAGTTTGCATTAGAGAAGTTTTTATTATTTTTACTATCATTTTAAACAAATAACAGAAATGACACAATCAGATAAGACTCATTTCACCATTTATTTGCTGTTTTCTTTCTTTTATTATATTTCTGTCTAAATCACAGACTCAGATCTATGATTCTATATAAATAATTAATAAAAAGGCAAAGTAATATTATACCTCCTAATAAATCCATTAAATTATTATATTATGTTAAAGTTTAGTTTATATTTCACTTCCAAGTGTTATATTTAAAAATGTCAGGACATGAAATGGAAATATTAACTGAAATATGAAAAAATGATCAAACGGTGGATAGCATAAGGAGCCAGAGGAAAAAAATCAAATATGGATTATTTATTTAATCAGAGATACTCAGTAATATATAAATTTCAAAGAAACAATGTTCCTTTGTGAAATTACCATAAAAATTGGAATTCAAACTGTACTAAACACATTTTGTCCTACATACTTGAGCTCTAGTATTTCATAGGCATATTGATACATAATTGAAGACATTCATGAATAAAGAAATGTGTGAAGTATATGAATCTTCATGCCACACCAAGTTTTAAAATATCTAGTCACAATACAGATATACACCATCATTCTGATTATGAGACTGTCTGGAGCTATGGGAAAGCCAAAACTTCCCCCAATTACTTGAAAAATCTGCAAATACCATCCTGATAGCTATGTCTTGGCATCACCTTTTCTACCTTTACCCAGCACTGGCCCATTGTAATCTTCACACAAACTTCTGATGCCTAATGATGCCACGGATAATTCTAAAAGGACCCCTCGTGATGTTGTGCTATCCATGTGGTCAATATCTACTGGTGGATATTGCAGTAATGGCTGATGGCGGCCAAAGTTTTCAAGTCCATCAAAGTGGAGAAGCTCTTTAGCCCCTGAATTTGTGATACGGTTATTTTCATGAGCTTCAGGACAATACTTTGGATTCTTGGAGTACAATAGCAATTTTTTAAAAATTAAATAGTTCTTTTCATTTTTTTCTTCAGAATATACAAGGGCTGACCAGAAACTTATTGGAATAACAGACATACCTCTATTTCTATGAGTTTTTACACTTAGATTAAATGTTCTTAAACTCTTTTTCCCCTTAGGAGCATATACTTTGCTAAGAGCTTTCTTAGTTGCTCATAAATACAGAACTATATAATAGAATCACACCAAAGGCCTTCCATATATGCCTACGTTTATCTGGGTCCTAGAAAAAAAAATTGGACTAATACAGAGAAGTTTGTTTTATATACTGAAAACTCTGACAAATTGCGTCTGGGGTATGTACATGTTTTTTTTTTTTTTCTTGAATTATTTATATGTAATGAAATATTTCCATAATTAGATTTTTTCCTAAATACACATTTGGAGCCATCATGTAGGGGTGTTCTAAATAATACTGAATTGAAAAGAGGGTTGGATTGGCCATGGAACATCTACACTGACATCTGATCCCTAACATTTTTTTATATCTCCAAATATATTCAAGGACTGTCTTATTAACAATAGAAAGTTTTCCAGATTTTCTCTGATTATATTGAACTTGACTGAGGGCAATAATGACCTAAAGAGCTCAACCTCTAAAAGCACTATGATTCTTCACAAAATTCTTCACAGAAGAACAAAGAGATCACCCTGAGCACAACAGCCAAATATCTAAGAATCTCTGAAGCATGGGATGTACACAGTCCATTTATGCTTAAGAAAAAACAGTATAGCACAAATAAGACTTAATAAAAAGACTTATGGAGAGACTGCAAAAATTCTGAGGTTTGACCTACCCATCAATCAGGTCACTTACCAGATATCTCCTCTAGGCACTGCTTAGCAGTTTTATTATATGATAAATCCATCTTAGTAGGACTGGTACAGGAGTCAGCAGATGGTAAAGAGGTACCTTCATTTTCTGAATGTGATCTGAAATTAACCAAAAAGACAAAAACAAATAGCAACTGTCACCAGCGACTCAAAGTTCTCTAGTACAAGCAGAAATCAACATGGTAAACGTTTTCTATTAAGTAAGCATTACCTTATGACAGAGACATTCAAAAAATATCTGTAAGAGATGATCCTTACTTTTCATATACAACCCAAGTAGCAGTAAGGTATTAAATCAGATTTCTTAGATTCTTCTAAACTTGAAAGCTTGTAATAACCAAGAGTTGCATTTTGGAGGAAGCAAAAGACTTGAAAAGATCCAACTTTTTTTCTGCTGTTTTAGACAGTCTGGCTAAGTTGTGTTCTTGTGAGAATAACTAATAAAAGTACTGAAAGCACCCCTCAAATGATTTTTCCATGAAAATTCTAGAAAATATGTCCTAAAATTGGAAGCATAAATAAAAATAAATTTGAGAAACATTAAAGTCAATCAAAACCAGATTCTCACTATTAAAATTTCATCTCCTTATGTTTTATATGTTTATGTGTGTGTATGTACATTTGTATGTATTTGTGTGTGCAATTAACATGTAGGGAGTAGGTCTAACCAAATGAAAAGCACACAACAGATGGTCTGCATATATTTTGATATTCCAATCTTACTTCATGCATTGCTTCTTTCTTTTATGCACAGGCAAATGTTTTAAGAGGCATGATCTTTCCTGATGCAGCTTCAAAATCTACATATATTTGATCCAAATCACCACATCTTAAAAAAATCTACAGCATGAACTACTAAGACACAGATGGAGACATAGTAATATAGCATTGTATGCTAGACTGTGTCCTTTGGAGATTTCTCATTTGCTGGGAGTCCAATTTGCATGACTGGGTTTGGACCATGGCAAGAAGTCACTAAATATTTCTTACTTTTAAAGACATCTATAGAGAACATTTAGATGTGAAAGAAAAATTCAGTTATTTTTTTTCTGAATCAGTTTTTAACTAATATGTTACTTTTATTTTAAATCCTGGTATCGTTCGAAAGAAAATAAAGTACAGTCACTGACACCAAAAGTACTTTGTATTGATCTGACAGATATAGAAACTCTGAGCTCATTAGGATTTTAAGAAATCATGGAAAACTTTTTGCTGTATATATGGATGTATGTGTATATGCAGGGATTGATATAGAAAAGAAAGAGCTATGCAAGAATTCATACAAATGGTTTCTGTTGATTTCTGGCAGACTGTCCTTATTTTATTCTAACTTAAAATTGAATATAAAAAGCATGGCAAAATTCGGAAAGAGGATATACTATCCAAGTGACAGGATGTACCATAAAGGCCAGTAAAGACCTCAATGTTGCTAAAATCAATACATTTTAGTCTTCACCTTCCTTGATGTTTTGGCAGCATTTAGAACAGAAGACCAGTTTTCTTTTCATGAAATTGCCCTACCCTGGCTTCTATGACAAAAATCTCCCAGTTTATACTCCATTCTCTGTGGATGCTACTTTTCCCCTCTCTTGTTCTCTTTTACCCCATCATTCAATGTTGTGGTGCTGGGTAGTTAAAAGAAGGGGATACAGAGAGCAAAAACTGTGGGTTCCTCAAAACAATATCCTAAGCTTCATCCAGTTTTCAATGTAGTCTCTTTAGATGATCTGAAACACATTCATAGTATTAATGATTACCTAGTCACACGTGAGACCCAAATTCAAACTCTAACCAAGCGTTCTCCTTTGAATTCCAGATGTGTATCACGACTGTTTAATTGACATTACCTCTTAGTTGTCACTAAGATATCTTAAAGCCCATCATGTATAGAATTAAACTTATGATCTTTTCTCAATAAGTCTGCTCCTCATTTGTGGTGTCCTGGGTGAAAGCTTTAGGGAACTTATGAGGCTTTGCATGGGCTGATCTCCGTCTGCTTCTCCAGGATCATCTTGCACAGGACTCCTCTTGTCTCTCTCCCCTGTGGTCACAAGAGTCTTCTACCCACTTCTCATAGCTCCCTGCCTTAACAGGGCCTTTACACTCCATTATTTTCCTTCCCTTTTCATCCAATTAAGACTCTCCCTTTAAGTCTCAGTTCAAGGGACTCTTTAAGAATCATCTTTTTCAGGTAAAGTCCCAAATTATAAGTACTTATTGCTCTCTGTATCTATCTTGACAGCACTTCATACTCTTGTAATGCAAAATCTGTGTAATTATTTGATCAATGCTTATTTCCCAAACTACACTCCATTGTCCACGTTTAAGCTCACCATTGTACCCCAATGCCTAGCCCTGGTCTCGCAATATGTTGCACTCAGCAAATATTTGATAAATAAAAAATCTTACTAATAGTGGTGATAGGGGCGCTTGGGTGGCTCAGTCGGTTAAGTGTCTGCCTTCGGCTCAGGTCATGATTGTCCTGGTTCAAGCCCCGCATTGGGCTCCTTGCTCAGCAGGGAGCGTGCCCTCCCTCTCCCTCTGTCTGCAGCTCCCCCTGCTTGTGCTCTCTCTCCCAAATAAATAAATAGATAAAATCTTTAAAAGAAAAAAAAAAACCCAAAACCCATATTTTTTGGGGCGCCTGGGTGGCACAGCGGTTAAGCGTCTGCCTTCGGCTCAGGGCGTGATCCCGGCATTATGGGATCGAGCCCCACATCAGGCTCCTCCGCTATGAGACTGCTTCTTCCTCTCCCACTCCACCTGCTTGTGTTCCCTCTCTCACTGGCTGTCTCTATCTCTGTCGAATAAATAAATAAAAATTTTTAAAAAAAATAGTGGTGATAAATTAGCATTATTGGAGCATAGAACATGGAAGGAAGCATGGTATAATGGTGCATGCACTGGGTTTCAATGTAAAACTTGGCTCTCTAACTAACTAGTTACTAACTCATGTGACCTTGCTAAGTTACTTAGCCTCCCTGAACCTCAATTTCCTCATGTATGAAAGCAAAGAAAAATATGTGCCTTGCAAAATAATTATGAACTCAAGCATTATTATTACTAAAGGTCTGGAAAGACATTCTCCTGAGGCAAGTAAGCTTCTTTTTTTTTTTTTTTTTAAGATTTTATTTATTTATTTATTCAACAGAGATAGAGACAGCCAGCGAGAGAGGGAACACAAGCAGGTGGAGTGGGAGAGGAAGAAGCAGGCTCCCAGCGGAGGAGCCTGATGTGGGGCTCGATCCCGTAACGCCGGGATCACACCCTGAGCCGAAGGCAGACGCTCAACCGCTGTGCCACCCAGGCGCCCCAAGCTTCTGGTTAACATTAAAATGTGGGAAATATATCTGGCTCTCTGTGTAGCCCATTTCTTTTCTTCTCTGTCACCCAGGTTCTCCTATAGCCCTGTCTATTGATAGCCCCTCGCTACTCACTGCTGAAGCCCACTATAGTCAGTTCTACTTGGACTCACTTCTTCCTGGCCACTGCACTTCCCTGACCTGTTCCTTAGCCAGCTGTCTTTGAATGAAGGGATAAAATCCTCTGAAGTTTTCTAAGGATTTTTGTTACTTGCTGAAGAAGTTTAAATGGAGAGTATGTAGTGAGATTGGAGACCACAGGGAAAGCTTCCTGGCTGCTTGCCAAGAAGCCTCAGAAAGGCAGGGCGCCTTGGTAAACTGGCTGTGAGCCAGGATTGGCCTCTAGTCCTGCAGACTCAGTATTCACAGACTGATCTCTCAGAAGCTGAGTCACATTAAGTAGTTCACCGTGATGGCTGTCTAAAGCCCAGTGCCAATTGGTTCTTATTAGAACAAGATCAGCAGCTGTTACAGGAGCCTGAATGCCTGTGGTCATGTTAGTTACAAAGATTCGCAGTATCTCCCCTAGAAAAATCTGTATGGAGCAAAAGCATATTCAGAACGTGTTTTGAAAGATGAAATTTTGCTTTGCTCTGAGCAAACAGATCTTAGACAGTATTGCTCAGGAGCTGACTGTGGCTATCTTCCTCAGTATATGAGACCTGGTACTCAATCCCATCAGCCATCTCCACACCCCCTGTCTGAGGCTCTTTTATAAAAAGTATGCACGCTTCTGACAGCTCAGTGTTGTCTCAGAAGCCTTTGTTTTGTTTTGTTTTTTAATCTGTCAGTATGTATTTCTGGCTGATTCCCTCTTTATTATCTTTTTACTTTAAGTCACAAGAGGCAAACTTCTATTTACCTTATTTTCAAGTTCTTTAGTGTATTTTCCTTGGTATTCCCTACATTAGCAACAATAGAGAAGCAGATTAATCAAGGAAAGGAACATGGAAAGGTTAAATTTTAAATAATTACTAAAAAGACTTAGAAGTCATCTTTGGTTTGTATGTACAAGTAAATGGGTCCGGATCTCTGTTCTACATATGTTATGAACCATCCATTTCTCCAGGATTTCCACTCATTATTTGTTAGAGTGGAATTAGATTTTAACTCCAGTCTCCAGAGGGGCAATCACTGCTAACTGGTAAAGATTTAACTTTTATACAAATGATCAAAGAAGTTCAGTTAAATCTCTAAAGACTCCCACATGTCCTCTCTTTTTGTACATGTTTCATTCTAATAAAATAAAAGGATTTGGGGTTGATTTATGAAACAATTTCTGAAGAGTTCAGAATCAATAGTGTTCTCCAATCAAAGGGTACATTTTGACAGATACAGTGCCTACAAAAGTGGCATCATCCACTGTACCCACAAAAACTGATACTGCATTTTCCTCATACTGATTGGAAAAAGGAAAAGTAAGCGTCATGATGTTCCTTTAAAACATTTAGAAGACATGACCTGTGAAGACTAATTATTGTGCATTTACAACACGGTCAACACGTTACAAATACTTATTGAACTGTAAAATATAGCATTGCAAAAAATACCATTTAATTTATTTAGAGTGCTAATAAAGCAGGCTCTCCATATGGGTATCTGTTACTCAGGGGGTAGTGGTGAAGAGTCTAGACTTCACTGATGACTGACATAAAAGCTCTTTCCTGTTTATGTGCACTTACTATGTACCAAATACTAGGCCTGGTATTTTATCTATGGCACGTCACTTACATGTCACAACAATCCTGGTGTTATGGAATGAATGTCTATTTCCTCCCCCAAATTCTTATGTTGGAAACTAATCTCCAATATGATAGTATCAGGAGGTGGAAACTTTGTGGGCTAATTAGGTCTTGAGGCTGGAGCACTGATGCCTGGGATTTGTGTTGTAAAAGAGACCTCAGAGAACTCCTCAGCCCTTCTGCCATGTGAGGGCAGAATGAGAAGATGGTCATCTATGAACCAGGAAGCAGGCTCTCAGCAGACATGGAATGGGTCAGCACTCTGATCTTAGACTTCTTGGCCTGCAGAACCATGAGGAATAAATATTTGCTGTTTAAACAACTCAGTCTATGATATTTTTGTTATAGCAGCCTGAGCAGATCAAGACATCTATAATGTAGGTGCTACAGATAAATTTAGGCTTCTAGAAGTTTAATAATTTGTCTATGTAACAAGCTGGTAGATAATTATTCCATATTTGAACATGGCTGCCTCTAAATACTATTTTATTAACCATTGCCCTCCAATTTAACACCATCCAAATGCCCCCGGACACTATTTTAGTGCATTTAGGGTCTCCTTCACTGACAGATACCTCAGTCACTAAGTTAATAACACACAATATTTGAATGTGACAATAGTTACTGGTCTACCTGAAATTTTATTCTTTACTCTTTACTACTTTAAATTATTACTCTTAAGAAAAAGAAGCTATTATACATTCCACTTAAAGGAATTCAACAATAAGTCTTAGATACTATCAACCTGCAAATTTCAAATTTCATAAATATGGGCGCTTGTTTATTGGTTTCTATCAAAAATATATCCTTCTGTGGATTCATCTTAATATGGATATAGTCACAAATATGAACACAGGTAGAACTGGTCTGAGACAGCATTATTAATTAATGGTCTTTAGAGTTTCTGATTTATAAAACCAACAAAGGCAAAGAAAAGTAAGCATCTTTCCAAAACCACCAATGGTTTTGCTTTCTTCTTTCCTTTCTGTTGGGAAGGCAGAGAGGTGACAGCCAGGGCCAAGTACAGAAATCTGTCAGGGTAAAGAGTAGTTCAGTGTGGGTGGGAGATTTGTTAGACTCAGGTGGGTTGAGCAAGTAAGAAAATATATTGAGAATAATGGGAGCCAGGTTTCTCAGTTGACAAAAGGAAATACAAGTATAGGAAGGGAAAATATATGTTGTCCTCAATTTATGAAAAGGTTACATTCTGATAAACCCATTATAAGTTGAAAATATGAAAATACTGTTAAGCCGAAAATGAATTTAATACAGCTAAGAGACTGAACACCATAGTTTTGCCTTATCTTTTAAATGTGCTCAGAACACTTACATTAACCTCCGTTGGGCAAAACCATCTCACACAAAGCCCATTTTACAACCAAGTGTTGACTACCTCATGTAATTTATTGAATACTGTACTGAAAGTGACAAGCAGAACGGTTGTATGCAGACAGAATGGTTGTAAGGGCAGCTGTTTTTGACTCTCATGATCATGGGCGGGCTGAGCGGAGGCTCCTCCTGCCGTCCAGCATCACGGAGAGAGGCTCCTAACTGCGAATCACTCACCTGGGCAAAAACCAAATTCCAGCGTATGGTTTCTCCTGAGTGCATATTTGCTTTGCCACCATTGAAAGTTGAGGGCTGTCTGTCTGAGTGTATATATATATATATATATATATATATATATATATATATATATATATCAGAAATAGCTCACAGATGCTGAGAAAAATAATGATATAAGTGTGTATGTGGGAGCACACATACACTGGGAGCAGTGAGATCTTGGTATCTAAATATCACTCTCCACAAAAAGAAATCAGGGCTCCTTAGTAAAAGCTGCAGCCAAGAGAGGACAAGATGAGCCTGGAACACCCTAAAAGAAAATGAAGTTTCACCAAAAAGAAATGAAATTCTCAAAGAATAATGGGGGGCAGAAGCCAGCCTGATGGGGATCCCGGTAGTGAAATCTGAGAAAATTTAAGCATTAAAGGAGTCATATCAATGGATTATAATCCACTGAATACAACAGGAATCCATTAGTCCACACAGTTTGAAGAGAGAGGGAGAGAGGAAGGGAGAAGGAGAAGGAGAAGGGATATCTCTTTCTTAACAAAGAAAGCCAAGGCACAAATGCACAAGGAATGTGTAGGATTAGAAATCATTTGACCTCCATTAAAGTAAAATATTAATTTCTGCAAGAAATCTCAATGGATGTTCAACCTTACAGGTAAAAGTAGATCAAGGAACAGACTTTTTATGAAGAGTCTCAAGATATCTTCCCCCCAAAATACTTATTAAATACAAATGGGGCAAAGTAATTCTAGAGTGAAAAACCCTGGCAGACATTATCTTATTTGAGGGAGAAAATTTAACACCACCAAAATGGGAAGTAGCAATATTGTTGCTACCTGATAGGGTACAATGGAAAGAACACAGCACATTTCTGGACATTCTAGACAAAAATTACAGAATATGCATTTCAACATGAGGAAATATCTGACCAACCTGAATTAAGAAAGTTCTACAAATGTCCGTCTTCAGCATGTCAGTGTCATGAAAGCCAAGGAAAGACTAAAGAACTGCTTCAGACTGAGGGATATTAGGAAGACATAACAACTGGATTCAAGAGTTATCCTTAATCAGTCAAAGGGATCTCTCTGGCACAACCAGTGAAACCTGAATAAAGTCTCTGGGTGCTCTGAGTGAAGTATATATGGGAGTTCTTTGTACTATTCTTGCAAATTTTCTGTAAGCTTAGAATTTTTCCAAGAGCAAATAAAATATAGAAAGAAGAAACAGCAGTGGTTCAATTGGGCAATCTGGCAGTAAACCCTGTAAGCCAACTACAGAAGGTATCTGATAAAACTTCTCTGCTGAGAGAATGCCAGCTCTTAACACTATCCCACACAACAGGCCCTCTTCTAGTGGTGTGTCTGTATTCCATCTTCAAAATACTGCTGGGTGAGGGAGTTTCAACTGCTCCCCGACGCAAAGATCTATATCGAACCTAGCAAAAGACCAGCTCGCCAAGGCAAGCATTCAATAAGCTGTAGTTTGCAATGATGACCAATTATGTCCAGTTCACATAAAACCACAATTGCAGCATAATCTGTAATAGTAGCTGCAGGGCTCACAAAAGCTTTTACTGCATGATGGTTATCTGTTCTACATTTCAATCTTGGTAAATTCACAGCTCCTCCTCCTCAATTTACTGGTTCAACAAATTAGCCAAACTTAAAACCCTGTGAGTAAGCATTTTCAGAATTAATGTTTTGCATACTTTACCTTTCAGTAAGGTAAAGTAATACATCTAGTATATTCAAGTGTCAATTTTCCATGTCACTTTCTAGGCAAATCTGAAATCTTGCAAAATCTGGTTACAACAAAAATTTCTCCCGAGAACCCATGATACCGTTGTACAAGATGTATGAAAGAATTCAGACTTTATTGACCTGATTTTACAAATCAAGTGTGTATAGAGGGTCTTATATTTAATTCAAAGGTGTAAGACACATGATGATTTTCTTCTCTGTATAACAATGTCTTGCCTTATCTAAGGGCTGGGTTCTCTGTGTGTGTGTGTTACCCACACTCCTGATTCTGCTTCCTTTTGCCTTTAGATGTTTGCTTTATGTCCAACAGACCACTTTCCTGGCATTTACTACAAGTGGTCAGAAAATAAGGAAAAGAATGTTGACCTCAAAATAGCACTTATGAATCTGGTCAATAGCTGTTTTGAAATTTATTAGGGGTTGCTAAAAAACTCGAGGTTTAGGAAAAATCTTTGGGTCTTTCTTTTCTCCTTAATTGATTATCTATTTCACTATTTGACTCCATATATCTTTGCAGTCGTGAGGAATATAGCTCTAAAGCGATGCACATAAAAGCAATGTAAGAAAAATAGCACATGGGAAGAAGGGAGCTAAGGTAACGATTTTTGAATTCTAGGAGAGGAAAATAAGTTTGAAGAAGACAGCATAAAGGGTAGATCAAGAAAGAACACCAATAACTGAGAAAGAACAGGAACAAATAAAGCTTCCTTTCTTACTATGCTCTTTTTCCTCCTTTCTTTCTTTCCTGTAATTGGGACCTCTAATTCAAGTCTTAACAAAGCTATCTCTGAAAGGAAGTTTCTCCCTCATCTAGCCGTTGAACATGGTATAAACTATGCTGTCCTCTTCCATTAACAATCCATTTTACACATGGAAGACACGGCAATTTTCCTGACCATGCTTCACACACAAACACACACACACACACACACACACACACACACGGGAGTCCAAGTGCCTGATATTTAAGAATTTCTATTACAACTAGGCTCCAATCAACCTTCACTTTCCAGGAAACCCGTTCTATTCACTGACTACCCAACAGATCTGGTGTTTATCCTGTTTATATGGTTCCTTTAGTCTTACAACTCCTTTCCTGTCCTCATTTCTGATGCCTAAGTCCCACTTATCTTTCAGAACCCAGCTCAAGTGCCACTATCTGTGATTCCAAAAGCTAGCAGTAATTTTCCATGTTTTGAAGTCTCAATGTACCAAATCCCATTCACTGCTAGAGAGTTTTACGCTTCCTGCTTCATTCTGTAGTGATTTGAGTCAGTCCCTTGCCTACTATATTATGGATGATGAAAGAAAAATGACATATGGGACGTGTACTGTTTCACTCTATCCTTGATGCCTTATGCATAGTAGAAACCTAGTAGGTAGTCTTTAAAGAAGGAAAAAAATAAGTGAATGAATGCCCTGAAGAGAAGATACTTCATTCTTTAAATATTTTAAAGCTGTTTATATTTCACTTATGCATCTCATTTATAGGAAGAGATTTCAGAATTTTCCTTATTCCATTTCACATTTTTGCTTATTTTTCTATTCTTTTATAACAGGTGAGTCTAACCAATGTTGACGGTGTTACATTCAACAATTTTATTTAGTGCCTACTGTGGGTAGGGTCTATTCTGGGCCTTATGCTACTAAATAAAAAAAGATAAGATTTGCTCTCAATGAGCTTACATTATAGCTGGAAGTGGCTGAAATCACACTTATTAATATGCTATCAAAATAATAGCAGATAACGAGAAACTCTATGAATAAAATACAAGAGGATGATGTCGTATAATTTTGGCAAGAGGCATACTGAATGTTCATTTGCAATAGATGGCTGGAGAGAGCTTCTGCGAAGAGGTAGCATGTCAGAAGAGAGCTGATGAGAAGTACCCTTTGCTCTGGAAGAGAGTCATTCTAGGTAGAGAGATCATCTATGAGGATGGCCCCTAAGAGCAGGATAGGTTAGTTTGTTGAGACACAGAATGAAGGCAGGGGTTCAGTGCACTACAGGGAGAGTGGTCTGAGTGGGGCTTGTAGGTTAGACAGAGGGCCAGGTTAGGTAGGCAAGGTGGTTGGGTTTCATTTTTTTTTTTTAAGTGTAATGGATATTCAATAGATTGTTTGATGAATTGGAATGACATATGTGATTTATGCTTTTAAAAGATTAGAGTCCCTGCTGTGTAAAGGGTACATTACTAGCATGGAACAAAAGTGAAAGCTGGAAGACTCACTGGAAATTAGGTAAGAATTGGTGATGACATGGTCTGGACCAGGACAGGGAGGGTGGAAATGGACAGAAATACTGGATTGAGGGTTTGTTTTTGGGAAAGAGCCAGTAGGACTAGCTGAAAAAAAGATGTATGGGGACAGAGTGACTGAAAGGAAAAGCAAAATATGGATTCTTTCTAAATTTTCTTCCTTAGTCTCCCACACAAAGAATCATGCATCCCAACCTCTTATCTCTGTAGTAGTTTTAGTTGCTAGCATTTGCCCAGCACTTTATAATTTGCCTACGACTTGTTCCATAAGGCTTGGATTGTAAAATTATAGAATGTCAGATTTGGATGATACCACAACAATGTCCCTTCCACCGGACAAATTCTGACTCATGCTGTAAATCTCATCTCTTGTCTTACCTCCTCTGGATACATTCACTGACTCCACCCTTATGTAAGACTTGGGAAGACTCTTCTACACTATTTCTTGCATATGCTTCCATAACAGCAATGAGATTTATTATTTTTTTAAATATTTTATCATTATCTCCAATAGACTAACCTACCTGCAGGCAGAGGCTTTTTTAAATAAAAATCTTTGTAACTCTAATTACATAGTATTTGCAGAATGAGTGATGAGTACATAAATGAAAAAGTATTTGGTGCTTTTCCTTTACCTAAACTATGGCAACTTGTCATTCTATCACTTCTTAATTATCTCTGGTAGTCACCTTAATACTTACAAAGCCTGCCTATTTCATTCAAATAGTTCTAAATATTGGGAACTTTTGACATTATATTAAAATATTCTTTCTTAAAATTTTCACCTTTGATTTCAGTTATCTCCACTCATTAAATGGATAAAGATATACCAAGTTCAAAATGACTCTTATCACATTGTAGTGATAAATGAGTTATAAAAGCTTAATATAGAACATCCTTGCATTGTATAGGAAGTAGGACTAATATGAAATCCATCAACTTCCAGAACTCAACATTATATTTATAGAACTCTGACACTCAATTTGTAAGAAAGAGTATTATGAGGCAGATATTAGAATCCCAGAAGGAATAATTAATAACCTAGCCTGACCTAGAAGTGGGCTGAGAAAAGGGGAAAAATATCACCATCAGCCATCAATCTCCCCATTTTATAGAAGTTATTTAATTATCTTCAAATATCAAAATACATATGTTTATACATATACATAGATTTAATGTATTTTAAATATATACTACTTGAAAGCAATTAAGCACATCCCAACATAAATGAGTTCTGATGGAGACTTTTACAATCTACTGTTCATATCTTTAGAGCCAGAATCTTTCTAGTAACAATACTTCCTATTTCTATAGATGCAGAAAGAACTGATGAGCAAAGAAAGGTATACTGTAGGCGTATTTGGGTTCAAAGGCAAACCCCTATTAGTCCTGTGACTTTAAGAGATGATTACTATCCTGATTTGAAATCTCTGATTCTTCATCTCTGTAAAATGGACATAACATTCTTTTCTCATGAGTTTATGATAAAGTTTAAATGAGAGAACAAACATAAATCTTGCAACATACAGACTTGCATTAACTACTCAACAACATTATAAAGTAGTCAATTATTACTATTATCTTATCAAATAATTAGCAACTCCAGGAAAGTCTGTCAGGCATTTGAAGGAAGAATTCTTCACTGGGGTTGGAGCAGGCAGAGTCAAAAGTACATCAGGGGCCACATAATCCAAACGAATCCTAATGACGTGACTCTGTGGTATAAATATCTTTCACTGAGAGTTAAAAAGCTTAAATATTGACTACTCTACCTTGAGGAGATTTACATTATCATTTATAAAATTATTCTTAATTTATAAAAGACTCTCAGCAACTATTTCCTCCTATATAGACTATGCTGTGAAATTTTCTTATTAGATGGTTTTATTTCCAACTATCTGATATCATTCATAATGATACAACTAATTGCTGACATTTCTAAGTCATTTACTCTGAACCTGGCTCCATGCTAAAGTCTTTACATGGGGTTACCTTAATCTTTAAAACACTTAACATAACATGGATATTCTTACCCACAGCCCTTTACAGGGTTATAAACTGAAATTTGGGGAAGACTGTTCACTATGTGGAAGGTACTGTTCCAAGCCCTGCATAAATATTAACTCACTTAATCTTCAAAATAGCCTTATGAGGCAACTTCTATTATCATCCCCATTTTACAGATTAGGAAATCAAGGCTCAGAGTCTTTAAATATTTTACCCAAAGTCACATGGCTAATAAATGACATTTTCAAGATTCCAACCCAAGCAAACTGGCTCTTGGAGTTATCTTCCCAACAACACAAAATGTTGTTTCTGAACAATGGTAGAACAAACAGCCTTCACACCCCATGCTCTTAGCTACTTGGCTATATTACCTCAGTCTTATAATCTTCATTTAAAAAAGCACAAACAGAAACTCGGAGGTTGAACAATTTGGCAAGGACACACAGCTGACCCATACTGGAACCTATAAGCCGTGCTCCTTCTTCTTCTTAATAGTAAGAATTCTTTCAAATGGAAACCACTAAATTTGTATCCACTGGATACTTTATGACAAACAGACAACAAACAAGCCTGTTGCTACTTTCAGGAAGATGCTTGTCAAGCTGGCAGGTACAGCTTAGATTTGCACTTTTCTGTGAAATTCATTTGTGGTGATTTGAAATGACTGATGCTTCTGCAAAATATCTTTGAGATGCACAAGTGGGCTGAGTATGGCATATTTAAAACTTTATGGGTTTTTTTCTTACATATTTGAAATGTGGATTCTGGTTTCGACATCTTAAATCCTCATTTGTGAGATAGGGACTCTGGAGTTAGAAAGAGCTGACTCCCATCTGATCCAAAGACAAAGGTTTTAAATGAATTGCTGCTACTAAAGGCAGAAAGGCAGACGTAAAAAAGAGCTGAAATGCGATAATTAGAAACTTGTTTTGCTGAGTATATAAAGCACCAGAAAAGCACCTATGTTTTTCACCAAAGGAAAACAAATCCTCATAATTATTTTCTTTACTTAAAAACCCATACATTTAATAAATTTAATATCCTTTAAACTATATAATATTGACGCTTGCTTAATTATAGCAGATCCTACTTTTTATTCAGAAAATTTCTTTCCTGTTATTGAACTGCCAACCTGCTGAAAGGGCAGGTGTTTATTCTTCCCTAAACCTCTCCTCCAGAAAAGACAGTGAATAAAAATGGAGACGAAGCAGCGACTGACATATTTCTAATCAATTAAAACAAACCACACAATAGGCAGAATGTGCTATTTTTATAACTGCATAGTAGAATTAATATTTTAAAATATAGTATATATTGGCATATTTTAATCCTTATAAAATAATAATTATAATGCCAAAACAAATTAATAAATGAAGCATAAATATAATAACTATGTACGTTATTATTTTGGCCTAGAAACTTATAGTTAGCTATAGGAAAGCAATATAAATTTTATGCTGGGAAAGCACTGCCTTAGAAACAACATTTAACAAACACAATGTGCCAGAATATATAGTAAACATATGCATTACCCTTGTTATTCTTCTCAGCTTTTTAGGTAGGTACTGTTATTCCTATTTGACAAATGAAGAAAATGAAACTAAGAGATGGTAAGTAACTTACTGAAAGTCATACAGCTGGTAAGTGCCAGAGCAGGGCGTTAAATCGACATGCCTCTGATTCCAGAGCCTGCCCCTTTAACCATCATGACATACTTTCTCCCAAGGGTGAAAACAAAAATATCTGTAAGCTCTATAAAACTGAGAATTATTTCATGGGGTGCCTGGGTGGTACAGCGGTTAAGCGTCTGCCTTCGGCTCAGGGCGTGATCCCGGCATTATGGGATCGAGCCCCACATCAGGTTCCTCCGCTATGAGCCTGCTTCTTCCTCTCCCACTCCCCCTGCTTGTGTTCCCTCTCTCGCTGGCTGTCTCTATCTCTGTCGAATAAATAAATAAAATCTTAAAAAAAAAACCTGAGAATTATTTCAAAAGACTAATAATGAAAACAGTAATATAAGTTGTAATCATAATAGACACAGGAGAGAGTCCTGGCATCTGGGTTTAACTTTTCCTCTGAGAACAAGTAAGTTAACTTCTGAAGGCCTCAAGTTCTTAAGAAGAAGGGAGGAGAGGGCAGAAGAGGGGAAGAGGAGGGAGAAGAGGACTAGCGCATATTGGATATCTTTTCTTAGAAAATGAAATCCAGTCTTTTATCTTCGAATGAAAGTTCCAAAAAGATGATGTAAAACAGCTCTAGTAACCTTCGCTGGGACGCGCTGAGGAGGAAGACCTGTAGAAGTTCAGAACGGTGGACGCGTGGCGGCCATCTTACCTGTAAATGAACGGAGCCACCGTGGCGGTGTTGGGGTGGCTGTGTTGCTGCTGCTGCTGAGGGAGTTGGACAGCACCATTCCCCGTGGCCTGCCCACCGCCTTGCGCCACCAGTGCAGCACCTGAGCCAGCGGGAGAGGCATGGCTGGCCTCCCTTCCTTCCAAAGAAGCAGGGCAATTGGATGTGCTTGCTTTCTCAGTGGTCATGGGCTTAGGTAAGGACTGGGAAGGGCTTCCCTTGGTAGTCCTGAATTTTTCCGACTCTTTGCTCACTGCACTGCCAGGTGAAACGGTCTGCTTTGCTGTTGGCACCTTCGAGCCTGGTTTCGGAATGCCACTGGAAGAGGGGATTAAGCTTTCTTTCTTGGCTGCTGCCATCTTGCTACCCTTTGGGATCAAGCTTGCAATTTTAGAGGTCTTTTTTGGAGCCGTCTCTGTCACCTGATCCTTCTCATCCTTGACTGGTTTTTCAGTGCAAACTTTATTTTTGTCCCTGTTCTTTTCCTCTTTTTCCTTTGGCTGTAGCAAAGACTTTTTATTGCTGAGATTTTTGCTTCCAGCTTTTGGAGGGGCTAACTTAGGGGACACTTTGGGGCTGCTACTGGTTGAGCCACCGCTATTCAGACCACTGTTAAAACCTTCCATCTCACCAGATTCAGAAAAGGCATCCTCATCCTTCCCACCATCACTGGGTCCTGAACTGGGAGACTGCGGGGGGCGTAAAGCAGTCCGGGCATTGACCAGCTTGAATTTTTCAAGCATGGATTTCTGTCCCGAGGAGGCTGTTTTGACCCCTTCTGAGACAGGAGGCTTTAGTCTGTCTGTGGATGGTGTGGGAGAGGTGGCTGGGCTGGACTGCTTTACGGTCAGCATGGTGGAGGTGGCGCTGTGCTTGACATTCATGGACTTGCTGCGCCAAGGCTTGCTGGCGCTCGGAGAAGGGATGGCAGAGGCGGGGGGCTGCCCCACATTGCCAGGGGGCTGCGTGTTACCATTTATACCTGAAGATGGCTGAGGTCCTTTGGAGGAATCTGGACATGAAGACAAAATAATACAGAAGAGGTTGATGACTTTTGATCATGTATATCATACCCCTGAGTACTTCTAACCACAGACACAGTTAAGTATCTCTCCTGTGAGCTAAACACAGACATGCTATGTGGCATCAATCACTTTGGTGATGTGGTTGTTTTTATAACATATATCAAAAATTCAGGACCTGAGAACCATTGATTTCGGAAAAGAACTTTCTTTTTCCTTTCTAAAATTACTCTTACCCAAATGAACTTAGCTAGTCATAGATATCTAAAGATAAAACACTATCCTTCCCTTAAGCAATTCTTTATAGTTTTACCAGTTACTGTTGTAGCTCATAGCAGTAAATTGATTCCACATAGCCATATAAAAATATGGTGTATAATAAATGTTGAGAAATTATTTTACCTTACTGGGACACTAACATTGTTATCTGATTAAATGTGCTTATGAATCATGATTTAGCTCTTAGTTAATATTGTTTACTTTTATTTGTATTTAAAAAAGCATTGAAATTTAGGCTTATATGGGTCAGATAATCTACCAAGATATATATACATATATATATGTATATATATATGTATGTATATATATGTATGTAGTTGTATATATGTATGTAGTTGTATATATTATGTATTATATATTTATATACTATATATATTTGTTATATATGTATCATATAATATATATATATAATATAAATTCTTATAACAACCCTACAAGGTAGGTACTGATATTTTATCCCCATTTCACAAATAAAAAAACTAAGGGAAAGACAAACTTCATAACTCATTCAAGGTCACCCAGCCTGGATTTGAACACAAGTCAGAGCTGGTGCTCTTAACCAGCATACCTCTAGCCTCCTAAGGTGATCTGAACAAACTTTAAATATTAATGAACAATCAAGCTACTTTTGGGGGGCTATGGAAATAAGGCCTTATCCTATAAGGACTTTATAATGCATGGGTCTACTTACTTTCTGCTCAGAAATCTCATTATGGTATGAACTGCTCTATGACTGTTCTAATACTGATTAATGCCTGATTATGAGTCTCATTTTTAAGTATGAAAATCTAAATCAAAAAGAGATTTTATAACATGACATAGAACAGAAAGAACTGAGCTTGGAGTTTGGAGACCTCAATATATATGTTAATTCACACTGGGGAGCAAGAGAATTCTGGTTGTTTACTTTAAACTTCATTTACCATAAATGCCTCCCTCTTTCATCTTTCTTTTTTTGACATGAAATGATCAATGATTAAATTAGATATTTGGGTAAAAGAGGCATCATTTAGCACTGTTAACAAACTAGACACTGATAAATAGATGTAGTGCTATTTTTGATGAAATGTCCAATGGAAATATTTTATAAATAATATTTTATAAATAATATCCTCTCCATAATATTCAGGAATTGGAGCCCATTCAATTTCATTATTTCATATTCACAACGATAAGCTGCAATGTTTTTATTTTTAAATGTTTTCTCCAAAATGCATGAAAAGTTATGTGTAATCAAGCCAATGAGTACCAAATACTACTCTTAACAATCTTTCAGAAAAGGAAATTAATACACAAAAAGAGAAAATAAAGAAATTAGAGATACAAAAAGAGGTTAAATTATTAGTTAAATATTTGTGTGAGTTAAACTTTTTTAAAATAAGTGTGCCTAAAATGATAAAATAGATTTGTGAAATTTATGTTAACAAGAATAGACAAATGCATTTTATATTTAATAATTTTTTCTACCAAATTTTTATTCAAATTCCAGGTAGTTAACATGTAGTATAATATTAGCTTCAGGTGTAGGATTTAGTGACTCATCACTTACATACAACACCCAGTGCTCATCACAAGTGCTCTCCTTAATATTTGTTTTAAAAATCAGTATACCAACATTAATTCTAATACACCTTACTTTTCTACAATTCCATATTTCAACCGGCAAAAGTTAACGTAAGACTGTACATATATACTCTACATTAAAATGTAATAGTTTACTGAAAAGTCAAAATGCTTACATGGTATATGTAAATTGTACAGCCTATGATGATAAATTGATGTTTTTCAGTATTCATGTAAAGTCTGTAATTGTGTCCATTTCTAGAATATTTGTAGAAATCCATTAGGTTCGTACATAAACACTAAGGTGTTCTGAAAAACAGTAGGAGTATTGACTAATTCAAGACAAACAGATCCAACAAGCTTTAAAGTCTCCAATGTCTCAAATACATTCACTCTCTGTTAATGGATTTCAATCTTTTACTTCAATCTCTGTAAGTACAGGTAATTGCAAATTGTTTTCACTTTCACATTAAGATCCCTTCCAGAGACCGATAACATTTCATCATAATTTGAATCATTCTCAGTAGCAGAATGAGCACACTGACTACCTGCAGTTAGAAATGCCTACCAAATATTTCTTCGGAATATTTCCCATTTATTGGTAAGGTCTGAACTTTGACCTCACTTCCTCTGGAAAAAAAAACCACCAAAAAATGAAAAACAAACCAAAAGCATTATTCCCACCCCCATTTCCAATCATCCCAGCATCAAGTCTGGATTTGGTGGTTCCTTTGCATTTTTCCATAGCTAATTATTTCCTCTCTTATATCCATTATAACTCCAGTGTAATTGCCTGTTTCCCACTCTACTGTACGTTCCATTAAAGCAAAGACCACGCCTGTGCTTATGCAGAGATATCTGACATCCTAAGTGTTTAACTTAACAGAGGTTCTCAAACTTTAGTGTGCACGTAAGTGACCTGGGGATCCTGACTACACACCACGTTGTGATTCAGCACATGTGCTGTGGGCCCTGAGATGCTGCGTTTTTCACAAGATCCAGATGATGATGACGCTGCTGGTCACAAACCATGTTTTGAGTAACAAAGGTTGAATGGACTCAGAAATCATGGCAGTTGCTGACAGTATCAGCTCTAAAGAATGTTTCTTATGACAGTACCCAATGTGGCTGAATTTGTTCAATGGCCCATAGCTGTGCAGCATGAATAGTCTTTGCCCTTTGAACTCCCAGAACCTCGGCCAGTTCTGAATTCACTGGATGCTTGAGAATTTGTAGCAAGGGATACTGCAAACAAAAGAAGCCTATCAGGTTTTCCTGATGGCCGCCTATTTAGTGGATCTTCTGTGTATGTGCAGCTCGGTTAAGAAGTCAGGAGACTCCTACCACTGCATGTCTGGGAGCTTTGGTGGGAATGAGAGAAAAAGGTGGAAGAGAATCTGTCTGGATGCTTCTTAAGTGTGCTGCCGTCGGCTGGATAGACTTCTGCACCAGTTCAAGTACAGAAGAGGAAGTTCACCATCACTACACTCAAAAATGAGACAGGAGGGACTCCAGATTACGCCACCCACGTCCAAACCACAGTCACCGGCACAGCAACAGCTGTCAACTCATTCTCAGATGAGTACACACATAGAAGCCGCTTCTCAAAGCTCCACTCTCAGTCTGTCCCCATCCTGTCTCAGTATAGCAGCAGTGAGGTGCTTCAGGTCTCATTAAGAGAGCAAATCATAGTTGTGCATCAGGAAGGCACTGGAATAGTAAGAGTCTCCCCAGACTTCTCACAATCAAGGTTGCACAACAGCAGCTGGTGAAAAGGTGGCGGCGTAGCTCCTCAGGAGTGGGAACACACTCTAGTCTCTGGGGTGTCTGCGTTCAGTATGAAGTAGCCTGGTCCCACAGATGTATTTCTGAATGTTGATCACTCAGCTTCTGACTCTGAATGAGTTGTTAGCTGGGTATGAGGAAATGACCAGATATCTAATGCACATATTCAAAGACATCCTTGCAATGGATCTGCCTTGAATTTGCAGAGCCTGTCTCTGCCTACAGTGCTGCCTTCTTGTCTCTAGTCCCGAAAGAGAAATTTTCTTCTACTCGCTCTCCTTTCCTTCCTCCTCTTCCTCTACCTCCACATTCCCCATCATCAACTCCACTACAACCAAATAATATTATTTATCAATGGCTCACTTCTTCCCCAAGCACTTTGCTTGTTTGTTTGTTTTTAAAGATTTTATTTATTTATTTGACAGAGAGAGACAGCCAGCGAGAGAGGGAACACAAGCAGGGGGAGTGGGAGAGGAAGAAGCAGGCTCTTAGTGGAGGAGCCTGATGTGGGGCTCGATCCCAGAATGCCGGGATCACGTCCTGAGCCGAAGGCAGACGCTTAACCACTGCGCTACCCAGGCGCCCCATCCCCAAGCACTTTGATACACGGTATCACATTGAAAGCTCTTCATACATGGGATCTCACTTAAACCCCTAAATAATCTGTTATATATTTATGATTTATCTTGTTATAAATGGGAAAACTGAAGCTTAAAAAGTGAAAGTAACTTGTTCCAAGTCACACATATAGTAAAACTTAGAAAAGAGAAAATCAAAATTGGAGCTCAGGGGCCCCTGGGTGGCTCAGTTGTTAAGCGTCTGCCGAGGGCTCAGGGCGTGATCCTAGGGTCCTGGGATCGAGCCCCGCATCAGGCTCCTCCACTGGGAGCCTGCTTCTTTCTATCCCACTCCCCCTGCTTGTGTTCCCTCTCTTGCTGTGTCTCTCTCTCTGTCAAATAAATAAATAAAATCTTAAAAAAAAAGAAATTGGAGCTCAGGTTTTTCTGACTCCCAATTTTGGAGGCTTTTCACTCTCTCTTTTTTCTATATGTTCGCTGCCTACCCAGAAATTCTGCTGGTGTGGCTGTCCAGAATGCCACATGTTTGTCACAGTAGTGAAGTGAATTGGGTAACTCCTTGAAGCATGGTGTCCTTCTTCCTCTATGAGCAGAATACAAGTGGGGAGAATATGACAGGAGAGCCTCTCTAGTTAGTACGTTATATACTATCTCCTTGGGCATCCAATCTGTACCTATCCTTCTGAGCTGATGTAAGAATACATTTTAATTCACGCTTAGAAAATACGTAAATTGACAGAGTTAATTTTTAGTTCTCACATCTTACAAAAAAAAAATGTTGATGACCTGGAAAAAATGCCAATCTAGTTCTAGTAAAATTAATACACATTGACAAAGGTGGCAGTCACAACAGGTATATGAAAAGTTTAGTTAAGGACATTTCTCTGTGGAAGGTTAGCTAGCTTTAGAGTTTAGCCCCATGTTGCCAACGGTGTTGTTAGCCTGAGAAAGGACACAGGGACCATCCAACCTATTTACCTCTTCTTCCTTGCTGAATTGTATGTTGCTTAGATGCAAGCAAACTAACTTTCAATTTACAAGGTAACAACAGAATAATAATACACAAAGTAGCATAAAGTAACAAAAATGATGACAATAGCATCATTTATTTTAAAGTATTCACTGTGTAGCAGACATTGTACTCCCTGATATCTATGATCCCTGAGAAATAGAGGGCAACTTCAGTATCAAGGTCATTGTGAACTGAAGGAAATGATTCATCGATGTGACCATGGCAATTAGCCACCTTAGACTCCCATTTCATAATAACATACCAAATACATCTGAACCCTTTAAAAGGTAAAAAAAAAAAAAAAAAAAAAAAAAAAAAAAAAAAAAAAATTTAAATTTTAAAAAATGTAGCATTCAAATCCAAATATGTCTTGTTACCAACTGGGCCCTTGTTCACCTGGGCACACTACCTTCTGTGAATGATTACTTGGGCAATATCTCAATTGCCAACTTTAGGATGACTTAACAGAAATATGGAATGGGATTACAGGGACCCTAGAAGAGCAGTCTGTTCTGTTCATGCAATGTTACAGTGCCACTTTGTGGAGTATTGTGAAATTTAGGGAAACTTTCACTAACCAGCCAGTTTTTGGAAAAAAAATATGTAATTTATGTATAGGCATGTATAATATGTGTACACCTCAACATGTGAGCATTTATACATAAGCAAACAACATATATTCTCAAGTCTCTTTAATCGCATCACCTAATATATGTACCTAATTACATTATCTCATGAAAATCCCTAAGACCTAAGACTAGCCTGCAATTTTCATTTGACATTTTATTTTAGGCTTATATAAGTCTCAAGGAAATAAAGCAAAAAGTCATGGTGGAACACATAATTCAGTCACTAGTAAAGCAATATAGTAAGTAAAACATATTTCCATTGCCTTGAAAAGAAAATAAAACAGTTTAGTTCTTTGATACTACAGTAATCAACAAAAAAAGAGAAAGCACTGAAGAATCAAATAGCTACACTTCAGCAGTCAAAATTCCATGACTCATGCAACATTCACATTAACCTTATAGTTTTAAAATTTCAACTGCAATATTGCCAAATTCTCGGCATCAATTCTATTTAACCTATGTTGAATGTAAATGAAAGTAACCCTTCCACAGCAGACAATACGTTGTCAGGATCCAGCAGAACAGAAAGGACATCTCTTTCTTAGATGTGCAGGTACAACGTAAGAATCATTAGGGAGAAACAATAAAAAGATGGCAAAATGCCCTGTGCTACTGCGGCATGTTTCTTAGCAACACGGAAGACAACTCTCTGCTAACAAACTCTGTCAAGCAACAAGTGTTTACGGAGCATAATTCAGAAACCGAATTCCAAATAAAGCTAGGGATACTTATATTCCTAATAATATGAAACTGTGTAGCTTTTTTTCATATTTAATACCCAGATTTTATAAAACAACGATTTCTTAAGAAAATCTGCTTCAGGCATAGAAAGTGTCTATCTAAATGAACCAGGGTGCAGTTTTCCCATGATCCCTAATTTCCAGGGAACATGTATTTACTTTTTCTTTAAAGCATACATCTTGTCTGTAGTGTATGGGCAAATTGATAAAGGCTGGCCTCAGAACGTATTATTCATTGTCAGTATCTGAACGGAAGCTCACCAAGAGAAGAAATTTGGGCTCTCAGAAGAAATTCTTCTCTACCAACAGTGCTATCTTCATTTCACCATTTGTTTTGAAAAATCTGTTCCCACATTGCATTTCAGCAGAAGGGGTCCCGGCATTGCCTCCTACCGTACCAACATTTCTGCCTTCTCTGCAAAGGCTCATCTATGACCACGTTCACTGACATTCTAATTTATTTGGTCAAATGTTGAAATGAGCACCCTATTCCTTGAATCGTATTATTATTAAAATGATACCGGACAGATCTTTAGAAGTGGCAGTTTGTGATTCTCTACTGATTTCCTTTCATAAGTCACACAATTTGCAAATAAGTTACTTTTACAATGCCATACAGGTGAAAAGCTACTGGGCTTTCAACAGTATGGTTTTTTAATAGGGAAATGAAATTGTATTAATTGTGAATAAATGTTTATTGCCTATCACAAATTCTAGAGATTCTTCAACTGGTTCATATGACTCATCACCCAAGACTTCTTAAAGAAAGTAGAAAGTGTATTTCCACTTAGAAGCATTCAGGGAACACACTGCAGATAATTTTGTTAATCCCTCAACTGAAATATCTTAATTTGTTAAATTTAAATATTACCCTTTCTAATAGCTAAAAAAGGAGTAGCAATTAATTGAGAATACTCCAGTCAGTGCTTTCTGAATTCTGTCAGTATAATATTGTGACCTTTGAAAACTCTTACTTAGTTTTCACCTTACTTGATCATATCCAGGATATGTATGCGCACTGGTTTGTGACAGAGATCAGCTTGTCAGCAGAAGAAATCTTCTATTTTTATATAGATTGTGCTACCACTATAAATATCCATGTCAAAAAGATTAAATAAAACATTCTTATCCAAAAAGATAAACCACTCTAATAGGCTAAAGAGTAAATTGTTTTGTATGCAATGTTTATTACTGTTTTGTTTCTCTTACAATTTAAGATATTTTATTTTTTTAAAGATTTTTTTGAATTAATTAATTTGTTTATTTATTTATTTATTTAATTTATTTATTTTAGGGAGAGGGTGTGTGCACAAGCAGCAGAAGGGACAGAGGGACAGGGAGAGAGAGAATCTCAAGTGGACTCCACCTTGAGCGTGGAGCCTGATGCGATGCTCGATCTCATGACCCTGAGCTGAAATCAAGAGTCAGATGCTTAGCCACCTAAGCCATCCAGGTGCCCCAAGATAATATTTTAGAAATATGAAATAGCATGACAGAATGAGCAATTTAGAAACATTGATATTGGATATATTGATAAAGTTGCAACTCCACATTAATAGAAAATGCCCTGTAACAATCATATGACATAATTTGTGCTTCAGTTCTTATTGGCAGTTCTCAGACATTTAATGCCTATATTGGACATATTATAAATACTTGTGAAGGTGAGACCACACACTTTAAATGCTTTTGAATTTTTAGTTATTTGGGAATTAAAAGTAATGAAAATCGTGCTATTTTGCTGTACATGTGGACCTAAGGAAATCTGCTTTTTTTGAGTCAAAAACCTCATAATATATGTCATCTGTCTCCACCTTGTGGTTATTGTAAATATTACTACTTCTGAATTTTGTTCTATATCTGAGACATATATAAGAGAGGTTGAATGGCTATGGAAAAATAGAAACCTTTGTCTACCTTTAGATTTTTACTTTTAGACACCAGAAATACAGAAAACCATTTCACATGATAGAAAATTTGAGGTACATTATGATATCAAAGTGTTAAATCATCTAAAGCATTTCTAAATCTCTTTGCCAGTATCATTAGTAATTTCTTGCAAAAATATTACACAATTGTAGAATCATATAGTTAAACTGGATATATGAACAGTCCATTCAACACATCTGTATGTCTAAACGAACTATCCCTTAGAATTTCGTAGCACATACAGATTCTGTATGACACTTTCTAGAAAAGTCACGAAACAAAGAACAAAGTTTTTCTGAGTAACTCTTGTCTCCCTTTCCCTCAGGAAAAATACGTGTCCAGTAAAATTTCTTAAGTTCCTAAATCAGAAGTTTTATTCTATATTTTAAAAACAAACTCTTAACTTCCATTTATACATTATTTTCCTTTCTTTTCTATTCCACTCAAGAACAGGGAATATTACAGGGGTCAAGAACACTGCTTTGCTTTCAGGGATTTATGTTCTGTCCAATTTTCTTTCAACGCATGAGAAATTTTCAGAAAAGTGTCCAGTTCATAGATTATCTGTCACTTCATGTCAAAGGTAGAGAAAGTTGTTGGATCATATCATCTGTATGAAATAATTTGAAATGATCTAACATAAGCAAAAAATTTCCTACCTGGTTGAATTTGCCAGCTATTCTACTAACTAAGCATGTTTGTTACTTTTGAACTTCATGTTTTGTTGCCTAGAAAGCTAAATACTGTAAAGAGAAGTTCAAGTTCTATGGATTTGAAGAAACTGCCTCAAAAGACAGCCACAGGCCTTAGTGCCTCACACAGTCCCTCTGCCTCCAATACTACAGGTTCTTGATTTTCTTGTGGTTTAGATGTAAAACGCACACTCTCTCGCATGAACCCATGCTCCACCGTGTGATGTATCAAGCAAGCACCTTGTTAAATGCACAACACAGAGAACCGTGCATCATCTAGTTGATATATAATTTGCCTTTAACACAGATTTCCACTAAGTGTCTTCCTGCCTGATGATTTTATGACTTGATATTTCTATTCTGCACTCTTTCAAGAAAATGAAACAAACATGGATAATTTGTCTCTTTAGGGAAAACTAAGGTCACATTATTTCTGTGTCCTGCTGCTATTAAAGATTAAATATCCATCCTAATTATGTCTCCATTTTTAATGCCCAAAACACTTTAGACATTTACGTCAACTGAAGCTAAAGATTCAAATAAACTTAATATAGATTTATGATTTTACGGTAATTGTTCATAAAATATGAGAAGACAAAAGAAAATGCTATATATATGCAATCAGGAGGAAATGTTTTGGGGAAACTGATTTTATACTTGGTTATATAATTAGCCACCTTAAGTGGCTAATAAATGAGTTTGCTTTCTTAAAATGTTCTTGAGATAAGAAAAGCCGTGAAGAAGGCTGGAATTCAGGAGGGGGCAGTTAGAAAACATGAAACAACACTGATAACAACTCCATTCCAAAAGGCATTCACACTGCACGGATATTGGACTTAGCACGTAATTTACAAGACCAATACGTTAGACTTGTGCCATAATGATGTAACAGGCAAACACTTACCTTTTTCATTGCCATTTGCATAATTTGGAGGCTTGTTTTTGTCAATGCTGTTAAAGCTCTGACTTCTCCTATTTAAATTAGAGGCTCCCTGGACCTTGCTGCTGCTGCCTGAAGCTGGCACCCTAGAGGGACCTGGAAGCCTGAAATAGTATAAGAAAAATTACATCATTATTGTATATTACAAAAAGATTGGGGTAGGAGGTTCTGATCAAGTCTTAGTGGAAAAAGCACAATATATGAGGTTCTAAAATCTATTCAGCAGAAAATGGTTGTTTCAGTGATAAATAACTAAACACAAGGATTAAGAATCTTCACAAAAATCTTGTTTCACTTTTCAATGAACATGCCCTCGAATGATATTAAGAATGTAGAGCAATTAGAAATAAAATAACCTTTAACTGGAAAAGTCATATTACCACACCCCTGATAAATAACACTTTGACTTAAAAATGCTATAACGATCACATGAAAAGCAAGGGAAATTAAACAAATATATTATGTTCTCGGGGTATTAATCACCTATTTGCAGTTTTGTTAAGTTGTTCTTTTCAATGTATGGGGCATTTGTTTTTCTCTTAGATAGCTGTTTCCTAAGTCAACTTGATAATAACAAAAAGAATAAAGTTACTGAACAAGTTGCTAATAGCAAATGCTTATTGCATATCTAAGGTAGTAAGCTATACTAATTCAAACACGGTGCAGAGACCAAGGTCATGAGTTAATTTATATTTTATTGGTCTGCCTCAAAAAATTTCTTTTCTTTAATCGTTTTGCCGAAAATAAGCACCTAGACTTTAGCTGGTTATCTTACAAGTGTGGCCAGCTGATCACAGAGGTAATATGACAAGAAAGGATGCAGAAAATCTCTTGTTAGCAGAATGGCGATGTAAAACACACCCACAGGGACAGTGACTTCATTCAGTCTTTGGGGATGAAGGACAGGACATGAGGAAATAATAGGCAGATTGTGTTAAAATTAGGGGAAGTTAGACATTAGGTTGTGATTCGCAGTTATTTTATGTGGACTAAAATTAAATACCATCGTGGATCATTTATGTCCCTGTTTAAGTAGTTTCCACCCTAAAATTTCAAGTATCAATTATTTCATGAATTGCGCCTACAATATACAATCGCAATACAATATTTTATTCTACATTAACATATTGCATATGTACAATAAATCTGCATAAATTAAAAACTAGTAATTAAGAACTAATATTGGCATTCTAAGTCATATTTAACAACATGATACTAAAGGATGTCAGCATCTCTGCTAGCATTTGCTGCCACCATGTGAATGCCACTGTGTACTGCTCTGATAATTTCTATTTTAAAAGAAAAAAAACTCCAGCCCTTATAAATGAAGCATGGAAATTTTTACTGTTCTCTATACTAAATTATTAAAATGAAAGAGTGTTCATATCTGTTATACTGGTTCCCAATATATCACAATTTCAAGATCAGTTTTACTATTTTCATATTTTAACTCACCTTCATAATTAATACATTATTTCCATAGATTATTAGGAAATCAAACTCTTAAATACTATAGCTACTTTTTAAAATAGTAGCGGGTATTGCAACAGGGAATGAACATCAGGAAAACACAAATACCAGATTAAAAACAGAAGTATTGCTTTCTCGGAATAGTTAATAGTTTCAAAATGTTGACTGTATTCTGGAGTTTAAATACATACGGCTAATAAATAGTTCCTTCAGCTATTTTGCTAATTAGAAGCTGTGCCATGTACAAGATTGGAAACTCTTCCAAACGATTCCAGCATTTAACTTTTGCTCAAATGGATCTAGAGGGTATGTAAGTATAGCACAAAACCACAGACACCAGGAATTTTGAGTACCAATGACTGCACTCTAAAGAAAGAACTTAATTAATTAATTTGGCCAAATGCCCCAATCATAATAAAGCTGAGAACTATTCCTGCAGAGACAGCTACAGACTTAGAAAGTTCATTCCAAACTCACATGTATAAACAAATTTTGTCACAAAATTTGCCCTGCTTGCAATGAAACTTGACCTGTTTCTAGAAAGCAATTAAAATGCATTTTAATCTTTACTGTGACCCATGAAGGCAAGTGATCTTTAGTTCTCAGAAGAACAAATTAAAACAAATTAAAAAATCCATTTGCTCTTCTCATTACCCTAATTTGATAGGCAGCCAGAGCTCCAGATCATTCATCAAAGTAATAAAAAAAGAAATGAGAATGAAGCCAACAAAAGACAGAGAAAGAGAGAAATGTTCTATTAAATTAATGCACTTAAAATATATTTTATATGCATGAGTCTTAGAAGTGGTAATAAAACTGTACATGGCAGGTCACTTTTTTGCATATTTGAATTTATATCATTTTTCCTACTTTTAATTAAATACCCTTTACATTTTTCTCTCCAGAATCATTTAAATTACTATGGAAATGAACATAACTTAGGAAAGCAAGGCAAGAGGAAAAGCACATACCTCACATCAAGGCATCATAAGCAGTCCTTGTGGTCAAACATTGCATAAAATGATACATAATCAGAGCAGTGATTAGGAAGCCACCACAGAGATACTTCCCCAGTGAGGGAGATGGCACATATAATCACATAATAAGCAGGGGTGCAAAACACATTTGCTGTGGCTCCGCTCAGCTGTACCATCAGGCCTTCGGCAACTTAATATTTTTTAAAAAAACACCAAACTCTTTCAATATACATTTATCAATCAGTATTTTCCAAACAGTACATAATGCAGTCATTTGCTATAACAGACTGTCTTTAAAATACATATGTCATTAAGAAGCAAAAATTTCAACTATTATAGATAGAGGAACAGTCCACGTCAACTCGGTGACCTGATGCTAACCTCTCCACAAAAATCTGCCAATATTTCTCAATTCTGCTTCAAAATGTGCAATAATTAATGCATGCCCATCTCAAAAAACAATTACATTCTTGTTGTGTAACTTCCAGATTCTGTAACCTGGAAGGAATGGGGCCTTCAAAGTAATGTTTTCCTTGACTTTCTCCAAGCCTAGAAGCTAGACTTCAGCCCAGTCATAACAGTATATATAACAAAACTAAAACAGAAGAAGCCAAAACCCATTTAATGATCTAACACAGACATGCTCATCCCCGAGAATGCATATGGAAATCCACTTGGAAGAATTCAGTCTTCCAAACTTTTCATCCAGAAGTATGTCATTTATGAAAAAAATTTAGAATGATAGGACAAAATATCACTGGGCAGTTACTTTATTATCACTAACAAGCAATAAATTAGAGATATTAACTGACCTAGTAGGCTTTTTTTGACTGGTTGCAATTCCACTGTGATTAGACTGAGTTGCATATCTGGCTGCCAGACTGTATGAGGAGAAACAGAGAAATTGAATTAAAGAGATTCTTTGAACATGGAAAGAAAGCACAAAATTACAAGAAAACTATGAGTTAATGAAATGCAACTGGAACATGTATAAGCATGTATAAAGAATAAATTAATTAGAAAATTATGATAATGCAACATATATACCATGACCTTTGATTAATGAACACACTATGAAACAATGCAGTGCACCCCTTGGAATAAAGTGTGTCATCACTGACTTTAAAATTACGCCTATGTGATATCGTTCATATTATTTCAAGTAGGATTTCAGCTCATTAAGAAATTCAACCTTTGTAAATGACTAGGAAAACTTTAGGAAAGCTAAGGTTTGACTTTACATAACACAAAGAGCTCTTTCTCAAAAAGGCTAAAATGAACAGAAAGAGTATGAGAGTCATTATATTCTTTAGTAAACTCTACTAATTTGCTGCTTTAACCAGAATATTATTTCAAAAACCAAATTACTAAAATATCTGGTTTCTGAAAAATGTATTGTTTGATCTCGAGTCCTAGATACAATGTTTTAAGGAAGCAAACAATACAAGATGTTTTTCTAGAGAAAGATCTATGTAAAGGTTAAATGGAATAGGTTGGAGTTAAATTCTCCAAAAACAGACTGAACAACTACTAATGACAGCTTCTGGGCACTCTTGAGTTATAATTCTTAATTTTTAAATCAAAATCTTTGAACTAAGACACAAAAGAAAGCATAAACTGAGTTCTAAAGAGCAGTGAATATTTTATAAACAGAAATGAAATTTTGCACTTCAAGTTAAACTAATTCCTGAATTACCTGAGTGTTCTGAAATTAGTGTTTTGAAGGATATGGTGAGACCCAATTAGACCTGAAACATGTTCACATATCTTGCGATGGTCATGGATGGGTGCCCATGTGGAGAATCACTTTTCAGGTGAATTGTGAGGGAGCATGAAGGCCCTTAAAAACCGCCCAGATAGAAAAGATATAAATCCTCATAGCTAGGGAGCTTTCAGAGCACTTATTTTTCACATTTGATATGTGATATATTATTTATTTGCATATAATAAATTCTGCATCCTAACTACACTGGGTACTGAGACAATTGGCCCAACTACTTCAGTAACAATGATATCGGAGAATAATGTACAAATAAAAACCAAAGTGTCTGAATGAAATGAGATATTAATTTAAAATCTAAATTTAAAATACAAGCACCCAAAGTAAAGAAACATTTTTTGTGTGAAATTCTCAGTCTACTTTGTCAATCCAAGAGAAAGAGACCTACCTCAAGTTCACTACTATGTCTTATCCCATACTTTCCAAAGTGAACACAAATATTAGCTGGAGAAATGACAATGAAGCAATGTACTTTCCTTCAGGAATCTGAAGCCATCTCATAGCGTTTTCTTCCATGATTTTAAAGAAGTACAAATTTCTAGGATTGAAGTGAGGTGAGGGAAGAAAATCTAGAAAGGTCAACTGACTTGCTAAAATCAGTTTGGTTTTATGGCCCACGTGTATTTTCGAATTTATTATGAGAGAATAATACCCTACATGTCGCCTAGGTTTTTATACCAAACCCTCATATTTTAATCCTTTGAAACGTGGCTGCTGTTCTGCTTCCCCTGCACTAGTGAAACTGTTCTGTGAAGAACAAGAGTTTTATTCAATTCTCACCATACTCTAACATCTTTGTATCTGACCCACATTGCTCCCTTTGCCTTTGTGAATCTCTCTCTTTCATGGATAGTATTACCAGTGAGCTCAATTGATTTGCCCACCATCACTCTTGTCCATTTTCTCTTTCCTTCGCTGGGTCCTTTTCCTTTATCGAGCCTTTCTTAAAGGCATGATTTTTCATAGGTCTTCTCTCTTCAAACACTTATATGCATTCTTCTACTTAGCAATTCATTTCTTACCTAAGACTCAAAGTAAAATCTGCTTTATTAGTGTGTGCGTCACCCTCCCAACCATCAATATCAATGGAGTAAAAGATGTCCATTTCCATGATCTTCAAAGTCAGCACATTAAACACTATTTTCCTTTTTTATCCCCCATGTCTTAAACGGATCCTTCTTCTGATTTCTTAATTTCTATTCACACGATCATCATTTTCTTTAGTCCAATGGGCTTGAAACCTTGGTAGTTGACTCTTCTCTTTTTCCTTTTAATTATTGCAGATATGTAATCAATAGGCTGTCACTCTGATTCAACTTCAGCAAATCCACTTGCTTTATGGTCTCTTCCAATTTCCTTTTTTATGGCACTAACTTAAACCGCCAACGCTTCCCACGACGCTTCTGGCTCCTTTTGTTTTTCTTATTCTTCTACCTGGCTCTGCCTCCACACTCAGTAGAAAACCACTGTTCTCCCCCACAGTGCTTGTAATACCATATCCCAAGTTTCAGATTTACAAACAGTCTAGCAACAGAGTAGGTGAGGCGGTACAGCTAATGCAATTTATTGGTAAAACAGACACAAGGGACATGTAGACACAGCTCTGAGGCAAGAGGGGGAAGACAGAGTCAGATCACCAACAAACTAGGAATTTTCAAAACTACCTGGATTGAGGATTGTGTAATTTTTTTCCTGGAAAGATTGTCAAATGAGACTCCTTCTAGCTAATGGGCGGTAAAAAAAAAATCAGAAACAGAAGCACAAAAGAAATAAATATTTTGAGACTTATTGTGGGTTCTACTCATCTATCTGATAAAATATTAAGGGAATGCTTTTTATTTCCCTAACATGGACGGCAAGGAGGAGACTAAAGACAGTCAAATGAATTTTAAAAAATGAAACTCATCTGGTGTTCAATACACAGAAAGATCCAAACTACCAGACCTTTCTAAGCTACCTTTAGCACAAATTCCCATGTGGAACTATAATATCCATTTATTTTAAGGAAAGAAAGCTTCTCAAAGTAAACAGTTCCTAAATTTTAACTTACCCATTTGTACTAATTGCCAGAACCTTGCCATTCAAAGTGTTGTCCAAAGACCAACAAAACTGGCATCACCTGCAAATTTTTAGAAATACTGAATCTCAGGTCTCATCCCAGTGAATCTGCATTTTAATAGGATTCTGAAGCATAATAAAATTGAAAAAGCTGTGCTCTACAGAATATCCACAAATGTCCAGCCTTGGAGGAAAACCTTGTAGTGTCTAAAGTCAGCAGCATAATCTAAACATCTTGAGTCACTTCATCATCTAGCGTGTAGCGGCTTTTGATACAGTTGATATCCTCCTTCTAGAAATCCTCATCTCACTTAGCTTTCCCAATGCAACAGCTACCTCTGTAGCTCCTCCTACTTCCCAAATAACAGTCAATTCATTTTTCCTGCCCCCTAAATTTTTGTACTGTTACCATGAATATTTTCAAAATAGTAATTCTAGGCAACAGCTAATCTACCCCTCTATTCTAACTCAGATCTACATTTTATACTCAAATCTCAATCCTAAATATCACCTTGAGATCCCCTAAATATTCCCAGATCTATCACCTAGATTTCTCCCAGATATTCCAAAAATGTTCAGAACAACTCATTCTCCTTCTTTCAAACCATCCTCTCTCTCTCTCTCTGACTTTGTTACATACCTTGACTGTCACCATTTTCTCCATTGAACGATGCAGAGTTGTCCTGATCATTACCTCTTGCTTTTTCTCCCTACACCCCATCTCTCTCACAGACTCTAATCATACCTCTTCACTGGTCTCCTTGTTATCAGTTCATTTTTATTCCCAGACAAATCAAATCATTCCTCTCATAGTCAACAGAATGAACTTTCCCAAGGAAGAATGAATGCCAACCTCTGTCTTTGAGATTGCTGTTGACCCCCCATTGTCCGCAGGATAAAATCCAAGCCCTGTAATCTTGTTTACAGTACTTCAGTAAGCCTCCTCAGACTCTTACAGTCTCATCCTCTCTGCATACCTCCACCCCGGGCTCTCCACCATCACCACACCTCTGTTCCTTGCCTATGGCCTCTTCTCCCATGGGTCCTTGGCTTTTCTCATGAGGTTTCCTTCACCTGAAATGCTAGTCCTTCTCTTCCCTTTACATTATAAAATCTAACTGCTAGTTCAAAATCCTGCTCAAATCTCACCTTCTTGTTGAAGCATTTCTCAAGTTTCCCAGAGTTAATTTTGTCCTCTCCTGGCCCACAGGTCTTAACTCTTTTCTAATTATTAGGTTAATACGGGGATTTGTCATGGTAAATGTCTGTTTCCTGAGCTCAGGACAGATTGTTTTGTTTGCTAGGACAGGAATTATGTTATGTCCACTTTGCATTCTCAGCTCCTTTCATGGGGTTACTATGTGTTCAATAACTAAATAATTGATTGATATTTACTACGTAGTATTATCAAAGATTTGTTATAGTTCCATCTTTTAAGCAAGGGGGGATTGTTTTAAGAAAGGATTTATCAGAAGTATGTTAAAGGAAGGAACAAAAAGACATTCATCTTCATTGTGTCCTTATCAAGTGACCTGCAGTTAACACTTATTTTCACATTTATTCCTTATAATAGTCCTGCAAAGGTGACACTCCATTCCTGATTGGAAATATGAAACTAAAGATTTTAAACATTAATTTATCTGTATACATTATACATCTTAAAAATAACAGTACTAAAATTTGACCTTTGGTCTATTAGATTCTATATAATTTGTGCTATGTTCTACTATCCTATATCATTTTCTTGCAAATTGATAACTAACTGCATTATTTAAATGTTTCTTTTTCTATTAATTCATTGCCCTGTGGATTTGTGAATATCTCCAAGACGTCATCGTCGTCGTTGTCATCATCATCATCATCATCATCATCATCTCTATACTGTTATAAAATATCAACTCCCAGGATCAAACAAATCTACTTCAAAAGATATTCTTTAGCATTCAGATAGATAATAATTTCATTCAATGGCTCACTTTATATAGAAATCTAGAACATGCAATAAGACAGTTTGAAAGAGTAAGATATTTTCAGTATCTAAGCAACTCTCCTCAAAAATCTTCCAAGTAAACACTATCTTTTGACTTTTTAAGCAACATTTAATCAGGGCTAGGAAATATGGCACAATAATTATAACCCGCTGCTCCCATGCCCATTACACAGATGATTAATCAATCAATCACAGAATTCTTTTCTATTAAGCCCTGTGGTAGCTTCAAAATCCGTGGCCAGGATTCAAGCAATCCTTATTAATCAAAAGAATTAGAATGAGAATAAAAACTTATTTGAATCTCTTCTTTTCTGTCTCATCAAAATATTAAGATTTGGGCGGCTCAGTACAGGATTTTTGCAGGAGATTCTATTTCTATTATAGTTATTCTAGCAGTGGACTTCCATATCGAAGTATAAATTATATAATCTTATTCCTTAGTTTTTGTTCTTAAACACCACATTGGACCCAGACACAAAGCACATATGAATCATTAAAAATCACCAATACATAATATCTCAGCCTCACACAATCTATCATTCTTTATCTTCATTGGCTACTACCAAGTTTCTTCTTAAAAAAATCTCTGTTGAAACAGTTGATATTTGAATTGTCTCAGTTCACGTTTAATTATTACAATAATTAAAAACTTTTTTTTTCTTATTTATTCATTCTACAACTATCCTTTTAACACCTGGTGTTTACCCAGGCAAGAACCTGGAGAGCCATAACTTGCTATGCACGTGGGCCTTTGTCCTGGTGCAGTAGGGAATACCACAAGTTTCTGACTACAGAAAAAATGATAAATTCTCAGATTAAAGAGATCCTCTCTTAGATATGTAAAGGAGGAACTGGGGGAGGAAGAAGGCAGGGACATTTAGTAAGACCAAATTTCCCATTTAGAAGACCAATTGGGAAATCACTGCTATAATTCAGGCAACATTTGATGAGGGTCTGAATGAAGACAGAAGCAGAGGAAATAGAAGTAAATGATTAATGAGAGAAGTTACAATGGTAGCTGTAAGAGCTGAAGAGGAAGGAAGAATTTAGGATGTCTCCTGGGCCTCTGGCTTGAGCTGCACAGGCTAGTCTCATGGATGCAGAGTACGAAAAGAAGACTGAACACCCTTGGTATAGTGTCTTATGAGAAAAAAAAAATCAAGACTCTACTTATAGATTATGTCACTAGTCACAGAGTGAATAAAGTAACAGGGCATAGTGGGAAGATGAATATTCAGTGGTGAGTAAACCCACCTTTAGAGTGTAGCTAAAGTAAAGATCAGTCTGTGATCTTATTGTAATGGTTCTCTTATAAAGTACATAAACACTTTGAGATGTTGAGTGAATAAATAAATAAGAAATTGACATCACATCCCCAAAGTTTTCAAAGTGGCAGATAGATACAGATATTGTGAAATTTGATTCAGTTTTGTGTTCTATTTATTCTAATCAGCACATATTTATTGACGTAATCAATAAATTAATTAATCATTAAAGACTTTTATTGACTGACTAGATATATTGGCACTGTGCTAGAAAAACTCAATTTGGAAAAATTAGATTTACACATGCATGGTATATGTTTCACTGTGCAAAGTATAACCCTTAAAACCATGTATACTAATGTAAACTTTCTAAAAATTGTAATTTGATATTTAATGGAAACTGAGTTTATTGCAAGCTTGAAAGGAGCAATATAAAAATATTAGGCAGGTGTGTAAAAGTGGTACATTAAAATCTTTCTTTTCTATGAATTATGAAACTAAAAGGTCAGTAGTAAAAACCTAGTATATTGGTTTGTAGCACAGAATCTAGAGTTGGGCTGTTCCACCTGAATCCCAGCTCTGCTGTTGCTGTTCTCTGTCCCTGTTTCCTCATCTGTTAAATGAGGATGATAACTTTACCTACCTCAAGGTTTTTATGGGGCTTCAGCTATAAATCACTTAGAGGGGTGTCTGGCTTAAATAAGTGCTGTAACAGTTAAAAAGAAAATTCAGAGGGACTCCGATGTACATTTGAGAGTCCCTGAATGAACTAAGCCCCCACAGGAAGCTTTATAAATATACTTACTGGTGAGTTCGGTACAACATAACTTCCTATGTTTCTCAATCCCTATAATTCTTCTGCTCTCTTGTGCTTGGTTTTCCCAACACATCCTTTGTTTCTCACCTCTCACTTCTGAGGTTACTCCATTCTTACTCTAAATCCCACAAGCATGGACCCCTCAGTATAGTAGGTGAGCTTTTAACTCTGGCTCTCAGTCTCTAGATTTATAATTACTCTGGGACCATGATTTATTGAAAGCAAAGATAATGAAGTCTCCCTCTCTCTCCCATATCCCTGGATACTACTCACTCTTCTTGTTTCCTGAACTCAAAAGTATGAGTCCCTATAGGTCCCAATAGGACATCCATGAAACACCATTCGCAAAGCAGCATGCACAGTATGAGACTTTCAGAACCTGTACTTCTCAACGCTGTACATAATCCAAAAAGTGTCTCAAATACAGATTTTAATGAATGTTTTTGTTGTATAATATACTGGTTAGATGAAAATATAGTTTTGATATGCTTATAAAATATATTTACTTTACTATTTCAACCAGAGTTTTTAGATTTGTATTCTAGATTTCTCAACTAATTTAAAAGACAAGGATAAAATGTCTCAAAAATGAGGCATTCCTCAAAATAACAGCAAAAGAAATTTGCCTTGAAAAAGATACCAAACAAGCTGCCATAACTCTGAATATATTACAAAACAAACAAAAGGAACATTCTCCTGTTTGCTCACTTTACCCGTAAGTGTGGTTGCCAGAGTTTTGCTCTGAGACCTCCCTTTTTTGTCCAGTTTTACACTTTTTCCCTGAGTAATCTCTTCCACTTCTATTGTTTCAATTAAACAAACAACAACAACAAAAAATCCCCAAAAAACAAAAACAAAAAACAAAAAACAGGGTTAAACAATGTTCCCATGTCTGTGTTTCTGGTCCTGAACTCTCTCCTGGGCTCCAGAGCCACACACAAGACACCACCATCTAGAAGTCCCATTGAAATATCAAATCGATGAAGGACAAAGGTGAACTTTTTTCTCTCCACCTCCTTCTTTTCATCTGTATCCACTATTGCATCATTTTTCCTTACAGAAATATATCACTATCCACTGAGTCAAAAAAACAAAAAACAAAAACAAAACAAACGTGATGATTTCTTTCACCCTTACTTCTAAACAGTCCCCAAGTTCATCTTCCTAGTCAGAACCTCGTGCCTATTAACATCACTGTTCACTTTCCTACCACTTTAGCTGCAGTACCCTTCCCACTCTTCTCCCCAAAGCACATCTTTTCCTCTACCTTGTCACCAAAGTTGTGTTCCTAAGTTATAAATGGCATCATTTTTCCTCTGCTAAAAAAAAATCTCCAAGACAATTGCCCTTTACGTTCAAGAAATGAGTCCCAGCTCCTAGACATAACATCCAAAGCCTCCATAAATTGACCTTGGCCTATTTCTTTAGTCTTCCCCTTTATCCTACCCTGTGGCAATTTAAACATACAGCTATCATAAATTCTTTGACATTCCTTTCATTAAGAGGTGAAATCTTCATTCCGCTGACACTCTCCTTGAATCTGGGTGGGCTTGTCACCCCATCAACCAGTAGGTCACCATGTAAGAAGTATAATGTTCTTGTGACTGCCATGTTGGGGAGGCTTAGTGTAGTCGCTATTCCAGCTAAGCTGCCAGACACATTAAGTGAAAAGTCACTTTGGCAATGGATTCTCTGGTCACACATATTTTGCCTTTCAGAAGTTTGTGACATCTTAGCCACTCCACTGTCTCCTGTAGAAGTCCCAAACACAGCGGAGCAGAGACAAGCCATCTCCACTGGGCCCTGTCTGACTCCAAGGCTCACGAAATCCATGAGTAAAATCAAATGGTTATTGTTTTGCACAACTATATTTGCGGTCTTTTATTGAACCAGCAATGGATACTCAGAATGCACTTCAACTTACATGTTTTCTTTGTCCAAATACTTGGAGTTCCCTGAATGTAAATGGCATTTAATTCATCAGTGCCCTCATCTAGGCTCTTTCCTCTAACTGCAGTCACGAGTAACTCTGTTAGATTAGTTAGCATACCTGATTGAACTATCTGTTTAAATATCTAGGTCTTCTATTACATTGTCAGCAATTTGAATGGTAAAACATCACCATATCTCAACCAAGCATCTAGCTAATTCTTGGCACACAGTGGGGGCTGGATCTTTATTTGTTGAAAGGTCACAGCTGAACTTTCAAATCACCAATGAGAAAGAACACTGGGCTCTAATGTAATATATGAAGAATCATCAGGAACAATATCGTCTTTCATTAAAATATTTCATTTCATTTCCATATGGTATTCATTGACTGAGCAGTGACTGACTCGTCAAAACATAAAAATCAGGCACAAAACAGTTATTCTTAAAGTGTATGTGCTTAATACAAGTATAATTGAATGAACTATGTTTATCAGAACAAGGTAGAATCTAAAGGCATTTTTTCATCTATGTAGGCTCTTACAACTCCTCATCTATGTTAAGAAATTGTATAGAAAATTATTTAGAATCACCCTTCATTCCTCTCCTGTCTATTTACCATTAAGTCTTAGAGCCACACTGACATATTATGAGAAGAAATCCCTACACAGAATCCCTCTACAGTCAGACATTTACTGCTTTTGATTCCCAAAGAAACAGAAAAACATGATTAATCATAACATCACATTTGTCCTTTTAACAGCACTATCCTCAAGCAACCATGGAGGAATACAAAGAAAGCATAAAATAGGAGGTAAAAAATTTCTTGGCTATGGGTTTTAGCGGACATTTTATACATATCAATTGTACTTTTATTGATACCATGTTAAAAAGGTAGAAATTATCTCCTCCCAAATATACTGAAAATAGCTTGAGAGAAAATTAGGAAGAGATTACTCAACACATACTATAATTAACTATATGGGAAGAAAGTCTTAAAAGATGTTTAGACAAAATAACAAATACAACGAAGTAACAAGTTTTGAAGATAGTAAAGGACATCCACTAACATTTAAGACTGAGATACGTTGAAATATATTTCCTTATATATCTTATAATTGCTAAGAGTAGACAGAAAACCATACATTCAGAATTAAGATCCACAGAATTCTCTGAACCAAGTTCTTCCTTGAGTGTAAAGATTTTCCCTTTTGTAGGATCCTTGTACAGTGTTATAAACCATAACGGGTGAGCTAATAGCTCTAAGAAAGACAGAGGCGTTCAACCAATTCCGCAAAAATATCTTTTGCACCTCAAAACCAAATACGTTCCTTCAAAAATATTTAAGATGTTTTGCAACATGTATGTACATCAGAGTATGTGATAAGAATACTCTGTCCCTATACTTAAGTTTTGCTGAGACTTCACTGAAAACAGTTATTGCCTAATCCATAAATGGGTCAGAAACTTAGCTTTCATCCACATGTGTTTCTTTTTAGTAGCTGGGTGGCTGAAATATCATCCTGATTATATATGAGACAGGTTACTGTGATAACTTATCCCATTAGTGAAATACGGTATGTAAATATATTATAACCTCTGTGTTATCTTAAATTTCAACTGACAGTTAATAAGGCCACCTGCATGGTCTGTTTTTGTGGGATCTCAAAACAGTAACTAAAGAGGGAGATGCCTGTATAAGATATTACTGCATCAACGTCTCATGCTCTTTTAGGAATGCAGAACTACAAGATAAAGGGCAACTCAGGAAACCAGGCTCATATGTCTCTCACAATCTTACCATAAGTGAAATTTCCCAACACTGCTTTTACTTACACATAGCTCAAAGCACTACACTGCTCCATGGATTTTTTTCAACGTATAATTTTCATTATGGAGTAAAATTGTATCATAGTAAATTGAGTGCTCCATTCCAAAAGACCATTTTAATGCAACCATCAAAATACAAACATACATATATACATACCACACCTGGACCCTGAATACCAGTAGACAAAGCTATTTTGTTAAGCTAAAAATTTAAACAAACTTTGGTAAAGACTATCCTGATTAGTGAAAAGTCTGAATTATTTAGTACTTCTAAAGACAAAAAGTGTTGTAGTAAGCACAAAATATGTTAACAACTATTTCTTGGTACACATGTTCCTGAAAATGGCCTTTAATTATTATACTTATAAAATAATTATATAAATGCATGTCTGTACAGTGTTTGAAGGTCTATGAAAAAGTCTATTTTATAGAGTCCCTGTAATTGGACTCTTCTCAATTTACGACAAAGCAAATGTAATCATCAGTGCATTAGGTTTCATGTTAAGGAGTGGCTGGGGTCTCAAAACATCCCTGATGGTGAGCTTTGGCCTAGAGTCAGCCAGGGAGGGAAGGCTGATTTTGTTTATACATCTTCTCAGACTGAGAGGTCAGTCAGAAAGGGAGAGACCATGGGTGTTATACAAAGTGGAAACTCAGGAAATGGAATGCTAAGAGGCAAATGGTGACAGTGTGCTTTATGATGAAGAGGGACCCTAGACCAATGGTTAAAATCTCATAGGCGAGACTATCTCAGCTATGGAAATGTTACAAGCCCCCGAAATCCCATTCTGTGCTCACCCTGTCATCCCCTGATTATTATTTGGATTTCTATGTAGCTCTGACTACAGGAAAATAGTTCAGTGGTCATACTGACATGATTAGTTATTGTAACAGTTGCATTTTCTATTGTTAAGTCAGTAAGAAGAACGTGGTAAACATTTAGTGGAAAACAGATTAATATAAAATAATTTCATATAGTATAAGATTGGAGCTACATTAATCAAGTCTACATTATCAGTGCTCTATTTGAGAAGAAAGTGAACCATAAATACTAAAAACCAACCACAGACCAAACAACAGCTCGTGCTTGGGAGACAATGTTCATAAAAATGTATAAAAAAGGATATAAAGATGTCCTGTGGTAAAATGCTGAAAATCACAAATTAGTTATCCTGAATCACAGCTCTGTGATGATACACAAATCACATTTTGGTTATTTTATTTATTTATTTATTTATTTATTTATTTATTTATTTATTTATTTATAAAGATTTTATTTATTTATTTCATAGAGAGAGACAGCCAGCGAGAGAGGGAACACAAGCAGGGGGAGTGGGAGAGGAAGAAGCAGGCTCCTAGAGGAGAAGCCTGATGTGGGGCTCGATCCCAGAATGCCGGGATCACGCCCTGAGCTGAAGGCAGACGCTTAATGACTGCGCCACCCAGGCGCCCCCACGTTTTGGTTATTTTAAAAGCAAATTATGAAACACTGACTAACCATTGTTTTTACATAGACATTTATGTAAAAAAGCACAAGTCTTAACTTCTAAATTAGTAGTCAGTCTAATTCTTTAAAATGTATATAATATTCTCCCATTTCCATTAAAAAGAAGAGTATAACTATGATATTTTTATTTTTTATCTGGAGAATTTGGCTTAGCTAATCGATTTTTATTTTTTTAAAGAAGAAAAGGAAGTTATCAGAACCAAAAATGATTCTATCCATGCCTTCTGAGCCTCAAATTCACTTTATTCTCTTTTTCCTAATGTGACTCCATTAACATGCTGAAAAGGGAATAATTAAAGTTTATGTTCATAACATCAAGAGTAACAGGATAGAGAATAAGAGACATGGATAGACAAGAAACTTCAACAGACCTTGAAAAACTGAAAATAAATGGAGTTGCATTAATGGAGATCATATAGGAAGAGAAGTTTCCTCCTAGTGTACACATGGAGGAAGGTTTCGGTCTAGAAGAGTAGGAGGGAAGCTGGACTAGGATACTGAAGATAAAATGAAGTGACTATAAAAAGGAGATTAATCAAATATCCCTGTCAATCACTATCAATGACCACTGGATGGCCAGATATAAGCAAACCAATTAATTAACCATCTAAACAAACAAGAAGCAATTTTAGCTACAATGACTGAATAATCCCAGAAAAATGATGCTGGCATAGACAGGTTCCTCAATATATCTGGACTGACCCCTCTAAAGCATCATCAAATGAATACTGCCCAACTCCTAAAGTTATCTATCGGTTTATGATTGCATTCAAACAAATATCAACTTTCAGTAGACATTCAAGAAAGGCTTTGAACGGGAAAAAATAACAGTATATGTCCTGGTTCTGCAGAACATATTTCTAATAGCCATTATGTAAACACTCCATGGTTTGAAAGTTTTTGGAATTCGTCCGTACAAAATAGAATGTAAATCATATGAACCTTAATTTTAAAAAAAAGTGCAGACGACAGAGGTTGGAAATTGTTAGTAGATGGGGGGAGAAACAGAAATGCTAATGGTCATATTTTCTAATACAGAATGCCAAGAGATATTCTGCAGTTGACTGAGAAACAAAGATGTTATTTCATTACATAAAGTTACAAAGTTAACCAATACAAGATCTAAGAAGAGTGAAATTTATGTTAGTAGCACTCCTAGAAAGACCTGACCATACACTACTGACCACCTCTAATTCCTCTCTCCCGTTTTCCACTGAACAGATCATAATCAAGTTACCACAGCAACTACTCCACTGGAGTAGCTCGTGGAAGTCTCCAGCATGAAATCCATGAGTCAGATCTCAGTGCGCCTCCGACTTAGGTGCAAGATTTGATGCAGTGGAAGTCCTGCAGGTAGGTAGATAATGATTTTTTTTTCTATTTTATGATTTATTAGTAATTTTATATAATGATTCAAAACACAAACTCTGTAGCCAGATCGCCTGGATTAAATTAACAGATTAATCACCAGGAAACTTTGTGCCATCTAACTGGCATTTCCATTTCTAGTTGTTATTTTTCTTTTTTAAATTTGAGATCTAGGATTACTAATAATACATCATAGAGTTGCTGTGAGGAATGATAGACTGACTATGTATATAAAGTACTTTGAATGGTGACTGGGGCTACATATAAATTATTATTATTGCTCTCCCCCTTCTCCGTAGAACACTTCCTTCACTGCTCTCCAGGCAAACAAGTTCTGGTTGTCCTCTGACTCTACAGGCTGCCCTTATTGAGTTGCCTCTAGCTCTTGCTATCACCCATTGTCTCAACACAGATGGCCTCCTGACCCGGGTCCTCATCCTCTTCTCCTCATCTATACACAAATTTTGGGTGACTTTATCATTTCTAGACTCACAGTTTTTATTATTTCTATATGCTTGTATCTCCAGAATTTTTGTCTGTAGCCTACACTTGTCCCTTAAACTCCAGTCTTACAATTCCAATTGCCTTCTTAGTCTTTCTACTTGGATATACCCCATAGACATCATAAACTTGATATGTCTATCAAGAAATATTTGACTTTCTCCATACCAAGCCCGCTATTCCCACGTTCTTTCCCTTTTCAAATGGAAACATTGAATTTCCAATGGAGAGTCTCCTCTCTGTTTACCAATCTCACTGCAAATCTGTCAGCTAATTCTACTAATATTGCCTTCAAAATATATCTCACACTGACCTTGCTCTCTCTGCTTTCAATATGGTACTCCAAGCTTTTCTCCATGACTCCTTGTTTTCACCTTTTCCCCACTACAATCTATTCGCAACAGAGCAGCCAGAGTGACCCCTTGATTTTTTTATACCTGTTTATGTTCCTACTTACGGTATATGGTAACTTCCCATCCCTCCTGGAGTAAAATCCAATGTCCTTGCAATGGCAACAGGGTCATACTACTGTCTCCCTGCTCTCGGTCTGAATTAATCCTACTCTTCTCATGCCTTCTTCCCTCTGATCCGTCCCAACTGGTATTTCCTCTTCTTAATATAAACCAGACAGGCTCCAAACTCAGGTCTCAGCTCTTGTCTTCTGTCAGCCTGAAATTGACTCCCACAAGATAACCACACCGCTAGTTCTCTCACCTCCTCTGCTCAATACCAATGGAGTGAGGACTTTCTCAGAACCCTATTTAAACTTGCGGGGATATGACTTCTGCACATCATGTTTCCTTTTTTTTTCTGTATTTTTCTCCACCATCAGATGTCCAGTTAGTGATACATCTTTTAATTTTCTATTGTCTTCCATCACTAGGATGTAAGCTTCAAGAGGCAAGAATTCCTTAATCTCTTTTGTCCTCTGCTATATCTCTAGTGCCTGGAAGAGTGCCTGGAACATACTAAGTGCTTAATAAATATTTGTTGAACATATTAATGGGGGATGGGAGAGATGGGGAGTGTGTGAATCAAAAGATAATGACCAAACTAATGAATAAAAACTAGAGGCAGAAGTATTTTATTTGGCTACATGGGAATAACTACTAAAGGAAATACCTAAAATAATTATGACCAGGCATGAGAAGGTCTGAGCATTAGGCTGTTATCTTTAATAATGAGGACATTATTACTTTGCATTACTTCTATATATTTAATAAAAGTTAGAAGTAGAATGGACAGAACTGATCAGAGAAAGTGAGAAGAGAGGGTACCAGTGAGGAGGCTGACTTGAGGTTTCTAACATGGGTCAATGTATTTTATTATAAATGTGACATGATCTTAAAGGGGGTAGAAGGTAAAGTGAAAGTAGCTGGGTTGAGTGTCTATTACATGCTAAGTGTTATGCTATGGTGCACTTTCTACATGAATTACTCTATGAGGTCTTCTCAGTGCCCTCTTGATGATATTATCTCCATTCCAATAGTATAGGTAAGAACACTGGTATTTGAACAGGTTAAAATCATTCACCCAATGCTGTACCACTGGGAATTGGCAGGAAGAATTTAAACCCATGTTTGCCTGACTCTAAAATAACCCCAAATATATAGATGCTGCTTTATCTATAACAACAGAAGTATGAGTAGTTGTCAAGATTTTTAAATAGTGAAATAAAAGCACAGAACATAAGCAAAGTGTGTATATTGTGTATATATGCTCTTTTAATATTATGCCCTCTTGGTTTCCTAAATCAGGCAATTGAAGAGTAATTTATTTCCCTTCAATTATTTCTCTCTAGGAAAGAAAAAGTCCTGCTTTTAAAAAAATTCATAAATGTCCTTTGTGTTTTGTTTTGTTTAAAGTTTAATTGATTCACTGCCTTTTTTGAAGAGCACACTATAGGCCACAACACAGAGCTGAGTTAAGAAACTAATTGAAGCCAGGTTCATGAGGGCTTAAATTACCAGAGCCTTCCTGTCATCTTAAATTAAACTTCCTTATATACTTTGCAAGATTTATAACCCCAGGCTGAAAAGCTGTAAACCGTCCCAGTTTCTAAGTGAATCCCCCAGAAGGAAATGCTGTTTCCTGGAAAAGAGAAAGGCAAATGTCCTTAATGGGAAGAGGCTTCCAAGAGCAATGTGTGTGGCAGGGGTCACGGGAACCTTGGCAAGGGGCTGCAGAGGGAATAGACAGTCACTCAAAGAACATGTGTCCACAGATTTTGCTATTTGACTTGCGAGCCCTAACTGAGTAAGTTCATCTGAACTGCAAGTGGACGCATATTTGATTTTCTCAAATGAAAAGCAGAAGGGCAAATGATCATCTGTGGAAATCATAATCTCCCAAGTTCTCAAAATAGCTGTTACTGTAGTTCAGAAAGACTTATCGACATCACTGTCTTTCATGTTTCTATGATCTATGTGATTTCTTACCTGCCTCTACCTTTATAGTCAATTTCTTTTCCTTTTTTATATGTTTTCTTTTAATAAAACATGAAAATATGTGTTCATGCAATTCAATAATCACTATTTGTGAGTTGGTAAAATTCACTATTTAATAAATAGGAAGGGAAGTTATTTAACGGTCTCGACAACAATTAAGCTAAAAGGTCCACATCTTCAGGAAAAGCCTTCCTTTTTTAAGGATTTTAGCAAATAAAAATCATCATCTTTTACAAGTACCATCATGCTAACACCTCATGTATAACCGAACAGTACATAAGAAAAATGAATTTTCATTATATGATTTTCTTTCACCATATGATTTATCTGATATTCTCTGGAAAATTATCCATTCATGACATGCATTCTGGTCATTGTTGGCTGGCCTCATGTGACAGGCACTGTGTAAGAATTTGGTGAAATTAAACTTCCTGTTACCTTTCATGTCAAGTAGAACTTTCATAGTCAAAACTCAACACATGGAAAAGTATGACTAGCAGAAATATCCTGAATGCTCAAACCACATTTACTGATCAAAAGAATTTTGAGTTGGAAAATATAGCATTCATTTCTACTTTGTTTTCTAGAATAAGAAATAATGCTTCCCCATCTTCTAGTTAATCCTTAGAGAAAATAACTATGATTTCAACTCTTACAAAAGATTTTTTATCTCTTTATATTAATACATTTTCATATTTTCCCAGTTGGTTGAAGAAAGGCCTTTAATCTACTATTTTTTTAAAAGTTTCTTTTTTTCCACCTCCCTCTCTTCCTCTCCCCCTCCCTCCCTCCCTCCCTCCCTTTGTTTTAGAGAGAGAGAGTGCGAGCTTGTACACACATGATGGGGGGGGGGTGCAGAAAAAGAGGGAAAGAGAGAATCTTAAGCAGGCTCCACACACAGCTTTGAGCCCAACTAGGGGCTCAATCTCACAACCCTAAGACCATGACCTGAGCTGAAATGAAGAGTCAGACGCTTAACTGACTGAGCCACCCTGTTGCTCCATCTACCATTTTCAAAATAAAAAGTAAAAACAAAAAAATATGAGGAACTAGTTTTTATATATATTAAATAAATGCAAATAGGATGCTTTACATTATGTAACTCAGCAAGATCTTTAATATTTACTCATGTGAAATCCTTCCAAAGGTCACGGACAGAGAAAATTTAATTTTTTATGTTAAATATATTCAAATTTTTGAGAATTGAAGACTTGATTAATCAAATCTTTATCACTCAGGAATAACCAAGTATTCCCCATGAAGGATTTAAGAAATTTAGAATCTGAGTTCCAGTTTTACTTTAATAAAGATACTACAAGTGGATAATTCCAGTAATAATAATAAGAATCTCCACCATATACCATTTTGAAACTAATTGCAGTTCAATATCATGACCACTCCCAAATCAAGAATATATTTAATTATTTTTATTCTACAAATTTTATAAATACACACAATTTTCACTATGAATTACTTACAATTGTAACTACACATCTTCCTAATTAAAATTGGAAGCAGCTATAACACAGATTTGTTAATTCTTTCATTATCTCGTTTCAGAAATAGTTGTTGAAAACTGTGTGTAGGGCTCTCTGATTATCCCTTGGTCTATACCAGTGATTAAAAAAAAAAAAAAAAAAAAAAAACTTCTGTACTAATAGTGTCTGCCTTTTACAGGGAAATGGCAATAATAAATAATGGTTATAATAAATAAGTACATTGAGATTAAAGGTTGCTTAAAGCTAAGAAAAAATTGTGGCAAAGTACAATGGGGTGTGGACATGGGCAGCCTGTAGCGTTAAAAGCGCCTTAGTCAAGGTAAGCATCTGAGAAGGTAACACGTGAGCCGTTGACTTGAAGCAGGTGAGAGATTTAGCCAAGCAGCCAGCAGACAGAGTATTCCAGGTAAAGGAATCAGCAAGAGCACATTTCCAAAGGTGGGAGCAAACCTGGGCTATTTGAGACCATCGCAAGGCTTCGAGTAGGGAGGGACGTGTGCCCAGTAAGTTCAAAGTGTTTTATATTGTAGTGACTCAGGGAACCTAAAAACAACCTCACGAGATCGATGCCATTTTTTATTCTCTTAAGAAATGAGAATTTGTTCTTAACTGAAGCATCGAGAGGTGCAAGTTTCCTGACTCCCCACAATTAGGAAGTGGGGAAATTCAGATCCAAGTGCAGGCAGTTAGATTCTAGAGGCAAACTTTGAATAGCTAGAGCTCTAGTTGCCACTGGAACAGGGCACACACACACACACACACACACACAAACACACACGCAGGTATGGTCTCATGCAAGTGCACCTACATACCCACAAACACACATACACAAGAGTGGAGGAAGAGCTCAGAAACCAGAAAAGGAGGGTTTGTTACCCACACTCTATTCCTCTTGGTCCATGTTTTATTCTCTTTCCCGTGTACTTGTTAACCTATAGGTCTAAGCATCTGTTTAGGTGAAAGATGTTTCAAATGACTGAAAACATTTGGAGTTATTTGCAAAATAGCAAAACCAAGTTAGAAATTCTTAATGTTTAAAATAAATACTGTGGGAATATACACAGTTACAGCAATTTATTAAAAAAAAAAGAACAAAACAAAACTCTCATTGAACTGAAACCATGTGCCCTTAAAATTTTTATAAGTTGACAGAGAAAAATATAAGAATATTTTCTGGCTAAATATCCAGAATAATATAGCAACCAGTCATTTAAGCTATTTACTTGGGAAGAGCTTTAGAATTAACAGAAAGGCTTCATAAATCATAATTTATGACTCACTTCTCAAACGAATGAAAATAAATGTGTCACTGGGTTATTTTTTTTCTGCATTAATTATCTTGGTTTTACTATGTAGACATAAAGTAAATATCCTTTCTAATGTATAGTCTCACTGTGGGCTTTTGAAAAATACTTAACATACATTGATTATTGTATGTAAGTCTACATAAATTCTAATTCATGGGCTATTTCCTTGCACCAAATCTATATAAATGGAAATAAGTATTAATCTTGAAATATAATATTCTCCAAAACAGACAATAAATTCTATTAAAATGAAGACATGTAGTCCCTCTACCAGGGTCGTAACTATTATATTTAGTACAGCAAGTACTCCACATTATCAGTTCATTATCAGTCTACAAAGTAATTAAAAGTAGTTAAATTTATCACAAGAAAAATTCTTTAAGAGTCTACCTAAGTCTTGAAGGACACTGTTGAAAAGAATACTTTTTAAAGCCTTCCAATGAAAAGAAGAAGATTGCTCTCCCCAAAATGGTATAAAATTACCATGCCTACTATGAAGGGCTTTATATTTTTAAATAAAATATAGTTCCATAACAGCCATGCATATCCAGCAAGAATGAGAAAAATAATCTCCCCAGAAGGGTCATAACCACTGAGAAATTCTAGGCGAGAAATTCCACATGGGAGATACAGAAAAAAAATGAGGTAAAGCCAAGACAAATGATATTCCACGTCACTTTCAGAGTTAACATGTTTTGTACAATACCACTTAACTTCCTATGTTTTTTCAGCTACTATTCTTGCTTCTTGTCCATTCAAATAACTTCAACCAAAGTCTAGGAAATATTATTTCTGGCAGTTTCCAAAATCTAGATCTCTTTCTACCAAACATCCCCCCACACAAATAATAATAAATAATAAAAATGATATTTCCTCCCCCCCCATTCTTAAAGAAATGCAAAGAACTTCCCCTGTAGAGAATTTTGTTTTCACTTTGACTTTTGTACAATTTCACTTACATGACAAAAAGCCAGGAGGAGCTTTAAGAACAAAAGTGTGTCTGCATTACTAAGTAATGAGAGACATCTTTTATCACTCCCTGAACTATGCCGTATACCTGTATTTTTTGATGAAATTACAATTTTTCTTTATTAATAATTCATTAGTGAGTCAAGCCCACCAAAGTGAACATTTTATTTGGTCATACAGAGAAAAGAAGTATTACTTAATATGAAGAAAGGGCTGGTTGGCAGATGCAAGAGAAGAGGATTTCAGAACTGTTCATATTTGACAGTAAGAAGCAGGGGTGGGGGGTGGTATGTGAATGTAATTAGGAGTTTTACTCTAACTTTGTGAATCAGTACTAAATACCAAAAACAAACTCAGGGTAAACTGAGTGTTACTGAGTGTTACTGTTTCAGCTTTGCCTTCTAAGACAGAAAGTTAAATATTTGCATCTGTTTGATATGTATATATACTCTTAAAGATGGTGAGTATTTGCATATTGGACATTTTCCCTCCAAGGAAAAACAACCAGCTATTTACACAATAGAACTAATGACCCAATATCCTGGTCATTGGTGAGGAACAAATGAGCAGTATGCATGAAACTTGTTAACTTCATTTCATTCTGTGATCATTTTTTGATGTGTCAACTTGGCTAGGGCTTATTCGGTCCCACTTGTTCAATCAAACACTAATCTAGGTGCTGCTGAGAAAGTATTTTGTGGATGTGGTTAAAATCCACAGCAGCTGACTTTAAGTAAGGGAGCTTATCCTAGATAATCTGGGTAGGTCTGATTCCCCACTTGAAAGGTCTTAAAGGCAGGATGGAGGCTTCCTTGAGAGAAGAAATTCTACCTGTATATAAAAGTTTTGGCTCATGCTGAGAGAGTTTCAGCCTGCCCTTCCTGCGGGGCTGCCTTTAGGATTTCAGACTTGCCTCGTGAGTCCCCAGGATCATGTAAACCAATTCTTCACAATAAATCTCTTAATCCCTTCCTGGTTCTGGTTCTCTGGTTGAACCCTGACTGATATAATTCCAAATTGGAAAACAGCGCTCCAGGAAGAAGGAAGGAAGTTGCCATGATTTGTCAGCACCCCACCCCAGGCTGTGTCTACAATGTGCCAACAGACTCAAGTCAGATGAACACATACACGTGTGTGTATAAATACACACACACACACACACACACGCACACAATCATACATTAAAAACAGTCTGTTCCCAAACACTCAAATCCCTATGTTTAACAGATCCAAAATTTTTGACAGATTTAATGAACTGACCACGAGCCTCAACAAGAGATAACGACACAACGGGAGAGCGGGACTCAAGAGCACATTCTAGATAATGATCTGCAGGAGGAAACAACCGTGCCACAAGAAAGACATTTCACACACTTTGGTACAAGCCACAATCACCTCTAGAAAACAAACACAAATATTTCACCTCAAATGAATAACTGTTGTTCGTCCAACCAAAAGAAAAAGTGGTCTTCACTTCTCCAACATTGACTAAATTACATCGTTAACACCGATGCAACTGCGTAAATATGTTTTTCAATCTCACAAACAGTAAGTTGTTAAAAAAAAAACAATTTGTATCCAGACACATTAATTTTACACGCACGCCCTGCTTCCGGTCCTTACCTGGACTGCATATCTTGCTGGGTTTTGGCCTGACTGGCTTCGGCCTGAGGGGCGGCGTGGCTGACCCGCTGCTGCAGCTCGGCCAAGGACTGGTAATACTGCTGCTGATGGTGCTGCTGCTGCTTGTAGCGAGACAAACTGAAAAACAGCCCTAGAATGGCTTTTAAGTTTCCATTTCTTATTTCTGTATCAAAGGGAAAATATAAAAACAGTAACATGTGAAATGAACGCGGTTTTCCTTTTTATTTTATTTTATTTTTTGCAAGTGCAATTCCAGTTGCCATTCTCTTAGACTAAATCTGCGAAGACAGAACTGCGCCTCGAGCCTCGCAGTCACAGATTCAAGCAAATCTGAATTTCTGAAGCACGATAACATTTCCCAACAGCCTGGAGCTTCAGGGACAGAGTGATGGGATGGAAGGTAGAACAAAACTTGTATGAGCAATGCTCTTTGTGGAGCCTAACTGTGATTTTTCTGGAGTTCGCTTCTTCCTGGAAATGGATGGGCTCCTGTCTTGGGTTAATTATTCGATTCAGCATTCTGCTTCCCTCACAAATTCACAGCTGTTACCCGTCCAGTGATGGCTAGGAACTGGAGAAAGACAGCCACTTAAATGTTGGTGGTGGGTACGCCTTATAATGGCAACTGGATTTATAGTAGTCTTCCTAAATCACCTAACAATCAATTTATTAAAATGTTTATATATTTATATATATGACTATATCCGTTACCTCCCAAAAGTAGACATTATAAGTATTAATTTTTTAATGGTCCAATTTTTCTCTTGACTCATATTACATATTAATAAATAATAAAGATCAGCTTATTCATGACTTTAGATAACAACTGAAGAAACGTGAATGTAAATCCTACTTCTAGTACATGGAGCTCCTAAATTTTTCTAATACTGAATAAAAAGTTAAACACCCAAAGTAAGCTACAATCTAAACCTCGTTTTCTTTCGCTTGTAGTTATAATTTAAAAATTCGGAGAAGAGATGGAAGTAAAGCTTGAAATAAGACTATGAAACCTGTAACCATATTCTAAATAAAATGTGCTGTTGGCAATAAAATATGTGATGTCAAGGTTTTATGTCTCCTTTTTGTAGTTTAGGGTCATTAACAAACTATTCCAATTTCTTGCTCTCTGGCGGTTTATAAACATCACACAAAGTATGCTGTGGAATCATTCATTTAAAATGAAAATGAGGTGTTTCCTCCCCTCCCCTCCCCAAGCCTCTCACAGTTGCCATAATGTAGAAGAGTTAGTCTGATCAACAGTAAGAAAGTATTAATGTTCTCATTTAAACCTAGAAGATCTTAAAGGTTTTAAAGATTTCTTGTTTTTTTACTATGTATATTTTATTAATTTAGAAAATCATTTGGAGCATTCATGTATTTTTAGAAGATAAATGAAAATCAATGGGTTTCTGTTACTAAAGGATGTCATATGAGAAGGCAGAGACATGAAATGAACAAATGATAACATTTCTAACTTACTTTTAACCACAGAAAACATAAAATGTCTTCCTGGGGAATTTTATCAACTTTTATTCTAAGTTGCAAAACCATCAGTTAGGTTTGAACATAAGCTTTTTGACCACTAAATGTGTAATTTAATACCACACAACACATCAGATAAATGTGAAAGACAAAGGAAATTTAAAACAAAAAATGAATATAGAAGAAAAATTGGGAAAGCTCAAAAATTCTACTAAATGTTCGCTGTATTTCAGAAGCCACATAATTCCTCTTTTTCCAATGACAGCAAAATTTTTAAAACTCAGACCTAATATTTCTAGTATGTGTGGGGAAAAAGGCTATTCAGAGCAAATGACTATAGTAGAAACATTAACTAACCTAAATTGTTAAAGTATATACCAGTATCTAGCAGAATTTTAACACATAAATTAATATGTTAAGAAAATGGTCGTTAATGCAGATCTCAGAGGACTCGCTATTTTATAGTATTAGCAAGTAGATTTTGTTATAGTACTTGAAAAGTTTTCCTAAAAGTATATGTGAAAGAAAAAGATTCAAAAAAAAAGAACCAGTTCAGTCTTTTTCCACTTTTCTGTATTTTAATTTTAGTGATGATCTTCTAAACCTTTAATGACCTTAAAGCTTTTACATATGACAGCTGTTAAATATTTTAACCGCTAATTATTTAAGAACCCATGATACCTTATTTAAACTTACCAAATATTTCAACAAGGACTACTAATTTGATATGTTATTGATAAAATAATACTTGCAAACTAATCATACGATTTTTACCTGAATTTAGTCTATCGATAATGTGGCATTATCTATGTATCCATCCAACCCTCTACTTAAGACTCTAAAAATACTATACACTGGTAATAACATAAAAATGTTTTGTTAATCTACCCCTCTCCCACACACTCAGTCGTGAAAATAACAGTTTTGGCAAAATACGGAACATATATAAATAATTAGAGCATACATTAATAACCGTTGCATTTATGTCTCTATTATTTTGGAAACTTAACTTCATGTATTAAGAAGCTATGTACTCCCACTTGACATTTCTTACAATACAAAAATTCTTTTTTTTTTTTGTTTACAAACTTTTTTTTTTTTTTTTTTTGTTATTTGTGACAACTGTGCCTTTTCTTACCTTCAGCAGATAGACCTTGAACATTTACTCCTCTGGCTGCTAGAAAACTAAGGCAGACATCAACATTTTCAATCTGTAACATGAAAAAGCAGTGAAAAAGCAACTTAGAGGGTTATTTTAAAATAAACAAATGAGCTAAAATGAAACCAGAGAGTAAGATAAAGAAAGAATGAATACTTCACATTCATTTCATACTAGAGATCTTTACCAGAGTTTAACTAGAATTATTTCAGCTAATTGTAGAACGAATATAAAGCTTGCATTGTCCGGTTTGGTATTCACAAACAATTCACAAGGGCCTGATCAAGAATGGCATTCACACAGATCAGCAACCCACCTACTTAACATAAAATTGGATTTTGTGCTTCACAACTAAGTCTCAACGAAAGCATCCATACAAGAGGAAACTGTTGCTTATGCAAGTTGTAGAATGTTAGGATGTGGATACTTGGGATTCAACCAGTAATATTTGGTCATTATGCCAGAGGGCTGATATAGCATGAAAGAAATAATGCGTATTTTCATCTTAAGCCATAGCCAAGTCTTTACTTTAAAAAATGTATTTGTACTTCGACAGTTGTATATTCCTCTAATTAAATATAGGTATTGTCTTTATAATTAAAAATTGGGATGCCATGGTTTTCAAACATTTAGTTTTGATTTAATTACCAGTTTGCAAACATTTAGAGTGATGAGTAAAAACAAAAAACCCCAAATGACTGATTTATGTTAACCACAGGTTGATCTCAGCATTGATTATGGAGTTATACAGCAAAGTTAAACAGCTAAGACTTTTTTAAAAAGAATGTAGGAAACTAGAAAGTTCTAGTTCTTTATGAGTCATTTCCTGGGTTGTTTGGTATTCCATAAATCTTGAAATTCTAAAGTAAATAGAAGATTTAAAGTTAATATTTGGCAAGGTATTGTTTTCTGTCCCATTAAATTCTCACCCACAGCTATGCATAAAGGACATACAAAGTTCTGCCAATGTCCTCTCTAGCTTAACTTCACAGCAAGGTCAAAATGTCTCTTAAAGAAAAGAAAAGAAAAAAAAAAGAGAGAGATTAAAAACTGTCCTTATAGGGGCGCCTGGGTGGCACAGTGGTTAAGCATCTGCCTTCAGCTCAGGGCGTGATCCCAGCGCTCTGGGTTCGAGCCCCACATCAGTCTCCTCCACTAAGAGCCTGCTTCTTCCTCTCCCACTCCCCCTGCTTGTGTTCCCTCTCTCGCTGGCTGTCTCTATCTCTGTCGAATAAATAAATAAAATCTTAAAAAAAAAAAAAAACTGTCCTTATAAAATGAACAGCTATTTCTATTCCTTTTTAAATATAATTTTATGTAAAACTAAATTAATATTCAATGAAATGTTCTTTGCTTAAAAATGATTGCAGCTAATGTATACACATTTGCTTTGAGAAAAATTATTTTTATTGATTTATTTCAAAGTAAGTGTTACTAAAAAAAAAAAAAGTTAAGTTTTATTTAAACTAGACTACTGAAAAAAAAACCCCAAAACAATAGATCGGAAGTCACTGAATACAACATGACCAAACAAATCTTGTTTGCTCATCAGCATCCAAATAGCCAATAAGACTATGGTGCTGAAGTATATTTTAAATCCTTTCCTTCCTTTACTTTCCACTTTGCTACTAGAAAAGAAGACTATATGAGGAAGAAAATAAGGAGGAAAGAAAAGAAATGGGAAAAACAAGATGTTCTACTGTATTCATCTAAAATGTTCTTTTAGGGGCACCTGGTGGCTCAGTAGGTTAAACGACTGCCTTTGATTCAGGTTGTGATTCCAGGGTCCTGGATTGAGCCCCATGTCAGGCTCCCTGCTCAGCAGGGGAGTCTGCTTCTCCCCTCCTTCTGCCCCTGCTTGTGTGTTCTCTCTCTCTCATAAATGAATAAAATCTTAAAAAAAAAAATGTTCTTTTAAACTTTTTTTTTTTTGGACCATTAAAAACAAGTAAAAGAAACACACCAAATAATTATTGTGGTCTAATACTAAGAGAATTGAATTGAATATTTTTAAATCTTTGCCATAATAGTCCTGATGTTGTTGATTTCCTATCAAGTATATACTTTTTATAGAAAATAAGAAGATTCCTGGTCCAAACATATGTAATTTACTAAAAAATGTTCACGGGCTATTACTGCCTAAACTTTAGTTACTTTTATTACTCACGGACATATTAATTCACGATAAGACCTACAGAAGGTTAATAAATAGTGCCTGTAATTAGATTGTCAGATAGTTTTTTTGGCTACCATTTAAACCACTTAAAAAATAAACTGGCAGCTAGAGTGGGTATTAAAGACAAAGAAATATCTCAGCATGCACCATAAATTAGAAAGGGAAAACAAAAGGGTCCTAATAGAGTAGAGAAAAAATACTGAAAATATATTCAACAATATTCGTTTATATATTCAGGTATGGGGGTTTTTTGAGACCAAGCCCCTGGATGACAGGGATTATGTTTTGTTCACTCACGTAGCTTCAGCAACCTAAGGGGGAGCTTGGTGTCTGATAGGTGCTCAGTGCGCGCTTAAGGAAGGATAGAGGTAAAAAGGAGTGGCGGTTAATCCATTCCTATGGAAAGGAGTGGAGGGGTCGGGGACAGTCAGAGGGAGAGAGAGAGACGGAGAAAGAGAGAAAGAGGGAGAGAGAGGAGGAGATGGAAAGGAGAGAGGGAGGCAGTGGGAGGTAGAGAGAGAGAGAGAAAGCAGGAGAGACAGGGAGAGAGAGATCATTTGATTCATAGCCTATAGGTTCAATTCTCTTCAGGATTTTTAAAATTATACTACTCTGTGCCTGACTCCAGACCAAAAAAATCAGAAATTCTGTGGGTTGAGGCTGAACTTCAATTTGTTTTCAAATTTTAGCTCCCAGTGTCAGTCTACCTTCCTCTTTACAGATTAAGCAACTGACATCCAGAGAAGATCTCATATAAAGATGAGAAAAAGAAGAAGCCGACAGAAGTCTATGATACTTTTTATCCCCAATTTCCATGAAATTCAAGATGTACAAAAGTAAAAACTGAAAATAATAGAATAGCGATGAATTTTGGAAAGGTGTAGTCTGGAAAGTTGTATGGGGGGAAGAGGCATGCAGGAGGTGTCCTTTGTTTTGATCTGAGTGTGACTACACAGGTATATACATATTAAAGAAATTAATCAGCTATATACTTAAGATTGGAGGACTTTATATACTTTCTATGTTTCTTTTATCTCAATTCCTATTAGAGTACTTTACACTCTTTTACGTGTGTTTTGCTTCAATTAAAAATAAAAATAAAATGATCAGCCCCTTGTTTTATTGAAAATAAAGGCAAACAAGGAGGAAAGTACAGAAACTTGATGGCTGGCTATTGCAAGTACTAAAGTGAATGATGGTGGTGTTCCAGAACATGGTGGTGGCGGTGAAGGTGACCCAGACTCTGGATGGAAGCTGAAGAAATCTAGTGGGAAGATATGGCATATAAGAGAAAGTGAGGAGATAAGGATGACCGTGATACTACATAGTTCATGCACGTTACATTTTATGCCTGTGGTACTTTCTATATATCCCCTCACAGCAGTGATCCAGAGGAATTCATTCTCAGCTCTGTGGGCACCACACTTCTCATACAGCTCAGGGAACAGTCACATCCAGAGCTCACGGACAGTCACTCCCAGGACTTTTACCTGCCTACTTTGACATCATGCATGAGTTGTTGGGTCTCTTTGTGGCTTACATTTTATTGGCCCAGAGCACCCACTTTGCCTCTCTTTTCCTGTTAAATTTAAGCATGGCTACACAAAACATATAACAATATTGACTTTGTAATGAAAATGAAACAGTAAGTTTCTAAGTTCTAAATCACTCAATCACAGCCAGTTCCTAAGTTCTAAACCCAGTCAATAACATCTAGTCAGAACTTTGAAAATCTCTGGGTACACTGAGCCCTGAGGCTTTTGTATTCTATGAAAATGTCTATCGTTATTGCGATGCCTAAACAAAAAGGCAATTTTGCTCAAATAAATATGAAAATGGACTGCGGTGTGTGTTTTCCTTATCGAAGACACAAATTCAATAGAAGTTGGGTCATGTTTTTGGACCTCAGTAGTTTCTATTTGTATAATTAATTAATATTAATATTTTGGAGCACTACCATTTAATTTTGTTTATGTTTTATAAAATGAAATCCTTCAATTATTCATTCATCAAGCACTTATTAAACTTATTTTATGCATGGAATTATGCTCAGTGCTGCAGATATAAATTTCAAGACATAGCCATTATCCTCATTTTTCTAAAGAGCATTGACTCATTTCTAATATTTTCCACACTCCCATGAAAAATGAAAGGCATTTTTCAAGACAGAAATTTCGTTGTCTAATTTCATAATTGTACTTTTATCCTGATCTTTATGAACTTGTTAAATATAAGCATGTATATTGCTAAATCACAAATTGGGTTTCAAATGAAGAAAATAAGTGTTTTCATTATCTTCACTATGAAAACTCAAGACAGTCATCATTGTATTTGTGCCCTCAAAGTTTATTAAACCTGACGGTCAATATACATTCTCAACATATTAAATACAGAAGATATACTGGAAATATTTGTATTTATTCATTTCATTTTTGAATAAACTATTCCAAAAACTGTAGAATTTTTAATTAGCACAGTTCTTTATTGAACTCATACACTTTAAGCTGTATGTTTTATGACACCTAGCCTTTTGGTACTTTTATTACAAAACTGGTATAACTTGTTTTAGAAAGTGTGACTAGAGGCATCTTTCACAGTATTAACAAAGTTATACCTTGTCCATTCTCACATTCCTTTCATTTTTACTTATGGTTACTTAATGAAAACTATATTTAGGTCCTAAATATCTGGGTATGATTAATATGAACCTTATAGTTTGTGATTAAATTTAAACCATGGCACCAACACTTAACAATGAATGATAAATTCATTCAGCAACTACTGACTGTTTATTATATGCCAAGAGCTCTGCTAGACGGTGAAGGGATATAAAAATGAATTATAAAGTGTTTGCCTTTGTGAGCTTGTAAAATAGCCGGAGACAAAAAAAGACTGATAAATCACCATAACACAAGACATAATATGATAAATTCTAAAAAAGAATTATAAACAATACTTTATGGCAGTAGAGAGAATGGACTTATCAATTTTCACTACACATCTGGGAAAAGCATCAGAGAAGAATCATTTAAACTTGAAGGCTAAGTCTGACTTTGATAAGGCAGACAAGCGTCAGAAGGAGGGCTGTGCATGCCTACCAGGGCAACCAAGAGCACGACTGCTCATAAAGATGTTTGAGAATAGATCATGCCAGTCTTCACTTTCTGCAGTTATTTTACAGAGCTGAATTTGATCTGGAATTGAAAAGCATTTGATGCCCCTTGGATTCTGAAACCACTGCAGTATAAAAAGTTAAATAATTGTAAACCAGGTAGCAGATATAATGCTTCAAAGTCTGAGTTCTCTCTACAGACGCAATGCGTCCTGGTTAGGGCATGCCTGACATGCTAGATAATGCTGTTATGAATCATATGTAGAGAATGTCTAGAAGAATATGAACCAAATTTAACTTTTGTTATCTCTGGATGGTAGAGTCTCTTGTGACTTGTGCTATTTTTGATTAACTACATGTCCTATTTTTTCATTATAAATGTGTGCTGGTAGTGTCACTACATAAATTAATTAAACAAATGTGATTTCAACCAAAGAAAAATAGGCAAAATTGCTCAGTTTGAGTGAGCCCACATCCTATCATAGAATTCAAGTAGTCATATAACTTTTAGCCTAAGATTTTAATCAGATATACATTCAGCTGGAGACCTTAAAAAAATGCAGTAGTATTTTTGCATTGATTAAAATTCTTAATTTTTGTTTTCCTTCACTCATTCAACAATTAGTTGTTCATTGAACATGTCCAAGTTCTTAAAAATATATAGTTTTATAGGACAAAGAGACATTTCCAATGTAGTGCAAGAAATGTAGGGTCAAAGAAACACAGACTCCTGGAGAAGCACGAAGGGCCTGTTCTGGACTAGAGGTCAAGTAACTAGGAAATGAGAAAGTTATTAGTTAACTAAGACTTATCTAACATAGTTACAAAGATATTTTCATCTGAGGTTGCAATTACTATACCTTTTTACAATGAGAAAGATGTTGATTAGAGAATTAAATTGACATGCTCAAGGTCACACAGAAAGAATGTATCAAAACCAGAGCCCATGTCATTAACCCCCACATTTTTCCCTTTAAAAGAAAGCTTGAGCTCATCCCTGCAAGGTTACGAAGAGTTAACCAAATTAGAGGATGTGGTGTGAGGTGAATTCACGGAAGGAGCACTACGTGATCTGGTCACAGTTGAGAAACATCCTAAGTTAAGGGACCGGCAAAGAATTCAGAATGTTGAGGGTGAATCTCACCTAAGTCTTTCTTCACAACTTCATTGTTTACCAATGTGAAAAAAGGCTACTCCAAAAGCTGATAACTTTCAATCAGTTTCAAGATCCAGAGTGGGAGGTGAGATCACCAGAAGGGATGCCAGGAACAAGAATCTTGAAATCTGGAGAATCTAGTGGCAGGAGACAAGGCCACAGAACATGATAGACAGAGGCTAGCTGGGGAACATCTTCCAGGCCCTGGTAGGAGTCTGGGCTTGATCTCAAAGCCCAGGGAGCTAATGGTATGTATTATGCAAAAGAAAGAAATGGTCAGTGTTGCTTGGAAGACATCTATTTTATATGACCACACAGATCATACACAGCTTTATTGATAGACAGTCTTAAAAGTTTCACACATCGATTTCTACTCATACAATCTGCAGTGCTCTCTGATTTTTCAAAATTATATTTTAATGTAACAAAGTCATTTCTAACACATTACTTTCACAACATAGTAGGTGCATGTGGAAAAACCCTTTACTAGGGGTCAAGAATCGGAGCAGGGAAAATGGTTGGGAAGCTACTTTTTCCTCTACTTCTCAACAACCTAGCACAAGGAGTTCATGCAGAGTTGTAAGCCCATATATTGTTTACTCCAAATGCAAAACCCTTTTCATCTTCATCATCATCTCTGGTAAATTTTTATATAATTTTCCCATTCAATAGAAACTTAGAGACGTAACATATTTTATACATTTATGCAATTAAGAAATAACAGAGCCAGAATTCAAATTCAACCCTGTCAGTCTCCAATGCAGTTGCTCTCTCTTCCACACTAAGCTTCCTCCCATTGTAATTTAGACATTCTGACAGACATTTTGAGCCCTGAAGCAAGCTTTCTACATGATTGAAAGCCAGCTAGGGTACAGTGCCTGGCACAAAATAGATGCTCTATAAATATTTGGTTGAATGTGAAGACGAGACTGTGTAGTGGAAAGGCAAATAGAGAAAACAGTATGCAAAATCTACTTGTTTTAGACATACTCTAAGTTCACAAGATTGAAACGCTTCCAAATTAAATCTCAAATATCCCAATGCACTTTTATACCTGGTATATTAACATACAGAATGACTAATGTGGCCACAAGCCGAAGAACACTGGCAGTCACCAGAAGCTGGAACAGGCAAGGGATGGGTTTCTCCCATCATCTCCGAAAGGAGCACAGAACCGTGGATACTTTGATTTTGGTCCTGTGGTACTGATTTCAGACTTCTGGCCTCTAGAACAATGTGAGACTAAAATTCTTTTGTTTTAAGCCACCGAGTGTGTGATAATTTGTAACCTCAGTCCCAGGTCATGAATACAATTATCTAGTCAATAAAGCGGTAGATATCACAACTTTAGCAAGACTGAGGGGGAGCTGGGATCCGTGAGTGCGCAGATTTCCAGGCCTTGCCTCCAAGTTTTGATTTGTTAAGCCTTTGGGAGGTAAAACATGCAATTTAATTAGGTGCCTCATGTCATTGCAATGCTAAGCCACATGTTTCCCTTTTCCAACTCAGGTCACTTTGTGCTGTGGGATAGGGAGAGGGGGAGGAGATAGTAATTTTGCCTCACTTGGCAGTTTGTTTTTGTGCCGAGTTGGTCTGCGGTTAGTTGCAAGGAGTCAGTTTGTTAATTAAGCAGTAGAGTGTAATAATTAAAAGTTTTGCAGTCAAGTAAAACTGGATTTGCATCCTACTTATGCAATTTATACAATGCAAGAAATTGAGGAAGTTCTTATTCCCTGAAGCCTCAGTTTCCTTATCTATGAAATGGGATTAAAAATATTTTCCACATAGTATATGAGGATTAAAGGTGTTTATAAAGGGTTTAGCTCTGTACTAGGCAACTGTGTGTTTATACTTATACATATGTAGATATATCTAATATATATTATACTAGAAATGCTTTATATAAACACATCTATGCTATAACAGAATCTATGTGTGTACGTGTAAATACATGGATATATAGATACATATAGTATAGTACAGATAGATGTGTGTGTACATATATATATTGGTATGGCTATAGATATAGATATGGAAAATCCATTAATATTTTATCAGATAAGAATTATTTTTATTCAAAGTCTACTCTTCTATTTTAACTGACTTGATAATTAGAGAATAACAAACATTGTTTAATATTCTTGTCAATTATACATATTTAATCTTAATAAGCTATCACTACCAATATAAAGTATTACAAATATAAAATGATAAAAAAATTACATCAGTATTCATTGACCTGAAGATATACTCTGTGAGTTTTAATGAATTCCTGCTTTTCAGTTTGTTTCAGAGAACAAAACACAAAGAATCTTTTACTCTTTTACTATGAAGTTATAATTTTGTTCTAAACTTAATATTTATTTATATATAGGACTAAAGTTACATATTTGCCAATTTGCCATTTTGTGATGAAATTATTATGCCAAATGCATAATTTCATCACAAAACCTATACACTATTATTTATCTCACACACTCATACCCTCTCCAACCTAACAAAATTTTATATACCTTCCATAAATAGGAAGAACAAGTACAGCATTAAAGAAAAACAATTTACATTGTGAGGCTGGGAGTAAGGAAGGGAGACAGACTAAAACATTAAAAAGAAGAAGGAAGTTGGAGGCGCCTGGGTGGCTCAGTTGGTTAAGCATCTGCCTTCAGCTCAGGTCGTGATCTCAGGGTCCTGGGATAAAGCCCCACATGGGGCTCCCTGTTCAGCTGGGAGTCTGCTTCTCCTTTTCCCTCTGCGCCTTCCCCCTGCTTGTGTTATCTCTCTTTCTCTCTCTCTCACAAATAAATAAAATCTTAAAAAAAAAAAAAAAAGAAGAAGGAAGTGGGAGAGAGGAGGATGAGGAGGAGGAGGAGTGGGAGAGGGGATAGGGGAGAGGGGAGGAGGAGGAGGGGTTGAAAATCCAAAGACTTGAATTCTTTTGCTAAGCTTGTTTATTAATAAGTCTCAAAGTCATTGGGTCTAGACTGAAAGAGACATGAGACCCAATACTGGGTCTTCAATAGGCAAGCCCAGTAAGACCCTGTGCCTTTGTAGGTTTGCTGCGATGCTAAATGAAAAATGCAAGCAAATCATTGAGGACAGCACCATATATACAAGTCTGACATTCAATCATTAAAGTAGATCAATAAGTGAAGCTGATATTGTTGAGTGCTCTACAATTTGGTTTCTATGATATGATTTCACAATATTTTTTGTTACGTTCGAAACATGGCGAATACAAATCAAGTGGGCAATATGATTTTTCAAAGGCGTTTCATGAATTTTTATCTGTGTCTATCTAGATGAGTCAGTTTAACTCAATTTATATTAAAATCAATTAAATATAATGTCATAAAGTAGCTTGGGTATTTCTACTGGTTTTTTCAAATAATTTATCTCATCCAAGATAAACTTTTCAAATGATTATACTGAGATCAAATGAACAAGATTCTCCCTATTTTATTTCCTTTTTCTCTTTTTATAGAAGTAATTTTTATAACATTATTTGTCATAGGTTTTTAAGCTAAGAATGTCATAGTTCTTATTTAAAATGGCCTCATATCTTAGTATATTGTTTGCCAAACTATGGTTTTCAAAATTGTTCTGCTACATATTTTATCATTCAGTATTATAAGTGATCATTTTCTATGAAATTTTAAGAAAGAGGCTGAAGAACATGGAGCAGTAAGTCCTTTTAAAAGAGATTAGATTATTGAAGGTAATAAAAACTAAATTTATAAAAGGATTGTTACAAAATATACTTTCTAATAATAGGTATGATCGTACTTTGTGTTTACTGGAATATGATCTAGTGGTGGGAAACAATTTATAGCATTTAAGTTAAAAATATCAGGATGGGGCACCTGGGTGGCTCAGTCAGCTAAGCATCCAACTCTTGATTTTGGCTCAGCTTATGATCTCAGGGGCCTGAGAGCAGCCCTGCAAGGCGCCTGGGACCTGGCTTCAGTGCTCTGTGGGGAGTCTGCTGGAGATTCTCTCTCTCCCTCTCCCCTTCCCCCCTGCTCCTGCTCCCCCTCCGTCTCTCTTTCTCTCTAAAATAAATAAATAAATCTTTAAAAAATATCAGGATAAAGAACATCCTAAATGTTTAAGAAAGTGGTTGATACTCCAATATATAGTTGAAATACTAACTACGGCTCACAATGGCTATTATACATGCATATATAAGGCTTACTAATTTTCCTCAAATAAAAAAAAAAAGAAAGAAAAAAAACCCCACAGAATCTGGAATCCAATTCAAAATTAGTTACTTCACTTCAATTTCTATCTGTCCTACTAATGGCATGAACCAATATAAATATCGATTCTCATGAGAACATAAACTATTCTATAATGCAAAGTAATGTAGAAAAGCATTCTTGTATTTTCAACATTTATTTAACTTCTTATTGGCAAACCAGACAACTCCAATAAAAATATGATTCCTGTGCTATTATTGTTTTTCTTTGTAAATTGGACTTAATACATCTTAAGAAATATCTTTTTCACCTTACTATGAAAATAGTCTTATAAAGCCGTAAAGAGTGAAAATCCAAACATATCTAAGATAAAATAATGAACAGAAACCATAGTCGTTCGTGTTTTGTTAAATCAATCTAGTCAGAGCTCCATTGGTCTAACTTCCTCAATGCAGAAATGAGCAGAAACTGAGCATTCACTGAATTTTTTTCCTGGGTCACAAAGTCTGAATAAGAATTCCAGTGACCATTGTCCTTTCTTCTTAACATGCTTCCTTTTGATGACTCCGTATCATTTCAATTACTTCATTTGAACTTTGCTAGTAATACAGAGCAACTTCTAGAGACAAATTCGGTTTAAAAATCATCAGGGTCGTATTCTAATAACTTAAGTATAAATTTTTTAATGCTAGTAGTTTATGCTTATTTTTCCAAAGTTTGAGCCTATATGAAAATAATGAAATTATGAAGAAAACTACAAAGTAGACATTTCCACTTAGCATTTCGTTAGAGATCAGAGCTATATTTGTAGTGAAGCATTTGTCTTCATTAAGCTATCTTTTTCTAGCCATTCCAGAAGATGAACAGTTTCAAAAATGGCAGGGGATCATGTGAATGGACTAACTTAGCAATATTCCACTCCTCTGAGTCATAGTGCTAGAATCCTGCAGTGTGCCATTTATAAGATTTTATTAAACCTTTAAAAGCATTCCAATATTTTATCTCTTCCCTATTTGGTCAGAAATCTCATCTTCCTATCTTACCTAAATAGATCCTTTAAAAGAGAAGAAATTACAAGCAGTAGCTAGAAGAATTAAAACTTGAAGGGACAGAATAATGATAAAAGCATAAAATACTTTCACTAGGAAGAACAGTTTCACTGTCCAGATAAGTGTAAAATTATGGAAATGGAATAAAGATGTCTATAAAATCCAAAATGGTATTATTCCGGAAGTCACAACCCTGTGGGACTTGGAAATGGAGAATTAATGGTGAATGAAACCAAATTTTCTACTTTCAAGAATAAAAAAGAGTAAGAGGCATAAGCATTCCCCAAATCCTCCTACCAGCAAATTTTAAACAATGTGATATCTTAGAAAGTAAGACTGAAAGTTGTGGCTGAAACACAATTGAGCTATTACAGTGAGGTCATGGGAGGAGCCAGCAAAAAAGGAAGGACAAGTAGTGAACCACATTTGTCAGATCCTCAGCTCAACGGTATGATCAAAATCTTGGTTTACTTCACATAATCAAATTTCCTAATCCCTCCATGCATTTGTGAAGATCCTTCAACGTAATGGTCTATTTTAAAATAAAGGAAAATTTGTCTTCCCAACAACTTTTCCCCTACGTGTCTTACATTTTTGTCTAAGAACCTAGCACTTGTGCCTCTGCATTTCAAATACATGTTGGGCATTTTTCTGCTATTTTTAATCTGCTGGGCATTCTGGACATTCCTAGTATTTATAGTTTACTAATTTATTTCCTCATGTAATCTCACCAAAGTGTGGCATGCAGCATATATTTTGAATTCTGATACCACCCACCTAGAAATTACTCAACAGGTGTGATCCATCTCAGTAACTTCATCTTTGGATAAGGTTAAATATAGTGTTGAATAAGCTCCTTCAAACTAAGTTCCGTTTTTCAGGATGAGTTTAGTCTCAAGCTTATTAAGGAAAGATAACCATGACTTTGAGACTTAGAATAAACATGAATCAAATCTCTCAATAATTATGCTACTAAATTGGTACAAGGGCAAGCTCATATTTCTCTTAAACATGTGTTCTTTGGCCCATGTAATTTGAAAGATTTATTGTTAAATTTTCTTCACCCATTTCGAGAAATCATAATTGAATTTCTTTTATATTATAAGTGAATATAGAGAATCCCATGGGAATAAAAAACACATTACTATTCTGTAATACTCTGAAGTTATCCTATTAATGAATTCCTTCAATTTTTATTTAATTCATTTTCAGATACCCACATTGCACCCTTGTGTCAACAAAGGAAAATGTACCTCCTCTTTTCCAACATCAAATCTTCTACACAGACTTCAAATCTCTTCCTTTGCCACTTCCTTTAGGATTCAGCATCATCTCTTGTCTCCCCAGTCTCGGGGTCCTCCTCTCTTCCTACTGCTTCCTCTTTCTCTGCCTACTTGCCCCCTTTCAAAAACTCCCTTCACTCTTCCTTCCTCTCAAACTATATATATATTACTTTTCTCTTCAACAAGAAACTCCTGGAAAGATCATTCAAGACGCAGTGGATATGTGCACCTCTGTTACTCCTTAACACGTGCTCGCCCTATAGAGAACGTTTGAAAAAAGGTCATTAATGCTTGTCCAATTGCTAGAACCAACTTCTTTGATCCAGCACACCAACTAGTTGGCTAAGTAGCATTTGACAACATCTACCACATTCTACTCATCTTACTTTGCCCCATCTCACTGGGTTAGTCCAAATACTCCAGTTTAAGCTACCATAGCTACCCTAAGGATACACAAACCACCTCTGTGGAACTACCCTCTTAAAGATGGGTTCACTCTCTCACCAATGTTTCCTTTTTTTGACTCTACACCTTTGCTCATCACATATATATTGGTATTCCCCAATGTGAGAACCTCAAATTTCTTCTCTCCTGACTATACAGGCCTTCTGTTGAGATCTCATTCTTTTCCATGGCTTGAAGCATTACCTGTGTACTAGGTGTATTCTAATACCTTACTTGTCACCGTTAGGAGCACATGCCTAATTGCCTGAAGTCACTTTCTACTTGATGTTCCAATGGATAGGTCAAATTCCACTTTCAAAATATGAATTTGTCATCCTCCCCCTTCTACCTTAAGCCTGTTTTCTCCCTCTGTAGTAATCATGTCTAACAATAACTTATCAGGCCAAATACGTGAGGCCATTTTATACTCCCTATATTCTTCACCTTCCACATTCAACTGGAGACTAACACACATATTCTGTGGTTCCCAGAAAACATATAGGGTGATCTTTTAAAAAATATTTATATCAGATCATGCCACAGTCCAGATTTAAAAGTCTTCCAAAGGCTCCCCAACCAACTTAGAATGACATACAAACTCCATACTTTGGCCTTCTGTTTCATCATCCCATCCAAACACCACCCTGTCCTCGAAACACAGTGATCTTCTCTCTGTTGCTGGAATGCACCAAGTTCACTCCCTTCACAGTACTTTTCGTTTTTGCCTCCGCAACACTATTGGTATTATTTATTTCAATATTTGCCCCTCTGATCCTCAAATGTCCCTGTATCTTGTAGCTCAGGTACTCAGCAAATATTAGCTCAATTGAATTACCTGGTTGTTATTCACCAAAATATTTACCAATATGTTATAGATTCATACCATGAGAGAACCCATATTCTTAAAGGCTTAGAACAGTCCAATAAAGGATATCAAATTTGAAATTTAAATAAAGACAGTTTGTGACTAGAAACAGTAGCATACCTAGTTTTACTTACCTTTTGTTATTAAACACAAACAGCAAGCAAAAATCACAAAAGTTGAGACATACAAAAAGATGCAGTGAAAGCAGTTCTGTGAGTAAAGATAGCACTCACTGTCTTGGTTGTTAAGCAATACAGAAACAGGAAACATCCTGTTTGGAATTGATATACGAAATTCATAAGCCTAGTCATGTTCTCTCATAATTCTCTTTCCTCTACTTTCTTGTCTCAGTTAAAATCTGGAATTTTTATTCATTAATAATATAGTACCAATGCCAATTCTGAAGAACAGAGGCAAAAATAATACAACCAAAAAAGCTACATTTTTATCATATGTATTATTCTAAATCAACACATGGAGGGCATGCCAATTTCAGACTCAAAATTCAACCACATCAGAAAAAATGAGATACATATTTTTTATGTAAAAAATGAGAAGATACAAGTCATTCTTTACTCAAAATTAAATGAGATCCTGACTAATACTATTTAGCTGGAAAACTACCTTTTTCATAGCATTTACATTTCTTAGGTTTTAGTTTTTCTGTGTTGTTTTTTTTTTTAAATCAAAAGCAGAAATATTAACATGTATACTAGATGTTACATGACATTTTGGGGCTAATAAGGAGTAGGAAGTAATAAAAAATTAACAGAGTCTAATACTCATGAGAATATTTTCACAGATTTGTAGACTCTTTGCCACAGATGTTTCAGATAAATATCTAGGGACTGAATTCCTATCCATAGTTATGAGCTTTGGAAAGTTTTTTTTTTTTTTTTCCTTCTGTCATGAAGCATTATCTTGGCTGTGTATTGGCTTCTCTGTAATCAGAATCAAATTGGAACAACAGCAGAGAAGATGTGTTTTAGTATCCAGCACTTCTTTATGACTGAAATAATGAAAGCAAACCCAAGTGTTGAGTTTAAGAAACATAATATATGATATTCACGGACTACAGAGCTCTTTAAGATAAAGCCCTAAAAATTTTTTAGCAGGTGTTAATTCATGAATGTGTCTTAACAGAGTTTATAACAACACCATTATGTATTTCTCTATCAGTTTAGGTAGTAAGGAATGTCCATGATTATATCTCATTATCATGTCGTAATTAGGATTCATTACACAGATGAAAAAGCTGAGACTCAGAGAGGTTAGGTCTCTTTTACAGTATCACACAGCTATTATTTCAGGAGTGTCTGAAGGTATTATAATTACTTTCAGTAAAACTATAATTAATTCCCAGAAAGTCACACTTGTGTGACTTTTTTTCACAACAGTTACACAGAGTTTATGACATTGTAGTAGTTCCTTAGAGCGTTTATTAATCACACACACCCACACCCACACCCCAGATGTGCTAGTTACTCACTCTATAAGAATACATTCCTTTTATTATTTTGGATTTCAGTTTTCTGACCTTAAGTAAAGCAAGTCAGCACATCAAAAGAGTTCACTTTTTTTTTCATTCTTCCAATCTCTAACTATTAAGAACACTCATCACATTCACTTAAAATGCCTATTCAGTGCTAAAAAGAGTTCTGAAGGAAGCCTCATTTTATGGATTTTGGCTATCACTTCTGATTATATCCACTGATATAACTTTAATGAAGACATTTGTACTTCAGGTTGTCCTATAAAATTAAGTAGTGGCTATTTAATTAAGAGAGCAGTGAGTTTTTATCTCAGCAGTTTATCAATCTATTTCTTTATTACAAAACTTTAAGCTTTACCAGTTGGTAAAGATAAAAAGAGGGCTGGGGAAGACACAGACCTCTAGATCAACACCTTTCTGGAAAAGGCTATGAACCAGATCTCATGATCAGTCACTGCTCAGAAAACTTCCAGAAGCATGCCTTTGGAGCTATTTCCAAAAGTGCTCAAGAGTCCATGTTTACACTGGACTTTGTTATGAACAAAGAAAATACCACTTGTATATATTTTAAGATGCATATGGCAAGTTCTGTTTTTCAAACCAGTTGTTCAGACAGAAAGTCTCCACTTAAACTTGGAAATGGGATTTACTGCCAGCAAAACCAATGTTAAATTATTCAGACATCAGAACAACAACAAAAAGTCAAGATCTGATAAAACACCTGGAGATACGTTATTCAGGAGTTATACATTTTCAACTGTGCTGATGCTATCACTTGTTCATAAATTGTACCCAAAGAAATACATATGATAGAATGTGATCAAATGGTTTCTTAAGCAGGAAAGCATGCAAAAGAAATTTCTAGTCCATTTACAAATGTAGTTTAATCAAAAGTGGAGATAAGCAGTATATTTTAGAATAAATATGATTCTTACCATCTGAGATTGACTCCTAGGACATCCATTGATATCTTCAACTTTTTCATTTGCTAAAGCCAAGAAATAAAATAAAAGAGAGAAAAAAAGAATGACATGCTTAAGCAATGAAGTGAAACACAAAAAAAGGAGACTAAGAAAAAAACAAAACAAACAAAACAAAACAAAAAACAAGCACAATGCTGCTGCTACATTCACTCTGTCTCCCAAGCCGTGTACAAGAGGACACACTTGTCAGCAGCCGCCAATTCCATATGCACAAATCAGGCAAAAAAAAAAAAAAAAAAGTGAGTGAGAAGGAAGTTGCTGCTAATTCTTCAGCCTGTGCCAAATGACTGCTGACATGAAACCTCTCACAATTGTCCCTGCTGGATCAGGATACAGTTTCAAGGAATCTCAGATTGTATGAGTTGTTCTAGCTATCGAAATGCACACATGGGAGACATATGGTTTAATGAAGCGTTCATTTCTGACAATTCAGTGTATGTAAAGATCCAGTTCTAGCCATTTAAAAGTATAGCCAAACTGCTTTTTTCAAACATTCTCACATAAACATTTTTAATTTAATCATGGGAGAGCTACGTACATGAATCTCAGAGACTCACGGACCAAGTTCCTATGCATTCAACTGAAATTGTGTTTTCCCAAGGTGGGTGGGAGCAGAGACCTTCACGGTTTTTCCCAGAGGGCAGGTCTTACCAATGATCTGGATGATTTCGGCTAGCAGGACTCCATCTGCAATGTCTTGTTGCAAATCCTTGATCAGCCGCTTGTGGCCCGATTTTGCTAGGTAGTGGTTGGCCCAGTCAGTATAAATCTGTTGAACAGAGGGAGAGAAGAGGCGCGATGGTGTGAGAGAAAATAGAGACAATAAAAATGCTTAAGACAAATGTTGGATTCAAAGGGAAGCTATTCTGGATCACATTCCACTTTAAGAAGTCATAGCTCAAAAGGAAATAGTTGTAAAATAATTTTATACAGCGCTCTCTCCCACTTATCTCTTGTTTCAAAGGAGGATGATTCACTCTCTTTCAAAACCAGGGACTCGTCACTTGTGACACAGCAAAACTCCCTTCCCGGATGACTACTGAGGAAACTCCTGTTTGCAAATCAGTGGGGTTTTCACTCTTTCCCCTGGTTCTGTCATACTGAAAATAATCCTGCCTGTCCTTGTAAAAGGAAACCACCTGGACTGATTTATACAGGAACCTATTATAAACATTTCTGTTTCTCTGAGACTTTATTAGATTTGTCATGTGAGATACTGTATGTGACAATATTTTGGCATCAGGCTATGAAATAATTGCAAATGCCAAAGATATTTTATTTGGACTGTCATCTCCATTTAAGCCTCTTGAAATGTGTTTATATAAGAAAATAGAGGAAGCAAATACAGTTATTACATAGAAATTACAATATATAATTGAGGAGTGAATTATAAATTACAAGGTTGGCAATTTGTCATAAAGTAGAGGTGACTCTTCAATAGTAGATTAGGATATAAAGAAAAGCTGGGACTGTTAAAAATCATCACAAAAATAAAACACACTAATTTTTCAAATGTTATGAGATACTTTCTAAGGTAATCTAATTATAAGGAAATAAATAAACATTAAGATGTTTCAGTTTTATGGGTGGCTCATATGAATATATTAGAAAGTTTATAACAAGGCAGACTATTATATATAATGTAACAGAAGACCACAATATCTGAAATGACAAGAGAGGAGAGGAATTGATTGAGAAATATACATAGACAAATGTGCTACAGAAGCACGAACTAGGAACATAGTGGAACCTGGACACAAGAAGCGAAGGGAAGGGGAGCCTGCATGGCTTAGTCGGTTAAGCCTGGCCTCTTGGTTTCGGCTCAGGTCCTGGTCTCAGGGTCCTGAGATCGAAACCCTACTCAGGCTCTGAGCTCAGCTTGGCGTCACCTTAAAGATTCTCTTGCTCTGCCCCTCCTCCCATGTGCCTGCAAGCTTGCCAGTTCTCTCTCTCAAATCAATCAATCAAAAAATCAATCTTAAAAAAAAAAAAAAAAGAGTGAAGGGAAGGGCCTTCCCCACAGAGGATACCAGATAGATACAGAAAGGCAGAGTGAAAGGAATCAGACACAGTTGGAAAATTTGTAATTAAGGTAGCAAGCCTGAAATTAGGGCAAATTAAGACTAGAAAGGTAAATTGTATCTTTTCATCATAAGCACTGAATGCCGAGCAAAGTATTAAAAAAAAAAAGATTACTTTTTGTTTCTAACAAAACCAATGCATGTTTTTGTAAAAATGAAACAAAATAAATCAGAAGTGTAGAAACTAAGAAGTAAAAGTTTTCCTACAACTTGCAACACCTACTCACTTTTGAATACTTTGGTATGAATAATTCTAGAATTTTGTTCTATGCCTACACTCCACGTGACACCACATTACACACCTTCACATACATACACACACGATAGTATTTTTAACAAAATATGGCTCAAATTTCATATATCATTCTGTGCTTCTCAACTTTTTACGTAACGATATTTTAATAACACTGCTACAACCATTTACCTATATGTATATCTCACTAATTTTGATGTTATAGTGTACATAATATCAATCCTCCTGTTGATATTTAATTTGTTTAAATATATTTCTATAACACCTAAAGTTGTAAGAGACATCCTTAAAATGTATCTCTGCACACTTACACCCTAGTATTTTATAGGACCAAAACCTAAAAGTAGGACTGCTAAGCTTTTTAAAATAGATCCTAGGCACAAACATTCCAAAATACGACTCAGAAGTCAAAGAAAGTACTTCTTTAGTTTAGAAAATATAAAGTGGCATCTTAGTGCAATGTAGTGGTGATTAAGTTTCCTAAAAGACTGTAAATAGTTGGAAGCATCCAACCGCATAAGAAAAATATATGCAATAGCAATATTATACCTCCTTTCCCTATGTCCATGATCCTTTTTGTACCAAAGATATTAGTGTGAGAAAAGGTACTTGCATAACTGTCTTCTAAATTAGAAAACAAAAACATGGTTCCTAGATACTCTTATATGGGGATAATTTTCTTCAAAATTTTATTCTACTTGTATTTTCTATTTTGCACTATGAAAATATATTTTTACAAGGATTTATACTGTTCAGAATCTAAAACATTGAGGACTTTCCCCTCATCGATACATCAGTCAAATGGCAGCATTAATTGGCCTTCTACTAGAAATTTTAGGTTGAATCAGACTTGATTTGTGGCCTTATCCCCATAGGCAGTAAGTCTTAAGGACCAGTTGACTGACTTTAAAGCATCCCACAAAGATGAAGAACATAAGTTCTGGAGTTAATACACCTGGCTTTGAGGCCCAGACAACTTACGGCCCTCGCCCCTGCCCCCCACCCCAAGACATTGGACAAGTTTCTTATCCTTTCTAAACCTTAATTTCCCCATCTGCAAAATAAGCATGATAATAATATGTACATTGTAGGATTGTGTCAGGACTAAATAAGACAGCACTTGTAAAGTGCCCCTCACAGAGTTAGCCCTGAAGAAATGTCTGCTCTTATTATCATCATTACGACATCTAGTTTTATTTGCTACAGTGGCTTTCCAACAAATATTTATTAAAGGTATTGTTTTGTAGAGGTTAAAAAATTTGAGAAGATTGGCAGAAAATTGAAAAAAAGTGGACTCCTTTTTTTTTTTTTAAGATTTTACTAATTTATTAGAGAGAGAGAGGGCACAAGCGAGGGAGAAGGAGAAGCTGGCTCCCCACTGAGCAAGGAGCCCCACTTGGGGCTCGATCCCAGGACCCTGGGATCATGACCAGAGCAGAAGGCAGACACTGAACCTACCGAGCCACCCAGGCACCCCAGACTCCTTGCTTCTGACACTACTCATGTCTTTGACGACTCCTGGTTTCTTCCTGATTTACTGTGGCCACCGATCTGTCTGCCATCCAAACTCAGAGCCATGCATCTAATCTTAAGGTTACCATATTCTCATCCCCGTCTACAAAGCCTCCACTGTGACTTCACCTCCGTCAGGCTCTATGTTGCAAGTATTTTGTTTTAAGAAGGTATTAAAATATGCAAAAAATACTTATTCAAATACACACAGAATGGAATGTATTAGAAATGAAAATAAGAATATTTTCACTCTCCTAATGCATGTCAACATTGTCTTAGCCTCTATCCAAATTGCTCCTGAAACTTAGGTGAGAAAACAGATGGGAAGCCAGCTGGTTGGCCTCAAGACTGACTGGAAAAGCCTCTGATTTAGCTCATAAAATGTTTTTTACTTGGTCCAGGATTTCTTCCAGAGGAATCCCAAGCTTAAGTGCTTTGACTTGTCTTGCATCTTTAATATGTGAAACATTGCTCAGAGCATAGTCTCTAACTTTAGTTGCAACCAACAAAATCAATTCAGACTATATAAATAAACTGAAAGTAAATCTCCACTTAAAAAAGTCCTTATTCTTTCTTAATATGTGTAAAAGATACTTGAGACCCTTAAAGCAAATCAGTATCTTTCAAAAGGATGTTATAATCTAAATGAAATATGAAACAATTACAAAGTAACTTATAAATATATTTTAATATTATATATAAACTTATTTGTGTCTTTTACAACTTTATATATATAAATTGGAGAAGAAAGTGGAAACATGAGGTATATCTTTAATGAGACAGTCTTCGAGCAAAGGACACATGATATATAAATATATGCAAAACTCATCAGTAAACTTACTATACTACTCTAATAAGAGAGGACACAAACAACCTTGTCAACTGTCACATTAGAATCTATTGTTCAAATAAATATAACAGAATGGTAAAATCATGTCCAGATTTTGGATCTGAAATACAAAGTTGCCTCTGGTTCATTGCCACACACACACACACACACACACACAAAAGTCATAATATTTAAACTCTTAGCCTCACTTGAATGAACTACAAAATCAGTGGTAATGATTTCTGTACGATTATGTTATAAAGTAACAACTACAAGTTTTTAGTGAACAAATTGATATAATTGGGTACAATTAAAAATTAATTATAAATTAATCAAATTAATTATAAATTAACATTTTGTCACAAAGGCCTGGCTGAAGCTTTAAATATAATCTATCTCTAAATATCTGAAGTCAGTTTCCCTCACCTGTTTTAACTCCAATATTATACACATAAATGTCATCTCATGTGGTAATTATATTTTAGGAAATTCTGAAAAATTAATAAGATTAGACTTACCAAAGGATACTTAGAAGTTCAGGTAAAATCATATATACATTAATTCATTTACTGTGATTAAATATGATAAAAATCAAAGGTACCATGGCATAATTTATATTTCATATTAATCAGCATGAGTTTTAGGGCCTATTATGCAATAGTATGCATTCTTTGAGGAACATTCTATATTGTTGGAATTTCTGCTCTGTCACTTAATATCCATGTGGACATTGACTGAACATGTATTTTCTCTCACTGTCAGAGCTTTTGTCATCTATAAAATGGCAATAATAGTATTACCTACTAATGGGATAATTGTGTGGATTGAATGAATTTATACTTTTGGAACACAGTCTTTCACTTAAGAAGAGTTTGTCAAATGTTGAATATGATTATTCACTATTTTAATATAAACTACATCTATATTATAATGAGGAGTTTATTAATATTAGGAAATATCATAACTTTCAAATCCTTAAATCTTAGCTATCTACCCAAATGTAGTTAGCCCAACTAAGGAAAACTGCTGCAAGATGTAATGATCTCTTAGCTTAGTCATTTGCTCTTAAAATATTTCTCTTACAGTGCTTATTTCTCATTATAAAGTAATGGGTTCAAATTGAAGGCAATATATGTGACCATACTTGCTTCCATCCAGTGAACTTGTCACAGTAAAACAACATCAGAAGAACAGCTTTGATTCTCCACAGAGTCCTAAGCTTTTGTTTATGGTATTTTTTTTTTTTAACTATGGACAACATAGCACACAACCTTTGTATATCACAGCAAACTGCCCCTGAACTTTTAAACCAATATTTAATTTGGTATTTGATGAGTATAAGTAATCTAACAGTTATATAAAAATAATTATGACTATTTTTGTTATTGCATGCACTATTCTTAGGTATATGAAAGTTTCAAAGAAATACAGTATTTTAAATGAGTGTTAAATGGTCAAAGAAATGTAAAGAAGTAGTAGTGCAAAAGTGGACTTCATGTAAGTCAGTAGTCTATTTTAATAGAAAGATACAAATCTATAACCCGGTTAGAAAATATTACAAATGTTGTCAAATGATTTTTAAATATTAGCTGAGCTAGTTTTAACCCTGGACTTATTCATACAATTAGGTTTTTTTCCCCGCAACATTCAATCAGGAGCTATATATTCCTATAAAGCACTGCTCTCTAGTATGTTCAAATCATTGGCTTTGAGAAGTCATATAGGATGTTTTAACTCATAACAGATGGAAAATGTGTTGAAAACCAAGGAATTCAATGGTAATAAGTAGGCTTCTATATCTTAGAAAGCTGTGTAAGACTAAGTACATAAAATTAACAAATAAATGGTAGATTAGGGAAGTGTGACTGTGACATAAGTATTTTTTGCCACAAAGGTGAAAACTAGTACTAGGAAGAGAACTGAAAGAAGGCAAGGTCCTGAGAGCTGACCTGACAGGCCAACTGTCTGGGCTGAGTTTCATAGTGTCATTTGGACCTGAGAAGCGACTTACAAAGTACAAGGTCTACCAAAACAATATAGAAGAGCATCCATTTTCTTTCTAATCCCCTGAGAACCATATGGAATTATCAAAGAGGAAGACAGATATCCTAGAGAGGACAGGAAGGGTGCATAGATCTGATACAGGAAAGCACATAGGGGAAAAAAGAAAAAAGATGTGAGGACAGGTTATAGTGCAGGTCTGACAGGTATCATAAGTTTCAGCACTCACCAGACAGGTGAGTGGGCACTAGTAGCGATGGCAAGATGTCCCATCCTGGCACCATGATAATTAGTAACCAGGCTTAGCAACCCTCCTGGAACCAATTTTTCCAGGGAGAAAAGATACACAAGGGAAGGTGAAGAATCTGGAACTAAGTGAAAATTTTCCTCAAAGACTGAATTTCAAATCAGAAGTGACTGAATTATTCTGCATTGGGAGCAATAAATTTTCTGCTACTGCGCATAAAGAAGGTTTAGGAGGTAAACTTACATATTTATTTTTTTTAAAAGCTATAATTTTGTACATCTCAGTTGTAGTACTCAAAAATTCATGAATGTATGCAACACTAGATAAAGGAGGTTGGAAAATTACAACATGGAATTTAGACATGAGACACGCTATTTTTACTTAGTTTAAAAAGTCAACCACAGGGGCGCCCAGGTGGCTCAGCCAACAAGTGTCTGCCTTCAGCTCAGGTCATGATCCCAGGGTCCTGGGATAAAGCCCCCCATCGGGCTCCCTGCTCAGCGGTAAGCCTGCTTCTCCCTCTCACACTCCCCCTTGGTTGTGTTCCCTCTCTCGCTGTCTCTGTCAAATAAATAAATAAATAAATAAAATCTTTAAAAAAAAAAAAACCTTAATCACAGACTGATTCTTTAGTTGCTATTACAGAACTGATATGAACAAGAAATCCATGGAGTCTAAACTCATGACCCTTACAGACTTCCAGACATCTCAATACTGAAGAACATGTGGTACTATTGTGAAGTGAACCCATTCAAATCTTTTGGTCACATTGATATTGTCACAAAATATGTAATAGATTCGCCAAGGAAATGATTGAACTCATCTGGTTTATTTCATTTTTACATCAAGGAAAATGCTGGCTTTTTATGGAGTTTCTCAATCTTATGTATAATTGCACCAAAAGGAAGAAAATATCTAAGAATAAATTTAACCAAGGAGGTGAGAGACTTATACTCTGAAAACTATAAGACATTGATAAAATTAATTGAAGAAGACACAAACAAATGGAAAGATATACCATGCTCATGAATTGGAAGAATTAGTATTGTTAAAATGTCTGTACTACCCAAAGCAATCTACAGATCCAGTGTAATCTGTATCAAAATACCAATAGTATTTTTCACACAACTAAATTATATATCCTAAAATTTGTATAGGACCACAAAATACCCTAAGTAGTCAAAGCAATCTTAAGAAAGAAGAACAAGCTGGAGGTATCACAATTCCAGACTTCAAGATATGCTACAAAACTACAGTCATCAAAACAATATGGTACTGGGACAAAATAAGACACATAGATAAAGGCAAAAGGACACAGTGCCCAGAAATACACCTATGTTTATATGGTCAATTAACCATAACAAAGGAGGCAAGAATATACAATGGGGAGAAGACAGTCTCTCCAATAAATGGTGCTGGGAAAACTGAAGAGCTACATACAAAACAATGAAACTGGACCACCTTTTTACAGCATATACAAAAATAAACTCAAAATGGATTAAAGACCTAACTGTGAAGCCCAAAACCATAGAAATCCTGGAAGAAAGTATTGGCAGTAATCTCTGTGCCATTGGCCTTAACAACATATTTATGGATATGTCTCTTCAGGCAATGGGAAAAAAAGCAAAAATAAACTATGGGGATTACACCAAAATAAAAGCTTCTGCTCAGTGAAGGAATCCAACAAAATAAAAAGTCAACCTAATGAATAGAAAAGATATTTGCAAATTAATATCCAATAAGGGGTTAATATCCAAAATATATAAAGAACTTGTACAACTCAACATAAAAGAAAAACTGATTAAAAATTGGACAGAAGACCTTGAATAGACATGTTTTCAAAGAAAACATACAGATGGCCGACACATGAAAATATGCTCAACATCAGGGAAATGCAAATCAAAAGCACAATGAGATATCACCTCACACCAGTCAGAATAGCTAATATGAAAACCACAAGAAATAACAAGTGTTGGCAAAGATGTGGAGAAAAGGGAACCCTCATTCACTGTTGGTGGGAACGTAAATTGGTGCAATCACTGTGGAAAATAGTATGGAGGTTTCTCAAAAAATTAGAAATAGAAATACCATATGATCCAGTAATTCCACTACCGGTTTATTACTCAAAGAAAATGAAAACACTAATTTGAAAAGATATATGTACCCCTAAGTTTATTGCAGCGTGATTTACAATAGCCAAAATATGGAAGCAACCCATATTTCTATTGATGGATAGATGGATAAAGATGCAGAATATTACTCAGCCATAAAAAGAGTATGAGATCTTGCCATTTGAGACAACATGGATAGACCTAGAGGATATTATGCTAAGTGAAATAAGTCAGACAGAGTATACAAATATCATATGATTTCACTTATATGTGAAATCTAAAAAAACAAAACAAATGAACAAACAAACAGAAACAAGCCCACAAATACAAAGAATAAACTGGCAGTTGCAAAAGGGGGTAAGGTGGGTGGTGGGTGAAATAGGTGAAGGGGATTAAGAGGTACAAATTTCAGCTATAAAATAAATAAGTCACAGAGATGCAATGTGTACCATATGTAATATAGTCAACAATATTGTATGGTGACTATACTTATGGTGGTGAACACTGAGTAGTGTATGGATGTGTCCAATCACTACGCAATACACCTGGAACTAATATAACATTGCATGTCAACTATACTTCAAGGATAAAAATTGCTTTAAAAAAATCAAGGTTTTTTGGGTTTTTTTGTTTTTTTTTTTCAGTTTAAATAAATTGAATAAAATGTATGAAACAACTTTGTGGAGGGTTCGTTCAATTTACAAACCTTAATTACGGCAACAAAGAATATTGGAAAAGCATTTCTTTTTCCATCTAAATCTTTTGGGGACTTGAAATAAAACTTCAAATTTGTGTTAGAAAAAGAATTTTCAAGCTTAAAGGTTAGTTTAAAAGTGAGTATTAATGAGTCAACAACTGCAGAAAATTAGTGAATGGTCTATGAAGGCAGGCAAATTCTAAAGTAAACATAAAATTGATTCTGATTATTTCCCTTAACTTTTTCTTTATTTCTCACATCCAATCTCTGACCCAGTTCTGCTAATTCTATATCCTTAATGCCTCTAGATTCTTCTGCTCCATTGCTGCTATAATCACCCTGGTGCAGCTTTTCATCATCTCTCACCCGAATTGCTTTACCAGTCCTAAAAACAATCTGAGTGTAGGCAGGCTGAGCATTGAACTACTCTGTACAATAGTACAGCTAGTGATTGGTTTAAAATGCAAATCTGATCAAGTAATTTACCTTCCTACCTAAAAATCACCTAACAGCTCCCACTTACTCTCAGAAAAGAAATTTCCTTATGAAACCAATTTATTTCTTTCTAGAAGTGAATTGGTTTAAAGAAAAGTAGCCAAAAGAGGGGGAAAAAAGAAAAAGAAAAAAGGAAGGTGCAGCTGTGAAGGCTCTGGAAGAATGAAGACTGAGGAAAGCCACGCAAAAGGATGGGCTTTGACAAACAGGAAGAAGGGGAAAGCATATTCCATGAGTAGATGCAGGGATAATGGAACCTACAAAGGGTAGAGGTATGAAATAGCATGCTGAATGCATTGAATATCAAATAATTCCATATGGTCAGAGCATGGGGAAGAGGCATATGGGAAGATTAGAGGTAAGAGACTACGTATCAGTGTGTATGTGTGGGAGGGGGTCATATATAAAGTTAAGATGGCTGCATCAATGCTTTTTGGTGACCGTTCGCTTATTTATATATAGGCGCTATAAACATGGCAGCTCTGGCTCTGGGGCAGCTATGAAGGAGAGTTTAGAGCAGAGAAACCTGCACAAAGGGAGCCTACTTAAAAGGCTAGTGGAAGACTTCCACTTTCTAGATGGTGAAATATTCTTCTGCCCTGTATTTTCTAGAAGGGCTCCCTCAATATAGCAAGTAGAAAAAACAAAAAACAAAACTCAAACTCTATTTCCCATGACCACAATACGTGAATATGGAAAACAGATGAAAGAATGATAAATGATTTAGCAAAGAGGAATAAAGAAAGAGTAAACCCGCAGGAGCCTGCAGAGGGAGACAGCAGAGCAGTGTAAGCAGATTTTCCCACAGAACTCCAGAGGAACGCAGGAAGTGTGGGCAGCAGACCAAATAGAAGGTGCGGTGAACCAGAGTCAAGAGGTCTGTGACTATTTGCCTCCCCCTCATGCTATCAAGAGCCAGTAAGTAGAGGCCAGGGAGAAGCCAGCTTTGAGTTACTAGGCAGACAGGAGGGTGGAGGCATGGGAATGAAAACAGGTTAAATGAAATCATGCACCCTGATGTTGGGACTTCAGCAACTGTCTTCCCCTCTCCGTTCCTTCTCCTCCAGAAATGCAGGATTATATATCGCCCACCTTCAATCCACCCAGAAATGGAAATCTTTCTGACACCAGTGATCATCCCTAAGACCAATAGACATTCAGGTTCAAGGTAACCAGTCAATCAACCAGCTGGCCAGTGGATAGCCTGTAATGAATCGCAGAGGACAATAAGTATTGTGTGTTTGTAGGAGCACAGCTTTTCACTGTCTCATACTTGATAAAAACAGAGTTAGAGGTTACCAAACATTTGATGAAATCCTTTAAAATAAAATATAGATGCCAGATAAACAGATAAAAAGGAAGTCAGAATAAAACAGAATGCAAGTCAGGAGTAGAAGAAAACTTCAAGAATATTATAATATTGGTGTCTCCTACTTGGACTCTAAAAAAAGCCTGGCTTATAGCCTTTACGGCCATCTCTATGTCATCCATATAAATGATACACTCAGAGTTGTACAGTTGTGTGTGGCAGCCTTGATAGCTAATATAATAGAACTCTAAAAATGCCTTCATTTTTTTATTTTAAGAAAATACAAATATTTCTTTAATTTTTTTTTAAAAAAAGGCTTGATTTTAGTTGCAAAGGAGAAAACTTCTCAGTGCTGGCCAATATATTAAAATTCCAGTCCATGTCACATATATTAATAATAATATATTCCAGGACACCTGGGTGGCTCAGTTGGTTAAGCACCTGCCTTTGCCTCGGGTCATGATCCCAGGGTCCTGGGATAGAGTCCAGCATCGGGCTCTCCAGTCAGGTGGGAGTCTGCTTCTCCCTCTCCCTCTGTTGCTCCCCCTGCATGGGCTCTCTCTCTCTCCTCTAACAAATAAATAAACTCTTTAAAAATAATAATAATATATTCCATGTGAAGGGATTACCAGTCTTAAGTAAACACGAAAAAGCTTCATATACATGCATGTTACTTTCCGTTAATACTGCATTTAACTTTCCCAGTTCAAGAGATAACTTCCTATCTGAGAAAAGAAGACACCTAAGCTGTCTACTGTATTTATTGTGGCCATAAGCCAGATGGAGCAAATAATCAACATCGATATTTTCAACTCTGATACACACAACCCTACCCATCCCAGTGATACGCTTCCTTCATACGTAGCTGTAAAATGCACCACTTACCTCAAGTTTCAGATTTTACTGGAATCAAAATTATATTGATATTTTCACTTACGACTGCATTTGTCTGTTTAAATTTATAGCCACAAATTATTAGCTTGGACTGTAATGAAATCTATTTTCACTCCGGGGATAGAAAAATTTTAGATGAACAGATATAGACCTCAAGGTAAGCAGATAGGAAAGGAAAGGATAGGACTTATTGTGTGAACTCCAGTGTGTTCTGATTTTTTTCACCTGTGGTTTCTTTGTAGAGAAAAATAACCACGGCCATAATACGAACCGTGGCATCCATTATCAAATCAAACCAGCCAACACTGACCAGTGTTATGCTGGGTATCGGAGGCAACACTAAAAAGTAAAAGGCACATAGTTTGTCCTTGATGAGGGAGGGTAGGAGGGGGAAGGGAACAGGTTAGCCAATTTTGAGAACCCGCTAGGTCTTCTCCACAATGATGCCTGCCTGGTCTTTCCCCCACCTCACCTATTGAGTGGCATTCCAGCTATCAGATTCTTTGTCCAAATCATCACTTCCCATGCTCTTGTGAAGACTCTTCACCATTCACTTGAGGCCATATGCATCACTCTCTAATTTTTGCTACTCCAAATGTAAGGAATACTTTGTCTCCTGAGTCAGTATTTTCTCCCCTAACCTTAAGTATTAATCATCCTGGGCAATTTCTTTATTGGTGTGGACTATCCGTCAAACACTATGCCAGAAATTAAATATATAATGAAGAACCAACTACTTTGTCTCAAACACATAGTGCCTATTATTAATAATCTTCTCTTCTACACACAATATGGCATTTTGTAAATTTTTGGAAAACAAGTTGAATCTTACGATTACGTAACACGATTCTTGTATTAGTGTGTGTGTATGCTCCGCACCCAACATAGGGCTTAAACTCATGACCCTGAGAATAAGAGTTGCATGCTTTTTAGACTAAAGCAGCCAGGCACCCAGTTCTGCTATTAATTTAAATTTTATTTCACTTAATCTCAATCGCATTTCCACTGTTACCAGCAGTATGACAAGAAAAAAAGAGTGTGTTTTGGGGGGGGGGGTGTTACTCAGAATTCTTTCTCCAAGATGTAGTGTCTATTAGTAATAGTGTTGAGAGTAAAGCACTGTCTTAAACATGTAAAATAACTTAATTCACTCAATCCTCAAAGCTCCCTAAGAGGCTACTATCATTCCATTTGAGAGATGAGGATCTTGAAACCGAGAAGTGAAGTATTTTCCCCACGTCACGACAGTAAGTGCTGCACGGAACCCAGATTTTCTGGCTCAAAATCCACACTCTCAGCCCAAACAAAAGGTAATATTTCATTTACGAGCCTTCCCTAATTCCAGCCTCCTATAGTTATTTCCATTATATCTGACATCCATCTCAAAGTATGGTGAAAAGCCTCCTTTACTTGACTGCTACAACATCTGGCATTTATAGAATGCTCTATGGGGAATGCATCCCAACGGCTTGCAAAATTCTAATAATGCAGGTGACAACATGAGCTAAAATCTGCATATCAAACTGTACCAAAGGGTATTTTAGGAAAACAGTGAAGAGAACTTTTAGTACTCACACTTTTCTAGGGGGAACAAGGGCATGCAACTTGAGATTCTTTTACTTTCCTTTTATCTCAGTCTGTAACTCATGTAAATTGATAATGGAAATGAATTCAAGTTAAATACTAGCAACCACCGTCCAAAGACCAAATCACATGGCCGATAATATGTAAGAAAATAATGTTGGTGAAACATAGAGAGTAAACATGTCTATGTCTTAGCATTTCAGAGTTTCTAGGCTTCTGAATTAGGTATCTCCAATCACATACCAGTAATTAGCAGTGAGGAATTGGCTGAGAGAAATGCTTAGTGTAAACCAGTGATTCCCAAAGTATGGTCATGGATCAACACCGTCAGAGTCATCCAGGAACTTGTTAGAAATGCAAGTTCTCAGTCCTCATCACAGATCTACTGACTCAGAAACCCTGGAAGTGCGGTCAGGAACCTGAGTTTTAACAAGCCCTCCAAGTGATTCTGATGGTGCTAATATTTAAGAAACCCTGGCACAGATGAATGCTGTTCACAGAACTGCTTTTATTTCTAGCACTTTAAACTGTATTTTAATGTAAAGAGGATGCTATTTCATTGTAAGGGAAAGGCAGCAAAAGACTTACAGCTTATATAGTATTTCCCCTTACCACCTCAATGTTTCTTGCTACCAAGAAAAACACACCGAGCCCATAAAATACTGATTGAAAATGCCCTTTGCAAACCATTCATTCCCATGTTTTAAATCCTTTAAATGATGAGTGATAAAGGTAAGCATCCATTTCAAAGGGTTTTTTCCAAATTAAAAAAAAAAATCTTTATTTAGAAAGAGGTGAAGAAGGAGTGGTTTGTATTTACTTAGGCTGAAAACATAGAACTTGGAAGCTGAGAGAGAACACACTTCCTGCTGTGCTAAAAAGCCACAGTGGAAAATAATGGAAATATAAATGCATCACCCTAGGGGTCATAATACATCCAGCCAGACATCAGGAGGCAGCAGGAGTAACATTTCTGGGGGAAAAAAGGACACTTTTCAAAATATTTGTTCTCCTAACATCTTTCTTTCCTTTCTGCAACATAACTCTAAGCAAACGCAATACTACTTGGAAGATTTTCCTTGAGCCTTACTAGAACCTATTCTATTTTCATAAATATGTGAAATGCTTGAAACGATCACAAACTAGAAAATACACACACATATGTGACACATGGTGAGATCTGTAATCTAGTTTGCGATTTCCTAAAGACACTTCAATGAAAAAAATAAATAAAAAGTAAATTAAAAAAAAATAAAGACGTCTCAGTGGACCCACGTTATATTCCAATCAGACAATGATTTATCAGCTTCCCGCAGGTGGTTTCTCTTCCTGCGGGGACATGTTATAGCGTCACATCACCACGGGGAGGGGCTCGAGCCACGTAACTCAAGCCCATCAGTCAACAGCGGTTGCTACTGTGCCGCTGGGTCACACTGCAAAGGAAAACTGCTGACATGACGAAACAGCCCCAAGAGTCAGGCTCCTGACCACTGAGAGAGTATCAATTCTTTAGAAGTCACCACACTGTCACCTTAAAAACCACCCTATTTCATCCTGAAATCCTTTCATTTTAAATGAACCCCAATTGCGAGATTGCTAAGGATTCCATCTGAATCCCTTACAAATTACTGTACTACAATAAATAAAGTGGAGAAGAAAGTGGAAAAAAGAAACCAAAAACACAGGTTGCTTACTATATGATTTGATATTGTATTTGCATGCAAACACAAGCAAAGAAAAACCAAAGATTCCAACTAGGCCAATATTTTAAGTTCAAGTCCATAAACCAAATTTTAGTCTGTTTCCTTGTAAAACCTAGTCCTATGATTGAAGTTTTTCCTCAAGAGGCATGTGAAGTGTTGTGTGAAACATGTGCCCAACACAGATGACTCAGGAAGTCAAACTTCTCACTAAGCAGGGAGGATGATCTGAGTTGATGTCCTTGAGCTCCTAACCCCTCCAAGAAGAAAGATAAAGTTAAATTGTGAAGGATATCAGAGTGAAAAGGATGGTGCCTGGAGTCAGAAATTCTAGACTCCATTCCAAGTCCCACCACTTATTAAAGGATGGTGCCTGGAGTCAGAAATTCTAGACTCCATTCCAAGTCCCACCACTTATTAAAGGATCCCGAGTTTCCTCCTTTTTGATGAAAGGATCACATTCTGACCCACCCTGCCTCTCTCCTAGGATTATTGTGAGGATTAACTGTATTAGAAAACATTTGCAAAAGCAAAATGCGTTATACATTAAAAGGCATCATTATTATAATCAATAACATGTTACCCACAAATTACATTCGAAATCATATTCCCCCAAAACATACAATAATTTCAAATAATATTGCCCATGCATAGTGAGAGGGACTACTCTTTGTTTTTTAATTGCATTAATGACACACAGAAACTAATTTGTTTCCATAAAATAAACTTACCTTGAATTTCTTCCCTGTCCATTAATGGTATTATCTAGTCTGTTCCAAAAATGTTATAATACTTCAGCCCTGTGTTTTGACAATGGATGATTGTACAACTATTCAAGTTTTATGAAGGGTTAACCCCGGCAAGAATGCACTTCCAGCTTCTTCATGACTGGTAGTCCCCCACAGGCACACCTTGTCCGGGAACTTACTACACTCAAGCTGCTGTTTGGCAAAATTTGTGTTCTACATTCCATAGCATAGAATATTCTCTAGGAAACGCACAGGGACTTCTCTTTTCCTTACATGTAAGTGGGCACACGTGGACTAGTTCTCACCAATGGAATACGAGCTGGAGTGATATGCTTCTCCTCCAAGCCTGCCCATACAATACTCCTTACCCTATTCTCCATCCCTTTTGCCCGGTTGGCTAGAAACACATACTAGGCAGGATGTAGAAGCTGCCTAAAAAAAATGGCAGTTTCCATCAGTATGAGTTTCTGAGTGACTGCTCAAAACAGAACATCCCAACTCCACACCCAACAACCAGGAAACACCTTGGACTGTGCATACATGACAGATTAACAGCTATTGTGGGGAACCATTGAAATCTAGGAACTTATTACCGGCTGGTGTTAATTTAATTACAGACACTCTCTCTTTGCAGCCGAAGACTCTTTGAAGAACACCTCCCCTATATCCAAGAATTCAACTGTGAGTCCAATAGAGGGCTAACTTTCATTCCCAATATTTCTATTTTCCTTCCAGATGCCATTGCCCTGGACCCACAATCCTTACCAAGGACTTTCTCTTCATTCTTGATATTCTTTTCATTAATTCATTGAATGTGCATTTTTTAAGCATGAGCTCTTCATCACTAGGAACTCCTCTCTCTCCTTTCTGAAACTCTGAGCTTGGACTCCTAGCAGTTCTCTTCAGCTTGTTACTACTCCTGGGTGGGGTTGTTGGCATAGGTTGGTCAAATTTCCATATCTGGTATTTCTGAGACTTGGTATAAAATTTGGAGTTTTTTTCAACAATGATGAAAACACAACTAAGTATTGAACATATCTGGCATTTGAGTATGAAATTAAATTTGATGGCTTAAAATATATGTAAAAACATAAACAATGGTTTTTAATATTCAGAATCCTTCACTCTCATAATCTAGTTGATAGAACTCTGCAGTGTTAGAAAATGTATTTCTTAATTTCTCAAATTAGATTTACGTTTTGCCGTATACTCTTGTGACATTCCTTACTCTCTTTTTTAGGTGCATTTACGTGCAAAGAAAATACCATTTATAATACTAATTATGGTATTTAAAATAAAAATTAAATATCCAATAATAGGGAAATTATTATAAAACATGATTTATTCACACTATGAAATAATGAGTAGGCATTAGAAATAGGAATTATGATACTTGTATAGCAAAATGAAAAAGTAGGGTGCAAAAAAAGTAGAATATAGAACAATCTTGAGATGTGCCTATAAAAAATAGTAGAAGTAAATGCACGTTATACCAGTATTTGGAATGAGGGTGATTAGTTTTATAGATTAATTATTATAATTTTATATTTATTAGAAATATATATTATTTATATTTATGTAATTTATATATAATTTTATATTTTAAAATTCTGTTTAATTATATTTCACATATAATTAAAATTGATTTCAAAGCATTACCTCACAGGTATTCCAAGAAAATTAGTGAGAATACTACAGAACATGCTTTGGTTTTCTAGGGGGGAATAAAAGAAGATGCAGTGAGACTTTGAATTCACATCAGTAATATGAACTCTCATTATTTACTATCATTCCCATAGAGAGAGCCACAAGTAACAAGAGGGGTTTCGGACCACACATAGGTTGAGGGACACATGTCAAGCTCACAAGAGTAAAGACAACTCTGAATAAAGGTAAGGGCCAAAGCTTGCACGTGGCCCGCAAGGGAAAAGTACTCGAGAGTGGCCCCTTGAGGTCCAGAAAGTCAGATCAATACTTTTGTAGGATAACAACAGAGAGCAGGCACGCAGGAACTGCAAAAGTCAGAATAAACATGATGAGAGATTTTCCCAGAAGTAGAAGAGCAGAGGTAGGTGAATAACTGAAAGACCAAGGGATCAGACGAGAAGCAGGATGTTCCTAGGGGCCCAGTGAACAGAAAAGCAATTAGAAGATCAAATGCAAAGCAGTGGTTCACAGCTCAGAGATTTTCAAACACAGAGGCAGTGAACTATCCCAGAGTAGTTACTCTGGCATCTTCAGGGAGAGCAGGTAATTGGAACTGATGGCTGAATTAAGGAGTGTCTTTGGGGTTGACAGAGACAGCAGTTCCTTTAAGCAAATGACCAGAAGCCCTTGCCCTGCAAATTCACTGACAGAAAGATTCAGAGATATAGCTTTGATCTAATTGCCACAGTTCCCACTAAGTCATGATGGGGACCCCACCCCAGTACAGGATTTACTGCCACGTGCTAGGCACTTCACAGGTATTATATCAGTTATCTTCCAAAGGACCCTATGAGATGGGCACTGCTATATTCATGTTACATAGGAGACACCTGAAGATCAGATCAGTTTACCAACTTGACCAAAGTCAATAAATAGTAAATCAAAGAGCCAGGTTGGAAATTGCTTCTCTCTAACATCCACACATTTTCAACAACACAACACTATCTTCTCTGTTAGTATAAACAATAAAAAAGGGTAACTTTACATTTTTCAAGGTGCTTGTCCTTGTACTGCCCTTTATATGCCTGGAAAATAACTGCTTTCCCTAAGAATATGTCACTTATATGTCACTTTAACCCTGTTTTTCAGTAGATCTTTCATCTTTTCACATTAGAAGCCTCATTAACTTCAAGGTTAAGGGATTTAGCTATGAGAAAAAACTTATTGCTAGACAACCCTTCTCAAGTCTGTTCCAAGATGCAGCTGTTAAAAACAACAATGTTTTTTGGCTGTAATACATTTGGGTTAATGACAGGCACCATTTGTTGGTCACCTGGGCTGCCAGTCTCAATGGCTGGGGAACGATAGCTAATTCTGAGTGGCAGGATTGTAAAGGGCACTTTTGCCCCATGGCTACAGGTCTCCAACAGTTCTGTGTTTAAGAAAGATGAAATGTGGGTCTTCATTGCTATGACTCCACCAACTATTTACAGTTGGCATTAATTTAGCAGAAGAACATCTACTAGTCTCTAAAATTTCAAATTATAATTTGAAAAAAAGTAACATTTATAGAATTCCATTTCTTAAAGATACATGTCCTCAGTTACTAGATTTATAATAACCAAAACAAACCCCAAAACAAAACAAAACAAAAAGACCCCAAACACCTCACATCTTTTCTCAAAGTAGTCTAAATTTAAGGTTAAGCCTTTGTCAAAATGTATTGAATATTTCACATACCCAAGCCTTAAATTAGCTTTAAATTTCAGCTTCTTCACTAGCAGTTGACCCTTGAGAATGGGTGTCCTTCTCATGTTTTTATAATGAGATCATTAGAAACCCACTTTTTCCATCTAAAATTCTCTACTCAGAAATACTTATAGCCCTTCCGTTCCCTTTGTTGACAAGGGTATGGGGAGATACCCCCAAAGAACCAGAATGGTGATATCTGAACGTCTCATACTCTTCCCATTCACAAGGAAAATTGGTCACTAATGTCATTTTATTTTCTGATAATCTTTTCTTTCCCAAGACAAGTAGCATTCCAAATGTAATTTTTTTTAAATCAGATTGATTTTTTTTTTAAGAATTTATTTATTTGACAGAGATAGAGACAGCCAGTGAGAGAGGGAACACAAGCAGGGGGAGTGGGAGAGGAAGAAGCAGGCTCACAGCAGAAGAGCCTGATGTGGGGCTCGATCCCATAACGCCAGGATCACGCCCTGAGCCGGAGGCAGAAGCTTAACCGCTGTGCCACCCAGGCGCCCCACCAAATGTAATTTTTTTAAAATATAACATTTTGTGACAAACGTTGATGGTTAACATTTGGATTTATGCTTGCAAATCAAGTACAAAATGATGACAACTATTTGGCTACATGACCTGAGTGTTTGAGTATGGGGGCATAAAAGATAGTTCAAACATTTATATTTGTCTTTCAGCTAGTTCGACTTCTCACAATACAGCTGACCCTTGAACGACACGGGTTTGAACTGTGCGGATCCCCTCACATGCAGATGTTTTACTAATAAACACAGTACAGTACTATAAATGTATTTGCTCTTCCTTATGATTTTTTATTTAATTTAATTAATTAATTTATTTATTTTTAAAAGATTTTATTTATTTATTTATTTAACAGAGAGAGAGAGACAGCCAGCGAGAGAGGGAACACAAGCAGGGGGAGTGGGAGAGGAAGAAGCAGGCTCCCAGCAGAGGAGCCTGATGTGGGGCTCGATCCCAGAGCATCGGGATCACGCCCTGAGTCGAAGGCAGATGCTTAACGCCTGCGCCACCCAGGCGCCCCTCCTTATGATTTTTTTAAAATAAAGATTTTATTTATTTATTTTAGAGAGAGAGAGCATGCACAAACAGGAGAGAGGGTCAGAAAGAGAGGGAGAGAGAGAATCTCAGGCTGACTCCACGCTAAGTGCAGAGCAAAACACAGGCTCCATCTAATGTCCCTGAGATCATGACCTGAGCTGAAACCAAGAGCTGCACGCCTAACCGAGTCACCTACACATCCCTTCCTCACGATTTTCTCAACAGCATTTTCCTCTAGCTTACTTGATTGTTAGAATGCAGCACATAATCCATATAACATGCAAAATATGTGTTCATCAACTATTTATGTTTCAGTAGGGCTTCCAGTCAATAGTAGGCTTTTAGTAGTTAAGTTTTCGGGGAGTCAAAAGTTACATGTGGATTTTGGAGTGTGCAGTTGGGGGGCCCTAACTCCCATGCTGTTCAAGGGTCAACTGTATACATTTCTTTAAAACTAAGTTCCCATAATACCAAGTCAATCGTGTTTCAAGAAAAACTCGATGAAGTATTTCTTTCTCTGAAATTTGTAAAAAGGTCAGTTAGGACTTAAGTCATTTTATAGTTTTGGGGCTTTTTATTATATTTTTTAAAATTTTATCAATTCCATTTTTTTCATGTCTAATATTAAACCGTTCTTAAAACACAATCCACTTTTTTTTTTCAAAGAAAAGAAAACAGTTTGAGTTGGATGAAGCAATTGAGAAAATTAAGTAATATAGAGAGCATGGTGTTCTTTATTTAAATATTAAGTATGAGTTTTATTTATTTTTTATAAAGATTTTATTTATTTATTTGAGAGAGAATGAGTGAGAGAGAGAGTGCACAAGTGGGGGAGAGGGGCAGAGAGAGAGAGGGAGAGGGAGAAGCACACTCCCCACTGAGCACGGAGCCCAATGCCATGCGGGGCTCGATCTCAGGACCTCGGGTTCATCACCTGAGCTGAAGGCAGACACTTAACTGACTGACCCAGGCATCCCAAGTCTGAGTTTGAGAGTGCTAATTATATATACTCGAGTAATAGTAATAATAACAGTAAAGTGTATTGAGCTCTTACTAGGTGCTAGGCACTATGCTATGTTCTAACAGGCACAATTAAAGCAATCCTCAAAACAACAACACTAAAGAAAGTTATCACTATTCTTATTTTGCAGATGAGGAAACTAAGGTTTAGAGATACTGAGCAATGTGCCAAAGATCTCACAGGAGGTAAGTGGCTGAGCCTGGAGTGCTACCCAAGACTAACACACTCTGGAGCTCTTCGTAGTACACTATGTTTTAAATGCATTTGATGAATATTGCTTAAAATGGTGTTAAGTCCTGAACCTGCCATTTTACAGTGTGATTTCTGAAACTAAAATATAAATAATTTTTCAGTTCTCTGTAGAAACCATGGGTTATTCCCTTCAGTTTCCAATCACATGGACCCAACAGTGACAGAAGGCAACCAGATCATCAAAGCTCAATTAGGTTTTTAGATTGAATAAACAGTGGCCATCTGAAACCCAGAATTCTGTTGGGTTAAATCTGAAAAATTTAAGCAAAGGGAGTATAATTGCCACTAAGCACAGTGTACATGCAGATTGTCTTGATGAAAACATGTCTATTCTTACAAGAAAACAGATGTTTGTTAAATTAACATGATTTATTTTGCCTTGAAATATATAATGATGCCCTTTAGTGGTTGCTAGGTAACTTATTTTAGTTTAAAAAACCAACTACATTACAGACTTTAGAATATTTTTCTTAATTATATATTTTCATAAAGAAGGGGGTTAAAAAGTAAGGCACAAGGTCATGGCTTGATTTAACATGATACAGTCCTTACTATCCCCAATTCCAACTAAGCAGAATTGCAATAATGCTGTGTGAGGATTTTCCTAAGATAAGCGGGAGCTCAATAGTTGAAGACTCCTTTTCTACCTATACCCCAATAGTTGAAGTCTAATTTGACAACAGCCATGTAAGCCTCTGGTATGAAAGTTCTAAATAGACTGATTTGGGGCACCTGGGTGGCTCAGTCAGTTAAGCATCTGACTGGATTTCAGCTCAGGTCATGATTTCAGGGTCATGAGATCCAGCCCTGCTTTGGGCTCCACGTTAAGCGGGGAGGCTGCTTGAGATTCTCTCCCTCTGCCTCTGCCCCTCCACCCTGCATGTGCACTCTCTCTCTCTAAAATGAAATGAAATGAAATGAAATGAAATGAAATGAAATGAAATGAAATGAAATAAGTAGACTAATTCATCTATGTTTCCTTCATTTCATTTGAACAATGTCTCAATTCATGTGGATTCCTGGTGAAGAGTTAGCAGGGCAAGAAATCTTTTACCACACTTCAACTCTTATCTCAGACTGATCCATGATTAAGAGCCTGCTCTCCATGCATCCATTTCTTTTTGCCATGGACACCAAATATTTGCTCTAATTGTTCTCTTTCTGTGATAGTCCTACTCATTCCAAAACCAAGTTTCTCTTCCTAGTTCAATCACTAAAAATGCCACTTCTTCCCCTATGTTATTGACTTTGAAAATACCCTTTTTTCTTATAGTCCCTTTAAGCCAGCTCTCTGGCTCCTTCTTTCCCCTTGCTTGAATAAATTACCTGGCCAGTTATATATGTTTTCTTTGGTAGTTCATAATAATGGTCACAGTTGTCACTTTTCTCATAATGGTATGGAATCTATTTCTCTCTCCTTGAATTAAACTGGCATCTGACCGACTTTGTTCAATGTGACTTTGGCAACATGACATAAGCACACCCTAGAAAAGCACACTGTACAATGGGTCTTCCCTGTTTGCTGCTCTTAGAACTCCGAGCTGCCATGTGAATAATCCTGGAGAATTCGAGGTAAGACTGTGGGGCGAGAAACCCCAGTTGCCCCAGCTACATCAGAGGAAGCCATCATACATCAGCCTGACGAAACCATACAACCCTCAGAACCAGTCACCTGGCTGACTTGTAACTGACCCCAAACATGAATGAGCCCATGCAGCAGAGATAACCTGTCCTGATGAGACCAGCCCAATCATCAACCTACAAAGTTGTGACCTCAATGTATGGTTGTTATCTTACGATAAGGAGTTTGGGGTTACTTGGTTTTGTAGCAAAACTACCTAATGCATTTTCCAATAACTCAAAATAGATGTGGATATGCTAACAGAATCAGTAGTTAATAGCTCTGGAGTAGCTGGGATAAAAGATCTCTGTAATACAGACTATGATCACACTCAGCCAAATGGTTTCTGTTTATGGATCAGTGGCTAACAGAATGTAGATCTGTTATATTTCCTGAAAAAAAAAATTTCCTCAAAGAAAATAGCCTTGACCATGAAAACTTGTCCAAAGGAAGGGTCACAGAGTGGTGTTTAATATATTTCATTTAGGAAGAACTCTAATAAGGAAAGCAGGGGGAATCCCTAGGGTCCAGGAAGGAGACAGAAATATCACAACTGACCATTCCATATGGAAGGACACATGCCAGAATATTGTTCTTTAGGAATAAAGTGCTAATGCTTGATTTTGATTCAATCTGTGCTTTATACAGCCTGTTGATCCTCCTGCCTGAAAACGATACCATTGACCGTGTATAGGTGGATGGAATTTTACTAAATATCATTCCATGCTTTCCACCTTAAAGAATAGAAACCATCAATTAAAAGGAACCATTTGATCACTGCGTTTATTTTTATTTTATTTATTCACTTATTTTTTTAAGTAAGCTCCACACCCAACATGGGGCTTGAACTCATAACCCTGAGATCAAGAGTCATGTGCTCTACCAACTGAGCCAGACTTTACATGCAAAAAGTCACTGTATTGAGTCAGGGTCAGTCAGGTAAACAGAATCTACTCTTGATGTTTTACATAGAAAGAATTAAATTTGTGGCCATTGATGACAAAAATGATGGAAGCATCATGAAGACAAACAGGGTAAGTTTCACCCAGGTGTTAGCGAGAGCAGAAAGCCACTATCACTTCTACAGCAAGAGAGAAAATGAGCGTGGCATTCTGAATCCTAGAAGCAAGACTTAAGTGATGAAAGCTAGAGCTGGCAGGATAGGAGACCACAGAAGGCGAGACACACTCACTGCATGAAATGCCAACCTACAACCCCAGAGCAATCACTGATTAAAATACTTTCTGATACAACAGAAAAAAGGTGGAAGGTAGATTTTGTACTTTCCGTACAAATATACAATATTTGTATATTTGAAATATACAATAAAAGGCATGGAAAACCTGCCTTCCTCCTATTTCAACTAATGCCTGATCTTCTTTACTCTGTTTCTAATGTAATCTCTACACCATAAGCTCCTCTTTGGGTGGGATTTTAATCATTTTAATCATTTCTTCTTCCTTGACTTCCCTGCCTTTCCTTTGAAAGAGCTGGAATCAGAAAGGGGCTTTAGTCTTTCTCTTCAAAACAGTCCTCTGGATTTGTTCTTTCTTCTCTCAATGAAATATTGGATCAGTTGTACATATTTTCTCATGATTTTCAAATAATAAAGAGTTCCTTAGTTCTTGCATTAAGAAAATTTGCGCAATCAATGACTTCTGTAAGTCCAGTCTAGCTTCTAGGCATGGTATTCACTGTTCCCTCTGCTCATAATGCTGTTCCATCAGGAAATTGTCCGCATGCCCATTTCATTCATCTCTGTACTCAAATACCACAACTTCAGAGAAGCTGTCCTTAAATTCCTTGATAGGATACTTTCCTCACTGCAAATCTGTCACCTTCTAACTCCACATGTTGCTTTATTTTCTTCACATGCTTACCATCACCTGATGTACAATTGTCTCCCAATTCCCTCCATCCCCTCAATTAGAATGTAAGCTTCCTGTAATTCACCACTCTGTCTTGTTCATTGCTGTATCTCCAGTGGCTTGGACAAAGTCTAGTCCATGGGAATAAATATTGACAGGATAAATAAATGTCGGAGTAAAATGAATGAATGAGGAATACATGATACCACAGAGTACATATAGTAAATATCTTACCAATCTAACAACTTTTTTGTTGTTACAGCTCTACTAGAGAAAATAATACTGCAGTCAATTTAATTATTTCTTGGAGATAAAGTAATTATCTCCAAAGATCATAGAAAATCTACCCTCCTGATCCTGACAAATTTTTGCAGATAAAAAAATGGCAACACTTACATTAAAAGATACAAAGAATACACTATTTAGTTGAATTACTTGATTCTGGCTGGAAGACCTTTTCTTTCTTTGAACATGAAGAGACCCAGTGGGAAATGCCTGGCTTGCGTGTCTGCTTTTGTCAAACATTCAACAGTAACTGATAATCTCTACATCTGTTATTTATTTGACAACTCTCCAGAGGGCCATACAAGTGGAAATTTCAGAGAAGCCCTAAACAAACTCTGTAGCTCTATGCAATGCCAGGAAGAATTTGTAACTGTTATAGATGTGTTAGGTTTAATTCAATCATTCACACAAATGGCAACTTAGTGCTGCATTCTTCTGCTTGAAGTATGTAATGTGAAATTCTGTGATGTGTCCACTGTAGTATTTAAAAATAAAAATTAATTACACTTTGAAATTAAGCCACTCAACTCAGGGAGGAGGCAAAAGTCAATGAAAATTTGCAGCTGGTCAGGAAGTAAATCAAGGGTGGAGAGATTTTTGCAGAGCTCAGGAAGACAGGAGGATTGTAAGGCATGAAGGAAGACATTTAGATTTTGTTATGATGTTTTCAAGATTGTGACAATTGGAATGAAAAAGATGCAACCTATCTCCCTAAACTTATATTACATAACTAAACTCAATGATCTCAGAAATTAATGAGCTGCATTTGGCTTGGATTTTTTAAAGCCATTAAATGATCTGTTCTGTAAATAATATGTATGCTGCAATACATGCATTAGGCATAAAATGGAAAATACCAAGACCATAAAATAAAGACAAAACATGTATGCATTTCTTTATGTGGTAATGGATTTTCATTTACAGTTTTGAGGTAAAAATGTCTGTTTTCTGAATGTGAACAGATATCTGAAAATTGCTCTTTATAAGCTGCTCACTTTAGTACACAACAGATGAGGCAAAACCCCATGGACTGTCACTCTATATTCATGCAAGGGTGAAGAAAAAAAAAAAAAGCAAGACATACAGGTTATCCCACCAGGCACTAACTAATCTTTGAGGAAATTCCATCCATGCCTGTGATCATAATTTATTTTAATGGAATCCCCAAACAAGAAGTTGTCCTTCCGGTATAATTTTTAGATCAAAGCAAAATCATTTATCTTGCAATTTCATGACAGAAAAACATCTGCAGTAAAACACTAGAGAGCACTCCTCACTAAGGTATCAAAGTAACTGCTAAACTCAGAGGCCAGCTGAAGTACAAGGAGTAAAAGTCATCTGTGTACCTCCAAAAACATCTTACACCTTCTCAACTGATTGATTAACTGCTTGATGAGTCAATAAATGATTGAAGCTTTTGGTAGGAGTCAAAGGCATAATCTCTTTACATGCCAATAAGACCAAGAAGTACTAGCCTACAGAAGAGACTGTTGGACGATTCTCTCTTGAAGCAGTTTAAAAAGTTGGCATAGATACAAAATTTAAAAATTATGGGAAGCATTAACGGGCTAAACATCTGCTGAAATTTTCATTCAATTAAAAGCAGAGCATCATAAAACCTCAACTTGGCTTCCTTAACATGTCATGGCTCAGAGGTGAAGGGGGACTTCTGCTCTGAATATAATTAAGAGTCACAAAGAATTAAGGAAAAAAAGTCGAAATTCAATGTCTCTGTATTATACACCAGGCACAGTGCTTAAAAAAAAAAAGCTGTATGAGAAATCCAAGATCCCCATCAGACTGAAAAAGGGTATGTACACTAATCAGGAAGGAGAAGAGGCACATAACTAAGGAAACATACTTTTAAAATCCTCCAGCAAAAGCATGAAGCCCACTGTAAGAACTGTGTAAACACTGTAATTAGTTACATTCTAAAGACAGAACTTAAGCTAAGTGAGAGAAGGTAAAAACACTCAACTCTTATTTTCCTTCCAGCCTCTCTTCAGTAGTATAGTACAGTTATCATTCATGCGCACAACTCCCTGAGTTCAGAGTTCAATCTTTTAATAAATTATACCCTCTCTAGGTCAAACTATCCTGAAAACTTAAAAAAAATTAATGAAACAGAGTAAATACAGTACATAATACTCTTAGAATAATGCCTACTACATGGTTAAATACTAGTTAAATGTTACCTATGATCATCATCATAATCTTCATTCTTACTAAGATATATTAATCTTAGAGTGGTTTACTGAGTGGAGTAAATGTTACAGGAACTATTTAGAATTTTCTACCCATACCCCACACACCACTTTAAGTCGGCTGCTATTGGAATACACATTTGAATTCTCCTATTGCTCCTTCCTTCCTTTCGATTAGCTAAATGGCTCTCCTCTGAATAGAACGTCTATGTATATGATATATGAAGTAAAAGTATATGTATACATGACACATCAGCATATACAACATGTTTTGGGGCCAATTATGTGATTTTAAGTGTTTTCCCCTTCACTATGCACAGTTTTTCATGTCACAATGGACTTTAGAAATTACACTAAACAGAAGAGGGACGATAAATATAACTAGTACCTGGAAATAGCATCATGAAGGATCACTGAAGCAACTGAAGGTCAGAGAAAATACAGAAAAAAAGTTTTCTAGATACTTTAAACATACTAAAATCCTCGAGTATACATTATTTATTTCCCAAAGTTCTTGAAAAAAATATATCTTAAAGTAGTATACAGATGATGATGACAACAACAACAGAAACACACTTTTAAGAAATAGAGACTGATCCAATTTTCAAAACTGGGGAATATGTGTATTTACAGAACACTAGCTTGATGTGGACTTCGGGAAAAATTCTAGTGTGACATATTGAGCAATTGATTTGTGAGTACTTACAAATTGAAACGTGTCTAGCAATCAGATTTTGTTTACTAGGAACAAGTCAATTCAAATTAACACCATATCATTACAATTGGGTTAGTAGGTATTCCTGGGCCTGCAGACCCATCACTCCATTCTTTGCCTCCATGGGCATACTCTCGTTTCCCTGTGTGCCTGTATCCAAACTTCCCTCTTCTCAAAAGGACACAGGTCATTAGATTAGGGCCCACCCTAATCCAGTATGATCTCATCTTTACTTGACTACACTGGCAAAGACCCTGTTTCCAAACAAGGTCACATTCATGGGTACAATAGGTTAGGACTTCAACATATCTTTTGGGGGGATACAACTTAATCCCCTATAGTACTGTATTCCAGGCGTTTTACATTATGTTGTCTCAATTAATGGTTGCCATAAACTCAGTAGAGTAGATCTCATTCCCTTCTAATGATAAACAAGACTTGCTAAGATTAAGTGACTTTTTTAAGAATGACATAGCAAATAAAAGGCAGTCCTGATTTAAATATGGAACTGCCTAATTACAAAGCCTATGTCTCTGAAACTAGGGTATGAACACCCTGGAATTAAAAAGAAGTGCGGTCAGCAGTAGTACAGGAATCTTTTTGGTTAACATGGTCCATCTTCCACGGAAATCAATTTTATCTCCTGACAAGTGCTTAAAACATTAGTTTTGCATTAAAATTAAAACATTTTGTAATGGAATGGAAAATTTACAGAGGGTATTATAAATAATTTTCACTTCAAACATATTTCTCAGTCTGGAGGACTGATTTTTGGCACACATTTAAGTAATTCACTCCATCAGTCTGTAGATACTTTTTAAGTTAAAAAGAAATTAGAGAAGTGTTGCTGGAATAATAGGTGTTTTGTTTATAGGATGGATCATCATTTGCCAAGCTCTTGTGGAAAAAGTCCAGGATCAGATACAATTCTTTGAATCTAAACTGATAATAAGACAAAAAATCCTATAATCTGTCCTCATTAGCTGATCTTTTAACAGAAACACAGACAGAAGATTGAGATGGAAAATCTTAATTTTGGCACGATAGATCAACAGCTTTATAACTTTACTTGGTGGCAAAATTTCATGCTCTCCCTAGTCAATAGGTCAGGTATACCTTACAAAAATGCTAGATTCTAATCCCATTTTCTCAAGGGAATTTTAGATCTTCCAAAAGCTAGGACTGATCACCCCTCTGATTTTCTTTTATCGTGAAATCTTAGGGCACTGGAACACTTTTCTCATGAAGATGGCTCTTTGCTCTCTCCCCAGCCACACCGCTACCTACTTATTCTTCAGCTAATGTTTGGTTAAAATGACACCCCACTTCCCTAAGGGTATCCATTTATTCTTCATTCATTAACAATCTCTTTATTCTGCCTCTATTATTTGCTAGGTACTATACGACAGTCTGATAAAAGTAAAAAAAGATAGCCATTCACTTCTATCCCAAATACAGAAATTGGCAGGGGGCGGGGGTCCTTCTACCTCTTTTGTTGTTTATCTCTGCTTGTTAGCACCTATCTGCATCCTCACTATCTAGCTCTCTGGCTTTCTCTCCATGGTTTACTTATTGTTTCTCATTTTTGTTTTTTTGTTTTGTTCTGTTTGCTTTGTTCTGTTTTCCATTTACTAGTTTTCAAGCGATATGGCTTTGGAGGCATCGCACATTTTCTCTCTGAGCTCCCAGGGAACATCCTGAACACATATCATAGGGCACAGACTGTGTGCTTTCAGTTCTATTTTTCCACAGAGGTCACTTGTTTGGGTATCCTGGGCTTTCTGTGTCACTCATTTCATGTGTAGAGGGAATTGTTGGAACTGCAGGCTCCCAGATAGGAGGATTTAATGGTTCTTGTGGTCAGACAATAGCAAGTTGCTGAAGTTTAGAGCAAACATAAAATTAGGCATATGCAAGAGAGTGCTTTAGATTATAATAATTTTTTAGCAACCTGTTAAACATAATACCCCAAATTTCCTCCGTCATTCAACTCCCCGTGAAGCACAGGTTAAGATGCCTTAATAGTAAAGTAGTGCTATTCTAAAAATAACCTTAAAATGAAAATTGTAAGAACATTGTAAAGAGGTCTCAAGAATGACAACCAGCAAGACATTTAAATGACTGCTTGAATGATTATCTATCTTAGTCCCTAAAGGTATCTGTACCACCAGGGGAAAGGTATACTACACTCATTTTTAGACATTCATTTTTGTGTGATTAAATTGTGATACCATTAAAAATGTACATTGTAACTACAGGCTCTGAGGCCAGTTCAATCATTTCCATAGAATCTGTGATAAGTTATAAAAACCTGAGTGGCTCAGTTGGTTAAGCGCCTACTTTTGGCTCAGGTCTTGATCAGGGGCCTGGGATTGGGTTCCAAGTCAGACTCCCTGCTCAATGGAGAGGCTTTCTCCTTCTCCCACTCCTTCTGTCCCTCCCCACTGTGCGCACGCAATCTCTCTTTCTCTCTCTTCCAAACAAATAAAAAATCTTAAAAAAAAAAACTGAGGCAATTATTCCACAATATCTAAAGTATTCATGAAAAATTATTTGTATGAGAAAACGGGAAAGTAAATTCTGCATTTCCAGTGAATCATATTAGAGAACGGGTGATACATTCAAAAGGCAACTGAACTTCATCCCAGTAGCTGATTTTTAAAAGGCAAAAGTATGTTGTATGTTCCAATAAAATGTTCCAGAAAAGAGCTAGTTCTACTTGAAAGAGAACTAACAAGCTGGGCTGCTTTTCCTTCCATGACTACAAACACCAGCAGGTTGTACCAAAGTCTCCTTATCACATGATTTCTCTTTTTACACAGTGAGTTGGCATCTCTAGTGCTCCTTCCTCCTACCACTATTCACGCTAATCAACCTTGACCAGGGTGGAGCAGAGTCATTATATGGATGGAAACAGGCCTCTCTAAATTGAACTGATGTTCTAGCAAAATCAAGAAAGAATAATGTCCTTGAAAAATTTTCAACCACATATGTTCTGATACACATGTACTGATTTTTATTTCCTGTTTTAAAATTTATGTCATCTTTAATTATCAAACTGTTGTAAAATCCTATACCTACAAATGTAAGTGTTGTAACAACAGTAGCCACATTTTGAGTACTTGCTACATGCTAGGACTCATATTAGGAGTTTTACATAGGATCTAATGTAATGCTCACAGTAAAACGACAAGGCAAATATTATTATCCCAGTTTTACAGATAAGGAAACAGAAGCTAAGAAAACTTATGTAGCTTGAGCAGTGTCAAACAACAAATGGTCATGACTTGAATTCAGTCTGCCTGTTTTCACATCGATGTTCTTTCCACTGAACTATGGAATTTATGGTTTGTTTTTACTTTCAAATTCTTTAAATACAAACCGTTCAATCTATTTTCATAGGCAAGGGTAAAATTTTGTTATTAAACAGAAGGAGCAATCTGATCTATAAATTATGCAAAGGAGAAAAAACTCTTAGAAAGGTAAGCTGAGTGTTTCTCTGAAATATTGTGAATAGTAAGGCAGTGGAAAAATCCATCCATTAATCAAGGTCTTTAAGTTATACCTAAGCCAGTTATCAAGGGAACACATACATTTTTATGATGAATATTATTTTCAGAAAAAGAATATAAAATCCAAATATTATTATAAAATGAAATTTATCCAATCACCAAAAACTAGACACCAGGAGCCAGAGAGTAACAATATATTATTTATAAGTTGCATTCTCTATCTCTTAAAAATATCTGTCTTATTGTTTCTTTTTCCTCTAACGAACACATTTATGCACATTTTGATAAGTGATGCCTATTTAGAAAGCATTTTATATTTCTAAAATAAATAAATACACAAATAAATAAATAAAGATTTGCCAGCTTTCAGAGAAGCACAATATATTTAGCCCATAAGAAGTCATAAACAATATGTCAGCTTCAATACTTCCTAGATGCATATGCTATGCTGTTGGTTTTATATTATATTTACAATATGGCAATTTTATTATTTATGTATATTTTCCAATATGTAATTAGTATTCTATGTGGAAACAAGCAATTCTGAAAATAAGTTATTTTGAAACATCCTGCTGACAAATATATAATCTGTGATTGCTACTTACATACAAAACCTCATTTTGTTTTAAAATAAGAATAAAATATAAGAATATATGCCAAAAACCACTGTTAACCACAATTCTATAGTTTCTACATGGGGGTGGTTTATTTCTGGCTTTCCAGAATATTATGGAAAAAAATTATGTGGCAATCACTGTGTTTAATACACAGGCCACTAACTTTATTTAGCTATTCCTCACCGTGAAAAGAGTTACTCTCCTTAGAGTTAAATAGTGCTAGCTATTTTACTCCAGCTAATAAAGTGTTATAAAATAATAATAGTTTAATAGCTAACACCCAGATAGATTTCCTGTGAGCCAAACATTCATGTGAGCCCTTATATGAATTAAATCATTAAGTCCTCACAACAACCCTGTGAAGCAGGCACTATTTTATCTCTGTCGTACACAGAAAAAGAGGTAAAAAAAAAAATTGTCCAAATCGGACAGGCAGTGCGTGGTAGAGATCGGCTCTGAACCCAGGCTGTCTGGCTCAGAGTTTTAATACTCTGCTACACTGCTTCAAGATTATTTATGAATCCTTTAAACCTAGCCCAATACTCCAGTAAGCCTTCCTTCCTGGCAGAACTGATGGTCATCCTAATTTATGTGGATTGCAATAAATGTAAACTCATGCAAAGATTTAGCTGAAAGGGAGTTTATTTTGAAGCTTCAGAGGCTTGTCTGTCCTAAGGGCAGTGCTGGGTCTGGAAAACCCATAAGCAGGTAACTGAAATTAATTGGAAAGCCTTTGGGGAAAAAAGCTTGCTCATTCCTTTCTCCTCTTCTCCTTTCTCTTCTCTTCTCTTCCTCTCCCCCCTCCCCTCCTCTCTTCTCCTTCCCCCTCCTTTCTTCTTCTATCTCTCTGTCTCTATCTCTAATGTCTTTCAAGCCTGTTTTCCCCACTTCATTCTTTGCTAATGGGGCTGAACTGGCTTCCTCTGTTCTGCATGCCCAAGGCAAATCCAGGTCTGATATTTCTGAGATAATGCCCAATACCTATAGCTAACTACTTACACTCATGGTTGACAATTTCTAGGCAGAAAGAATAGAATTGGCATAGCTTGGATCAAAAATCCACCCTTTATCTAATCAGAAGTGACCGGAGTGGGCAAGGTTTCAAGGCACGCTACCCACTCAGTAGACTGTGGGAAAAACACTCATAGAAGTGAAGGAAACCAACAGGCACACATGACAGTTCTACTCCAGTATTTAATAGCAACCCAAATGTTCCAGTGAGCTCAGAAAGTTTCCTTTGTGATCAACACACAAAAGTAAATTACTATAGGCAAGCCTGGCTGGCTCAGTCAGAAGGGCGTGCAACTCTTGATCTTGGGGCCATGAGTTCAAGCCCTACACTGGGTGCAGAGATTACTTAAATGAATAAATAAATAAAACCTTAAAAAAATAATTTTTAAAAAAGTAAATTACTGTGGTAATATCTGGTTTATATTTTTATGGGTCTGGCCAGCCAGTTGCTATAGTTTTTATTAAACAATAAAATAACTACTATTGCTATAAATGATTAACATATTATTTTCAGATTCTGAGTTGCATTATGATTAATCCAAAAAACCTCCAAGAGTGAGAAAATCCATTAAATGAGAAAATAGAATCCAGTGGATATAAATATATAACTGAATATGAAAGCTGAAAATATAAGCTGAATGTATTTGAAAGGCGATGTGAAAAAGGAAAAAAAAATGCAAGCACTTACGGCACCAAACTTGGACAAATCACTCAAGTTTTCTAGGTTTTTGCCAACCTATAATTTAACTTATACATTTTGAAGGCCTCTCTACTTTTAAAATTATATGGCACTTTTTTCCCCTCCTACAAGTATAGTATTTGAGGAAATGATCTTAAATCTAAAGAGAACTTCCTTCAAACAAAATGATTCATTGACTATATAAAGACATGTATGGAAAAGAAAACCATCTTTCCACCTGCACGCTGCCAGTAAAATAAATAAATAAATAGAAATTATATATTTTGGGGGTTTCCCCCCAAATTATTTCTATAGCTTGTAATACATTTATTCATCTTAAATCTGAATTTTGGGATTCAAGTTGGCATTTAAAGAGTAGTAAGTCCCTGAAGACATAGATAACCATTTGTTATGCCAAAAGGTGAGTTTTTAATGAAATAATTTCAGATACATCCAAAGGCATTTAGAGACCAGGGGAAGAGCACATTGACTTCACTAGCACTGAGCAGTAAGTATAAAAAGAACTTTTCATTCCTTGATTTGTGCATTGAATTTATACGTTTTTTCAGATCTTTTTCTTAGTATTTTAGAAAATAAGGTCCTTGCTCAAACTAATGCAGCCATATGGCATGATCAGCACAGAAGGAAATCATACCCTGACTCCTGTGCAGATAAAGTATAGAAGGAAAATTAGAGTAGAGAGAAGTATAATGAAATAGTCATGCCAACAAGTTTTGGCTCTAAGCCCAAAATAAGTTAGGAAAAAAAAATTAAGGAAGTATGGCAGTAGTTCTAAAGTAAATTTAGTAAGTACTGCTGTGCCTTTCTGTTCCCTGTTGGCTTGGTTTTCATGACCACCTACCTTTTGGGATTATCTTTACTGCATTTTTCATAGCCCCTGTTTCATGGTCTACACAACATATAAACAACAAAATGGTTCATTCAATCTAATGGCTGATCAGCTAGTCAAACTACCAGTGTTCTGGAACTAAATCAGTGGAACCCATTCACAGAGTAAGCCATCAGTCCAGAAGCCAATTTTGGGTGTAGCACCGTCTTAATTAAAGAGGTTTAAGTAACAAAGATAATTCAGAGAAGTTTCACCATCAATAAAATACCAAGTCAAAGTTTCAGAGGTAATTTTTTAAAGCAACTTAAAACAACTAAAATATAATGCCAGAAATAACAGTTAAGAATAGCTATAACTTGTTTCAGAGATAGGAATAAAGTTAAGGACAATTATGATGAAATCACGTACTCTACAGCCCCGACCCTTCTTCTCCCAGCACCAAATGTATATCCATATGGTGGATGACTATTGCTACATCGAGAGGGCACCTCTATGGGCCACTCAGAAAGACATTACTGGAGAATTTCAGAGCTGCATATTCATGTAAACCCGGGGACTCTAAACAGAAACAAAAGAAGAGAAGCTTCCTCTTTAAGGGAGTAGGGTAGCTCAGCTGAAACGTAGAAAAGGGCAGCTACAGCTGCATCAGAATCTGAAGCAGAGACAACGAATATAGAAAATAAAAAGTAAATACAAAAATTACAGTTGACTCGGAGAAGGAGAGAAGAAAGGATCTATGACAAGGATAGTCCAGATTTGGGGAATAATACAGAGAGAGCAATCTCCCCACGAGCTTCATTTCTACACTGGACTCAGGTGGATTTTTTAGCTGCTGACATCAGCTTGTTTAAATTCCTTTATGTCTAGAATTTGTGCCTTTTCTTGCTCTCAAGATGACTAGGCTGTGAGAGCAGAGATAAGGATGGCATGCTGAAAAAGATCAAACAAATCAAGCAATATCACGGCCAGGTTCTCATTCCATAAAGAAGCAAAGAGGCAGACACCAGGACCATCCTGCATGGAAATCTTAATACGATTATAAACTAGAAGAAATTGGAGGAGACCACAACAGTCTCTTTTACTGAGAAGTCTATTTAGCCGATTTGGAGATGAAAAGAGCAAAAAGACCGTCAAGATTTCAAGAGTAGCCAAAGAAAAGAAAGATAATTAGTACATAGCAGAGGAAACATTAGAACACACAGAAGGAAAAGAGACATGAGGAATAGAAATGAAGTTGATAAATTATGGGTCTCCGGTAGTTAGTGAATGAACAGTTTGTTTTGAAAAAAGTATATAAATTTTAAAATTTTGTACACACAAAGTACGCTTCACTTGGTGATTAAAATATTATTAAAATTTTAGACTTTATACCCTTCCCTGCTCCAAAACTCACATTAAACCTTCAGGAAGAATCAGCTCAAAACTGTTTCCTCAAGAACCCTCGGACAAATCATCCTGCATCCCAAGAATTTAATCCGCACAAAGCTCTGTCCAGTGAATTTTATGATCCCATCTTCCATCCCTCCCTATATGCTGCCTTTGTCCAGGTTAGTAATGACTTGGAAGTTAGATTCACTGGCCAATTTTCAGTTCTCTTCCACTTGACTTGTCAGCAGCTTTTGATGAAGCTGATCATTTTCTACTCTCTAAGCCCCTTCTTCACTTGGCTTCCAGGATAACCCATTCTTAGGTTTTCCTCCTGCCTCCCTCGCTGCTGTTTCTTGGTCTCCACTAATGTTTTTTCCTCATCTCTCTGACCCCTACACATTGCTATTCCTCCAGTTTCAGTATGTAAACTTATTCTCTTCTCAATTTACACTCTCTCCCTTGGAGATTTCATCAGATTTCATGGCTTTAAATATTAGCTGTACATTATTACTCCAAAATGATTAACTCTAGTTATCACCACCCCCTGTAGTCCAGATGCCTATTTCCAACTGCAAACCCAATATCACTACTTGGATATCCAAAAAGCATCTTGTGATAGTTAATTTTATGTGTCAAATGGATGGAGCCATAAGATGCCCAGATGTCTGTTAAAACATTATTTCTGGGTGTGTCTGTGAGGGTTTTTTCAAAGAGAATATGAGAGTTTATTTTGAATATAAGAGTAATATTTTGAGTTGATGACCCTCCCCAATGTGATGTGCATCACTTAATCCTTTGATGGCCTGAATAGAACCAAAAGGGAGAGGAAGGTTGAATTCACTCTATGCCTGACTGAGTAAGCTGGGACATGGAACTTCTGCCTTTGGCACTCCTGGTTCAGGCCTTCAGACTCAGACTGGAATCTATTTCATTGGCCGTCTGGCTCTCAGACCTTCAAACTATGCCATCAGCTTTCTTGAGTCTCCAGCTTGCAAATGGCAGAGTGTGAGACTTCCCAGCCTCCTTATATCACGAGCCAATACCCTATAATAAATCTCATTATATACATATCTTTTTGGTTCTGCTTCTCTCAAGAACCCTAAAACACATCTCAAACTTAACATTTCCACAACTGAGTTGCTAATCCCTACTTCACCCACACTGGCTCCCCTCTTGCATTCTTTCCCATCTCATTTCACAGCAATTGTGCCCTTCCAACTGGTCAATCTAAAACTTTGGTGTCATCCTTGACTACCCTCTTACCCTTATATTATATGTATGATCTTTCGGAAAATTCTGATAACTTTATGCTTTAATTTATATTTCACATATGTTTTTAACTGAATAAAAAACTGATATTCATTTGGTTTGACTAGCATGATGAGAGTTGAAATGGAATGCAATTATGAGAAACTTTCTTCATCAAGTTGTGAAAGAGTGATATGATATGATTAAAACAAAACAAAACAAAACAAAAACAACCAAGAGCCAGAAATCCAGTGTCAGGTCAAGAGTGTGTGGTCTTAGTCTACTTAGCTAACTCCCATAATCATCATTCTCTTCTATGAAATGGGAATACAGTTTTCCAATCTGTAATGGCTGTTTCAAGAAATAAATGGAATATAAATCTCAAAATCAATGAAATGCCACATGAAAACAGGTACTTATAGTAAAAATGATTGGTGATCTGAAGGACTCCAGTATTAGGTCAGATGCAGACTACTTGGAGACAGAATAATGAAGAAGCCAAGGGGTGTAAAAAAGCAAGTTGAGCTCATCAAGAGTAGAATCCATAACAAATACACAGATTTCCTCTCTGGAGACTTCATTAGAATTGTACAGTCCCCACAGTGCTTTGAATAACACGAATACCAATGAACACAGACATTTATACGTGCATTCCTCCCCTCCACACGTGCCAACTCCCCCCACCCTCACCAAACACATTCATAATATGTCAATAGAAAAGAAAAAATCAGGAACTAGGAGCCCAGGATTAGCTGATAAAAACTATAGGTACTGTTCACGGAGAAAGAAAACAAAAGAGAGAGCCACAACAGACAGATTAGTACTTAGCAGGACTATAGGCTTACAATTTGAATTCCTGTGACAAAGTCAACAAAGGGGTAACCAAGGCCCAGCTAGCAAAAGGCCCCTTTGTTCATGGGTACTAGAGATATGAGAAAGCAGAGACGAGGCAAAATGGCAAGGAAGGGCAATAGAAAATGAGGTCAGAGCTCTAAGATTGCATGGAGAATTCCAGTAAATACTCAAACCTTTGGAGCACCTGGGTGGCTCAGTCGATTAAGTGTCTTGTCTTCAGCTCAGATCATGATCCTGGAGTTCCAGGATGGAGCCTTGCATCGGGCTCCCTGCTCAGTGGGGAGAATGCTTCTCCCTTTCCTTCTGCCCCTCCTCCCCACTCATGTTCTCTCTCACTCATTCTCTCTCAAATAAATAAATATTTTAAAAAAATACTCAAACCTTCTATCAAGTTAAAGGAAGGACGTGATGTGACAGTATGCATTAGTCATTTAATAAAACACCCTGTAATGGTTTCAGATTTACTTTCATGAAGGTTTAGATGAGCTGTTGTGTAGGATGGGTCAAATTTATCAACGATAATCAGTAATGGGCATGGGAAAAGCAAAAGAAGAAAAAGGGATGGACCTACAATTCAAAGTCACAACCTTTAGAGAAAAATCAATTTGTTCTTTTTTAAGAATTTTTATTTATTTATTTGACAGAGACAGCCAGCGAGAGAGGGAGCACAAGCAGGGGGAGTGGGAGAGGAAGAAGCAGGCTCCCAACAGAGGAGCCTGATGTGGGGCTCGATCCCATAACACTGGGATCACGCCCTGAACCGAAGGCAGACGCTTAACCGCTGTGCCACCCAGGCGCCCCCAATTTGTTCTTTTTGATGCCTTCCTAGAACAAAGCTTGTCAAGTATTCATGAGCCTAGAAATCACCTGGGGCTTGCTGATACACAGATTCTGTCTAGGAAGGTCTGGGACAGAGCCTGAGATTCCCTAATTTTTTAAATTTTATTAATTGTTTTAAGTAATCTCTACAACCAACATGGGGCTCAAATTCATGATCCCAAGATCAAGAGTCACATGTTCTTCCAACTGAGCCATCCAGGTGCCCCTGAGATTCCTTATTTTTAACAAGCTCACAGGTGACACTCTGGTCACCGGTCCACTGACCACAATTTGATCGCTGAGTTTCTGGTGTGTAAACAACTTGAGAGCCTAAATGGGTTTTCTGTGGCTGTTCATTGGACTCCTTCAAGCCATGACCTACAGTTTTACTCTATTTGACCCGCACAACTTAAAGTCCACATTTAAAAAGCAGATTTCACCCAAACACTGGGTTTCCTGGTTCCCTTAAAATACTAGCATAGCTGGCATCACTGGGTCTGAAGTTTTACACTGAGTGAAAGTCACCGCCTTAGAGAAGGCATGTTCCCTCCAACCCCCACACCCCCCTTCATTACTAGGTGCATCACCCATAGACACAGAGGCCATTTGCTATTCACCATGCAATTGTCAGGTTGATTTTGTTTAGTAGAGACATAGTTTTCCATACTCTTATCTCTGTCAAAACTGAGAAAACAAACTTAAACCAAGTGGTATCATGTTGTGAACTTTTTCTATATCAATCATTTATATTATCTGACAATACCCTTTAAATTTTTGACTTTGTAACACATGGTCTTATTCAACTACCTATTTCCAGTACCTAAGACAGAGCCTGGCAAACAGTAATGTGAACTGAATATCTAATAGAAAACAGAGACTCTGAATCCAGGACATTCTTTTGGAATCCTTTAGTGGTACTCTGTTCTGTTACATTAATATTTCCACTGTGAACCTGGTTTTCACATGCAGGCAGATCCATGTATCATATATAGAGAGTGAACCAATAGGTTCACAGTTCATCTTTTAGATGAATTTTGTGAACTGATAAATTAGAGGATGGGGCTACAGTGAGAGATCTGCCTCTTGAAAAAGATCATGGTTACTGGTATCAAGCAATGATGATAAAATTAAAAGTCCAACCTTACCATATATTGCTTAATTCATTAATTTTCTAACATTAGCATTTTCCGTTTTTGACATGTTTCCATTGTCCCAAAAAATGTTATAAAACAGTGTTCCTTTTTCCTTTTTTACTAGAAATTGAGATCAAAAGGCAAACTAAATTGCCTCAAAGGGTCAGAATAAAATTAAATTCCACTTTCAGTGGTTATAAATCATAATTTATACTTTTATATGAGCTCTTTGCAAAGGAGTGGGACACATGACTCCTTTTATCAGATCTGTGTATTTTGTTTAAAAAGAAACATTGGGTAAATGTTTCCAGACAGAATTAAAATATATATATATATATATACACACACACACACAGACACACACACACTTTATATACGTATATATAAGATGAAGCAGCATGGAAGGAAGGCAGACTTGAAACAAAATCATGATGCCTACTTAAATACTTTTAAATACTTAAGAAAATATACACTGTTAATATATAAAACTCAGAAGTAAACTTATACATTGAGAATAGAACTGAGAACATTAACAATATACAATCAAAGCCAAAATAATATAAAGGCAGGTTCTAATCAAAATACTTATCTTGTATTTGGAAAGTATATTCTATGTTTTTTATGCTACAGCATGTCCAAGAATCAAAAAAAATGTCCCCTTTAGTGTTTACCATAAAATGATTGACTGGCAAGTTTTGAAAATTATACCATCTACAATCTACTTTTCCCTTCCTCCTTCCTTCCCACAAAATACACACACACCACAATTCCCTGCTTTTTAAAATCTATTTTAAAACTGGGTCAGCCCCAGGCAAAGCAGCAAGTCTCCGCTGACTTTTCACCTATTTTGTTCCTACTACTGGCTTTGTTACTATTTGATATCTCCATTCCCTTCATTGTACTTTGTCACTAGGGTCCTAGCTATGCAGGGTCGCAATTGGCTGAATCTGTGAAAATATACACTTTTCAAGAAATATTGCTGTCCTGGGGTGCCTGGGTGGCTCACCTGGTTAAGCGCCTGGTTGGCCTTATCTGTTTTCTCCTAGAATTCGTGTTCTTATTTCTCTTTCAAACGTGCCCTAATTTGCTAATATTTTACTGAGTTACTCCCCCTACAGGTGGGACACTTGATGACAAGAAAGAATAGGTGAGAAGTTTCTGTTGCCAGAGCAGAGGTAGAAAACTGGATTAAGCTCTCCCAAGATGCTTTGTTTGGCAAGCATAGTATTTAAAAAATATTTTAGCCAGTTTTTAAAACTCAGAATACTTCACATAAAATTCCAGACTTCCAGCTTCTTTTGAGAACTTTCTAGGAAGTTCTAGCAACACTGGGACCATGTTCTTGAATGTCAGTAATGAGCTGGGAGCCTGCACATGTCAGCCAATTTCTCTTCAGCATGCCTTGTGGCTTCTTATACTCAGCCCTTTATCCACATTTGCTCTTCTCGTCTGGTCATTATAGACATTTCTTTGAGTTTATAATTCCTGTCCTACATACTGCCTCGTTCTTCCTAGTTCTACTAGCTGCGATTGGTTGGGTTGAGGAAAATAATGAAGTCCTAAGAATTTGTTTTTCTTTTTCTCTAATACTCAAGCCTGTTTTACTATCAGTAGATGATTGTTTTCTGAACCCAAATTATTGTAATTTTTATATGCACATGAACTATCACTTAGACCAAGATTTAAAAATACATAACAGATTTTATTTTCTCTAACTTTTATCTTGGCTTACGAACTTTATTTTCAATCTTATTTTAGGGATAGGAACCTTTCCAGGTTGTGTTCATAACTGACATGCTGGAGCACAGTGACAACACTCCCTTGTTAGTTAATTGGAAAAATACCTGGGCAAAGAGCCAAAGTCAACAGACTAAAGTAAAGCTGCTGTCGTTTCTGGAAACAGGAGGTAAAGAGGAAGCTGAAGTTCTGGAATTCAGATCAAGTCACGTGCTTCAAAGGGGAAACCAGGTAAAGTGTCAAGAACTTAGAGAAAGACAACAGCCCTGATGAGCAACAATAAGTTGTTCTATGTTCTCCTTGACATTTTCTGCAGGAAATAAGCAGTTCTTGGTCTATGGTTTGTTTTTTTGGTGTTTTTTTTGTTTTGTTTTTTTTTAAGAATGCATTAGTGTAACTAGAGGAGAATTTTATTATTATAGTTGAAGTTTTCATTTTTATTCCAACAATTAAAAGGAAGTTCTTAGAATACCTTAAATATGCTTCTCCAGCTCTAACAAACTACTGTTTTTAATATCACTGGAAAAAATCAGATTGAAGTAGCTGAAGTCACTGTTCTAAAACATTCCTGGAGCAAGGTATCATTCTTGCCCTCTAACTCTATGATCTTGAACTCTGGATGTTATCTTTGGGCAAATCTCATCTTTTGCAAGTCAGATTAAGTTTGCCTACACAATTTTAATTCCACCCTTTTACTTAGAATGGTTCTCTGATTTTTTTATATTAATAGATTTTATTTTTATCAATTCATTTTGATAAGATGCTCTCTTTATTAATATCTGCATAAGACAGTGTCATTATAAGTACTCTATGCAATTCAATTTTAATAGAAATACACGAGTATTATGGACTTCAACAGGGCTTCTTTTTTCTTCTTCTTCTTTAACAATCTTAGTCACTCTTCTGAGTTTTATGCTCCAGGAAAAAGTTCTTATTGGATACCAGAGAAACTGTGACTTAAGAGTAAACTCCTAAGAAAATATCTCATTTGATAGAGTGAGATCTCCACATAATTTGAGGTTAGAAAATTTATGAAAAAAAAAATTTATGGCATGGTGTTAGTCATAGTTGGCTATTTAGTTCATTTAGTTGGTATTTAGATACCAACTTTCATTTCTTAGTACCTTCATGTTCCTTTGAATCCTATTTTATATTTCCACACCATGTAAGGAAAAAAACATTATACTTGAACATAGTGTAAGATCTTAAAACTATGTCAGTATTTCCATGCACTGTTCTTCAGTAAACTAACATCCAGTGAGATATAAATAGTTGTCACTGAATGGCAGTGAATGATTGCCATGAAACTCATCACTTATGGGCACTGTCACTTTAATTACTTAACTAATATCAAAGTTAGTTATCTAACCAATAATCAACATCTCTCTCTCCTTTTCCTTTATAATAGATAACATATATTTTCACTTATTACCAGGTACTATACTAAGCACTTCACATCTAATTTCTCAACATTATTCCATTTTGAGATAAAGAAAATGAGGCCTAACAGATTTAAATAATTTTCTCAAAATCACACAGATAAGGAATTGTAAAGCTGAAATTGAATTCAGAGTCTTACTCATGAGCTTGCCTCCTCTGTGAACTTAGAGAAATCTTTCATGACCATCTGATGCACAAACAATTTTCATCAGCAAGAAGATTTAGACAGCATTTATCAACTCACCTTTGCAAGAATGCTTCTATTTGGTGGCTATAGGCTATGATGTGGGCTTACAATTCCACATCTTTATTGTACATTAAACATAAGTCATACTTGGATAATTTATCAAGCAGTAAATTAATAAAACCATTTTTGCTTTCTACTTTAATGTTAATTTAGATCACTTTTCCCTATCACCTGTGGGAATATTGTTAATATAGTACTCTGACCAAAAATTATCATCATTAAAGCGTTCTATGGTCAAATAAGTTTGAAAGAACTTGTGTGTAGGTCAATTCCTCTAAACCCATGAAACCAATAGAGTGGTTGACTTGCCTTCTCAAAGGCTTCTGCTAGACTAGTAGATGAGAAATCACACCTGCGAGGCCGTTGGTCACAGAGCAGCAAAGGGGATAGAATGATGGGATCAATGACACTTTAAGGTAGAGAAAAACAAATGGACTTAAGATAAATGGTTCATCCCTGGAAGGCAGCATAGTGTTAACAGAAGTGCATTAGACTGGAAAGATTGCATTAGACTTCAATGCCATCCCTATAGCTGTTGACTTGTTTCATGGATGGGAATGTTTATTAAATTGCTATATTTGTGACTTATATTAAATACTGCATCATATTAAATCTTTTTAACTTAGGTTGTTACTGTTTCAAAAAATGTAACAAGCCACAAATAATAGCACTGAAATTTGTTAGAGTCCTCAGAACAAAAAAAAAAAACCTACATTTGAGAGTAAGAGAAGTGAGATGGCCACTACCCCAAATAGACATATATTTATCTGCGAAGAGTATAAACAAGGGGATGAGATAAGACACTTCATAACGTAGTTTGAGTTCAACATCATATGAAAACAATGCTCACTACAGAAAATAGTTACTGAGTTAATATCAAAATAACCTTTGGTAGTAAATTCATATTGAATCACAACATTGATACAGTAGACCATACCTAAATTACCAGGAAAGTATATTTAATTTTTTTATTTTGCTTGGTTTCACTTACCTATTTTTAAGGCAGTAATACTAAGAAAAAGTTCTAATATTTCATTACAAAAACTAACTTAATAGGAAGTCCTACTTATAAAATGGGATAATCTTGCTTAAGAGAAGAAAAGGTAGAAAATATTTGATTAACCACAGCTGCTTTGGAGAACCATCTCATGTCTAAATAGTTAAATAATTTATTGTATTAGAATGTTAGGCACAATTCCTTCCCTTTGAAATGTTACAGACATTTCAGATGTTGGAGTGACTTGAAGCTACTTTCAGAAGAACTTGCGGCTTTCCTACAGTTTACAACTAGCTCTTTAGGACACTTTGATATTTATCCAACAAACACTTATTGTGGAGTACCTACTTTGTGCAAAAAGTCATCCACATAGTTTAAATACTAACCTTCTGGTTCATAAAATGAGATTTAGGGATATTTTCTTTTTTTTTTTTTAAAGATTTTATTTATTTATTTGACAGAGAGAGGGAGAGAGCAAGCACAAGAAGGAGGAGCAGAGGGAGAGGGAGAAGCAGACTCCCCACTGAGCAAAGAGCCTGATGCGGGACTAGATCCCAAGACCCCGGGATCATGACCTGAGTCGAAGGCAGCCGCTTAACCGACTGAGCCACCCAGGCGCCCCTAAGGATATTTTCTAAGTCAAAATAGAGTAGGCTATTTATCATAAGAAGTATTGTATAAATATCAAAGAAAAAGAGGTATTGTCTAAATTAAAAAGGGAAGGTAAGAAATAGACGTTTTAAAAAAATTTTCCAACCATGGATAACCAGCTATGAAGTAGATATGAGCTAAGGCATAACAATTATATTTATTATATTTATTTCATAATTTCTTTAAAACTAAAGAAATAAAAATAGGCTGCAAATAGCAAAGTTCTCATGCAGTTCATTCATTAAAAATACTTAACCAAGAGGTAACAGTTGACTGAATTTGAATTATAATTTGTTTAGAACAAGAATTTATAGGGGCGCCTAGGTGGCACAGCGGTGAAGCATCTGCCTTCGGCTCAGGGCGTGATCCCGGCGTTATGGGATCGAGCCCCACATCAGGCTCTTCCGCTATGAGCCTGCTTCTTCCTCTCCCACCCCCCCTGCTTGTGTTCCCTCTCTCGCTGGCTGTCTCTATCTCTGTCGAACAAATAAATAAAATCTTTAAAAAAAAAAAAAGAACAAGAATTTATAAAATGAAGCCATATGGGACTAATATGGATGTAATTAGAAAGATTCATTTATCATTCTTAGGTTTTTCTCTTATTTTCTCCTCCCACTGGGTTTGGTTTCAATTTTGAATAGTACCCAAATCAGGCTTCAGACAGCTACAGGACAAGAGTGCTCTTTACTATATGTATCTATATACAATCTAAATTTGTAATAGCTGTTCTTTCTATCCTGGAGGAGACACCAGATGCATATGAATGGTATAACTATTTGACGTATTTTCTTACACCAATGTGAAGACTAGAATTTTCTTCCACTATAGAGATACAAATTCTACTTTGAGATATTTTTTAATTGAAATAAATGACAACTATTGAAAAGATATGAATAAGGCCCTCAAGAACTATCCTTGAGGGACTTACAGTCTAATGTGTTAGACTAAGAGATGGATAATGTATATTCAATATAACATAAGTCTGAGAGAGATACATCCATTGTAGTGATAGTAGGCGAAGGTATGGAAGTTCAAAAGAGCTGGGAAAATATAGCCACTAAACAGCAGGTTGGGTGAGAAGGAGCCATTCAGTGTTACTAGAGCAAAGAGACGAGGCTGTACATGAACACAGACACCAGATCACAGCATTCTTGCATGCCACGCTGTGCGGATGGGACTTCACCCTGCGGCAATAGGGAACATTTACATGGATGTGGTGTGGTCAAATTTACATTTCTCAGGCAGCAGCTGAAAGATGGGTTGGGAGGTAGTAAGATTGGATTGAGACTATCAAAAAGGTGCTTTTAGAGAGTATAGATGGGAAATGATAATGACTAGAACTAGGGCAGTGATCATAGAGATAGATGGGGGAGGGAGGGATTGAAGAAATACTTCAGACATAAAATAAGCAGGACTTGGTGACTGATTTGATACCAGCAATGAAGAGTAGATATTTGGCTTATATAGCTAAATGATGTTGCTTTTAATTGGGAGGAGAATTGGCAAAAAATTGTATTGCTTGTTTAAATAAAAGTATTTTTAAATGAAAAGATTTAGTTGTTCCCATTGCCAAGAAAGGTGAGGAAGATCATGAAACTAGAGCTATTCCTCAGTTTGGATTAAATTTGGTCTTAAGCAAGAGGACAGTTAGGGGATGATTTATTTTGCTTCAGCAATGTTCTTTAAGGAATCTGGTCCTTCCAATATATTTAAGTACCTTTTAACCTGAAGGAAATGAGCACAGGTCTATAAATTTAGAATGAATATTAGCAGTTATTTTGAATTGAAGATCAGAGCATATTCTGATATTTTTGATTCATGAAAGTACTCCTCTGGGGCAGATACAAACTATAAAAAACAAGAAACCTCCATATATGACCAACATAACTTTTATTTCTATATAGATGCTTATTGTACAACAAACCATCACACATTTATTGAGCAGTTATTCTGTACAAGGAACTGTTGTGAGCTGCTGTCATTTTTTTTTGTAAAAATAAAAGTCATATATAGCTACCAAAAAAACAAAACAAAAAACAAAAAACAGAACAAAAAAAAAAAAAAAAAAGAAACAAGTAGCAGTGCAATCTCTGGCAAACTGCTTGATTCTCTTAGGCTTCAGATTGATCATTTGTATAATTAGACAACTGAATTCTAAGAGAGCCACTGCAACTCTGTGACATAAATGGGGAAATCCAGTCATACTTCACTATAATAAAAAACTTCTCAATTCCTAGAAAGTTTGATATTATATATGCATAATTGTTTTCTTTTTTTAAAAAAGATTTATTTACTTATTTACTTATTTATTTGAGAAAGAGAGAAAGAGTGGGAAGGAAGGGCAGAGGGAGAGGGAGAAGAAGACTCCCCACTGGACAGGATGCCTGGAGTGGGGCTCGATCCCAGACCCTTGAGGTCATGACCTGAGTGGAAGGCAGACGCTTAACCGACTGAGCCACCCAGGCATCCCTAATTGCTTTTTTTCTTAATCTATCCAGAAGTAACCTCCTATTTTCAGAAACAATGATGAAATACTTAAATGGTTGGACTCCTTTACCTTAAAGCAAATGACACAAAATTTGACATGATATACTACCCAGAGTAGATGTTATGTTCCATGAATGCGAATTTTTCCAACAGTAAAGATAAGATTCTAGAAATGCTCCATCTATCATCATTATCATCCTTATCATCATACTTGGGATAAGACATGCTTTTTCATAACTTATCATTTCTGAAAATGGGGCACATCTTGTAATAATTCGGCACTGTCAACATTTCTTTTCCTCCCTCTAAAGATTCATTAAATTGATGGTGAATCTGAGAATTGTAGAAATAAAGAAATAATCAGAGCTGCCATTTATTAAGACTTGGAGCTGCTTCTAGGTACTGTGTTAAAGGGCACCCAGTTACTAATTGAACCAAATGGTCTTAGAAAGCAGCTCTGCCTTTGTTACTTGAATGAGCTATAAACAAAGATCAATGCTACAATGAGTACTGGGCCTCCCAGAAGGTTACTTTGGGCTCTATTTTAAATTACTATAAAGTCACAGTAAAAAAAATATTTCAGGTGGCCAATTGTAATTTGTTTTAGATCTTTTATAAAATAATGGCAGGAAAGTACAATCAATATTTCTATGAAAGATTTTCAGCTGGACCTGTGATTTCTGATTTCCCCATTAAATTGAAAATGAGGAGAAACAGAAAAAACAACTGAGTAAGTAACTATAGATCATAGCAAAAACCCAATGCAGCAGAGACCATCATTGAGAAAAAGAAAATTAACTCTTTTTAATGTGAAATATGCTAGTAAGTGCATATGCCCTCTCTTGCATGCTCTTGGGTAAACATCTTAGAAGGAAATAGCTTTTTAACCAAATATAATTTCAAATTATTTTGCCGACCACTGGGAAAGCTGTTAAAGACCGACTGCTATATTCAATGAATGCTAATGGAAGATTAAACCTGATCCTCAGATATACTTCATGGAAGACTCCAGCTGAGCTCATTTGTAAACACTGTAGTGACTTGAGATTTCACCTGGGAACACAGTGCAGTCAACACTGGAGTGGGGTAGGGAGAAAGACCAATCTTAAGGCCAGCTCCTAATGTCAAAATCACTGTAATAAAAATTCCCTTGAAAAACATCATGCCCCAAATATATTCATGTTTATGCACACTTAGACCTGAGATTCACTAAGTCAAATCTGAAGGAAAGACGAAAGCACGGATATCTAGGTATTCTGCCTTAAAGATAATTATACAGTATCATAAACTGGCAGGGTAGGTGAAGACAGCATCAAAGAACTGTTCAGATTCAGAGGGTGCCATTCACATGCTGTCTATGTAGATAGTACCTACTAAAGTTGTCCAGGGATTAGAATGAGCAACGCTTCATACAGGCTCTAGATAGAGAACATTAAAGGATCCTACTTGTCTGCAGGGTTATCCTCCTCCTACTTAACATGGCGTCCCTATAAAGTAACCGCATGCTAACAGAATTGCCCCTTTTCCTCACAATTAGGGGGAATCACATTTTACTTGATGTGACTCTACGAGGAAACATCTGCTATTTGCTAAAGAAAGCTTTCCTCCCTCAGGCTCCCTGCTGATGTCTTCCCAGAATGAGAAATACAATAAGAGGAACAGAATTATGCCACTTGTTACATTTTTATTACTCTGAAATGGAGGTTCAGACAGGTTTTTTTGAAGTGCCACTGGGAAGTTGGAAAGGCTTGGGACTCCTATTCACTTTTACCTACTGCAGAATCATAAAAAGAAAACTCATGTTAATAATAACTACTATCATTTATTAGACACTTAAACTAGGCACATTTTTACAAATGTGATCACATTGATGGTATCCCCGTAAGGGAGAGATTATCACCATTATGTATCAATGAGGAAATCTAGAGTACAGAACTCAAGTCATTTATCCAAGCTCCTGGCTAGTAGGCAGGAGGGCCAGCTTTTGAACCTACACCCAAGGGACTCCATTATTACCTCTTTGTGTTACAAATTATGGAAAAGACATCTTTGGCTTAACAGGAGAAAGTGCTTTTTAAAAAGTTATAGCTAACCAACAGTAAACCAAACTGACTTGTGAGGCAGTGAACTCTGATAATTACACATAATAATTATGTATATCCATAAGCAGGGCACTTTATAGTTGTAAAATATTTTTCACATCACGATCTCATTCAGCCTATATAGCCCTGTGGGTCAAATATTATTTTAATTCCCATTTAATATGAATTCTGTGAACATGAATCTTGCATTATGCAGAGAACTGATTCAGGTATCTACTAAAACCCTATGGTTCCCCGAAAATGTGGAGGAGAAATCTTTGAGCCTGGGGACTTTCCAAGGTTACTCACTTAATCTGGACTGTTGTAACGCTCCCTTACTACCTTAGAAATAGTTTCTCCAGCATCAACTCTATGTGGTGGCATAGAGAAACTGACTTCCAAGGCACTGTTAGATTTTTCATTTTGAGAACTCTTTCTTCTTACAAGACTCAGTAAAATGAAGGAAATTTTGTCTGGGACAAAGCGTGTGTAGGTATAGACACAAATATGCTCAACTGGAAGCGAATCTACAAATGGAAGTCTCTCTCCTATAAACACCTTATTGAACTGCATGAGGCTAATAAAAAGGTTCAATTTTCTCAGCCATTCTCAGAAAGCAATCAGGTCAGAATTTGATTGCCAAAGACTGTTTCTGGATCAAAGAGAATAGAAACAATAGGATCTCTAAAAAAAATTATACAATTGAAACAAATATATATAATATATATAATCAGCATGTCTAAGCTCCACCCAACAGAGACATCAAGCTCAGATCAAATTAACCTTTTTTTAATAGACCTTATTTTTTACAACGGTTTACAGAAAATTGAGAAGATAGTATAGAGATATATGGTATATGGATATATATCCATACCCAGCATCCGATTTCCTCTATTATTAACATCTTATATTACTATGGATATTTGTTACATTTAATGAATCAGTGTTGCTACATTATCATTATTTTTTAAGATTTTCATTTATTTATTTTAGAAAGAGGGGAAGAAAGAGGAGTGTGAGTGGGGGGAGAGGCAGAGGGAAAGAATCTCTAGCAGATTCCTGCTGAATGCAGAGCCATATGACAGGCTCAATCTCATAACGTTGAGATCATGACCTGACTCAACCGACTGAGCCACCCAGGCATCCATGCTACATTATTACTGACTAAAATCCATATTTCATTCAGATTTCCTTAGCTTTGAACAAATGCCCTTTTTCTGTTGCAGTATCTCATTCAGTATACCGTGATACATTTAGTTGGCATGTTGGCTTAGGCTTGTAAGACTCCCCTTGAGTTTGATGACCATGACAGTTCTGAGGAGCACTGGTAAGGTATTTTAAAGGATGTTCATCTACTGAAATTTGTCTGTTGTTTGTATTACAAGTTTGGGGGAGGAAGACCACAGAAGTAAAAGCGCTATGTTATTTACATCATATCAAAGGTAAATACTACCAAGATGCTTTAACACTTCTAATGTTGACCTTAGTAGCATTGGTCAGATTTCTCCACTGCTAAGTTTTACTAACTCTCTTCTCCACCTACTTTCTATACTATACCCTTTGGGAAGTAGTCACTACCTTTAGCCCATGATTAAGAAGGTGGGAGTTATGCTTTCCAATTTAGGGTGGTATATCTACATAATTTATTTGGAAGTCTTATATATACAGGAAGTTGTATATTCTCCCCATTTATTTATTTGTTCAATTCTTTGTATCAGTATAGGCTCATGGATATTTATTTTATATTGTGGATGATAGTACAGTACTACTTTATTTTCTTCTTCAAATTATTTTAGTTTTGTCTATTAGAGTTTCATTTAGTTGATTTCTGTATGCCACTTGGATATTCTGCCACCAATGATATACTCATTTTGCTTTCTAGTAATTTCCTTATTTTATGACACTACAAGATGCTCCAGTATCATCATTTGTATTTCTTAATCTAGACAAGCCATTTCTCCAAGGCTTGGATTAGAGAATTGCATGAGAAACCAAGATCTGGGTGGTAGGTATGCTCTTTGCTACCGGTATGTCCTTGCATTCAGATCCTCTCAACTGAGAGAGCAAGAAATGTGTGTGTGTGTATGTGTGTGTGTGTGTGTGTGTACTACCCCATGTTTCTACGCGTATCTATAAATATTTCTATATTTAACTCTGCATTTATATTAAGCTAAACATGAATCCAAATAAATGTCTCCAATTTTAATCCATTACTATACGGATTATTCTAGTTTCCTATGCTTGTTTATCTATAAATTCCCACCCAACAAGATCACATTAACTTCTTTTCTAAGATCACATTAACTTTTTTTCAAAAGATATTATTTACTTGAGAGAGAGAGAGAGAGTGAGAAAGAGACAGAGAGAGCACAAGCAGGGGAAGGGGTAGAGGGAGAAGCAGGCTCCCCGCTGAGTGCAGAAACCAATGTGGGTCTCGATCCTGGGATTCTGGGATCATGACCTGAGACGGAGGCAGACACTTAACCTACTGAGCCACCCAGGCGTCCCAAGATCACATTAACTTTTAATTCCCAAATTTCAGCGGCACTCTCAGCACTACTACCACCTAACATGATAATGGCCCCTTTGAAAATATATTCAAGGTAACTGTGAAAGTCCCCAGAATAAGAAAGTTACCAAATGCATGTGTCAGGTAAAGCCACATTGTGAATGGAATCTGCCCTGTTATTTCTTTTCTTTCCTAGGTTCCATTTACTAGTAGGGCCTGGAAAAGCGTTTCCATAACATGTCACAAGTCTCACAACAGACAAGTTTTGGCAGGTTTTTTAGGCTGGCTTTATAGGATTTAGAGTCATCATAACAGTGTCAGGTGTCACAGAGAGGGCTCTGGGACCTATTTTTAATAAGTGGAATATTAGATAGACCTCATTTATGTTCAGTGGGCAGCAACAGCATATGTAGCGATACTAGGAGGGGGTTTATTTAAGGAGCAAAAACAAAGGCAACAATGACGGGACATACCCTAGGTTTACAAAACATACTAGGGTAAACACCACATAGGTCTGCAAGCATACCTCTACTATAACCCAAACTAAAACAAAATAGCACTTTCAAACACTGTATGGAAACAATGAAAAGAAACATCAATTTTATATAGAATATACCCTTCTTTTTTTAAATTAAGATTTTATTTATTTATTTTTGAGAAAGAGAGAGAGCATGAGCTGGGGAGAGGGGCAGAGGGAGAAGCCGACTCATTGCTGAGCAGAGAGCCTGATGCAGGACTCGAACCCAGGACTCCAGGATCATAACCTGAGCTGGAGGCAGACACTTAACTGACTGAGCCACCCAGATACCCTAGGATATACACTTCTGAAGAGATAAATGTATTATCTAAATAGAAGCATGAAATTGGTTGTTACCAGGTTTCTTATCAGCAAATTGACTATAAGAAAACATTCAAGAAATGTTATCAAAGCTCTGAGAAAAGTCTATAAATCTATACTTTTATATCCGGCCAAGCTATTAATTGCATATAAAGGCAACATAAAATTGTTTCCAAACATGCAAAGCCTCATGAATATACTAACCATTAAAATGATTTGTAGAAAATTTATTCTCATATTTTCCAAATGAATCTATTACGAGAGTTAAATACAAGTGAGCAAAAACCACTGGGATTATTAAGTTTAATATATTTACTAATTTAAAAATAATTAACAACAAGCAGAATTCAAATCTCAGTGATACAGACATAGAGATGGAATCAGCAAGGGAGGGACAAAATAAAAGGGACATGTTCATTCATATATATATATATATATATGTATAGATTGTAAACTTTTCACAGCTTAATGTATTCTGGCACTTCTTATGAAACTTTAGATATAACAAATCAAGATTTTATAATAAGTAAATAAATGTAAAATAGTACCTAAAAATTCTTAGTGAATTTTCTGCAGACTGTTGAGGAAGGGATATAGATGTTCATGGAGCATACTAAATTTCTTGTGAGACATTTCAAATCAGACAATTTTAAGTTAAGACATTTTTTTAAGCAATATTCTTATTTAATTTATTTTTTTAAAAGTTTAATTCCACTTCAGTTAACATATAGTGTTATATTAGTTTCAGGTGTACAATATAGTGATTAAACAATTCTATACATTACTCAGTGCTCTTCATGATAAGGGTACTCTTAGTCCCCTTCATTTATTTCATTCCTCTCCCACTCACCTCCCCTCTGGTAATCATCAGTTTGTTTTCTTCAGTTAAGATATTGTTTCTTGGTTTGTCTTTTTTTTCTTATTTCACTTGCTTTGTTTCCTAAATTTCATATATGAATGAAATCACATGGTATTTGTCTTTCTCTGATTTATTTCACTTAGCATTATATCCTCTAAGTCCATCCATGTTGTTGCAAATGGCAAGAATCCATTCTTTTTTTATGGCTCAGCAATATTCCATTGTGTGTATATACCACGTCTTTATCCATTCGTCTTTTGATGGACACTTGAGATGCTTCCATATTTTGGCTATTGTAACAATGTTGTAACAAACATAGGGGTGCAATTATCTTTTCAAAATGGTGTCTTCATATTCTTTGGGTACACACCCAGGAGTAGAACTATTGGATCATATGGTAATTCTATTTTTAATTTTTTGAGGAACATCCATACTTTTCCACGGTGGCTGCACCACTTTGCATTCCCAAGAACACTGCATGAGGGTTCCTTTTTCTCCACATCCTCGCCAACACTTGTTTTTTGAGTTTTTGATTTTGGCCATTCTGACAGATGTAAGGTGATATCTCATTGTGCTTTTGATTTGCATTTCCCTGATTATGAGTGATGTTGAGCTTCTTTTCATGGGTCTGTTGGCCATCTGTATGTCTTTTTTGGAGAAATGTTTGTTCATGTCTTCTGAACCATTTTTTAATTAGTATGTGGGGATTTTTAGGTGTTGAGTTGTATAACTTTATAAATACATAAAAATATTGAATAGTATCTTTTTATCAAATATGTCACTTGCAGTTAACTTCTCCCATTCTATAGGTTGCCTTTAATTTTGTTGATTATTTCCTTTGGTGTGCAGAATCTTTTTATTTTTATATGGTCCCAACAGTTTATTTTGTTTTTCTTTCTCTTGCCTCAGGAGACATGTCTAGAAAAATGTTGCTACAGTGGATGTCAGTGAAATTACTGCCTGTGCTCTATTCTAGGATTTTTATGGTTTCAGGTTTCACATTAGGTCTTTAATCCATTGAGTTAATTTTTGTGTGTGGTGTAAGAAAGTGGTCCAGTTTTAGTTTTTGTACGGAGCTATCCAGTTTTCCAAACACAATTTGTTGACAAGATTGTCTTTTTCCCACTGCATATTCCTCACTACTTTACTGAAGATTAATTTGCCATATAATGGTGGGCTCACTTCTGGGCTCTCTATTCTGTTCTATTGATCTATTTGTCTATATTTGTGCCAGTACCATAATATTTTGATGACTACAGGTTTCTAGTATATATTGAAATCTGAGATTGTGATTCCTCCACTTCTGTTCTTCTTTTTCAAGATTGTTTTGGTTATTCAGGGTCTTTTGTGGTTCCATACAAAATTTAGGAATATTTGTTTTAGTTCTGTGAAAAATGCTGTTGATACAGATTGCAATAAATGTGCAGATTGCTTTGGGCAGTTTGGACATTTTAACAATATTTCTTCTTCTAATCCATGAGCATGGAATATCTTTCCATTTGTTGGTGCCATCTTCAATTTCTTTCATCGGTGTTTTATAGTTTTCAGAGTACAGGCCTTTCACATTCTTGGTTAAGTTTATTCCTGTTTTATTATTTTGGTGCCACTGTAAATGGGATTGTTCTCTTAATTTCTCTATGGGTTAATTCATTATTAGTGTATAGAAACACAATGGATTTCTGTATCTTGATTTTGTATCCTATGACTTTACTGAATTCATTTATCAGTTCTAGCAGTTTTTTGGTGGAGTCTTTAGGATTTTCTATATACAGTATCATGTCATCTGCAAATAGTAAAATTTTACATCTTCCTTACCAATTTGGATGCGTTTTATTTCTTTTTCATGTCCGATTGCTGTGCCTAAAACTTCCAGTACTATGTTGAATAAAAATGGTGGCAGTGGACATCCTTGTCTTGTTCCTGATTTTAGGGGAAAAGCTGTCAGTTTTTCACATTGGGTAAGATGTTAGCTGTGCCTTTTTCATATATGGTCTTTATTATGTTGTATGTATGTTCCCTCTAAACCTAGAGTTTTTATCATGAATTTCCCATGCCTGGTGTCAGAGTCGTTTTTTTTTTTTTCCCCTCTCAGCACCCATGCATCTCTCCATCCCATGGACAGTCCCATGAGTCCATTTAGCTTCCAACTGTGTCTCTGCCCTCCCTACCCTCTTCAATGTGGCCTCTTCTCTACATTTAGCTGTAGAGAATCTGTTCCGCCAGTCTTCTGGTCATTTTCTGGGTTATTTACACTGATGGGAGTGTTATCTAGTTGTATCCATGGGACAAGGTAAACTCAGGACCCTCCTATCCACCATCTTCCCCAAACTGTCAAATTAAGACAATTCTTAAGTACGGTTATTAAGAACACAAAAGTGTCCATTCTGTTATCTTTCAAAATGAATACTGAAGATTTATGATCAATTTCATGTAGAACCGAGGGAAGAAAAATGACTTTTCATCAGAAACATAAAGCAGAAAAAAAAATAAGTAGGCAGCCAAATCCTAATGTTCTGAAACACTCGACAAACTGATTCACCAGATTAACTTTTAAACTAAAATAAGAGTCTGAAAATGACTTATAAATCATCAATATGTCTTATACTTTATCATGGGAAATACACTTAGGAACATATTTGTTTTTAAGTATGATTTTTTCTTTTGTCTTCTATAGTTTCTTTTAATGGAAAAACACTTTCCTCTTTATGTTTAAATGATGTTACAAATACATTCATCATACTTAGTGACACTTTCCAACTAAATTATATGCATGTGTGTATGCATTATTGAAAACCATGAAAAACTCTTCAATTCAGTTAAAGGAACACTAATAAAAAATAAAGAACTGATTCCTCAAGAAACAGGCTATTTACCTCATCTCTTTCATGAATAATCTCGAACTATTATCATGTTAATCCCATTTCCCCATCTTCCTGCCCTGAGTGCTGTGAGTGCTCTGAGTGTTCTTAAAATTAGATCTATATAGATTATTTATTTTACGTTAGCTTTCTTTCATCCTATCCATGTTGAAGAAGTGGAAGGGCAATGACCAATTCGTGTAATCATAAAATATGGTAGGATTGTTCAATTTCACCTTTGGTGATCTAGTGTAACGTTCATGTCCAAAACAATTGACTATGAAACCATTTATGATACAATAAAATGATATAATATACAAAACAATGGCTATCAACTACTGTTAGAAACATTAATTACGGGGCGCCTGGGTGGCACAGCAGTTAAGCGTCTGCCTTCAGCTCAGGGCGTGATCCCGGCGATCTGGGATCAAGTCCCACATCAGGCTTTTCTGCTGTGAGCCTGCTTCTTCCTCTCCCACTCCCCCTGCTTGTGTTCCCTCTCTCACTGGCTGTCTCTATCTCTGTCAAATAAATAAATAAAATCTTAAAAAAAAAAAAAAAAGAAACATTAATTACATTTCTACATTTATTTTCATATTAACATTCTTTCTTTTAGAATTTTGATGGAAATAAAGACAATAACAGATCATAGTGCCATTCTCACTCTATCCTATGCTCTGCAAAGATTAGAACCTGAAATGCTAAGTTGCTTCTCCAATATGCCATATTTTTCTAAAATGACTACAAGGGCGAAGAGGAAATCATTATGGATCTCTATAAGTATTGCTTATGATAGAGGAAAACAGAAATCAAGGCAAAGAACATTATAGAAAACTCATTAATAATGGATTTGGACAAGAATATGAATGGAGACATTAGAGCACACTGCAGACTACTCATTAATAATGTGTTAGAAATGTATTATCTAGTATATAATTTGCATACAGCCTAAATATTTCCAGTCAATAAAATATATAACTCATATGAGCAGGAATATAATAAAAATACTGTCTATTTAGATAATCAAATAATAATTATTTATTCATTTTTACTAGACTCAATATGTAACTCATTTATTCATAAATTCATTCATTTAATATTTATTGTGCAATTCTCTATGCTAGTTGATGTCTTAGGAATGAAGAACATGACATTGAATGAAACAATCTCCTTGTTCTCATAGAACTAACATTTGAATCAGAAAATTAATTGATAAGTATAATGCATTGATAAGTGCTATGAAGAAAAATAAGGTAAGATAATGAGATGAGGAGTAGCAAGATGTTCTTTTCAGAAGTGCAGTCTGAGAAGATCTTTTTTTTTTTTTTTTCAAGATTTTATTTATTAGGGACTCCTGGGTGGTCCATTTGGTTAAGCATCTGCCTTTGACTCAGGTCATGATCCCAGGGTCCTGGGATCGAGTCCCACATTGGACTCCTTGCTCAGCAGGGAGCCTGCTTCTCCTGCCTGCCACTCCTCCTGCTTGTACTCTCTTTCTCTCAAATAAATAAAAAGCTTTTTTAAAAAAGATTTTTATTTATTTATTTGAGAGAGAGAGAGAAAGCATGAGTGGGGAGGAAGAGAGAGAGGGAGAGGGATAAGCAAGCAGACTCCCCACTGAGCGGGGAACCCAATTCGGGGCTTGATCCAAGGACCCTGGAATCATGACCTGAGCCAAAGGCAGACATTTAACCCTCTGAGCCACCCAGGCAAACTGAGGAGATCTTTTTGAAAAGGTGCTATTTGAGCAAAAAACTGTATGAAGTAAAGGAATGAGCCTTATAAACAGATAAGGGCAAGACATTTTAGGTAAAGGGACAATATGTACAAAGGTTCTGAGGCAGCCATGTATGGAGTGCTCATGAATAGTAATTTAAATGTTTATAATCTGTTGACTGTTTAAAAGAAAAGGGGATTTCCAAAAAAATGTTTTTGGAGAAAATATACTTTAAAAATGGTTAGCTGTATATAAAAACAACAGATGACCTCAAAGACCTCCCTTTTACCTCTTTTGGTGACAGCTAAAATCTTGCCACAAATAAAACCTCCTCTTGCCAAATGGCTACTATTTATAAACTTTAAAGTAAATGCATTTTTCTATAATGAAATATATTTGTTGTGCCACTTTGGTTAATTTCCTCTATGTACATTTTTGTTATTTTTCATGAAAGTTATTAACTTCAAACAAAGCAACAAAATTTATAAAGGTTAAGAATGAAATAATCATTTATTGAGCCAGGTGCCTATGAATGCATAATTAATTTACTTATAGTAACATAGTATGGTAGGTATTATTAGCCTCATTTTAGAGATCAGAAATCTAAAGTATCACGGGCTGATGTAACTTGCTGTAGAGTAGCTCCCAAGTAGTAATTATAGTATAAACTCATTCTAAAAGATCCCAAAGTTTCTATCTTACACACATAGAAGTATTCACAAATAACCTAAACAATGCAAGTAAAAGGTGTTTTTAAAATCTACCATCCCATTTGCAAAGATTAAAAATTATGTTAACATCTACTGTTAACTAGGCTATAGAGAAATGGACACTGTACATTTTTATTGAAAGAACAAATTGATACAATATTTAGAGAGAAATTTCACATAATGCAATATAATATGCTATAATATAATCCAATGTAATATATATGTTTAAAAATGTTAACACCATTTACTCTTCTAGAAACTTACCCAAAAGGGAGAAAAAAAAAAACAAAAAACCCAGCAAACCAGCCATGGGTCTTTATTAAGACATTATACAAAGTCGCAAAGAAAAATTACATATAACAGAAATGTTAAACAGTAGGCGTGTATTGAAATAAATTTTAGTAGATTGATAGAAGAGATACTTTCGATCATTAAAATTAAGATTCTTAAAATATTTATGGATATGCAGAAATATTTAAGAAATATTAGTTTAAAGGATATTATATGTAGAGAATGCATATCTTCATACATATTAAAACTAAAAATATACTTTTATGTTAAGAGTAGTATCTGATAAATGATGCTACAGTTTTTTTTATTTAAAAAAATTTTTTAAAGAGTTTATTTATTTATTTGACAGAGAGATAGAGAGAGAGCACAAGTAGACAAAGCAGCAGGCAGAGGGAGAAGCAGGCTCTCCACTGAGCAGGGAGCCCCACGAGGGTCTTGATCCCAGGAGCCTGGGATCATGACCTGAGCCGAAAGCAGACGCTTAACCAACTGAGCCACCCGGGTGTCCCGCTACAGGTTTTTAAAATATTCTTCCATAGTTTTCAAATTCTTTGCCATGAGCATACCTTATACTTAACACAACAGAAAATGGAAAGAAAAAAAAATGTAAAAATCAGCTCCACATTGATTAAAACTAGAGCCATAATCACATTATTTAGAGAGTTCTAGAAGTTTAAAAGTATATAAAGGAGGTGTATTAAAATATTAGCAAACATTATTTAAGATGCAGTGGCCAAGGCCTCAGCTGGAAACAAATGAAATGTTTCAACTGACTTTTCTCAGTGCTTATGCCTCTATTATGCATTTTCTTGTTTGACAGGCTTATGAACGAATGGTTCTATCCTAGAACCTGGCCTGGGGTACTAGAAACTTCAACCAGGACTTTTTAGAACCTGAAGCCTCTTCAAGGTTCCCCCGGGGCTCTACAATTTGCATTTCTACTAACAGCTACTCTCCTTGGTTTCTTCATTCTCTAAATGTTTTTGTTTTTAAGACGTTTAGCACTTAAAGTTACAATATACGTGAAGTTAACAAAAATTTCACTGTATTTAGGCAGCAACATGCAGGGCATTTTCCCCCCATATTAGCTGGCCTCAAACACAGGCTTATTTTATTTAATATTCAGTTAAAGAAATAGCAATCTTTTCCCATGCTAGAAGAAAAACTTGACCAATAAATTGCAAGCAGGTATATATAGCACAAAACCATCATGTGTGTTATTCTCTGATTTAGGAGAGAGTTTTTTTTCAAGATTTTATTTATTTTTTCACTAGAGTTTTTACTAGAGTTTCTACTAGAGTTTTTACTAGAGTTTCTTCTCTGCTTACATACTGATTTATAGAAATTATTTCTTTTATAAAATTCTATCCACTTAGATCTATATTGTAATATATTTCATGTATTTAAATGAACTACAAGCTATTAAAGTTTAGTAAAGTTGGTTCATTCTGCAGCCCATGGATCAAGGAGTAATTTCAACTTTCAAGTCTTAGCATCTAAGAAATACATTTTGAGGGTGGGGGTTATGAGTGAAATAGGTGAAGGGGATTAAGAGTACAAGTACTCGGGGCATCTGGGTGGCGCAGTCGTTAAGCATCTGCCTTCCGCTCAGGGCGTGATCCCAGCGTTCTGGGATTGAGCCCCACATCAGGCTTCTCCACTGGGAGCCTGCTTCTTCCTCTCCCACTCCCCTTGCTTGTGTTCCCTCTCTCGCTGGCTGTCTCTCTCTGTCAAATAAATAAATAAAGTCTTAAAAAAAAAAGAGTACAAGTATCTTGATGAGCACTGAGTAATATATGGAACTGCTGAATCACAATATTGTATGTTGAAACTAAGATAATATTGTGTGTTGACTACACTGGAATTAAAATTATTAAAAATGAAACATAAAGTAAGGGAAGGGAAGGGGAGGGAAGGAAGGCAGCAGGCAGGCAGACATTTCATAAGGCTATAGTTGCCACAGACAGTAATTCCTTGAATTACAGGCAGAGTAAATTGAAAACCTTCTGGAAAGGATTCACCATTCTAGATGCCATTAAAAACATTAGTGATTCATGGGAGCAGGTCAAAATATCAACAATAACAGTAGTTTGGAACACGTAGATTCCAAGAGTCATGGATGACTCTGAGAGGTTCAAGACTTCATTGGATGAAGCATCTGCAGATATGGTGGGAATAGCAAGAGAATTAGAATTAGAAATGAAGCTTGGAGATAGAACTGAACGGCTGCAATCTCATGATAAAATTTTAACAGATGAGGAGTTGCTTCTTATGGGTGAACAAAGAAAGTGATTTCTTGAGATGGAATTTACTCCTGGTGAAGATGTTATAAAGGTTGTTGAAATGACAAAGGATTCAGAATACTATATACACTTAGGTGATAAAGCAGCAGCAAGGTTTGAGAAGATTGGCTCCAATTCTGAAAGAAATTCTACTGTGAGTAAAATGCTGTCGAACGCCATCATATACTACAGAGAAATCATTCAGGAAAGAAAGAGTGACTCGATACAGCCAACTTTATTGTCTTAATTTAAGAAATTGCCACGGCCACTCCAACCTTCAGCAACCACCATCCTGATCAGTCAGCAGCCATCAACACTGAGGAAAGATCCTTCATCAGCAAAAAGATTGTGACTTGCTGAAAGCTTGGATGGTGGTTAGCATATTGTAGCAATAAAGTATTTTCAAGTTAAAAAAAAAAGAGGCTTAGTTAAGTTGGGCATATACGTTCTCAATACCCTTGTAAGCACTTTGATCCAAGAGCTAAAACTAACATAAACGGACCTTCCACCATGGACCAGTTACTTTCATGGCTAGATTAATTCATCCTTCTCATCTGTGTGTGTGCACATGTGAACATGTACACACATAGGCGTGCATTTTTATCCCTTTCATCTCCAGGAAACCCTAAGGATAGAACAGAATCCTTGGTGAAGCAACATGAAAATGGTGAAAAGGAAGCAATATTTACATAAGCTTTTACCTTGCTTTTAAGTTAAGGATGATGAATATCCTTGAATTTCATGAAAAATGCCTGGTGTTTTTCAGAATTTAATTTAAACCCTCTTCCTCTCTTGGTTTCTTAGATCCTCCTGGATTAGCTTCTTCTTGCCAGGACTCCCTCTGTCTGCCTTCCTTTTCCCAATTCTCCTTAAACACTGGTTATTTTTTTCCACTCTGCCCATTTTCCTTTCCCCAGTGTGTGGTAGACTTGCCATCCACACATTTTCTAGCATTGGCAACAGAAGCACCATAACTGACTTACTGACAGGTTAAAAATGTTAAAAATCTCTCTTTCACTCCCAATATTTCTCACCAATTTCAATTCCTAAATGTCTCACTAATAAAAAGCTAATTTTTTTCTAGAAAGTTTTTGCTAGAAATTTCCTAGAAAAGATTTTCTAGGCTTTATTCTGACTTATTTGACTGCCTAAAATGTATCAATTTGATCTCTATATATTCCTGCCTGAAAAGTACAGAGATGTGATGATTATTAGAAGTTTCTATACATGCTATTTCTGTATATTACTTTGCAGTAACACATTTATATATTTTATTGGTAGATTGTCATAGACATAAAGTTTGAGTTGGATAACAAGAAAAGACAGTATGTGTTTTTACTTATTTTCTATCCCTTGCAAAAATTGCAGGCAAAATAGAATTGAAGACATGCACCATGCATTAATTAATTCATTTGTCACATAGTATGTCTAGTATATGTTGAACACCAGAAATACATTGTTGGGCAAAAATCACAGGTTTGCACCCATAAAGCTAATGGCCTAACGGGAAAAAAAGACATTCAACAAATAATTATAATCAAGAATTTCTTAAAAATTGTTGGAACGACGTGGATGGAGCTAAAGAGTATTATGCTAAGCAAAATAAGTCAGTCAGAGAAAGGCAAATACCATATGATTTCACTCATATGTGGAATTTAAGAAATAAAACAAATGATCATAGGGGAAAAAGGAGAGAGACAAACCAAGAAACAGACTCTTAACTACAGAGAACAAACTGGGGGTTAACAGAAGGGAGGTGAGTGGGGGCTGGGCTAAATAGATGTGGAAATTAAGGGGTACACTAGTGATGAGAACTAGGTGTTACATGTAAGTGGTGAATCACTAAAGTGTACACCTGAAACTAATATTACACTGTATGTTAACTAACTGGAATTTAAATAAAAATTTTTACAAATTTGAGATAAGAGTTCTGAATGAAAAGAACATGGTATCAAAAGAGAGCACAAGGCAAAGGAAACTGATTTAGACTTCAAGGGTGGAGGCAGGTGGTCATGGGAGTTGGTCCTGAAGAAGTAAAGTTTGAACTAAAATCAGAAAATGGATAAGAGTTAACCAGGTAAAGGGTATGGGAAGAAAGCTCCCAATAGAAATGGCAGTTGCAAAACTCCTGAGGCAAGAAGGGGGGCATAATATGTTCAAAATGGCTGACATGATCAGGATCATATCTATTAAGACAAATTTTCATTTACTTAATGATTATGGACATAAATTGTCATTGCATTGGATGATTAGTTTCATAAAAGCCATCACTACCATAACATATTTTTCAATACAATATTGTTTTTACTTCACATTTATGGCCCCAAATGAGGTATTTACTTACTCTATGTCAAGGATTTAATATCATTATTAAATGGAATCCTGTAACAGCTGGGGAATTGATATTTATAGAGGTTAGGCAATTTGCCCAAGGTCACAGGGCTGATAAGGAGCAAACCTAAGAACTCAGTCATCCCTGTCCAAAGCCCAGCTTCTTTCCACTTGACCTTATTTCCACCATATTAATGAGGACTCCACATTCTCAGCTTGTAAGTAGAACATTCTCACTCTTCTTAAATGATTATTTTAAATGGCTTGTACTCATCTGCAAGGGTAGTTTTCAGAGTGATGTTTGATGCATTCATACAATCACTTAAATTAACCAAGATTCATGCAAGAGTTGAGTTTCTTGAGAGGACCTATATTTAGTCCATAGGAATGTATCCCCTGGCTCTGTTTCTTTCCTCATTATAATCCATTGATCTCAGCATGTTGTTTATTCTTCTCAAATTCTTCCAAATTTTAATAGCTCTCTGTAAAGTTTGAAGACTAAAAGAAAATGACTCAAAGAAAATGACTTTGGTTTACCATAGAACCAGTGAATCCACAAGGAAGGGTCTGGTCAGTGCTTCCAGACTTCAGGCTATGTACCTTTTACACTGTTTTTAGCCTAAGCGTTGGGCTCACAATAGTACCTTTGTGTTTACTCTACTGTCGTTCAAGAAATATTTTTTGCTCTACTAGAGTTACTCAAATTAATTACTTTAATGTTTTCATTTTTATTATACCATCAGGTCTACTAAAGGGTTTAGTGTCATAGCTCTAGGAATGGCCTGCATACCATGCTTGGAAATGGTCACATTTTATTCTGATACTCTAGAACATTCTACATGTCTGATCCTGTTCAAAAAAGTACATCTTCCACTCCTTTCCTCATATCCATCTGTTCATTACTTTCAAGGGCCATTCAACACTCACCTCCTTGTAACCATCAGGTTCAGCTACATGCTAATTTCACTTAGTTTAAATAATAACCTCAGGACTTTTTATACTAACCTATATTTTAATAGGAACTTCTACATATTTTTAAAATGTACTTAAGCCCTGTATATGTGTTTCAGCTTTGATATGCAGACACACTTATAGAGAAAAGATCAATGGGAACCGACATATAATAAATACAGTGGTCAAGCAGAACGAAGAGTAATTATGCTATCCTACACTTCACCCACTTCCGCCTTCAATATTTGCATTTATCATTCTAAATGCTGGCTATTTTTTAAACTGTTAAATTTATTGCTTGTTTTGACTGGCATGCTAATAATTTAATTCACACCAAGTTATCTGCATGTTTTAAAGAACAAATGTATCTTTTCATAGCTCTATTTGGTTACATTGGAAAGGAAGCTAAGGGTAGGTGAGAGTTTTTCAAGAATTTATCTTATTGAGGATAGATGTTTCCTGTTATTTGATGGAATAATTTAGCTATAAACCAAAGCTTTGATGGGATATAAAGAGAATTTCTTTACATTTAAAACAATTAAATGAGCAATTCAAGAGTGATTCACCGAGTTATTTAAGAATATACAGTACTGATATATCATTTATGCCTCAAACTTATGAGATTTCAAATCCTAATCAAAAGGCAAACTTCTTATAACAGACCAACACAACAAAATTGTCTCGAGTCACTTCTTGACATTTTTCTGTGATAGCAATTAAAATTGTGTAAAATCTTAGTTATTGGTCTTGATGTGGGATAGAAAAAAAAATGTTTGGTTCAGCATCCTGTGGTTGTTGGATCATCTGGCTTCTCTGATTCAAATCAAAGTGCCTCTGTGGCTGCATAGACCAGGAGGCCTGTGTAATTTGCATGAGCCAGTAGCCACTTAAGCTAACTCATTCCTACTGTACCAAGGTTTTTTAAAAACTCCTTTCTTGCATCTGGTAATATTGTATGAATCCTCAAAACCATACTAATTGAAACTTAAGCCTTGTGTGTTTAATTTCAATTCACTGTGTTCAAAAATTACTACCCTTCTTATGGATTTGGATTTTTGCTTTTTTGTACAGTTAAAATGTTATCTGTTTTCAGACCACATGCTCAGAACTTTGTTAGTTACATTTTATAAAATATATTTGGTAAACAAATAATAGAAAAAATGTTATCAAATATTGTTTTAGTGGCAGGTTGATAAACTCCCATAATGGAAGGTCAATGAGCAATATTCCTAAAGCAGCTGGTTGTCTTTCCATGCATTTAAAAAGATATATGTTGATTACCTATTATATACAAGTAAGAAATCTCAAAACTTAGAGAAATGGGAGCAATGGATAGCGGTCACTAAACAAACAGATCGGAGTGACAAAAAATGCATTTGGAAGAAGAGAAGCAATCAATTGTTTTACATTGTAGAGTTATATAGAAGTTTTGTTCATTCGTTTCTTGTTAGATAATTTATCTTACAACTTATAAAAATCCTTAAATATTATTCTTTAACACTATTTTCTTAAATTATAATACATAAAAAAATTTAAGCAGAACAAAATTTTTATTACTACTATCACAGAAAGCAACCAAAAACATTTTAAGGATAAAACATTAACTAATGAGCACATCTCATATACTTCAAAGAGTCATAGTTCCAAAGAACTGCAAATTCTCCCTTGGAAAATATATTTGTAAAAACAGAAAACTAGAACAGAAAAACAAGTTCCATTATGTTTGTTGGAAAAGGACTTGAAATACTCAGTGGTCATACAGACATTATGAGGTTAAAGGGAAACATCTATTCTTCCTTGTTCATTAGAAATGTGTCACATATCAGTTTTTCCTCTCACTTAAAAGAAAAATAAAATAAAAATAGGATAAAAACATACACATATCTGGCTCCTGGGTGACTCTGCTGGTTAAGTGCTTGATTTCAGCTCAGGTAATGATCTCAGGGTCATGAGATCAAGCCCTGCTTCATGGGGAGTCTGCTTGAGATTCTCCCTCCCTCACCCTCTGCCACTCCCCCCGCATACTCTTTCTCTAAAATAAATAAATCCTTCAAAAAAATCATATAGACATTAACTACAACAGAGTTCTGAACCACAGAGTGAATAAATTATAGTTTAATCATGCATTTTTACAGAAGAGGCTAACGTAAATAAACATATTCTAGATTTCCTCACCAACTACTCACATTCCAATTAAATTCATCAATTGTTGACAATACAAATGCCTTTCTTCTCGATCTTATAACGATACATTTAATGTCCATAACAAATTAGAATAAATAATAAAATGTGCCTGATGCCAACAATTTCAGTCATGGAGAATAGCAAATGCTCTGAGCCTTTGTTGGGTTTCTCCTAGGTTAGCTCGTTCATACATTCCTTCATTTTCTATTCGAACTGATATTTACTGAGCATCATCTTTGGCCAAGACACTCAGGACATAAAGGGGTCACGGTTGAACAAGAATAAGACAGGTAAGGTCTTTCCCCTCATGGTGCATACATTCTTTAAAAAATGAATAAGAGAATTACAGATAGAAATACATACTGTGAAGGAAATTTTATAAAAGGGTAATAGGATATATAGTGTATTGGCAGTGGGGGCTTTAGATAGGAAATGGCTGCTTAAGAGGTGAGCAGCGATGCCACTGGAATATATTTCTGAGAGAAGTCTACTTCTATTCAGATTAGTCACAAGAATTTATACAATCTGCTCTCTCGGACATCTTAGAAATTATAACTCACTACATCAAGGCTTTATAAATACTTACCATAGAGAGTGGCATTTGTACAACAAGGTCCTCCTCTCCGTTGCACCAGGGAAATTCTTACAGTGGAAATTAGCTGGTCTACATGTGATACTTTTAAAGGTATTTAAAATAAGAATTAATCGATATGAAAAGGACTCAAAGCCATATCATAATAAAGTGTGTTTAAACAAACTTCATAATTATACTTGGATGCATTTGGAAACCGTTGGGTCCTACTTCTGAGAAGCAGATACGTCATGACCCAAACCAATAGATTTTTTAAAATATCTAAAATATTCAGTAGAATAGCTTATGCTATTATTTATGTTAGAAAAAAAAAAACAGCTGAAATACCTAATTACGAAGACTTCAAAAAGTTGTCCACTCAACAGTGACTATCAAGAAGGAACTATGAGGGGATCAAAAATACAAAAGTTTAACCAGTAGTCAGGGGTCTTTCCCATAGATATCCTGACATCTGCTGAAGAGCCCTGAGCTTCTGTGACATTAAATATAGATGATTCATTGGCACAATCCTTAGAAAAATAAGTTAGAAGTTAACCTTGTTGAAAAAGCGTGTATTCTGATATACCTATCTTTAGCAGAAGTAGTATTTGTTTACATTTTACGTTTTGTTTCTCTAGTATTTGGACAGTTGGCACTCCCAGCCCCTCCATTTTAAATATAAACCTGTTGTATTTCGTATGAGCAGCTGCAAATAATTTAACAAAGATTTTCAAGACGTCAATTCCTTAAGTATATGCGTGCAGTTCATTAAGTCACTGGCAAAAAAGTTTTCATTAACAAAGAAGAAAGGGAATTCAAAATGGTAACATGCAGTGTTTGATATGATAGAAATAAAGACGTGGAATACCTTAGCTCTGTTTTTTCATCAAGATGAGAGAAAAAAGAAGGCAAAGATTTCATGACCTTCTAAAATTGAGTGTGACAGTATCCTCCTTCATCCTGTCCCCATTCAAGTTTTAAAATAAATAGTTGCTTCATCCAAGAAACTTCTGCCTGATTTATATGGAAACATTAGATAAGCTATTGTTTAATCAAAATAATGTTTCAGAAAAAAAAAAAAAAAAGGTCTCATATCACTACCAGTGAAGCAATGATTTCCCTTCGGGCTTTCATTTGTTTAATGAATTCAAACAGAAAGAGAATACTAATGTTGTCTTTTTATAATGTTTTATCATTTGTTTAGTACACTCATTGGGCCCTGCTAGGAAGGATTACAGGACAGATTATTAATTTAATCAATGTTTTCTCTTTTCATTTCATCTCAAAAACAGAACATCAGCCAAAGTAAACACTCTCAAATTATTCTACACATTCTATCGGCTGGCCACAATGGATTCACCATCAGTTTTAGATGATCCTCCAACTTGCTTTTCACCTCCCCACAAACTCCTTTGGCATTACAACATGCTAAACAAATTCATCTTGTTGACAAGCAGAGCTGATTCAAGAAAGGCAAGATACCTCATTACCTTTGTCATGAAACTTTAGATAATTAAAATGTCACACCAAATTTTCCTCTGGACAAAAAGCTTGTCAGAGACAACTGATAAACTGCTCTTTTCTACACACTTAACTTAAAAGCACTTAAAAAACGTTATTTTAATGAAATACGAAAGAAAATTAATTGACTGTTACTTCTCGGTACTCCTCCAAAGACCCACGAACAGAAACATAATTCATTTTAATGTGTGTCACACATCTGGAGAAACCTCAGAAGAGCTATATTTGCCCATTATTTAAAATAACAATCATCACAATACTATCCGTTGGAAAAATCAGAAGACATGTCAGAAATGAGACAGCAGAACACCATCTTTCTTGCGTGTGGAATTCCTTCTTGACCTTCGATTGTATATTTTGAAGTCAGTTTAGACAAACACCATTTATATGTCAGTTGACAAAAATGACTGAAATCCTACCTAATGTTTATTCATATTGGTATTAGCCTAGTAAGGGAAGGACTATTTTTCTAATGGCTTAAAAGAATGAACTTCGTTTTTACAATTTCAGAGTTTAAACATAGTATATGATAGAATTTGTAATAGTAAACAAACGTAGAAAACTTAAGATCTCAGGAAGCCTCCTCGAAGTTTCTGGGTTGTTTTGTTTATTTTTGTTTGGTTTCATCATCTACTCCCTCCCCAACCCTAACAATTTAAAACTCAATTGGCTTCTATGATATCTGGCTAGAAGGTAATAGTAACCCTAAGCTATGCATCCTATTGTTTACGTAGCAGGTTGCAAGTGTCCAGGAGATGCAGTGGGACCTATTTCATTTGTTATTTAACCATCTGCTTTATTTTTTCATGATACAACATGAAACTCTAATTGCTGAAGCATTTCTGAATGTGTTCTTAAGACAGATATACAAGACGGTTTCATTGGAACATCATTCCAGATATCTTACTATTTGACCAGAGCATAAATGGCATTAATTTAACCCATTAAAGATCATCCTCTCTAATCATGACCAATACCATATAACAGGAAGACTAGACAAAAAAGTCACAAACCCTCTAGATAGGCTTGATTAAGTATGAGAGTTTCTTTTCTTTCTTTCTTTTATTTTTGTACTTTCTTAAAGATTTCATTTATCTATTTGACAGAAAGACAGCAAAAGCAGGCAGAGCAGCAGGCAGAGGAAGCGGGAGAAGCAGGTTCCCCACTGAGCAGAGAGCTCAACGTGGGGCTCAATCCCAGGACACTGGGATCATAACCTGAGCTGAAGGCAGGTGCTTAAGCTACTGAGCCACCCAGACACCCCAAGTAAGAGAGTTTCATGCAGACACATTTACATAGTTATGTGCACAAAACAAGAAAAAGAAGAAAAAGGTACAGTTTTTCTTTTCAAGGTGAAAAATGTTTTAACCAATTAGGACCCCCATTAATACCACAGAGCTGTGTGGTTTTGCAATCACTTGTTAATCTTAGCTCTACACATAGGAGACAACCCTGGTTGTGGCGACAAGCTGAACTCTCTACTGAAGCACATGAATGCTCAGGACAAACGTTTCCGTGATAAAGAAAGGAATTAATGGGATTTTCCAATGCTCTGCTTTTAAATGACTCTTCATCATTTTTTCACAAGCATACATCAAATGAATATTGTACAGTATAGCCAAATAATTCAGACAAAAATGATCACATTTACCCACTCTGTGAAGGACAGTTTTGATCCTCAAGCCCTTTATTTCCCTTTAATGGGCCAATTAAAAGAGCTTGACTAAGGATTATTGAAATGATAAATTCACTGCCATTCAAAATTGTAGGAGACACTGCCAGCAACCCTTCCCACTTGTTTGTAAACCCATATGGAGCTCTACTTAAAAATTTAAACCTGACTTTAGGCATTCACATCTGCATCTAATATTTTGACAGTAAAAACTAACTTTATTGTATTTAAATGTCAAATACAGACTTGGGAGTATTGTATTTTATTCAAATAAAATAATGCCAATTTATTCCAATCCTAAAGTAATAATGCTTTATTAAATAATTGCAATTTTTGCCCTATACCAAGAAAACACTTTGAAAAAGAGAAATACTGTTTAGCAACTAGAAAAATAAATATAAGCATTTTTTTGTTTGAATACTTATGATTGTCAATTTTTGGTGTAGCACTACTTTGGAAATGGTTCTTCCCCCCGCCTCCCAAGATTTATTTATTTATTTGAGAGAGAGAGAGAGAGAGAGAGAGAGAGCAGGGTGGGGAGGGGAGGAGAATAAAGGGGGAGGGATCTGCGACTCAGGGCTTGATCTCAGGATCCCAAGATTATGAAACTGGGCCAAAATCAAGAGTTGGACGCTTACCAAACTATGCCACCCAGGCACCCCTGGAAATGATTAGTTCTAATTCAAGTATAGAAAAAGATATAATAGTTATTATTTAAACCTCAGCTACATTTTAATTCTCTAATTTTAAATAGTATACATAATAAAAAGTTTAATACACAGTATATATGTCTGTTTGTATGTACAGTTTTATATATATATAATGTATATTTATATATACTTTATAAATGTGTGTTGTATGTGTACATGTATGTATGTGTATGTTGTATACTTGACATACATATATCTGTAGATATATACAAGTAAAGTAAGCACCCCTCTACCCCTGATCCCTAAGCTTCTCAGTTTCCCTTTCCTCCCTGGAGGCAATCATTGTTACTACTTCCGTATGTATCTTTCCAAAGCTGGTTTGTACATAAATAAATGCATATGTACACATACATATAAATATATTTTTTGTGTATGTGATTATAAAAATGGAAGTATGCTACCCATCATGTTCTGCACTCTACTTTTTCCACTTAAGTGTCATTCATTATTAGTACATGTAGATCAATCACATTCATTTTAATGAATAGTGAAATATTTTAAATGTGCTTTACTTATTAACAGAAGTTGATCTAAATTATGATAAAATAGAATTAAGCATAAAATAAATGAAAATGGTGACAGCGTGAGCAAAAGAAAAAGAAATACAAGAATTATGCGGCATGTCAAAGTTCAAATTCAAGGCAAAGGTATCATTTTAAATATTTTCTTGAAAAGCAGAACTATACAGCAAAACGTTATCAATATAGTCTTTGCTATCACCCAAAAAACTGTTTTTCCAATAAAATCACATCCGATTTTCTTTAAGCCTGAAAAATTACTCACTGTCTCATACAACCTTTGCCCTGGGAGCCAAAAGCCATATTTCACAGGAATATGTATTTCTCTTAGACAAAATTGAATAATTTTAAGACTGGAGTTATAGGTTAGGTTATTTCTGAGACACATTTGCAGTAAAAATTTCCAGGGACTTACAATATAATTGCTAAGGTGGTAACCTGGGAGCATAACAGATTCCCAACGAAAGTTTATAAGTATGATAAAAATATGCAAAGAGTTTCATGAATTAAAGAAAATGACAACTAAACTAAACATTTTTTCTCCTCTCTTTAGAAGACTGAAGAGAGATTTAACTAGTTGTGGAACTGACTTGGGTTTCTCATTCACTGTTAGGGTGGCTGAAACTATGTTATTGTGAATGACACATACACATTTTCTGTAATTGTAATGAAAATAAACTAGAAGAAATACTTGTGAACATATAATGCCAGTCAATCAACATAAAAGTTTTATAATCTTAAAACCTTATCACCATATGGGGTAAAGAAACTTGCCTCTTTCTCAGTAGAAAACCATACCAGAATTATCCAAGACAATGTCACCTCGGCGAAGTGCTGCACATGCAACTGTATACTTAACGAGATTTTATAAGATGGCATGTGGATGAGTTTGGGCTTTGTAGAGCAGCTATTGCTATATGGATAGGGATGCTTACACTGCAGGATTTTCCTTTTAAGTATTTTCCTGGGGTTAACATGAGCAAACTTTTGATTTGTGAGCTTTTGCTTTCCCTGAAGAAAAGTGGTCATACTACAGTGAAAGAAGAGAGGCTCCCCTAGTTCTGGAAGTCGAATTCCCACAGTGGGAAAAACCACAATGAGATAGTGGTAATAAAATATGGCTGTGAGTTCCCGATCTCTCTTCAACAGAGCTGCTTTCTCACTGACTCTTCTGGTAAATCTCTATTAAAATTGTGTATGTAAACAGCTGGAGTCTTAGATATTAACTTTAACATGGCAGTTATACACATTATACTTCCTGAGAACCTGAGATATTACTGAAACTTTGGAAATTTTAATTAACAACACAGTCCTCACAAAACATTTCCTGGAACATATGTACTTTGAGTCAAATTCTTCATCCACATGGAATCCAATCTCCCCTAAACCTCCTGTCTCCCATTTTCATTTTCTTTTCATGTTTTCCACCTCCCATGAACAGTGAATTTTTCAAGCCATACTCCAGAGCTTAAAATACTGCAATGTACTTTACAATGTGGATGATGGATAACTTTCTGAAATATTATAAGCTATTGTGTTTTATTTTAGAAGCCACTGCCAAAAGTAAAAATCACAGGCCAGATTCCTAACTCCCTTGGAACTCTCCTATAGAAGTGACCCCTTGAAATTCCTAAGCCCATGAAATAAATATGGATTGTATTTTGTCTCAAATGCAAACTGTGTTTTTATTCTTGGCAAACTGCAGCGGCAGCATTTGGTATCTAATACGAATTTTCTTTTCACTCATGTAATTTTTATCCTTACAAAGATATTAAAAACAAATGAGCAAACAAAACAACAATAACGAAGCTCATCAACTTTGTTTCAGAAAAATGTAACCAACAACTCCATGGCATGTAAATACAAGTACAAATATTTGGGGGGGGGTGGTCATTGTCACCTATATATTTCATCTATGTAATATAGATTTTTATTATCCCCAGTTTCAATATACGATTTTATATCTGAATATTTAATTAGATTTTTTTGCAATAACATTCAAATATGATTAATTCCTTTGAGGAAAATACTACCCAAGGCAAACTTTTTTTCCAAAACCTTTTTTCTTCTTGTCCTTGAAAAAAATCCAAGAAATGTCATGTATAACTAAAGATAATAGTTTAACATTCAGACAAAGGGAACTGTTAGGAACTAAAATGATGACACTTTAACACTCATCATTACAAGTATTCCTGAATATTTGAAAGAAATAGAATTGATTGCACTTTCATTTTAGTGGCTGAATTAATGAGACTTTTAATTTTTGAAACTTTTTAATTTCGACCTTACTATTTCATGTAACTATCACCACTAAAAAAAGAAAAAAAAAAGAAAGAAAGAAAGAAAAAGAAAAGAAACAAAAACTTTCCACAAATATCATATGATTTCAAAGAAAACTGAAACCAAAATCTTGGAGCACCTGACAATAGTCACCACTTAGTAAAGGCCCACTTTATTCAGGCACTGTAAAAAAGACACCTAATCCTTACAAAAACTCTATAAAGGCCATATTATAACCTCCATTTTCGAAATAAAGGGCAGGCACTCAGAGAGGTTAAATATTCAATGTTACTCCCTCAGTAAGTGGCAGGACTGGAACTTGTATGTAATACTGTCTGGTTCCAACATTCATGCTTAAATTCTTCCCCAAGTTTATCAAAAACATGTAGGTTTGAATTTCCCGATTAGTATCTCATTTTTCAGATTATCAAAATAAATGGGTTTGTTTTATAAGAGTTAAAGATTTATTCAATGAAAAGCCTGAAAAATTGTTTTAAATATTCAAAATAATGCTAAATCAAGTCTAAACAATTAGAATTTAATCCTTCTTATCCTTTCATTGTTCAAAGTAAGTAAAAATTTAGAACCACTCAAGATCCATAAAGCTTGTTTTCAGAAAATATCACTTCTTATTGCCAAATTAAACCATTCAAAGTGTAGAACACAAAATTCCACACTATCTGGGAGAAATTTTTTAAAAAGCCTTTCCCTAATATTAAAATATTTAATGTTATTTGGAAAAAAGATGTGGATAATTAACTATATTTTCCCTGTTTTTAACCTAACATTTTAATGTTATGTATTCCCAAACTTTGTAAAATAATTTAAGTGAAAATATTATTTTTATTAATTTACTTTTTGTTACATCAATTCAAAACTCTGTGACCTTTTTCCACTAGAAAATATTCTAAGAGAATATTTTAAAATGATTTCTGGAGTTAAAAACTTTAATTGAAAGATTATACTAAGTCCAAAATAAGCGAAATACAGGCTTAATTCAAATAAATCTAAATTCCCAATGTCTATTTTTATCCTTTAAAACAAAGGCAACAACTCTAGTGTGAGAAGATGGCCCTCAAGACTCACAGGATGACAACAGCCAGCATTCAGAATTTATGAGCAATTTATCAGTATTTCCTCCAAATTTTCACCCTGCCATTATCACCTCATAAAGTGGTATTTATGCTCAGATTTAAATAGCTATACTTTACAAGAACAAATAATAGGAAGAATACTCTAGTAAATAGAAGACCAAGACCTGCAAGCCCTACTGTTTTATGACAGAGAACAAAGAGCATGGTCTGTAAAATTCTTAGTATATATCCAGTGGTAAAAATAATTATATAATGCTCCTTTTCACTCCATCGCATATGTGCCAGAATAAAGCAGATTTCTGAAAAATTATACTGATGTGAAATTAATATTCCAAAATGTATGGAAAAGTAAATCTTAATAATAAAACTTACATGCAAACAAAGTTCATAGCATTATTAGGAAAATCCATTACACATCTGTATCAGTTAGCATTTGCTATAAAATACACTACCAAAAATTTAATGAATTGAAACAATCTTTTTTTTTTTTTTTTTTTTTGCTCATGATACTAAGGGTTAACAGTTTGGGCTAGAATCAGTTGAGCTGTCATTCACTTGATTTTGGCCAATCTCACACAGGTATGCTGGTGTGCTGATAGTTGATGACTTTGTCATATGTCTGGCATTAGCTAGCTGTTGGTTGGGGCCCTGAGTCACGTGCCACTCATTACCCAGTAGGCTAGCCCTGGCTTACTCACATAACAGTTCCCAAGAACAGCAAGTGGAAAAGCTATAGACCTTTTGAAACCTAGGCTCAGAATTTCCAGTGTCCCTCCAATTACATTCTATTGCTCAAAGCAAATTACAAGGCAGTCCAGATTCAAGACGGAGGTAAACTGACTCTTGTACTCTGCCTTGATGGGAAGAGCTGCAAAGTATTGTAGAATTTTTATAACACAATGTCACTAAACCAATGCTTTGTGAGAAATTAGAAAAATAATGTAATGTCCTTTAGGAATATCATATATTTACTAAAATAGAGTCCAGCAAATTAAACTTTTTCAGTTTGTGACAATGTTACTAAGTGGGCAGCCAAGGGAGTAACAAAGACATAGATATTTTGATTTCACAAAAATTTCTGGTGATGATTTATTTCACTTATTTTTTTCCAAAAACATACTAAAATTCAGTCTATACAACAGGGAAGAGTTGGATAATTTCAAAAATATTTAGAGAATTATAATTAAAGAATGATGATTAACAGACCATTGTCTACTTTGAATTTTAGGGAACATCCAAAAGGATGTGCTAATTAGCATTTCTAAGTAATAGATGCTTACACTTAAAAGATTTAGATAGGTATCCCATTTGGTTTAAAGATTAGAAAAGATAATAGAATAAGAAAACATGATTGATAAGCAAAGTAGAAATTAGCATAGTTGGACTTAAAATCACATGTTATTATATGAAGAAAAATGCTATGAACATTTTGGCACATTTACTTCTTCTTTTTTTTTTTTTTTTTTAAGTTACAAGCAGACTCCCTAGAGCAGGGTGCCTGATGCGGGGCTCAATCCCAGGACCTTGAGATCATGACATGAACCGAAATCAAGAGTCCAACGCTTAACCAGTTGAGCCACCCAGGTGCCCCTGGTGCATTTACCTTTAATTATTTCAACATAGACAACACATGCACACACATACACACAAAATTGGGTTATAGTAGTCATACAACTTTATATCCTATCTTTTTCATTTACCTTCATATCAAAAATATAGTCCCACATCATTAAATATTTTTGGAAAGCAAGGTTTCTAAGGAGAAGTAATTTTTGTATATTCATAAATTAACTGAAATTGTAGGAGAATACTTGGGTTGACAATAATTATAAGATCTAAGGGATTTATTCAAATTCAAATTTAGTACGTACAAATAGTATGAAGCCCTGTTAAAAAGATGATAAAACTGCATTAGGTTGAATCGACAGAAAGAGGCTAGCTTCTGTGTAGGAACTAATAGAATCATGGTGCCTTTCCCGGTGAAACATTATGAGATTGCTGCTTTCTAATAACTTCTAATTTTAAATTTAAAGATGTTAGTAACTAATTAGGCTAGAGCTAAAGCAGAATAACCGGGATTGTAAAACCTAGGATCCACATCACATATGGAATAAAGACTTTTGTTCTAAAATGAGGATAAAAAGGTGAGACATTTTCACATTCCCACCACCTTGTAAAGCTAAAACAAGTATCCTTTCACATGCTTGCTTCCTCATGTCTGATCTCCTCCAGACTTTTATTCACCTTTGTATCTCTGTAACCTATAAAGTCTGGAACGTGATGGGACTCATATGATGTCTGTTGAATAAATAAGTAAATAAAAAAATACATTAGCGAAGTAGAACCAGTAAGGGGATGTTATAGATAGGCAGTTTTTACCTGAGTATAAGAAAAAATGTACTTTGTGAGACTCTAACCCCTGGTCATCAGAAGGCTTCTGGCAAACTAACTGAAGGCTTTCCACATTAGGATGAGGAGTTTCGTCAGATTACTTCATGAATTCGGAGACAATATGACACAAAATAAAATGAACTTCAATCATTAAAAATATGGACCAGATTATCTCAGTTCTATACCATGAACAATTCTGCATGTTTTAATATATTTAGTATATAAATATATGAAAACAGCTATCAAATATATTATACATATTCAAATTTGTATCTCAAATAATGGTTTTTTAAACATACAATAGCTTAGTGTCCTTTGAATATGCAGTCTTAAATAAGACACAGAAAAATTGATACATGGGATTATGTTAAATTAAGAATTTATGTTCTTCAAAAGAAACCATTCCTAGAGAGTGAAAAGGGCATTCCACAGGGTGGGAAAAGATATTGACAAAATGTATATCCAACAAAAGACCTATATCCAGACCATTCTTATAGACCATTAAGGAGACTCATGACTCAGTAGAAAAGTGAGCAAAAAACCTAAACAGACACTTCACAAAATAGGATTCACAAATGATCAATTAAATATATGAAAAAGACCAATGCCATTAGTCATTGGGAAAATGCATATAAAAACTACAATAAAATCCCACTACACAGAAGATACTAAGAATTTTTGGCCTTGTACCAATAAGGATACCTACTGTGAGCAGGGATGTGGAACAGCCAGAGATAGATGCAAGGTGCTGAGCAATTTGGTACGAGCACTTGGGAAAACCACAGCAATTTCCGCTAAAGCTGATCATATGCATTGTCTATGACTTTGCAATTTCCCTCCTAGGTATTTACCCAACAGACATTGTTTCATATGTTCACAAAAAGACATGCACAAGAATTTTCACAGCATTATTCATAAAGTCCCAAACCTTAAACCATCTAAATGGCTACATTAATGGTAGGATTAAAAAAATAAATTTTGCAGAAACTTACACTCTGGAATAACATGAATCCTTTAGAATGAACAATTCAAATCCACATACAACAGGATGCAAACATATGCAACCATAATGATGGACAAAAGAAGCAGAACAGAATACATATCTCATAATTTCATTTGTATATAAAGGACAAAACAAGCAAACATTAATATATGCTCTTAGAAATTAGGATAGTGGTTTCTATCACTAGAACTCAGTGGGGAGGAGCTTCTGGGATGTTGGCAATGCCTGTTTCCTGTTCTACACAACTTGTACAGGTATGCTCTGTTTCTGAAAACTCACAAGCTATATATTTATGATATGCATACTTTTTTGGTTTGTGTATATTATGCTTCAATACAAATTTTAAAAAAATAAAAGTTAAATATCTTACTAAGTGCTTTTCACAAACTTACAGTAAATGATATTATGCCATTACTTTTCTTAAATACAATAGAAACTTTCAGGATAGTTATTCCATTTTGAAGATCAGTTAGTCCACTGCTGACTTAAATTATGTGATGAGCAGTCCACATCTATCCATACTTTCAAAAGTAACCTCTTATTTCCTAAAAGTCATCATTTCTTTTCTACTCTTGTGCTTTTTACTCAATTCCTGCTTCTATAGTAATGGTTCTCATTCTACAGAATCCAGAGCAATTACATAAAAGGCCATAGTAGCTGGGTCATTTTACTTCTGTCACTTGGCTCCTTTATGCTTTGGTTTCCTTGTCTGTAAAGCATGGTTAATAGTATCAAAATACTAAATGGAAATGCATTTAAAGTATCTCCAACAGTATCTGGCAAATACTACTAACTGAGTGATAGCCATTATTAGTAATGGTCTTTCATTAGTTACATAATAGACATTGAGACCAGTATTAAAAAATATTTTCAACAGTTTACGATGAAAGTTAGGAAAAAATACAATAAGCTGTGAATTTCACGAAATCATTATGTATATATTCCTCCGAATTATAGGATGAAACACAACACAAAGAATACAAGAGGTATTTTCAGAGACATTAACTGTGATGATGGTGAGATAAATAAAAGTTCAAATAGCAGGAAGACAGGAGATTCTGAAGGGGTGTGTCTAAGATAAAATACCATTAGAATCTGAGAAGGAATCTGATGTCTCAATATCCCTGGGAACAATCCCAGGACTGCTGAACAAGAAAAATTCCCAGGTAGGTTGAAAGATCAGGGTGAAAGCTAAGAGGATTTGTGTCCCACTTCCTACCTGCAATACAGGGTGTCCCTTGCCCCTTTTGAATAGCCGCAGTAAAGGGAAAATGGCAACAGGACATAGTTAGATGGGTGGGCCTTGAGAAAGCACTTCTGATGTATATGAATCCAAAAGTTTCCACGTATCCCAATGCGGTTATGCAAAAAATGCGGAGAGGACTAGTGTATCCAAAGAGAGCTGGCATTAGGACAAGGTAGATGCAGAATTTGGGCAATGGTAACTGGCAGTGGGCATCCACACAATACCCAAAACCGAAGTCTCAGCAGAGAGTAGCAGAGCATGCCCAGTTACCAGGCATATGGGGCTATCTCAGCACTGAACAGCAAGGATCCAGATGATAGCACACAAATCCGAGTGGCTCTCTCACTTCGTACCTTATTACCCTGAGGACGCGCAAACTTCCCTAAACACATTGCTTCTATTCATCCACAGATGCCATTTTATAAATGAGAAAAGGGATGAGAAACTTTATGAAGAAAGGAAACAGCACTCCAAGAAGTTTGACCTTTAAATTACTACACATTTCTTTAATGAGGCTTTCTTAAAAAAAAAAAAAAAAGTCCAAATTAGGTTTCTCCCATCCTCACCAATCTCCTTTTCCACTACCATCAGCAGGAATGGTGTTTGAGAACAAGAAGAGATATGCTGTAGAAAATACTGAGTTATATTTTCTTGTACATCTAAGAAGTACTAAGAAGTAGTGTGTCTTAAAGCCCTTTAAGTAAAACATATAAATTACAATGCACTTGGCTGAATTTACTACACTACAATGGATTGAGATTAGTTAAAGGAAGATTCAGACCATACATCACCCTAGACAAGGAAAACTCTATTAACATCCATAAACCTACCCTGGCAACAGCACATGGACATTGTTACTGAATGAAGTGATCTCACCAGTTATGTTCTAACTGACAAGGAAATCGAAGAATGCCAAGATGCTTTTAGGTGTTGGAGCATGACTTGAACATATTCCATCTCCTTACTGATTCTCCAGCACAAAGCTATGGCTGACTTGCTATATAAGACAGACTATGAGTCTTGAATTTGATGTTAAAGTTACATTCATTTTCCTAAGCCGGTTTATAAGATAACTAAGTAATAGTTATGAACAAACAGGACACTCAGGTCATCGCTTTTATATTCACTTTTTAAGATGAAACTGCTTTAAGACAGTCCAGTTCAATTTGCTGGTCCTAATTTTACCAATGTACAAAAAAGAGCTACTTGTATTAGAAGATCCTTCACTATCCCTTATTTAATATTTAATATTTCGTGAGATAGCTTTAGAGACATATGAGACCATCGTTGAATCAGGGTAGATTTACTCAAGAATTACTAGTATACTATACTGAAGCCAAAGTTATGAAGATTTTGACCTTGAATTACTGGAATAGCAGAAAAATACTAAAATAGCAGAGCCAAAATTTATATCCAAGCAGTCATGAATAAGACCTAAGATAGCTCTTTGTGAAATACAGACATGAGGTAAATCATGAGATTAAAGAATAAAATTACAAAAATCAGTGTCTTTTTTTTTTTTTATTTAGTTCAACAGTTATGTTTAAATTCCTACTGCATGCAAGGCATTGTGTTAGATTCAACAAATGATACTGGGAAAACTAGGCAGCTACATGCAAAAGAATTAAACTGGACTAGGTTCTTATACCATACACAAAAATAAACTCAAAACAGATTAAAGACATAAATGTAAGACCTGAAACCATAAAACGCCTAGAAGAAAACATAGGCAGTAATCTCTTTGACATCAACCCGAGCAACATTTCTCTAGGTATGTCGCCTCAGGCAAGTGGAACAAAAGCAAAAATAAAACTATTGGGACTACACCAAAATAAAAAACTTTTACACGGTGAAGGAAACCATCAATGAAACAAAAGGCAATGTATGAAATGACAGAATGAATATATGAATGAATGAATATATCATTCAAATGATATATTCGATAAGTGCTTAATATCCAAAATATATAAAGAATTTACACAACTCAACACCAGAAAACCAAACAATCTAGATGATTAAAAATGGGCAGAATACCTGAATACACGTTTTTCCAAAGAAGATATACAGTTGACCAACAGACACTGGAACAGATGCTCAACATCACTAATTATCAGGAAAATACAAATCAAAAGCAATGAGGTATCCCCTCAAACTAGTCAAAACAGCTAGTATCCAAAGACAAGAAATAACAAGTGTTGGTGAGGATGTGGCGAATGTAAATTAATGCAACCAGTGTGGGAAACAGCACAGAGGTTCCTCGAAAAATTAAAAATAGAAAGACAATATGACCTAGTAATTTCACTAGTGGGTATTTACCCAAAGAAAACAAAAACACTAATTCAAAAACTATCTCCCCTCCGCACATGTTTATTGCAGCATTATGTACAATAGTTAAGACACTAAAGCAATCCAAGTGTCTACTGATAAATGAATGGATAAAGAAACTGTGGTATATATGTATAACTCAGCCATAAGAAAGAATGAAATCCTGCCATCTATGACAACATGTATAGACCTAGAAGTATTATATAAAGTGAAATGAGTCATACAGAGAAAGACAAATACCATATGATTTCATTTATATGTGGAATCTAGAAAACAAAACAAAGAAACAAACAAGAAAAGCACAAACAGATTCATAAATACAGAAAAAAAACTGGTTGGTTGCCAGGGGGAGGGCATGGGGAGATGGGGAAAATAGGTGACGGGGAGTGGGAGGTACAGACTTTCAGTTATGGGATGAAGAAATCATAGGGATGAAAGATACTTCATAGGGAATATAGTCAACGGTGCTTAATAGTGGCAGGTGGTGACAACACATGTGAGCATAGCACTGTAGAGACTTGTTGAATCAATATGTTGTACATTTGAAACTCATGCAACATTGTGTGTCAACTATACCTTAATTAAAAAAAAAATTAAAGACATTGTTTTAGAGATCTCCGTGGATGTAAACATGAATCACATAGGCCTTGTCTTAAAGTAAGGGTTTAAGTGAGAAAATTCAGTTCAATCAGATTAGAGAAAACCTTGAAATTACCAAGATTATAGCTTTGCTAGGGAAAATTAATTTGTCAACAGTGTCTAGGAAGGACTAGTATCACTTTTACAGCCACAAAAATCAAAGAAAACACTACTGTTATACAATCACTCTGAGAAGTTCAAAACCTATGATCTATAAACCTCAGCAAACTGGCAAACATAGCACAGTTGGTCTTTTGGAGTATACATCAAATTGAATGGAATCATGCTGGGAAGACTGAGGTTCTTGGTCTTTCTTAAGGGTATTTTTCTCTATTTACCTGGGTTCTGCCCTCTAAAATAAAGAGCAGCAGTAGACTGAAATCACCTACTGTTTGAGAACACATGGCAAATGTAGGACACATTTTGTTCAACACATGATAAGGTAGGTACCTCTTTATCCTTTATGTCACTGCCAGGGTAAACTGTTCCCAGTGTTTAGTAAATTATGTGCTGTATTAAAAATAGCATGAGCTCATTATTCATTATTTGTAGTAGAGGACGAAGTTCCTGTGTGTCTCCAACTTGACTACTTCCAACAGAGAAATGGTTTTGATTTATTTGGACTAAAATATTTGGGAGTATAGTGGAAGGAGGGTAAGAACGTCTTGCTGATTTTACCCATTAAACATTCTTGGGCAAACCTAAGAAATTACTCCACAGGATGGATCTTATATTCATTCAGTAGCCCAAGTTTGCAGCAAGGAGCAAAATTCATCATCTTAACTCAGAGCAGTCTTGTTATTTCAATATGGCTGTTTCTATTTATAAAGTTACACAATCAAGTTGATTCCTTCTTCCTCCCTGTCTGAGACATGGTTTTACAAAACACACACACACACACACACACACACACACACACACACACAGAGTCATTACATAATTGCATCGCCAGGAAATCCAAGCATTGTTTTCTGGTAGAGAGTAAAAGATTCGCACCTTGACTTATGTCTTACTCATCCTAAAACACATCTGCTCTTTGGGGCACTTTCTCCTGGCTGAAGAATTTGCTCTGAAGTTTTACTACATTCATTAGAAGGCCGTTTTTGCTTTTCTGACTATTCCTGTTGCGGTTTTACAGATGTCCTGTAAATGAAAGCCTGCTGCACAACAGGAAGGACCCACTGCCAAGTCCTCTGGAAAAGAGCAACGCATCCACGAGAGGATCCAGGTGGTAAGACATTTGAACAAAAGCTGTACACAACCACATTTGAAAAGAAGAAAGCAAAAGACAAGGCAGCCATTGGCACTCACTCTAACTCTCTGTTCAACATAATGGCAGCTGCACCAAATGGATATGTGTTCATGCAAGTCAATGTGGTGACAGGGTGGTGTCTACGGGAACTTTCCTCTGGAAGGCAAAATAAGCTACAAAAGGGACAGAATGAACACAGGGATAAAAGGGCAAAGACTTTCTTGCAATTTCTTAAAATGGTAAATTTGATTAAAATTGAATTATTGTTTTTCAAGGCTCGAGGAGAGAAAGGGATGTATCAGTGCTGTGATACCCACACTCCACGTAGAAAGGGATGTATCAGTGCTGTGATACCCACGCTCCACGTAGCATCTTTTCTCATATATCAAGCAGAATGAATTGTAGATAAAGTTAGCACCTGGGGCACTCTTTGCCTAGAAGGACTCCTTTCCTGCTGAATTCTCTGCAGCATTTTATTTCAGTTGGATTCTATCTTCTCCCTTTTAATTCTCTGAGCTTGATTTACATAAGCCATACATAAGGGCTAAACAAAATGTGCTTCCTGACTAAGGGAATTAATTTTCTGCCTCGGATAAAGAGACAAAATGTGATGCAATTCCTCCCTTGATTTTAAAATGTTTTGTTATCTTGAAGGCAACTCTCTTCATCCAATAAAAACAGAGAAGGAAAACGGGTGACCTTAAAAAAACATATTTCTGAAACCTAAGATTCTCACACACACAAATGCCTCTGATAATTCTGGGTGTAGACAGATGCTCTCTTCCTTTTTGTGCTTCCCAAACATTCTGTCAATGGTCTATTGTTAAAGTGTGGACTTTCTCCCAGACCACATCCTGTCTGTCTTATAGAGGAGAAGCATGCCACTGAAGGAGGCTGAAAGTCCTGTTCTTTGTGGTCTAGAAAGAACTAACTGCACATACCTCAAGGTATCACTACATTCAACTCAGGGCCCATAGGACTCACGCTGAAAATTACCTGATGAGCTCAGAGAACTAGGCTTCCTTCGTTTTATTGACAACTCTAAGTCTTCCACACAAAAGGAAAGAGGACATTCATTATTGTCAACATTAGTTAAAATTGTATGGATAAGGAAGGAGCAAATGAAAACATCAGAACCTCATTAAAAAAACACTCCTGCTTGAAAAACACAGCCTCCATAGAAATTACTTCTAATCTGAATAATTGCAACTTAAGAAAATATATGTTGTTATAGCCGAACAGAGAACTGACAACCTCTGACAATGAATTGTTAATTAAATAAGGTGATATTTTTAAAATGAGTAATAGAAAATATATTTTCAACTACAGAATTAAAATTAATAATTAGAGAATTTTAAAAAGCCAGAATGAAACTAAAGAGGAAAAACAAGAACATATGATTCAGAATTAGGCTAACCATCCCACTTTGTTCTGGACTGCAAGATTCCCAAATTAAGAGATCTGCACTGCGAAAATCAGGACAGTCTTGAAAAAACCAGTACGACTGGTCATCCTAAATGGACTTAATTAAAAATTTTATCTTAATGGTTTTGTATAGAAGGTAGAGATAAGGAGAGAAAACAATAACTAAAATTTGTAATGAAAATGTTGAGAAAATTGTTATACAAATTACATAGGAATGTCTCTATAAATGCCCATAGGAAATATTTCTTTGTACACATAGAAACAAAGATGTGAATCTCCTGAGCAAATATTAGCTCAGGATTTAGGGACTGATTAAAACAGTACTTGCTTAACCTTTATGTATGAGCAACTCGAAAGCGCAGATCCAAATATGTAGGTGACCTCCAACTATGATACAAAACATCACAGCACAAATTTGATATATTTGTATATTGCAGCCCTTCCTCTACCATTATCCTTTTCTATTTTTCTTTGCTTCTTGTAATCCCATTTTATTTGCATATGTTTTGAAATCTTCTATGTTGTCTATGCTTATTAATTCTACTAAATCCTTTTTTCAAACAAGGCAGGATCTAAATCAGTGGTTCTAAACTGGGGGCAATTTTTTTCCCAGGGGACAGACCATGTCTGGAGACATTTTTGATTGTCACAACTGGAAGGGGTAAGTCTATTCTAAATTAAACAAACATACTCAAAATATATAATAAAAGTAATGATTATTGAAAATCGGAATTGTAATCATTTCTGTTTTTTCTAGGTAATATTAATTAAAAATTTAATGTTGACATAAAAAGAATGAATATAAATTTCCAAGAGTCCCAGTTGTTGCAAGCATATTTCCTATGAAGCCTATCATGTTAAAATAAGCATATATATACACATATATATACACACACTCACATATATGTGCATGTACATATATATGTGTGTATATATATACACACATATACATATACATACACACACACACACACATATATATACATGCACACACACACTTTGCCTTGTGCATGACAAGTATGCAATAAACAGTTGATGATGGCCTAATGATTGGATGAATGACTAACAAAGATAGAAAAGTCACCTAGGATACATGATATATACCCAGAAGTGGGCACTGGAGGGATTCACATTTGTGAAATAGCAGTCTGGTTTTAGAATACAATAGGTCTAGCCTGAATCAGAAGAAAAGAACAGAGAGAACATATTGCTGGAGATGATAAACCTTGTGTTCAATGTAAGAAAGCAACACACAAGTGTGGATATCAAAAAGTCAACCACAGGAAGGAAGAAACAGCTATAAAAAGCAGATGGTTTAAAGAAAAAGGAAATGTGAAACACAACCCCCAAAATATATGGGTCAAAATAATAACAAAAGGTTCTGGCAAAAATATCACTCTGTAGAAATTCAATAAATTTTCAAAAAAAAAAGCACAAGATTATATTAAAAATATGAGCATTCAGGGACAATGAAGAGAAATACATAACCTGTGTATTTTTTTGAGTCTAAAAAGTGAGCAATTTAAATTGATCCAAAGCTACACAGTAAACACTGTCAAAGAGAAGTAGAAACCAGAATAGAAGCAGTCCCATGTACACAACTAAATTTAAAGACCAATTAAGTCGTTTAGAAATTTATCTTGCATTTGAAAAGAAGTTGTTTTATGTATTGTTTCTTATAGTTGCATACCATGGTCTATATCTGAAAGGATTACCTTGAGTTGCTTCTTTCAATGCTTGTGGTGGGTTTGTCAATGACCCATTCACACATTCCCACCAGGACCCCTTTGGAACCAATTTGCAATGTGCTGACAGAAGCTACATCATGTCTCCAGGCCAAAAGAGCAGGTACTCCCTCACACAACTATGCAGCCACCCATCGGACCAAATCTAGAAGCCAGCAAATGCCTCCCTCCCCGGGTGATGACTGACTCCATCCCGATTCTCTAAATGTCACTTCTAGAATTCACATCTTACACTGCCTTGGCTTTTTGGTTCTCAGCTCTGATGGAGAGCTTCCAGATCCAACAAAAGAAGAATGCTAAAAACTGAGTAATGAAGCAAATAGAAACAAGGCACAGAACCAAGAAAGAGTTGCTTTCAGAATAGAGTTTGGATCAGCAGATTGGAACAGGACAAATTGAAGGTGGTTATCAAAATCATAAGGGGGGAGCAGCCAGGGGAGTCATGACACCACCATGAACATTTTTTATGATACTTCTGTATAGATGCACCCGGTCTATTTTCTTTAAAAGCTGAGTTAACAGAAAGATTTTCTTTCTGTACACTTAGTAACTTGAGTGTAATTATGGTTCTCCACTTATTAATGTATTACGTTTAAAGAGACATCCCTACAGTTCAGGACAGCTTGACAATCTGGAAGACACTTTAGGTTACTTCAGAATATTTTCAATATGGCAAATTCTTGCTTAATCTTGAAAATGTGACAAATTAGGCAGTCTCTGGCTAATTAAATGCTGGCTAATAGTTCACCAAACCATTTCCCTTAATTTCGAGGCACACAGGTAGACTGTAATCCCTAGCCTCTCTTGCAAATGGTTTCATCATATGACTCAGTTCTGACCAACAGAACTGAATGGAAGTGACACATGAAATTTCTCAGTCTCTTATGCAATCTTTCATTTTCTCTGTTTCACTGATGGCTGGTTGGAGGTAGGATGATGGAACCACAAGCTCTAAGGAATCTGGTTTCCTGAGTTATCATATGCATGTGTCAGCAAACTTTTTCTATAAAGGGCCAGATAGTAAATATTTCAGTCTTTGCAGGCCAGTCTCTATTGTAACTACTCGACTCTGCTATTACAGCACAAAAACAACCATAGGCCACACACACACACACCAATGGCATGGTTGTGTTCCAATAAAACTTCACTTAACAAAACCAGGTGCCCGTCCAGATTTGACCTATAGACCATAGTTCATCAAGCCCTCACTATATGGAACAGGTAAATATACATAAAAAGTAAATTCCTATTGTGTTAAGCCACTGAGACCTTGAGTTCATCTGTTACAGAAGTTAGCATTACTTTAACACAATGCCATGTTGATGGTTCATAAAATTTTATACATTTCATGATGGAAAACTGTAACCTGTGCACCTCGGGTTTTCAGTTTTACAAAAGAGTCCTTTACAGCACTGAAATATAGCAATAAGTAATGGTCTGTTGTTTTGTTTTGTTTTGTTTTCTCTTTTTTTCTTTTCCTTCATGGAGATTGTGTCATGTTATTTTATTGGGAAAATGGTAAATTTTTACCAATGTTCTCTCATCTGGTGACTTTCTGCAGGCAGAATTGCGACACTTTTTAACAAATCATTCCATTTACTGGGAACAGGGGGAAATCCTGCCATGTATCCAATTAATGAACTCTCCCACAGATATTGAATTTCCCTATTGGCCCAGTGACTAGAAATCCAAAGAAAAGCACTTTTTAAAGCCAAAATGGAGCAACAGTGGGGGTTGGGAGGAGAGGAAGAATTAAAAGTGAATCTTGTCAAAGATTAATTCCTCACTCTTTTTTTTCCCCCATTATGTAACTAAGTGTCCACATAGAGAGAAAAGAATAACATTGACTTTGACTATGGTTTATAAATTGTGAGAGAGAGACGGAGAGGGAGACTGACATAGGAGTCAAACACACCAAGGTTGAAATTCCTGCTCTACTTTAGCACCAATATGAGTTCAGCTCCTATATATGTTTAATTATAATAATAAACTGGGTATAGCATCCAGAAGGTGGCAGGTACTGAAAAAGTATTAGTAATTAGCATTAGTTTTAATTGCTACTTGCTGCCAAGTTCACAAATTATCATTTCCAACTACACTATAAGTTTTTGTTTGAAGAAAAATGTATTTATCCTTCAAGACTTAAAATTTTGTGGATTACTAGTAATTAATAAAGGTACCCAAACATCCAATGCTTATTTTACTAGACTTGTCCCTCTTCCATTGCTCTATAGCTTGGTATTTTAGTCAAAATTTTGCTCTATCACACTCTTCTCTTCTGTATTCTTGAACTTCTCTCCCTTCACTGAATCCATCCACGTTTCATTTCATCATCTTTCTAAAACATAGACTTACTTGCGTCACATTGGCATCCTCCCTCCACCCTCTACAAAGTAAGTTCAAGGAACTTACTGGACATCTAATGGCTGTCTTCCCAATGCCTCAACTCAACTTCATCTCTCTTACTTGCATCCTACCTTCTAGGATTGCTGAATAATGTATATTGTTCCAAACACAGCACAGTATTACACATCTTGGTAAATAACTATCTACTTAAAATGTTCTTTTTTCCAAATATGTTTGGCTAAACAAATTCACCAGTCAAAACATGGTGGGAATGTTTTTTTCGCTGTGCATGGAGAATTAATCACTGCCTCCTTTGTCATACTACCAACTCTTACTATTAGTTTTTGTGGTAAACTATGAGATATATTTATAACATTATATAATCAGTAAAGAATGTTGACCACCAACTATATACTAGGTGCTCTGTTGAAATATAGTTTATATGCAATATCTCATTTATTCTTCACAATAATTTTATGAGGTAGTTTATATTGTCCTCATTTCTTAAATGAAGAAATTAAGGCTTAAGTACCAATTGACTCACCAAGGTCACTGGACTAGTAAATATTGGAGCATTCCAAAAAGAGTATTGTGGTCAGCAGATGTCAAGTGCTGCAAACAGGATGAAAACAAGAGCTAAAATGTTAATAAAAATAAATAAATAAATGAATAAATAAATAAATAAATAAATTGGCTAATTAATTAAAATGTTAACCAAGAAGAGATGTCTTTTCAAAAAATATTGATAACCTCTAGGAAAACAGAATAGGAGTTAGAAATCAGGAAAAATAAAACAAACACAAAACCTGGAATAGTGGCACTGAATACAAACTAAACTTTCAAGAAATACATCTGCAAAGTGTTGAAGGAGTGATCATCTGAAACAGATTGAAGGAAATAATAATAATAATAATATTTAAAAATATTAGATATCTGAAACCATAAAACTCCTAGAAGAAAGCAACCTTAGCAGCATTTCTCTAAGTATGTCTCCTCACGCAAGTGGAATGAAAGCAAAATAAAACTACTGGGACTACATCAAAATGAAAAACTTTCTCACAGTAAAGGAAACCTACAGGAAGGGAAACACTTTGAAACAAAAAGGCAACCTATGGAATGGCAAAAAATATATGCAAATGATATATCCAATAAGGGCTTAATATCCAACATAAAGAACTTATACAACTCAACACCAAAACAAACAAACTGATTAAAAAATGGGCAGAAGTCCTGAATACACATTTTTCCAAAGAAGACATGCAGATAACCAACAGACACATGAACAGATGCTCAATATCACTAATTATCAGTAAAATGCAAATCAAAAGCAATGAGATATCACCTCAAACTTGTCGGAATGGCTATTATCAAAAAGACAAGAAATAAAAAGTGTTGATGAGGATGTGGAGAAAAGGGGACCCTCATACATTGTTGATGGGAATGTAAATTGGTGCAACCAGTGTGGGAAACAGTACAGAGGTTCCTCAAAAAATTAAAAATAGAAAGACCATATGATCCAGTAATTCTACTACTGGGTATTTATCCAAAGAATATGAAAACACCAATTTGAAAAGATAGATGCACCCCTATGTTTACTGCAGCATTATTTCCAAGACTGAAGAAATGGAAACAACCCAAGTGTTCATTGACAGATAAATGGCTAAAGAAGATGTGGTATGTACATACAATGGAATATTACTCAGCCATAAGAAAGAATGAGTTCTTGCCATTTGCAACAACATGGGTGGACATAGAGGGTATTACGCTAAGTGAAATAAGTCAGCCAGAGAAATAAAAATATCATATGATTTCACTTATATGTGGAATCTAGAAAACAGAACAAATGAGCAAACAACAGAAACAGATTCATAAATACAGAGAACAAACTGATGGTTGCTACAGGGAAGGGCTGTGGGGAGACAGGCAAAATGGGTGAAAGGGAGTAAGAGGCACGGTCTTCCAGTTATGGAATGACCAAGTCATGGGGATGAAATATACAGCATAGGGAATATCATTAATGATAGTGTAATAGCGTTGTGTGGTGATGGATGGTAGCTACACTTGTGGTGAGCACAGCATAAGGTATAGAGTTGTTGAATCACTATGTCGCACACCCGAAACTAAGGTAACGTGTGTCAATTATACTTCAATAAAAAATGGCAAAAAAAAAAAAAAAAATAGTGACAACCTGAGCGATTTGGAAGCTGAATCTAAAGCACTGTTTCTCAACTCGGTTTGATTTTGCCCTTTCTCTGGGTACGTTTCACAACGTCTGTAGACATTTTTGTTTGTCACAAGTGAAGAATGCTACTGGCATGTAATCAGTAATAGCAGGGAGGCTGCTAAATATTCTATAATAGTAAGACTGGCCCTCACAACAAAGAATTATCAGGTCCAAAACGTGCCAAGTTTGAAAAATCCTGGTCCAAAGGATCCACTGGAGAGGAGGAGACTGAAAAAATAAGAGTAAAGAGATAAGTGCTAGGACAAAATTGGGAAGAAGGAGAAAGGGAGAGGATAATAAAAACGTTACCTTCAGAAAAGCCTTATCAAGAGCTATTAACTTCATTTCCAAGGATAAATAGATTGAAGAATTTAAGTGACTTATCTTTTCAGGATCTAGCAGAAGTTTAAGTCAAATCTTTGAACTCCTAATTTCATGTTCTTTTAACTAGGCACCTAATACATTAAGTTCAAGACTGAGGATAATTGTTGGAGATGTGATAGCATACAACCATGAAGCAATTGTGCTTAAAAATTAGTGACATATCTATTGATTTTATGTTTCTACACATATTTATTGCCTTCCTTTATATCAAAGAAAAGAAACATGTACATAATAGTAGAAAGTTTTAAGAAACTAAGAACATGTTTGACAAATTGGCATCAAATATACATACAATATTGACACTTAAAGAAGAACCATAAAAGTTGTATGAGATTTTCAATAACATTTAATCACTTTTAATTTACCCAAGAATAATTAGTAATTTCATAGTTGAAAGCATGAGATATAATTCTTTAAGGACTTTGGAAAGCACAAACTAAAATAGCAAACGATAGCATTAAAAGGCTACATCTCTACTAACGGTTACTCGAGAGAAATAAATGTACAATATTGAAAAGCTTAACATTCTATCAGTAGAGAAAATGTTAAAATTCAAGGATCATTACAACATTCTTCATACCATTGCTACCACAAAGGCAAAAGCAATTAAAACGTCCATTAACAGCTTAACCGTGAAACTTGGATCATGAGCCATAACCAGAAAAAGAAATAATCATGTTTCTTTAAGTACAAATAAGTAAATATGCAAGCACAGCAGAAACAGGCTAGGAAGGCAGAACCATCTAGAGGGACCCAAGGGCTGACCTGTGCAGCTGTAGGCCTGGAGAGCTTTGGAAGTGCTACCATGTGAGCAAGCCAACAGGAGTGTCGACAGTCCTCAGCAATCAGGCATCTTCTCCAAGAAGAAAACAGCTGGAAGCCAGAGCCAGTCATCTACTCTATTGACATCTGCTGCTATAATTCTATCATGGGGTTTCTTTTATTTTTTTCTGTTATTTGAAAAACTCAGTAGAGACCGTATGTCAACTTAATTGTCTTCTGATATTCTAGGCACTTGGGTACACCAGTGATTTATTTGCAATTCACTAGCAGTGTTAACCAAATATTTAAAACAAACCTTACTAGTCTATCTAGAAATCAAGTCAATCAAAAGTTCTTCTCTCCCACTGACACAGAGAAGTCTTCACTGTTGCAGTGTTACTAGATGAGAGTACAGTCTTCTGGAGGCACACAGCCTTGGTCTGAGTCTCTATTCCCCTACACTCCAGCACTGAAATATTGGTAAGTAATATAACCTCTCTCTGCCTCAGTTTCTTTACCTATGAAATGAGGATAATATCAGTGCCTATATCATAGGGCTATTGTGAGGGCTGATGGACACTCCATAAAGTGTTTGGCCCACTATCAGGCATATAACAAGCCTCTATAAACATTAATTAATATTAGTCCTTCTCTGCTCTGATTTCTCCTAAATATCATTGCCAGTGTAATTTTGTCTCATTCTTACATAAGAGTCTTCCCCAATGTCTATCTAATGAAGTCTGCTTCCATGTATAATCTGACCCAAACCTGTTCCTTTCCATAAACATTCTCCTCAAATTATAATGGTTTACTCACTGGGTATTCTATGTAAATCTCTCCTTCAAGAAATGCTTTTTTTTTTTTTTTTCCTATACCTGCGTCCTATCTGCCCATTGAATACCGACTACTTGGTGAAGTCTTTCCTGAATGCTCCATCCAAATAGGATTTCTCTCGCGCCTAAAATTGACAAAAATATTGCCCTCAATAGCAATCCTATTCTTACAATATATTTGCTTGTATATATTGCTATTCATATTTTTTTAAATATTCAATTTAAGGCTTTAGGTCTCTTCTGTTTTTAAAGCATTAGTGCTAACACCCTGTGAATGTAATCTTAAGAACATATCTCTACCTTAATGGTCCTTGCAACTGGTAAAGTAAGAAAATGAAACAAATGTCCATACTAACATGGACAAGGAGAGCACTGCTCTTTCAAGAATATCCTTCAGACCTCCCTAACTGGATGCAAACTTTCCTTCCTTTTAACCTCCACAACAATTTGTTTATTCTTTTCTTTGACTTTTGAACTGACTCTTAAGAGTTGGTGAGATTTGGGAGATAGGGTATAACTAGAAAAAAAATACTGCAATTACATCATGAAGAGAAAGTACAATGTAATAAACTTAAACAAACAAAGAAACAAAAGCTTTGTAGGAACAAACCTAGATTTAAATTCTGGATTTTGGTACTAGTTAACCATCTGATCTTATGTCTCCTGCTCTGAATTTATTTCTGTGTAAATGTGGATAATAAAGCCTTCTTTGAAATGTCATGAGAAAAAAATAAGAAATTTCCCATAAAGAACAAGGTCAGTGCCCAAAATTATTTTCTATTATAATGTAAAGAATCTTGAGTTTGCATAGGTAATCAAAAAGGGAAAAGATGAGTGGGCCCAGAACTGGAAAGAAATTGAAATGACAGTAAAAATGAGAAATAAAACAAGGTGGCAGACCAAGCTGGAACGAGGCTGCGGAATGAAAAAATAAGGCTAAGGTCATAGGTATGGCCAGGGGACTTTCATGAACAAGGATGTCTAATGCTTAATTGCATGTGATTTGCTGAGCTGTAACAAAATTGAACCCCCTTTCTTAACTTTAATCTCTTGATTCTTTTTTTTTTTTTAAGATTTTTAATTTATTTATTCGACAGAGATAGAGACAGCCAGCGAGAGAGGGAACACAGGCAGGGGGAGTGGGAGAGGAAGAAGCAGCCTCCCAGCGGGGGAGCCTGATGTGGGGCTCGATCCCACAACGCCGGGATCACGCCCTGAGCCGAAGGCAGAAGCTTAACCGCTGTGCCACCCAGGCGCCCCTATCTCTTGATTCTTAAGTAAAGTTTCCAATGCAAAGTGACTCTCTTCCTCATTTGGATGAATGCCCAGGAAGAATGGAAAAACCAACCATATGAAGAGAGACATTAGAAAATTCAAAGAAAGTAAGAATTCAGAACAAGAGATAGCTAGAGAAAAACATAAGACCTTGAGGTATGGTGATGGAGATTCCAAATGTATGTAGCATAGAATCTGGAATTAAAGTTATTTATTTGTTAAAAGACAGTGAGACTAAGCACTCTGAACAACTTGGGATACCCAGAAAGGAGATATCTGGAAAACAGTAGCTAGATGGAACTACAATAGAAGAAGAGGTGTCAACAATTAGAGTCTGGAATGGCTATGTAGTCCTTGGGATTGTAAGCAGGCCAATTGGATGTGGAAGAATCCTTAATGAAGCAGGGTCTGTCTTTCTAATTGAATAAAACTCAATTATCCACTGAAGGCAGAGAGATAGATGCCACAAACTGATGGGCAAAAGAGAGAGACGGATTCCCTGAAAATTTCAAGAAGCCACCCTACCAGCTATGGACTGCTTACTTCCAGATATCCTTTACATGAAGGTATTAGGCTAAGCAAAATAAGTCAGTCAGAGAAAGACTATTATCATATGATTTTTCTCATATGTGGAATTTAAAGACAGAGGATCATAGGGGAAGGGAGGGAAAAAGAAAGTAAGATGAAATCAGAGAGGGAGACAAACCATAAGAGACTCTTAACTTGGGGTGACAAACTGAGGGTTGCTGGTGGGGAGGTGGGTGGGAGGATGGGGTAACTGGGTGATGGGCATTCAGGAGGGCGCTTGATGTAATGAGCACTGGATGTTGTATGCAATGGATGAATCACAAAACTATCTCTGAAACTAATAATACAGTATATGTTAATTAATTGAATTTAAATTTAAAAAAGAAGAAAAAAATGAACTCCTGTGCTGTTTATTCTATTGTTATGTTGAGTTTTCTACTATTTGCAGTCAAATCTGATTATCTCTAATACAACTTTCTTGGTCATTTCTGCTATTTTCTTCAGTTCTATTTTTTCAAAGTTTATAAAAATCTTAAAATGTACTTTCTTGACATTTAGAAATATTCTGAAATGCTGACAAGGCATTCTTTAAATTTGTTTGAAAAAGTTTTTAATCTGATAAGTGGCATGTTAAAAACATCCCCTAAATACAACATTGCTTACCACAAAGTCTTATTGGAATATCAGATGGGTGATTGATATGTTTGTTAACCAAAGAGATGAACCATAATTCTGTTGGAAACAGTATTTATGGTGCACAAGTCTTAGGCCAAGGCCATTTAGCAAAATGGAAGTTTGACTAAACCTGCAGATGAGAGTCATGGTCAGCAGAGAAAAAGGGTCTACCTATTCTTTCCATCTAATCCTGACAAGTCATTGTGGGTACACAGAACATTAGAACAGAACTATGTGGCATTTACTTTTAATTATTTGTATAAAGTTAAATATTTTTAGTCTTTTGTTGATAATTTATACTTCCCTTCTTTTACCCTGAATTGCTTACATTGGAATGAGAACTATAAGCCTATAATTAATTATTTTTAACTGATTTTTCTTGTGTGCTTTTCTAATGTTTTCTTAAAACACAAAAGGGATAATATAACTTCAGAGCAAAAAGTACCTTAAAAATCATTCACTCCAAGCCCTCTGTTTTATAGACTAAATGATCCAAAAAGACTAATAAAAGTTTTTGTCAGAATAATTCTTCATTCATTCATTCATTCATTCATGTATTAATCCATTCAACTACTCTTTAATTCTGAGGCATAAAGCACTGGGCAGAGGGAGCTGTATCACAGTATAAATAAGGCCCTGCTATCTGCATATTTTCAATTCAGTGAGAATAGAAAGAAGTCATCTGGATAATTAAAATACAATGTAAATAATTGCGCTTTAAGTATTACTACAACCAAAGAATCACAAGACAGGAAAGGAGGGGTTAGGGGTAGCTAGCAAAGAATTTAGGGAAAAAGTTGCATTTGGCTGTTCCTTAGAGGATTTGAACAGGTGGAGATAGATGAATGGACATTTCAGACAAAAGGGGTGGCTTTCTTTTTAGCTTGTAGATTGGATTTCAACACGAAGTTTTTTCGTGAATTGTTTTAGAATTACATTTGGGTGGGAAAGGAAAATCAAAGCAGTCCCTAAGCCAGAGGTGAGGACAGTAACTTTGGAAAGCTTGACATCATACTTACTGCTGCATTAAGAAGTGGTGTTTCTCAGGCTACAAATGGATCTCCCTGAAGTTTAACAACTGAAAGGCTATGCAAGCCCTCAGCATCTGGAGAAAATGACTGCAGTATGGCTTAGAAACTAAGAGCTAGGAGCCACTGCTTACAAAATATCATAAATTAAATGACTAAAAAGATGTCAGTAATAAGTAAAACAGTAGGGTTTCAATTTACAAGTGAAAATCCAGACAAATGTGCAATATCAAGGAAACTAATATTTCATTTTTGTTCATATTGCAATGAATTAAGCAGTCTAAGATACATATATTCAAACAGAAAGTGTTTAAAACGCAAATGACATTTAGAAAAAAGTGATGGCATCTATATTGACTTTTACAGATAAATCTCCTTCTTTTACAATGTAATATGCATGAACAGTAGGTCCCTTTTTCTCATATTTGTGACTGCTTATGGTTATTAGTAATAAAGTGCTAAGACTAACCAGGCACTTTATCAATAAGTAGTACTAAGTGATAACAAACATGCATTTTCAGAGAAATTTGTCAATGACATTTGCTACAACTATAAATTATCAATACTCTTTTACAAAAGCTAAATATTTAGCTTTTCAGGTACACAAACTACTTACTTTCTTACACCGGTGTTCCTCTACCACTTCCCATTTCACAACATGCTTTATATTCCACCTACAAAGAAATCTGCATTTTAGCTCTGTAAGTCTGCAAGTAACCTTCAGCCACTAACCTTACTGTCTTCTGTCTCTTTAGCTTTTTCTTGGAGGGGTTTCTTCTCTCCAAATTCACAGGTTGAGTTTAATGTGAGCTGACAAGAAAGCATTGAGCTCTCTGTTTCAGTAAGTTCCAAAGGTCTTGAAGAATAGGGCTGTGACCCAGCAGTGCCAAGATTTGGTATCGGAAGAGCAGTATGAACAGGCTTTGACCCAACAGCTGGCTGTCTCAGTTTTGAGGCAACCCCAAGTACAGGCATGGCTTCTATAAAAGTATCTTCTTGCTGCCAAAGAAAATGCTTCTAACCTCAGTCTGGTAGACTCCAACTTTAGTATTTCCAGAACAAATACTTTAAACAAAACTAGCAGTCATCATGATTCAAAAAAAAAAAAAAAAACAAAAAACACACAACTAATAATATAACTTCCAGGAAGAAGCAAAACTTCCCTTCATCTTTAGTTAAGTATCTTTCTTTCTTGCTGGCTAGAATTCTCATATTCTCATCATTCTCTCTCTCTCTCTCTCTCTCTCTCTCTCTTAGTCTCGCTCTCTCTCTGTTCAGTGAGTCAGTGTCTATGTAATATTAAATACTCCTTTAGGGAGTAAACTTTTCTTGAAGGTAACTGTTACAAACCTCCTTCTCGAGGATTAAAGAGCTCCTAGTTATATTTTTTCCTCCCACTACAGCAGTCTGAGTCTGAGCGCTGAGAATAAAAAAGTGTGGAGAAACAAAAGGAAAAGTCCTCAGTCCAACTGTCAAGGCAGCCAAAAGACCACAATAGTGGAAGGACAGGAGTTCTTCCTGACTTCAGAAATAACCAGCCTACATTCTCTTTTTAAAGAAAACTGTATTTCCCCCAGTTAAAAAAAAAAAAAAGAATGGACACGATTAATGGCCAAAACAAACAGCTGTTGGAAGAACTTTTAGCCCGGAAACAATCTCAGCAATGAAGCTGTTTGTCTGATTTCCAGCTATTTTTCACTACTGACAGCCATGAACCACTGTGCTCATTCTGTTTTATCCCATGAAATCAGGTTAAATTCATGCCATAGTGCAACTAGCTAAATCTGTTAAATCATTCAGCAGATGATACCTGTCTAGGTTATGCAAATATAGCAAATATGGATAGCAAGACACTAGATATATAGTAATGATTTTTTCTAATTTTAATAACAATAACAATATTCCCAGCTAACATGTATGTGGAATGTACTATATAGCAGTTACTTCACATGTAACCCGTGGGACCACTCAAGAACAGGCGAACTTATTCTCTCCACTATATAGAAAGGATAACTAAGACTAAGAGTCATTTAAGTAATTGGACCAAAGTCATGCAGTTAGAAAATGTGAGAGCCTGTACTATTTAGAGTAACTTAAAAAACCACCTTAGAAACAATTTAAAATAATGCTGTTATTCAAGCTCTTTAGATCCAAACTAAAATCCTACTCTACTAAATAATCATATACATATTCAGTGACTATGAACAATGCTGCTTCTATTCATAAAGTTATTTCAGTATATTTGATTATGTTCTATTTCTGGTAAAAGCATGTCCAGATCCATAACAAAAGCAACGGGTAACTTTATAAGAAACATCTGAGATGAGTGCATTAACATCTTTAAAGTAGTTGCACTTAGATAATGGGTATATCAATAAAATCCTCCATTATTTAGTAATTATAATTATGTGATGGTGTTGAAATTTCAATAGTATTACCTCATAATAGGAATTTATTTCATATCCCTCATATTTTTCTTGAAGATTCTAAAAGACACAGATTTACTTATTTTTTTCTTTATTTAGAAAATCTATGTTATATTCACTAAATATTTTAAGAATTAGTAATATTGCAAGTCAAGTTCCTAGAAAAATGAGTGGACACATAATGGGCATCAATAAATAATAGTAATTATAAGAATCATAATTATTGTAGAAAATATCTCTACAGTAAAGAAACTATTTTCTTTGTCACTATTTCCAGCTCTATAGATTATTATGTCGTTTTAGGTAAGAAGCAGAAATTTACAGATACAAGCTAACAACTAAAGTTGAATTTATATGTTCTGTTGATATAAGCATTGAAGACATTCAAATACAAATTAGAAATCTTGCCAACTTTAAAAAAGAAAGTAACTCAATTGGGATTTACTCAATAGTATAATAAGAGGGGTGCCTGGGTGGCTCAGTCAATAAGCGTCTGCCTTCAGCTTAGGGCGTGATCCCGGCGTTCTGGGATCGAGCCCCACATCAGGCTCCTCCGCTATGAGTCTGCTTCTTCCTCTCCCACTCCCCCTGCCTGTGTTCCCTCTCTCGCTGGCTGTCTCTCTCTCTGTCAAATAAATAAATAAAATCTTTAAAAATAAAAAAATAAAATAAAATAGTATAATAAGAAACAAATACAACACTAGCGGCAAGAAAGAAATGATCACTGTGAGAAAATAAGTTACTTTTAATTAAGAAACCATTAACACACCATCCCTTCCGTAGACTGTAAGATACTGCAAAGCAGGAGATATTCATGTTCCTAAAATGGGGTTTAAAGTATATGAGAAGAAACACGCATCCTGCAATCCCCACATTGCAAACAAAATGGCATAACCAAAATAATAGGACTTGTGGGGAAAATAGGTTCTGGGAAGACCACTGAAAATATCCAACTTTGGGAACAGATCACTAGCAAAAATAATATTGGTACCTTGGAAGATACTTTGGACCACCCAAGCAAGCAGCTCAGCCCAAAGTTGAAAACAAACAAGCAAACAAAAAACAAAGCAAACAGCAACAACAACAAAAATGTTCCACACTTGATGGGAAGTGCTGGCAATATGTTAATTAGAATTGGTAGGAAAAATCCAATTGGAAGGCAAACTCTGAGCCAACAGGCTTGCCACTGAAATGGACACAGGGGGCAGTGCACAATCTGCAAATATTTAAGAGCCACACAGGACAAGGGGTATGTTCCTGTGGCCACGGAGCCCCAAATACCGGCCCTTGTTTTTAAAATTTACTTAAAACCAAAAGGGCTCCCGCTGACTACTTAGTATCAAAGTTGAGGGCCTTCTTTTCCCACCCAACGTTATAATTCAACTCTGACTATTCTGCCCACTTTGGGGGGCATAAATCACAATATAAAGCTTTGCAACGTCTACATAACACTAATGTAATTCTATTTACCAATTACAGATGAGCTAATTGGTATTTTAGAAACATGTTGGAGCAGAACACACTGTAATTCCTGATATAATCAAATTGAAAAAAAAAAGTGTTTACATTCAATAAGATGTCTTTTCATTTTGAAATACCTTTTGCTTATTGGATAATATCATTTCACTGAAATATAGGGTTGAAAACAGTTGCCACTGTTGAGCAATTCTATGAAATAACATCTACCACCAAGAGCAACAAAAACTAATTTATTCTAGAGAATTTACTGTGTGCCAGGAACTGTCATCCCATTCTATCCTAAAAAAAACATGACCTTTGAATAGGTGACAACAAAGGCCTGGAAAAGTTAAGCAGTTAGCTTAAAGTCACAGAAAATGTTTATTAATTAATTAATTTATTTATTTATGTATTTGAGAGAGAGAGAGAGAGACAGAGACAGAGAGCACGTGACCAAGGTGAGGTACAGGGGAGGGGGAGGGGGGAGGGGGGAAAAGAATCTCAAGCAGACTCCACACTAAGCATGGACCCCAAGGTGAGGCTTGATCTCACAACCCTGAGATCACGACCCTGAGGCCATGACTTGAGCCGAAACCAAGTGTCAGATGCTTAACTGACTGAACCACCCAGATGCCCCAGAAAATGGGGTTTCTCAAACCAGGTTCGACAAACCACTACCTGTAGCGCATGCTAAACGAAAAGATTACTGGATTCATCCTAAACCCACCAAGTAAGAATCATGAGGGAAAGGGGAAAATCTGAGAATAGAATTTAAGTAAACTGATTCTCCTACACGCTTAAATTTAAGATCTATATTTTAGAGGATTTGTAGATTTCAGTTCAGGGAACAAACTAAAATTGTACTGCCTAGAGTCAAATCTCTGTTTCCTCATTGATCAGCTGTATGAATTTGGAAGTTGCTATATATCAGTTTCGTGATCTATGAAATGGAAAAAATAATTTCATTCCTTTTACAACATTGTTGTGAGAATTAAAAGATATAAATCTATGAAGTCATTAGAACACGATCTGCCATATCATAAGTGCTCAATACATGCTGGTTCTTAATGTTATAAGACATATAATGACCTTGAGAGTTATCGAGGTAAGGTCAAGAAGCATTAAGTCAAAAATTTGGCCAGGCTCATAGAGGTAAACAGAACTGAACTCAGGGGGAAAATCCTGAAAATTAAAATGAAATAGATTATTTCTCATTTGCCTGAAATACACTACCTTCCAAAGCCAAGCTAGAGTTCCAGGCAGTAAGAGAATTCCAACCTAGCTGAATTTTAACATTAGCGATTTTAAAAATAAATAATAAGACCTCATGAAATTGACAATTTGCAAACTATTATTTATTTATAAGAAAGAGAGAAAGAGAAAATAACAAACTATCAAACAACGCTAAGAACATGCTTACAAAAAGACAAAATATGGTTAGTCAATTTGGCGATTTGCTAAAATAAAGAAAGCCACATTTCTATTTTTAATAGCTTGACTGAAGTAAAAATTACATGTAAAATTCAAGAATTCTAAAGAAATAATTCAATGTAACCAGAACTACAGCAAGATTGGAAAATTTCCTTCATCCTAAAAAGTTCTCTCACTGCCAATGCACGCAATGAAGCACTTTCTGACACTAGGTTTATTTTTTTCTATGAGTCCTTTTAATTGAAATTATGTAGTATTTTAGTGTCTGGCCTTTTTTACTTTGCATAATGCTTTTGAGGTTTATCCATGTTATATGTATCAAGAGTTCTTCTTTTTGTATGGCTGAGATATGCTCCACTGTGTGGCATTCATCGGTTGGGGGATATTAGGAATAAAGGTCTATTAATATTTGAATATTAATGTGTTTGTATGAATATTAATATTACTGAATATTAGTGTTGAATTAATTAATATTCATGTTAATACATTAATATTCAAATATTAATAGACCTTTATTCCCAATTCAATATTGATATTAATTAATATAATTGATATTGATTGATATTAATTCAATAATATTGAATATTAATATTATTGATATTAATATTGAATATGTTTTGTGTTGATATTTATCATATGTTCTCATGGATACACAACTAGGAGGAGATTGATGGTTTATTTGGTCAGTATGTATTAAATTGTATTAAAAAACTGCCAAACCGTTTTTCAAAACATACCAATTTGAACTTCCACTAGCAATATATAAAACTTAGTTGCTCCACATGCTCATCGATACTTCATATAGCAAATCTTTAATTTTAACTATTCTAGTGGGGTGCAGTGGTATATCGGTGCAGTTTTAATTTAAACTTTTCTAATAACTTATTTCTGTTGAGTGTATTTTTGTGTTTGTCATGCAATCCATATATCATCTTTGATGAAATGTCTGTTCAAAATGTTTATCTTTTTTTTTTTTTTTATCTTAGTGAGTTTTAATAGCTCTTTACATATTTTGGAAACACATCCTTTCTTAGATACACATTTTGAAAACATTTTCTCGTAGTTTGTACATGGTCTTAACAGAAAATTCTCCACACATTTCTCACATTTTTTGCAGTCTTGTTACCAGAGGCCATAATTGACTTCACCTTTATGCTGAAATGTGTTTTCAAGAATTTTGCTTGTTTTCAAGTAAACAGACATGGAAGATAGAAGAAAATAGTCTTGAAAGATAAAAATGGTGGGTGTTTCCCTCTGGAGCAAAGAGTAGGCTTATTTACTGCCCATTATAAAAAAGATAATGCCTCCCTCCAGATAAAAATGTCAGGCAGCTTTGCTCACAACTAATTATGAAAGATCTATGTTCCCTAGACTCAAAGTTTCTCTTCTATAACCCAATTCAATGCATGTACAGACATCATCTGGTCCTTGTCACGTTGTCCTGTAGGAAATGGGGCTCGATGAACCTGTACAAGAAGATGGAATAGTCTGCTACTGCTATTGCTGTAAGTAATAAATTGTCCCTGGTCTCTAAGGGAAGAGTCCAGTGCTTTCTGTCAGGTAGTGTGTTCAGCAGTCATGGCCAGTTTTTAACGAAGATGCATCATGTTAGCCTACTAGCTTGCAAACAGGGTAAAATCCCAGACTCTTCATAGCTCTTGACACCCTTCTGTTATCTTAATATTGTCTTTTAACAATATTGTCAGTTCTAGCTGTATGTGTTTTAAAGCCTTATCATTGGCTTTATATACATTTAAGATTGTGATTTCCCTTTGATGAATTGACTCCTTTAACATAATGAAAAGTCTTTCTTATTATTTGTTAATATTTCTTATTCTGAAGTCTATTTCGGCAATATATGGTGGTTCTTTTGATTACCGTTTGGTAGAACTTTCCCATTCCTTTACTTTGAATATGTATTTTTATACTTAAAGTGGATTTTCAGTAGATGATGCATATTTCACCTTGTTCTTTTATTCTGACAATCTGCACCTCTTAATTGGAGTATTTAAGTCATTTCAAATTCATATAACTATGAAGATGATTGGTTTAAGTCTACCATATACCATTAGTTTTCTATTTGTTCTTTATTCTTTTTCCCCTTTCCTACTCTGGATCGATTCAATTCTTTAAACTAAGTTGGAAATTTTCCTTCTTCAGTATTTTAAAGATGCCACTCTATTGTTTTTCAAATTGCATGGTTTCTAAGAAGTCTGTTGTAATTCTGATCTTTTTCCTCTCTATGTATTGTGACTATTTTATCCAACTTCCGCTAAGATTTTTTTCCTTTTACTCACTTTGATTATGTTTCTTCTATTTTGGGTTCACTGAACTTCTCTATAGCTTTGTCAAATTGGAAACATTTTTGACAATTATTTCAAAAATATTTGCCTACATCCCTCTTTCTTTCTGAGGCTCTCATCACAAATGTGTTGGACCATTTTGCTTTCTTCCATAGGTTACAAATGCTCTGTTTAATCTTTTTTTTTTTTTTTGAAGATTTTATTTATTTGAGAGAGTGAGAGAGCATGAAAGGGGAGAGGGTCAGAGGGAGAAGCAGACTCCCTGCTAAGCGGGAAGCCAGATGCAGGACTCAATCCTGGGACTCTGGGGTTATGACCTGAGCCAAAGGCAGTGGCTTAACCAACTGAGCCACCCACGCACTCCTCTGTTTATTCTTTAAAACTTTTTAACTCTCTGTTACTCATTTTGCATTCAATTAACTTCCACTTCTATGTTTTCAAGTTCACCAGGCTTTACTTCTACAATATTTAATCTGTTGTTAAGCCCATCTAGTGAATTTTATTTCAGATAATGCATTTTTCATCTCTAGAATTTCCATTGGGTATCTTTCATATTGACCCTTTCTCTTCTCATATTTATGTTTTCTTCTACCTTCATGAATTTAGGGGCATATTTATAGTTGCTATTTAACATTCTTGTCCACTGATTTCATTGTCTCTGTCATCTTGGAGTGTTTCTATTAATGGATCTTTTTTGCTTCTGGATACAAGTCATTGTTATACTGCTTTTTACATGCCTGGTAATTTTTTACTGCATGTTAGACATTTTGAAATATACATTGTGTTCCGGATTTTAAGGTGTGTTTGACTTTGTAATGGTACACGATTAAGCCACTTTTGAAACTTTCTTAGAAGCTATGTTAAAGAAAGCACAGGGAAACTTATTGTCTAGAGCTAATTTAATACCACTTCTAAAGAAACACACTTTTTTGAACTCTAACAAATGCCTCATGCCTTTAGTGATTTCTCTACTTTCACTCGGGGAAATCCCATGTATTCCTAGACCTGTGTGAGTTCTAGGAATTGTTTATCATATGGCTTCTGGTGCTTCTTTCCTTGGCCTTTGCTTGTTTCCCCTCAGACATGTACAATTATATCCTCTATGAAACACTGAGGGAAACATCTATCTAGGTTTTCAGTGTCCATTTTCATTCTTTCATTCTTTCTCTCCCTCATTTGTTTTCTTTCTCTTCTCTCTGTACAGTTTTTCTTTTCTAGTATACTGTCTGAAAAATTTTAGACCTCTGGACTATCCTGAACTTTGACTTCAGTCTCCATAACTCAGCAGGACTCCTGGACTCTATTTAAGTTTTCCATTTCTACACTGTGATCTGGAGACTATCTCTAGAAATTCAGCTGACACAATAAAAGGATTCTCCTTTTATTATCCTTCTCTCAGCGATCATAGACCTGTGCTGTCTTTTGTCCAATGGCTGAATAATATTGTTTTATACACTTTTCTCCAGATTTTAGTTGTTTAAGGTATGAGAATATATCAGATCCCTTTTAGTCTACAATGGCTACAAGCATAAGTAAAGAGTTATATACTTAATTCTTTTTTTTCTCCAATCCATCCTGAAAATATACAAGGTATTATTAGTTTTTCACATTAGACCTCAAAAACTTTCATTGTTTTTTTTTTTTTTTTACTTTTCTTCATCTAGCTAAGAACTGCCATTAAACCTTAGAGAAGAAATATTTTGTACTGACGGCTTGCAAAGTGTTTGATTGACTGAATTAGATAGTCTTCCAAATCTAATGAGGAAATATAAATAATAAAAAATATATAAGATATAGTGAGCATGGAGTTAAAACTATTCTCCAGACTTGTCTTGAAACACTTAAAACACTGAGGTCTATTTTAGAATATCTCTTGCCAGAATCCCCATTGGCATCATTTTTGGGGGGGATCTGGGAAAAATTTGATACATAGAGAAGTATTAGCCATACAGTATATTTAAGGGGGCAATAAGCCAAGATATGCCTTTATTGTGGTTCTGAGCAGGGAAAAGAAGGTAAACCAGCTGTCTAAAACATAAAGGCAGGTGATGAGTACAAAGAAGCCAATAATAAAATAGTTAATGGATATTTGGAAATGAACATGATGCCCATTAAAATGAGGAACAACTCCGGAAAGGTGGAAGCTGGTTATACTTGCTCTATGGCATACATTTACCATCTTATGGCTTCCTTACAATATGCTACTGATATAGTTAATTGAGCAAATAAAATTCATCAAATTCAGAAGGCTGCTTAACCATGAAGTATAATGAAAAGCAAATGCAGTGAGCTTTGAAATGGCATTGCATGTTATACTCTCCCTTTTAGAATATCATCCCCCAGAATCAAAAATACATACATCTGGAGAAAGGACAGCTATTTTATTAAAACAAAATCTCTTCGAAATTCTTGCCAGATAAATTTCAGTGCTCCAACAAGGCAATAGAACTTACAAATCTAAAGAAAAATTCAAAAAGGACATTGACAACTTTTAAAATAGTTATATTCGAATGAACTATTCTTGTTGGCATGCATGTACAAAAATACTTTGTGTTATAAAGGTAAATAAGGGCACCTTAACCCAAATCATGAGAATTTTTTCCTGGTAAGTGCAGCCAAATAATTTTAGGCATAACAATATATAAAACACTATTTTATAAAAGTATCTTTTTCACTACTGTTCCCTTGCTACTTTTACTACTTTCAGCTAGTTTTGAATATTATATATAAATAAGACTTGGTTAAAATAAAAAGGGATGACACACCCAAAATACAACTTTTTAAAAGGTAAAAATAAAAATGTTTCTTGCAAAGGTTGTACATTGTAGTTGTGAAGAATTTGTAGGAATATCATTTGGAATACTGCATATTCTTACATCCCAAACCCCCTAGGGCATGTAATATAACCATCGCCCCTACTTTTTCAGAGTAAAAATGTTAACTATCCTCTGCTTTATTTCAAAGAACTGCGAGTGCATCAGGTTTCTTTTAGGAACTGAAAAGAAATACTTTATAAAGTTCTCTTTTTAAACTATTTATTTTTATGTTTTAACACAGGGTAGCAATATAATCACCTGTGATTTCAATGAATTGCTGCCTGTGATCAGAAGATATTTCCCTTAGTTGCAGCAAAGGGAATTTTAGATATGCTAACATTCATATCCAATCTACAAGACCACCCAGAAAACCCACTCAAATCAACAGCTACACAAAGGTGGTCTTTATCAAATCATGCAACATTTTACTGTGAACTCTGGGGATATTTCAAAATAGCTGTGTGCGTGGGGCCAGAGGAGTGGGAAAGGAGGAGGAAATTGAGAGATTCAGCAAGATCTACTTATTATTCAACCTACCTGAAGACATGGAAATAAGAACGGGGGATTAGGAAGTGTGAAAAGCAAAGCATAGGGTCTACTGTTTAACCTTCAGCTGCTTGGTCCGCCACACAAAATTCCGTATGTATAATAAGCATCTGTTTAATCCACTGAGCAAAATAAGTGATCTGGAACCACTACTTGAGGTTGTAGTGCCTTTTACATCTGGAGTGGTGCAAGGTACAATCTTCTCAGCTGTATACAATGGCCCTATTTTCAATTACCCAGAAACAAAATGAGACCAGTGACTGAGAACCATGTTTCTCTGCCAGGAACATCTCATCCTTTAGATTCAGAAATATACAGAAAATAGACCATAAAGAGATGCAAACTTCAAATACACTCCTAGAAGAAAAAATCTGAATAAATGAATTCAAAGTTTTCCTCTTCTTTTTATTTGCCTTCACCAGAATAGTTTTCTTTATATATTTTACTGACATTATTTTCACCCTGACCTCACCATCTGTTTTCTTTGCCAATCAGTTTTCTCAGTAAAATGTTGATGCCCAGATATACATTTCCTTCACTTCAAAATTAGCCGAGTCTTAAGGGTTCTTTTTCTTGAAATTTCACAATGAAAGGATGATTTCTGATATCAATGTCTAACAATTTCTTACATATTCTTTGGTTATTGGTTTTATGAACACATATATTAACCTAAAATATCGTCCTCTTTCCTGTTTTAAATGCTTAAACAGTGAAAATGACAGAATAGAAAAGCATAATGTTGAAAAAGTATGATAGATTTCTGTAAAGATGCCTTTTAATTCAAGAAATTTATCATTATCAAGATAAGATACATAGAATGAGCCTCTAATTTTTAAAAAAAGTTGAAATTTTAGAATAAGACGATGGTTTCTGTTTGTTTTGTGTTCTTAATCTTTTACCCTGCACTCATATATGCTTGCTAAATATTTTTACAACATTCGGTTTCTTATTCTCCTACAATGCTTCCACAAACTATTTATAAGCTTTAAAGGGTGGACAAGGATGAAGATAGAAAAAAGAAAGGGATAACTAAGCTTAATATCCAAAACTTTATTCTATTTTTCTTATTCAAGAGCTAAACTTTTTAATGAATTGAAAAGCATCTACAAACTTAAAGAAATGAAAATGAAGAAAAATCTGCTGATAATCTGCTATTAAGTAGCTGGTGATATACAAGATTTTTATCTAACAGAAGAGGAAGTTCAACTCTTAGTAACCTCAGCTTAAAATTCTCATTATTAGTCAACTCTTGTACAATCAGGATGAGTAGCATATGTATACCATAGTCATGTTAGTATTCAGTTCAGGCATAAAGGCAAAAGGGAGTGAGGTGAGGGGGAACCACTAAAAATATTTAGAAGATTCCCACCGGTCTCATAAAAGGTTCCCAGATACATCTAACGCTGCCATGAGTCTTCTCTTTGCCAAGTTCTATAATAGCAACAAGAAGCTTTTGAAATCAATCAATTCCACGATCACTGACAGATACCGCCTTAGTCACTGGAATGGCCTGCGATGGATTTTAAGAATATGGAGGAAATTTGCACAGCCAAAATCAAATGAAATAAAGTACTGTTAGATTTGCTGAAAATGGGATGGGCTGAAATCTATCAACAATGGGGGCAAAACTATTACATGTGAACTTGGAATATAGAATTAGGAAACTAAGCAATTTGCTAACTTTTAAAATAATCTGACCTCTCATTCATTAAATTTGGCTACTAATGGATACATTTATTTACATATTCTTTATCATAAATAAACTAAAATCCTTCACATGTATTTCTGAGATGGATAGAACAAAAGCTTCTTCTCTCAAATGCAGGTAAGAGGCGAAATGTCAAAGATGAAAAATAGCCTATTATTTGTGTCCTCTCCTATAAACACTTGCTGATGAACACCATCAGATACTAACCTGGATTCTTGCAAATGTAATGATTTACTCCTGCCGTTCCTAACAGAAGTGTTAACTTTTACGAGAGGCCATCGAAAACAAATGGTATTAGCATTCACATACTCATATTCCTGGGTGCAGCACAGCCAACTTTCCACACTTTATGACAGAAAACAGGCAAACAAAGCAAAACAAAACTCTTTGAAGAAACATAAATGGAAAGTTTCATAATTCTAATTGGATGGGATAGATTCATCTCCCATAAAGCCAATTTCCCTGTTTCCTATTAAACATTAAAATTGCTCATTAGAAATATATCATTTTCATAGGACAGTTTTAAAAACCATGCCCGAAAGTATGTGCATTCTAGAAGTTTTATTTCTGTAATTCTTTCTGCAATGATGGCGTATTTGCATTTTCTACCGAACATATTCCAGGTTCCCATGAAACAAGATATTTGGGATTTCTCTGAGAATAACATTAGGAAAAATAAATTCAATCGTATGTCTTACTAAGAGTTATTTAAATTATTAAACTCCCATTTTCTTTGAAATTGCCTTTTGTTTATATTCATCAAGAAGGAATCCTTAACTTTCTCCTGCCCATGCGCTCTTTCTCACTCTCTCACTCTCTCTCTCTCTCTCTCACACACACAGAGCCTAGTTCCTACACATATTTATTCCACCACGCCTCAGCTACTAATTCACCTGCTTACCTCAAAAGGACTTTCTGAATAGCCCAAAGCTACTAAATGATAAAATCAGATTCTGCAGATGTAGGCCTCTCCATACTGCTGAGGAAACACACAAAAATATTGTCTGATCTCTGAAAGATTCTTAGAAACACATTTACCCAGCTGAATTTACCTTTGAGGGTTAAAATAAGATAAATGGGAGACAGTGCTGGTTTTTCCCCCACCAGCTTGCATCTCTCAGCTGGGTTGTAAGAGCTCTCTTACATAGCAAGCATGTGGAGACCATAACAGCTACAGTGTACATAAACAAGAAAAATAATGAAAATAACACACCATGAAAACTATAATAAAGGTGAAATGACCATTTAATTGCACATCTGGCAATGCTAAGCAGTGAAAAGGAGAAAATGCTTTGCTGGAGAAACCTCAGGAGAGGTTAACATTTGCCTCTGCAGTAAAAAAAGAGAGTGTGGTCTTGACAGGATCACTAGAACTTTCAGAGCATTTTAATCAACAAGTAATGCTGTCAAGGAAACTTTACAGAAAAAAAAAAAAAGGAAAGAGACTTTTTTTTATATTAAGTAAACTCAGCAGCTTTTCCTCTTGAGTTTTTCTCCGGAGGATTTGATTTAAACAAAGCATCTCTGGCAAGGAATAAGGCTTATTATTCCTTCACAGACTATTCAATGTAAGTGTGAAATTACCAGGAAATCTTAAAGAGGGTAGAGCAATTTCAGGCAATGCTAAACAGTGAGCTCCATTTAGATAAGCTTTAAAGTCTGCTTCTTCTCTTTCTCTGCCATTAACATTTTACTGAGGCCATATCTCCCTATGTGTTTGAGCTGCTACAAAAATTTCATAAATGTATCACCAGAATGTCTACGGTAAACGAGGGTCAACAAAGAGCCAATCAGAAGATGCAAAGAGTATTTTAACAGATTAGAAAGGAAGGGAAAAAAAAATTGAAAATAAAAGGAACCAGCACAGTCTCATAGTAGGAGGCAAAATACCAGCTCTGCAGGCATATTTTCACCCAATTCACCTTGTTAATTAGCAAGAATTCATAGACTTGAAACACATACTTGGAACTTGACCACTCTCCTTCAACTTTAAGCTTTAAAAGTTCACTGAAAAACAACAAACATTCTCTCCATCATTTAGAGATCATAAAGGTGTTTAGAATTGAGTGGAAACATAAAGCCCTAAACCTACATTATTTATTTCAAATAACTTTTTACATATTTGCTTTTTAATATAAAAATCTATTTTTTTCTCCAATCCTGGCTTAGGGAAGGGGGTGGTGGGGTGGCAAATAATAAAATAAAGTAAACATAAAGCAAAGTGGAACACGATAATGTGCCTGTCAGTGATAGTCAAAGCCTGTCACATGCACAGGGGGTGCAGGAAGAAGACAGCTAAGCAAGTGTAGGGCCCACAGCTGGGGTACAAGGGTGATGCAAATAACCATGCTTGTTGGAGGATACCTGGTGGTTTCACTTTCCATTCTTCCAGTCATTTGTGCTTGCCTGAATAAAGATGCAGGAGTTCTGCAGTGTCCTGAATGATACACTCAAAGAAAAGTAAGCAACGGGAAATAAATTCCATCAGAGCCCATCTAAAAATACTGACCCAGTACGAACTTTCTGAAAATGACAACAGTGATTTTCTAGGATATTCACTTTTAGAAAGGCTGACAAAGTCCTTCTCTTTGCAAACGTGCACCTTCTTCTCTGATAGAGCTAACACATTTATTTACATATTGACCATACTGTAGGGTGTTCAACAAGTCTGAAAATGTAGATGAATACCTTAGATGATATATTGATATTACGATACGATAAATCCTAAAAATATAGTTTATGCTTCCAGACTTTCTGCTTCTAGTATATTTAACAGCCTTTACTCTTAATCCCTTTCCAACGAATACCACATTCATCTCCCCCAACATGTCTTGTAATTATCCACAAATCTCCACCTATCCATTCTTAATTATTCTTCCCTAGAGTTTCTTCCTGCCTTTGAAATTCTATCTTCTATTTCCGTAATATTCCTGCCTTTATTCCCCACCCTCTAAAATTACTTGATATATGAGTGTAGCTCAACATATAATTTAATGCATTTCAGCTTCTGACCTCCTCTGGTGTACACTTAAATATTAAGAGGATCCAAAATACCATAAATTATCAATAGAAAATTATCCAGTTTTCCTTAGACATCAGATTATTATTTTATTGGCATATCTAAAAATTGCTAAGTACCACACCCAAGTTCTAGTTTTGATAGATCATACTTGGCAACCTAAAAATTACAGCGTACTGTTCAGAAAGGATGTGGAGATGAGATGTATGAGAAAAAAGATCTGATGAATTATGACAACTCAGGAAGCCATGACCACACTTTCTATTAGAACTAAAATGTTCTAAAATCAAGTGATAATTATATGAGACTACAACAATAATTTTCAAAGCTGCAACTTACTGGAGATGATACACATGATAATTTGGAAAGCTATGCATCAGGGCATATATCAGGATTTTTTTTTTTTTAAAGATTTTATTTATTTATTCGACAGAGATAGAGACAGCCAGCAAGAGAGGGAACACAAGCAGGGGGAGTGGGAGAGGAAGAAGCAGGCTCATAGCAGAGGAGCCTGATGTGGGGCTCGATCCCATAACGCTGGGATCACGCCCTGAGCCGAAGGCAGACGCTTAACCGCTGTGCCACCCAGGCGCCCCATATATCAGGATTTTTTTAACACAGCATATTTAACCTAGCTAATCATAGTAGAGACCATTAGCCTCTCCAAACATTTAAAAGAAAAGGCAAATATTTACTGTATGCTCTGGGAAATACATATGCTGTCATTCCAGCATTGAGAAAATAGGAGCATCATCACATAACAGTATCTTCCCAGGACAAGATAGTCAAGTTTCACCACTTGGGTTTTTAAAGTAATTGCATCACTGCGCACTCTAGTATCGTCTCGCTCAAGGCAGATCTTCGCTGGCTTCTATATAAACAATAGAAGTAACAGTGATGCCCTAAGTAACAAGATTGCACTGAGCTAAATAGTAAGCTATGACTAAAATTACCGACTGCAATTTATTTGCTTTTTGCATTATTTATTTATTCAGCCTAAAATTTTACTTTTAAAATAATGAAGAACATCTGACTTGCGGTGAATAGAGCCAGAACTAAAATTCAAGCAACGTGTAATCCTTCCAACAGCAGTGCTCAGCACCTTGTCTATGACACTGCTCTACTCTGACGTGCCTAACAGTTCCCTTCCCTGACAGCTTTGAAGGCCCCTTTCACTAACAGTGCCAGCTTAAATGACAGCAAAATCAGTCCATCTTGCTGTGTGCATCTCCACTCTTCGGGAAACTAAAATTTCTCTTCTTCTCCCCAAAGTGGGGATCACACTCGCCCGCTCTTGAAGTTTCCAACCTCACTGATTCAGAGAACCAGCAGCAGCATTCCAATCACGAGCCAGCTTAGAGATGGTCTTGGTTTAAAGCTTGTACCTCCAGCGTTTCACTGTTTTGGTCGTGTTGGTTTTTAATCACAGGTGAGTCCCACTAATGGGCAATTTCAGTCTAATTAAGGAGGAAAGTGGGCCTGTGCTAGTGAGGACTCACTTTCTCAGTTTACGAACTGCTTCCCCACAGTTTCTTAGTCCATTCCACAGAACCCAGTTTTTCCCCTCTCCTTCTGTAACTGCCTCTGCTTACCACACATCAGTTGTTTTTATTGGCTCTAACCCAGCCCATCCTTCTGAATTCAGCCTCCTCACCCAGTTGTTGTTTTCTTGGTATAACATTTCAAATAAAGACCTCCATTGCTTTGGTGTTGCTTTATTTATTTCTCTTTTAATTTGCATGGTGTAGAGTTTGGTGGAAGTAGAGTTCAATGCCAGACCATGGCCGAGAAAGCAGAACATCTGACTTGGAGACCACGGCTTCCCAAAGGATTACTGAGAAATCTGTCATAGGAAGGAAATGTTAAGGGCTGTTGGGAAGTTCTCCCAAAATCAGAGTTTTCCTTCAACATATGAAAGGCCATGCGTCTCCCTGGGCATTGACACATTACCACCTCTGAAAGATCAAACTTGTGACTGTCCATAAACCACTTGTAGGACATTAGGTCAGTGGTTCTGTAATGTTTTCTGCTTTGGAATCACCTGGAGGGTTTGCTAAAGCACAGAGGGTTAGGCCCCACCCCCAGGGCTTCTGAAATGGTAGATCTGGGTCCTGAGGATTTGCCTCTATAGCAAGTTCCTAAATGCTGCTGATCTGGGGACCTTGCCATGTGAACCACTGTTTTGTAGTGTGCCATAAACTGAAGAGCAAGAAACAGGATTTACTTCTGAAAATAACTTAGATTAATGTTAGATGCCAGAAAAAAACAAAACAAAACAAATATGTGAGGACATTGAAGTTTTAGAATTTGCCTTTACTGAATATTTTTGATTAGCACCACACTCTTATTTTTCCAATACTTGCTATTAGTCATCTGAACCAATCTAGTACTGGCCATGTGGTTGCTGACCAGTCATAACCTTATACTTCTTTTCGAACCATCTCTTAAGATAAACATCTGTTCAGGCTTCCGTAAGCTCTTTTGTTTGGATGGGTTCTTCTTTCTCCCAGACTATTTTCTGTGCGATGGCTTTAGAATTAGGGATAGCTCCTTCGTGTGTGAATATAACTACTGGAAGGAGGATGCAGAGCTAGTTGCTAACAAAACTGACAGAAAATCTAAATGAATCAAGCCTGAAGATATGAGTGGCAGGAACTAAAGGACACTTTCAGGGCCTCCTAAAATCAATTCCAGATTTGTTTTTTGCTCTGCTTAAAGATCACGTTCCTGTGAAAGAAATGTGATTCATGAAACTTGGGTCACATTCCTATCCCTCAGCCAGGAAAAGTAGAGTACCTTGATATATCATCCCACCAAGACAGTATCTAATTGCAATGGCTGTTTTCCAAAAGTAGAATGAGTGTGCTATCAGAAAAAGAATTAGCAATAAATGTTGGGCAGGTGAAAACAAAAGATGTCCAATGCACATATAAGCAGGTTCCTTACTTGTACATAAACCGTCCAGGTGCCAGTGGTTGAAAGAATCCCACTACCCATAAGAGTTTGGTAACTTTTTCTTTACAAAGAATGTCTGTATCAATTATTGAGTTTTACTCAATGATCAAATGTGATTTTTATTATATTACAAATAAAGTTTCTCAGTACTTCATTGGACTAAATCTCTGATCTCTGAAGTGATCATGGAAATCAGGGTAGGAAGAAATAAGTCATTTATTAAATAGCATTTGAGTTATTTATCTTCATGTTTGACTAATTGGTTGGGTTTCCATCAGAATAGGATTTCCAGATATTTCCAGTCTAAGGAGGGTATAAAGAAAGTCGAAGGAATAGAACTGGAAGCTGACGTTTGTTCCAATTAAAGAATTTGAATTGCATAGAGTTTAGCAACAGGATATGGGTTGTTATTTCAGGCTAGGGGCAGTAAAAGAAAACAATGGAAAATACACATCTCACGGAATGAAGGAATCCAAGGAGAATGGAAAAACTTTTTTTTTATGCTTATGTTTACCAATTTGCTGAATATTATGAAGAAATGTCAAGGTTGAGGGTAAATAAAAATATGGTGACATGGGAATCAGGATTCATAATTGCATTAATCAGCATCTTTTAAGAATCACCTTAATTGAAGACTGATTTGGAGTATTAAGAAGATAAAAGGGCTCAAACAAAACAAGCAGTAAACTTCTATTTTAAACTCATATACAGTAGAAAATAATTATAATGGAATAGGTTTATGAAAGAAATAATCATAAACTTGAAAACAAGTTTTCCATTAATGTAAACATTTGAACTGAATAGTTTTAATATTCACAAAATGATCTTTTCATAGTATATCCAATAAGTAGTAGGTTGTAATTTTTCCCCAAATCACTATCATATCATAAAGACATGATCCAGTAATTTCACTCCTGGACATATACCGTAAAGAATTAAAAACAGATACCAAAAAAATCACATGCACATGCATGTTCATAACAGCACTATTCATAATAGCCAAAGGTGGAAAGAGACCAAAGAAAGGTCCATCAATGGATGAATGGAAAAACAAATTGTGGTATATACATACAATGAAATATGCAGCCATAAAAAGGAATGAAGCACTGATATATGCTACAATGTGAATGAACCTTGAAAACATTATGGTGAGTGAAAGAAGCCAGACACAAAGGTTATACACCAGAGGATTCCAGCTTCTATGAAATATACAGGATAGGTAAACACATAGAGACAGAATGCAGACTGGTGATTGCCAGGGGCTGGGGAGAAAGAGGAAATGTGGACCAACTGCTTAATGAGTACAGTTTCCTTTTGAGGTAATGAAAGTGTTTGAATACATTAGATTGAGTTGGTGGTCGGTCACACAACATTGTCAACGCACTAAATGCCACTAAATTGTTCACTTTAAAATAGTTAACTTTGTGTTATCTTATTTTACACCACCCCACTCAATGTCTCTCTTCCTTCTTCCCACTTACCCATGTCCTTGTCTTCTAGAGCCAATTCAAATGCTATTTACTTATTATGACTTTCCTTGACAACTCCAAACCCAAGGTGACCTTCACTTTTCCGAGTGTTTATGTTGCATTCCACATTCAATCATTCCATCAGCGGATATTTATTTAGCACCCACTATGTTTTGGGCACTGTAAAGACTTTGGTGAATCTGTTCTGACAACTGAAAAGAATTATTTAATCAAACTAAAGAAAGCCTAGCATCAAACCAACAAAAGTACTTTAATAAAAAGAAACATTCCTTAAGGACATAAAACTAAATGACCTGGCTGAGACCTGGTGGAGGGTGGTGGTCAAGAAAGACTTCTCTTAATACATGTTTTATCATATGTTCTTTAATTATTAATAACTATAATTAGTTTTTGCAATTAAATTATAATATCCTAGAGGCCAGGGGCTTTTGTGTACTAGAAAATGTGGCCAGGAACTATGTGAATTATCCTGCTCTTAGGTGATACTGAGGATCACCTGAGTGGCTCAGTCAGTTCAGAGTCTGCCTTTGGCTCAGGTCATGATCCCAGGGTCCTGGGACCAAGCCCCGCATAGGGCTCCCTGCTCGGCATGGAGTCTACTTCTTCCTCTTCCTGTATCCTTCCCTCCTGCTCCCTCTCTCTCTTTCAAAGAAACAAATCTTTTTCAAAAAAAGTGATACTGAAAAAAATGGAAGAATGGTAAATAATGAGTAGACATTCATGGACAACAAAAACAGAGGGTGAAGAACTGTACTTAGAGAAATTTATAGTAGGACCTAATAACTAAAATACTTATTAACACTTTATTCTTAGAGTTTTAAAAACGCATCTACTATGCATGTTTACATGTCAATTTTGAGATGAATCTTTTAAATTGAAAAGGTTAAATTTTTCCATTTAAAAACTCTAATTGCTTTGAATATTATTAGTAGTCATATCAGGGGGATCTGATTACAAAGGTATTTATTTCACTTTTATCATTCTTTTAATGTTTTAAAATGAGCAAGTAGGGGTGCCTGGGTAGCGCAGTCGTTAAAGCGTCTGCCTTCGGCTCAGGGCGTGATCCCGGCGTACCGGGATCGAGTCCCACATCGGGCTCCTCCGCTATGAGCCTGCTTCTTCCTCTCCCACTCCCCCTGCTGTGTTCCCTCTCTCGCTGGCTGTCTCTCTGTCACATAAATAAATAAAATCTTTAAAAAAAAAATAAATAAAATAAAATGAGCAAGTATTTTGAATTGAAATAAGAAAACATAAAAAAACCAATTTAACAAAGAAAACTTGTGACAATTAAAAAAAAACTTTATTTGAATATTGGCCTACTTTTATTCAGTGTCTAGGCAGAAATAGTTGTTAAGTTAAAAGAATTAAAATATTTTTTAAAAATTTATTTATTTTTTTGAGAGAGGGAGAGAGAGAGAGCGAGCTCAGTGGGGAGGGGCAGAGGGAGAAGGGGAGAGTGAAACTAGAGCAGACTCCCTGGCAAGCAAGAAGACCAATGCAGGGCTCAATCTCACGACCCGAAGATCACGACCTGAGCCGAAATCAAGAGTCAGATGCTCAACCAACTGAGCCACCCACGTGCCCAAGAATAAGACATTTTTAAGGAATGCATTTGCTAACATTGTGCCTGAAATTTCTTAGTTCTACTTTAATTATTTCTAAAAACTATTTAAGCCTGGAAAAGAAAATCTTTTCAAACCCTTGTTGATCTGCAAGACTGTCCTAAGTTTTAAAGTATTTTCTCATTCTAAAACAGTTATCAGTCTATTAATGAAATCATGTAATGTCATTTTAAACCAATCAGTTATTCACTGAGAACAGATCAGATTATTAATTGGCATAAAAACATATACCTTATATATAAAAACGTGTAAAGTGACTAAGAAATTCAGAAAACAGACCAACAGAAATAGAAATTCAGAAAACAGACCAACAGAAATAGAAATTAAACTGAAAAAGAAGGCAAAACCTGGATCAATCTTGAGCAGAACAGTTTGAATAGTCAGGCATTTGAGAATCTGGTTTTAATAGATCCTTGATTTAATATTTTTACAACAGCAAAGGTGACAAGCCAATAAAAATATTTGGCAATTCAATTTTTGCTGCATTGGAGCAACCAGGAACCCAACCAAAGGCAGATCTGATACAAAAACCAAGTACATATCTGCCAAACATTAAAGCCAAAATGATTTGTAATTCACCGTGGAAAAAGCCACACAACAGTGGTTTTGCTGTGAAATGGAAATTAGCTATTTAACCCAATTTAAATGACAGAGTTCAAATATAAAGAATAAACAACTCACATCGACAAAGTATTTTTTATTCTGAATTTTTTTCATAACAAATCTATCAAGAAAGATAGTAACTAATTCCTTAGGCTCACTGGCTAAAACATAAAAAAAATATAGCAAGAAAGAAAGGTAGGCAGTGTGATATTTGCTATTAAAATGTCATTGAACATAGGATGTTATATAATAAATGTACCCTTTTAAATGCTCTTAAGGCGTTTTCAACTATTTAGTGCATAAGACGAATGTAGTTTTTAAAGTTCTTTTAGGCTTCATTAACGTAGTTTACTTCAGGCACGTTTACATTACCCTAGGATCCATTTCTTGATACTAATTATTTCAATTTCTCAAAGAAGGGTTCTATTTTCCTTTTGAATACCTGAGAATAATAGCAAACACATTTCTTCTTTTTCCTTATTTCCTTTCTAAAAAATCACAGATAACACTGATTGCGCTATAAATGTAAAACCACACAGTTAATGTAATATAAAATTCATGATACACCTAACTTCTCAAATCTCCTATGTTTCATCTTCTAGAGTCAATTACTGTGGGAAGATTGATTACATTTACTATAAAAAGTTATGCAGGTCTTTTTAGCTGATTCCTGTCCAGTAACTGCTGAACATCTAGGCTAAGTTGGACAAAGAGGGAAGAGAATAAAAAGGTGACATAGGTAAGATTAAAATATATCCCAAGCCCTCTGGGCAAGAATCCTTTCCCATATTCTTATATTTATGCAAACACTTTAAGGATGGAGGCTTCTTTTAAAAGACAGAGTATTTTAAATAGTGGTTTAGGCCACTTTTGTATCTATGTGTAATGGATGTGCAATTCAAGGATGTCCAAAATGGGGCCCCTGAGAGACTAAATAACCATCCGTCCATTTACTCATTTATCAAATATCCACTTAGTAACAACTATAAGCAAAAGTACTATAAAAAGTGAGAGACAGAAGACATGACATCTCTTAGTCAGTAACTTACTAACTGAAAAGGAAGCTAAAACAAGGACCTTTTCATTTAGAAATCATTTAAGAGGGAAGATGAAAGTCTCTGATTGGCTAAGCGTGTTACACACAAAGGCTGGAGAATAGAGTAACTCTAGAACATCAGGGGTAGGACTCAGTTCTTCCGGGTAATAACCTGAAGTCTTAGGGAGCAAGTTACGATAAGCACACCAATTTGTATTAGAGTAAGAACAAAACCCAAGAAAGTAAAATTACTTTTATATACTAAGTTTTACAATTTTTTATGGAAAATATTAGTTTTTTAGAGTTTTAGTATAAAACATATTCCAAGTTTAATTTTTATTCACTAAAGAAAGAATAAAAAAAACATATTGATGCTTTCTAGTCTCTGAAAATCAGTACTGTAAGTACACACTATCAAGACAGAAATTTCCAGAGATTCTGAAATCATGGAAAAAACAAATATCCCTCTCACTCTCTGCATGTATGTATGTATGTATGAGAGAGATACAAAGAAATGGTGAGACTGTGGATTTGGAAAATAGGAGAGGAAATTAAAATTCATGTAATAATTTAAGATCAATAACATATCCAAAACCACTTTCAGTCAAGGTTTAGTTTTGTTCACAAAGACAGTTTGTTTCATGTGTGATATGTGATGATAGAAATGATGTATAAAGTATGTTATGTGATCATAAAACTGGGAAAAAGGAATTGACACTGACTGAATAATGTCTTTGTGACCGCCACTCTGCCAGGCTGCTTTCATGTATTTAGTTCACTCAATCCTCACCACCACACCCTGAGGGGGGTATATCAATTTGTTGTTGTTGTTGGAACTAAGATTCTGTGGGATTAAGTGTTGTACTCAAGGTCAGTCTGGATTAGAATCTGGACTAAGAAATATTTTTTTTTCAGACTCTAATGCACAGGTACTCTAATACTCAAAGTAAAGAACCAGGTATCGGGTTGGTGGGAAAAGATGGCTGTCATGTTTTTTGCTAATAACCTCTTTAACAAAATTATAGAATAAACTGAATAATCAGAATGTTCTAAAAAGTGATGAGGACCATCCTAGGTGAATAAAGGGGCTTAAAAGTAAAGTAAATCTAATAACTGCTAGCATCTACCTTTCATAAAGAGCACAGAAATAAATGAGGGGTTTTTTATTCATGTGTTTCAACTCACAAATCTGTATTTACTAAAAAGCAGATCTGAAAAATATTCCCCCAATTAACTCTTCACAACTTATGCTGGTAAAAACTCAGATACGTAGGCCAATTTAACAGAAGTCAGAGCGTGTTTTTACTTCACATTGTAAAAGTACAGTTACATAATTATTTCTAATTAAATTACAAATTGTTTATAGACCAGAGTTGCTACTATTGTACTTAAAAACTAAGAGAAAAAATGCCTATTTTTTTGTTAGTAAATATTATAAAACTAAGGCTAATATGCCAATGACTTTGGGGGGAGGGGTGCAAAAACTCTCATTATTTTATAAGTATTTAGCAACCATATTTGTCACATTCTTTCAATAAAAATATGAGCCCCCAGAATATCAGACCACTGTACATTCACTAAGAGCCATTTATTTCACACCATAGCAGAAAACACTTTCCTACAACAATAGCCAAACTGAAGTTGGTGTGATTTGTAGATGTGAATGCCTCAGTTTATTAGCGTTGGGAGTTGAGTTCCATGTTCCATTTCTGCCTTGGGAACAGTTTCATTTCTAAAGCCCACCCAAAAATACAGCCAGTCCCTTCCTGCGTTACCCTTTTCCCTTTTGGCCTATTCCTATACTTAGCAAGCCAAATTGAATTTTCAGAATGGCTGCCAAGTTCAAGTTCTCAAAAGCCATTTCATGACACTACTGTTGATATTCCACGAGAGTACAAGTCCATTATTATAAAACTACTATTCACCCATAGTTTGACATGTTTCAAATAAGTTATACCTCTCAGAAAGCAAGTGGATGTGATGGTGAGAACAAAACCTGTTAGCACATTAATTGTGTCTTTAATTTTTTCTGACATTGATTTCCAGTATTCACTGAGATTAATGTTGAGATTCTGGAACAAACAAACAATGCAACAGCATTGCAATTAATAAGAACAAAATAATTAAAAAATTATATATACACACATACTTGTGATACTATAAGAATACAGTAATCAAAGTCTGTATTCTGGAGTTGGGTAGCCAGGTGCCCAGCCCCCATGCTCCACAGTGGCAGCATGCCCCACCCTTGTCGGGCTGGGGAGCACCCAGCCTCAGTATGTCACAGCCAGTAGGCAAAAGCAGCCCACGCAAAGTATGCTCCTTGACTGCCTGACTCTGGTGGCCAGGGAGGAGTGCATATCTGGGACCACAGGTTGGAAACAATCAGAGAAACAGCTGTTGACAGGATACCACCTCCAGTGAACTGCATAAACAGCAGATTGAAACACAACCCCAGTCTTCCTATGAAAACACCCTATTTTCTTGTCATGGAGCCTGAGGGACAGCATTCAGGTTTGCCACACATCCCAAGGTGCCCCCAGAAAACATGGGAAGGAAAAAACCATATTAGTGCCCTATTATGGCATTGCCAAACTCACTGATACCTCCAAGAAGGGAGCTTATATACACATCTGAAACCACAATTTTTGCAACTTTCACTCAGGGCACAACTCCAGATCTTTTGGAATGGAAGTCAGCATGGTTTACAATTACAGCCCACTAGACAGTTTATATTTACATATCTTAAAAGCTGCTGCCTGAGAATCTGACCTACAATTAGCCTGAAACTAGGCCCTATCTGAGACCCCTTCTTTTGGAACACCAACCGGTCTTGGAATAACCTCAACAACTGGGACCCATCAAGATACAGATAATCACAAAGGTCCAAGAATCAACCAAAAGCTAGGGCAAGTTTGCACAAAAAGCTTCATCTATACAAATCCACTTCTTTAAGACTGACTGGGAAAGATAGCTCTTTCACCTAATACATGGAAACAAATATAGAGAGTCAAGCAAAATGAGGACATAGAAGAAAATGTCCCAAACAAAAAGAACAAGCCTCAAGAAAAGACCTTAATGAAACAGAGAAAAGCAATCAACCTGATAAAGAGTTCAAAGTAATAATCATAAAGATGCTCACCAAACTCAGGAGAATGGATGAACAAAGTAAGAACTTAAACAAACAAATGTAAAACATAAGAAAGTATCAAACAGAAGTCAGAGGGCTGAAGAATACAATAGCTGAACTAAAGGAAGGAAGGAAGGAAGGAAGGAAGGAAGGAAGGAAAGAAAGAAAGAAAGAAAGAAAGAAAGAAAGAAAGAAAGAAAGAAAGAAAGAAAGAAAGAAAGAAAGAAATGTACACACACACACACACACACACACACACACACACACACACTAGAGGAGTTCAACAGCACATTAGCTAAAGTAGGAGAATAGATAAAGTAGAAGAATGAATCAGCAACCTGGAAGACAGGGTAGTGGAAATCACCCAATCAGAGCAGCAAAAAGAAAAAATTATTTTAAAAAAGTGAAAGTATCTTAAGGGAACTGTGGGACAACATCAAGCAGAAAAACATCCACAGTATAGGAGTCCCAGAAGGAGAAGAGTAAAAGAAAGGGCTAGAAAACTTATTTTAAGAAATAATGGCTGAAAACTTCCTTAACTTGGAAAAAAAACAGATACTCAGCTCCGGGAAACAAAGAGAATTTCAAATAAGATGAACCCAAAGACAGCCAAACCAAGACAGTTGATCATTAAAATGTCAAAAGTTAAAGAGAGGATAATAAAAGGAGCAAGATAAAGAGCAACTTGCTACATACAAGGGAACCCCCATAAGACTATCAGCTGATTTCCCAGCAGAAACTTTCCAGGCCAGAAGAGTATAGCACAATACATTCAAAGTGCTGAAAGGAAAATCTTCCAACTAAGAATAATCTAACCAGCAACATTATCACTCATAGTGGAAGAAAAGAGAGCGTTTCCTAGACAAATGAAAACTAAAGATATTCATCACTACTAAAGTGGTCTTACAAGAAATGTTAAAGGGATTTGATTAAGCTAATAGGAAAGGAACTAACAAATATCAAAAACATACAAAAATAAAAATCTCACTGTTAAATGCAAATATATAGCAAAGGTAGTGGATTAACCACTTACAAAGCTAACATGAGGGTTAAAAGACAAGAATGGTAGAAATAAATATAATTACAACAATTACTTAAGGAATACACAAAATAAAAAGATGTACACTAATGACATCAAAAACAGAACACTTACAGGGAATAAAAATGTAGTTTAGAATGCACTCAAGCTGAAAATGCTATGAATTAACAACAGACTGGTATATATACAGGATGTCATATGTGAATCTCATGGTAACCACAAACCAAAACTCTACAGTAGATAAACAAAATGAGAAACAAATCTAAACATAACACTAAAGAACATCACCAAACCACAAGGGAAGAGAGCAAGGGAAGAAAGAAACAGAGAGGAACAACATAAACAGGCAGAAAACAATCAACAAAATGATGATCAGTATATATCTATCAATTACTTTAAATATAAATAGACTAAATTCTGCAATCAGAAGGCACAGAGTAACTGGATTAAAAAAAAAAGACCTATTGATATGTTGCTTACAAGAGACTCACTTCAGATCTAAGAACACACAGAGACTAAAAAGGAAGGGATGGAAAAAATAATTACATACAAATGAAAATGAAAAGAAAGCTGCTGTACTTATACTTACATCAGACAAAATAGACTTTAAAAGAAAGACTAAAATAAAAGACCAAGAAGGGCATTACATAATGATAAAGGAGTTAATCCAATAAGAGAATGCAACATCTATAAATATTTATGCATACAACATAGGAGTGCCTAAGTATACAAAGTGAATATTAACAGATCTAAGGGGAGAAATTAACACCAGTACAGTAATAGCTGGGAACTCTAGTACCCCACTTAAATAATAGATAGACCATCCATGCAGAAAATCAATCAGGAAACATCAGCCTTAAATAACACATAAGAACAGATAGATTTAATCAATATATCCAAAACATCCCATCCAAAAGCAGCAGGATACACAGTCTTCTCCCATGCCCATTAATCATTCTCTCAGATAGACCACATGTTAGGTCAATAAACAAGTCTAAAAGGACTGAAATCATATCAAGCATCTTTTCTGACAAAAATGGTATAAAACAAGAAATCAATTACAAGAAGAAAACTAGAAAAATCACAAATATGTGGAGGTTAAAGAACATGCTCCTGAACAACCTGTGGACCAAAAAAGAAATTTAAAAAGAGAAATATATACCTGGGTATAAATGAAAATAGAAATACAACAGTTCACAATGTATGGGATGCAGCAAAAACCATTTTCAAAGACAAGTTTATACTAATACAAGCCTACCTCAAGACACAATATGAAACATACAATCTAACTCTACACCTGAAAGACACAGAAAAAGAACATTAGAAGCCCACAGTTAGTAGAAGGATAGAAACAGTAAAAATCAGAGTGAAAATGAATGAAACTAAAAGAGAATGGAAAACATTGATGAAACTAAGAACAGGTTCATTGAAAAGATAAACAAAATTGACAAAACTTTAGCTAGGGTAATGAAGAGAAAAAAAGAGAAGGCTCAAATAAATAAAATCAGAAATGAAAGAGAAGTTACAACTGATACCACAGAAATACAAAGGAGCATAAGAGAAAACTATGACAATTACATCCCAATAATAAGGCAACCTATAAGGAATGGATAAATTCCTAGAAACATATGACATACCAAGACCAAATCATGAAAAAATAGAAAATCTTAACAGACCAATTACTAGTGAAGAGCTTGAATCAGTAATCAAAAACCTCCCAAAAAACAGAAGTCCAGGGACAGATGGCTTCACCAGTGAATCCTACCAAACATTAAAAAGTTTAATACCTAAATTTCTGAAACTTTTCCAAAAAATTGAAAGATGAAAATGTTTCCAAATTCATTTTATCAGCCTTACCCTGATATCAAAACCCTGATATCATTTTATAAGGGACAGATGGCTTCACCAGTGAATCCTACCAAACATTAAAAAGTTTAATACCTAAATTTCTGAAACTTTTCCAAAAAATTGAAAGATGAAAATGTTTCCAAATTCATTTTATCAGCCTTACCCTGATATCAAAACCAGACATGGACACCACAAAAAAAGAAATTACAAGCCAATATCCCTAATGAACACAGATGCAAAAATCCTCAAAAAAAAATTTTTTTTTGCAAAGAAGACATACAGCTGGCCAACAGGTACATGAAAAGATGTTCAATATCACTAATCATCAAGGAAATGAAAATCAAAGCCACAATGAGATATCACATTACACCTGTTACAATTGCTATTATCAAAAAGACAAGAAAGAACAAGTGTTGACAAAGATGTGGAAAAAAGGAAACCCTGGGAGTGCCTGGGTGGCTCGGTTGGTTAAGCAATCCAACTCTTGATTTTGGCTCAGGTCATAATCTTAGTGTGTGAGATTAAGCCCAGAGTGCACTTGGCACTGGGTGTGGAGTGTGCTTAATATCCTCTCTCTCTCCCTCTCCCACGCCCCCCTTCCAGCTGCATGCTCTCTCTTAAAAAAAAAAGAAAATTGCAGAAATCATTTTTGAAAAGATTTATTTATTTCAGAGAGAGAAAGAGAGAGAACGGGGGGGGGGGAGCAGAGGGAGAGAAAGTCTTAAGCAGACTCCATGCTGAGCACAGAGCCCGATGTGGGGCTTGATCTCATGACCCTGAGATCATGATCTAAGCCAAAACCAAGAGCAGGGTGCTTAACCGACTGCACTACCCAGGCGCCCCCTGCAGAAATTATTTTAAAAATTGACTGCAGAAATGGATAGTGGTGATGGTTGTACAACAATACCAATACACATGTACTAAATGCCTCTGAAATGTATACTTGAAAATAGTTAAAATGGTAAACACTGTTTATTTTGCATCTAGTTCATTTCTATTAGGTGTTGTACATATATAATCTCCACTTTCAGACAGTATGAAAAAGGGCTATTATTTTCATTTTATAGTAAAAGGAAATTGAAAATTTGTACCAAGTCACACATTAAAAATGAAAGCAAACCACTACTCAAATACAAATTATCTCTGACCTTGCTGCACTATGCTCTGAAAAATATAAAGGCTGGTGTTAAATACCATGGTTTTAGACAGATAGCTGGCAAGATCATTCTTCTAGACCAATAGCTGGATAGTTGACTGATCTTGACTTATGGACAGTTAGAGGTGAAGAGATCTCAAAAACCACTTAGTTTAAGTAACAATAAGAAAATGGAGTCCCTAACAGTTTTATTTATTTGCCCAAGATTTTACTGGTCCTTAGTAAAGAGGCTTTGGTTATAAATAGGTTCCTGATCTCAAGCTCAATGCATTTCTGCCATATTACATTAAGTTGAAACTATACCTTTATACCTAAAACAGAAGATATTAAGACATAATTATCAATACTCCTTCAAATCTTAGACAAAACACCACCTTCTCAATAAACCCTTCTTGATTTCAATGTAATAATACCCAATGATTTTTAGTTTACCTCTACGGTTGTTTTTCTTTCCTAAGATTTATTACTAGATATAACTAATTTAGTTATTCACTCACTCATTAATTTCATTTTATTATCGTCTATTTTTGGTTTTGTTTTATTTTTCCCAGTAAAATATAAGTTCATAGTAGCTGGCCTCATTTGATGTATTGGTGAGGGCAGTTTGGCATTAGCAATGCCTACGAAAGATTTTAGCTTCCTAGGGTGACTAGGCACAGAGACCACAGGTAACCTCTCAGAAGATTTTTGCACTGGAATCATGAACTGAGCCAAACAAAACCAGCAGATTTGAAGGGCCATGGTACCATGTCCACTGAGAGACCTGTCTCTTAGTACTCATTGGTAGGAAGAGATGTCTTGATAACCAAATCCCATATAAATTAGTTTTCTTCAAAACAGACACCCAAACTGGATTAAATATGCCAACATTTTACTAAGGAAAACACTTACAAGAGAAAATTGGGACGGAGACTTAAAGGTTGTGATAATATTCAGGCAGTAATATGAAGTCTGATCCCAATAGAGGAAAGAGGGAAGAAAGGCTGGGAATGACTGTGCCTCAGGCTGCTGTGCAATGGAAGGATGGTTCCACAAGACTGTTAGGGATTCTGTGAACCATGTCTGGCCATCAAAGAAATCCCACGTCTTCCAGAAATAGTCCTGCCTGACTCCCCCTGCTACGCTCAGTGACTGGCTGGGAGCGGCCCCTGGTAAACTTGTGTAAAAGTGTTAGTGGCTTTCAGATCATAGCAGCAGGGGTTCTGGGTCGGTAACGCTCCCTGTAGTTCATAGTCTGAGGGGTGTATTCTCCTGGCCACCCTGATACACATCTAATGCCTTAGACCTATGTGGTATTTGGATACCATGATAGATGAGTGTGTGAGGGGGCCCTAAAAAGGGCTGAAAAATAATTTTTTTTCTGGCCTGGCAGGAGATTGGTTAAAATATAAACTAAATTGAATTATAAAATAAAAATTGTTTTATTGCTTGCCACCTGAGTTTGTGAGCTGAGGTTTATACGTGCTACATGTAAGAGGAAAAAGAATTCCAAACCAAAGTAAAAGTAGATGGTTCAGAAATAATAAAAAAATAAATAAATAAATAAAAGAAAGAAAGAGACAATTTGGAGGAATTCGCAGAAGTCAGTGCAGCTGTAGCATGCAGAGTGAGAGTGAAAACAGTGCCAGATAGTGTTGATGAAATACTGGGAGATACCTTGCACTTAGGAGGCTTTTAGAGTCGTCCGCACAGGTGCGGGGTTCTGCCATATGCCTGTGGTGAACCATGGGATATTTACTGCCCTTTGTGAGCCTCTGTAAAACAGGAATAATAATACCAGCAACTATGCCATAGGGGAGTCATGAAAACTAAATGAGACAATATATTTAAAGCACTCAGTAAGTTTCTAAGAGCTAACAATGCTCAATCTTATCATAGACTCTGCTCCATAATGCAAGAAAAAAATTCTGTCCTACCATTAGGCCCTTCCCATAAGGATAAGTCAAGAAGGAAGGCATGACAATATGAAGGGGAAAACTTTTGGTTGTCCTAGAGGAACCAAGAAAGCACTAAGTTGAGATCAAGGTTGCTGCCTTTTTTCTTTCCCTTTGAGGAAAGACAGTAAAGGGGTATGTGTGGAGAAGGGGGTGGTAGAAAAGAGTGCCTCTAAAAACATGAAATAAGTGGAGGAAAGCATAAAGATAAAGTGGGCCTCAGTCAGTACAGGTGGCCCAGAGTGATGTGGTCAGGGTGAGAGGCTCTAGTTTGCACTCCTCAAGGTCCTTACATTGCCTGGACTCTGAATTAAGTTACTGGACCTACTCAGGGCCCTCTTGGTGGTAAATCCCATGGGCTGAGGGAAATGTCCAGGATCTCAGACCTAGATAGAGGACGTTACAAAGCCTCAAAGGCCAGCAAGCCTCTAAGACCAAGTGAGGTCTAGTCAACCAGGGTACAAAGGTAAGTTCTACCCAAACCACAAAGCCAGTCTACACACTACACTAGTAGGTGTCCTCACTTGCAAAGACTAATAACCAGGTGGACAGGGGTACTCCTTCAGGGATCAGAGGAACCAGAAGCTTCAGTACCCAAGAACCCCAACTTTTTTACCCATAAGATTATCCAAGTCACTCACTCCTCCACATCTTATACTCAGACTAAGCTAGGAAAAACAGTCCCTAAAATGGGAGCAGATGACTGGATTGATCCAGGATTGCATTTATTCTCCTAGAGATGCTGAGAAGCACCTAAATAGCCATTGTTATATAACTTATCTATTTTTTTTTTTCCCCAATATGGGCCTTTGTGAAAGAAATCAACTTGGCTAGGGAAAAAAAAAAAAAAAAAAGAATGTGTCCACTGTGTATCTCATCAGTTTTGTGGGCAAATTTGCTATCATTTCTTTTATGGTTATTTCTATTACAAAGGACAGTAGGAGCACCAAAGACAAGTTTGTTCCTGGCAGTGTGAGCTGGTATAGTAGTAAAAGAAGTTTCACAGAGTTATAATATGCAAAACAGAGACTGGCTGAATCTTGAAAAACTAATGGGTAATCACCTCGCAGATGAAGATCAGTACTCCAGACAGTGGGAACAGGAGGATAAAGCCAGGAGGTAGATGTCATAAAAAAAAGGACTAAAGAAAAGAAAGTAGTTCAGTCATAGCTGGAGGGCAGAGGGTCAGGGAAAGGAGAGGCTAGTGACTAATAAACCAAGTGACAACTTAAGCAAGAGGCATTTGATGAAGAGCTGGTAAGAAACTAGAAAAATTTCTTAGGGGATGGATATGATAATCAGGCATACGTTTCAGGAAATCCTACTCTGGCAGAGAGGTGGAGAATTTATGGTGGGGTGGGGAAGTTGAGATCAGAATAAGGGAAATAGGTTCATTGGAATAACGAATGCCAAGAAATGATTAGAGCCTGAACTAACGCTGTCGCAACGGAAAGGGAAAGAATGGGATAAACTATCAGATAAGTTAGGTAATATGGTCATGACTTTTGTTACTGTATTACTGTGGGAGGGGCACGAGGTGAGAGGGACACTTCTCTCATGGCTGCCAGAGCACTGGCTGGGAAAGATGTAGAAGAAGACACCATCTATGAGGTAAGGGAAAGAAGAGGAAGGACTGAGTTCAGGGAGCAAGGGAATGGAGAAGATAATGAACCATTGAGGAGGAATATTAAATTTTGTGTTTGTTTTGTTATTGTTTTGACTTAATATAAGGATTTCATCTCATGGAATTTCAATTACTGTGTCTTGGAAATGGAAGTCCTATGATTTCACCATCCTGAAAGCAGTAGTCATGTTTGGAATCTCTACAGATTCTACATAATAGAAGGAAGGAGAAGGAAAAGGGAGGTGAGAAGGAAGAGGAAGAGGAAACACCTGAAAAAATCTTTAAAAAAAAAAGAAAAAGCTAAATGCCTTCAAGAGTAGTCCATGTGTAAAACTCATTATGTCAAAGTATAATGGAAAATTCATAGACTTTTAGAATTGAAAGACACCTTAGAGATCATGCAATCCAAGTGAGCATTTTTATAGATGAGGCAACAGGGGTAGAGAGGGGATAAGAAACTTGGCCAAAACCACACAAGGGAGACCGGCACAGGACTGGTCTTCCTTGCATGCTACCTGCAGACCGCACTCAGTATTTACTTAAGGTGAAGACTATTACAGACTGAGAACTGAAGGTGGCACATTTTTACCTGTTGATTTTCTTCTGAATAGTCAGGATTTCTAATTTTACTAGAAACATCATTCTGAATACTATCTACTAACAAAAAAAAAGAGAGATGTATATATACATGTAATATACTTCCATGAAATCCAAAGTCATGACATTATTTGGGTCTATAATCCCACGAGGATTATCTACATTTTATAGATAAGGCCACCAAGGCACAGAGATGTTAAATGTCCTACCCAGGGACACAGAGCTAATAACATGTAGAATCAGGACTTGAACACTGGTGAGCTAGATACAGAGTCTATATTCTTGAACTCAAATACAATGTGTCTCAATTATCTTTTTTTTCCCCTCAAAATAACAGGGCTAATAAATATTATAATAATACTGAAATTATTTTCAACATAGTGCCATTTAAATCTAGACCTAAGCATTATCAAGATAAGTCCATGAATAATTTTGAAATGTGTGTGTGTATACTATCAAACTGTACACTCCATGTTAATACCACTTAGTAAATCACATATAAATAGTTTCCCAGAGATTGGTAAATAACAAAAAAGAGATTGTTTATAAAAACTACTTAACTCCAGGAATCACCAACAGGTGGAGGCTTATGATTTCAGATCCATTAGACAATGAACATGTCACAAAAGCAGCAATGCCAGTAAAATATGTTGATCACATCAGTGTCTATGCATAAGGTACCCTCCAAACATCTACACAACTGCTGTTGGTCTTAAAGTACAGGTGGGACAGATGAACCACACAAATAAGAACTTCTCTGCTTCTCCTTAGTTGTCAACGGTGTCCATCAGCTCTTCAACCTCAGAACGTCACTGTCCAAGCAGATGGGAGGATAGAGGAAGTACTTTTTAACCAACCTACAGTAACAAACAGCTCTAAAACTTCAAAGCTCTTCTTCTTGGATATTTTTAAGTAATGAGAAAGAATAAGTGGTAACAGAACTGGGATAATGTGTGCTGAGAGCCTGAAGATCAGCCAAGACATCCCTTAGAAGAACATGTGATGCTCTAAGACCTTAATTCCGTCATGGGTAAGATTGGAAAAGACCAACCCTGAGCCATTAGAAATAACAGAAGCCAGCAATGTGGGGACAGGAAAGAAGAGAGAGAGTTAAAGATTCAGGGATTTCTTTTATATAATCCTTCCATCTGTACCCCCAACTCGCAACATCAGCTTTAACAGGAACTTTTTCAAGGGTTCACCTCGTATGCTGTCTCCATCTGAACTCCTTCAAAATGTTAAAAGAAATCACACTTTTTTGTTTGAAATACATGGCTGTTGACATACTGCCCAAATGAACAAAAATGTTTTATTTGGCCCATTTTCCAATGAAATAAAATGATGTCTCAAAAAACATTCTCTTTAAATTATCCTAGTGTTACAAGGACAAAAAAGTCACTGCAGTTTTAACATATGAACAACATTAAAATGACATACGAAAAATATTAAAATACATGTATAATAGTCACCATTTGGAAATGATAGCAGGCAAAGGGTATATGATGAACAATCCAAAAACATAAAGCTTTAACTCACGGGGGAAAAAACCCCCCAAAAACCAAAGTATCAGTGTTCTCTTATTTCAATGTAATAAGATAATGTAAGAATTATCTTATTCTCTATCATACACTTTTCAAAAACAAGGAAGTAGTACCTCACAGCAGTTAGAAGCATAACAAATTAGACATTTACAGATATTTTTGAGGAATCACTTAGAGATTTTTCTTAAAGACGGACTATTTGGCAAAAATCTCAAATGCAATGATTTTTACTGGAAAGATTTCATGGGCTCCTACAGCTTAGGTGAGAGAATTTGATCCCAAACTCCAAGCCAAAATTCTTATAAATCTACACTCATCAAATAAGATCACTCAGCTCCTACTAAGCCTCAACTTGTTCAAGGTTTAATATGACAAACATCTCCTCATCTCAGGCTTTGCTCGTAAGGGATTTGTACCAGAAGTAAAAGGGGAGAAGAGATGACCACCGGTTTCCTGGGCTTCCAAAGTCTGTCCTTTGCAAATTGCCCCTGATAAAAAGCATTTTGAAGGTACTATCGCATTAGTACCACCATTATTCCTGTCATCAGAAAGGCCACAGAGTAAACAGTTCACATATACCCAGCACTCCACGCATATTAATATGCTTATAAACAAGATAGGAACTGTCTTGAGACTGAGCTTCTACCCCTACTTGCCCTGCTATCTGGAATGTCCTCGTTGTTACTTCTCCCTTGACCCTTCAAGGATCACCTCAGTTTCTACCTTCTCCTGGAACTCATTCGCAATGCAGCATTGAAATTATCAGTACTGAAATTTGTCTCCTAGAAGCTTATCTTCTTTCTTTGTCCCTTATTTTTTTTGTTTCCTCTCCCCTCTTTCTTCTTCTTTACCTCAATACCTCTAGGAAGGCATCTAAAACCCCAACACTTTTCCAAACAGCATCCCAATCTCTGTTTAGGCGATCTCCTCTCATTGCATATTATCTTGGGAAATGGTGCTTACTTCTCACTAAGGAAGCCAAAGAGTAATATCTTCATTACTTTTTTCAGGACAGGGGCCAGTCTCAAGCAGAGGTCAATCTGAAGCTCTCCCAGGTTTTTAAATGAGCAAGTGATACCATAATTAATATGGGGGCAGCTAGAGGTCAGAGTGGAGACATGAAAACCACACAGCCTTCACTGTGGCTCCTGCTGATCAGCCCTCTGCGGTGCCTGTGTTTCCTGTCCATTTCTAAGTCTGCACCTCCAGCTCCCCACTGATTCACTGAACTTGCATTATCCTCATTAATTTCCATTTTCCTTTTGTGAGTTAGACTCTATGACTTGATACTAAGATTCTTTGACTAATACATCTCCCAATATCAACTCCCCCCATGATCTGAATTCTTTTTTTTTTTTTTTAAGATTTTATTTATTTATTTGACAGAGATAGAGACAGCCAGCAAGAGAGGGAACACAAGCAGGGGGAGTGGGAGAGGAAGAAGCAGGCTTATAGTGGAAGAGCCTGATGTGGGGCTCGATCCCATAACGCCGGGATCACGCCCTGAGCCGAAGGCAGACGCTTAACCGCTGTACCACCCAGGCGCCCCCCATGATCTGAATTCTATTGCTGACTGTTGCCTATACCCCTAACCTTCACATGCCCTTAGCAGGTAACTTTTGCTTTGGATGATATTAGTTATACTGTTCTTCCTTTAGTTTTGTTGTCCTGGTTTTGTGTTCCATGCATTGCCTAACTTCTGATAGCTCTATCTACCCAGCTTACCAACACTTTCAGATCCTGACTTTAATCAGTGTATAGTTTGAGCCTCCATTCAAGGTGTGTATCTTTATATGTTGATCAGTTCCTCAATCTTCTGTTCCTGCTGTTATTCAGAATGAAGGAATGAAGTACCATCACTTTGTCCAGATCAGTGAAGTGCCATAATGCATTCCCTCCTGATCAACTCAGAATGCCAGGCTCCAAAAGAACCTCTCTCAGCCTTGTCACCTCAAAGAATTCATTCTAGGTTGAATTCCACAGACTTTCTATCTTCTTTAGTTTCCCTATGCTTTTTTGTTCCTTCTAGATTCTCCCTTTCTTCACTGATGATTCTGTTGCACATTCTATGTGACTTTAGTTTGAGTTCTGCTCCATGAGATCATTGGACTCCCTGCTCAGTCCCGTGTCCTAACCCATTTAGCAATAAGCTAGTGTGAGCAGAGTCAGTTCCTACTCATCTGGGAGAGAAAGAATGTTACAATCACACCCACAACTGAGGAGAGCAACTGTGTTGAAGTTGTGGCATTGTCAACTTTCTATTTAGCATAATCACAGCTCACAAGTGTTGTTATGGAGTGGCAGGTACTAGCCTAAGAATTTAAGGTATATAATCTTATTCATCCTCAGAATTTCCCTCTTAAATTGGCATTACTGTCCTCATCTATTGATGAAAATAAAACCCTGAAGGTCAGAGTCATTATATATAGGTTCACATAACCAATGGATGGCAGAATCAGAACAGAAAGCCAAGCTATTCTGATCCCAAAATCTGTTATTTTAACCACTATATATTTTTTATTTTATTTTTATTTTTTTTTAAAGATTTTATTTACTTATTTGACAGCGATAGAGACAGCCGGCGAGAGAGGGAACACAAGCAGGGGGAGTGGGAGAGGAAGAAGCAGGCTCATAGCAGAGGAGCCTGATGTGGGGCTCGATCCCATAACGCCGGGATCACGCCCTGAGCCGAAGGCAGACGCTTAACCACTGTGCCACCCAGGGGCCCCTAACCACTATATTTTGACTTCAGTCTGCCCCTACATACACATACATACCCACGAAAAATTCAGCGAATCCTAACCTGGTAATTGAGCCCTCCATGATTTGCCTCTACCTGCCTTTCCAGATTCATCTCTCCTCCTGTCCCTACCTCTCTCAGCCACATGGAATCTGAACTCCAGGCAAATTAAAATGCATGTATCTACAAATAAGCTATACACTTAGATGGCGATCATTTTATTAATGTGATTTCCTCTGATGTAAAATATTCTCACCCTTATAAACTCCATTTTTAGATCTATTCATTCCACATGACCCAGATCAAATGCATTCTTTTCCATGAAGCCTGCCCCATTCCCTGACTTTGAAATAATTTGCCCATTATTTTAATTCCGGTACCACTTTATTTCCTTGCTGCATAATTCACACCTCTCTGACCCAACTAGTTGTTGAGTTCCTTGGAGGATCACACTGTGGTCCTCTCTTCTCCATATACATGCTGTGTACCAAACTCTTCTGTGGCAGGTTCAACTGCTGGATTCACTTAGGTGCACTTCTGCCTGATCACATTCCCAGCACATCCTGAGGGAAGGGAATGTGGCCGTCAGATGCTGGCAATCAGAGGCCACCAAAACTGCACTTGCTCTTTTTCCTTCATAACTGCAAGCTCCATGTGCTCCATCTGGGGAGGTTCTCCTACCAGACCTAGAAAGGTCATATGTTTATACTTGACAAGTTCAAAGGAGAGGATTGGCTCCAATAGTCCTAATAAGTAAAACATTAAACAGCAGCTGGAATCTATAGCCAAAACTGAAGTTAATACAGCACCTTTTAAAATGGTATCCTTAATATTACAAAATGAAAAACAGAGACAGTCACATATAGAAAAACTTGATGATATAAATGAATATAAAAATATTTTCCGTGGATAATTTGTGATGGGCCGCCTAACAACATAATGAGAAAAACAATTGCTAAGGAACTGTTTCCTCCCTTGCTCCCTCCCACCTCCACTTCACCTCCAGAGAGCCTGTAAACACAGCCTGGGACATTGCGTCAGCATATGTTCCATCTTCACACTAAGATGGAAAAGATAACTTTGCAAATAAAAAGAGGAAAAATTCAAGTTTGTTCTCAGATGTGGAAAGCTCAACTAAGTAATAAATATTCTAGAATGATAGCAGCATGTGACTTGGTCTCTTTTCATCTGGATGCTACTTTAAGCTCCACTAGGGTTTTCTTAGGCTTTCCTGTTGCAAGTGAGATGATTCCTTTGGAGGAGATACAGCTATGAAACCCTCAAGGAGGGGCGCCGGGGTGGCTCAGGCAGTTAAGTGTCTACCTTCACTTGGGTCCTGATCTCAGGACATGCGATTGAGGCACCACATTGGGCTCCCTGCTCAGTGCAGAGTCTGCTTCTCTCTCTCCTTCTGCCCCTCCCCTTTCCCCCTCCCCCTGCTCTCTCTCATGCTCTTGTGTGCTCTCTCTCTCAAATAAATAAATAAAATCTTTTAAAAATACTCAAGGATGTACAGAGGATAAAAACTGTGTGGAAAAGTTTGATTGAATTGTTTCTGTGTGTCTCTGTGCAGAGTGACCTACCAGCTCACAGGCTGTTCGCTCAAGACAGGGAATCTTATGTTTTTTCTAGGACAAGTCACATCATAATTATGGTCAAATTCATGAGGCTAAGCTTTAATTCATGAGGCAAGTTTTCATTTTACATAGCTTTTCCAACTAAGGTGATCATAATTATTATCTGGTCTAATGCATTTTAAAATTATATTTTAAGGAAACAGAAGAACTTCATGAAAGAAAGAAAGGAAGAAAGGAAAGGGAAGAGAAAAAGAAATTAGAAGAGGGGAGGGGAGGGGAGGAGAGAGGAGAGGAGAGGAGAGGAGAGGAGAGGAGAGGAGAGGAGAGGAGAGGAGAGGAGAGACAAATCTCATAAGGAATCTCAACATACTGCTTAGGTTGAAGTAGACATAGTGAACCAGAACTTTATAACAATGGTAACACCTCTATCTATCCCCAAATTGTTCCAAATGAGGGATGTGGCACATAGACTGTTAGGGTGGTTTCTTGGGGTTCACATCTTTGTGTAAAAACCTCCCCTGAGTGTGCATGGGACATATGAGTTGCTTCTAACCAATAGACTATAGCAAAGGTGATGTGTCATCACCTTTCCTAGGATTATGTTATAATATGCAAAGGTTCTTGCTAGCCAATTGCCCTAGTATCTTGCCCCTTTCTCACTTTGAAGAAACAAGATGGCATGAATCCTACAGCCCCAGAGAAGTGCCAAGAATCTTGCCAACAGCCAGGCAAGCAGAGGAAGCAGATGCTTCCCTAATCAGGCTTCCAGAAGAAAACACTGATTTCCACAGCTCCTAACCAGACCTCTGACCAACAGAAACTGTGAGATAAATAACTGTATATTATTTTAAGCCTCTAAGCGTGTGGTAATTTTTAGGCAGTATAAACAACTAATAGAAGAACCAACACTCAAAAAATACACCTAACCAAGAGTCAAGGTTAAAAGCCACTTTTCACAGTTAGAACTTTCTATGTCCACATTGCCTCCAAGGAAAATGAATGTGATCTAGAAGGCCTTAAGGATTCAGACAGATTTCTTCCTCTGTCCTCTCTTTTCTTAGAGAATTTACTTAAGAATATTTGCAATTCTTTCTCTGCCCCTTTAAGATGTAACTCTTTCCTCAGCCTCTAGGCTATTCTACTACTTTTCTTTTTCAAGAACGGGGGAGCCATCCCTTTGAAATGTAATCAAGAAAGATTGAGCCTCAACCTCCCAATCTCTGTGGGAGTCTAATTTAGATAAACTGCCAGTGAGCAAACACAATGACCAGCCTCTCCTCCCCTGTCCTCCAGGACCTTTCCACTAGCTCAAATCAAGCTGTTTCAGCAGAATTGCCACAGCTTCTCTCCTCTATTGTATAGCCTTGAACCTTATCACAATAGTCATGTCTTCTATTGAAATAGTTATGAATAAAATCATCCTTGTCTGTTTAACACCATCCAGTATCTGCCCAATGCCAAGAGGTAACATTCATACTTATTCACACTGAACTTCATGGAATTGTGATACATGGTGGTCCAGCCGCACACAGTTCTTACAAATGAGCAGTTTAAAATAGTTGAAAGTTCTCTTCTTCAGCAGTCCTGGATGATCTGGTTTATACAGGCTATATAGAACTCAACTTCAGAATATGTCCATTTTATTGGAATGGTTAGTTTTATACCCCTTGAGATGTTATTTTAGTGTTGGTTTCACCCTGCTCACGGGTAGAAGCCAAAAATTTAATTTATACCCTCAGGGTGTGATTTTTTAGGGTTGTGACAAAATTTCAACCCCAAACCACAAATCTCAGTGATTTCACAACATTTATGCAAAACTGACACTTACAGCAGAAACAATGTGACCAACTGCCATAAAAAGGTCCTTACAAAAACAAAACTTAAGTTTGAACTCCAATAATACATTCTCACTTTGTTACAGAGTGACATGGGCTAGTATCTAAGAGACTTTTTTTAAATTTACATTTTCAAAGCCTATTAATATTATGTGTGTTTTATTAATAATTTGAGAAAATTACAAATGCCAACACACACACTGTATATCATAGCTTAATTTAGTCATTTGAGACATCCAATCTCAATAATCACTACACAAACTGATTCTGTCTTCGTCCCAAAGAGAATAGTTGGTGTTATATAATTACATACACATTTATTAGTGAGAATTGAGAACTCTTTTGCTTAAAGACAACAATTTTCTACTTTACTGATTAATACATACACTTTCCTCTTTCTATCAAACTACTTTCTGTAATTTTAAGATGAAATTTTCCCCTCAATTTTATATTATTTTTTATATTTATTTTTTTTAAAGATTTAATTATTTATTTTGACAGAGAGAGATAGCCAGCGAGAGAGGGAACACAAGCAGGGGGAGTGGGAGAGGAAGAAGCAGGCTCCCAGCGGAGGAGCCCGAAGTGGGACTCAATCCTGGAACGCCAGAATCACGCCCTGAGCCTAAGGCAGCCGACTAACGACTGTGCTACCCAGGCGCCCCCTCAATTTTAATATAAAATAATACACATTCATTGTAACAATCTGGAAAACAATGGGAACTTTTCCCAACAACGAAAATGATCTATCATTTTACCAAAAAGAATGGCTAATATTTTCGGTATTATGGTGTGGTATTTTGGTATGTATTCCCAACATTTCCCAACAATGAAAATGGTTTATCATTTTACCAAAAAGGATGGCTGATATTTTTGGAATTTTTATTTTTAAGAAAAAAAAAACATAAGTTACAATCATACTGATTAAACTCTTAAATTATCAGCCTTATTATCTTAACAGTTTGACAAAGCATTTTTTTTTCTAGGTGATTACTAATTCTTTCCAAACATCCTTTGAAGTGACTATACAATATTTCACATAATAAATGTATAATGGTTTACTTAATCTTTGCTTTCCTATTTTTTAAAAAGATTTATTTATTTATTTGAGAGAGAGAGAGAGAGAGTGAGTGGGAGGGGCAGAGGGAGAGGGACAGAGAAACAGACTCAGAGACGCAGTGCTGAGCACGGAGGCCCAAGCACGTTCCATCTCCGACCCTAAGATCAGGACCTGATCCCAAACCAAGAGTTGGCCACTTAACTGACTGCACCACCCAGGATCCCCTATCCTTCCTTTCCTATTAAACACATGCTTAGGCATCAGAATATGCTAAACAGAATCTGAACTACTGGACCAGATGGATAAGGAAAATAATCCTCACAATCATTTCTATTAACCTCTGTTTGAAGAGTGTAAAACTCTCTGCTCTTGTTTAGACTGGCTCAGAAGCCATATTTATCTGTGGTGCAGTCACAGAGCATGGCTCTAGTGAGTTTAGGGACTGGTGATTTTGAGGCGTAAGGTTAGAAAGGTACAGTACCTTCATAAGGTCATCATCACTCTTCTACTGAACAAATGAAATATATAATTACATGAAATAACACAAGATATACATTTCAAAATAAATGAATAAAGAAATTAATATGAAGGAACATGAGATTAAGAAAGATAAGTCAAAAGTGAAGTTAAAGACAAGTACGTGTTGCAAGATGAAATCCATCGGCTAGAGCCTGGTCATGAATTTAGATTAACTTTTTCAAGAGACAAATAGACACTTTTAAGTAGAATATCCATGTCTAAAGCCTCCAGCTCCTGATATAGAATAGTAGTTTGCAGATCTACTTATTTTTATTCACAGTAGAAGCACAACTAATCCTGGTACTAAGACCAGACAGAAATTTCTCCCGGGGGTCCTCATAGGAGGACACTGTGATATATAAATACAGTAAACAGAACCATATGTTTCATAAATCTTTATCTTTTAACTTTCTCAATGGAGACTCTTAGATTCACACTACACTACAATTCAGAAATCATATTTTAACAGAGATTAGAATAATGTGGTTTGGATATATACTCTTTTGCCAGCCTATCTTAATCAGAGGAAGGTTATAGTCTGTTTAAATGCAGAGTTTCAAAGCAATCATCTGCTTGCAGGAATCAACCTGCAGCAGTATTCTGTGACTGTATTCTGTAACTGTCCCTTAGATGGGCATGTGATCTCCAGCATGCCATAGGTCGCATGGTTGCCTTCATTCAATTTTGATACTTTCTCGGTCTTTCTAGTCCTGTCAGTTTGTAATTGCCAATCTAGAGGAGTGGATGCCCTGCATCTTCTTCAAGGAATCCTCCATGAATGCTCTTTCTTTTTATTTTTTCTTTTTTTTTAAGATTTTATTTATTTATTTGACAGAGAGAGAGACAGCCAGCGAGAGAGGGAACACAAGCAGGGGGAGTGGGAGAGGAAGAAGCAGGTTCCCAGCAGAGAAGCCTGATGTGGGACTCGATCCCAGAATGCCAGGATCACGTCCTGGGCTGAAGGCAGACGCTTACGACTGAGCCACCCAGGCGCCCCCATGAATGCTCTTTCTTATTCCAGCTTTCAAGAAGCATTTTGGAGCAGTAATACCAAAATAATATCCTCTGAGAAAGTGCCTTGAATGCAGCTACTCGATGCTGCTGACTGAGCAGTGATTATACAAAAAAATAAGCAAGGATATGACCAACATCAACTTCTGAAGGCTAATAAAGTCCACTCTACCTCTTCATGGAAGTGGAGCAAAGGAAAGCAACGATTGGATAATAGAAGGAACTTCCTAAGAGACCTCGTGCAGTTTTTAAGACTTTTACCATCTGAGTATCTGAGTAGATGACATGTTTATTTTTTCTAGTCTCTATAGCTTGGCAACTGTGCATGCTGTTCACCTAAGCATAAAATCACAACTAGAAATTGCTATTTGATCCTCCAGAAAACCATTTCTTTCACAATGATTCTGTAATACTAACGTAAACATGCTATATAAACTCAAGTTTTTTTTTTTTTAAAGATTTTATTTATTTATTTGACAGAGAGAGACAGCCAGCGAGAGAGGGAACACAGCAGGGGGAGTGGGAGAGGAAGAAGCAGGCTCATAGCAGAGGAGCCTGATGTGGGACTTGATCCCGGTACGCCAGGATCATGCCCTGAGCCGAAGGCAGACGCTTTAACGACTGCGCTACCCAGGCGCCCCAAGCATTTTTAACCCATGACCAATTTCTTATCATGAGTTTAACAGGCAAGGTAAGTACAACAAAGACTTTACAGATTTCTCGGCATTATGATAAAAAAAACCTTATAGTGATTAATAGTAGAAGAATCAGATCTAATGGCAATCCCCTCTTAATATAGAAGAGTCGCTTGTGAATACACCAAATTCTACTTTTTATTCATTAATGTGACAGCAGGGATTGGTTGATATATATTTAAAATAAGATACAGTGTAATTACAAAATCAAGTAGGTGAAATATCAAGCTATATACTATGTATACTAGGCAAAGTTGCATATGCAGTTGCCAAAATACATATTTGAAAACTAATCTATGAGAATTTTTCTATTAAAATTGTACCTCCTCATGCCCCTCAACAGCATTCTCCGCTGGCCTTTCCTGCCTTGTGTTTCCCCATAGCTCTTATCAGCATCTAACATATTACATATTTTACTTTATTTATCTTACTCATTATGTGACTCCCTTACTGAATTTTAAACTCCGTTAGGACAAGAATTATTTTTCCACTTCACCAAGAGAGAGATTGTGTATCCTCAGTGTATGGAAATGTTCCTAGCACTTAGTAGGTACTTGATAAATATCTGTGAAGGAATGAACAGATGTATTTGCAGTCACTTTTCTTTAAAATGTATAAAAGGTCTTGCAAAAACCATTGCCAAATAACAGAGACATTAAAAAATTTTTCTAATATTAAGATGCTGTCTGTGCTGCTTTTCTTTTGAAACCTAGGCAGCAACAATCAAAGCCTTTTCGTTTTTGTCTACAGGAATTTCAATACATACTTATCTTTGAGCATCACCACTAGAGAAAACAGTACAAAACTGATGGACTTGGAAAACGGAGTTCTGATAAGATGAGACAATAAATAATCAACACTTTAGGAAAAAAAGAGATCTCCGATTGTTTTGTTACTGAAGGGCATGCCAACCAGATATATATCACATAATGATGTCATATCTATTTTATTGGATGCCTTTGTAGCCAATAGGAGCCTTCACCTGTTTCTGTCATTAAGGATGATTAAAAAATCGGGATGATAGAATGTCAGAAACTAGCCTATTTTTTCACTATTATGTCTTCATCTAATACATATGCTTTTGAAACATTTAGATTTATTTGTTGTTCATGAACAATCATAATGCAAACAACTAAAGGAGACAGGAACAGCTGGTAGGAAAGACTAGCAATCTGTTTAGTGCATTAAGTCAGGTCTGGGTGCTATCATGTAACATGTGTGTCCCACAAGCACATTTTGGCCATCAACAGTCATCCTAAACCTCAGTAAGAATTCAACACAGATTCCAACTGCTTGAACCATCAAGGATTTTCCTTTTAAAACAGCTTCTCATGTGACTGTGAGGTTTATCCATTGAAACAGAACCTCTCAGAGCCAGAAGAAATTTAAGATAAAAGGATAACCAAATCAAAAAACTCGGTTCAGTTTTCAAGTAATATAAACTTCCCTACCTGCTAGCATCTCCTTACTAATTTTGATCAGTGAAGTCACTGTCAGTGTTAACACTATCATTAGCCTTAGCAAGGATTTGCTTCTAAAATTTCCTTGTAGAAAAACATACATTCATAAAATGAGTGGCAAGTAGAGTTAAAATCAAAGGCTTATGAATAAAAATATTTAGTTTTGTGGTAAGTCCTTGCATTTTCCTAATTAACTAAAAGATTTCAAAAATTAAAGCAATCTCCCCTTACTTTTCTTTTGAAATCATTTTTTTGTTTTATGATCTGTTGCTCAGAACGTACAGGGCAGACACAGTTCTTGAAAACACTTCACAGAATCAGTATAACTTAGAGATCAGACAAACCTAAATTTGAATACTGGCTTTGTCCTGAATTAGCACTGTTACCTGAAGCAAGTTACACACCCTTTCCAAGCCCCATCCGCAAGTGGAGCTAATAGTGTTACCAAATTCAGGGCTGATGTAAGTGCTAAATGAGATCATCATGCAAAACCCCTAGCACAATATCTGATGCATCTTAAAAGGATAATAAATATTAGCTATTATTAATAGATACCAATGTTCAATATATGGTATAATTTTTTCATATCTGGTCATATTCTGGACTAATCTAAATCCAAATGGTGAAGTCTTAAGACTTCAGATAAAAGTAAGGAATGAGTGGGCAGGCTCCAGAACTTGTGTGGTAGGTTAACTCTTCAGATCTGAAGCTCTTGGCAACTATTGGGGCAAGGTGCATCTCAATCAAAGTCAACTTTCTGGGTCTATTTCTCCAGAGTTCTACAGAAATTCAGACAGAAGTCCCTACTAAATAACACCCTCCTGGTTAACTGGGAAGACAACTTATTGATTGGCCTGATTCCATGACATGCTCAACCTCAGTAACATCCATCTCCAAAGGCTACTTTCAGCAGCAAACCTCTGGAGGTCTCTAACTCAGACTTCTCTTCATTTAGAAGTGCTCCATCTCTAAGACTGTAAACTAACAATCTACTCTCTTCCCAAAGGCATTTTAGCTTCCTCATTACTGATTTCTTCACACGTGTGAATGTTCTCCTTGGTGCCACTATTCTTTCTCACACACCAGAGACCACCCCCATTTTTAGGCTCTTAATTCCTCCAGTGGACTCCCCCCCAAAGGAAAAACAAAACAAAATCTAGACCTCTAGTCCTCACAGCTGTCATGTGTCTTACATTTGCATATGCCTACTGGTATCCCCAAAACAACATACCTAAATTTAAAGCCATCACTTTCTCTAAAAAGGCAGCTTCTCCTTCTTAATTATTTCCTTAGCTCTGTTTTAAAAGAAAGTAACTCAAATATCCTAGTTATTGGTCCAACATTCATTTCACTAGACATACGTACTGATGATAAGTTACAACCTCAAAATAGGAACTGCCAGGCTTGTTTTTATAATTAACAATATTTACTGTCAAGTTAACTGGGATCAAAATCAATATAGGGTACGGTCAATTAATGTTTAATAATAATGATGGTAATTGTTTTGAAAATCACTTCCTTGTTGAGTCAGCAGACTTTCTAGAATGGCACTATATTTCGAACACTAATGTCAGAGACATTAGTTTAATTACAAAGTAAGCCATTCTAGTTGAGTTTATTACTAGATTATAATGATTCAAGTTTTATGTTACTAATTTATAAGACTGTGATACCTTTAGTTATTAACCCACGATCAGAATTTCTCTTCAAACATTCCTGTGACTTTTCTTTGATGTGGATGTACAATTTACTCTTTTGGGATCAGGAAATGTACGGAAGAAGTTTCAGACGTCAAAGTAGTTATCTGGCTCTCTGTACAAAAGAGATCAACATTCCTCTTTTCAAATACTGTCACTACTGCACTATCAGAAAATGCTTCTGACAAATGGCATGACCACTCTGGGAGCCGGGCTCTTCTGGTAGTTATTACTAACAAACTGTGCGTTTTACATATGTCTCAAGTTATCCTAAAAATTCTATTTGAAAGCTTGGAAGCATGTATAGCTGAGCTGTGTATCGAATGTAATTTATATCAAACACAGATCTGACTAAGAATTATTTCATAAATACACAGCAACTATATGTAGTAGTTAAAAACAAAGGCTCTGGAACAGACCTGCCTGAATTTAAATTGGGGCTCAGTTCTTTACTATAGGAGTTGCCTTGAGCAAATCACTTAAGCTCTCTATGCCTGCTTCCTTAACTGTACGATGGCAATGAAAATAACTGGCTTTTAATGAGGATTAGATATATTAGTTCATATAGAACATATATAAATTCACAGTAAATTTTTATTATCTGCTAATAATATTTCATAAGTAAAGAAACATCAATGAGCAAAATGAATTTAAGGAAGAAGAGAGTCACAAATATTATCGGGCACTCACAACGTGCCATGTTTGTGCTGCCTACTTTTCAGAGATCATCTCATGTGGTTCTCACAACAGTCCTGTAGGAAATTACACACCTACTCATTGTGGAGAGGTCAAACTGAGACTTAGGGAGTTTAAGTAACTCAGGAAAGAGTATAAAAGCACCACACTAGACCAAGATCAGAACCCGCCTCTCTGACTTTCCACTACACTTCCTAATATTCTTTCCTTCCCTTTTACTAAAATGCTTAATTTCCTAATTTTAGAATCCTCACATTTTTAAGTTGGATTACATCTTAAGTAGAATCTAATCAAAATAGTCACTTTCATAAGTAGGCTCCGACAGCTGAGCATCTGCCTTCAGCTCGGGTCATGACCTCAGGGTCCTGGGATCCAACACTGCATCAGGCTCCCTTCTCAGCGGGGTGTCTGCTTCTCTCTCTCCTCCTGTCCCTCTACCCTGCTCATGTTCTCTCTCTCTCTCTCACAAATAAATAAAATCTTTTTTTAAAAAAGGTCAAAATCCAGAGCACTGACAACAAGAAATGCTAGTGAGGATGTGAAGCAACAGGAACTCTCGCGCTTGCTGGGGCTGCACAATGATACACCACTTTGGAAGACAGTTTGGAAGTTTCTTGTAAAACTAAACATACTATTGCCATACAATCAGTAATCACTCTTCCTGGTGTTTACACGAAGGAGTTGGAAATTCATGTCCACACAAACCCCTGCATGTGGATGCTTATTAGTCTTATTCATAACTTCCCAAACTTGGAAGCAACCAAAATATCCTTCAGTACGTGAACAAATAAATGAAATTATGGTATACCCAAACAATGAAATATTATTCAGTGATAAAAAGAAATGAGCTATCAAGACACAAAGGAAAGACATAAAGAAAACTTAAATACAGGGACGCCTGGGTAGCTCTGTTGGTTAAACATCTGTCTTCAGCTCAGGTCATGATCCTAGGGTCCCGGGATCCAGTTCTGTATCAGGCTCCCTGCTCAGCAAGGAGCCTGCTTCTCCCTCTGCCTGCAGCCCCCCCTGCTTGTGCTCTCTCTCTCTCTGACAAATAAATAAAATCTTAAAAAAAAAAAGAAAGAAAACTTAAATACATATTACAAAGTGAAAGAAGACAATCTGAAAAGTCTTCACATTATATAATTCCAATTATATAACATTCTAGGAAAGTAAAACCTATGGAGACAACGAAAAGATAAGTGATTATCAGGGGGTGTGGCGGGGGTAGGGAAATAAATAGGCAAGGCACAGAGGGTATTTCAGTTTAGGGCACTGATAGTATATTGTACATTTTCATGATGGATATACAACGTACATTTTCCCAAACCTATTGGATGTGCAAAACCAAGAGTGAACTTTTAGATAAACTATGGATTGATTATGGGTGATTATGATGTGTCATTGTAGGTTTATTCTTGATTTTAAAAAAATGTACACTCTGGTTAATGATGTTGATAATGAGAGAGGCTATGAAAGTGTGGGGGCAAGGGGTATATGGGCCATCTCTGTACCTTCCTTAATTTTCCTGTAAACCTGAAACTGCTCTAACTAATTATAATAAAGTCTTAAAAAATAGGAGAGGACTAAACCCCAGAGTGCTGAAGTGTCTTGTCTTGAGGCCATGTAGCTACCCTTTTTTCCCCCTTTCTTCACTTATCAATATATTTTTTATACTAAAATCATTCTCTTTGAATGTTAAAAACATTATATTGGCCATTATCTATATTGGACAGTGATTTGATGAATGTATATTAGGCCATGATAAGCAGAGAATGAAATGGGCCAACCACTAAGGAAAGTGGGAGCCAGGTTCTGAGACTGACATAAAAAGAAGAGCATTGTCAGTGAATTACAGTTGTGCCAAAAGGGGAGTCAGGTTTCACTGCGAAAGGAAATGAAGAGAGAGAAAACGGTAGTGTTGATGTGGGAAAGGAACTGACAGATTTTCTGCACCCCTTTGAAAGCAATTATAATTTCTTCCATTTCTTGTGTCTTCACTGTCTCCAATTCCTCCAGCTCCTTCATTTCTCTTGTATCATAAACGAGATCTAAGTTTTTCTATCTGGGAGCAACAACAACAACAAAACAAGCCTGCCTTGGTAAGTATTCAGTTGCACTTCCTTTCTTTCCTCCTTCAAGAAATGAGACCACTCAACATCTCTTCTTTCTCACATCCCTTAAATTCCTCAACGTAAAGCAATTGCTCTCTCCCAACCAGTCAGCTGGGATAGATCTTGCTCTGAAATTCGACAGTCATTTCACATTTCTCATTTCCCCTTTGAAGGAGGTTTCACGTGCCTCCTTCAAAGTTCACCACGGATTCCTTCCTCCTTTGTTGCATTTTTCTCTCCCTGTTTCTATGTTATAATTTTCTCTTGGTTCTCCTTCTTCTCTCATTCTTTGATCGTGACATCCTCTTCCTATCTATTGAGTTTCCTCAAGGTTTCATTGTCTGTCTTCTTTCTACTCTGAGTCTGTGAGCCAAACTTGAGTCTCATTTTCTCCAACTGTACCATCTCTACCTTTCCTGACTGAGCTCTTGCCACCTGCCATGTGAACTCTAGGCTGGAGCCATACTGCTCCTCTAATACCCCATGTTCCTTCAGAGCTGCATATCGTTCTTCATGGCATTCCTTTTATTTGGATAGTTCTTTTCTTCTTTGGTTTCCTGGCAATTTAGCTTAAAAATCATCTTAACTGAATGCCTGAAACACAGTCTCAGCTGCTGCTGCCTCTGTGTTCTCATGAGTCTGTAGCAGCTATCACATTCTTTGGAATCTGGACTTCTCCAGGAGAATGCACTTTTCAAAGGCATCTCAAAATATATTATTTGTGTTTATTGCCTCAGTAACTGTCATGGTACCTAGAATTCAGAGGCCCTCTCACAATTAGTTTTTGATAATTTGATCAGTGAGCAAATTTGGAGTTATGGGGCAGGTAGCCAACACTGATATTTAAAAAGGCAACAGAGCATAGAGCTGAGGCCAAAGTGGATAAAAAAGGGATTTGTGGCTGAGGGTCTCAGAAAGCTCAGAGAACTTTGGGGTCTGAGGAATTCAGGTCTGGCAGTAAGACTGCTGTCAGAAATCTTCTTTCAACCCAGGGTATGAAAATGCTATGCTCTTTCAACGAGATTCGAGTAAAAAAGAACGTTTAAAAGATTAGGATTTGGGGAGATTTCCACTTTCCAAACACCATTTTTAAATTTAATAGCCTTCATAATGTTTTATGCTCATGAAAACTTTTAAGCAGGTTTCTTAACCTAGCATAACTGACAACACACCGTTAAGAGATTTTACAAGAGGGCAGAGGGAGGACTGGCTTGCTGGTGCACACCCAGATACTTCCTGGATGAGGTATATGTTACATGAACTGGGATAGCTTCCAAAACAATGACACAGATTTGCTTTTACAAATGTCACCTATACATGGACATAAATATATAGCAATTTATGCACCCAGTGATGCCATTTATACATGAGAGGTCCCGTAGGTAATTCAGAGGCACAGACCTCCTATAAGAGAGTAAAATAAAGAAGAAAATGCAATAATTCTATTAACAATGAAATATTTTATTGGGTTTAAAACCAGTGTAAAACCAATTTAATTGTCTCTTTTTTAAATCCCATTAAGTAATTAAAAAAAAAGTAATGTCATGCTTAAATCATTGAAATCTCAACTTAAATGCAGTTAAAGTCTATTTTGGAACTTTATTAAAGTGATCTTGAAACATTTCAGGATTAAATTTGTCTTTAAATCCCTAAACAGATACAAATAGTTTCTTTTATCTTCCTTTCAAAATCATCAATGACTCCCCAACTACAAAATGGGCAGGGTCCTATGCATAGGTCTTTGCACCAAATCTCTACGACTGCCTATGTGGTAATATTTGCATTTGATAAGTGACAATTGGGGTGATTTTATTGATTTTGAACAGATTCTATTACTCAGTAGATGAATGCCAAACAAACACATAAACAACGCAGATGATATGTACAACATAATTAGAAAAGACAATGCCTGCACACAGATGGTCACATATATACAAGAGCTGCATCTAAAATGCTGTTACATTTCAGAAGGCATTCATACATTTGTGGGAATAGTTAAAGAAATCAAGGAGGACAAGTTTAGAAAAGAAAAGATGACTTGGGTAGAGAGAAAAACTATTTTCACATAATTAAACAGCTATAGCAGGTAATACCACCTTTTACAACTAGGAAAGACAGGCCCAGCCCTCAGGGGCTTCCACATTTGAAATTACTTCCTGGAAATTTTCTTTTTTCTTTTCTTTTTTCAAAATAGCTTTATTGAGATAAAATTGATATACAAAAAAACTACACATAATTAATGTATACAATTTGATGAGTTTGGACATATGCACAAACCCATGAAATCATCACCACCAAGTAATAGACTTATCCATCACTTCCAAAAGTTTCCTTCTTCTGTGTGTGTGTGTGGTCAGAGCATTTAACATGAGATCTATCCTCTTGACAAACTCTTAAATGCACAATGTATTATTAACCCTAGGTGTTATATTGTACAGCAGACGTCTAGAAATTACTCATCTTGCAAAATTGAAACCTATATCACTCCATTAAAATTTTCTAAGTTCCTCTCTGGTGTCTGGAGCCTGCCAAGGTCTGCAGTGCTATCTGCACTCCAAACTCAGACCAGACCACATGGGATCCATTCCTACTTTTTCTGTTTAAGGTCTTCTCTAATTCATTATCCCAAGTATGGAGTCAATGGGATTCTTTGAGGAGTTTAGGGACTCACACCTATCTCAGGGCTTAATGGCCTTGTCCTAGTCTTTAGGAGAGCAGCCCAGTTAGTGATCCCTCCCATCGCTGGTGCAGTGTTTCCTTGATAGGATTATAAGAGGAATTGTAAATGGGATTGTTTTCTTAATTTATCTGATAGTTCATTAATAGACTATAGAAAATGCAACAGATCTTCGCAGGTTGGTTTTGTATGCTGCAACTTTACTGACTTCATTTATTACTTCAAAAGTTGTTTTGACAGAGAGCATTTAGGGATTTCTCTATACAGTATCATCCATCAGCAAATTTTGATAGTTTTCTTTTCCTTTCCAATTTGATAGCTTTTTTTTCTTTTTCTTGCCTAATGGTCTAGCTAAAACTTCCAATGCCTCATTGAATAAGGCAAGAGTGGGCAGCGTTGTCTTGTTTCTGATCTTAGAAGAAAAGCTTTCAGCTTTTCACTGATGAATATGTTAGTGGGATGCCTCAGTGGCTCAGTAGGTTAAGCATCTGACTCTTAGTTTTGGCTCAGGTCACTGTTTCAGGGTCGTAAGATCAAGCTCCAAGTCCAGGTCCGTGCTGGGCATGGAACCTGCTTAAGTATCTCTCTCGGGGCACCTGGGTGGCTCATTCGGTTAAGCATCTGCCTTTGGTTCGGGTCATGATTCCAACATCCTGAGGTTGAGCCGCATGTCAGACTTCCTGCTTAGAAGGGATCCTGCTTCTCCCTCTCCCTCTCCCTCTGCCTGCTGCTCCCCCAGCTTGTGCTCTCACTCTCTCTCTGCCAAATAAATAAAATCTTTAAAAAGAAAAAAAGAATCTCTGTCTCCCTCTCCCCCTGTCCCCCGCACTGCTCGCTAAAAAAAAAAAAAAAAAAAAAAAAAAAGAACATGTTATCTGTGGGGTTGTCATAATATGGCCTTTTATTATGTTGAGATATAGTTCCCGCAATACTCACTTTGTTGAGTTTTGTTCTTTTTTTTTCTTTTATCATAAATGGATGTTGACTTTTGTCAAATCGTTTTTTCTGCATCCTTTGAGATGATCAGGATATTTATCATTCATTTGTTCAATGTGTTGTAATGATATTCACTGATTTGCTAATATTGAACCATCCTTGCAACCCATAAATCCCACTTGATCACACTGTATGATCCTTTTACTGTATTGTTGAATTTAGTTTGATAATATTTTGTTGAGGATTTCTGCATCTATGTTCATCAGGGATACTGGCTTGTAATTTTCTTTTCTTCTGGTATCCTTGTATGGTTTTGGTATCAGTGTAATTCTGGCTTTGTAAAATGAGTCTACAGAGTTCCCTCCTCTTATATTTGTTGGATAAGTTTGAGAAGCACTGGTGTTAATTCATTTTGAATATTTGCTAAAATTCACCAGTGAAGCCATCAGGCCTTGGGCTTTTTTTTTTTTTAGTGGGAGTTTTTTGATTACTGATTCAATCTCTTTGCTATTGATTGGTCTATCCAGATTTTCTATTTCTTCATGTCCAGTCTTGGTAGACTGTATGCTTATAGGAATTAACCCATTTTTGTCTAGGTTGTCTAATTTGTTGGCATAAAATTGTTCATCGTAGTCTCTTATGATCCTTTCTATTTCTGTGGTATCAGTTATAACAAAATTGCTTTTTGTTATTGCCTTCCATCTACTAATTTTGGACTTTGTCTTTTTCTAGTTCCTTTAGTTGTGAACTTGGATTGTTTATTTGAGACTTTACTTGTTTCTTGAGGTAGGCATTTATCACTATGATCTTCCCTCTTGAACTGCTTTTGCTGCGTCCCATATATTTTTGTATGTTATATTTCCATTTTCATTTGTCTCAGGTATTTTTTGATCTCTCTTTTTATTTCTTCTTTGTACCATTGGTTGTTAAGTTGCATGTTACTTAATTTTCACATATTTGTGAATTTTCCACTTTTCTTTGTGTAATTTATTCCTAGTTTCATACTGGTATTGTCAGAAAGGATGCTTGATATGATTTCAACCCTATTAACTTTATTAAGACTTGATTTGTGACCTAACATATGCTCTATTGTGGAAAATGCTCCAAGTGCACTTGAGAAGAAAATATATTTTTGCTTTTGTATGAAATATTTTGTACATATCTGTTAAATCATCTGGCCTAACACGTTGTCTAAGGCCAATATTTCCTTATTGATTTTCTGTCTGGATGAACTATTCATTACGTAAGTGGGGTATTAAAGTCCATACTATTACTGTATTTCTGTTTCTCCCCTTAGGTATGTTAATAAGTGCTTTATATATTTAGGTGTTTCTATGTTGGGTGTGTTTATTTACAAATGTCATACCCTCTTGTTGGACTGAACTTTTCATCATTATGTAACACCCTTCTTTGTCTCCTATACAGTCTTTGTTTTCAAGTCTATTTTGTCTGATAAAAGTATAACTGAGGGTAGCTATTTATACGTTTCTGTATAACATAACATATGTTATATTTAATGATCCATTTATGATTATATTATATATAACCCCAGCTATACTTTTATCTGAATAATAAATTTAATAGGACTAGAAAACAAATTTGGTTCACCTTTCCCTCCATATTCTGAATAAGACATCCATTTTTGATTATTATTGTACACAGAAACCTAACCATGGGAAGAACAATGGATAAAACAGTGTCATGAATAATGATCTAACTACCATTAACTGAATGGTATTATGAAACCACAGAGACAAGATATACATGGTTTCAATACAAATCAGTTCTGAAGATTTGTGGCATTGAAGGTAGTAACAGCCTTGCTACCCTTTCTCACAGTGAGCAATAATCAATTAGCCAGAAATTGTGCATTTAACAATAAAGAACATGAAGATATGGGTGATATTTTGAGGAAGAGTTCTGTTGACTAAATAAACTTTGTAACAATTATCCCTGTTCATATGCGGGATAGTCATCTTTTGAATATGTTCCATGCTAGAAGACTTCAAGCAACACTGCACAAATATCAGGAATGTTGGGAGATCAAAGCTTCAGATTAAAACAGATGATCATTATGGTGTTGTTGAATTACAATGGTCTTAGATATCTCCTCCTTTGATGAGAGAGAGTGGAATGCCCAAAGTGGTTTCAAATTAGTTTCCTATATTACTCCAGGTTTCCGTAAGGCATTGTTTAGGGTTTCACAAAATCAACATGAAGCTGATAGAAATTTATGAATTTAAAATGACAATATCTGTCAATTTCGGAAAAAAAAATATCCTTGAAGGACAATTTTAAAAATCAAGCAAGATCACTGTTCTTTCATTATTCTGTTACACAGACTAAACCACACAGCTTTGTGCAATGACTATGAGTGTTTCTACGTAACATGGGAAACCATGCAGTGTTGGTTGTACGATACTTGGTTTCTATTTCCTTCACTCTCTCCTCTGAACATCCAGTTAAATCACCATCTTCATGTAATTCCACCACTTCACAAGCATAGTTATAAGTATTCTAGACAAAACTACTACTATTACTATTACCACTACTCTATTACTATTACTGCTGTTACTATCACTACTGCTACTATTACTAATAAGCCTAAGATATTCTCAAATACTCCTTTTTTTTAAACTTATATTTGACTTCGAAATGCATATGATTCAAATGCGATTATTAAGGGTGCCACTACAAATTCTCTTAACATACAACAACCTAGCAGAAACCAGAATAGTAAAAGAAAGGAAGGCTGAATGTATCCACATGTCAGGCACTGTACTAATATAATCTCTGATGGGCTTTTTTTTTTTTTTTAATGGTAAATTATTTTTCTTCTTCACATTGTCTTGAGGAGCAACCTTAGGGAGTGATCTATAGATACACCTTCTGTCTCTCTACTGGGTCTAGCGTAGAACCAAAGTATACTTTATGTTCATAGTAACCAGTCATAGCGGGATTCACTGTTAGCTCTGTTATGCAGGTTCTGTGCCTGGGTCAATCTTGGCTCAGATTTTCAGCACCTTACCATACTTTCCTATGGTCCCATGGTCCACTTCCAAGATACAGTGCTCTTCCTATCATAAAGGTCCTAAATTGCCCATATTTTCCTTCACTACCCAATATCTATGCATTGGAAGATGCATAGACTAGTTTCCTAGTCTTCCCTATTGCAGTCTGCAAACAGAAATGGGCTACAGCCCTATTTCCCATCATGTTTCCCTGATTCATTACCATACCTAAGATTTTAAACCATTCTGGGACAAGGACCATACTTTGAAATTCATCTAGTGATGGGCACCCAGGAACCCCTCTACTTTATGTAATGCACTGTTTGTGGAAGAGCACTTTGCTTCTAATATGTACCCCATCTTTACCCTACACAGGCAAGTACCTGCCACCAGCTGTATACCTGTATTTTCTGCTGATGTGCTCAAATAATTGGACCCCTTCCAAAGATGGGACTAGCAATTTTAGATGCCTGGGGTAAGCTTAAGACCTCAGTCAGAGATGGTGCGCCTCGGTGGCTTGGTCGGTTAAACGGTTGCCTTCGGCTCAGGTCATGATCCCAGGGTCCTGGGATCAAGCCCCATGTCAGATTCCCTGCTCAGCGGAGAGCCTGCTTCTTCCTCTGCCTCTGTCTGCCTCTCTGCCTACTTGTGCTCTCTCTTTGATGAGGGAACGGAAGGCAAGCTGAGGACAAAGCAGAAGCTGACACCCTGCAAACCCCCCCCCCCAAGGGATGTATGCAACATTCCTCAGGCACTCCTGGCTGCCCTGAAGGACAAAGAAACAGTCCTTACTACCTACAGCCCATTGACAAGTCCTTGAAATGGGCATGGTGACATTGCTCAATGTTAATACTTTGCTGGGGGCAAAAGGCAGTCCTAGCCTGACTCCCTCCCCTCCAACAAGATCCTCTAAGTCTACTTTAACGTATAAAAATTGCTTTGGAAACTTCCTTTATCTCTAACCCCCCAAGATACCTGTTAGCAATCATCTCCAAGCATATGGCCCACCGATATACATCTGAAGGGTCTCATGACTAAGGTTTTATTAGACGGTAATAAATGACCCTTTCCCAACAGGAGCTAGCCCCCTCAAGGTCCTAGAGACCTTGCTTCCAAAATTCCTTAGAGACTTACGCTATCCCTAACCCCCTCCCAACTTGAGGGTATATAATGGGCCATTCCTCACAACCCCAGGGCAGCAGCTCTTTCTGCCCATGGGTCCTGTCCCCCTGCTTTAACAAACCACCATTTTGCACCAAAGACAACTCAAGAATTCTTTCTCGGTCATCGGCTCCGGACCCCACCCCACTGAACCTCATGTATATTCCCCAACCTCATCATCTTTCTCTGTCAAATAAATAAAATCTTTTAAAAAAAGAGAGACCTCAGTCAGATAGCCAGCAGTAGTTGGGTGTGTTTCCTTCTGCTTTTATAGTGATCAGCACTTAACATTACATAATTCATTTCCGACAAGTGCAGTTCTCTGGGAAAACCCTATCACTCTGAACTAATTACAGTCCTACATCCTAGTACTCACAGTTGCTTGAATCACACTTGAGCTTGATCAAGTTTTGGCACTCTACTGGCCCAGTGCTGTGATCATCTACCTTTCTCACTGTCTCTGTATGCTCCATGTTGTCCTAGACTCATACTATATTAAGTCCAACCTAAAGGCAACACTAAAAAAAAGTCACAAAATAAACCTTATATGATTGATAATGTTTCCTTTGCTTTTACCAAGAATTTCATCCAAAATGGAGTTCATTTTCAATACAACTTCTTCATAATGATGCCTTTGAAGTGCCACTTACTGACAGCTCAAGCAATATTAAAAACAAGACTACTGATGCCTTTTCAAACTCTTCAACTGCTGCTAATACAAGTGACACTAAACAATAGCCAAAAGCAGCAGCGAAGGCTTAGAGATGCTAATGAAGGTTAACATTTTACTTTGAAATTCACATTTAGGGCAAGAAACCCTGTCTCCAAAGCAAAACTTGCCTGCTGCTCTGTGGTTCCCCAGAAATCCATATGCCCACTCCTACTCCATTCACGACCATAGGACCAAGGCCAAGATATTTCCTCAGCATAAAAATTATCGGCACCTGAATGTGTAACTAAAATCCTGACAAAAGGAAAATGATTTTGGAGTAAGATTCAAAAGGGTTTTTTTGTTTGTTTGTTTTTTGTTTTTTTTTTTTTTTTTTACATTGCTACTCAGGACTTAAAAGACACCGCTTTCCTCATACACATGGGTATTTCCTGCCATATCTGGATTTAATATTGGTTCTAATCGAGATTCAAAATATCGAACATATTCTACACCAGAGACCTTCTGATGTTCACAATGTTCAGAAGTCTAGGCTGTTCAAATCACCATTAAAAAGGTTCCAGTTCCCTTGGACTTCTAACTGATCCTGGGAAGGAAACAAATAAACATTAATATATGTATTATATTCAATTTGCTCTTTGGGTATCTACTACATGCAGAAACCCACTGCATACGGAAGCATAACTTTAAGCAGAATCCAGAAAAACAGCAGTACTAGGCAGACCAAATACTTTACTATGAAAAAAGAGGTCCTGTAAGAGTCAGAGAACCATATTTAGAGCCTCACATTTATTTCAGTTAACACAGTTTCATTACCTATCAAATTAAATTCAATTTATAGATCCCTAGAGTCTCAAAAACACTGGACCTATACACATACCTAAATCGGTCAAAAAGTAAGATAGTTCTTGGGGTGTCTGGGTGGCTCAGTCGGTTAAGCCTTCAACTCTTGGTTTTGGTTCAGGTCATGATTCTCTTGGGTCTTGAGATTGAGCCCCACAGGGGTAGCCCCATGCTCAGCAGTGAGTCGGCTTGAAGATTCTCTCAGTTTATTCCTTCCTGGTCGCTCAGGTGTGCGTGCACCCACACTCTCTTTCTCTTTCTAAATCAAGCCATCAATCTTTAAAAAATAAAAAAGTAAGATAGTTCTGAAATTGAATCCCAGCTCCACCATTTTAAGCTGTGTGAATTTAGGCAAATTCTATAACCTTTCTGGGACCCATGTTCCTTTTAACACATTTCATTTTTTTGTGAAGAGCTAGAGAACATTTATAAAGCAACTACAATAATCCTAGTACATAGATGGCTCTTAACTATGCTTATGACAAATCTTCCTACTAATCAAATATGGAAATTAAAAATGATGACACATTATTTTTGCCTACTAAACTTCAAAAACAAACAAACAAGAGAGTAGTAGATTAAACGTGCCATCCTATAAATCATCCTATCTATTAGTATGGCAGGTTAGATTGGAACTGTGATATGCAACATGGTAGCTGCCAGCCGCAAGTGGCAACTGATCACATGGGATGTGGTCAATCCAAATTGAGGTATGTGGTAAGCATAAATACACATCGGATTTCAAAGAGTTAGTATTAAAAATATAAATGACATCATTAGCAATTTTTATATCGACGATATGTTGAAATGATGCTTTGGCTTAAATGAAAAATCTTAGCTTATTAAATAGAAAATCTTAGATTATTAAACTTTTCAAATATCATAAAGTTAACTTGATTATTATTGAGTTTTTTGCTCCGAATTCAAAATACTGTTGATTTTTTTTCTCTCATCTGTTTTCCAAGGAAAAGGGCAATTTTACTTCTCTCATTAGCTCATCTGCTTAAGTGTAGCTTACATTTCAAATAAATCAGTTTCTATCTATAGGATAGAACATGTAAAATAAATCCTTTTAGGAAGTATTATAATCATTTATGTTTTACAGTTCTTTATAAAGAAGTTGCCAGCAATTTCCAACTATTTAGACTGCATTTAATTGGTTAGTGACTTGCAACATAAATATACACATTCACTTATTATGTCTCAATCATCTTTTCTAGGCCAGTTTTTGTGTATACAGTGATAAACAGAAGATATGGAGCCCCTATCTTTTTTCCCTCTGGTCAGTCTTATTATATATTCTTTTGAGTGATGATTATAAGATATATTTTTTAACTCATCATTAATTAAGCACCTAGTATGGGCGAGGTACCATAGCAGGTGCTAGAGTAAACAGTAAGAAGAAAAAAAAAACAGCCTCTATTTCTATGAAGTTTAAATTTTAGAAGGAGGAAAAAATCGTAAGCCAGTAAACAAATACATATGAATGTCAAAGTGAAGAGAAATCAAAATAGTCAAATATGTCAAGGTGAGAGGACAGAGTGATAGAAGGATTGATATGTTACATTGAGCAGTCACAGTCCTCTCTAAGGAGATGGCATTTAAGCAGAATAAAATGATGAGATAAACTTCGTGGATATTGAAAAAAAAGAACATTCCAGTGGGAACAGCTGTGTCAAAGGCACCAAGCCTGGAGTGTGCTTTGTGTATTTTGGGTTATCGAGAAGTCCAAGATATCTGGAGCAAAGTAATAAGGGAGAGAGCCATGGAGCCAGGTTGTTTTGTAGTCTGAAAAACAAGAGAGGACTTCTGTTTTAATTCTGAGTGAAATCAGAAGTTTTACAGGGTTCTGATGGCAGTGACACAAGATACGACTTGTACAGGGGTTTGTAACGCATCACACATTGCACCAAGGGATTAATATTTTTTGTGTAATTTAATCCCAAAGGTTCTAATATCTCCACTTTACTGTTTAGGAAACTGAAGTTCAGAGAGAATATAAAACTTGACCAAGATCACATAGCTAATAAATCAAGAGGTAGAATTCCAATCCTATCTCTCTTACTTAAAAACTCCAAGTCATTTGAAATTTGGCATCATAAAAGGTGAATGAGAAGAAAGTTTCAAGGAAAACATGAAAATTATTCAATATGTATAGAAATAACAGAGAGAATAAGAGCTAAGAATGTCAATAGGTTTTTCTTTCAATGTATGATTCTTCATATTAAAGTTTATACAATTATCATAGAGAACAGGTAGCAGTCGGAGTTCAATATATGTTTAAGAAACGAATGGTTTTGAATTGGAGAGAGAAGAGTGCATTTCAAGCTGTGTAAAGACAGCAATATTAAGGTATCGTGGTAGACTGTAATTTTGTTTAACCATTCTAGCTGCTGCCACACACCCCTCCCTGCCAACTACCATCCCACCAGGCCCATCGCTACAGGAAGATTATACTTTGCATCTCATTGTCTTCAGGTTTGGCCATGCGCCTGATTTTGGCTAATAAAGTGTGAGGGGAAGAGAAATGAGACACATTCCTCCTGGGAGCAGAAGCTGTAAGAGCCAGCAGGCAGCCTCACAATCTCCCTTTATGAATCTGTTATGACCTTGGCATGGCCCAGATCATGGTAGCTCCTCAGCATGAGTCTCAGGATGAAGAGGAGCCTCAGACAATATTTAACATGGACAAGAAATAAAGCTCTGACTTCATGAATTTGTTCCTGCTGTATAAACTTACGAAAGTCACCTAATAGAGGTAAAAGATGAAAGCTGAATAACTTGAAAACTGCAAAGTCTTCTTCATGGAAGTAGTAACTAAAATCTTATGCTACGAGTGAGGTTAGGAGTCTCAAGGAAGTTGAATGACTAAGAAGCATCTTTTCAGGAATGAGGCAATTCTCCCAAATACATGTATTTTTTCAAATGCCAAGGAACAGTTAAATAAATAGCCTAGCTAAACTAAATATAGATGGGGAGAATCTGTGGATATCGTGTATCTCATAGACGTCCAAAGTACATCTACATTTTAGTTATTAGGAACGCTTTACTTTCAAACAAGAAAATAAGAATAATATAATATAGTAAGAATAATTCAGAATATCAATTTTAAACCATTACCAAAATACTGTTCCAAAAGAAAGCCAACCAAGAATCTAAATCTTCAGCCATAAAATATAGAGTTATGGACATTTCTTTTTTATATGACATTCCAGACTCATAAACTACACAGCTCCTGAAGAAGCTTGTTTTACTGACATCACTAAGTATAACAAGAGAATGGCCAAGATAATCTAGACATTTCCAACCACTCCTTTATTCTCATGTCCAGAATAACAAGTAGGACAACATACTGGGTGAAAAAATACAAATACATGCTTCCTGGAGATAAGAGAGAGCACTGAAATATTAAAAATAAATTTGACAGTTAAATAAGCATGATATTAATAAACTTCAAAAACCATCTGAACCAACATTGTGAAAGATGATTCTATCTTTCGGTTTCCATATTTTTGTAACTTTATTTAATTTCCATAAACTATTGTTTTTAATAACATGAATAATAAAAAGCATAATGCATTAAGAACCTACTTGCTGGTAGACTTCTTGCATATTATTTCACATAGTCCTCATACACCATCATAAGATTGATACTTTCGTTATCTCTCTATTTCAGAGAGAACAAAATAAGAATGCAAAAAGTATGATTCGTGGGGCGCTTGGGTGGCACAGCGGTTAAGCGTCTGCCTTCGGCTCAGGGCGTGATCCCGGCATTCTGGGATTGAGCCCCGCATCAGGCTCCTCCGCTATGAGCCTGCTTCTTCCTCTCCCATTCCCCCTGCCCTCTCTCGCTGGCTGTCTCTATCTCTGTTGAATAAATAAATAAAATCTTAAAAAAAAAAAAAAGTATGGTTCGTACCTGGTAAGTAACCATACTAAGGTTCAAAAGTGATATTTCTTTTCCAAAGCCCATTCTAAGTCTTCTAGACTTTTTCTTATACTTTCCTATAAACATGTAAAGATTTTTTAAATGTTTTTTTATTTTTAAATATTTAAAATACTTTCAAATTTGACATACTATTTCAACCCATTAAAGCTTATCATCCAATAGTTTCTCAAAAAGGAGATTGTAACTGCCAGCAGATAGAAGCAGAGGGCTTTGTGCCCTTCACATGCTCAGCACATAGTTGGTAAATAGTAGGTATGAATGAGCAAAGGGGTTAAAATATCTGTAGCCTATAGTAAATTGAAGTCATACATTTCATTTATACCTTAGAGGAGGCTTATTAGGAAAATATAAACTAGAGATTATGAATTGTGCTACAAGAGATCAATGTCAGGAATAGTCTGTTAGGGAAAGAAAGGACTTGGTGAATAGAATAAATTTCAGGAAAAAGGGAAGAGACTTAAAAACATCAAGATGTTGATATTCACATCTATATGATAAGGTCTACCTATCCTCTTCACAACTGAGAAATGAGGGAAAATTACATTATAAGATTTTTGTTTTTTAACTCAGAAAAGAAACTTGCCCTGACATTGATAAAAATCATTCAGGTATCATATTTCAATCTCCTGATAAAAGATTCTCTATTAGTGCCAACAATTATAGGTATTGCTTGTGTTTTTTCAATAATCATTATCTGACCATGTCTTTGGGTTTAGTGCAAAATTAGGAGCAAAATAACAGAATCATAAGGAGCGTGACTCCGGCAGCAATTCTCTCCAAAGCAAGGGGAAAAAAACCTCATAGAATCGTTGGTCTCATGAGCAATTCAGGCAAAGTTTCACATTAGCAGTTAGTTCATTGGAAGCATAGCCAAAATGAACATTAACATTTTCCGAGGATTTCACAAAATCTCACTGATACTAGTCAACAGGGTTGCCTTCCTGCCTGTTTTAGTAGCAGCAAGAAACAAGAAACTGTGATTTAGAAACCTGTTTTCTGCAGCTGTCCAAGTTTAGTGGGTAAGAATTAGATAATTAATTAACCTCAAAGTCTGGGCTGTACAGGAATTAAGAGCTACAACTGCGTGCTATGATTTGAGACCATGGAAGAAAAAGACTAGACTAGGTAAGGTAGTCCTTTAGGAGCAATGAAGGTCATCATAACAGTCCAATGTGGGGAAATGAAAACAGCCATAGCTTGTATTGGGGTACAGCTTTAAAAGCACTTTCACGGGGCGCCTGGGTGGCACAGCGGTTAAGCGTCTGCCTTCAGCTCAGGGCGTGATCCCGGCGTTATGGGATCGAGCCCCACATCAGGCTCCTCCGCTAGGAGCCTGCTTCTTCCTCTCCCACTCCCCCTGCTTGTGTTCCCTCTCTCTCTAGCTGTCTCTATCTCTGTCGAATAAATAAATAAAATCTTTAAAAAATAAAAAATAAAAAAAATAAAAGCACTTTCACATATGTTGTTATCCCTTTCCCATGTGAGCAAAAATGGGAAATTAGGCCAACGGATAATTCAATTAATTTATTTGACACTTTTTCCATGTGACTGGGGGCTTTGGTATTCCTAATGCTTTGTGTCAATATCAACTTGAGGAGGTGAAGAACCTTTTAGTAAATGGCGAAAATAGGAACTTGAAATGGATAAAGCAGACAAAGTTTTGGTGATACTGAATGATGAGAGGCCTATGAGATGCCTCTGGAGAGCTCATTCAGAAGTATTTATTAAATAATTTCAGTGATGAACCTAAAATTATTGTTTCTGAAACACAGACTTTTTTTCCCTATTTTTCCATATATCAAAAATTTCAAATCAAATAACCAAAATTCAAAATCACAGTTAATTATGTGAAATTTAATGGCACTAAATATAGCAGTCTGATCAATGCAAAGAAATTCAGATAACTGTTAGTGAACCATGAATAGCATGGCAAAACATCTTATTCAATTCTTCTTTAAATATAATTCAATGCGTTATTAGCTTAATAAGCACTAATTATCTTCATCGGTAAAACATATTTTTTAAGTAGTCTCCACATCCAATGTGGTGCTTCAACTCACAACCCTGAGATCCAGGGTTGCATGCTTTGCCGACCGAGCCAGCCAGGCACCCCATCTGTAAAACAATTATGCTTTAGACAAGAATTTTTTATATAATGCATACAATGTTGGTGCCATTTCTTAAAAAGCAATGAGTTTGGTGTGGTAGAACAATGCCGATGGATCTCCCCTTCTCTCTTCCTTTTACTAAACTGTGGCAAAGGATAAAAAAAGAACGCAACACTTCGTTTTTAATGCTATCGTCATTCTCAATATGACCTAACCGGTAAAAACTGCAAAATCAGCAGTAGATCCAGACCTAGGGATTGTCTTTAAAAAGAGAGAAGAAACGCACATGAGCTGCATCCAAGAAGCTGTCATTAGACTTAGGGATGAAGTCTGCTTTTGGCTACTGCTAAGCTCAGCAATTGCTACTTCTCCACTTCTGACTGGTTATCTACTTTAAAAAGAAGAGATTTTGAGACTATTTTAAAAGGAATCTTTACTGTGAAAAGCTTGGTCATAAACTTCAGTTGAAAAAAATTTTTATTAGGTGCCTACAATGTACAAGGCAGGGAGCTCATGAAAATGATAAGTAGTTTTTTCCACTCCGTAGGTTCTAGACACTCAATAAATACGAATAAATGGATTGATATGACAGGTAAATGTTGATAGGAATTCTTTTCTTTACTATTTCTATGTGTTTTCAATTTGTAGCTTCACCATAGCTCTTATAGAAAACAGCTTGAAAATTCTCCAAGATATGGATGAATTGAGCTTACAAAATCTAAATTATTCATAAAATATAATTGAAACTTTCACATCTTAAAGGTGTATTAGCACCTTCAAGTCACAGGGTTACCATTCCATTTGCTGTATAAGAAGTGTAAGACCATGTCAATGAGTTAGCAAGTTGAAGGGGGGTAATGAAGCCAGAATAACCAAAACTAACTCTTTAAAGACCTTAATCCCAAGTCTTGCCAAAAAGGAATGGAACTCACACATTCAATTTTGAGAGACAAGGAAGAGCAGAATACTACTCTGTGTCAATCACTGTATTAAGTCACTTAACATATTTAATCCTTACAAAGTTCCATGACGTCAAAACTTTTGATACCTCATTTTACAGTTCAGAAAACAAAGACTCAGAAAACAAAAGCTTAAATAACTTGTCTAGGTATCTAAGTGGGAGAATCAGGATTCAAACTCAGGCAGCCTGTATCTAAATCCTATCCAGTCCTGGCTCAGTTCCGCAGAACTGCAGCAGTGTAAAGCCATTGGGCTTAAAGGGTAGTGTTTCTCCTGGATTGTTCTGCATTCCATTAAACGGAGACATTTTGATGAACATTTATCTGCTTTTACCTAAAAACTAAGAAAAATGGGCCCTTGCCTAGATTTCTTTTCTTAATAGCCATGCCAGCCCTGAACTTGTGGATAACGGCACATTCAGGGAGCAGTTCTGTCCCTAGAAGAGCAACGCAAACATTCTGTCTATATATTCCTTCAGAGAATGTCAGGGAAATAATTTCCTCCCCCGATTCCATGTCAAAATGGAGTTTGTTTCATGTTTTACACCAAAGAGAGGATCCTCGCCAAGTTTAAATTAAGAACAAAAGTCAAAGTAATGGTGCATCAGTTGTGGGTTTGGCAATGGCAAGAAAAGATAGCCTCAAAGAAAACTCATACCTTTTATGGAAACCAAATATTGACCGCAATTGGCGCACAGAAAACTGCACGGACAAACAAAACTGCTGGATAAACAAATCAAAATTACATAGGAAGCTGACACCCATTCTTTACAGTGGAAAACCAAAGATAAAAATGAGTCACAAATTTTATATTCTTGGAAAGGATAAATGTTCACCCATCTGGTAATATGTTTTAAAAAAAATTTCCCTGAAGATATCTAATATTTCCAATATTTTCTTTAATAACAAACTAAGAATAACTGCAATGTGTTAATGTCACAGAACTAACTATAAACTAGTTGTGAGAGGGAAAAAAACCTTAAACAATGTGTTATTTGTACTGCATTATTTAATAATACAACATGTATTCTCAGATTCGTATAACATTTCTGGATTATGAAAGGAAAGTATGTATGTATCTGTGTGTGTGTCTACACAGGGGTGTTTTTGGATTTGAGAGGGGGAGAAAAAGAATCCTTTCAAAGATAGCTCTGTACAAGACTGGTATTTTTGAAGTAGAGAGGCTTATAAGGGTGCAACACACTAGTCATCTTTTTTGTCTGTTTTGTTATCAAGTGTCCTGTTTACTTTGCCCCAACCCCACACCAAACTAAACTTTCATATGCTTAATAGATTCTAAAGAAATAACAGGATCAATTTGTTCAAACGAAGACCTACTGTGAAACTACAAACAACAGAACTCTTTACCCATCAACAGTAAAACAAACAACAACAACAAAAAAGAATTCTAGACAATTCTTAGAAGGTACTCTTGAGATTATAGGAATCACTAAGCAAGTTAGAAGCACATTTGTTTTCAAGTCTTAGTGAAGTGTAACATAAAAAACTGTAATCCTATTAGTTTGTGAAAACCTTCGAAGTGGATATACTATCATCTCTTGTTGAGTTTTGTGCTTTGCCTTTTTTATTTGTTTGCCTGATTTGGGATAAAGTCCACATGAAACTATTTCTGACCTCTTTTTAATGCTAACGGTATCCCTCGTGATATGCTATTCTACCACTTGCCACTGTATATCACAATTCTTTAAATCCACTTCAGTCTTTAACTGGAGACCTGAGGTCCCCACAACATGCTTTAGTAGGCGCAGAAAACTCACTAAGAATACTCAGCTCAATCCTTACCCAGAGCTGTCTTTCTTTTTGCCTTCTCGAAACTTTCATCTATATCAAAATAATCGTGGCATCTTTGACTTTTAAGAGGAAAATAGAAGCTATTCCATTTAATTTATACCAAGCCATAGAATCCGCTTTACTATATTTCTTGATTTGCAGGGGTCCATGACTTCCCAGGAGAATCAAGTTGGCTCCTTAAAACTTTTATTTGAAAGAAAATAGTTCTAGCATCTGTTCCACTGGCAATACGAATATCTGAAAAGAAATGGTCAGCCTCCTTTTGACCAACTCGGTTTAGCAAGTATTCTCTTAAAACATGGTCCACAGGTGACAGTACAACCCTTTGGATGCAGCCTAAGTATCATGGAGTGTGATGTGTCCGTGACTTCTTTTGATCTTTACTGTGTTTCTATTGTGTCTACAGTTTCTTTTAGCAGCTGCTTCACACGAGTGGCTTATATTAACCTTACAGTCACATAAAAAGCCCCAGCTTAACCTTTTTAAAAAGCATCATTTGCTAGCAAGCTTTGCCTCCACTCTCTTAAAATTGTCTAAATTGATCTTTAGAATAAATATTTCTGATTAAAATTAATCCCATAATTTGATGCAATCTGTCAACTCTGTGCACCAATTTTTCTCACCTATCATATCAATGCACCCTCCCATATTTCTATCATCTGCAAAAGCTGATTACATTATCTTTCACGATTTCACTTAAGTTTTAATAATTAAAAAAAAATGTAATGTTAAACCCAGTCTCAGGGTGAACTCTTCCCGGTCTGATCCTTACACATCCCTCAAACTAACAAAACTGTTAGAAATGGAACAGCCCTTTTCTGTTTATAATTATATCCCCTTCTTTGTTCATCAGATGTCCATCAGCACAGTCGGGTCAGAATCACTCTCTTTAGAAATGTAGTTCATATCAGGTTTTCCCTCATCATGCCTGTCGTCATTAAAGAATAACATCTCTTTTCAATAGTTCTAGGTAAGACTGTAGTGGAGGAATCTTTCCCCTTTACTTTGTGTCATCAAGAGTTCATTGTCAGCAATGCAGGATGGTTTCTAGTACAGTCTAATATCACAATTAATTTGTAAGGACAATTGGAATCTTATCCACAATCTTGAAAGCTCGATACACAATTTTTTTGTCAACTGTAACTATGGACGTCTTAAATTTGACAATGAGTAAAGCAACACACAGATGGAATGTGTATATTGAATGTGGCAACCAAATTGCTCAGGCAGCTTCATAGAGATACCGCCATGGCTATGAATGGCTGATGCCGTGATTTTCCATCAAGAATCGTAGATTGTGTTTCCTTAAAGAATCACTAGTAAGAAGCGATAGCGCTGGGTCATTCTAACTTATTGTTCTATGATATCAAAATGAAACAAGTTTATAAACGGTCATATTTTTATATGCTACTTTCTGATTATTCTCAAAATATTAGGTTTAACATTTTAAACTGATGGTTTTAATCTGGCAAACACTACATAAAATTTATCAACTAGTATTTATTTTTCTTAGGTAAAACTTCAAAAATATAATCAGCAGACTTAATCTACTGTCACATAAATGCATTTTATAATTCAATAAAATTTTTACTTGGGAAGAAAAAAGAGTCCGTATCAAATATACCAAGATGCTATTTTCAAGGCATCAAATGCTTTAGGAGACCATTACCATACCTGTCAAAGTGCAATTGTGTCTGAAAAGTGTCTATTTAATTTTTAGGTTTTTCCAACCTTTAATAATGATTCAGACTATATGACATTTAGCAGAACTAAGCAGTTGAAATAATAATCCTGGAAAAATGAGTCATTATTTTGTCTTTCCAAAGCACAAGAGTAACTGAAATGCTGCATGTGAGAAAAAGAGTTCCCAGTTGGCTACTGTCTCAAATTTCAAGTCCAAAGACAGAGAAATCTTCCTCCTGCTTGGTATATAGGCATTCTGTACTCAAAGTCATTAGTCACTTTTTTTTTTTTAAGCAGTAATTCGTTGCCCAAGTACATGATATTTTATAATCATTTCAATTTCCCCAATCTTCTTCACCCCATCTCCTTCGCCAAACAGACTGACATTTCTTGGAAGACTATTTATTTCTATGTATTTCTCTTAAGACCTGAAACAGTATTAGGTATGTAATATAATGTACACATAAACACATCCACACAGAAACACACACAGAGATATGTGTACCTGTAGATAGATTGAAAAAAGCTACTTAACATCCAATAGGCTAGGAAGTTTATTTTTACAAGGACTTACATCATTGCTTACACTGAGACTTCTTTGTGTTGACTTCTGATGGGGATCTCCTAGTGTTTCTGGAAAACCTCCTGCAGTTTTCATGTAAATACATTTACATATTGACTAAGGCTGTGTTCATGCAATGACGGTAGATCTGAGCAGCTGTGATAGAAAATATGGACCACAAAGCCAAAACTGTATGCTATCTAGTTCTGTAAGATAATGTTTGTCAATGTGTGATGTAGGTAAAACATGCAGAGTAGATCTCACTAAGAGTAATGGTAGAATGGCTAACAGACACATGAAAAAAATGTTCAAATTAACTATCAGGGAAATTAAGATCAAAACCACACTGTGATACCACCTTACACCAGTTAGAATGGCAAAAATTAACAAGGCAGGAAACAACAAATGTTGGAGAGGATGTGGAGAAAGGGGACCCCTCTTATACTGTTGGTGGGAATGCAGGTTGGTACAGCCACTTTGGAAAACAGTATGCAGGTTCCTCAAAAAGTTAAAAATAGAGCTACTGTAGGACCCAGCAATTGCACTACTAGGTATTTACCGCTAAGATACCAATATAGTGAAAAGAAGGGGCACATGCACCCCAATGTTCACAGCAGCAATGTCCACAACAGCCAAACTGTGGAAGGAGCCGAGATGCCCTTCAACAGACAAATGGATAAAGAAGATGTGGTCCATATATACAATGGAATATTCCTCAGCCATCAGAAAGGATGAATACCCACCATTTGCATTGACATGGATAGAACTGGAGGGGATTATGCTAAGTGAAATAAGTCAAGCAGAGAAAGATAATTATCATATGGTTTTACTTATATGTGGAACATAAGGAATAGCATGGAGGACATTAGGAGAAGGAAGGGAAAAATGAAGGCAGGGAGGAAATCAGAGGGAGAGACGAATCATGAGAGACTATGGACTCTGGGAAACAAACTGAGGGTTTCAGAGGGCCGAGGGTGGGGGATGTGTTAGCCCGGTGATGGGTATTAAGGAGGGCACATATTGCATGGTGCACTGGGTTTTATATGCAAACAATGCATCATGGAACACTACATCAAAAACTAATAAAGTACTATATAGTGACTAGCATAACATAACATAAAAAAATAAGAGTAATGGTAGAAGCTGTACTACAGTCATAGATTTTCTTTTAATTGCGATTTTACTGTTGTTGGTATCAACTTGCCAACTGGAAATCAGGCTACAGCTATTGACTAATGGATCCTAGGCTAACTTCCTGTATTTTGACCTTAGATCTTTAGCTAATCTTGCAGGGTCTGCATGGATTTCTAGTCTAAGTTTTCATAGGGCCATCCTGATCCTTATTCCATTTCCCCATAAGATCTTTCTTCTCTAATACACTTGAAAGTTCATCATTGTCCCATTTATTTTAGAAGTTTATTTTTCTTTGTACTTCTCTGTCAAAGACTACCAGAATGGTTACACTGCAATCCTGTTTGACTTAGAATATGCATGTAACTCCACTGAGACCTCACTATTACTCAGCAAGCCTTTGATTCAGTCCTAAGGGACTTATGATTGCATTCTCCTCCATAGTCGACCTCAAACTTTCCTACTATCTTCAAATCTTCTCAGTCTTCCTCCCTCCCTCAGTGCCTTCAACTCATTCAAGGAGTATTTACCAACATTCAGCCATCCTTCTTAATTTAGAGAAGATCATTATCACTGGAGATAATATATTGCAATCTCCTTCCTCCCCACTCAAAGATGTGGCTGGCTTCATGTGCACACATCCTTTCACTCAGCTCCACTTTCCAAGGCAATATATTTTATCTATGCTCCTGGGCTTATCCCCAGTCTTCTCTTTGATTCCATCAATTGCTCTTTGCTCCTTTATCATCATGTCTTTCTCTCACCCACCCAACTGACTCAGATATTTCCAGCTTTCACGGGAATCAATGATTTCCATCTGGCTAAGCGGTCCAATCTCCTCCTGGATTAATAAGAGGGCAGGAGACAGCCTCAGTTTCACAAAGAATGAAGGATACAGTACCTACCACTAACAAAGTGTTGGTTTTAATTACTAACTTGTTTGACAGAAATCAGAAAAATTACTGCAACACTAGTTTTTAACCAAAGGATAATACTTTAATCCTAGATTATTAATTTTCAAATAATATATGGCTATATTAGAGAGTTCCTCATCATACTTATTTAACACCTCACTGTCCAAAACAAGATGTAGAGATATAGTTATCGTTCATCCCTTGAAATGCAAGTCTTATACAGAATGATGGAATTACCTAGCACTAAAGGATATTCTTATGACTTATTTTAGGACCACCGCACTCTTCTAAGTTCATATATCCAAAAATCCATTATGATTTATGATAATAAATAAAATATTTAAATATTTCAAATATTATTATTTGTTTCCTGACACACCTTCCCCCTACTTTTTAAAAATCAATTTACCATTAAAAACACTGGGGGTAAAGAAACAACTCCACACCACAATCAAAAACTAAGCATGGCAAAGACATATGTAGAGTCTTAGGAAGTTCCACTCTCTACAAGATCCCTGAAATTAGATTGCAGAGAAAGAATCAGTGTCCAAATATGCTTCCACTTATTAAATAGAGAAGCCCTTTTGCTATACATGAGGCTTCTCACTTATTCTTATAGCCCTGTGTTCAGAAACTCAAGGTCTACATAGGCATTTTCTTATTATGTGAATCCTTGCACCATCTTCTTTTACCATCTGTCCTTTACTCCAGTCTTTCATATTCTACTTGGGTGTAAAGCCCAAGCAGGAAAAGGTAAGCAAAAGAAGGAAAAGAAGAGGGTTTTCAGCCTGGGAGCAATAGGTCAGTTCTCTTTAAAACAAAAAACAAAGCAAAACAAAAACTATGCAATTGTTAGAGGTCCCTTTGTTGAAAAACCTTTGCTTATCCCATCAATTGCCTTCAGCGTATTTGTCAAAAATCAATTTACCATATGTGGGTCTATGTCTGTATTCTCTATTCCCTTCCACTGATCTATAGATCTGTTTTCATCATACCACACTGTTTTAGTAGCTGTAGCTTTATAGCAGGTCTTAAAATCATATAGTGTAAGTAAATAGATGTATTTACCTCTTTAAGAATGTTTTGTCTATTCTAAGTGGTTTGCACTCTTAAATAAAACAGCTGAGTCTTTACTGGGATTTTTTTGGACCAATAGATCAAAAGATCAGTGTAAGTAAAATCAACAAACACCTTAATAATATTAAGTCTGCCAATCCAACAACATGTGTCATTAAATACTGCTATCTTTTTATCTCAGTGGATTTCTCCTTAAATTTTCCACCTCCTACTCTCATATTACACTGATGATTAGTGTTTTAAAAATACACTCTTAGTTTCTATAGAAAATGACATACAAAGATACAGTCATGATGTTAATTTTCAGCATGATGTTTCTTTTCTTGTGTTCTGCAATTTTTAGTGCACCCTGGTTTATTTTTTCTTATTTATAAGATTTGAAAGCTCCTTAATAACTTCCATATAAATGGAATAATATAGCATGTGCTCTTTTGTATCTGGCTTCTTTCAATCAGCCTATTTCTCCAACCCATTTATATTGTTGTATGTGTTAGCTATTTTTTCTTTCTTTTCTTTTTTCTTTCTTTCTTTCTTTCTTTCTTTCTTTCTTTCTTTCTTTCTTTCTTTCTTTCTTTCAGATTTATTTATTTATTTTAGAGACAGAGAGAGAGAGAGAGAGAGCACAAGCAGGGAAGGGGCAGAGGGAAAGGGACAGAGAGAATCTCAAGCAGACTCCCTGCTGAGCCCAGAGCCCTAAGCAAGGCTTGATCTCACAGCCCTGAGATCATGAGCTGAGCAAAAATCAAGAGTCCGACGCTTAACTGACTGAATCACACAGGCACTCCCATTTGTTTCTTTTTATTTCTGAGTAGTAGTCCATTTTATGGATATATCACATTCTGTTCATCCATTTACTTGCTGATGCATATTTAGACTGTTTCCACTGTCTGGAAGTTCTGAATAAAGTACCTATGAATATTTGAGTCTAAGTGTTTTGGTAGATATATGCTTTCATTTGTCTTTGGATAAATACCTAGGAGTGAACTGCTATGTTCACATGGGATGTATACACTTAATTTTGTAACAATGTTGTACTGTTTATGTTGCTCTAGGAAAGGCAATAAGATGAAATAAAGTAGTTCAGTGAGGAAGGGCTGCAAGGATACTAAAATTGTACCAACTTAATTAAGAGCACAACTCATGCTATGGTTAAAACCACAGCATAGAGGTTAAACTTGAAAAACTCAAAATAGAGAGGAAAAAAGCAAAGAGCTAAACATTATGCTGGAGGTGAATTTATATAGAGGATGCACAAAAGATCACTAGTCAAAGATTTTTAGGTGTAATGAGTGAGGAAACCAGAAAAATAATAAGATTCTCAATACTTATTGAAGAATAAACAGAAATTATGAAAGAAAACTTCATGAAGCTGTATATGAAGATCAAAAGAGACCACTGTGTTCTTAACAAAGAAATTCAAATTAATTAAGAGCTTATAGCCAGACACTTTTAAGATTTTCGTTTGTATAAAGATCAGTTAATGTCAAGAAGCATGAAGTCATAAAAAAAATTAGTTACCAATGAAAAAAGAAAGACAGTAATTTGTCATCATGCCCATCTGTAAAACTAAATTCCTAAAAAAACCTGGGCAATGCCTATAATTTTAATAATCAACAAATAATTTTCTAATTAGCCACATTTTTATTCATATATAAAGATAAGAGAAAGACATTTTCAGTAATTCAAACTATCTACTAGAACATGTGCTTTAGGTGATTAAGTAATGAGTCAAATGTAACAGATCCTGAGCAAGGAAGAAATGCCAGCGGTGAGAATAAAAACCACTGAAATAAAGGTTGTCTAACTGTAGTAAAAATGCTAAAAACAAAATTGAAAACAGTACTAAAAGCTAAAAGTACACATGTATAGAATGTACATATATAGAAATTAATAGCTTATAACAACAACCTACATCTCAAACCTCAGATTATTATACATATAACAATGGAAAGTAATGAAGAAATTGATGTAGGTGAGAAAAAAAAATCGAAACTGCTTAGTCTATCATACTTTAGATAGGGTCTGTTTTGTTCCATTTCTCCATTTCTTTCCCACTTTCTTTTCTCTTACTATCTCTGCCAATTGAATCTTGTTAATGTTATTTCTAAAATCAACAATAATAGTCCCAATCTTTACAGCCAGTGAGGAATGACATTTGAAGGATACTTTCCCCATTAACTGTCTTTTTTTTTTTATTATTGGACTCTCTTAATCTAATATACAATCCACCTGCCAAACTTCTGAGCACTTCTTTTTATCTGAAAAACTAAGGGCCAGAAATTTGCTCGGGATTCTTCCAGTCTTTTTCTCCCAAGCAGGAATCCTTGGTCCTTACATCCCTGATATGACATCACCCTGCTGAAGTATCCACAGTATTTGGGAGTTCACTTCTTTGCAGACCAGCTTGCATCATGGTTGGATAGTGCTAGTAAGAGTTGATGCTTCTCTTCCAGGAGCCATAATTCACCTCCTGGCATTAATCACCCATTGGTTCTACTTCTGCCTTCTTGAAGCCTACTGGCAATCTTTCTCTTTTCCAGGGCAATCACAGCAGCTTCTCCTCACTGGAAACCATTCAAGACCTCTTACCCTTCCATTTAATCTTTTAGAAAATATCCCCTATGAATGGATCCAGTACTCTAGATGTGGTCTTAACTAGAGAATGGGATTTGGCAGTATAGTACAATGAGCAAAATACTTCCTTTAATTGAAAATATGCCTTTATGAATGTACGATGGGTTCTTATTCCATTGTGATTCTGTTTTTTTTCAAACTGAACTATTTAACATATCATTTCAAATTAATTTTAAAAGAATAGCCCTCAGCCCAATATAGGGTATATATATTTTCCTGTAGATTTTTTTTTTTTTTACAAAATCAGGTTTCTTCCAAACAATAATATATGTTTTTTGACTTCTATAATGGCCTTTATTCTGCTACATATCATCTTCTCACTTTCAAAATGGCTATTTTCTTAATCTTTAAAGCATTCTGATACTCTGCATCTATTTTCTACATATTAGAAATGCCACGTTAAAGAGGAAAACTCCACAGATTCAATGAAGCATATTTAAGCTTTATTTTTCAAAAGATTTAATTTATTAATTTATTTGAGAGAGAGCACATGCAAGTGGGGGGAGGAGCAGAGGGAAAGGGACAAGCAGACTCTGTATGACCCTGAGATCATGACCTGAGCCAAAATCAAGAGCTGGACACTTAACCGACAGCACCACCCAGGTGCCCCACATATTTAAGCTTTAAATTTAATGCTATAATGTTACTTTTCTCATGTCTACAGAGAGATAATAACTACACTGCAAAAGTTTTAATAAGAGAAGACATGTAAAATCTACCAAGAATAGGAACTGAAAAATAATTGGTAGGCAATAAATGCTAATTATCAGTTCCCAACCAAACACTGGAAATAAAGCGGCATCTTTTTTTTAATTGTATAACTGAAAGAACAGACAATGTTATTAATTGACAATATGGGTACTATCAACTTAAAATTGATACAAATTTTCTTTTAAGGCACAGATGACATTATTCTAATACAAATGATTATTAAATCAGATTTTACACCTTGTATTAAAATTTGACTTAAACAATTTAAAATTATAGTGAAAAAAGTCACTGTGTGAATCATAAAACACTAGGACATTTGTCTTTTAGATTTAATGTTTAAAGCTCCAGAGCCATAGCCACTCTCTACTTATAAGAGACAATTATCCATGTGGATTTGAATTTTCCATCATCTGACATTATTCCAATTTATTATTACTGTAATTTTCTGGGATCTGAAAGGTTGAGTAGAATAGTTGAGGTTAAAATAAAATCTGTTTACTTCTCACAAACTTATTTTTGTATCATTTTTAAATTTGCTGTTAAAGGAATAGTTATGCTTTGGGTGGATTTGGTTTAAGTCAGTAAGATACAATTTTCACTACTAGTTAGGAATACTCAATTTAATCAGTTTTTCCAATAAAAACTCTCTTTTTTTCCCCTCTGGTATGACCTTACCAGTCAATGTCCACTTAGTCAATGAGTGCTGATTTTGCTCTTAGTAAATGTAACATCATGCTAAATGCTGGACATACACAGAGGTAACGAAAAAGTATAAAAGCTTTTTTCTCTGCATAAGAAAAGGTGCTAAGTAAACATATGGGATTACACAAGAAGGGATACATATTTACAAATGTGCAATGTCCTTATTTTAAGAAAATTTATTAAAAAACAATTAAAAGCTAACATTTCTGTGCTATGTAAGATGCGTCAAGCACTATTTTAACTTCCCTCCCTGTAGTGTTTACAACAACTCTATCAGACAGGTATTTTTATCAACATCTAACGAAAGAGAAAACTGAAATACAGAGGCCAATTATTTGCCTCAAATCACATAGTTAATTAGTGAATTCAAGATTTGAACCTAAATCCAGTTCAGAACTTACAACCTTCACCACTTTGCTATTCTACTTCCAATTATACTTTTTCCCCCAAGCAATTTATTGAGGCATGATTATGTCTAAAAAATGCAAAAATCTGAAGTCTAAACCTCAATAAACTTTGGCATATGTATATGCTTGTGTAACCATCACCCAAATCAAGATATGTGTGTGTGTGTGTGTGTGCCTGTGTGTGCACCCACTTGCACACTTTTAGGTCTAGCTTCTGCTAATTATACTTTGATGAATTTACTTAGAAAAGCTAATAAGCTTGGAGAAAAGTGGAGGTGTGTCATTAAGAACCAGTGATAACAGCTACTATTTACGGAGCATTCACTAAGGAGCCACCAGTGTACAGGATGCTCTCCATCTAATGCCTTCTATAACCTTCCCAACGACCTCGTGAGGAAGATGCTGCAACTCTCCATTTTGCAGATCAGGAACTGAAGCACAGAGAAGTTAAAGAAGAAGGAGCAACACTTGGCATTTTTCACTCTACTAACTGATCAATTAAAAAGGTAAAGAGGTAAAAAGAGATGACAAGATTGATTAATGTTAGAAGAGATTTTTAAATAAAGCCAAAAAAAGAATTCCATAATCACCAGTTTAAATCTGATTTGTCATCCATTCCTTCATTAATGTGGTGTATCATGTTGATTGATTTGTGAATATTGAACCACCCTTGCAGCCAGGAATAAATCCCACTTGATCGTGGTGAGTGATTCTTTTGATTTACTGTTAGATTTGATTTGCTAGTATCTTGCTGAGAATTTTTACATCCATGTGCATCAGGGATATTGGCCTATAATTCTTCTTTTACGTGGGGTCTTTGTCTGGTTTTGGAATTAAGGTAATGCTGGCCTGGTAGAATAAGTCTGGACGTTTTCCTTCCATTTCTGTTTTTTGGTAAAGTTTGAGAAGAATAGGTATTAACTCTTCTTTAAATGTTTGGTAGAATCCAGAATCCATCCACAAGTGGACAAGGCTGCCTATCATGAGCGACTCACTACAGAACAAACAGAAGGAAGCTAAAGTTGAAGCACACATTCAGGTACCTGAGGAGGAAAAATAAATTGAAGACAGGAAATATTCTTTAAGGATGCCCACATTAAGAAGGATGGGGCAGGACACCAAGGAAAGAGAAGAGAGAAGAGCCAGCAAGGCAAAAGCTGAAGAATTGAGGAGAGGTACTGAAACTGACTTTCACCCAAAAGGAAACTACAGGAAAACACCTTTGAACCTTTCTAGAAAATGGTCAGACTCGATCATCAAATCAATGGGAAATACTGGAAACACTTGTATCAGAAGAATAGTGGCTGCTGAATTCCTCCATGGCAGAGAGTTTACTAGTAGCTGAAGAGCCCAATTAATGGCTATGAGTCCTTCCCTGAAATTACGTATATAAAGCTTATCCTTAAATTTGAGACAGTCATAATATTCATTAGCTGTCCGCGCCATCTGCAGATAACATTATCAGGTTTGGCCTTGTTCCCTTGACTTCTGTTTCCGCAGATGGAATGCTCACCCTTCTTCCCTCTTCACTTGCCTTCAGTTCTTAATCCTGAGCATATTTCAGAATCCCCCAGAGAGCTTTTAAAACAATATCAATGCCCACATTCCCTGGGAGAGAGGGCATATAAAAGAAGCACCTGGGAGTTTTTTTCTAAGGATACATTATTCTTTCTCCACCCCTGTGATATTGGGAGGCAAGGTGGAGTTTTAGAAGGTGGAGTTTGCACATGATGCCTAGTGCATCCTGATAGATCTCCCTCTTCCTTCAAAAGCACTGTTGTAAAGGCTCCTTGGTGAGCTCGAGCTCTCCTAAGGCTTCAAAAAAACATTTCAATGCTAACAACTCCTAAGTTAACAACTCCTGAGAGATCACCATTCTACATCTCTCTTGTTCCAACCCCACATAGCCATGTGACCAGTATATATTTCTGCCTGTACATCCAAAGAAACATCAAAGTCAACAGATCTTTTTAAAAACGAAAAGTTCCCTCTGCCTCCATCATCTGAGTGGATAGTGTTAACTCACACAGAACCATACTAAATTCCCCCCCCCTTTTTTTTTATTTCTTCTCCCTCTCCCAGAGTTAAAAGAAGGCTAAAGGAAATTTTAGGAGAGAAAAAAAAAAAGTAGCCTAATTTTAGGCTCAAATCACTTCTTTCCTGAATATTACTATACTACTTTTGAATTGACCTCCTTGACAGTAGCCTTGTTCTCCTGAAATCCATCTTCCACATCATTGCCCAAGAGACCTACCTGATCATGTCATTTATTCACCTAACCCATGGCACTGTGTCCACCCCACTTTCTTAGGAAAGAGCTAAGATTCTATGGTGACCTACAATGCCCCCTAAGATCTGTGAGAATACACACTACGTCTTGAATTTAGTTTCTTTAAAACAGTATGGCATTGGTGGTCCCAACGAACCACAGGTTCCAGTATTTATGCCTTCGTTGGAGTTCTCTCCCTGTGCATCTGTGTTTGCCTTAACTATAATCTGTTCTAAGCCTGAACTGTTGCACTCATGAGAACTCTGACATGACACAGAGGAGGTCCATCTACCTCCTCCAGCAGGACCTCATGGAGAGGGAGGTCTTGAGATCACATAGGAGAGAGAAAAGCTATGTTGTCTCAGGGGTCCAGTGGACGCCAGCCCCCAATCTAACTGGATGCATCCACATTAGTTCTACCAGCAAGACCAGCAGAAGAACCATTCAGCTGAACCCAACATAGATTGTAGAATCATGAGCAAATGATTTTTTGTGAATATATTAAGTTTTGAGGTATTTATTATATAGCAATAAAAAACTAAAACAGTTTCTGGCTCCGGGAAGGGTTTTCATATCTGTTGCTCATGTAGACGTGTGTATATGTTGACCTACAGAGGGAGAAAACTGATTTAGTAATACTTGACTATTTGATAAGACTAAACAAATAAGAAATAGCTTCTAATCCATTTGACAAGAATAACATTTACTTGGATATATAGAGTGTAATAGTGGTCACTATAACCATTACAGATTTTCCTGTCTTTGCAAAATGTAATGAAGATACACTGCAAGAAGACATAAGTTGGCTGAACTGCTAACAAACTTGGTACATGCATTTTAGAATCTGTCTTCGGGTAGCAGATGGAAGTGTAGACATCAGAAGGACTCAGGCATACTAGTCAAACCTATGAATGGTGGTGTTACAAAATGTTCTATTGTGATTTTGGTAATTCTGTTTAAAGATTTTGTTTCACTTTTAAGCTTAAGTAGTGGTATTCACTCATTTATTGCACACAGCACTTCTTTTTACGAATGGTTGTGTTTGGAGTTACAAAAGCATATTCAAATGACAGGTATGAAAAACCAAACTTCAAAGTAAAATCCCATGTAAGGAAGTAGGTTTTTATGATCTGTCTTTCCAAAATCAAAATATATGTTTTTCTGTAATAATGATAAAATAATTTCTAATAATGCAGAAAACTGAGTATTGAAAAATTTTTAAAAGAAAAATAATCACCCTAAATACTAAGTAAGTCTTCAATCAATCGAAGACAAAAATGGACTCCTGCTAGGGGGTATCTTCTGTTTACAGGAGGGTTTAACATGTGTTCTTTCTTACCTTTATATCATTCAAATTCACTAGCCATTGTTTTGCTCCTACTGTGAATGACCTGCACGCTCCTTTAGGTTAATTCATTTATTAATAATATTCTTTACACATACTCACTTGTATTAAAATTCAAATCCTATTTAAGAATAATTACACTGTTTGGATTCAAAGGTAAATATCATTTTCTAGCACTGTTATTATTAAAATGATATTATAAACAAATGTCCAGTGCACTCCTTTTCAATATAGATTTCAACAGTCTTATTCAAGACCTTAAAAGACCCTATCAAATTTTGTATAACTTTCCATTTATTTTGTCTAAAATGCCTTCTTTATCCTGTTGTGTCTAAATACCTGCAGTTATGTGAATAATATCATGTTCTTGGTATCCGTGCAAAGGAAGGCTTATGATACCATTCAAGTGCATAGGCACAGTATACTCACTAACATTTACGCATCAATTTGCATACTATTTGCTTTTTCACAGAGCAAAATAATTCAACTTCCTCTTGTCCTTGGTAAAATGAGTTATATATGACTCTTATAAAACATCAAGGCTAGCGGGGGGTGGGGGGGAGAGACACCGGATTTTCAAAGGGAAATGAAGGAAGTAACCTTATCACTGTCCTCAGTAGTAATTCTGTTGGGTTTTTTTTTTTTTTTTTTTCTTCCTGATGTTTGTTTTTACTTAAATGAACTGGCCACGCTTGACATATTAGACGGCCCTGCCTAGCAGAGAATATTTTTAATAGTAATTTGCTGGAGGCATGGCTTGGGTTGTGCAGTGTCCCTGGAACTGGCAGTTTAAAATTCAGGATAGGCTGACTCATCCCTTCCACATTTGGAGGTTAAAAAAAGAAAAAAAAAATAAGGCACATCTTACAATTTACTGCATACAGATCTTTGAGGCCAGGTTGTAGATCATCTGCTCAGGCTGCAAAATTCTATCCAAATACGCAAACTGAAAACCTCAAACTTAGTTGCTGTAACTCTGACTTCCATAAGGGTCATCAGACAATCCTTTAAAATTCAGTTTCATTCCATGTCAAGCATTTCTCATGTAGAAATGATAGATGGAGCTATCAGCAAGATTTTCCTTAAAAACTACCATGTGGGTAGCATGTACATGGAATCTAGGGGATTAGAAGGACAAATGGACATGGCCTGTGATTTCAGGTTCATCATGAAAATAATAAACATATTGCAATATTGTGATTTATGAGAAATGTATTCATTCATAGGACCAAAGATACATTTCTCATACGTATTTGGTCTTCACCCATAGGTCCTGGCACACAGCTCCTCGAATCCTTGAAATTTCCTAAGTATGGAAAGTGATGTGTTAATGGGAAGACTTTTGGAAAACACCTAAGAAAAGGGATGTGGTTGTCAATGGAGCCAACCATGTGATTAGATGGTTGGAACTTTCAGTCCCACCCCCTGACTTCTGCAGAGAAGAGAGGGAGGTTGAAACAATCATCAATGATCAATCATTTAATCAAGCATGCCTATGCAATGAAGCCTCCATAAAAACCTAAAAGGAAGCAGTTCTGGGTTGGTAAACACATGGAAATGAGGGAGCATGGCATGCCTGGAGAGGTCATACAAAGTTTCATGGCCCTTTCCTCAGATCTTGCCCTACACATCTCTGCCATCTGGCTGTTCCTGAGTTATATCTTATCATAATAAACTAGTTATCTAGTAAGTGAAATATTTGTCTGAATTCTGTGAGCTGCTCTAACAAATTAATCAAACCCAAAAAGGAGGTCATGGAACCTCTAACTTGCAGCCAGTCAGTCAGAAGTAGAAGCAACAACCTGGATTTCAATTGGTGTCTGAGGTCTAAGGAGGGGGTCTAGTCTATAGCCAGTACATCAGAAGTACAGGTAACAGCCTGGGCTCTTGCATCTGAAGTGTGTACGTGTGTTGGGATGGCAGGGTGCGGGGGGTGGCTGGGCCAGGGGGCAGTCTTGTAGGACTGAACCCTTAACCTGTGGAATCTGATGCTATCTCTGGGTAAGTAGAATCAGAATTGAGTTGAATTCTTGGACACCTTTCTAGTGTCCTGTTGGTATCCAAGAACTACTTGTTGGAGGTGTCAGAGAATCCTCTATACACACATATTCGAATTTGGGTCTCAGAGCCTAGGTAAGTACGAAAAACAACAACAACAACAACAAAAAAAAACAAGAATTCAGAGAAAAGAAAAATGACTGGTTCATGAAAGACAGGATGTAAAAAGGGAGAATCTATCAAGTTGACAGATGTGGCTAGATTTTCTGCAACAAGTTCTTACTTTCATCCTCACAGCATTTGTGCACATTTCTATCTAGAAGTTTCCCAGGTAACACAGAGTTGGTATATTTCAAACTGAACTGATATTCTCCTTGTCTCCCAAATGCTCTTCTTCCTGGTATTCTTATATAGATGAATGGTGTTTCACCCACCTTAGTTACCCAAGACAAAAATGAAGGAATCATACTCTTTCTCCCCTCTTCCAATCTTCCACTAAGTCTGATTATGTCACCTTATGTCGCTCATATTTAGTCCCTCCTCCTGTGCCTACTGGCACTCTTTACTTCAAATCAGTGTCAGTCTCTTTTTCTCATCACTGCACCCCCTCTTCAGATCTTTTCAACAATCTTCTACAATGTCAGAGAACCTTTCTGAAACAAATCCAACCATTATTTTCTCACTTAACATCTTTCAATGGATCCTTCTTGCCATCAGGTTAAAGCCTAAAGGTCTTCAATGTGACAACAAGGCTCTTTGTGGACTAGTTTCTCTGATGTCTACAGATTTTCTCTACCAGTCTGTCACATGTATCTTTTATATGTGCACCATATATCCTATGTTCCAGCTCTACATAATTACTTTCAATTCCCCAGGTATGTTCTTTCAACTTTCATGCCCTGTGCACTTGCGGTCCTTCTACCTACAATGTAGATATAGCTGATGGGAGATAATTACTAACCACACAGGTTAAGGAGTCAGGCTACTCAGATTCAAGTATCACCTCCTCCATTCTCTAGCTTGGTGACCATTTGCCAATTAAACTCTGCGTGCCTTGTTTTTCTTATTTGTAAAATGGGGATGAAAACAATTTTTACCTCATAGAGCTGTGGTGAAGATTACATGAGACAATCCACATAAAGCAATGAAAACAGGACCATCAGTAACCTCTCAGTAAATGTTAGTAATAATCACCATACCTATGTGTATTAGTATTTACAGGAAGTGCTGAATTCTATGTAAGTTCGGGGAGTATTTCACAAAAATAATCAAGCAACTTGGATGCAATGTTGAGGTCTGCAGCCTGGTATCACTCACCAATGGAGGCACCTTCAGCAGCAGTGAGAAGAGCCTCTCCTCAAATCTCCCTCTGAATAGGAATGTACTGAGTCAAATTCTTCTCAAGTTCAGTTAATGTCCAGCTCCCTTCTTAAATCCCTCCCCATCTGTTCTTCATTCCATTTCAAGGCCATAACCCTTTTCTGGAAATTTTCATCAACTGATACAGCCCAACTTCATCACTCCTGCACATGGTGCAGAGTAGGCTACTGAATTTCTGGGGGAGTGGGGAGAAGTCACCAGGAACCCTGGTAAAGAAGAAGAATACAAATTTGCAGTGACCTCAATCTTTTTCAGTGGTATCAACGCAAACTTTACTACTTAGGAAAGTTTGGGTTGTGGGTTCTTTCATTTTTTGCCTTGTTTTCAAACTCTTCTTTTCTCCTGTTTCAGTCTCTGTATCCTATACACCACACCAATTCATACCTCTCCATACTAAAATCATCCTTCCTGTCAATGCTAAATGCAGCAATGTTTCCTCACTTCTCTTTTATCTGACCCTCACAACTTAATTCTAGCTACCATTAAGCTACATTTGCAGTCCCTACTTCCTCAAGCATCCATTCTCTAGTTTTCAAAAAAAATTTTTTAAGCAGGGTACACATCCAGCATGGACCCTGACACAGGGCTTGAACTCATGACCCTGAGATTGAGAGCTGAGCTGAGATCAAGAGTGAGATGCTTAACCGACTGAGCCATGCAAGTGCCCCATTCTCTAATTTTTAATTAGTATTATATAAATATAATTTTATATTCAAAATATTACATGCAAACTTTTTAAAAAGTTAAATACCACGGGAAATATTTTAATAAGAACTGCAGTCCTCCATGTCATCACTGAGTTCAGTTCCTTAAAGGCAATAATTTTAATTCTTTTAGTCATTCTTCTAGAATTTATCTCAACTGTACAGATAACACCCATGCTAATTACTATTTCAAAGTTCAACAATCTCTTGAATTCCTATATGGAAGATGAGGATGATTCTCTCCTGGTCCAAATTTTACTCCCTCATGCGCTTTCTCCAATCATAGTTTGGATAGAAATCAATATTCAGTGTTTATATTATAGTAAGTAAGTAATTGTGTTTACTGCTGGGTCATGTATCACATCATAAAATCATTTACTCTGTAATACAATGTTTTGTTTCTCTTGGAATTAATTGCCTCTTTTAAAAATCTGCATAGTTTTCTGTGTTCCTAATCCTATAAATCTCTGAGGTACAGCACATAGGATAGATAACCCATCATTTCAACTTTTTCTTTCCTCTGAAAGACCTTCCTCTGGAGCCCTCTTCCTATTCCTACTCAGACTGGTTGATGTGCAAGCCTGGTATGCAGGCATCACCCTTGTCTTCAACTTTATTTTCCTGAGAATTATCTTCACCTCTCTTATTTACTTGATCTCCTCGTTTGCGAATGTCATGCTATCTTCATTCTTGATCTATTCCCTTGATTTGTTGGACCATAAGTAATGTGAGTGATAACATTTCAATACCACGCATTTTTTGAAATACCTTTTTTCCCCTTTTTCTTTTTTTTTTGAATATTTTAATCTGAGTATAGTAGACAATATTACATTAGTTTCAGGTGTACAACATAGTGATTCAACAACTCTATGTTATGCTCTGCACATCAGTGTAGCTACCTTCTGCCACCATACAATGCTATTAAAATATCATTGACTATATCCCATATGCTGTGCCTTTTATTCCTGTGACATTCATTCCACAACCGGAAGTTTATATCTACCACTCCCTTTCACCTATTTTGCCAATCCCTCCACTTACCTCCCCTCTGGCAACCATGTTTGTTATCCGTATTTATAGGTCTGATTCTGCTTTTTGTTTCTTTTTTTTTTTTTTTTTTAGGTTCCACATCAGAGTGAAATTATATGAGATTTTTATTTCTCAGTCTCAGTTATCTCACTTAGCATAATACCTTCTAGATCCAACCATGTTGTCAAAAATGGCATGACATCATCCTTCTTTATGGCATATAATGTCCTATTGTATATCTATACCACCTTTTTCTTATCCATTTCCCTATCAATGGACACTTAGATTGATTCCATAATTTGACCAAACAATGTTGCAATGAACATAGAGGTACATATATCTTTTTAAATTAGTGTTTTCATATTCTTCAGGGAAATACCCAGTAGAATTACTGGGTTATATGGTAATTCTATTTTTAACTCTTTGAGGAAACTCCATACTGTTTCCACAGTGACTGTACCAGTTCACATTCCTTCCAACAGAGCACATAGATCTCACTTATATTCTCCCCCATCTCTTTTCCTTGAAGGTTTTTAGTCTTTGCTAACATTTTAGAGGGATTTCAGAGGAAATAAAAAGAGACATGTGAACTCAATCTTCCATGTTTAGGAAGAAGAATTCCTCTTCATTTTCAATTATGAAATCAGATTTCTATCCCTTTCTTGCCACTAAAACTGCTTTAGTAAGGATCAATAATGACATTCTGCATTCTAAGACCAATACATTGATAATTGTCTAAACCTATATATATTAAGCCTATACCTCTCTGCACATCAATATGTACAAGTGGGCTCTGGACATCACTTACAAAACTGGACTCACTGTTTCCTCTCCCTTCAAGCCATTACTACTTCCAACTCACTACTCAGGCTAAAAACTTAGGTATTTCCTCCACCTCCCTTATCCTTCCCAATCTAATAAAAAAATTCAATATGTATAATTGAACTAATGAGCTCTATATAATTGTTTCCCCTCTATCTTCAATGCTAATAATGTTTTAGTCCATTTTTTCATCAACTTACCCGAGTCATAGAAATAGTCTAAATATATTCCTTCTACCTCTAGTCTTGCACTTTCCATATTATTGCAAATGTGAGCTTTCCTAAACACAAATCTTCATGTAATTGCCTGCTGAAAAGTAATGAAACATTTTTGTTCACAAGCCATAGTAACCAAATCGAACAACTTTAAGAATTTTTTTTATTCATATGACTGAATTGCTGAAAAGGGATGCTTTCCCCCATCACAGTGGAATGAATCACAGGTTGATTCGAAACAACTTCAAAAGACTCACTAAATCAATCAAACAAACAAAAACTACAAAAGACTCAGTAGGTTTCTTCCCTGCTTTTCTTGCTGTATCAGGTTTTTAAACTACACTATGTCCACAAAACTGGAATGACAGTCATTTGCAATCTGGACTGCACATTCTACCAGCTCCGCTACCAGAGGAGCCAGGATTTCTACTCCTTTATTTCCAATTTTTAAAATCCTAAAGAAAGATACTGATGAGGCCAATTAGAGTTCATTGCCAACTCTAATAACCAGTGGGAATGGAGATGATTTCCAGCCCTCATTAGAATGAATAAGGGAGCAGTTTCCCCCAAAAAGAGTAATTATAAGGATGCTGGGCAAAAGTGGTTGTCCACTATGTAATACAGACTCCCTGGACTTGAGTCCCAGCACAACAACTCCTCAGCTATATAAAGATTTATTTATTTATTTTAGCAGGGGTTGGAGGGAGAGGGGGAGGGAGAGAGAGCAGACTCCTTGAGCAGACTCCCTGCTGAGTGTTACAAGGTGCTTGATCCCAGGACTCTGAGATCATGGACTGAGCTGAAACCAAGAGTTGGATGTTTAACTGACTGAGCCACCTAGGTGCCCCACCACGGCTATGAAACTGGGGCAAGTTAGTTACTTTCTCGATGCCTTAGTGATCTAAGATATAAAATGAGAGTAATGATAGCAATTACCTCACAAACTTGTTGATTTAATAAGTATGAAATTCTTAGAACAAACTCAGTGCCATAGTAAGTATTAAATAAATATTAGTTATGTATAAGCATATTGAATTCTTCTTACATGACAAACAAAACACATTACAACCAGGCCCCTGGCTAAATACTTCAGCATAATTTCTTATCCCATTCCTCATATTGACACTTCCAAACTCTGCTGAACAATATATATTCTCCATGCCTCTTAGCCCTTACTCATGCCGTTCTCTCTCCCTGGAATGCCTTTCCCTAATGTTGTCTGCCTATTTGCCATGTAAGCTTCAGTTCAATATTAAAATATTTATACCTTCTATATTATTTAACCAAATATTACTTCTAAATGATACAAAAAATTGTCAAATATTTATGCAAAAATATGTTATTGGGGGAAATGTTATTTGTTCCTTTTAAGACCTGAAATAGGAAGCAACCCCATTTCTTCCCCCTCTTTACTTCAGTGCTATGCTTATTTTTGCTTTCCATAGACTAAAGACTCCCACAGATGTAGCTCCAGCCCAGAATGAACTCTCGGACATTGAACAAATTATTACATTCTGCACTCAACCTCCATGTTTATGACTCAAAAGCCTCTCAAACTCAATATCCAAGGCTGAACTCAATCTTCCTACTATAACTGCTTCTTCTCTGCCTGTACTTATTTTAGTAAATGGAATCAACCTCGCAGTCATTCCTGCCACTCTGACTATCCACTTCATTAACAAACTTACGGGCATCTCTCAGCACAGTCCCCCATTACCCCTTCTACTTCTATTCCCTTAATTCATGACTAGTGTTACAGCCAGAGGGATCATTTTGAAAGCAACCCTACTGTGTTTCTCCTTTGCTTAAAAGTAGTCATTAGCTTTCCTTTGTCTTTAAGGCAAAGTTCAATATTCTTACCCTGGCATGTTAAGTCTTTATGATCGGGACCCTGCCTACTTTTCCATCTTTATCTTAAGCCTTTCTTGTCCTCATCAAGAAGGAGACTAGTCTGACTTATTCAGATTCCTCCAATGTGCCAAGCAGCTTCCTGATGTGTGGTCCTTACTCATGGTCTTCTTTTTGCCTTAAACACTCCTCTGCACTTCCTAAAGCATATAAATCCATCTATCCTTCCAGTCCCAGCTTAAATGTCACATGAAATTATACCTGATTCCCCACATTAGGAATGTCCTTCCCATTTTTATCGCATCCTATTCTTCATTTTCATGCTAGGTCAGAATTTTAATTAATAATCTTTTAAGTAATTCCTTGCTTTCCTTTCTTCTCCATTTTCTCATAAATTCCTCAAAGGCAGAGGTTTTGTCTTGTTTATAGCTAAATCCACATTTCTTTGCAGAATATCTCTCACATAATTGGTACACAATAAATATGAATAGGTGAAATGGCTATTAGGTAAGTAGGTAAGTAGGTAAGTAGTTTATAGTAAATTCTTACAATGTAGTATTCTATAGCTGTGAAAATAAATACAGTAAAAAGTGTGGATGTATCAAAATGCAAACCAGAACTATAGTGAAAAATGCAAAATACAAATTATAAACATGGTCCTCTAATTCTGTAAAACTGCACAGAAGATATGTGGTAGGCAGAAAAATGATCCCCTCCCCACAGATGTCCACATTCTAATCCCTGGAACCCACGAATATGTTAGATTACATGGGAAAGGGGAAATTAAAGTTGCTAATCAGCTGACTTTAAAGTAGGGAGATTATCCTGGACACATGTAGTCACAAGCGTCTTTTAAATTTGAGAGGTGAAGCAGAAGAGTCAGAGTCAGAGTGCAACAGGATGGGAGAGACTCAATCAGCCACTGCTGGTTTTGAAGACAGAAGGAAAGCACAAGTCAAGGACTGTGGACAGCCTCTAGAAGCTGAAAAAATCACGGAAAGAAATTGTCCCAGAGACATCAGGAAAAATGCATTAATATTACCTCAATGAGACCCATTTTGGACTTCTAGAATTCTTCTACAATTCTTCCAGAGTTATAAGATAAAATATTTTTGGATTTTAAGCCATTAGTTTGCAGTAGCTATTTCGTTATAGCAGCAATGGGAAGCTAATACAATAGGATATTTGTGTACAGGAGACTTTACTTCTTTTTTTTTCTTTTCTTTTCAAATTTTGTGTGGTTTGCAGGCAAGCTCTCTGCAACTTCTACTTTCTCTGCCTTCAGTCCTATCTTACCAGTATAGTTGCAGCACTGCACTTCAGATTGCCTTATTTCAACTCAACACATGAGATTAAAAAACAAACAAACAAAAAACCTGAAGAAATTATCTGGCTCACAAATGCAAGCATTTTCCCCCCAAAACCATGTTAAGTGAAAATGTAGACAGAAAACATTCAGAGAAATTTCATAATTTTTCTTGCTAAAATGATGAATGAATAAATTTTCATCAGTTACATTAATATTACAAAAGGACTTTAGAAAATATCTGTATAGCCTGATGACTTTTAGCACTGAAAGACAGAAATAGTTCCCAGGATATTATTATCCTTTTACTATTTTAACGTTTTCTTACACCTTTATAGCTGTAATAAAAACAAGCCCTGGATTTTGGAATCTGGGAAGCATGTTGTAGTTGTTGAATGGGAAAGAAAAGGGAAATCCTCAATGATTTTTTTTTTAAATATACCAGCATCTCCTAGATGCTTAAACTGTCTTGAAATATACTATGCAAATAAAATACACATGACACCTCATAAAATTTTATATTGAGGGAAGTTGGAAGAGAGCAAAGTCCTCAAGGATAATGAATTTACTTACAAGATTAGAAAGTACACTCTAGAATCATACATTCAACAATATCATTATCAGTTCTATCATATTTTGAGTGCAGGATAAATTGACCTTTGAAAGATGTGGAATTTAAATTAGCATAAAACAAACTTTATTCATAAAATTGACATGAAAGAAGAATTTTTAAAGAGAAATATAAAACATTTTCAATCACATGAATGTTACGTTCTCAAATAATTCATACAATTACTTTCCTAAAGACTTTTCCAGTTATTTCCTTGTGAATAAACAGATTAAGAATCTGTTTTTGTTTCTGCAGATGCCCAAATCCCTGAAACTTCATAGATTTCATATTGAAACCATATGAAAACCTGTCACTGAGCATAGGAAATTACCTAGAGAGAACAGCAAGAGTAAAGGGGAAGATGTACTACAAAGCACTCATAGGAGCTGGTTTCATTTCCCTCTAGCACCTTCTGGTGGCAATCACAGTGTATTGCTGATTCCTATAGCACTGACAGGAAGAATTTACTACAAATATTGTTTAACACTTCAAGTATTACTCAATATCTTCATTCCTCCCCAAAACAGCCTAAATACATTTTTAACTTTCTCTGTAGTTCTGGCTATGCATTCATAATATGAACATATCCCAAAGGATAACTTTAACATTTCCTTCCAAAATTGAACATCTTTGATCTAGTTTTCGTGCAGGCACCATGAATTTTTTCAATCTCTCTTCTTAAAAGAAAAAAAAAATTGGGAAAAGGTAGGATCAAATATGACAAGACTATAGACAAATATACAAGCACCTATATATAGGGCCTCAGTCTGGATTATATATAAAAGAAATAATTAAAAAATATGCCCAACTTTTCCTCATTAGACTGAGAATGTAGTATTATTTAGTGTCAGTGATATCTAACATTTCTTGAGATCTTACATGAATACTTGGAATAATGTTAAAATATGTCATATACATGATCTCATCTGATTACACAGTAAGATAATGAGATAAGTGCTACTATCTTCATTCAATGTATACCAAAAAGGAATACTTTATTTGGAGTATTTTTAAATAACAAAGAGAAAAACTTAAAAGACAAATAAGCACTTTCACATTCAATCAATAAATGAATGGATAGATGTATTCATTACTTAAAGTCATGTATATATCTAGGACCAAACACTGGGAATCTAACATGAAAAACACCCATCGTTATATTGAAAGCACTCACTGTGTGAGTTGCTAAAGGCGGGTATGAAACAATTAAAATATCATGGGAACTGTTGTGACAAAGATATATGTATAAAACATTAGGACTGCCAAGAAGATAAGCCCTTAATGTGTATGAAGATGCAGAAAGAGCATCAGCTAGTTAGTGATCAGAATTTGCCCATTAATCCTCTATTTCCATGATCCTAGAGCAACCAAGGAATGATAATTTGGCTTTGTACTTGGACGTCCTCTGGTGATAAGATGCATGAGCAAGAAGATTCAAAACCTTCACTGCATCTGTCATCATTTGAAATGTGAAATTTATTTACATAAAGTGGACAGAGATAATTTCTATCTTGTTTGTTATTGATTTCCCAACAGCCAACAGAGTGCTGGGCACATAGTGCAACTTGCTAAATATTTCAGTGACTCCACATGGCCTAAGCATCCTGCCAGCCTCCTTAAGGACCTCTCCTCATCACTATCACTCAGCACAACACTATCCTGTATATATATCAACATGTTCAATACTTGCTGATACCACTAAATGTGACAACTGAGTGGCATGATTCTGTAAAAGTGAAAGGCTAAGGCATACAGTGATCTACTCCTCAGTTTACTTTACTGATAGGCATTGTAATAAGAGGCAGGGCTAGGTAAAGGAAGGGGACTGTGGGAAGAGGGTTTTGTCTATCACTCCAGCTCCCAAGAGGGCAGAGACCGTGCCATTGTCACTGCTGCATCCTAGTACCCTGCTCAGTGTTTGGCATATGGTAGACAGACAGATAACTGTTGAAGAATAGAAAGCAATATAGAAAGCAATGTTCCTATATTCAGTCATAGCAGAAAGACTGTATACATTCATCTGGACCCAGCCTCATGGAGGCTTATGCCAAGTGTGCATGGCAAAGCAGGAGAAAAAGAGCAATGATTTCTTAAGTCAAAAAACTGAACTTCATGAGTAAGGTTTTGGCTAGAAAATTGCTATCCCCGTAAACATGTCATGACTTCCAAGGAACATGACAAAATTTCTATCAATAATGCCATAAGATAAATATTTGGCTTAATTCAGAAATAGTTCAGATCATTCTTTTATTTAAACCATTTCCCCATATAAACAAAGCATGGAAATAGCCTGGATGCTCTTCAAAAGACTCTAAAGAACTCAACGACCCATATAATAACATTATTTAACAAAATTTCTCCCAGACTATAGCAAAATAGTTTTCATTTTTTTCCATTACTGCAATTTATGTGTAATATGAATACTGCCCATTTGAAAAAAAAAAAAAAAGAAGAAAAGAAAAATCTCATAGGCCTTTAGTAATCAAAAGTTATTGCTAAACAGCATTACCAGCATAATGCTATGTAGAAGCAATGGTTTAAATGTCAAAATTCTGAAAGCTATCACATACCACTTTGACATTTTTATACTACCTGGTGCTTTAACATATAAATACACAGCACGTACTTTTTTTAAAAAAAGGTACAAGTATATTAATTACAGGAAGTCTTGAATCCCCTTTTTTTCTGAACAAAGGATGTTTATAATTCCCATCAAATGAACTATGTCAGTCATAGGCCAGTACACAGTGTAGAAAAATACTACCAAAAAGGACTGAAATAATCTTGATGTCTTTAATTTGCTACAGAAATCTCACTCATAAAATAAAACGAGGATACACAAAAATATGCATCATGTTGAAAGCGTTGTTTGTGGGCTACATCGTTGCTTTCTTCAGTGCAAACATTTGAACATTTGCCCAGCAGAAAACTGAGCTAGGTTTCGGTTCCTTTCAAAGCACAGAACACATGGTATATGGCAATTATTGGCACAGTGTAAAATCATGATTCTTTCAGGTGTGCTATTCTTCCATTTCTTGCCCAAGGGCCACTAGGACAATGCAGCAGTTTTCAGGCCTGGTTTGGATTGGCTGTCCCGAATCACAAAAGCCTACTAGAGACTTTTCCTTCAATTAATAGACTTTGGGATCTTAAGTAAAGGAAAAAGTATTTTACTCCACACAAATCAGATAATAAACTGCTTTACATCCCTTGAGGAAATGTACTAATCTACATTCCTATACAGCACTTTCCAAAAATGGGTATGTAGGGGCTAATATGGCTTCAGCATTTCAGATCTTCAGTATGATGTTTAATTATCTTACTATAAAGGACAAATAAAAAGAATTACTGATTTAGCAAAGATGAACAAGTAACTAAAGCTACTCTTTTTTACTTTTGATTCAATGCTTCATGTTTTTATATCCACGTTACTTATTTATAACTACCTCTAATTTAAATGGAAACTGTCCACCTAAGTTATGAATTCTAGGATTTAACATATCTGAAGTGGATACAGATGCATTCATATATGTGTGGGAATTTAGCTAAATATAAAGAGGAGGTACAATGAAATTTTAATTACCCAGAATTTGAAGTAAACTTGAATGTTTTTGCAATGTTAACACTGAGGGAAAAGTAGCTGCTGTCAAAATGAACTAATTGTATGAATTAGGTTGGGAAAAAAATCCACATATTCAAGTTATATCCTACAGTCATTACAATCCTACAATCAATACAATCATTTGGTGTTTTTATACCCTTACAATGTATTTACAAAGGTACTGATGAATATTTGACTAGTGTTCAAATTTTACAAACAAAAGAATGAGGTTTCAGAGACGAAAAGGGACTGTTCCTTGCTACCCAGTTTAGAGTGGATCCGCTGGGTCAGGTACTCTTATTTTATTAGGAAAAACAAAATAAAATAAAAAACAAACAAATAAAGAAAACACCTACCTTTAAATCAGACTCAGACCATACTACTGAGCTCATACAAATACAGAATACTATAATAACAGTGCTGCATGAATCACTATTAACTCTGGTAGAGAAGTTAAAAGACAAAAGTATAAAAAGTAACTATAACAATAAAATTGTATTAATGGATATACAATATATAAAGATGTAATCTGTGACATCAATAACGTAAAGTGTACGTAGGGGAAGGAGTAAAAAAAAAGCAGTTTTTATATGAGATTAAACTTAAGTTGTTATATGCCTGAAAAAGATTTTTAAACCTATAAAATAATTTATGTAAACCCCATGGCAATCACGGAGAAAATATCTGTAGAAGATACACAAAAGAAAATGAAAATGGTATCAAAGCGTATCACTTCAAAAAAAAAATTAAAAAAAAAATTTTTAAATCAACAAAAATGTCTCAAAAGAATTACAAGACACAAAACAATTAGCAAACTAGCAGATCCATACACATCAGTAATTAAACACAATGGATTAAACTTGTCAAACAAAACACACAGAAGGGCTGACTCAATTAAAAAAAAAAGATACATTTTTTTGCCTTCTATAAGAGACCCACTTTAGATTTAAGGGCACATGTAAGCTAAAAGTGAAAGGATGGAAAAAGGCCTATCCAAATGCTAACCAAAAGAAATCTGGGATAACCAACTTATATCAGACAAATAAACTTTAAATAAACAATGTCCTGAGATAAAGAAGCACATTATAAAAAGAGAACAAAGTCAATTCAAAAGGCAGATATATCAACTATAAGTACATATGGGCCCAATATCAGAGCAACCACACAAATAAAGCAAACACTAACAGAACTGAGGATAGAAAAAGACAGCAACACAATAATAGTAGGAGATTGCAGTACCTCACTTTCAATAATAAATAGAATATCCAAACAGAAGATCAATAAGGAAATAGGATATAAACAACACTATAAAAGAAATGTACCTCATAAACATATATAGAACATCTATACAGTAGCAGCAGAATACCCATTCTTCTAAAATGCACATGAAACATTCTCCAGGATAGACACGTTAGGTCACAAAACAAGTCTTAACAGATTTACGAATTTTAAAATTATATCAAATATCTTTTCTGATGATAATGGAATGAAACTAGAAATTAATTCTAGAAAGAAAACTGGAAAATTTACAGATTTATGAAAATTTAACGCACTCTCGAACAAATGATTCAAAAGGAAATCAAAAGGGAAATCAGAAAGTAATTGACATAAATGAAAATAATATGAAAGCACAAATTACCAAAACGTTAGGATAAAACAACAACAAAATCATGAAGAGGGTATCTTTACAATCATGCCATTCTAAACTGGCAAATAGTTACGTTAAAAAAGAAGAGAGATCTCAAATAAACAGCCTAATTTTATACCTCAAGAAACTAAAGAAAGAAAATCACACTAAGCTTAAAGTTAACAGAAGAAAGGGAAAAATAATATTTGGGCAGAAATAAAATACAGACTCGAAAAAAACCCAACAGAACTAAGAATAGGTTTTTTGAAAAGATAGACAAAATTGACAAATCTTTACCTAAAATAACTAGACAAAAAGGGAGAAGATTCAAATAAGTAAAATCATAATGAGGAGATATAACTGATGCCACAGAACTAAAATGAATTATAAAAGACTACTATGAACAGTCACATGCCAAAAAAATTAGATAACCAAAAATTGAACAGTAGAAATAAGTTTTTGAAAAATACAATGTATAAAGAACTAAGTCACGAAGAAATGGAAAATCTGACAGATAGATAACTGTGTATAGTTAAATAGCAAGGAGATTGTAAACAGTGAGGAGATTCATCAAAGAAAAAACCATGACCAATGGCTTCACTGGTGAATTCTACCCAACATTTTAAGATGAATTAAGGCCAATTCTTCTCAATCTCTTCCAGAAAAATGAAAAGGAAGGAATAATTCCAAAGATATTTTATGAAGACAGAATTACCCTGATAATGAAGCTAAACAAAGACACAAGAAACAAAACAAAATCCCAAAATAGCCAAACATTCCTGATGAATATATATGCAAAATACTAAAAAAAAAAAAAAAAAAAAAATACTAGCAAACCAACTTTGACAGCATATTAAGAGAATCATACACCTTGACCAAGTGGAATTTATCCCTGTGAGGCAAAGATAGTTCAACATATGGAAATTAACCACATTAAAGAACAAAAGATAAAAATTACATGATCATCTCAATAAATGCAGAAAAAGTGTTTGACAAAATACAACAACCTTTCATGACAAAAACACTCAACAAACTAGGACAGGAAAGAAATTAACTCAACATAGTAGAGGCCATATATAAAAAGCCCACAACTAATACACTAAGTAGTGAGAAACTGACAGCTTTTCCTCTAAGATCAGGAACAAACAACTCTCACCACTTCTATTTAAGAGTACTATAAGTCTTAGCCAAAGGAATTAGGAAAGAAAAGGAAATGAATGGTATCCAAATTGGAAATGAATTCATAAGACCTGTTTGCAAATGACATTACCTTAGATGTAGAAAGCCACAAAGATTTTACATGCTCAAACCTTTTTTTTTTAATTTTTTAAATTATATTATGTTAGTCACCATACAGTACATCCCTGGTTTTTGATGTAAAGTTTGATGATTCATTAGTTGCGTATAACACCCAGTGCAGCATGCAATACGAGCCCTCCTTACTACCCATCACCAGCCTATCCCATTTCCCCACCCCCCTCCCCTCTGAAGCCCTCAGTTTGTTTCTCATAGTCCATAGTCTCTCATGTTTCATTCCCCCTTCTGATTACCCCCCCTTTCTTTATCCCTTTCTTCTTCTACCAATCTTCCTAGTTCTTATGTTCTATAGATGAGAGAAATCATATGATAATTGTCTTTCTCTGCTTGACTTATTTCACTTAGCATTATCTCCTCCAGTGCCGTCCATGTTGCAGCAAATGTTGAGAACTCGTTCTTTCTGATGCTGAGTAATACTCTCCATTGTATATATGGACCACATCTTCTTAATCCAGTCATCTGTTGAAGGGCATCTCGGTTCCTTCCACGATTTAGCTATTGTGGACAATGCTGCTATGAACATTGGGGTGCATATGGCCCTTCTCTTCACTACGTCTGTATCTTTGGGGTAAATACCCAGTAGTGCAATGGCTGGGTCATAGGGTAGCTCAATTTTTAACTTTTTAAGGGACCTCCACACTGTTTTCCAGAGTGGCTGTACCAACTTGCATTCCCACCAACAATGTAGGAGGGATCCCCTTTCTCCACATCCTCTCCAGCAATTGTTGTTTCTTGCCTTGTCAATTTTTGCCATTCTAACTGGCGTAAGGTAGTATCTTAGTGTGGTTTTGATTTGAATTTCCCTGATGGCTAATGATTTTGAACATTTTTTCATGTGTCTGTTAGCCATTTCTATGTCATCATTGGAAAAGTGTCTGTTCATACATTCTGCCCATTTTATGATTTGTTTATCTTTTTCTTGCGTATTGAGTTTGAGAAGTTCTTTGTAGATCTTGGATATGAGTCTTTTATCTGTAGCATCATTTGCAAATATATTCTCCCATTCCGTGGGCTGCCTCTTAGTTTTTTTGACTATTTCCTTGGCAGTGCAGAAGCTTTTAATCTTGATGAAGTCCCACAAGTTCATTTTATCTTTTGTTTCTCTTGCCTTTGGAGATGTGTCATGAAAAAGGTTGCTTTGGCCAATGTCATAGAGGTTGCTGCCTATGTTCTCCTCTAGGATTTTGATGGATTCCTGTCTCACATCGAGGTCTTTCATCCATTTGGAGTTTATCTTTGTGTATGGTGTTAGAGAATGGTCAAGTTTCATTCTTTTGCATGTAGCTGTCCAATTTGCCCAGCACCATTTATTGAAGAGACTGTCTTTTTTCCACCAGATGTTTTTTCCTGCTTTATCAAAGATTAGTTGCCCAAAGAGCCGAGGGTCCATTTCTGCGTTCTCTATTCTGTTCCATTGGTCTATGTGTCTGTTTTTGTGCCACTACCATGCTGTCTTTGTGATCACAGCTTTGTAGTACAGCTCGAAATCCGGCATTGTGATGCCCCCAGCATTGTTTTTCCTTTTCAACAGTTCCTTGGCAATTCGGGGCCTTTTCTGGTTCCATACAAATTTAAGGACTATTTGTTCCAATTCTTTGAAAAATGTCATCAGTATTTTGATCGGGATAGCATTGAAAGTGTAGATTGCTCTGGGTAGCATGGACATTTTAACTATGCTAATTCTTCCAATCCATGAGCATGGAATATTTTTCCATCTTTTTGTGTCTTCAATGTCTTTCAAGAGTGATTTATAGTTTCTAGAATATAGGTCCTTTATGTCTCTGGTTAAGTTAATTTCAAGGTAAAATATGGTTTTTAGTGCTATTTTAAATGGGATGGATTCCCTAATTTCTCTGTCTTCAGTCTCATTATTTGAGTATAGAAATGCAACTGATTTCTGAGCATTGATTTTGTATCCCGCCACATTACTGAATTTCTCTTTAACTTCTAATACTTTGGGAGTGGATTCTTTAGGGTTTTCCATATAGAGTATCATGTCATCTGAGAAGAGAGACATTTTGACTTCTTCTTTGCCAATTTGGATACCTTTTATCCCTTTTTGTTGACTGATTGCTGTTGCAAGGACTTCTAGTACTATGTTGAATAATAGTGGTGAGAGTGGGCATCCTTGTCGTGTTCCTGATCTTAAGGGAAAGGCTTCCAGCTTTTCCCCATTGAGAATGATATTTGCTGTAGGCTTTTCATAGATGGTCTTTATGAGATTGAGGAATATACCATCTGTCCCTACACTCTGAAGGGTTTTAATCAGGAAAGGATGCTGTATTTTGTCAAATGCTTTTTCTCCATCAATTGAGAGGATCATATGGTTCCTGAGTCTTTTCTTATTGATATGATGTATCACGCTGATCAATTTGTGAATGTTGAATCACGCTTGCATCCCAGGGATGAATCCCACTAGGTCATGATGGATAATCCTTTTAATGTACTTTTAATGTTGAATTCTATTAGCAAGGATCTTGTTGAGGATTTTGGTGTCCATATTCATTAGGGAAATCAGTCTGTAATTCCCCTTTTAGATGGGGTCTTTGCCTGGTTTGGGGATCAAGGTAATATTGGCCTCATAGAATGAATTTGGTAGCTTTCCTTCTGTTTCTATTTTTTGAAATAGCTTTACAAGAATAGGTATTATTTCTTTTTTAAATGTTTGGTAGACTTTCCCAGGAAAACCGTCCGGGCCTGGAGTTTTGTTTTTTGGAAGGTTGTTTATCACTGTTTCAATCTCTTCATAATAAATTGGCCTGTTTAAAAAATCAATTTCTTCCTGTTTCAGTCTTGGTAGTATATAGGTTTCTAGGAAGTCCTCCTTCTCTTCCAGATTGCTTAATTTATTGGCATAAAGCTGTTGATGAAAGTTTCTAATAATCCTTCCAATTTCATTGGTGTTGGTTGTTCATCGGTGTTTGTGTTGGTTCTCCTTTTTCATTAATAATTTTATGAATTTGGGTCTTTTCTCTATTCTTTTGGATAAGTCTTGCCAGTGGTTTGTCAATTTTATTAATTCTTTCAAAGAACTAGCTTCTAGTTCTGTTGATCTGCTCTACTGTACTCCTGGTTTCTAATTCATTGATTTCTGCTCTAATCTTGGTCAACTGCTTCTTCGTGTGTGGATTAGGCCTGTCCCTCTGTTGCTGTTCCAGCTTCTTGAGGTGAGAATATAAAAACTGCATTTAGATTTTTCTATTCTTTGAGTGAGGCCTAGATGGCTATGTATTTCCCCCTTAGGACTGCCTTTGCAGTATCCCATAGGTTATGGACCGTTGTGTTTTCATTCTTGTTGGTCTCCATAAATTGTTTAAATTGATTTTTGATTTCCTGGTTTATCGAGTCATTCTTGAGCAGGATGGTTCTTAGTCTCCAAGTGTTTGGGTTTCTTCCAAATTTTTCCTTGTGGTTGAGTTCCAATTTCAAAGCGTTGTGGTCTGAGAATATGCAGGGGATAATTTCAGTCTTTTGGTATCGGTTGAGACCTGTTTTGTGACACAGAACATGGTCTATTCTTGAGAATGTTCCATGGGCATTAGAATAGAATGAGTATTCTTTGGTTCTGGGGTGTAGTGTTCTATATATACCTATGAGGTCCAACTCGTCGAGTATGGCATTCAAAGCTCTTGTTTCTTTGCTGATTTCTTGCTTAGGTGATCTATCTATTGCTTATAGTGGAGTGTTGAGGTCCCCTACTATTAACGTATTTTTATCTATATGTCTCTTTATTGTGGTTAAGAGTTGGCTTCTGTATCTTGCTGCTCCCCTGTTGGGGGCATATATATTTATAATTGTCATATCCACTTGTTGGACACATCCTTTAAGAATAATATAGTGCCCTTCTGCGTCTCTAACTATAGTCTTTAGTTTAAAATCCAATCTGTCTGATATGAGAATTGATACCCCAGCTTTATTTTGAGGTCCGTTGGCATGAGAGATGGTATTCCATCCCTTTACTTTCAGTCTGAATGTATCTTTAGGTTCAAAATGAGTCTCTTGTAGACAGCAAATGGATGGGTCATGTCTTTTTATCTAATCTGCAACCCTGTGGCGTTTTATGGGGGCATTTAAGCCGTTTACATTGAGACTGATTATTGAAAGATATGATTTTAATGATGCCATGTTGCCAGTAAAGTCTTTGTTTCTATTGATTGTGACTTTTTGTTCTGTATCACTCTTGGGGCCTTTTTACTTTTATAGAACCCCCCCTTAATATCTCCTGTAGGGCTGGTTTCAGGCTTATGATATTGGTCAATGACTGGCGATTCTGGAAGGTCTTTATTTCTCCATCAATTCTGAATGACAGCCTTGCTGGATAAAGGATCCTTGGCTGCATGTTTTTCTCTGAAAGAGCTTTAAAAATGCCCCCCCAACCCTTTCTCTCATTCCAGGTCTGTGTAGACAGATCTGACATAATTCTGATACCTTTGCCTTGGTACGTGAGAAATTTCTTTGCCCTGGCCGCTTTCAATACTGTATCCTTGGATCTAATACTTGCGAATTGCACTATGACGTGACGTGGCGTAGGTTTGTCATGGGTGAGCTTGTTAGGGGTCCTCTCTGCCTCTTGGACACGAATGTTTGTTTCCTTTGCTAGACTAGGGAAGTTTTCAGCTACAATTTGTTCAAATATCTCTTCTAGACCTCTGCTTTTCTCTACCCCCTCAGGGATGCCGATGATTCTGACATTGGAATGTTTCATTGAGTCAGTAATCTCCCGTAACCTACATTCTTGAGAATGGATTTTTTTTAGCCCAGATTCTATTTTGGCTTTCTCTTCTACTAACAAATTCTCCAATTCGCTGATACGTTCTTCTGCCTCATTCACCCTGGCCGTCAGAGCCTCTAGTTTTGACTGCATTTGGCTCATAGAATTTTTAATTTCTGCCAGATTTGCTCTCATTTCCGCCCTTAGAGATTCTATATTCTCATTAACATTTCATTAATACTTTTTTCAAGTCTACACATCACCTTGACCATTGTTACTCTGAATTCCATTTCTAATAATTTGGTTATATCCATATCCATTAGTTCTGTGGCAGAGGTACAGACTCGGTGTCTTTTCTTTGCTGGGGGTATTTCTCCTTCTCGTCATTCTGATGAGGAGAGGTTACAGGGTTGTCCAGAGCCCAAATTATTGACCGGGACCCAGGCAGTGCACACTTGTTTTATAGGGACCTTAAGGATGTGGGCTTCTTGATTTTTCAGCCTGCCTTCTGGGGGAGGGGCCTGCCACGCCGATACTCAGGCAACCCTGTTTGGGTAGACTCTCCGTGTCCCCTGAGAGGGGAGATGGAGATGGGCACACTGTGAGCCGGTCTTTCCAGGCTTTTGTTCTCTGGCGGCTTTCCCTGGCTGTTTGCTGTGCCTCTTCTGAGAGTCAGAGCAGCAGTGGCCGAATCTCAGCCTCTGTCTCAGAACAGAGGGATCCTGGACCATTCTCCACTGATGTTCTGGCCACTTTAACTCTGTTTCTGTTGGTGCTGCTCAACCCTGCAGCGTCCCGGGATATGCGCCCCATGTCTGGCGTCCCAGCCCTCACTTCCAGGGCCGGCGCATCTCTGTCCTTTGTGTTTCTAACACCACCAGCCGCCAGCTGACCCCGTGCTCCTGGAGCTCCCGGTCTCAGTCTGGTTCCAGTGAGCACACCGGAGCTCTGTTTCATCTGGTGGTGCATACTCCCCAGCTCACGGTCTCAGTCTGCTCTCTCGCGGGTGCCGGTCCCCGAGTCTGCCCACTCCCCCGTGCAGGTGGCTACTGCTTCCCACGCCCAAATGCGGCAGCTCCCTACCCCTTCCGTTTATCTTTCAATATCTGTGCGCAGTTTCACAGCTCCCCACTTTGTACCTCAATACTCAGCACTGGAGATGTTCATTTGTAGAGATCCAGATGTATCTTCCTGCATCTCAGGCTGATTCCGTGGATGTTCAGGCTGGTCTGGTACCTATCCAGCTCGACTCAGGAGACCGGCTGAAAAAGGGGTCCCCTACTCCTCCGCCATCTTAACCTCCTCCTCCTCAAACTCTTATAACTAAAAGCAAATTCAGTAAAGTTGCAGGATACATAATTAACATACAAAAATCATTTGCCTATTTATACCTTGACAACAAACAATCTGTAAATAAAATTATGGAAATAATCCCATTTACAGTAGCATCAAAAAGAATAAAATACCCAGGAATAAAAATCAAGGAGGCAAAAGACTTATCTACTGAAAACTATAAAACACTGATGAAAGAAATTAAAGAAAAAACAAATAAATGGAAAGACAACCTGTATTCATGCATCGGAAGACTTACATTTTTAAAGGTTTTATTTATTTATTTGAGAGAGAGAGAGCATGGGGGGTGAGGGGCAGAGGGAAAAGCAGGCTCTGCACTGAGCAGGGAGCTTGACGTGAGGCTTGATCCCAGGACCCTGGGATTATGAACTAAGCTGAAGGAAGACGTTTAACTGACTGAGCCACCCAGGCGCCCCTGGAAGACTTATTGTTAAAATGCTCACAATACCCAAAGTGATCTACAGAGTCAATGCAATCCCCATAAATCTCAATGGCATTTTTTTGTCAAAATAGAATTTAAAAAATCCTAAAATTAATATGGAACCACAAAACACCCTGAATAGCCAAAACAATTTTGAGACAGAAGAATAAAGCTGAAGGCCTCAGACATTCTGACTTCAAAACATAGTACAAAACTTCAGTAATCAAAAGAGTATGGTACTGGCATAAAGACAAACATATAGACCAATGCAACAGAGTAGAGAACCCCGAAATATACCCACACATATTTGGTCAAATGATCTTTGATAAGGGTGCCAAGACTACATTGGGGAAAGTATGGTCTCTTCAAAAAATGGTGTTGAGAAAACTAGATATTCACATGTAAGAAAATAAAACTGGATTCTCACACCATACATGAAAATGAACTCAAAATGGGTTAATGGCTTAAACTTAAGACCTAAGACCATAAAAATCCTAAAAGAAAACATAGTAAAAAAGCTTTTTAAGATTGGTCAGAACATAACATTGAAATGATTTCTTGGATATGACATCAAAAGCATAAGCAATTAAAGCAAAAATAGACAAATGGGACTACATTAAACTGAAAATCTTCTGCACTGCAAAGAAAACAAGCAAGAGAGTACAAAGCAATCTATGGAATGGGAGAAAATACTTGCAAACTATGTATCTGTCACAGGCTTTAATATCCAAAATATATAAGGAGTACCTACAAAGCAATAGTAAATAAACAAATAACCCTACTAATAAATGGACAAATGACTGAATAGATATTTCTCCAAAGAAGACATACAAATGACCAATCTGTATATCAAATATGCTCAACATCACTAATAACCAGGGAAATGCAAATCAAAATCACAATGAGCTATCACTTCATACCTGTTAGGATGGCCATTGTGAAAGAAAGAAAGAAAGAAAGAAAGAAAGAAAGAAAGAAAGAAAGAAAGAAAGAAAGAAAGAAAGAAAGAAAGAAAGAAAGAAAGAAAGAAAGAAAGAAAGAAAGAAAGAAAGAAAAGAAAAGAAAAGAAAAGAAAAGAAAAGAAAAGAAAAGAAAAGAAAAGAAAGAAAAAAAAAGAAAGAAAGAAAAAGAAAAAAGGAAATAGCAAATGTTGATGAAGATATGAAGAAACTGGAATCCTGTGCACTGTGGTAATGCAAAATAGTGCAACAACTTGGAAAATAGTACAGCATGTCCCTTAAAATTTTAAGAAAAACAGAACTGCCATATGACCCAGCAATCTCACTTCTGGGGGTATTTATCCAAAAAACATTGAAAACAGGCTCTCAGAGAGATACTCGCACTCCCATATTTATTGCACCATTATTCACAACCTCCATGAAATAGAAACAAACTAAATGTCCATTAGTAGATGAATGGATAAGGAAAATATGATATACACATACAATGGAATATTATTCAGCCTTAAAAAAGAAGGGAATCTTGACTTGTGCTATAATATGGATGGACCTTGAGGAAATTATGCTAAATGGAATAAACCAGTCACAGAATGACATATACTGTATAGTTCAACTTACATGAGGTGTCTAAGGTAGTCAAACTCACACAAGCAGGAAACGGATTGGTGGTTGACAAGGGCTAGGGGAAGAGGGTAATTGGGAGTTGCTGTTCAATGCGTATAGAGTTTTAGTCTTTCAAGATGAGAAAGTTCTAGAGATCTGTTGTACTATAATGTGTGTAGAGTGAATACCATACTACAGTTAAAAATTTTTAAATTTAAGAGGGTAGATTGCATGTTACATGTTTTTACTACAATTTTTTAAAAAGCATAAAATTTAGAGACATTCAATAACTCCTTACATCCACACATATTCATACATTCATGCACAGACATGTGTTTAACTGTCAGCAAGCTGCATAAAACAGTTGCTTTAGTCGTTACTATAGTGACTTTTTATAATACATCTAATAGGCATTTTCCTAAAAGCCTTGCTCTATTAAGATTTCTGCTGTCAACATAGGTGTCTAAACTGTTACACAGATGGAGTCTGTTTCATGCATATCTCATTTAATATTCATCAAAGCCTAGTGAGGTGATAATTGTATAGCCCTTTTTACAGGTAAGGAAATTACGGCATAGAATTGTCTAGTAAAGAGATAATAAGTAGTATGGCTTAGATTTAAATTAGATCTGTTGAGAAGTCAAGGGTTCTATCCATGATTTTAGTCCATGAGAAGAATTGGGCAATGTGAGAATTTGATTTGTTACTATGTGATCCTGGGAAAAAAATAATCTCACTTTCACTTCTATATTTCCAGCTCATAAAATGTAATACATGAACTTAGTTATTTATATGATAAGAATATAAAACATTTTTTTGTTTTTTCATCACCTTTATTTTCTTTTTTTTTTTTTTAATTTAAAATCAATTAGCCAAAATACAGTACATCATTAGTTTTTGGTGTAGTGTTCAATGGTCCATTAGTTGTGTATAACACCCAGTGCTCATCACATCATATACCTTCCTTAACAGCTAACCCTTTGAAAATATTAAAAAAACACAAGAATTTGTGATTGTTTTATTTGCACAATATGCTTTGTACAATCCTATACTATGTATATTACTTATTATTAATAATTTCTCCCTCATTACACAAGTTGCTTGAGAACAAGAACATTTTTTACCCATTCTTTTTCTTTGAGGTGTAAGTACAGTGTTACACATAATTTTGTTTTAATATACTTTCAAATAAACATTTTATATAATGTACATCTTTCTATAAACAATTTACTACCTAAATTAAAATTCTCTATCATTGGGAAAGTGATATATCATTTTTCCAATGACATCCAGTATTTATGAATCTGTCATTCTTTATCTCTGGGAACTTATAAATGAGAAATGATTTCAGTTGCTTAGATAAGGTGTTTATAAAGTTCTACATCATAACTGAAAAATGTGCAGGAAAACTAAAGTCATAATTATTTCTTCTATTCCTCCAAATCAGTGAGCATATTCTGGACTGGACAAATGCAATTGCTCAGATGTGTAAAGAAAAGAAAATCTCATTATTCCTTTTTGGGAAATGCAATTAGATTTCTCAAAGTCCAAAACTTACTTAAAAAACCCACAGATATTATAATATTTAAACTCTTATTTGAAAAAACATACTGATGACATCAAGATTTATATACTTTGGAGGGAAACTTGAAAAATGAGATTGTTTGAATTTCATTGTAAGAGTCTGACAAACTCTAAGAAGTTCAAAGTTATAGGTTTGTACATTGTAAATATAACTTGTAAATATATTGTACTTGTGAAGTACAGTGATTTTTCTTTTGCCTCTAAATCTTGATTAATGACCTCAGCTCTTCATAGCTCTGAAAATCTATAGCACAGGTATAAAGTAGTGCCTATAAATGTACCTAAAAATAATTTTTAAAAAAACCTCATGCTCTCATGATATAAATCAATGGTATCCTACAACAATGATTGAAGGCTACCATAGTTTTTTCTGCACTCAGCAAAATGGCACACTATGCAGAGAAAATACACAACCAGAAGTAAAAAATTGCTGAGTCAGCAAAGCTTTGATACTCAGCCCACATGTGCCTACTTAGTTAATGAAACACCCTGTGGTATAGTAACAAATGACATTGGAAAAAGGACTTTACTGCAAAAATCATCAATGGTTTAATGTATCTAAAAACAGTGTCCTCAGTAATGGTCAATTTCATTTCACTGATAACATCTATATCATAATAATTTAATAACCCTCTTTCTTCAGGGGTAAACATTATATTTTACCAGCTACAAATTTTAAAAATATTTTAATAATATATTAAATAATTAAAATATAAATGTTAAAATAAGTATTTTAATTATTTAATAACAACTGTACACATATAGACATATATATTTTGAACATTTTTTTAAAATATTGAGCATTTGTATTCAAAAAGCAATAAAAAAAGGAAGTATATACAATACAAAACATAGAAATCAAACTTTTAAAGTTAATTTCAATACTTTAAATGAGTACATTTTTACTGAAGATTTGTTTCCACTCCATATCAACTATATATTAATGAACATTAACTAAAGATGTCATTTTTCAATGATATGATAAAGATAGGGTATATTTTTAGCATGGCAACTTTTGTTAATAATACTGTATTGCATATTTGAAAGTTGTGTAGAGAGAAATCTTAAAAGTTCTCACTACAAGGAAAAAATTTGTTACTATGATGGTAATGAATGTTAACTAGATTTATTCTGCTGATCATTCCCCAATATACACAAGTATTGAATCATTATGTTGTACACCTGAAGCTAATAAAATGTTTTATGCCAATTACACCTTAATAAAAAAAAAAGAATACATTTTACTCAAATTTCATTGTCAAATCATACTTGCTATGATGCTCCCTTTTGTCTTGTGTTTTTAATATCACAATTACCAAAGTACTTCTATGGACAGATTGGAATATAACTGACAATTCTTATAGTTCTTGTGGTTACAATTTCAATGGGAGAGCCAAATCACTACCAACTGATTTATCTACACTTATATGGCACTTAATACCCTACCAATAATCTAAATTAAATTTTTGTGGGTTAAACAAATCATGAAAAGTAAATAATTTTTAAGTGAAGATACCTGGCAATCTAAAAAATCTGTATGTTATAAATATAATTATATATATTTAATTCTTTGTGCCAAGTAGAATTTTTAATAACCTTTATATAAACTTAGTTTCTGCAGTCTATTTAAGATGGTAAAGTTTCCCAAATCGTAAGGGATACTCTATAAAAGGGGGGAAAATTTCCTTCCAGACAGCACATATTTGAAAGCAAAGTCTTTTAACCCCAAGATTAAAAAAAAAAAATTGAATTCAGAGATGTATAGAATTTTTATTATAAACAAAACCATAGATAAATGATATTGAAACCAATAATATTTTAACAATTTCTTCAATATCTAATGGACAGATGCCTTTTACTAGGTCTTATTACAGAAGCCTCTAAAGAAACTAATGTTCTAAGGTAGTCTTACTCAAATCTACAAGGAAGGAAAAGGGTAAGAATGTAATCTAACCCACACATGGGGCTGTGCCTTCAGTCCTAAAAAGATTTGACAGGCTGTAGGACACAAAGTTGAACGAGGTCCAACAGATCAAGAACTAGATCTATCAATCAGTCATTGTGCGTAGAGCTTATTAGCACAGTTAAGCACGCATCTAGCAAGCTAAAACAACAACAAAATACAGCGCCAATTGGTTAATTTCCTAGGGTGAATTTGAGTATAGGGTAGGGTTGCACTGAATCTTCTCTGCCCATTCATGTGGTATTATTTTGGATATTTCTTCATAGTTTCAATTCTCAGATTTCTAAGTTACAGAGATTTGACATCTCTATGCCTTATTCTCGATTTCTGAGCAGGATTCTGAGAGGGAGAGCCTGTAACATCAATTGCTTTGGAATTTCTCCAAACGCCAATAACAAGCCATGCATTACACATATAACAAACTATATTCCCAGAAGAAAACAGAGAAAATATATCTTTTTATCTCCAGAAAATTGAATATTTTCTCCCATGCAGAGAAAGTTAAAGTATTTTCTCAATCTAAAAATCTTGTAACATAATAATAATAGCAACTAACACCTATTGAGCACTTAATTTTGCTAGGAAATATTATCCTCCCCATTTTAGAAACAATAAGAATAAATATAAATGATTAATTACCTAGCCCACAACATCCACTGAACTGGTAGATGTTAGAGCCAGGGTTCAGATCCAGAGTCTGACTATAAAGCCCATGCCCTTAGCCACCAACAAAATATTATACACACTTGTTTTATTTCTATTTCTGGCTCGCATGTATCCATAATTAACCTTAGACTGGAAAGAGATAAAAAGGATGCAATAAAGGAAAGGAAGACATCAAGAGGTCATACAGAAAAGATCTAAGGAAGATCATAAAATGAAACTTTAAAACATGATACAGAGTAAAACAAAATAAGCAGAAGCGCTTCTTCTCAACATTTCCTGAGCTTCATATGCTCCATGTATTTCACTAAACACCACTTCTCCTTCTGGGTTCATTAACTTACACTTAAATGTGGAATTAAGAACAGACATATTATCAAGTTTTGGACTAATATTTGATGATGGCAAATTGTTCGCTCTGTAAGTTAGAAACAGTCTATAAGACGAATATACATTGTAAGCCAAATTTCAAACCTCTGTCACTAAAGGGATAGGTGCAGATACAGAGGATAGTTAGATAATTTCTAAATACACCTCATTTTTGTCAGTGAAGATATATAGTTTTCATAATTGAATAGAAAACAAGTACTTAAAAAATCAGAAACCAATGCATATACATATCAACTTCCCTCTTTAGGATGATCAATTACTTATGGTTTTTTTTACACTTACGTGAATGTGCAAATACGCACGGGTATGTATGCATATACCACTTAGGTCAAATGAAACCAAATGAAAAGGACATTTCTTGGTGTTAGCATGGCCTCAGGTGGAAGAAGCCAAGCCACACTAGCTGCAGGGCACAGGCTGGAGCAAGGACCTGACCTCCAGTAGGGCAGTCAATGTTGAACTAAAGGCAGCTGGGGCCACAGACACAAGCAGCTGTGAGCCCTGGAACCATCACAGAAACAGTCATTCACACAGAACTGAGTCACTTGCTTACTTGTTTAAGAAAACAAGCTATTAGCCATAGCGCATGATTTATGAAATATAACTGTGTGTAATTGTGTTAAGGGACTTCCATCAACATACTTAACCTGTTTATCAACATGAGTAATTTGTATGTATGAGTTTGTTTTGTTTCCATGCAAATTCTAGTCCACAGAACCCTAAGGCAATGGTTCCTATCTCAGAGAGAGTTGAATTGTTTGGCATTTTATGTGAGTTAAAATGAGCTTCTTTGGAAAAGAAATATCCATAGTTGAGGACTTATTATGGCCATCAGTTGGTAAGAATCCAACAGGCAACACTAAGGTTGTAGGCACCTTGGGTCACTCTAAATATTTTCTGGATAGGACATTAGGTCAATATTTACTTTACTGGAGTTTTGTTTTTGTTTTTTTTTGTTTTTTTTTTTTTAGATTTTATTTTTATTTTTTAGAGACAGCCAGAGAGAGAGGGAACACGAACAGGGGGAGTGGGAGAGGAGGAAGCAGGCTCCCAGCGGAGGAGCCTGATGTGGGGCTTGATCCCAGAACACTGGGATAATGCCCTGAGCCGAAGGCAGATGCTTAACGACTGTGCCACCCAGGCACCCCACTTTACTGGAGTTTTAATTCTAATTAGAAGTGGCCTTTCATTGGGAATACTTTTTGGACCCTAAAATATGTTGGTCTCTAACTCATTAGTGATTGGCATCTTTGTTTCCTAAGTTTTAATGTAAGGAGGGGGTTTTCGATATATTTCACTTCGGAGGTTGCCTGTGTGCATTTAAACTGTTTTTTTCTGGAAACGATGAGTGTTCTTACAGGTGGAACAAATTCATAAGGGGCAAATAGCATATGATACACATTGAATGATATCTTCCTTCTACTTAACCTGCAATAACATTCACTGGTCCAACATTTTTTTTTTTTTCTCTTTTGGGTTTCCCTTAGTCTCTGCTGCTTATTTTTACAATATACCTTTTCTCTCTGAAAAGGAGACCGTGGCTTAAGAAGTGGACCAAAGTTAGACATGATAAAATGCAATAGAAAATAACACAAGACAGCTAAAAACAGTGTTTGCTTTTAACAAGTTACAGGTGGTTTAAATAACCTGGAGTTTGAAGGACAGATGGAGACAGACTTAATTCAAAAGAATTAAAAGATTTTTAATGGAGTTGTGGATTTTGAGAGAAAAAAGAGAGAGAGAGAAGACAGAATGAGTTCACTGGACCTAGAGGGCTCTAGAAACAGCCCACCAGAGAAATGGTAAAACTAAATACAGGAGGCAATGAGTAGGAAACAGGAAGATCAAACTGAAGGAGAAAGAACCTCAACTCTGTTGGCTGGCATAGAGGCTTAGTACAGAAGACTAGAGTTCCTGAGAGTTCATTTAGGGGCTGCTTAGTGGCTATTGGGATAGCAGCTTCCCACCAGCTTAAAGAGGATACCTAAACTGGGAAGGAAGACCTCTCTTCTCAAAGCCTAGAGCTGGAAAAGACCTTAGTCCAGGAACAGTGTTTAAGATGAGGGCTTAGGGGTGCCTGTGTTGCTCAGTCAGTTAAGCGACGGACTCCTGGTTTTGGCTCAGGTCATGAACTTATGTCCCCCCCCCTCACTGGGGCTCCATGCTCAGTGTGGAGTCTGCTTGAGATTCTTTCCCCCTCCCTCTCCGTCCCCCTCTCTCCCCAACTTATGTGTGTGCACATATGTGCACTCTCTCTCAATTAATTAAAAATAAAATAAAATAAAATAAAATCTTTGAAGATGAGGGCCTAGAACTGAGAAAAAGGTAAATAGAGCACTGTCCCCAAACATCGCATGCCTGCATCTAAGTATAACCAAGTAATTATGCCTGATTTACTACAAGCAAATATAGCTTGCATGCTGTGATTTCCTCCCTCTGTGAGAAGAAAGGTCCAGGGACTTAAAGCAGGGCCCTGGACCCCTGGGAGGCAAAGATGGAAAAAAGCTCACATAGGCACCAAGAGCTCAGAGGGACAGATACCTTCCTTCGGCTCTCAGCTGATGGTGATAAAAAATTATCACTAGATTCACACCAATGAGGATTCCAGATAAAGCTTCCGGTCTGCAGACACCTTCCTCCTTCAAAGATCCTCTGTCCCATTGACATCCTGACTCACCTCCTTCAGGCAGCTGAGGAAACAAGACCGTCAGGCCTTCAGGAGCACCTGCCCCTCAGTGATCCCTGACACTACACTGGAAGCCATGGCCATGAAAAGATCGGATCTTAGTTGTAATTCCTCCAGTTTTTAAGCTGTAATTTCAAGATCAGTTCAAAGTTCTTTCCCCTTCTCCCAGATTTCAGAAGAGATGAGAAAAGAAAATTTGCACAATACTCTTTTAAGTTTTGACCAATTCCCCTGAAGGGAAGGAAAACCATAACAGGATAACAAAGAAAAACCAGGAATTTCCCTTGAGACTTGTGCTACACAGACAATGAAAGGCAGGGCAGAAGCCATAGCTTTAAAAAAACAAACTAACAAAATAACCTTTCTACTTCAATCCATTAGCATGGGGTTAGACATTAACAGAAGTGAAGAGATGGTCTTCATTTTTTCAGTGTGCATTCGGCCACACTGAATCTCTGTGGCTCACACTGGTAATTCTACTGCAAAAATCACAAAGGGAATGCAGATGACTGAGAGATTCTAAGTGGGTTTGATGTTTCACAAAATGCAAAGCACTCAAATAATTTTGTTGTGTACTGAGCCGGTTCCATCAGCAATTATTTCCAAAACACACAATTTTCAGTTACTTTGTTTCTTTGAGAAGAGCAAAGTGACATAGTATTTGAAGAGCATTTGAATTCAGTTTGTTGTTTTATAAGGTCATTGGTTTGGGATGGAATCAAGAAATATCACGGTACAAAAGTTCTGACCAATAAAAATTGAACAAAAATTCTTAGAAATAATTTTTTAAAACTATGTTTAAAGGTAGCTGCCAAAAAAGGAAAACCCTACTCAGCGAAATTTTGCCAAGCATATTAGATTAGTTCATTTAATCCACTGCCAAAAGCTTGAACAAGGAAAACACTTACATTGTTTCTAGAAATATAAGTAACATGAAGTGCTATTTTTCTAATATGTCAGTGGAATTCTATGAAGATTCAAGAGAGCAGAAACAAAGAACTCAAGTCTTTATCTATGCGTGACCAGAAATACTCTTTTAGGTCTTTGTTCTCTAAAAAGTACAGAACAACATCTCTATTAATTTGTTCATTAAATTACAATTATGTAATATATTTCCAATCACTTTAAAGTAATTTCTACTGGCACCGATGGGGGGGGGGGCATAAATCACATTAACATCCATTTTCCAGATGTAAAAATTGGTGCAGAGGACGCATGAGTTTCAACATCACAAAGAACATTGGCAGATTCAAACTTGAACTCAGTTTTCCACTCCTGCTTTTAATCCACTGGCTTGGTAAAGTGCAGGGCATCCAAAATGTTAATTACTTGCAAGGGCTCCAAACAGGTAACAGTTGCCCAGAATCAAGTCCAGGAAAACTCAAGTTTTAGATTCACAAGCTAAATCTCTGTTTGGATTTGTAATTTTTGCATCATAATTGAGAGAGTCCGCACAAAAGCATTTCATTTCTGAAGTGATTTCAAGTGTTTTTGAGAGATGAATCTTTTAATGTTTTGAAGTATGTTATGTTTGGAATACATTAGGATATTTAAAAAGAAAAATGCACACCCTAATAAGAATAATCATTGGCTGATTTGTTGCTGTTGTTGTTAGGAACTATTAAATAACTATTGGCTTTCAAAATGCAGCTAAGACATGAACTACTATAGAAACAAGTCCTTTAAAAAGTAGTGCAAGGTGATATTTTCTCCACTGATGTCCAGAGGAGGTCCACTAGACTCAAGATTCTACATAGTTCATCTGGATTCATATCATATAACTGGATCTATAGAGTTTGGCTCTGTCTTCGATACTGGCAAACTGAACAGAGACAGATTCACAGGTAGTTTGAAAATACATATGGAAGGAAAACATAAACCTTTTAATTAAAACAAAATTTACTGAGTACTCCATGTTAGGCACAATGCTAATTGCTGGACATACAAAATTAATTTTGAGAAGGTTGCGATTTAGCAAGAGGGTTGCACAAATGCAATACAAGCTATTTGCATTCAAAAGCCCTTTGTCAGACTATGACAATGGGCATATGACCTAATTTCGCAATACCTCAGTTTTTAAATTGTCAAAAGGATATATACCTAACTTGCCATTTTTGAGTAAGCAGAAATTTCATACGTAAAGGAATTTTTATAGTTTTAAAACACTATGTTTGATTGATCCCTTGTTGTACTTAGCAAATATCTTTATGGCACCTAAAATACTTCATTGAATTTATATACAAGCATACCTCATTTTATTGCACTTTGTTTTACTGCATTTCATAGATAGTGTTTTTTTTTTTTTAATAAATTGAAGGTTTGTGACAACCCTGCATTGAGCAAGTCCTTCAGCGCCATTTTTTTTCAATAGCATTTGCCCACTTCCTATCTCTGTGTCACATTTTGGTAATTCTTGCAAGATTTCAGAGGTCTTCATTGTTACTACATTTGTTATGGTGATCTGTGATCAGTGATTTTTGATGTTATTACTGTAATTGTTTTGGGGCACCACAAACCACCCCCAGATAAGACAGTGAACTTTAATGTTGTGTGTGTTCTGACTGTTCCACCTGCTAGGTCATTCCCCATCTCTCTCCCTCTCCGTGGGAGAAAAACACAATGTAATGAATTAATTCAATTAATGATCCTACAACAGCCTCTAAGGATTCAAGTAAGGAGGAGTCACACATCTCTCACTTTCAATCAAAGCTAGAAATGATGGAGTTTAGTAAGGAGTCATGGGGAAAGCCAAGCTAAGCTGAAAGCTAGGCCTCTTGTGCCAAATAGGCAAGCTGTGAATGCAAGGGAAAAGTTCTTGGAAGAAATTAGAAGTGCTACTCCATGGGGCGCCTGGGTGGCACAGGTGTTAAGCATCTGCCTTCGGCTCAGGGTATGATCCCGGTGCTCTGGGATCGAGCCCCACATCAGGCTCCTCGTCTAGGAGCCTGCTTCTTCCTCTCTCACTCTCCCTGCTTGTGTTCCCTCTCTCGCTGGCTGTCTCTCTCTCTGTCAAATAAATAAATAAAATCTTAAAAAAAAAAAAAAAGAAGTGCTACTCCAGTGAACACATGAATGATAAGAAAGAAAGCAAAGCAGCCTTATTGCTGACATGGAGAAAGTTTGAGGGGGCTAAACAGGAGATCAAACCAGACACGACTTTCCCTTAGGCTAAAGCCTAAGGCTGTCTTCAATTCTGTGAAGGCTGAGAGAGGGGAGGAAGCTGCAGAAGAAAAGTCTGAAGCTAGCAGAGGTTGGTTCATTAGGTTTAAGGAAAGAAGCCATCTCCATAACATAAAAGTGTAAGGTGAAGCAGCAACTGCTGATGGAGAAGCTGCAGCAAGTTATCCAAGATCTGCTAAGACAATTAATGAAGGCGGCTACACTAAACAACAGATTTTCAATGTAGACAAACTAGCCTTCTATTGGAAGAAGATGCCATCTAGGATTTTCCTAACAAGAAAGAAGTCAATGTCTGACCTCAGAGCTTCAAAGGATAGGCTGAGTCTCCTGTGAGGGGCTAAGGCAGCTGGTGACTTCAAGTTGAGGACAATGCTCATTTACCATTCTGAAAATCCTAGGGCCCTTAAGAATTATGCTAAATCTACTGTCCGTGCTCTATAAACGGAACAACAAAATCCAGATGACAGCACATTTGTTTACAACATGGTTTACTGAAGATTTTAGGCCCACTATTGAGACCTACTGCTCAGAAAATGAGATTCCTTCCAAAGTATGACTGCTCACTGACAATGCATCTGGTTACACAAGAACTCTGATGGGGACGTACAATAAGATTAATGTTGTTTTTATGTCTGCTCACACAACACCCTTTCTGTAACCCATGGGTCAAGGGCTAATTTCAACTTTCAAGTCTTATTATTTAAAAATCCATTTTGTAAAGCCATAGGTGCCATAGATAGTGATTCCTCTAGTGGATCCGAGCAAAGTAAATTAAAAATCTTCTGGGGGCGCCGGGGTGGCTCAGTAGGCTAAGTGGTCAACTCCTGATTTCAGCTCAGGGTTGTGAGATTGAGCCCTGAGTTGGGCTGTGCACTGGGTGTGGATCCTGCTTAAGACTCCCTCTCTTCCTCTGCCCCCCACTTTCTCCCTCTCTCTCTCTAAAAAAAAAAGAAAAAAAGAAAAGAAAAGAAAAAAATCTTCCGGAAAAGAGTCACCATTCTAAATGCCATTAATAACATTTGTGATTCATAGGAAGACGTCAAAAATATCAACATTAACAGGAGTTTGATTCCAACCTCCATGGAGGACTTAGAGTGCTTCAAGACTTCAGTGGCGAAAGTGACTACAGATATGATGGAAAGAGCAAAAGATATAGAATTAGAGATGAAGCCTGAAGATGTGACTAAACTGCTGAACTGTCATGATTAATTTTAACAGATAAGGAGTTGCTTCTTGTGGATGAGCAAAGAACGTGTTTTTGTTTTTTTAAATGGAAGCTACTCCTGGTAAAGGTGTTGTAAAGACTGTAGAATTAACAGCAAAGGATTTAGAATAATATATAAACTTAGTCAATAAAGCAGCAACAGGGATTGAGAGGATTGACTCTAGTTTTGAAAGAAATTTTGTGGGCAAAATGCTATCAAATAATATCACATGTTTCAGAGAAATTGTTAGCATCAAAGGAAGACTTAGCCTATGTGGCAAACTTCATTGTTGTCTTATTTTAAGGAATTGTCACTGTCACTCCAACCTTCAGCAGATGCTACCCTGACCGGTCAGCAGCCATCAACATCAAGGCAAGACGCTCCTCCAGCAAAAAAAGATTATAACCCACTGAAAGCTCAGATGATGGTTAGCATTTTTTAGTAATTAAAACATTTTTAAAATTATGGTATGTAATTTTTTCAGTTATAACACTTTTGCTCACTTTATAGATTATAGTACAGTATAAACATAATTTTACATGCAGTGGGAAACCAAAAAACTTCATTTGACTCAATTTCCTGAAATATTCACTTTATTGTGGAGGTCTGGCACGAAGCTCATAATATCTCTGGGCTACACCTGTAAATACTGTTCTCCTTCCTCTCTTTTGTATGTCTCTAATAGGTGCTGGGCGTTTATAAACTCAGTGCCTTATAGAGTAGATACATAGGAGGCACCCATGTCACTGTAAATGAATGGGTTTTGAAGCATCAAGGGAAAGAAATCAAAACTACTTGGCAGTAAAAGAAAAAAAGGTAGAATTCAACCTGGTCCCTGAAAAAGAGTGTAGGAGTTTAGTAGGTAAACAAAGGAAAATAAAGCACCCCAAAGAGACCTGCTTACAATAGGACACAAAAAGAGCATACTTATTCTCTCCCAGGGCTTCCCATCTAGGTCTGTTTTATCTTTTGATTTCTAGAGTGGAAAAACTGATCAGGACAAGTCAAGATAATCACAGTAACTTGCTACTAGCAGGTCTTAGATTCTGCCCAGTAAAACTAGAGTTTCAAAGCAGCTCTCAATAATGAATGGAAGGGACAGGTCAACATGTCAAGTTGGCCCCGAATTTGAAGAAGGCCTTTCTATGTGTAATGAGAAAAGTTATCTCAAAGTCTTTGAACAACTTTTGGGAAATACAGTATACACTTCTAGAAGTTTAACTCACTTATTAAAATTACATTATTTTTTTCCAGCATTCATAATGGAGATTTGTTATGTTAATTTAGTTCCCCAAAATGATTAACTAGGCTCTCTGGAGTAGTTTGCACACTGATAGGTTTACCTGAAATTTCATTAACTTTTTATTAATTCATATCTCTTCACGACACAACAGGGTAATCTTCTTTGATTTGAAGTATGAATCATGAAAGCTAGAGGTTGTTTAATAATAACTGTCTTGTCTTTATAAAATAATTATATTCTCTCAATTACAGATATCATGGACTGTAAGCCACAGTCTATTAAACTAGCTTTGGAAAGGAAAACCAATCACAGTGGATAAACACATCAAAGACTCTTTCCAATTGAAGAAATAAATACATGTGAAAAAATATGCAACTTAAAAGCAGAAATAAGATGGTTATTATATCTGAAAATTCTTAAGGCTAAGAAAAAAAAACAGCAACTGTAATCCAGCTGTAAGAAATTTCCATTATTAACAACAGAGCACTCTACATCTTCAATCTGTGGCTAGGACAGAGCTCTGTGATAGCATAAACTTGGACTGTTTGTTATCAGCATTAAGAACAGTACCTATGATTTCAGAGAGGCTAAATCCATCCCTGAATCCAGGGGCAGCAAATGACCCAGGTGAAACCAACTAATGCATTCCATCTGGCTGGAGCTGCTGATAACCATACGTATCTTCTTCTCCTTTTTTCCCCCCCAAAAAAAACTGTGCCCAAGAATGGAACCACATAGAGAAAAGTAATGCTTAGAATTGGAAAGACAACATCCTAAAAATATAATTTTGGGGAATGGGTCTAAAGTCATTTCATAATTTTAAATTTCCAAGTTTTGTTAGCCAATCTATTCCCTTTCAGTTTTAAGCTAGCATGAGCTAATTTCTGTCATTTCTTTCACTCTCCTGAGGGAAAGAGTCCTGAGTAATACACACTCAAATATAACAAAAATACATTCACCTTTAGACTAACCAAGAAATAGGGTTAATGTAACATCAGGGTAGCAATAAGATTTCTTCATTCTGCTTATCACTATCTTTTGCACCTTAAAAATGACTATTTGCTATTTATGTTTCTAAACGGTATCATAAAATCTTTCATTTCACAAATATAAACTAGATTTAAAATTCAAATATCCTAGAAAGAAGTAATGCTATTCCAGAAACATGTGAGTTGAATATTACTAGATGGGCTAAGGGTCTTTGATCTGGTAGGGCAGGATGGAGAGAACAGACAGATGAATAATCTTTGAAATGTGGGAAACAAAAAGTTCCTATACATCTTCAGTGCATTTAGGTTTTTTGTCTTTGTTTTTGTTTTGTAAGACAGCTTTATCCAGTCTAGTTTACTAATGCCCAGCGTGTTAAAGTGGAGTCCAGTTCATTCCACTAGAGCAAATATCAACAGTTGGCTTTTTATTTTTATTATTGCCCTTAGTAATTAGCAATGATGGGAACATCCACGCTATTAACAGAAACATTTTCCTCTGGGGAAGAAAAAAAAAAAAAAAGATGGTATGTTTTGCCTTCTACGAGGCAATTTTTGTGGAATGGCATAAAATTTTTAAAGAATTTAAGAGCAACAATTACCGGATTACCGTGGGATTTCCAAAGCATGTGTACCCAATAAATACTAGTTTGGAAATCAAGCAAATAGGAATCAGGACTGCTTGACTGAATAGCATTTGGGATAAGGCAGCCTTCCTTTGTGCTTCGAAATGTAAGCTCTGCTAACAATATCTTATAAACTCCAGATTGGCAGTACTGCTACTAATCCAATCTCTGTGAACCAGTTGCCAATTATTTTTAAGTATTGCACAGGCACACACACATTTCTAACCTTAAACCTTTTAATAGCTTTAAATATTCAAACTAACAGGAAAAAAGTTCTTTATCCAATTCAAAAGTGACAGTGAACAAAAGATATGAAAATAGAATAAAGAAGACCTTCAGCTGCATATCCTTTTAAATTTGTTCATTCAATACATGTTTCATTCATCTTCCATGGCTCAGATTAAACTCAAAATGGTAGTGATCTCATCAAGACCATCCACTTCATTCCTCCAGTGTTACAACTGAGAGAAATGTTACAGAGAAGTCAGATGTGGTGTAGAACGTCATGCAAATGATGATCGGGAAGGCTAGGAATAGTATTAAAATTAAATCCAGTCCTTCTACCTCTGTGGCATTTTTCAGTGGTTTACACTGCAGAGACTATCACTGTTTTTGTCTGCTCAGCAGTCATTCTGCTATTGACAGGATCTTATTTTCATTGGAGAATTACACCTTCTCATTGATTTTAACTTCGTGGAACTGTCAAAAAAGGAATTCTGTTCTCTCCTGACCAAGGTGCGCACGTAAGGCTGAAAGCAGGCCAATTAGTTCTCTCAAAAATTTGAATCATCCATGTTTGCTTGTGGAAATGGAAAATGTTACATATATTTTTAAAAATTTAGGTTGTTTCTCATAAACATGTTTTTTCATATAACCCATTAGGCTTTATTAAGATCAATAAATATATGTCTACAAAACAATCTGGATGGAAATGTTCATGTAAACTTTATTCAAAATAGCCAAAACCCAAAAACAAATACCCACAACTGATAAATGGGTAAATTATAATACATTCATAAAATTGAACTATGCCACAATAAGAGTAAACTACGGATATATGCAATCCAGGGATGAATCTCAAAAATATGCTAAGTGAAAGAACAGACACGCAACCTTATGTAGTATATGATTCCATTTATATGACATTGTGGGATAAAACAACAACAGAAACAAAAACTTCAGGGACAGAAAAAATGATCAGTTGTTGCCAGGGGCTAGAAAGGGCTCTAGAAGGGGACTGACCTCAAAGATGGATGAAAAAAATGTCTTTGGGATCCGGAATGTTCTATATCTGGGTTGCTGTAGTAGATATAGAACTGTATATATTAATCAAAACTTACCAAACTATACAGTTTAAAGAATGACTTTTATGTATGTACCAATAAACCTGCTGTCGAAGAAATTTTTAAAAGGAAAAAAAGGACATTTTTCCGATAAACAAAATTGAAGGCAATTGGTCACCAGCAGACCATCACATTACAAGAATTCTGAAAGAAAATCTTCAGGCTTAAGGGAAATGATACCAGATAGAAAATTCAAATTTACAGAAAGGAATAAAGAAATGGAAATTTCTGACACTCAGGTAAACATAAAATACTGTATTTTCCTATTAATTTCTTTGAAAGGCACTTGCTTATTTGAAGCAAAAGTAATAATATTGTATGGTGGGATTTTTAATGTTTATAGGACTAAAATATATGACAATAGCACAAAGAATAGGAATAAGTAGAAATGTACTTTTATATGGTTGTTGCATTTTATGTGAAGTGATACAATACTAACCATAAGCAGAATGTGACAGTTAAGGATGAATATTGCAATCCCTAAAGCCACCACCAGAAAAAGAAAATTGGAAAACTACTGAAAAACAAAAAAGCCAATAAACAAATTATAATAGTAAAAAAATACTAAAATTTGATTAATCTGAATGAAACCAGGAAAAGATAGAGAAAATGCATGTGACAAATAGAAAAGTAAGAGATAAAATAAACTTATCCCAGATGTAAGAATAAATACAATACATGTAAATGTACTTAATATTCCAATAAAAGAAGGTGTCAGATAGAATTAAAAGGCAAGACTAAATTATATTCTCTGCAGGGTGTCTGGGTGGCTCAGTCAGTTAAGTGTCTGCCTTAGGCTCAGGTCATGATCCCAGGGCCCTGGAACCAAGCCCCACTTTGTCAGGCTCCTTGCTCAGCAGGGAGCCTGCTTCTCCCTCTGCCTGCTGCTCTTCTTGCCTGTGCACGCGCTCTCCCTCTCTCTCTCTCCCCCTCAAATAAATAAAATCTTTAAAAATAAATATTTAAATAAATTATATTCTCTGCAAGAGACAGACTTTATATAGAAAAACACAAAGGTAGGAAATAAAAAAGAAAAATAAATGAAAAGGTTATGTTGTGCAAACAGTAAGCATATAATATGCAAACGGAAAGCAAGTATGACTATATTGATGTCAGACAAAATAATCTTCAGGACAGAAAGTATCACTGGAGTTAAAGAAGGATATTTTGTAGTATGAATAGGTCAATTAATCATAAAGACAGAAAAATCCTAAATGTGCATGTACCTAATTTCAGAACTTCAAAATGCATAAACCCATAACTGAAAAATAAAGGGAGAAATTAATAAATTCATAATCACAGTTGGAGATATTAATACCCCTCTCTTCATACCTGACAGGACAAGAAAAAGTCAATAAAGATATAAAAAGAATCCACTGTATCAACTATCTTGACTAATGTACACAGAACATTATGCCCAATAACTAAAGAATATATATTTTTCCACATACACATGGGACATTGACCAAGGTAAACCCTATGCTGGGCCATAAAATGTGTTAATAAATTAAAAAAATAAATAAATCTTACAAAATATGTTCTCTGACCACTCTAATGACTGAATCAGTAACAGTAAGATAAACAGCAAAACCACTCAAATTTGGAAATTAAACAACTCTCTCCTAAAAAAAAAAAAAAAAAAAAAACAGATGATGAAATCACAGTGAAGATATTTTGAACTCAAGGATAATGTAAATACTACACAGAAAAATTTGTGTGATGCAGCTCCAATAGTGATAGAGGGAAAATTATACATTTAAATGCTTACATTAGAAAAGATGAATGGTTTCTAACTTAAGAAGCTAGGAAAATCAGAAACTTAAAGCAAATTCTGTTTTCTCTTACTAGTCTATCATCTCCACCACTTTTTAACTTCTAAATTCCTGCTCATCTTGTATGATCCAGTTCAATGATAGCTTCTTTTGGGAGGCCCTTGATTCCTAGCTATTAATATGATCCTCTCTCTGCGTAAGCTCTTAGCACACGTTTTATTTCTTAACTCATTGCACTGTATATAATTTTATTCCTTGCATTCCAGTCTGTAACGTATTTCAGAGAATGCATAACATCTTACTACTCTTATTATCTATGATGCTTGTCATAGGATCTGCCATATATACACACTTATAAAATATTTATTGAATACATGAGTGATTAAAGAAATGAGAGTGAAATGCAAATCCATGGAGTATACATGATTCTGAAACAATGAAAACATGAAACTAATAGGACATTCTGCCAATTAAAATGTGAGAAATGGGAACTAGAGTCCAAAAAAAAACACAAATAAAATATTATCATCTTCATTTTACAGACGAAAAAATTGAGAAAGAAAGATTAAGCAACTTGGTCCTGGTTATAAACTCACAAAGAATCACGATTTGTATCTAGGACGGTCTGACTCCAATGTCCCTAATTTTAGCTATTGTGCTTAGTCAGTTAGTTGCCGCCATTTCGACCTGTCCATCACTCTCGGGAGATGCCCCAAGACAAGACTGAGGGCAGCTGTAGGGAGAGGGAAGAAGAGGTGGATGATGACATACTAATGGTGCATCTAGTGTCACAGAGAGGGCTAGAAGAGTAATGGGCTCAAGGAAGCCTTAAGAGAGAGGTGACTGGTGGGCAGAAAGGCTGTGGGAGTTAATTATACATTCCAGGCTCCCCCAGGCCAGGAGAGTTACACAAGATGCCAACATATGCTGCTCCTCTGAGAAAAGGAAACTGGGTCAGACGCAGAGAAATGTAGCTCTGCAGGAAGGTGAAAAGCCCAGCTGCTAGAGGTAGGATACCAGCAAGAGGTTTTCAACTACATCACCAAAGATGAAGCTAATGAGCCAAATATTTGCTGATTTTGAACTGGTAGTGGTTGGAAATAATTAGAAAATGCACGTGAGCCAAAATCTATAACCTAGCAGGAGTTAGTGATAAAGAATGCTCATTTCTAACACGGTTATGTTCAAACAACATTAGATTATAAACCAGTGAACAGATAAGTGGAGGAAGACTAATGCCTACACACCACACCATGTCATTATTTACTCATTCAGCAAATTCATTTCTATCTATCATGTCTCAGGTGCAAAAATAGTCACCAGAGATAATGGGAAGAAAGAAGCATGGTCCTTGCACTACAGAAGCTCAGAATCTTGCCACATGTCAGAAAGGAGAATGAGTAGGAGCATCATATCATGTGCTTCCTAGAGGAAAAAGATACTTAGCAGCAACAGAGAAAGGCTACATTAGCTATGTTTAAGAATTTAAAAAATATTTTCAGGACAAGAGCTATGACTTGCCAAAAATCTTTACTTAGGATGGAACCAGTGCTGCTGATTAGGAAGCCAGAGGTTTCTAAACACAGGAAGCACCTAGCTAGAGACTTTCTGTGTTGATCATAGCTCCTACAGAAAATTCAGAGAGCAATGAATGGCCCTCAAGCCCTTACTTACTATATTAGATACTGAGCTCTTTGATGGAAAGTGTCACATCTCATACCCAAGAGTAGACGTGGAATCATCTAAAAATTCCCCTTATTAGAGTTCTCGTTCTGTGAAAGATACGACAGCTCCACGTGTAGCCCTTACTTCCCACTATACGTCTCAAGTTCCAATCCCAGGACACGGTTATAAGAAGCTAGCTGCCTAGAAAAGAATTCACTCCAGGAAGGAGGATGCTGTCCCAGCATGCGTTACTGAGAATATATCAGCCATGGAGAATGATGCCTGAGGCAGAGACAGTACGAGGAGAAAACGTGAGAGAGCATGTCAGGATACGGATCTTGGTGATCCTTAGTTAACCTCCCAATTTTGCCAACGGCTAACCTGATGTATTAATCAACTCTTGTAACTTACAAATTACCACAGCCTTACAGAATTAAAAGAACACATCTAATGTTTCACGATTCCTGTGGGGCAGGAGACCAGGCAGAATTAATGAACTGGGGCCTCTGCATCACGGTCTCCCACAAGGCTGCACTGAAGGTGCTGACCAAGATCACGGTCCCATCTGAAGGCTCAACCAGGGAGAAACCTATCTCTGAACTCACATGGTTGTTGGCAAAATTCAGTTCCTCGTAGGCTGTTAGACTGAGGGCCTCATTTTTTGCTGGCTGTTGGCCAGAGCCCCCCCCCCCCTTTAGTTCCATACTACATGAGCCTTTCTAACATAGCAGCTTGTTTCATCAAAAGCAGCAAGGCTTAGTATCAGATCATCTAAATTCAAAAACAGTACCAGGAATGGTGGTATATGAGCAAAGGACGCTTTTTTTGGGCTACAGTCCCAGATTATGTGGACTGGTAGCAAAGCTTTTCAGGAAGTAGTGGCCATAGTTCTTCTTTTTAATTTCTATATTGATGAAATGAGAGTTTGTGAGTTTTACATCCATTCATTTAACAAATATTTATTGTTTTAAGGGCATTGTTTTAAGTTTGGGAAATACACTGGCATTCAAATAGACAAAGCCCTATCTCTCAAAACGTGCAAGGGAGAGCTTTTGTGATGATTTAGAAGTTTGATAAGAGGTTACACGTACTGTGTGATTACTGCGTGCCAGTCAATGAGCTAAGTGCTTTGCATGTATTTTATCTTTAAATATCTCTTCTACTCTATATATTATAGAATAACCTTGTACTGTAGTTACTATTTTATATCCAGTGTGCAATAACCTGTCAGTGTTGGAAAAAGTGGTGGGTATGTGTTTTGATCCCTGGGTTTTTTTATTCCAAAGTCCCTAATTTTAACTATACACCACACTTAGTTCAGAGAGCTATCAGTTGGGGAAAGACAAGAATACAAATAGAAAAAAGACCAAAGATTAGCCATTGACAAAGACTCTCTTTCTGATCAAAGTTTAGAAGGTTGCTTGCTCTGAGCCTGCTGTTTGACTAGGACTCATCTTGGTCCCGGGCTTCAGTCCGCCTGGTCCAGTGCAGAAAGAATCCCTCCCTCCTCCGATGTCTCCTCTTAGTCTGCTTCATGCACTGTTCCATCACCCTGCTCCTTGGCTATAAATCCCCAGTTGTTGTTGCTATATTAAATGTTGAGCCCTATTTCTCTCCTTTGAATTCTTCCACACTATTTTGACAAGTGTCTGAATAATTTTTTTCTTTAAAAAGTATGAAGTATCTAGGAGGGCTAGGCAAACAAAGGCAACTCAAGGAGAGATCATCCATATTAAAGGTGGCCTAGTAGTTGGCTTTCATCTGTCAACATATCGGCTAGGCACAGAAATTAGCTGTGAAATTTTGCATGCATAACAGATTACAGCTTCAAAAGACAAAGGGACTCCATTTATAATGATCCATGGGGTAGAAAATATTGGCCATGACACATTCAATAACAAAATTCTATTTCAGGTCCTAGGATTATAGAAAATAAAACAGGGATATATAGGAATAGAGATCATAGGTACCATAAAGCTTGATATTAAGGATGGAATAGGGTATTATGCTGCTATAGCAAAACCCCAGGGACCTGCAAGGTATCCCAATTCTCCTGTTAGAACAACTGTGTCAGTTGGGATTAAAGATTGCAAACACATGCAGATACTCTATTATTTGGAAGACATTAAAAAGAGCACAAAGAAAAAGAAAATGAAGGACTTCTATGGTCCCAAAGTCATTGAGCATGATGACTGTTTACGAGAAGAGTGAAAATACAGAGCAGGAGCTAAAGTGGGTAATTTTGTGAGGATAACTACAAGGACAAGATGAACCTGGTGTCCCCAAGGGTAATCAGGTGTTGAGGTGTGTGACAGATGGTAACAGGTGTTGCCCCATGTCAGAAAAATGAGTGGAATAATTTGTTCAGAGCCAAGATTACACCAACACAGAATGAAGGGCTAATTCTAGTAGGATTTCCCAGAGTCCACAGCAGGTAACTAGAAACCATACTAAGTAACATGTTGTCATTAAAGGTACCTCCACCTACTGGTGATTTCATGGTCAGTGTGGAATGGCAGTTTCACAACATAGTCATTCAACTAATGCTAGATAACGATGTTGGTCCATGTGATTTCTAGATTACAGACTGCATTATAAGGGACAGAGGTTTGTAGATGGAAAGGATGGCAAGATTTTCTCATGACTTGATATTTGGGCTCCTGGGGTGAGACACTGGTATAGTGTACTTGCTCATGGAATAGAAGAATCTAGAAGTCAACCTTGGGATTCTCCGTGGCTTGGACTTTGACAACCTCTCCTTACCCTCTTCTTCTCTATGCTCTGAACACTATGACTTTCTTTTTGTCATTTGGAAGGCCTTTGCATATGCTGTTCCTCTAACAAGAATGTCACCATTTCTCTTCCACCATATCTGCTTGGTTAACTTTCATTTTTCAGATTTTAACCCAGATATAACATCCTCAGAGAAGCTTTCACTGACCTCCCAGGTCAGATCAGGTCTCCCTGTTGCTTTGTTCTTAAAATTATGTGCTACTTCTTTATAGTCTTACCGTAATTGTAATATAATTTCTGTGATTCCTTAATTAACATCTGTGTCTCACAACAGATTTTTAAGCTTTATAAGGGCAGAAACATATTCTAGTTTTTTTAAAATATGCTTTTGCACATTATCTTATACCATGATATCACTCAAAAACAACCAAAAATGAATAACTGAATGAGCTAATGAAATATAATTACTACACCTTTATATAAATAGCTAAACATACTTCTTTGTTTTAAGCAATCACTGAAGCTCACAACAATCACTAAATAATGGTGCTGGATGGTGAAGGGAAGGAGCTTTTAGACACACTATGAGTAGTACACAATGCCAGATTCAAAGTATGTGCTCAGTAAAGTACTTCAACATATTCGTTTGATCCTTAACACAATTCTGTAAGGATTGATAATATCATTTTCTTATTACGATTTTGGAATACTAAGGCTTAGAGAAAAAATTATTTACTTAATGCCTTAAAGCTATTAAATAATGGAGCAGCACCTCCAACTCAAGGTGCTTGAGTCTTAATCCATTCAAAATAGCTATATTTATAAAATAAGTCCTTATACATATAGTAAAACCACAAATATAAAATATTTCATTATGGATTTCTCATGTAACATTAAAATATAATCATTGTATCCCCATAAAATAAGATACTGTACGAACTGACATATTTTACACTTAGCACTCTGGGTACTCCTTATCTTTCGCTTATATATTCCAATGTTTCCTGAGATAAAATTTTAGGCTTAGAAACTTCCCAACTAAATTGTGTACTAGGACCACCAGAGAGAGCTGTATACAAATACAGAGTAACATTTGGCATCCATGCATTTGGCACCACTGCTAAAAGTAATACCATGGCAAGAAAGGGAGTAGTCTCTATCTTTATATGGACTCAGAGTTTAATTTTAAACTTGACATAAGGAAGTGATATAAGAACCCAAGTGGTTTGAATTCTGACACATGATTGCAAATCCTAGATCCTCCATTTATTAGATGTACGATGTGAAGCAAGTTACTTTCTGAGCCTCAACGATGTCATATATAAATGATGATATAGTGATATAGTATAAAGAAATAAAAATGAAAACAATAGTAACAATATACAATAAATATAAGGGTACAAGATTACATGAAAATTCAAAGATAGAAGAATTACATTTGTCATAAAGGGTCACTGTCATTAATATCTGGTCATTCATATGAAGTTGTATTAACAAATTAATACAAACAAAACACAAATATCACAAGATTTTTAATTAAATTTATGAAAAAATTATTTATTTTTTTGAAACGCATTTTTATTTTCACGTTGGTGCCCTAAGTATTCAATCTTAAAAGTTTGGTAGGTACTTCCTCCTAGGAAACAGCACTATTCAACCTTCTATAGAGGTTATACCAGATTCTGCCATATGAGTTTCCATTGTGATTACCTAAACTATTAAAGATGCAGGTTCAAATAAACCAAGAAGAAACAGGGGATTCCATTTACAAGGGAATGTCATACACTAATTGAATTCTAAAGCCATAACTCATGACAATAATTGAGTTGTTAATGGCTCTAAAAGAACTTGCTGTAGATTGGTCAAATCCCTTCTGATAAGCTTTCCCACCTTTTACCCTATCTTACAATTTCTAACTACTTGGTTTCCCCTGCTGGTGTTGTCTTTTACTTCAAAATTATAATTTTGTATTTGTAAGTGCTATTTTAAATGTTCTTGAATTTTAAAAAAGGTGTAATAGGAAAGATGTTCACCCATGTAATCCTTATCAGGATAGTGTTACTTGCTTCCTCTTAGTACATGCATAATAGTAGCCAACTTTCTACTTTATTAACTTGAGGTTTCCATTTAATCTAATTTCATTTCATTTACCAAGACTTGATTGACTATTCACTCAAGCCATGTAACAAGCAATTTGGCAGGTGCTGGGAAAACAGAGTAATAGATTGATCCCTCCTTAGCTTCCTGAAATTGTGTCTATTTTTTATCTGTCTATAAGACAATTGTGATTCAATAATATTTTTCTAATATTATTTCATCCACAATATTTATTTCTTTAATGAGCCTATTATCAATATAAAAATAATGATATTTAGCTTGGATATAATTAAGAAATATGACAGAAAAATTTAGAATACAATTTATCACTAATATTGCTAATATTTCAGTGTGGTTTAACACTTTTGTTTTAATTTTAGCAATTAGAACCTACTGAATCATAAACTCAGAAACTAACACTGAATAAATGCTCCTTTTTACATGAGGAATGGAGGAAAAAGAGGCAACTTTGAAGTGAATATTATTTTAGACACACATATATTTTGTTATTTATTATTCCCAACCACCCAGTATTGTAGTTAAGATAACCAAGGAGAAAACTGAAGCTCTAGGAAGTTATATAACTTGCCTAACATCCTTCTAGTATATGATGGAGTTGAGAACAAAATGCATAACTGGCTGAATAACCCACGTTCTTTCCGATCCACCATTCCACCATGAAATGGTGGCACCATTTGCCCCATAAACAGCAGAGATGAGATAAGAATGCCTTTGAAATAGAAAGAAATGAAAACGTAAGTTTCTGGAATTTAACATATATTTATATTTGAATGATGTTTATAAAGTATTAAGACATTTTAAAAGATATATTGCATTTTAATCACTTTGTTGGTAATGGCAACTAAATATTACCCTTTCTAAACAATGACTTTTCTAGAAATTTTAGTAGTGCTTTTACATCCCAAGACTCACACAATCGACACCAAATTTATCTACCTCCTTTGGAGTCTCTCATTTGTCAAAGTGACCCAAGACTTCCCTGGGGCATCAAGCTGAGACAGTTTACTTCTCAAGTGTTATCTAGGAACCATCTGTATTAGAAAAGTTGTGAAATTGGAAAGTATTCATATTCAGTATCACTGAATCAGAATGCTTGAGAAAAGACCTGAAAATCTGCATTTTATCAAACACATAAATTACCCTGATACTGATGGCCCCTGAAGATCCTGATAAAGCTGAATATTTAATATTCCCTAAATGAGAACCACTTATCTATGACAGGAAAAAAAAAAAAAAAAGCTCAATACTGGTGATTATTCAATTTTATTTCAGAATGGCAAATGGAAAAAGACCTACTTACAATACTTATTTTCAATATGACCATCACTCTTGGAGATGGAAACTGCAACTAATATATAACACTCTGAAGTCTACTTGCTGACTCGGTGATAATTAGTCCTACTGTGATTTCTGAAAATATTAATCAATTTCATAATAAAATTCTAGTAGTACAAAATAAACGCATTACTTAAAATGCTGCCTCACCATTTTATTATTATATTAAATAAAGATCGCAAAAAATGAAACTCTACTCTAGCAATGGTCATTTGGAGAGGTTACCTTTATGATAAACCCTTACCTCAGTTTAGCTTCCTATTTGTTTTTACATTTTACTACATCTGAACACCAGGATAGTGTTTCTGCAATCAGCTCTCAGGAAAAAACATCTAAGTATAGTGCACTGCTACAGTTGCTAAGGTAACCACCATCTGCTAGTCCATTAAAAGTTTCAAGTTCACAGACATCTTAACCCACCTTCCTGAAACATCCAACATAAAAGCCACTGCCTAGAGAAATCTGGGCTCTCTTGTATTGGTTATACATCTCAGACGACATAATGTATGGCATTGAAAAAGGTTATTTTTAGTTTACAATTTTCATTGCACTTCAACCATTGGTAGAAGGCTAGATATGTTCTAAAATGGACTCTTGGATGAGCTCATCTTGATTCATTCAGAGATTTTAGTGCTGCTTTGACTGGAACACTGGTATATAATATTGAGCTTTAAGATTTTTTTCTCCTAGCAGCAGATGTTCAAGACATGAGAATAACATATTTTCCTTGGAAAAGAAGCAGCAGTTTCAGCAGGAAATGTTATCTTTTTTAGACTTGTTAATACTTGGAAATAGTCTGCTGTGTGTGTTGAAATCTTCCATATTCAATCCTATTGATGAGGTCTTTAATAATGCTCTCAACCACATCACCTCCTTAACCCTTCTGCTATTCCAGTCTTAAATCCTGAATTACCCCTGTTATCCACTTCCTATTATCCTGGTTTCAGCAGAGCCCTTTAGCAGAAAGCTATGGAACTATGAAAATCTGGCCCACCAATAATGCAGATTTGCCAATTTCAGTTGGTTTCTTATTACTTCTTAGAAATCTTTTCATTCACCCCTTATTGGTCATACAGCACACTGCTCAAAGCAGTTAGCTATACTTTCCTTCCCCCTCCGTGCCCACATATCCAATTTCACTGAATTACTCTTTTCTTCTACTGCCTCTCCTTCCTCATTAATCATCAGTCTTTAATATTCTCCACAATCGAACTTCCATTAACTACATTCTACTGCATCTTCGTTCTCCAAAATCATACCACTGCAATAAATTATTTCTTGTAATAACTGTGTTTTATTTGATCACTAGTTTTTATAATACTCTACTCTCCTAGTCACATTTCTGTCTCCTCTGACTCTGTCTCCACTTACTGATTCCTCAATAAAAATCAACTGGACAAATATTCACTAGATATTACATATCTATAAATAAATTAATGCTGTTTTGAACTTTTGTGGACTGATAATAATTGTGTGGGAGAAGTGGACCAGAAGGAAACTTTCAAGAAGAAAATAAAGCTTAAAATTTCCATCTGTTAAAATTGAGCTTGTAGAAACACGATTTAAATGGATATCGGTGGTTTCAATTTGATATGATATTTATATTACACAGGATACAATTAAAAGTGTATAAATGTTTTATGGGAAGTCAATGTTTATAATATGCTGAAAATTTTATCCTTCTGGAGATAAAATGAAAAATCAAGATGTGGATTATGGTACATTGTGTATAGAAATAACTTTGAAGATATAATCAGTCAAAAATGATGACATGCTGAAGTTTTTAAAAGTTCTTATTATGTAGTAAGGTGATACATAAGACTCCTTCCTGATCTTCATGTAGCTTATAATCAAGAAATCAACATATTACCATGTCTTTGGTAGAGAGGTCACGGAACCTATTTAAGTTTATATTACTGTTCAGTGGTAGAGCCTAAGAATCCAGTTTTTCTCATGATTTTTCCTCTTTACTATGTTAGGTTGCTTTCATATGCTGTTCTTTTCTACTCATACTTGGCCTGTTGTTGGGCAACTAAACAGAACATTTAAATCTCTGGCAGATATAAGCCTGATTAATTAAGTCTCTTTCATTACCTCTAGGCATTTCCTGGGTCTATTTCCAAACTCTGGATTGTCTATAGATTCAGATATTTGAGGAGTGTTTATACGTTGGATTCTCAGAAATGAGTTTGGTATAGACTCATAGGTGGAAGGATGAAGTCTACACTGAAGGACTCATTGATGAATATGAGCTCTGATATAGCTTTCACACACACACACACACACACACACACACACGCATGCATTCTCACACATGAACACACAGTGCATCCAAACAACAAAGAATATCCCTAATAAAAATCAAACATCAAACCTAGGAGAATAAGATGCACCAGGTTACTTTGTTTTTGCAACCGATTATATGTCATATTAAAAAGAGAGAGTACTGCATGTCACTTGCTCACGTTCTTCCAGCCTGAAGGTACAGAAGTAGAAAGCTGGGTTGAGCAGAGATAAGGAATCAGAAAATGTTAGTTAGAAAAATCTAATTTTATATGTATATCAAATCATTATATTGTATATGTTAAACTTACGCAATGTTATATGTCAATTTTATCTCAATAAAACTCAAAAAGATAAAAAGAAAATTGTGCACATGCTAATATTTGCAGGAAATTATACATTTAGTTAACATAAGATGCACAGTGGCTAGTGGGTCGTGAAGATAGGAAGAGTGCTATGGAAAAAAGACCCCACTAAGAGGCAGCATTGCATTTTGGACATGAAGACATAATTAGACTTTTGTAAAATTATTAAAATCCTACAACTCTATGTTTATATATTATAACATAAAAATTAGAAAAGAACTAAGATTTAAAAACCTCATCAGAGCTTTTACATGGAAAGCTTTTTTAGTAGAATAAATGTCTGAAAAAGAGAAATGGTCAGCAATGTGTAGTAAGAGCTTGATATGAAGTCAGATGGACCTGATTAAAATACTGGCTTCCCTTTGCCATGTACTTATGATCTGGGATAAGTTACATCAGCCATGTAAGTGCTGTGTAATCTAACAATAAAATGAAATAACACATGCAAAATATTCAGCACTCAGAGATGCTATGTGTGGACTCATCATTGATTCTAAGTCTTAAAGTAGCTTTACAAATCAAAGTCTGATAATTCAAATATTATATATATATATTTAATGTATATATATATTTAAAACACACACACATATATATACATGATTTAAAACAATTGTGTTAAAAGAGACAAAGTACAAAAAGTCTCTGATTCTTTTTCTTTAAGATTTTATTTATTTATTTGACAGAGAGACAGGGAGAAAGAGAACACAAGCAGGGAGAGTGGGAGAGGGAGAAGCAGGCTTCCCACCGAGCAGGGAGCCCAATGTGGGGCTCGATCCCAGGACCACGGGATCATGACCTGAGCCAAAAGCAGATGCTTAACGACTGAGCCACCCAGGTGCCCCCAAAGTCTCTGATTTTAATGCAAAAAAAAAAAAAAAATCCTTAATAATCACTATGGCTAAGCTTAGTCACTATGGTAAGTTTTGGATATTCATATGTCAGGACCCTTAGAATCAGACATCATGGAGAAAGAGGGAATCCACATCTAGATAGTAAATCAATTTTTCTCCAATTAAATACTGACTTTAAAAAACTAGGCATACGTATTTAGTTAACAATGCTAAAACAAACAAACAAACAAAGAAAATAACACTGCTCTCCTGGCTAGTAATAGCTCCATACCTGTAGTAAACATTTTCACAGTTTTCTCAAGCTTCTAGAGCAATCTAAATGGCAAGAGTATAGGGAAGCAAAATATATCCAATGTGGTTAACTTTTTCTATTTATAAACGATTACATATAAAAACAATTTGCAAAGTTGTTAATGGATCCTACTCCCCATTAGGCTTAGAGACTGCATAGAGTAGTTTAAAAAAAACACTAAAATTAATTATCTTTAATGAGGCTTGAAACGACTGGCAATGACCTGACAAAAAGGCATTTTTAGAATTCTCTGAGGCTTACTCAGAGAGCTGAATCTTCAGGGCCATTCCAAAGGGTTTTGGGAAGGGAGAAAAAAAGTGTTAAACTTGATAATTGGGTAGGAAGGATAAAAGTGAATAGGAAGCAAAGATATAAATGAGATATAGAAACAACAGTGTGTGTGTGTGTGTGTGTGTGTGTGTGCGCGCGTGTGTTTGGAGTATGTTAAAGATTGGGCTGGAGAATCTGTCTTTGAAGACGCTGAATGAACAAAGAGAGGAAAGACAGTTAAGAGTTCATCATCATATAATGCAGTTGGAAACATCGATCAGCAGATGGCACACGTGTCAGGAAACCTGCTTCACTGCACAAAAGAATGGCTCTAAGACACTACACAAATTTCATGGCATGTTGCACACCGCTTCTCAGAAGCATGGTGAAAGATGCATACATGTTTACATATTTGGTACCTTCAGTAACCCCTTCATAAAATTAGAAGACGAACAGGTTCTATATAGGTACAAAGTAATTCTTATTTAAAATTACAGCTTCAGAATCTTGAAAAGGAATAATGAAACTAAAGGATTAATACTGATTTTAAGACTTAGTATAAAGCTAAAATAGTTATAATAGTCTGGTATTTACACAAGAACAAATAGACCAATGGAACACAGTTGAGAGTCCATAAATGACCCAAATGATTTTTGACAAATGTGTCAGTATAATTCAACGGGGAAAGGAAAGTCTTTCCAACATATTTTGCTAAACTAAATGTATGTCTATATGGGGAAAAAAACCCCATAGAAACTGATTCATACCTCAGGCCATATGTAAAAATTAACTTAGTTAATTAAGTCTAGCCTACAAACCTAAATGCAAAAGCCAAATTACAAAGCCCACTGAAGAAACCATACAAAAATATACTTGTGACCAGTTAGGAAATGATTTTTTTTAGATAGAACAGAAAACAAACTAATCATTAAAGAAGTATAATAAATATGGCTTCATCAAAATTCTACTCATCAAGTCACCATTAACAAAACAAAAGGGCAAATCACAAAATGAAAAAAAAAATATTTGCAATACACAAATCATATACTTATGTTCAGGTTATCCCAATTATGCCTGCAAATAAATAATGGTGATGATGATGATGATGATGATGATGGTCAAACAAGCCAGTTAAAAATGGGCAGAAGACTTGACAGGCACTTCAGGAAAAAAAAGTGTATCAGAATGCCAATAAACACATGAAAACATGCTCATTATAGTTATCAGGGAAATGTAAATTAAAACCACAACATGATATCACTTTGTGCTCATTAAAATGATTAAGATTAAAGAGAGTAATAGCATCTAATGTGGGAGAGAATGCAGAACAATAGGACCACTAGGACTTTATTGGTAGAAGCACAAAAGTCATCAACATCTGTGAAAAATCATCAAGTGGTGTCTTTTAAAATTACACATATACCTACCTTCCAATCCATTATTTCCACTCTTACTTATTTACCCAAAATAAATAAAAACATATGTCTCCCAAAATACTATACACAAATATCCATCGTGATCTTATTCATTATGACCTAAAACTGGAAACAACCCAGACATCCATCAACACGAGAAAGGACAACTGTAACATAGTCATAAAATAGGAGACTATTCAATAATAAAAAGGAATAAACTCCTGATCCCAGTAAACGGATTAATCTCAAAAACATTATACTTGGGAGAATCCAGACATAAAAGCATACCTAATGTATAACCCATTGTTGCAAGGTTCAAGAACAAATAAAAGCATTCTATGAAGAAAGAAATCAGAGATGTCTTGGCCTCTGGGAGAGTGGGATAAATTGGAAAGATGACAATGCTCTGTATCCTGACTGGGGTGTTGGTTATATGGGTATATACATTTATCAAAACTCATCAAACTACACATAGGATCTGTAAACCTGTCTTAAATTCTACCATTAAAAAACTGTGTCCAGTGGCACATGACACCTGTGTCAGATATCTATTTAGGGGGGGGAAACCTTGATTATTTAACATGTTATACTGTCTGTTCTTACCTCTTCTCAACTGCAAATGCCACTCAAATGCAAGTGGATCAATCTAGGGGAGATTCTCTTTAGAAGCATGAGAGACTATGGACTCTGAGAAACAAACTGAGGGCTTCAGAGGGGAGGGGAGTGGGGAATGGGATAGGCTGGTGATGGGTAGTAAGAAGGGCACGTATTGCATGGTGCACTGGGTGTTATACGCAACTAATGAATCATCGAACTTTACATCAAAAACCAGGGATGTACTGTATGGTGACTAACATAATTAACAAAAAAATATTATTATAAAAAAAAGAATTAGAATTTTAAAACGAACATTTCTGTAAGGATGTAAGGAAGGATTCACCTTACTGAAAATACACACTAGCTACTGTCCTTATGCATTGATACTCTTCTTCCATTGCACTCACAGGACACACAAGGAATGTCAAAGACTTCCTGGGCCAGAATTGCTATTCGAGAAAGGATTGTTAAATTTGATATCACCAACACAAATGTTACCTGCCTGCCTGTCACCAAATCGGCATCCAAAGTATATTTACTGAATTGAATGCTATTCTTATTTAGACTTTAAATTTCATTGCCCTGAAGAGAAATGAAGTTGGGGAAATTTTCAAAATTAATTATTAAATATTTGAAAAATTAAGTATTTTAAAAATTAAAAGATGTTTACCATAAAGAGCTTGTCAGAGAAGTGATCAGGCTATCCTGGAGCTAATAACAATAAAGACAGAAATTCGAGGAACATTTAGATATGTAACAAACTTCAGAAAAAGTTAAAGAAAAGATAGATAAGAAAGAATAAAAGAGAAAACTATTTTAATAAATTCTCTTGGATGGATGCAAAAAATCAATCAGTACTCTGAGTGTCCGTATTTGACTTTCTCTTCAGATTCTACTCCATCCCTGTCCCTTCCTCCTAGAAAGGGTCACAGACAAGACTTGAAGCCACAAGGTCAAGACTTTGTTACATTTACACATATATATACACATACACACACACACATACATATATATATATATAATACACACACACACACATATATATGTATGCATACATAAATATATACATATATATATGGAAATACCTTATTTTCAATTATTAACCACTTTCCACAATCTTAGAAGAAAAGTTTGCTGAGGGTTGCCAGGCGGGAGGGAGGTGGGGGGTGGGCAAAATGGGTGAAAGGGATTGGGATATACAGGCTTCCAGTTACGGAATGAATAAATACAGGAGTAAAAGACAGACACAGCATAAAGAATATAGTCAATGATACTGTAACAGAAATGTATGGGGACAGATGGCAGCTACACTTGCGATAAGCAGAGCATAATGTATAAACTTGTTGAATCACTAAGTTATACACCTGAAACTAATGTAATATTGTGTGTCAACTATATTTTTAAAAAAATCAATAAGGGGTGCCAAGAATAAGGGATACTTCTTCCCTGAGTACTGAGCCAATTGAGAAGTAAATCAAAAGTCAATGGAGTCCAAAAATATCATCTTTTTTATAGTTGAAGCTAACACTGGAGACCATGACTAAAGTGTAAGACTGGAACAAAGCTCTTAGTTGAAAGGTCTCATTGAAAACTAAAACCATGCAGTCTTACCAACCCAGGAACAGAGAGATAGAGAATTCACCAAAGGAATGAAAGTTGAAAATGAACTATGAACACCTACTTTTTTCCCAATTCACAAATTAAGTAAATTATGCCACCCACTTTTGCTGAGGAAGTGTGGGTAAGAGGGTGGAATGAAGCTTTGTTACTCTAATATTCTTCCCTCATGGAAGGAAATATCACCATCGGGCTGGAAAAGGAGAATATCTCTATTTCCCACCCTCATCCCTGCTGCATAACCTCCCCAGTGACATAAAAGTATGTGTTTTGAACTTTTGTCACAAGTTAATCCAGACACGATCTCTAGAACCTGTTATTTTTTCTCTCTGTCCATCAGTTATTCCCCGCTTTCCGCATACCTCCTTGCACCCTTGCTCCTTCAGTATAATAGTATGCAATCTCTGTTGTTAAAAAGTCTTTCCTTCATCCATGCATCCTTTTGTAAATATAAATCCTCTCCTTCCAGTCTCAGTTGTACTTCTGAAGGGCAAATAACATAATGTTCACTTCACACTGCCTCTTAATTCTCCATCCACTGTAATCTAGTCTTCTTCCCACTGATCCTCTGACAGGACTGGACCTCAAATCAGCAATTTCCTCTGAGTATTCAAAGCCTATGGGCATACATCACTCCTTATCCCACCTGACTTCAACATCAGTTGACACTGTTGCCCATTCTTTCCCTCTCACACACATATCTTCATTATTTTTTCTGATGCTCCCTTTTCCTGCTTCCCCTCAGATCTCTCAGGCTGCTGTTTCTGTCGTGTTCCTCCCTGTCGCATCTCTACCCTTCCCTTCTCACACTATACACCTCTGTTGAGCAGGCTCATTCACCACCCTGGGGGTGAATGATCACTTAAAAATGGGTAACTTGTGGAATGTTTCAACTGTCTTTTGGGACTCTCTCCTGAGCTCCAGACTCATAAGCTTACCTCTTACAATTGAAGCAACTCAATATGACCAGAAAGGAACTCATCAATCTGTTCACCATCTTGTAAGTGTTCTATCTTCAGTGAATGGCATCAAACTCTACCCATCCATTTGTAAGTTCTCCTAAGGATTCAACCTCTCATTCATCTTATCATTTCCAGTCAACACCAAGTCTTCTTCATCTCACCAAGTCTTCTTCATCTCATTCCAGTCAACACCAAGTCTTCTTCATTTATGTGTACTTCATACTTTTCTCAGACTCTCTATTAGAGCCCTAACACTAACGAAGGCCTTCATCATCTCTTAGATTATTATAATATACAAATATATCACTTCAGTAACACTGAAATTTAACAGAACTAAATGCAAAGTGCTGAATTTGGTTTAAAAAAGAAAAAGATCCAGAGCTAATGAACTGCAAATTCAAATGAGTTAAGGTTGAATAGTAACTGCTCAGAAGTCTAATATAGATACAATCACATTTCAGATGTCTTCAGTTCACAAATAAAATAATGCAAATGCAAACTACATATATTTTTAAAGGTTTGGAATTACTTAAAAGATAATGAGATACTTAAAGAATCTCAAAGGAAGCAGGACCTTGCAAGGCTCTAGAAACAGAAGCCAGAAAGCCTTCAGGAATCTGGGCACACTCTCTTCATCTCTTCTCTTTCCTCTCTGTCCTTCTGTTTACTTCTGATCTCTCTGGGATGAGATTTCACTACTTCTTAGGGTACCATATGCTATAATATGGCTGAGGTACTGCTCCTGTATTTTTACAGTTCTCTGAATTCTAATCACATAAGGATACTAATTAGAATCAAATGTATTTAAAAATCCTGAAAAAGGGGGGAGCTGAAGAAACAGATCCACCTACATCAATTAAAGGGTCATTAGGAAACTATGTGGAATTTAAGAAACAAAACAAACAAAGAAAAAAAAGACTCAAATACACATAACTGGTGGTTGCCAGAGGGGAGGTGGGGGGATGAGTGAAATAGGTGAATAGGTGAAGGGGATTAAGGGTACACTTCTCATGATCAGCACTGAGTAAAGCATAGAATTGTTGAATCATTATATGTACACCTGAAACTATAACACTGTATGTTAATTACACTTGAATAAAAAAATAAATAAAACACTAAAAAAAAAGGAAAAAGAAAAGAGGTTATACCAACAAGCATTCTGTGAGAATTTGGGAAGATCCCTTGAAAGAAGTAAAGAATTCCTAAGTTCCTTTAGATTTCCAAAGAGAAAGCACTCTTAAAAAAAAAAAAAAAAGCATTTATTTACTTAAGAGAGAGAGACTGAGAGACCGAGTGGGAAGAGGGATGGAGGGAGAAGCAGGCAACTAGGGGCTGGGTCCCAGGACCCTGGGATCATGACCTGAGCGAAAGGCAGACACTTAACCCACTGAGCCAACCAGGCGCCCAAGAGAAACCCCTTTTAAGGCATGATATTCCTGGCGATGACCATGAGTTACTAATAAAAGGTACACATTGCTTAGTACATTCTATTTTCTGAATCAGATGTCTGAAATACTTAAGATTTCCCTAGAAATCTTTACTTTCCATTAAAATATGTTAAAGCAAGCACTGCAAGTTGAAATGCTTAAGCTTCAGTTATGAGAAAAGTTCATTTATCCATACCCCTAGTAGACTGAATGGGAGAGGTATTCTGTTTCTAATCATTGCTCAAAGAGGTTATACTTTTTAAAAAAATGTAACATTATTGTATTATGTTTGTTCTTTCCTCCTAATCTACCACTCCAATTTGTCCATCAGTTCTATCTTTTTTTATTTACTGGAGTTTATGTGTACTTAATTTATTTATAAATCTATATCAAATGTTAACTCCTTAAGATAAAAGCAATATTGTTGAATTCCAAACAGCAAACCAATGCTAATGAGCCCTAATATCAAAGCCCGCTATCTCTCCTTTAGAAAATCATTGCTATTTAGCAATCGTAAAGTTTTAAGAAAAAAAGAATTCCAAATTTAATTAAATCTGTGGGGAGAAAAGTCCTGTCTACTGCTGTGCAAAAACTAACCAGTCACTAGTAAATAAAGAGATTGACAATATTAGGGTAATACCCTGGTTTTTTTTTTTTTTTAAAGACTTTATATTGGTTTTATTTTAAAGCAATGAAATTTATTTGCTACTTCAATAGGTTGTTCAGACCTGAAACATAGTTCGGCTCCTAAACACATTCATTTATGTATTAGTGACCACAGTAGCAGCTGCCAACGCTTACTGCTTGCTCGGTAACTGCTGAGCAACGTACTAATTACACCATTCACACACCTCTCTTCTCAGCAATCCTATGTAGGCGCTGGTATAGCCCCATTTTACAGATGAAGCAATGAGGTTTAGATTACTCAAGTAACTTGCCTTAGTGCTGGCAAGTGAAGTCAGGGTTAGAAGGCAACTCCCTCTGTTCATGACTGGCTACACAATATGCTGGGTCCGGCACAAAATGAAAATGTGGGGGGTCCTTTTTCAAAAATGGAGAATTTTAGGATGGCAGCAGGAGAGCATTAAAGTGTGGAGCTTTTTTTTTTTTTTTTTTTTTTTTTTTTTAAGTGTGATCCCTTCTAAGTCCACCCATGGAGTCAGCCCTGCCTCTGCTCCAACAAATCACAAAATATATGAAATTCTATTTTTTTCATCTATCCAAATTATATTCTTCAATTATATATATATTCTTCAAAGATTATATTAAATCTTTGTAATGGCTAATTCACCAATTATAAATTAAGACTCAGATTTCAAATTACAGGCTGAGCCTAGATACACTCAATAAATATTTGTTGAATAAATGAACTTACTTCTTGGCCTCTAACTAAACCCCTCTCTTCAATAACTCATGCTGAAAGTGCCTCTAGTTAAATGTGGGGTTGGGTTAAGAAAAAATTAATGATTCATTAAGAATCCATCCACACCACTGGTGGAAACACTTCATGTTCATTTGTGCTGGCTTAGGAATTTTTATGACTGTAAGAAACCATTTTTACAATCTAATTATCACTTCTATCTAGTTGACATTTAAATGCTGGGGCTCTAAAACAAAGCTTCAAGAATATACTCTTCACTCCCCCCACTCCCCCTTCTAATATTTCACAACCCTCATACCACCCCTAAGTTCTTAACTTTCTCTAATAAATAGTTTACCAGCAGAAAAAATAAGTCCTTTCTCCTCAATCCCTGCCCAGGTGAAGAACAACATAATCAATATTTAAATTATACCTTTCAAAAGACATTAAAGGGTTAGGCTTGCAAGCTACACAAGAACAGTTTTGGAAAAAAAAAGAAAAAGCAAAAGCAAAAGAAAAAGAAAAGAAAGGTGCTGGCTTTTTCTTTTCTTTTTTCTTTTTTTTAAGATTTTATTTTTTTGACAGAGAGACAGCAAGAGAGGGAACACAAGAAAGGGGAGTGGGAGAGGGAGAAGCCGGCTTCCTGCTGAGCAGCCAGCAGATGCAGGGCTTGATCCCAGGACCCTGGGATCATGACCTGAGCCAAAGGCAAACGCTTCACGAATGAGCCACCCAGGCGCCCCAGCCCACACCTTTCTAACCCTAGGAGATCGTGGGAAGGAAAAAAATAAAAATAAAAACCAACATAAGATATGCAGTTGGCTCTGCAGTGGGAAGCACTGAGGATAGCTTATCATCCTCCTGAAAGAGGCCATGGAAGGACGTCACCTTCCTGACCCCCCTTTGCTGAGGAAGGCAGCAACCACATTAAGGTGGTGCAGGCCTGTCAGGAAAAGGATAAGCCTCAGAGCTAGCATTCTTCCCAGGTGAAGTGGCTGTACTCAGAACCAGTGGGTTTACCACTGACCCCTCCTGGTGAGTGACAGACCATGGAAACTCCCAGGCCAAGGGCCAAATAGAGGGTAAAAGACAGGACTAGAGGTCTACATTATTAGCCTCTGAGAAGAGTCTAGAAACACTGGTCAGGACAAATGTACAGAAGAGTGTGCATCAACCAGGTGAATCAGGGACAGGAACCTAGAGGAGACAAACTCCAGCTAGTGTACACATATACACAGGACCAGCATGAGAGGGAACTCTACACCCCTCCTCTGACCCCACATTTCATAAGGTACAACCTTCCCAAAACACTCACCCCTCAACACCTGGATGTCATCACAGAGAGAGAAGTAGGTTGAGACAGAGATAGTTTGAGGAGCACATTTTTTATCTAAATCAGCGGCTGAGGTTTACCTAAAAGGACTGTTTAAATGTTCAAATTGCACAAATTTAAATTATCTTGGTGTGATGGTCAATTTCATATGCCAACCTGACTAGGGTGTGGTTCCCAGTTATTCAATTAAACACTAACCTATGTGTCGCTGTGAAGGTATTTTGTGGACTTGACTAAACTCCATAATCAGTAGACTTTAAGTAAGAAGAATTATCCAAGATATTCTGGGTGAGCTTTTCAGTTGATAGGTCTTAAAAGCAGAGCTAAGGAAAATTTTGCCTTTGGACAGCAGCTCCTGCTGAGAGTTCCATCCCACCCTTTTTGAAAGCCTGCCCTGTGGATTTGCCTTACTTACTGAGCCTGTCCCCACAATCGTGCAAGCCAACTACATGCCATAAGTCTTTTTATTATGTATCTCCTACTATTTCTTTTTCTCTGGCTGAACTCAGACTGACATAATCAGATATCCACAAAGAGAACCGAAATAATGATGAAATTTGTAAGATACATTTTTCTTCACATCCGGTTTGTAGTATGAATAATTTAGTATGTGTAAATAAGCCCTACATATCTTGAGGATTTCATGCATACTCCCTCTTTGCCTGAAAAGCTCTTATCCTATTTCCTTTCCTTCCAAGTCCCAATCTAAAGATCTACTTCCCCAGGAATGCTTTTTCATTGACCATCCACCAAATTCAGGTTCTGCTGTTAGGTATGTTCCTCACACCTGTTCTTCTCTTGTACCTCTTACTACAGTTGAAATGAATGTTTAAATATTCAACATTCATTTGTCTTCCCCTTTAGAGTTTAAGCTCTATGTAGACAGAGGCCAGGTCTGACTTGGTCACCAACGTAGCCTCATTACCAAACATACTACCTAGGACATACAGTGGGTGCTCAAAAAATATTAATTGAATGAATGCATGGGCTTAAATGGATATAGAATTTTTAAAAACCACATATTCCAAATTTGAATACGATTTGAAAACATCTGCATTTGGCAGTTGACCCTTAACTATATCATCCACGGAGTCAGACTGTAAGATTTAGAGGTAAGAAATACAGGTATCATTAGCTTTGTCTGTGTAAGCAGCCCACTGAATATTACTGTTGGTCAGTTTGGGCTGTTATAACAAAATAAGACAGAGTGAGTAGTTTACCAACAGAAATTTACTTCTCACAGTTCTAGAGGCTGGAAGTCTGAGATCAATGTGCCAGCATGGTCAAGTGAGGACCTTCTTCTGGATTACAGACTTCTTGTATCCTCACATTGTGGAAGGGCAAAAGACTTTTTTAGGCCTTTTTCATAAGATTACAAATCCCATTCAAGAGAACTACCCCCTCATAACCGAATCACTTTCCAAAGGCCCCACCCCCAAGACCATAACGTTGGAGGTTAGATTTTAACATATGAATTTTGGGGGGATATATTCAGACCATAACAATCATGAACTCCTTTTTAGTTAAATATGACCCAAATCACATGAACTAAAGATGGCCCAAAGCCAATGCTGCAAGAAGAAGACCTCATAAATCTGTTTGCCCATTTTACATTTATGCAGAAACATAGATTTTATGGTTCTCTGAGACAGCTAAATGGCACAACATTTTATGACATTCTTAATAGTATTTTAAGATCCCTTTGGAAATAATGATTCATCTCCTGACTTAGGATATTAATTTGGATGTTAAAAATTAGGTAATGAGAATATAGGGAGCTGTAAATATGTTTCATAAAAACCTATATTCACAATCTAAGGCTAACCAAATTCTTGTTCTTTTGGCACAGTAAGGTTGAAATATGAACATCAAACACCACTTTAAAAAGCACAATTACATTGCGCATTGACCATAATATATTAGAAAGAAAAATAAATATAAAAAAGATCTTGCTTATAATTCTTCTACGTATTTCACAGTTTAAGAAATGAATCCTCCTTGCTGAAAATTCTTCCCATGAGAAAAGAATCTCCAACTACTTCTTCACTTATTTCTTTTATAAGGACCTTAATCTTAGGAGAAGCTGAAAACAAACACACCACACAAAAAATACAGCAATAAATATTCATTTTCAAATAAATTTGATGCCATTTGTGAATCAGATTTATTTGGAAGGGTGTTCAACAAATTATTGCATCTTTAATATTCTCTAAGATAAATACCTTCATTGGCTCAAGAGCAATTTCATGCTTAAAAGCTGACATAGGAATTTAAAAATGTATGTTACATTTTGGGTATTAATAAAAAAGAAAATCTTCTTAATAGTTACCAGTGGTGTTTACTAATACTACTTCTCTCGATGAATCATAAAAATGGCTATTACAGCTATTAAGCTCTTTTGAATCATTCATACAGCACACCAATACAAGACTCTTGTAATGCAATCTGATTATAAAAGAGTAAAATTTAAATTCAATACATGTATGAACAGTGAAACCAAAACTCATCATCAATGGAGTTTTTTAATCACAAGGAAAGAAAAATCATTCAGCAAAAACATAAGAAAAAATGACATTCCCATAAATTAATATCTGATTTAATAATTAAGTATGAAAGATGTTTTTAAAAATAGATTTATAGGGTCACCTGGGTGGTTCAGTCAGTTAAGAGTCTGCCTTCGGTTAAGGTCATGATCCCAGGGTCCTGGGATCAAGCCCCACATAAGGCTCCTTGCTCAGTGGGGAGTCTGCTTCTTCCTCTCCCTCTGAGCCTCCCTCTACTTATTCTCTCTCTCTCTCTTTCCCTTTCTCTCTCAAATAAATAACTTTAAAAAATAGAATTTATATAGCAAAATATACTTATTACTAAATATAAGAAAACACTTTCAAGTACTATCTACTAATTTGTGCAAAGCTAAGAATAAATGTGCAAATGTCAATTTTTTTTTAAGTGGGAAAAAGAATAGGAAGAACAAAAAGGCATGTGTATTTTTGGAAGGTTTTTTTTTTTAATACCCTTCAAAATAGTCATAATATAGTCATAAAATTTTTAAATCCATTTTCACACTAACTGAACCTCTAGCTCCCTTTCCACAAAATTCCTGGCATTCCCACTTCACATGATCCATGAGAATGGAGACCCAACAAACCCAGCTTGCACTATGAAAATTAAACCTGAGGTTTTTATTTCCAAGCAAGTCAGTACTCAATCCTCACAAACCCCATTTTAGTTATATAATTTGTGCTTAATAAATTCTTCATTTATAAGATACCCTTATTTTAAGGTGACCATTACACGTTTTGGCTTCTTTAAGAAATTAAATAGGAAACACCCAGAAAACAAATCTAATTCCAAAAGAAACGCACTGCTACCTACCATGACAGATAATACAAAGAACAGAAGAATAATGAATCAAATCAACCTTACAATAATTTCTTTCAAACAAATTCTATCCCCTTATCTGATATGAATATCAAAGCAGAATTCTAAATCAAATAAAAATACTTAATCCAGATAGAATAAACTTCAAGGAAGTATAATAGCTATCTTTAAATAAGAAGATTTAATTCATAATTCAATACTTTAGCAGAATATTTAGACTTAGTACAAGCCAATTGTTCTACAATGTTTGAATTCATTCTCAGAATATATTAACTTGAAACTATCATTTTCTTGTGCAGTATTTTTTTCCCTAATAGACAATATTCATGACATTTGGCCTCTTTCACACACAACAGATTAAACCACTGTGCCCTTCATTTAATATAAGTGATCTGACTTTGCAGTCTAGGCATTATAAATTCATTCACTCACTGTGCAATTATTCATTCCCTGCCTACTATGTATAAAGCATTTGGTTTAACAGAAGAGTTATTGAAATCACAAATCAAGGACCAGTGTTCTGCCAGTAATTTGAAAAGAAATTGTTAATGTGTGCTTTGAAAGACACAGTAAAGAATTCTCTAACTAAATAAACTAAGCACGCAGTTAGTTGACTGGAACCCCTTGGGGCTAGGTGTGTCTACATGAATATATCCCAAAGAATTTTATGTGGAAATTTGTAAAAACAGAGATTAGAAACAAAAATTGGACATACAAGTTATGATTAATAAACAATCAATTATAATCCTAATTTCATAGGTTCCTGTTTTCTGATCTGTCAAGATAGTTAATCCTAAGCACTAGCTAAATATTTATTGAATAAATTAAAGTGAAATGTATAAAGATTTTGAGATGTCATGTGATGTGTATTTCTTTTCTAATTTGAGAAATTATCAAAGTAACATCTCTTGATAATTCTAGGTAAATCATTTTAGCTTGCAGTGGAATGTATACAATCCAAGGCTGAAAAGTCAGACAAACTGGCTGGGATCCCCCATCTGTCTTCTGAGTAACTAAGTACTGATTGAGTAATCCTGGAAAAGTTACTTCAACTCAGCCTCAGGTACCTGAACTGCAAAACAGGAATAATCATGTACACCTATTATAGACAGAATATGCCAAAAAAGTGCCAAGTATAAAAGACTAGCATGCAGTAGTTGTTTAATAATTAATACTTAATTTGACAACTTAATTTCAGAATATAAATGATTTTAAAGATATGTGAACTCTAAACAGTCTTCATTTTCCTAAGATACTGGAATATTTGACCAATAACAGACTTCTTCAGAACTTCCTGATAGAAAATTATTTGTGGATAAGGAAAATAAGATTCAGAAATAATTGCTCTTTTCTTCCAGAGTAATGCATATTTTTAAAATTTTAATCCTCACACAAAAAAACTATAATACGAAATGACACAGGTCCATAATGATTTTTTCCATCATACTAAAAATGTAAAACACAAAAGGCAGTAAGATTTCTGTGATACTGATTAAATACAAGAAATTGTGAATTACTGATAATTGTCTCTAACCTGCACAGAAGTATTAGGATTGGGTTCCTTAAAGTAGTAAGAATTCTACTGTAGAGTATATCCTTAGTTTGAGCTTTAGGGGATCCAGTGAGCCAAAGGACCTAGATACAATTTTTCATTTGCATATGTTCCTACATGCTTTTTTGAGAGGAAAAGGTCCAGGGTTTTCACAGATGCTTTCATAGATTTTCAAAAGGTCACACAAACCAACCACAAAAGCTCAAGTATCCCCACTACCTAAGTGTGGACATAAATTACAACTCCTACATACTGTACAGCACAGTGTTGAAAACTGGATTTCAGGAATGGTCACTCAATATTTTTAGTGTACAAAGATAATGTGTTATCAGAAAAGAATCTACATAGATTAACAAGATTTTAGAGTGCTTTTTGGTTTTTGTTTTTTAACCTAAACAGATGTATATAAATAGAGAGACAGTTAAGATAGCAAATCTTAACTGATAAATAATTTTGAACAAAGATCTGTAGAGTAGTACAGTAGTTCACTTTTGAAGTTCAACAAAATTAATGAATTAGCAATTATAATAGCACTGTGAGGACACTATCATCTGTGACTTTAGCAGAGTACTATTGAAATAATATATTCTCACTAGATCATATTTGTTATTATTAATGATACTGTCAAACTACCTATTTCTTTAATACAATTACAAGCGCACATTAAAAGCGTCAAAAAGAAGTACTTTAAAATGTCCTCAAGAATTGTGAAGAAACACTGAATATCAATCCACTGACTATTTAGCCAACTCTTCCAGGAAATAAAAGCAGTAATATGTCAAATAGAACTTCATTCTTCATTAAGTATCACAATTATTTGGTGCAGGACTGGAAAATTACATGTTAAGCATGTTGATTTTCATGGGTATTTAAAACAGTTTACAGTTCTTATATTGCTAAAATAATATGGATCAAAATCTCCATTAAATACTAAACATATTACTAGCTATTTCATGTATGTACTTATTATTGGCACATGCCAAAACCTGAATGATTTCAGAGCTTCTCAATTTGATTTTGTTTTCCATTACGTCTATTGTGATCAAACTATGTACCAAGCTAAAGGTTTACTACCAATAAATGGTTTACATGGCAGGAACCCTGAGAAATATTACATCAGGGCAATCAGATTTAATAATAATAGCTAAAATATAGTAATCGCTTATTATGTACAAGGCACTGTTATTAAAAGCAGTAGCTGTCTATCGCTCTATACATACACAAAGATACACAAGCACATGTATTTGTACATATGTATGTGTGTCTATGTAGATGTATGTATATCCCACACACATACATATACATAGGGCTAAAGTGATAAATACATATCCATCTTCGTACAACTCAAGGAGGTGGATACTGCTGTTATCTCCATTTCACAGATTGGAAACATGGCATCAGATAGTGTAAATAAATTGCCTGTGATTACACGGCTAATAAGTGACTAAGCCAAAATGTGAACCCAGGTAATACTGTCCAAAGTCCAGGCTTTTACTGGTTGCTTACAGGTGTCTCTGGGAGTAATGGTAACAAATGTAAGGCAGGTGGTTAAGGAGGAATGGGTTGTTTGGGAAGTGGTGGTGACACTGAAGGGATACCTATTTGGTAAAAGCCCTTGAGTTAATGCTGATCATACTCTGGGTATATTAGAGCAGACATGTGAGTGAACACAGTTCCAGGTATAAACCCACACACTCAGGGGGTAAACTCACCCCTCACACTTGAAAGAGATGTTGCTTCACAGGTAGTTGAAAAAGTACTTACTTGTAGTTGAAAAAGTTAGCTTTGTATGTTTTGGTTTGTGTTTTTGTTTTGTTTTCATTTGGTTTTCTTTGTTTGTTTTGTTTTGCCCTTCATTTCTAATTGATGCAGTTTCAAAACTGACAAACTGAAAACTCCATAAACCCATCTTCAGCTTGAAAAATGAGGTACATTTTGACATCTCTCACATAGTAGTAAAATTATGATATATGTTTAGCATTATACCCGCTAAAACTGTGGGGGAAAACAGATGTTTGTGTTTTATTTAATTAAAAATCTTTTGCTCAAAAATTAAGAAACATCCTTTTAGTAAAATGTAAGATGTTTAAAATGACTCAGATTGTTAGTTAAAAAAAAAAAACAAACAACCTAAGTGAATAAAAAAGATTTGTACTCAATGTATTCCTAAACAGTGTAATTTACAACATTTAAGTGAAAATTAAATAGATACATTGTTGCTATAAATTGCAAATTATGCAATAAACGTGATAAGGCATAAGCATTTTTCTTTCATGAAATCAAAGCCTGACACTAAGGAATTCATTCTTAATGCATTTAGTATTGATCACATACTCACTTAAAAATGCTTATCTTTTTGAGGAAAAAAAAAGTAAAAGGTGGATCTTATCACCAAAATGCTCTTGAATAAAATAAATCTATTTTATTGCCAACTTGGGTTTTTTTCCCTTTTTTTCTCACACTGTCTATACACCCTAGGAATAAAATCTAACACACAAAACATTTGCAATGCAATTGTAATGAAATGTAAATCTCATTTTTATAAAGTTAAAATACCTATTAAGTATAGTTAGAAAAATCATAATACTTCGGAGAAATATACGCAAAAATCCATCCTACCATTTAATAAGCATTCAATATATGCTGGGCATGGGGATCTGCTGCCAAGGAGCATATACAGACTATTTCTGGGATACATTCATAGCTTCTAAAAAGTTCCAAGGGTTTTACAAAAAATCTACTAGGACATTTTTTCTGTAATGTAACAATATCATAAGATACAGGACCAATATAAAAAAAGCAATTGTTTATAATATGAACAAAGAATCTTAAAATGTAGTTAGGAAAACAAATGACATGCAAAAACATTAAAATAATAAAGTATTTAGGAATAAATTTAACAGAAGTGACTATAAAAATATTCTGAAGGTATTTCTAATGCATGAAAATATCAAGAAATTTATTTTCAGTTAATTTAAATTTTATTATCAAATCTAATTAGAAAATAGAGACTTTCTATTCTCAAATCTAAAATTAAAGCGAGAGTAATTTTAGTCCAGTTTTTAGTCAGCCTCTTTTCAAACACATGTCAGATCGTATCATTAAGATATTAAGTAGTCCATCATTTTCTTAGGATCCTATTCAATACTTAATCGTTCATTCATTCAGTCATAAATATCCAGTGAGTACTCTGTATCAGGCACTATACTAAGTACCAGTGATAGAAAGAGGAACAAGGACAGTGTCTGCCCTCAAGTAGCCCAAGAGTCCAAAAAGGAGGACTTGAAGAAGTCCACCTAAGTATTTTGCAAATTCTGCATATAAGAACATCAAGAGACACGGTAGGGTTAGTTTTAGGAATGCTGCTTTCTATAACCCTTCTTGAAAATTAAAAATTAAAGCTCTCAGCAGTCCTATAGTAAAGATACCTGTTTCACCTTTTATGTTTTGGAGTTTATTTGACTATGAATTTTTGCAGCCATTAATCCTAATAACATCCATTGAACACCCTTTGAAAAATACTAAAACTTTGTAATTCCTCGTATAAAATCTGTAACTCTTTTATAAAAGAAAAGCAGACGCATCTAACATTGCTTTCATTTCTCAGACTCATGCTGATTACAGTATTTGTGGACTGACAAACACTGATTGCTTGATAATGGGTTCCATTATTTTGCCAGCTAGTATGGAAGTTTCATTGAACAGTCTATAATTTCACAAATCATTCTTTTATCAAAGATGGACATTAACATTTACCTTTTCCTAGCCCTTAGGTTTATTCCTTATCCTTTTCTAAAATCAAAGTTTACATTTTTGTCTCAAGTATTTGACTAAGTCTTTTAATACAAGACATCAAGCCTATAGATTTGGGTACATTTTCATGGGTATGAGTTTTTTACATTGTATTCCAGACCCACATATTTTTGGTGTTCTACTTTGGCTTTTGATTATTCCTGTTTTGTTCACATCTTTATTGCTTCTGAAAAGACACAAAGGGGGGGGTGAAGTGCAGAACCTTGGCATCTGTAGTTTAAAGACATTCATGCATTCAACACTTACTTATTGAGTGCCCTCATAAGTAGGTAATTGAATTTATCCTCACAGAGCCTATAGGTTTGCTTCCCTCACCTACAGACTCAATAATCCTGGGGGAAATATCAAAATTAATGTGCTAAATGCTTCTAGCTATAAAATAAAGATAATTTTAATAAGTACCTTATGAGGTTCTTGTAAGGACCCAGAATACAGTCTGGAACTTTCAAAACATACACAAATACTATTTGTTTTAGAAGCTTCCATCCTTCACTGTATGCTAGCTATATATTCTTTTTTGAACAGATGTCCTTTCTATTTAGATGGTTCTTTGTTAGTAGGGAAGAAAGGACCCTCATTACACTTTCCTGTTTTCCAAGATGCAATGAAGTGGGGTCAGAGCAAGAAGACTCCAGAATCGGGCAGAGTTCAGTTCAAAGCTCAGCTGCCACACTGACTTGCCCAGTGTACTGGATCACAACACTTAACCTCCCTTCACTGTATTTTCACCACCTCTAAAATGGAGATCATCTTAACTGGCCTCTAAGAAAGACTGCAAAGATTAAATCTAGTAACATATGCTATTCCGGAAAAATGCTACAATTTGAGACTGTAGAGAGTGAAAGAGTAGAATTCAAATTTTTCTTTAAAATGACAGCTGTTAGAAGAAATACTACAATAAAGAGAAGGTTGACCTTACAGGACTAGACTCTATGGAACTCTGAAGCAAAATGGCAAGGTGTTTAAGAGTGAATGCTCTGTAATGAGATGGTTTGAACATCAGTTCAGCCACTCCTTTTTGTGACTCTAGGTTATTTAAACCTCTCTGAACCATAATTTCTCTTCCATAAAATGGAGATACTAATGATATTGAGTGCTTACTATTTGTTAAAGACTGTTCTAAGTGCTTCTAGTTTCACTACTGTTAGCAATTTAAGAAATAAGCAGTAGTATTATCCCCATATTAAAGACAAAGACACTCCAGACAGCTTAATCGCAGAAAGCTACTGTTTTCGCCCTCCCTGGATCATTCTGCTTTCTTCTGGTCATCACACCCTCCCTACTGCTTTGAAAGCCACTCTTTCCATACTACTACCGACCCTTCCCTAGCCACCATTGGAGAACAGACCAAATACAATCCAACTAGATTCTCCTTGAAGTTATATTCCCAAGCACGGGACGTGAATTGCTGCTACACAAAGCCAAGGGCACCTCTGACCCTTTCTTTTTCAAAGCCTGGATCTTCAGCTATTCTTTTTACTAAATAAGCTACCAGACATTCTTACATAAATTCAATTTTTGTTTAAATGGCCACATTGCAGTCTCCTATATGTAGGTGAAGTAGCCTAAAAAATAAACACCAGCTCAGCTAATATTCCAATTCTAGCCCCTGGAGACATACAATGTGGAAAGAACACTAGCCATCTGATGTAGTCTTCATCTGTTCATAAACGCATATACACCACCTACGGATATGGGTTCAGCAAGTTAAGGGCAAAGGCCACCCTAACTATGGACCAGGTTTCAGAGGTTTTTCTTTGGGGAGTGTGTGTATGTATGTATTTAAAGGTATTTTAAAACCCTGTGGCTATATTATAATCTACAGCAGTAGGAATTATTAGCAGTAGGAATTATGAAAGAAAAGAAAAAGCATGGGAAAATATATTGGGAGTAACAAACTAATCACAAACAAAATGGAGGAAACACAAGACTGGATCAGTCAGTGTAAGCATGAAAGGATTAAGAGCTCACAGAGAAAAAGCAGTGGAAATTTTACTTCGATAATTTTTAACGTCAATATAAACGTGGTGGGGAATTCTCTTGGGGTTTAATGGCCAAAATTTTCTAAGAAATTGATAGTTATGCTTGTTAATAGGTAATGAATGCAAACAGCTGTGCTGAAAAGTAGAAAATCTTACGATTAATTTGAATCTAAGGGATTGTGTCATCTTAGGCATTCTTCCTTTAAAATGTATCAACAATGTACAATATATTTGTACTTTGGTGAGTATAAAATGTGGACTCACAGTTTTAATAACAATCTGAGTCATCTGGATGAATTTTGTCTAGATTTACAATGGCTGTTAAAAATTTGTGAGAATATGGGGTTTTCCATCCTCAGTGTTCTCACTCGGTTGGGTCAGATCACTTGAAAACCAGTGGAAAGTTTGGAAGCAGTGCCTATCATTATTAGTATCTTTATTTTGATTCTTAATCCTTTCACGGACCTAATCTCTATGAACCTTACTACCTTATTATTAAACAATACCGGATGAGAAATTTAAGTCATTAACTTTAACCAATGTTTACCTACAACTGATAAGAGGCTCCAAGAACATCTTCAGGCTTACTACACCCATGAAGCTAAATATCCTTTTACAAAAGTGATTCGCAATGGATGTAATTTTTAAATTGAAGTAATAAGCCACACTAAACAACTCATGTCAAGGACATATAGAAATACTGTAATGGTCCATTATATGACAAAATGCTCCACTCTCCATCAGAGTTTTGCACTTAAATCTTTTTTCTTCAAATCATGCATTAGATTAATTCAGCATACCCAATAACAAGGCTTCCAGCTGTACCTCCTTGAAACTCAGCATCAAGTGAAATATCTCCTGACAGCAGAGGAGTGGCAATTAGAGATTCTTCTCATCAGGTTCTTTGTTCTCTCCAACTGAGAAATACTCAAGGTTTAGCTTAAATGGTTTATCTTCAGAATAGACTTTCTTGATCCACCCTCTCCTCCACAGCCTGGGGTAAATTCCCGAATACACCTCTTAACACACTTCATCCTTCTCCTTTCAAGATATTAAAACAAGAAATTAAATTACTATGTGTGATTATGTAAGGAACATTGTTTCATCATCAGATCCAAGGGGAATGTGATTCATGGCTTCCTCGTCCTATCCCTAGGAGCCAAAACAAAGCCTGGCATTTAGGAAATACCTAAAGAGAGGCGGAAATGGAAGGTCTGACATGAGACAAATCTGAAGAAGACAAGCTTACAAGACAAAGCGAAGACGGGGTGGAAGGATACCAGGGCCATGCCGCAAAAATTAAACACCATCCCTTACTATATCTGAACAAAAAGATCTTTGTTTTAGCATATTCTGGCAAAATAATTCATGAAGGAGCCTAAAGTAAAATAAAAGAGGAACTGAAAGTCATCTTAAAACTACTGCAAAGGGAAACAAAGGTGTAGACTTACCAATTTTAAAAGAGCTATCAGAGCATTCATTTTCAAAGGCATATGTAAAAAATTTTGAGTCATACAAAATATAGTGGAGAGAAAACGATATAAGCAAAATGATCTTGTCACACTACAGAAGACAGCTCAAATTCAGTCTATTATAACAAAATCATTTTTAAATAAAATTACAATAAGGTCGCAATAATGTATAGTCACAGTGCACATGGATTTCATGTTTTTATTTTAAAATTCAAATTTAAAGATTATATTTCTGATTTACTCTTCCTGCATGTTGAATTATACTTTGTGAATCAAAGAAAATCCAAGAACTCAGCTGCATAATTTGATGCAAACAACATGATGTGCTAATTTATGCCTTTTAATTAAACAAGATAAATTAAAACTTGAAATAATAATGGAACAAAAAGTAATATCACACACGGTGTATTAAGTACACAGGGGTTATATTAAGCAATTATCTCTATATCTTATTACTAATACTCAACATAGAAATTGATATGCACAGATGTCATCAGATTTTGAACAATCTAAGATCAATAACAACCTATGTTTTATTCACTAAATTATCCTCAGTACTAAGAATGCCTCCCATATAGTAGATGCTCAATAAATATCTGTTGACTGACTGAATGAATGACCTTCTCATTTCCAGTCTGGGTCCATCTGTGTGGCAGTAGTCTCTGTGGCAGAGCCACAGGCTTAAACAAGATCTAATCCAAATTACATTTGAAAATTTATTTAGGAAATTGAGGCTGGAACAGCACTGAGGAAGCCCAGGGATAATCTATGATTACAGCATATCATCTGAGCCTGATTCTATCTGGACCACTTCCCTGGTATTTTCCTAGTTCCCAAATGGCTTACTCTATGACTTGCTGGAAGAATTAATGATGTCAGAGACTATGGTGTAATCACAGGATTTATAATCAATCTAAAAGAAAAAACATATTTCCTCAGTAGACACCACAACCAATGGACCTTGGTAGCAAAAGTAGCAAATAGGATTGAAAGAAATTTTAGCTGGTCTCATCAGGTCTACCCTTCATGCATGAGGCAAAACTGAGATAACTACTAAAAACAAATAAAATAAACAGTCAACAAAATTTTTATGACATATATTAGGGGCCTTCTTGGTTATAGATTCTTCATAGTTTCTTCATAACTGAATGAACAATCTTGAGTTTAGAAGACATCTCTTCTACTGAGTGCCACACTCATACTCAAGAAGGAGAAGTACTTGAATAATCGGTTGGCCCTGATCCATCTATTACCATTTAATAACCAGTCGGTAATATACTCTAAGAATCTGTAATTTGTTAAATATAAATACTACTATTAGGTTGTTTGTCTGCAATGTTCACCACCTTTGATGTTTTCAACTTAAAACACCAACCAAGAGCCCAATTAATTAAAATTAGGAGTGTCTGTGTATGTGTGCATACCTGTGTATGTTTCTGAAAAAGTAATAAAGATCAGGTCTCTAAGTACAGCTGAATTATAGCATAATTCAGGATCAGACTCTGTTTGATAATAAATTCCAGCAGCGTCTTGGCTTTTAAACTGCTCCAAAGAAATTCCTTTGAAATCAGGACTTACTTTTACCGGACAAAACTGAAACACTGGATTTTATTTTGTATGCCTTTCCAAATAGGCATAATTTTTCAAATAGGCCAGAATCTCTGTTTGGCCAGTGATAGTCCAACATCAGGGGAAAATCAGGATCTGTTTTCTTCTCTTTGTTATGTCATTATTTTTGAACAGCTGCCAGGTTTCCCCTTGGTCTTAGGGGCCCCAAATGTAATATTATTGCATTTCCCCATCTGTTTTAGGAGAAGCTGGGATGTACACTGTAAATTAAGATACAGAAAACCATATTTTTCTTTTATATGGCATAGGAAAGGTAGAGCTGTGCCTTTAAATCAAGCAATTTCCTGACTGCAGGCTTTATTTTTCTGTAGTAGTAAAACATAATACAGTAGTAATATTAGTAGGAACAGTGGTGTGTCTATATTACTTTGTCCCATCCCTCAGAGTTGGTATAGTATAACAATAGTACAAGCTATAAAATATTAATAAATCACTTCATTTTATATCAAATAGAATAGGATCAGAAACAGCACTAAACAAGCAGTGACTTGATTCTGATCACATGCCTTTTCAAGTGTTTCTAGAAAGATGGAAGGAGGGTAAAATGGAGATAAAATCTCAAGTCCCAAACTTCCTCAAATTTCTGAGATTAAGAAAAAAAAAACTGTCTATCCAGTTTCAGCAAAGAAAAACATGCTAGTCTACAGCTGGTTGCAGCACAGAGCTGTTTCAGAAGACTAATGACTTTAGCTTACTGTGATTTTAGCTGATGCAGACACAGAATAAAATATAATTTGGTGTACCGGCCAAGGCATTTAAAGCCTTTCCAATGCTTGGGGAGCCTCTCTCCCTTTACCAAAAAAAAAAAAAAGTCACTCCCCCCGCTTTTTTTTTTTTACTGTAGTCATTAAATACTTAGCTTTTTAACTCTTTTTATTGTTTGACTATGCCATAATTTATTCTCTTCTTGATGCCACTTAGATTATTTCCAATGTTTTGTTGCCATAATTGTATTTGTTTCCATAATTCATGGATAAATTTCTCTAAAATATATAGATATAGATATATACCTGTATATAGGAATATATAATAATTATATATCTAAATATTAAGCCATATGAAACTGCCATATTTGTACTTTAAGAACAGCTAAATATCAGCAATCTCAGATGGTTCAATCAAAATACAAGTGAAACTGGTAGATCACTTCAAGATTCCTGGGTTTTCCCAAACTGCTCTCTAAAATGGTTTTGCAAATTATATTTTCTTCATCAGGAACACTTTAAAGGAAGTTTTGTTCTCCAGTGTCCTTTACGAAATGATTACGCATCTCCCACCAAGGAATTGCTTCTTCCTGTGTGTTGCAAAACAAGTCTCTTTCTTCTCTCTGTTCTGCGTCTCTGTGATTAGACTTCTAAATTTATCATTTCTTTTGTACAGTATACTTGGCAATTACAAACTTCTGCTTCTCTGGAACAATTTAATACCATAAAACTGAGTTGAAGGAAACAAAGGAAGCATAGCTGTACAATGGGGAAGGTGCCTGCTGTAAGAATCATCAACAAACTGGACCAACCACAAACTCTAAGACCCAGATCTAAGAATTCAGAAGATGGTCAGGAAGATTCTATCCAATGACCTTTGCCCGTGCTATTCCTTCAGCCACAGAGAATCCTCTCAACTCATTTTTATAACCAGAGTTCCCCTTTTGAAAGCTTAGGTCAAATAGTTCTCCTTGTCTTTTCTATGCCTCCAGCCAGATTTAATCTCTCCTTCCTCTCTGCCAGCCCAGCAACTGTGCATGTGCCACATTTCTGTGTGCAACCGTGGCTCTATAGGGGGTGTGCAGATAAGGAGGGAATTCACACTAAGCCTAGAGTCCTGGGATTGAAGGCTACTGATTGCTTTCATCAGTCAGACGTCATTTCCTTTAGGAAGCTATGCCTCACCTCAGACGTGTGAGCTTATTATTCCTTCTTTTGCTTCTCGGGCACCTAAGTTCCATGTCTACCATTGCATGTAAACAGCTCTCAGTAAAACGCCTGTTCTCACAAGGGCTTTCCTAATCCCTCTGGTTCCTATTCATCTTTACACCTGGCATCGGGCACCCTCATACGTAATAGATGAACAGGAAGTGTGTGTCCCTTCATTTTTCTCCCTCAACATTGACTTCGTATCAGGAGGTAGCCACTATTCTAGCAGCGGGAGTTTTAGCAAAGAACAAAGTAAACAAATCCTTACCCTCACTGGGTAAGTCTGGATGGAGGAGACAGCCAACAAACAAACTGGTCAACTATAAGGTATCAGATCATAAAGGGTGTTAGAGAGAAAAATAAAGTGCATTAAGTAAATGCATGAATGAACTATTCAGTTTCCGCTGCAGTGTTTCTCTACAGATTATAAATTGCCTAAGAACAGAGTGTGGCCATCTTGTTAATTTCTGAGTCATTTCTACCTAGACAAGTGCCTGTTATCTAGACTAAACTGCTGACTGAATTAATAAATGAAAAAATCTCACATAGCCCTTTACACATATGAGGGTAAACAAAAGTTTGTTTACAGATCCTAGATCAGTTGGAAACCCAAATCCTGGTGGAGACAGTCGAGTTATCCCAAACTTTATCTCAACAAGTGTTTTCTCTGAATCTACCTCAGTGGTTTAACCACTGTGCCATGTGCCCATCACCAATTATTTTTCATGTGAAAAATATTTTTCTGAATACACATACCATTACCTCAATGACATTTTTTTTAAAAAAAGATTTTATTTATTTATTTGACAGAGAGAGAGAACACAGTCAGGGGGAGTAGGAGAGGAAGAAGCAGGCTACCAGTGGAGGAGCCTGACATGGGGCTCAATCCCAGAACGCCAGGATCATACCCTGAGCCCATGGTAGATGCTTAACGACTGAGCCATCCAGGCGCCCCACCTCAATGACCTTTAAATAGAACTTTGAACATGCTATGTATAACACAGCAGAGGTAAAAACAAACAAACAAACAAACAAACAAAAAACACAGCATGGGTCCCAATAAATATTGTATCCTTTCTAGAGTATGAACACATTGTCTCATAAGTACATTAAAGAGCAAGTTTAAGATAAAAAACGGTTCGGGGCACCTGGGTGGCTCAGTCATTAAGCGTCTGCCTCCTGGGATCAAGCCCCTCATCAGGCTCCCTGCTCTGCGTGGAGCCTGCTTCTTCCTCTCCCACTCCCCCTGCTTGTGTTCCCTCTCTCACTGGCTCTCTCTGTCAAATAAATAAATAAATAAATCTTAAAAAAAAAAAAAAGATAAAGATAAAAAATGGTTCTATTCAAATAGAGAAACAAAATTTAGAGTTCACAAATTCACATGACATCTGTGATCTGGCCTTTGCAGACATTTCTATGGTGAAGCACTATCAATATCACTGATTTTATCACTGTTTGGAAAGTTTTAATCTATTCAAGTATAATGGCAAAACTATTAGTATATAAAAATGTCACAAGTTCAGAAAATAGTGTAAGGATCTTCTTAAGCTGCTCTATTTTTCAATCAATATTTTCAGAATATTGAGAAGGCGCTCAGTAAATGAGAGACTTGCAGGTCATGCAGTGTGGTCTCTAGATTCTGTTGAAAGACCGAGCGTACCCATTACACACATGAGACCTATAGCTTCTCATAGAAAGCAGACTCCACACCAAATGCAACAGCAAAGAGAAGATATGAAGAATAGAACAGGCGTGAGGTGGTAGGGAGCTAACAATAAGTATACCACACAGATCCTTGGACTTCAAAGGGAATAATAATGTAGTAGAGCAAAGACCTATCCTTTCTTGGGGCTGGTAAGATGCATAAAGGAAAATTCTAAGACATCCATCCTTTGCTTTCAAACAAAATAGGAGAAACAATTCCCCATTATTCTCGGCAAGAGACTGCATTAATGAAGTTTGATAATTCATAAAAATCATTCAAAGATCCTATAATTTTAATTAATGTATTTAATTGGGACAAGACATTAAAAATTTCTCTCAAAAGACTTAGCTATGCTATGTTTTTCTATTAATGATCAATTGCTAAGGAAATCCCTATAGACAAGAAACATTATGTTCTATGCTCTAGTGCACAAATATAGATGACAAATGGCATCAAAGTATACCACAAAGTTTGCTTTATGATGCATCAGTGTCTGCTGAGAACCTTTGACTTGTTAATTAAAATGTCAATTAATTCAAAAATTTTCTGTGACAGTGGTCAAATAAGGAAATACTATTTAAAAAGCACAATTCTGCCATATCACAACACAACTTAAAAAAATACTTACATTCCTTGAAATTACAGCTGGCATAAATCAATTTCTTTCTTTTTTTTTTAAAGATTTAATTTATTTATTTAACACAGATAGAGACAGCCAGCGAGAGAGGGAACACAAGCAGGGGGAGTGGGAGAGGAAGAAGCAGGCTCATAGCAGAGGAGCCTAATGCGGGGCTCGATCCCATAACACCGGGATCACGCCCTGAGCCGAAGGCAGACGCTTAACCGCTGTGCCACCCAGGCGCCCCCGTAAATCAGTTTCTTAATAGAACACAGAACACTGTGAAATATATGCAATATATTTAAAATAAAACACTGACTGAACTATTGAATTAGGTATTTGGAAGACATGTATGAGAGGCAGCACTGAACACAGATTCTGGAATTAGTTGTGATTTGAATCTAATGGCCATAATTACTAGTCATACAAACATGAGCAAGTTTTTGCCTCATTTTATTTTCTTTAAAATGGGGATAATAAAACCTACCTCATGGAGATCAATATGAGGATTGAATAAGTTAATATTTTAAAAGTCCTTATGACAGTCTCTAGAATATAGCAATTGCTACATATCTGCATGATAAAAATGACTTAACATATATGTATCTTTGAAAAAAAATTATATATTTTTTTCAATGTTGGAAACTGCTTTGATTCTAGGCTTGAACATCAAAAACTGGAAAAGTGCTGCAATTTTCCTGATCACAGGGATGTTGTTCTCCAAAAAAATGTAATAAATAATCTTCACAACTGCAAGTGGCATAAATAATTTTTACATCTTGTTGATGGTTTAAATATTACAATTCTATAGTCAATTTTTTTTTTTGTCACAAGCATTAGTAATATCTCAAAGTCAAACATTTATAGAGTGGAATTATGGGTCCCTGGATATTTATAAACTAGTTGAATTTTTTTTTAGGATTTGAGAGAGAGCGCATACATGTGCACACATGAGTGGGGAAGGGGCTGAAAGAATCTTCAAGCAGACTCCCCGCTGCACACAGAGCCTGACCCAGGGCTCAATCTCACAACCCATGAGATCATGATCTGAGCTAAAACCCAGAGTAAGACACTTAACTGACTGAGACAACTAGGCACCCCAAACTAGTTGAATATTTTTAAAGAAAAATTATGTCACTATTTCTGTTGTAATGAAGAAGTAGAATAGAGGACAAGACGAAGACTTTGGAATTAAACTAAGATTTGAGTGTTGTACCAGGCTTATATTAATTCTGTAACTTTGGAAAATTTATTTTATTCTCAGAGCTTTAATATCCTCATGTTCAAAATAGGAATAATGATTGTTCTAGCTTCACAGTGTTTTTCTTAAGATTAAATGAGGTTAATTCAAATATAGTGTTCAACCTCAGAATCTAGAACAATGTAAGTACTCAACAAATGTTAGCTGACAGTATGTTTTTATAGCCAAATGCTCTCAAATCAGTTTTAAGGTGCCTCTTCAGTAGGATAGAGAAGTAAATCAGCCCTAACTTATCAGAAGGTCCCAAGTAAAGTCACTGTTTATCAAAGTTTAAGACATCTGCATGCATCCTCCTTATTTTTCGTTGTTGGTAAGGAACCATTGCTATTAATAAAAGCTGTCATATAAACATCTCAGGAGAAAATTTTATTTACAATATTTCCCCAACTTTAATTATATTTCTCATTTTGCATAACCATTTCTCTCATTTAGAAGGCAAATTTGTCCTTAAAATAGTATCTGCTAGGGTTATATTATGAGGATCACCACTTATAAATCTTTAGATACAAATGATTTTCTCATTTGTTTTTAGCCTTTTTTTGTCTCAGTAAATTTTATCAGTCATATAGAACATGTGTTTTGTTGATAACTGATAAAATCTTAGGATGCATAAAAATAGAATATGCAACCTTCAACATTAAGATAAATGCAGAAAACTTTTAAGGCAATTCCAAAATAGAAAAAAAAGGGGGGGGGGGACACCTACTCCAAAGTTTCACACCCTGAGTTTCATGTTTTACATATTAAAACATCTTTTTGTGTACTTAAGTATGCAAAAATTGTCACTGATTAAAAGTGAACAAGCTTCAAAGAAAAGAGCATTTCTTTTTCCAACGTTTTTCATAACCATCTTAATTACACCAGTTTTGGTCCCAGGTCAAGATTACTTTACAGATTGGTCCCTAGTGGCAATGTTTATGGTATGAAAGCCAGTAGAACAAAGAAAAAATTGCTCATGCTACTTCACAAAAATATAAAAAACATCTACATAAAAGCAACCAGCATTTAATCACAGATATTCAATAAATGCTATTTAAAGTATATTGATCAAATCACCAAAATAGAAATGCATGCAATTAATGCTGAAGAGGATATTATATAGATAAGGAGCATGCAGTCTGAAAGTTGAACTGCAGGTTATGAAAACAGCTACTGCTTACTGAGGACTCACTCTGTACCAAGCACCAGTTAAGCTCTTTAACAGCATATATCATTTTAAACCTCTCAAAAACCTAAGTGATTCTTGTAAAACAAGCTGAATTAATTAAAAGATTTGCCAAGGTGGCTGGAAACAAGATTAAAATACACATAGAAAAAGCGATAAATGGAAGTAAGAAGAAATACTCCATTACATAAACAACAAATCTATTAAATATCTAGAAATAAATTTAACAAGATAGTTAACAAGATAGACAGGATTATATGAAAAATACATTGAAATAATTTAGAAGGATTTAAAATAAGGTCTGAACAATTAGAAACTCATTTCATATTCGGGGATGGGAAGATTTATCATGAAAATGTTACCATCTTCAAAATAAATAAATTTGACATGATTCCAATTAGCAATCCAATAATATTGTTTTTCAGATAGAATAAGCATATCCTTACCCAAAAGAAATAGGTGGCAAATGTAAATAGCTATCTTGTAAATTCCTTCACAAATAAAGAAATGGTGTACATTTGAAATATTTTTTGACTTAACTTCATGTTTACAAGAAGAACTATCTAGCATTTTAAAAAATACCTGCTCAATGCTAACAATAATTCACAATTTCCAACCTCAATAACCAATAAGATGTGATTCTGGGATGCAAATTTATCTACTTTATCCTTTAGATTTTTAAAGCAAATTATTTAATATATGGACAGTGCTTTGAATCTTTTAGATTTTATTTCTAGCATAGTGTCAAGAATAACAGTTTCCTTTGATGAATATTTTTATGAACTTCAAGAGATTTAACAAATTTTAAAGAAAAAATGACATTTTAATTTCTTCCTTAAGAACACTTTATATGCAACAATTAGAGATTACCTTTAGAAAGTGAAATGTTATTTTATATTATGTATACATTGACTTTAACAATAATTATTAAGAAAAAGTATTTAAGAGTCTAATTCCTATAATGGTGACAGATTCTTTAGAACCCTTTTTTTCTACTTAAATAAATAGTGAGGGCACCTGGGTGGCTCAGCTGGTTAAGTATTCAACTCTTGATTTTGGCTCAGGTCATAATCTCAGGTTGTGAGCTTGAGCCCTGCATTGGGCTCTGCACTGGGCATGGATCCCTGCTTGGGATTCTCTCTTCCCACCCCCCTTTAAAAAAAAAAAAAATCAAAAAACATAAAACAGTGAATAGTTTCAGATTTGTAAAAGTACTAAAACTGCTGTCTAAACTTAAGATACTAAATGGAGATAACAATGAAACACAACTTTTAGGAATACATTGAGGTAATATGTGTAAACATTTAACATGCTACCTACCATATTACAAGAAATCTATAAAATTCACCTAATAACTATGTTTATTCTGATAGAAACATTTTTTCACTTCTCTCTGAATACAAATCTCTAAGTCAAAATTCAAAATATCTAGAAAAATAATTTTGTTCAAATTAGTATCATTATATGAAAGATAAGAGAAGGCCAATCACAATGACAGCTAACATTTCTGGGTGCTTAGTAGGTACAATGCTAAATGTTAGTAAAAATTTTAAATTATGGAATATGTTTGCATTTTCCAAGATATATTCAGTATACTATTATCCAAAAACTTTTATATGTGTTCTGCTTTATTAAAATAAAGTATACATTGAGGCACATATAAATATATATAACTTACATATAAAGCATTATAGAAAAGGGGAAAAACCAGATATACTGCTCTTAGAAGGCTCTTCATTATTGGTAATATAAAGAATGGACTTTAGAGTATTTTCTTTGAAATAATCAGTAAAGATAATAGAGATAATAATAAACATTTGACAATGATATATTTAAAGGTATGGAAAATGTAAATTTACTACCTTTTTTTTTTTACAAAGAACAACAAAGATCACAACCGTTTTGAAAAAACACATAAATGTTACCACTCTTATTTTAGTCAGATAAATGGATGAATATTATGGTTAAACTCCAAGGTGTGTCTCTTAGTGGAACAGGTTTTTTTTTAAACTCCCAACCCAATCTTAATCCTTTCACCAAGTTCCAGATCATGCATATAAGGCCAGACAGACCATAACTGTGTTCTCTTCTACATTCCACTTATTACGCAGCCAATGACTAGAAATGGAGAAGGTATAATGATTTTTTGGGTGCCTGCAATGTGCCAGGTTATACTGGTTATTTAGACAAACAGGATGTTTTAGTTGGGTTAGGAGAATGAAGGAGGCCCTTGTATACAATCCCTGGCCATGTGACATCAGATAGCTTACTTGATCTTTCTGTGCCTCAGTGTCTCTCTCTCCCATCTATGAAGCTGAACTATATGAAATTAATTTCTTTAAGGTCAAAAATTATCAACGCTGAGGTTCCACCAAATAGAAGAGGGAAATCGATGGCTCTTAAGTCATAACTGTTGCACCTTGATATAATCACGTATGGGCTGATGTAGAGTAAGAACCTAGTCAGTGTCAGTGTTATTATCATCCTCACAATAAGGGAAGCTGGTGTTTCAGTCTCAGCCTTAGCATAATGGTTTCAGAATTCAAACTTAGATTTTGGACTCCGAAGTCATTGCTTGCTGTCTCTTCTACACCATACTGTCAGCCACAGTGTCTGAAACTCTGCTGAAAATATCTAAGCTGCTTTTCTCCTCAGAAAAAATTAACATAATGCAAATCCTGCTTTCCAGGGACATTTAATAAATTAAAGCAACACATATTTAATTGCTATGAAATGGCCTTTGTTTCTTTCTTTATTTTTTCCCCCATGATGGATTAGTTCCCTGGAGTAGCTATTTGCCAAATGGTACCCTAGTGTCCTGAAAGAGTTAAGGCAGCTTGTATATTTGCATAATTTACAACCAAGGAGTAGCTGGGGACTAGGAGAATCTGGTTCAGTAGGCTATCTGGAAATTTATTAAAATTCATTCACTCCTTATGCTTTTTCTGGTTATGACCAGAACCTGAAAACATTAAAAATGTGTTTCCAAAAGTAAAGTAGAAAATAACATAAAACCAATATGTTTACATCTGTAACTGTAAACTCTTAAATCACCCTATTGTTTGGGGGCCTTTTCTTTAAACACAGAAACTTATTCATATATTCACATTAGGCAGTTAATTGAACAGAATAGAAGTTGCTATGGAAACAGTGTGGTATGCCCTAGTACTTAGTGAGGAAATGAACACTACTAATTATCACCAAATGTATGATATTTCTGCTTTTGTACTCTATAGTTTTTAATGTACAATCTGTTTAATGAGCAGCAAGTTGTTCACCCAGCATGCAGAAGGTGAATGAAGCCTAAAAATAGATGATTAAATCATCAGGTGTGAATCTGCAAAATTTATTGAAATAAAGCAATAAATACTTATCTTTCTCCCATATATCTTAGCATGAATGGTAGGCTTATTGAAGCCTAAAACCTGAAATACAAGCAGTTAAGACAATAGAAAAATGCTGCTAAGGAAAAAAATTTGGCTTTTCCCTCACTTTATTAAGATATTTCACACTCAGGGGCGCCTGGGTGGCACAACAGTTAAGCATCTACCTTCGGCTCAGGGCGTGATCCCAGCATTGTGGGATCGAGCCCCACATCAGGCTCCTCCGCTGGAGCCTGCTTCTTCCTCTCCCACTCCCCCTGCTTGTGTTCCCTCTCTCGCTGGCTGTCTCTATCTCTGTCAAATAAATAAATAAAATGTTTAGGAAAAACAAAGCTGGGGGCATCACAATGCCGGATTTCGAGCTGTACTACAAAGCTGTGATCACAAAGACAGCATGGTACTGGCACAAAAACAGACACATAGACCAATGGAACAGAATAGAGAGCCCAGAAATGGACCCTCAGCTCTTTGGGCAACTAATATTTGATAAAGCAGGAAAAAACATCCGGTGGGAAAAAGACAGTCTCTTCAATAAATGGTGCTGGGAAAATTGGACAGCTACATGCAAAAGAATGAAACTTGACCACTATCTCACACCATACACAAAAATAAACTCCAAATGGATGAAAGACCTCGATGTGAGACAGGAATCCATCAAAATTCTAGAGGAGAACATAGGCAGCAACCTCCACGACATCGGCCAAAGCAACCTTTTTCATGATACATCCCCAAAGGCAAGAGAAACAAAAGATAAAATGAATTTATGGGACTTCATCAAGATTAAAAGTTTCTGCACAGCCAAGGAAACAGTAAGAAAAACTAAGAGGCAGCCCACAGAATGGGAGAATATATTTGCAAATGACACTACAGATAAAGGACTGGTATCCAAGATCTACAAAGAACTTCTCAAACTCAATACATGAGAAACAAATAAACAAATCAAAAAATGGGCAGAAGATATGAACAGACACTTTTCCAATGAAGACATACAAATGGCTAACAGACACATGAAAAAATGTTCAAAATCATTAGCCATCAAGGAAATTCAAATCAAAACCACACCGAGATACCACCTTACGCCAGTTAGAATGGCAAAAATTGACAAGGCAAGAAACAACAATTGTTGGAGAGGATGTGGAGAAAGGGGATCCCTCCTACATTGTTGGTGGGAATGCAAGTTGGTACAGCCACTCTGGAAAACAGTGTGGAGGTCCCTTAAAAAGTTAAAAATTGAGCTACCCTATGATCCAGCAATTGCACTACTGGGTGTTTACCCCAAAGATACAGACGTAGTAAAGAGAAGAGCCATATGCACACCAATGTTCATAGCAGCAATGTCCACAATAGCTAAATCGTGGAAGGAGCCGAGATGCCCTTCAACAGATGACTGGATTAAGAAGTTGTGGTCCATATATACAATGGAATATTACTCAGCTATCAGAAAGAACGAGTTCTTAACATTTGCTACAACACGGACGGCACTGGAGGAGATAATGCTAGGTGAAATAAGTCAAGCAGAGAAAGACAACTATCATATGATTTCTCTCATCTATGGAACATAAGAACTAGAATGATCAGTAGGGGAAGAAAGGGATAAAGAAAGGGGGGGTAATCAGAAGGGGGAATGAAACATGAGAGACTATGGACTATGAGAAACAAACTGAGGGCTACAGAGGGGAGGGGGATGGGGAAATGGGATAGGCCGGTGATAGGTAGTGAGGAGGGCACGTATTGCATGGTGCACTGGGTGTTATACACAACTAATGAATCATCGAGCCTTACATCGGAAACCGGGGATGTACTGTATGGTGACTAACATAATATAATAAAAAATCATTATTAAAAAAAATAATTAATAAATAAATAAATAAATAAATAAATAAAATCTTTTTAAAAAAAGATATTTCACACTCAAAAGACAAGTATTAGTGCTTACTATGAGCCAGGTACTGGGGAGGAATGGAGGTCTGGTCTGAAGGTACATGCCTTTACTCTGTTGCAAAGCCCACTCTATGAAGTTCTATAAAAGAGAGATAAAAAAGCATGCTGCTGGGAACATAGAACATAAACATCAACTCTAGCCTCAGAGACTGAAGGAAGCTGTTTTCAGCTGGCATCTTTGAAGGATGGTGAAACCCCAGCTGACTGAGGTGCTCATAGCTGCCAGAAGTAATGACTCGCTAATCATCAGGCACAGCCCAGCCCTGAACTCCACCAATAAGACAGTACAGACACTGAATTAACAGGCTTCACCATGAGTGACTTCCACCACGTGGAACTGGATTGGCCTGCTGTTCACCCTCTAACTTCACGAGTATTTGAAAGAGATGCTGGTGTCAGCTTCCCTATCTAACTCTGACCCCGGTCAGCTTAGTCCTACACTCGTGTCCAGTTCATGATTGTTGCTTTTCTCTCACCTGGCTTCCATTACCTCCTGTGCTGAACCTGGGGACCTCCTCCAACAAGTACTTCTGCAACCACTGTTACCATGAGTTGGCCTCAACATAGATTCCCTGGGTTATATCATAATGGAAATTTTGAGAATACTGGACTTAGTAGTAGTGTTGTTTGCAACGACTTGTCAAGGAGTCATTCTTTCTACGGGTTTGTTCCTCCTGTCTTCTCCCAAGCCAGCTTTGTTCCTATTTTCAACATGCGGGTACTCCCAGCATACCCAAAAAGCTGAGTAACGAGCAGAATATCACTTTAAGCAGAAAGGAGAGTCTTAAACTGATGTACAAAAGTTAATTTGGCATATATTTAAGATATATAGTATACAATGATAGTAAAATGGAATATTACTCCATAAGTAGCATCATGCTTGGAAAGGGAGGTTGGTGCATCCCAGACAATACTTCATGTTTGGTATTTTATTCTAGGGAAAAATGAGCGTAAAAGGTATTGTGACAGTGTAAGCAATAGACAAAGAGAGCCAGAGATGAACCATATTTACCTACAACTTTACAAGTGAAATTCCCAAAGTCTAATCACAACGCACTAAATCATGTATGCTGAATAAACATTTGTAGATGACCCTGCTATTGACAGGTCAGCTTCAAAATGTCAAACTAAAGACCACTTATCACAATTACAATTTAAAAGTCACATTATTTTCTGCCATGTGTGTGATTCAGACAGCACTTTCAAAATTTCCGTTTTACTTCATTTAGCACATGAAATTCATAATCAAACATTAATCAAACCACAAATATTTATTGTATACTCATGTCCCAGCCAGTTGGAATCCTGTAACTAGACTCTAAAGAAAAACAGTATTTATGGAGTTGAAAATAAGCCAGCCCTCATTTTTCACAACTTTATTATTTCTGTGCGAGGATCAAACTGTTTTTAAGTACTATCCATATTAGTCAGTATCTTAAAAACTGTGTTTTAGGCATTCTTAACTTTCTTTAAAATGATAAAATTATTTTCAAATATCTGATCAATGAAGTTTTACTTTGTACATTCAATTTAGTACACCCAATGAATTGAGAATGCCACTAGGAAGTTGAAAATCCTGGAAAATGCAAAAAGTACATTTAAGATTTTGATTCCCGAAAAGCAATTTGCAAAACAGGGAAAAAAAAACAGCAATGTATGACATAATAGTTTAATGACACAAATTATAATTGAAAAATTGTGTCTTTCGCTGATAATGTGTTTCTTCTCTCAGGTTACAAATCTAAAACGTGTTGTTAGGCAAGAATAATCTGATATAATTTCAAACTTTTTACTTATGAATTTACTGAGTTTTCAGAGCTTTTTTTCATTAATTTTATGTAAAGCTCATTTTCAATTATTCATTTGACTTGTTCAGTTTATGGAATATTTATTCCTTTTGTTTCAGAACCTGCCTCTTTTTTTAAAAAAAAATTTGAATCACATATCTGTTCTTGTTAGCAATGGTATTAATAGATAATAAAAATCATTAACACTTATTAATAACTTACTACGTGCCAAGCATTGCTCAGAGCATTACATATGCAGTAAACGATTAAATCCTCACAACAATCCTCTAAAGTAGGCAATATTATTATTTCTAATTTACAGATGAAGAAAAAGAGAGTAACAAATTTCCTTAAAGTTGCAAAGCTCATTAATGATGATGTCAGCATTTAAATCCAGACAGTCTGCTCCTAGAACTCACATTGTTAACAACTTCACTATTATTTATACTTCATTCCTCCATAAGGTATTTCTTATATGCATCTTAAACTTCATCCTGTATAGTATCTTACTATAAAACTATGAAAAACCAAAGTCAAAGGTTAGAAAGATCTCCAATCTAGAAGAAGTCACTAAAACATCCTGGAGGATTAGGGATGACAGCCTTGAATAATAGTGCAATATTTGGAAGGGCTTGAAGAAGTTAAACCTGATAATGTCAATTTTAATTTTGTAATACAATATTTCTCAAATGAGCATCCCCAAAATTGAGGGTAATTCATAAACCTTAGAGTCTTCATTTTTCTCTTTCCCTCCCAGCCTACATTATGTCCATCAGCACATTCTGTAAACTCTACCTTTAACAGTTGCCTCACAACTTATGCACTTCCACCTGGTCCGAGTCAACCTTCATCATTCATAGACTATGGTATCTATAGAGTCTGAGCCCACTCTTGCCAGACCATGAAAACCACAAAGAATGCAAAGGGATCCTTTAGAAACATTTGTCAGATTGTATCTCTTTTATACTCAGGATCTTCCAGTGACTTTTAAGATAACTCTGAAAAAAAGTTGTTCTATGGGCTATCATAGAACAAGTTCTCACGTGTTTAGAACTTGGCTGCTTCTCCGACTTTATTTCTACAACTTTCTCCTTGTTCTGTGGTCTCCTCATTGGTCCTCAACATGACCAGTGATGCACAGAACTTTTACTAAACTCTCTGCTGAACTGCTTCTCCCCCACACATATCCGTACGTGCTGGCACCTGCCCTTACTGAGCTCCCACTCAAAATGTCACCCATTCAGTCCCCTCTTGGCCAGCCCACTTAACACTTACCATCAGTGCACTACCTGACATTATTTATTATTGTCTCCCTTATTATTATGTAAGTTCACCTAAGTTTCTACATGAGAGCAACTTAGGCAGACTTTCTAGATTCTTAAATCCCAGAGCAGTGCTTGAAACAATGGATGCTGAAAACATATCTGCTGAAAAAAATGGATGAAGTCAAATAAACATTTCTCATAATCATTTTACTAATGTAGTAGGGAATGAATCTAGCTCTTTGTCTTCATGTTTTCTTTTAAGGAGATTTATCCTTAAACTCATACACTGAGTTTTTGACAGATCTCTTTATCTAAAATCCTCCCCTGGAAAATGCTGTCAATAATTTAAAGGTTGAAATATTTGTCCTTCTGTTACTGATAGGAATTATCCTGATTCTTTTTCAACAGAAAACTCAAGGAAAACCCTGGCATTTGAGTATTCTTGAAGGTGAGAACAAGTATATAAAGACCCCTTTATCTATAAACATGCCAGACCTTAATAATGGTATACAGAGAAAAGAAAATTCTCCTGCAATTTCTCATCCCTAATTACACTGCTAGGTAGATAATACCACCCCAAACTCCCACTGACTCTACCCCATTCACTTGAGGGCTATGCCTGAACTTGGAATGGAAAACTCTCTGTTCTGCAGATCTCTCATAATATAGGATATTTCGCTTTCCAGATTTCCACAGACTGATTATCAGAGGCATTCCCTAGGCATTGTAGTAACTAAAAACATCTCCAAACACTTCCACACCCGCAGCTAAGAACATGTGATAGACTACAAGACCTTGAGGTTCACTCTTGTCCCTCTGTAATATTCTTCCAGTCTGACTTAATTCTATTTGCTCACAATCTATCGAATATATTACCATCAGATTAACCTCCTGAAGTATATCTCTAATCAAGATGTCCCCTGGCTGTCTGGTGCCTAAGAGACACTGCGTAAAAACAGATTTTTGTTATCTTTAAATTTTTTATTTACTATTTTATTTTTGGTCTTAACAGAATTTAGAATTTAAAAAAATTCTGTTTTCAGTAACAGAAAAGTATGATACTTTAATTTGAAAAGAACATTCAAGCTAATGTGTTCTGGCTTCAAAGCCCATCCTGTACAGACATCTAAAGCAGACACACTGATGAATCATTCCTCTCCCTGCCCCAGTGTTTGCCAAGTCACACTTCTTTCAATATAGTTCCGTATCCATCACTTTCTATTATGACATTGCCTAACATGAAATTGCATTACAAACATTATTGACTAAAAATCACTGTGTGTAAATCACATACTCTGGCACATACAAAAATGCACTTTTGTACCTATCTAGATAATAATAGAATTGCTACGTCTGTGCATCTAAATCCCAGTATTGTTTACAACACCAGATAATGCAGTGGAAAAATAAATTTTTTAAACTACATAAATTATAGATACACACACACACACACATATATATATACACACACACATATATATATATACATACACATATATATCATCTAACTTTGTTTCATAAATTCACCACATCAAATTTAATGTGATTAATACAAGACAAGGTGCCAAAGCCAGGAACTATAATACAAGAACGTTATTGCTTTTCTAAATATACTGGAATAACTACAACTAGCTGATGCATCATGTTTTCTTGGGGCTTGCATAATCATGTCTCCTCCAACTTCCAATGAAAAATTCATACGGTTGAGCAACATACAAAGCACAATGGACCTTGATCAATGTGATTTGGTAGAAAAACACTGAAGGCTTAGAATTGGGTGCAAGGGTTTCCTGCCTCCTCTATTCAATTTCCTGCTCTGTATAATGAAATAATAATAATGACTGGGGCAAGCTCTATGCTAGAAAGACAAAGGAGCCAAAACAATACTGTCAGAAGAACATGAACCTTAAATTTAAATGTGTCTACCATTCCCCACCCTCATCATAAAAGCCTTTATACTGTATTCACCCAAATCTGATTTCTCTGGTTCCAAGATATAAAATGATATAATGATGGGAGGTGAAATGTGTATTTTGTGATTGCTATTTGCAAGGGTGAGGGAGGTGGGTCATCTTTTGATAAGACATGGTGAGGTCAAAGGTAGTATATGCAATGGAGCTTTTGCTGAGAGTTTGAGGGTTCAATGATATTGCATTTGCTTCTGGTTTCTTCCTTAGGGTTTAAACAAAGTGATGATTATACCCAGAAGCTACAGTGGTCCATTGCTCAAATTTGATGAGTTGTTAGGTGCTTCATTGAGAAGGAGAACATTGCTTATATGTGTCTGTCCATAATCGCAGCCCAAAGTAGGGCCCAAGAGCTGTAGGAAGACTTCTTAACTAACCATCCCCTGCGATTTTATAGTAATTGATTCCAAGAAAATACAGGGGAAATAATTTTATAAATGATAAACTTATAAATGATAAATATGATTGTCTGCTTATCACTTCTACTGTATCTCACAGAAAGACTGAGTTTCAGAATGAACACGAACACATCAAAAATCCAATCCTTCTTCAAGAACAGCTTATCTCAAGCACTAAAAAAGTGAGTCACTTGTTTCACTCCTCATTTCCTCCAACTTTACCCCTCATGCTGCCACATACGTGCTTGTTTCAAACTTTTACTATGATGTTACTTATGTTCCTCAACTCTTTTGATTCCCATGTTTTATGACTTTCAGTTTTCATAATTTGCTAAATTTTCAACTATTCATTCAATTCTTTGATATAAATGCCAAAATATTTTCTTTTTGTACTCTTTCAATAGCCAGCTATTCTGGTCCCTTCTTCACACAATGGACGTTCAAAATCAGAAGTGTAATTTTGGAGACTGGACACAGCACAAGTAAACCTCTATGGAAATGGATTCCATTGGTGTATGTGCATTTTTGACTCAGCGACACCTGCCAACATCATCGTGATTAACAAAAACAACTACATTTATTTAGCAACTACTATATATGATGTAACATGTGATAACCAGTCTTTATCAACCATAATCTTCATAAAACCCCATTACAGGGACAAGAAAGATGAGGCTCAGGGAGATAATAAGTAAGTTGCCCAACGTTTCATAGCTAGTGAGGGGCAAAGCTGAGGATCGGAGGAGGGAAGGGCAGAATATCAGAATTCAGTATTCAGAATTTCAATAACGTCTGAAGTATTTCCAAAATGTACACTTATTTTTATAATTTGTTCTAAAAGTTGCTCTCTGAATGAAAAGCATCCTTAATCTTACAATGAAAAAGTCGTTATATTTTAGTAATAAAATAAATTCTGAATTCTCTACCTTTCGCATCCTTTTAAAAAATGGGATGTTTCAACATTTGTAAACATCCAAATGAGGTGAATGAGTAAGTTAGTGTAATGTGTGAGAGAGAGCATGCGAGAGAGACAGACAGACTGACTTGGGATGTTTTTGTTATCCAAAATTGCTATTCCCCTCTTCCTTTAAAAAATTCTTCTACTCCAAAGTCATTTTGAGAATGGAATGTCTCATGTTTCTTTTAAAAAAAGGGATACACATGAATAAAAATGGTGATTTAAAGAAAGTAATTCACACCGTGACAACTCTACTTATTCATTTTTCCTTCCCACGTGTTCCCTGTGATAGCAAAAGCATTTATTCCTTCGCCGTCCAAAAACAATTAATGTCATACATCATGTGTGAATGCAACTGACAGGACACACCATCCACAGCAACTGTGGAACGTCTGCTTAGAAGGCCGAGCACACCTACAATCAAAGCTCAAGACAAGAAGAGATGCTAAGATTCACAGCTAGAGTTTTAATACCTATGCTTTATTTACTTCACCAACAGGAAATTGTCAAGTAAGAGGAAAGAATAAAATACAATTGCTCTGGTCAGAAGAAAGGGCCAGGAAAAAAGACAGTCTGATTTCTGGATCTGTCGGACGTGGTTTATGACCTTCATCAGCAGAAGTGCATGGAATCTAAAAAATATTATTGATGGATATGCACTATTTTTAAATATTTCAGGAAGCTATGCGGCTTTTAATAGCATTCATAAACTTAAGGTGGGGAGATAGGAGACAGCTTTATTTTCTGAGGAAGCATGCAGAGTCATGGTTGACAATGACCATTATATTGAGCCAATATAATAAACCACTTTTTCAAAAGATGGGAAAGTATAATAAAATCCTTTTATGAAGGAAGTATCATGTTAAGAGTATTCAATACAATACTAAACTGATTTATAAAACTATGTTTTCAATGATTATGATAAGATTCTTATTTTGTGAGGCCACCTCCTCAGTCAATGTTAATGTTCCTCAGATTTCAAGCCACAGTGCTTGGTTATATAACACAAAGCTTATTCCGACGATGCAACTTAAAGAAACATAAGCCCCTTTAATATTAGAAGGTACCTCTACTGGGCTATGGGCAACCAGTTTATTTAGACTTGATGTGCTTTCAATTCTTGATTTGTAAGCAAGGGCTGATAATATTCACTGCCGTATCTTTCTTCCCTCCCTTTTCTTCCTGTATTTCTCTTAGGCATTACAAAATTAATGAACAAATTTTATAAAATATTAACATAAAAGTATTATTCAAGGATTACAACCATTTTTTTTTATTATGGGGGACTCTCTTCAAGTTATTTTGTTAATATTAAGAGAAATCATACAAATATGTAAAAACGCTTTGCGAGAGTTTAGAAATGAATTTAAATCGATAGTTTACAATTGGATAACACTTCTATTTTATAAACATTTTCCATATATCTCATTTATTTTAAATTTAAAACACTAATGACTCATGATAAAAAACAATTTATAGAATCATTGTTTATAATATTGAGCATTTATAAACAAAAAGCATATTCCATTTTAAAAAGACAAAACAATATTCAGAGCACTTAATATTTCACATGTGTTTTAACAGTATCTATGAAGAAGTTTAAAATCATTCCAAAGGAGTACTATTGCTCAGTATAACAAATCACCCCCAAACCTAGTCTTAAAACAATAAACATGTATTATTTTGTGGTTTCTGTGGGTCATGAACTCGGTAGCAGTTTAGCTGGGCAGTTCTAGCTCAGCATCTCTCATGACACTATAGTCAAGATGCTGGCCAGGGTTCCTAGTCATCCAAAGGTTTGACGGTGGCTGAAGGATTCACTTCCTTAGTGGCCACTTACAAGGTCTAGACAGGAAGCCTCGGTTCTTTACCATGTGCTCCTTCCACAGAGATGACTCGTAAGATGGCAGCTGGCTTCTCCCAGAACAAGTGATCCAGAAGGGCAAGACAGAAGCTTGTAATGGGTTGGTTTTATGACCTAGCCTTGGAATCCATGCTGTGTCTTTCCAGCATCATTCTATTTGTTATACAAGTCATCCCTATTTCGTGTGGGAGGCAACTGCTCAAGGGCATAAATATCAGGGAGTAGAATTATTGGGGAACATCCGGAGACCGGATACCACAATCACCTATCCTATAAGACGGTCAAAATTTTAAAACTATTTGATCCACTCTGGCAAAGTCAGTAGTCATCCCTCCAAAGAGCTTCTAGTAGATAGAAACTCAGTGAGAAAAACTATGAAATGTGTCCCAAAAAGTCACAGAGGCACCTGGGTAGCTCAGTTGGTTGAGCATCCAACTCTTGATTTTGGCTCAGGTCATGATCTCAGGGTCCTGAGATCAAGCTCTGCATCAGGCTCCATGCTCAGTGGGGAGTTTGCTTGAAACTGTCTCTCCCTCTCCCCCTCCCCCATGAGCACTCTCTCCCTCCCTTTCTCTCTCTCTCTCTAAAATAAATAAATTAATTAATCTTTTAAAAAAAGTCACTGTAGATGTCCTCAGGAAGCTCATTAGAATGAGCAAGACAACTGATTATCCAGAATCATGTAAATGTTACGATGGATTCTATATGTTCTTATTGAATTATAAAAAAAAACGAAACTAGTTACAAGTTCAAATAATCAGCACTTTAAGTCTATCAACAATAGCCTAGGATCATAAAATACAAAAGAAATGGAAGAAGAGATATTGAACTGTCCTGCAGAACATCACTCTACCTTCATAGCTAGTAAGAGGTCTTTGAAAAGGAGATTTGTGACTGCAGGGTTACACTTGATCATAACTGCGTATGTAGTAGGAAGAGTAGGCTTTGGAATCAAGCAGACCTGGTTTCCCTGCCCAGTTCTGATGTTGAGTCAACCTAGACAAGTAACATTTCTGAGCCCAATTTCCTTACCTGTAAACTTGTCCTACCTACTCCATTGGTTTATTTATGGGTCACGGAAGTGAATGCATATGTTGGAGATGGCACCAGATCATATAAATGTTAGGAAGGGGTATGGCTTGTCTTTTAATATTATCCTCAAATCACCATGACAGCTGAGCATTCATCAGGAACTGTTCAAGAATGATTAGATCCCCATTCACATATAAATAAGGTAGCTAACATGAATATGAAAGACAGAAAAAAACCTCCATTAGGTAAAACCTATGCTTCAACAGTATTTGTAAAGAAGCAAACAGAAGTAGGAAACAACCAGGCTCTCTTCAGTCTGTGACCAGAACAAATCCTAAAATTAGACAAGACTATCATGTAGTTTTCAAGGAAAAATAATGGGTTCATTTAAAATCAAAACTTCATTAAAATGGTATAAAGAATACTTCATAAAACTTTTCTAACAGCAAAATAAACTTATAAATTATAAAGGGTTATGGACTGAGAAATACAAGCTGAAAAAATTATTGCATTTTTAAATATTTCAGAGAAACAAATACTTGTCTGTTTCTATATCACAAATTATAAATAAAAGAAAATGTAATACTTTTGCTAGAATGCTCTTCTCCCTGCCCTTCACTATCTTCTGGCTGACCTCACCTTACAGGGCACAGCTCAGGGCTTATCTTTTTCAGAAAGCCTTTTGATGTTACTACCACCCCCCTCTATCCAGGATTAGGGGCTTTTCTCTTTAAGGAGCACAGCACCCTTGATAACAGTGTTGCTGGAGCAGATAAAAAATCTACCACAACTAACATGTTTTAAGCACTTACTAGGTATCAAGCACTGTGTTAAGTGCATATATCTATGATTTTGTTTAACTTTATCAACAAGTGTGTGAAAAGTAAATGGTACCATCACTACCATATTATTTATGATTAAATTGAGATATTCATTGTTAAAAGATCATACAGCCAGAAATGCTACAATCAATCTGAATTCTGGAAAGCCTGACTCTAGAACTTATGCTCTTAACTTCTAAGTGAACACTGCCTATATACTCATTAGAATACTCATTACATACAACATGCCTGATTGATACAGGTGCTCAATTCCATTCTCCAAAAAATAAGTGATTTAAAATATAGTATAGTGATAAATAATTTTAAATACTACTAAAAAGTTTCTTTACACTAATATACTCAGACTGAGGCCAAAACACTTTTAGAAGACCAAGGGTTCCCAATGTTACAATAAAGGAAGACACTTGCATTATGAAAGGCTGTATGTTTAAGAAGTATCTGTTCCAGACTTTCTTTCCCTGTAGACTGGAAGTTCTCAACTAAGGGTGATTTTGTTTCCCAAGGGACATTTGGTAATGACTGGAGACTTTTTTGTTGTCACAACTAGATGCTGCTGACATGTAGTGGGTAGAAGCCACGGACACTGCTGAGCATTCTGCAATGTAGAGAACAGCAACCTACACAGAGAATCGCCCAGCCTAACTGATCAGTAGTGCTACCAACCAAGCTAGTCTTGAATATATATTTCTTCCTAAGCTTTAATATACTTATTAATATCTAAGGAATCTCCACTAACTCTAAATTCCATCATGTTTTACGTGCTAAGCACGAGTTTAAAAAGACACTTTCATCTAGGAAGATGACAATGACTAGAACACTAGAACAACAGAGAACACTAGAACAACAGAAGCAAAGGTTGATGAAAAGAAAAGAAAAATAATGGGTTCATTTAAAATCAAAACTTCATTAAAATGGTATAAAGAATACTTCATAAAACTTTTCTAATAGCAAAATAAACTTATAAATTATAAAGAGTTGTGGACTGAGAAATACAAGCTGAAAAAATTTCAGAGAATACTAGAACAACAGAAGCAAAGGTTGATGAAAAGAAAAGTTATTTACTGAAGACACCGATTGGGTTCAGGCCATGGGTAAGACATTCAGAAACATCCCAATCAATGTTCTACAATGTTTCACTCAAAAAGAAACCCACTCTTAGAAAGGCAAAGTGGCTTTCCTGAGTAACAAGGCCTGGACTTGGCTTTGGCCTAGGCTCCCCATTACAGGATAACACACTTAATATTACACAGGAGAAGTCCAGCAGGAGGAAGAAAGAAACAGGCCCCCTAGTTCATACTGACACCTATCAAATCAACAAACAGCTATCAGATGCATTTGATTTGTAGTTAAATCAATGCTTTCTTTGAAGAAAAATCCTGACGTTCCTAACAGACAAAAAAACAACCCCACAATGAAGTATAAAAAAAGTCAGTAAATTACCATATGAAATATAAAAACAAATGACAGCGTGTGTGGGTTTATACTGTGAAAAGGCCATTTATTTTCCACATACTGCTCTTCCAGCCTCACCCACAAATACTGAGAACAATATCCCTTTCTAGCTCCAATACTGTAAGGATACTGGGTGCCTTGAATACCGAGAATTTCCCTCTACAATTTTCTGTAAAGCAAACACGGAATAATGGCAAAAGAGAATAATGGGAAATGAGATGGCAGACTTCAAGAAGAGAGGACACATACTGCAAACACAATTTTCATGTAAAAAGACTTGTTTACCCCTCCGTAAGGCTAAAGGCTGCTAACTTCACTTTTCAGACTTCCCTCTTTACTGCAGTGTTCCCAACACTCCCTAACTACTCACCAATATAATCCACTTCCCTCCACACCAAAAACACTGGTCAAGGGAAATGAAAGTTGCTGAGTTCATTTTAAATGAAGAACAAATTAGAATAGTAGAGGACTCCTATGTACATAAAATCTACTCATTGCACTGTTTAGAATTCTATTCTGAGCAAAGTATGCAAGCAGCTAGCCAATAAACAGATTAATAAAATCTAGTTTATTCTGCTTGCAAGGCAAGACAACTCCAGGAGTCAATGAGAGGTCATTGCTGCTAAAGAAGACTCCTTCAAATTACATGGTAGTATATTAAAAATGAGAAGAAAGAAAATAGGTCATCAAAAATATTTCTGGAAAGCTGTAATTGTAGAAACTAATAAAGCAGAGAAAAATATCTCCTGGCTCTAAAATCTGTTGGGGTGCCTTCTGACTCCACAGGTACTGATAAATTTAGATAAACACATGTCGTCATTAAGTCAAATTACAATGGAAAAGTAACACTGATGTGACCAAAGGGATAGCCAGTGTCTCCTGCTGCCTCCCAGCTCCAGAGTGGTAAGGAAACACTAATTCAGAGGACAGGAGACTGCAAAGGCAAGGGCAAGTTGACAAGGTCCTTGACCTGTGAGAACACACCACATGCCTTCACATAACCAGCTCTACCAGGAAGAAAGGCATAACTACAGATACTACCGATTTACCCCACAGTGGATCAGATATTTAAGCTTCATTCTATAAAAACTCAAAATTGCATATTTTCTACAAGTGCAGACCATGACTAGAGACACTTTCACCATGAATGATTGATATGTGATTCTTCCACAATGAGGGTCAAGTACTGGCCATATTTCTACCCAATTTACACAGTACAATATATTTAAAATAATATTGTAATATATAAAATAATTTCTCTATTATACTTCTAAAAGTCTGTCCATACATTTTACTATGGGATTATGAAATGAGAGTGTCTAATCTTTTCTGGCAAATCACCTAAAAAATATTTTTTCTAATAGTTAATTAAGAATCAAACGAGAAAGGTACAATGAAATCATATCAATAAATGTTATCTAAAATATTGGATATGAAGTCTCTGGGATCATTATCTCCTTAGCTTATTTACAGCATTTACATAATTTTGAAAAGCCATGAGTGGTAGCAAATGTCTTTGAATAAATAAACACCAGCTTCCTGAATCAACATATTAAAACATGAGGAGAAGCTCAGTCCCTTTTCTCCCAATGGGTAGTTTTAATCTGTTTTGGGTTACAAAAAAAAGTACACTTGATAAGCTATATTCGATTATTTATTTTGCCTCTCTTTTGATTATAGCAGATTCTGTTAATTTTTAAGTATATACTTGCAAAATATTTAGGAAAAATCAAGGCTTTGTAAAGTATGATTCAATTTCCGCTGTGCGTATATGTTACATACATTGAAAGGATACACAAAAACCTGTTAACAGTGGTTGCTTCTAGGGATAAAACTGGCAATTGACAGGATTTTTTAAAGACTTTTCATTTTATATAATTTTATGCATTTGAATTTTCTACTATGTGCATATATTTCCTTTAAAATAAATTTTAAACTTCCTTCAAGTAAGGAAATATTTTATAGGAGAATAAATAGTGACCATTTATTCTTAGCATTTTATTTTTTTGCCCAGTCTCATCAAACTCAATTGAAATTATAATTCCTTTTTACCAGAAAGTAAATTATAAAAATCTAGGCATTGCAACTAATTTTCTCCAACTCAAGAAAAAAGCTTTCTGACAAAAGGAAAGGATAAACAAAATGGAACATTAAGAAAAATGGAAAATTAGAAAGCAAAACTGCTTGTCAGGATGGAGATTTCACCGGCAACCACTACCCTGCAGGATACTCTAGTAAGAAAGTACGTTTACTTTCACCCTCTGATGTGGGTTATTAAGTATAGGACAAATCTTTCTCACACTGGTGTTTAGAATGAAAAAAAGTATCATTAAAGTATTCAAAATTAGCAAGCATGAACATTACTATGAAGCAGAGCTAAAGAATTTCTTAAATAAGGTTTTAAAAAATTATCTAAAAATTGGACATCCTCTGTTCTCAAGAGTTTAGTTTTTCCTTCCTCTTGTTCCACTTGCCTATTTCAAAAAGTGTACAGATTACACACATCTTTGATCAAATACACCTGCCTCTTAAAATATTCCACTTTCCAAATAAAAAGCCAAAAAGAGGTACTTTGCTTCTCTCTGAGTCTATGGAGACTAGGATTCTATTCCCCGTTCTATCTGCAGAACTTGATTCTTTGTGCTGCCAGGAGGGAGGAAGTCTTAGTTCCAGGCACTTATGAGATGTTCTTTGAAATTTTCTTCTGAGTCTCAAAAAATGGAGTCCAAGTGATTCCAAACAAAGCTCTAGGATGAGATCTCAACCAGAGTTCCACCGTGACAAGGGCAACTCTTTCATCATACTTGCCTTCAATCTACTTACCTATCAATGTGAAATGGAATGGATTCCACAAACTGACAGATCTCTTCCAACATTAACATTCTGGCCCTGAGTGAACGGTGCCAGTGATGGCCACTTTTTATTTGTCCAACAGCAAACAAAGTGAACAAAATACCATACAATACCAAAGCTATTTACCTACCCAGATATCTGAGAAGGAAAACATGGCGAGCAAATAAAAGGTATGGTTAAAAGACAAAACAAAAAAACAAAAAAAGCAAAGCAGTATCAGGACCATGGTCAAAAGATAATTTCAAACAAAATGTATTCTAAGTGATGACACTTGAGGTTAATTAAGAGTGACTAAGAGAAACACTCTTTTTAAAATGTAGACAAGAATTAGTATATCTCAGAAATCAGTAACTCAATGGCATAGTTTATCTTCCCAAAAACAGTATTCAGAGGAGCCTTTTTAAATTTTAAATAGAAATATTACTCGAAGAATGCCTCGTTGGATTAAAAAATACACTGGAAGGGGAAATGGAAAGCCATGAGCAAAAAGTAGAAAAAAAGTTACAGAAGAAGAAATTTTCAAGTGGTTGACATTCATTCAAAAACTTAAATTGAATGTCCCTCTCTGGTCCAAATCCCTGAACCACAGACATGGGGATAGGATGTTATACAGAAACGACATAAAGTTTCATGGAGTTTATGATCTTATTTTAATTCAAGAATTGTAATAGTGATAGCCAAGGCAAAAATAAAGTGTTGGGCAGAGTATGGGGGAAAGAGATTCCTTCCATCTGGCACTTTAAAGACTGATCTATGAAGGCAGTATCAGGATGGTGGTAAACACATGGGCAGGTAAAGATGTTGGTGTAAGAAAGTGGCATTCCAAAGCAAGGTACTAGCATAAACCAGTGGTTCCCACAGTGTGATCCCTGGACCAAGAGCATCAGCATCACATGGGAAATGCAAATTCTCAGGCACCACTCCTAAATTATGGAGTCAGAAATCCTAATGTTGAGCCTCACAATCTAAATTTTAATAATCACTCCAGATGATTCTAAAGTGGACTGAGGTTTGAGAATCATAAGTAAAGGCATAGTGAGGCAAATACAATGTTTTCACAGAAAGCCATCTAAGTATCAGGGTTTTTTAACCTTTTGGTTGAAATAGAACACCCGTGTATAGAAATATGCACAAATCACACCTGCACAGCTCAATGAATTACTGCAAACTACCTAGTGCCAAAGGTATTGTGAGCAGGTAAAGCAATGCTTCAGAAAGATTTACATGTCAATGGTCAGGAGCCCTGATTTAGGAGGCAGGGATTCTTGCAAAGGCACCAGATAAAAGGTTATTACCACCTTTGAGTGTAATGGGTAGGATGTTTGCAGAGGATTCACAACATGTGAGCTGGAGGACCTTAAAAGTAGGGAAAGTAAGACCAAGAGGTGTTAGATGACTTGACCAAGGTCACACATCTCCCAGACCAGGGGTACTTCCCTTATATCACACTCCATGCCAGAAAAGGATTTTCTTTTCTTTTCTTTAAAGATTTATTTATTTATTTGAGAGAGAGAGAGCACGAGTGGGGTGGGGGTAGGCAGAGGGAGAGGGAGAGAGAGAACCGCAGGCAGACTCCTTGCTGAGTGCGGAGCCCCATGTGGGTCTCGATCCCACAACCTTGAAATCATGAGTTGAGCCAAAATCAAGAGTCAGACGCCAAACCAACTAAGCCACCCTGGCATCCCACAGGATTTTCAAAGAGAGGACTGACAAGACATGGCCTGTGATTAGATGAGGAGAATAACAGAGAGAATTCCCAGTTTACCCTAGAATCCGTAGGTCTATGTGAGTGCAGAAATGCTGCCACCAGCTTGGACAGATTAGGTCAGAGACCTAGAAAATATGTTTACAACATATAAGACAGTGTGACCTCAGCCGCTTAGCATGTTGAGACCCAGCAACGCCAAAGATTCTCTTTCATTTACTAGCATCTTTTTATGGCCCAACTCTACATCAAAAACAAAGCCAATATTTTGCATAGAGGACATAACAGTCTTTTTAAATTACCCGGAAAAGATCATACTGTCTCAACTGACACTTGTGATTTAATTCTAATAAGGACTTGCTTTAGAAGGCTTTTGGCAGAATGTTCTAATTTGACAGTTCACGAAAACAAGGACTTCACTGTTTACAACAAATATGGGAACAATAATGATACTGTACCATCTCTCCTCCCTCCCCTGCATCTACTGAAGAAGAATGTTTGAGTAACATTATCGTCTGTCTGTATCTTGACATTTTTATAGATGTATGGAAGCAATATAAAAGCAGTGACACACCCATAAAATGTCTTCCTTTATTATCAATTTGTTTGAAAGTCATTATAAACTTGGCATCACAAAAGCAACGAAAATAATTTCAAACGGTTCTATTCCCTTTGAAAGCCTTTCAATACTCTCCTCTTTTATTGGATCTTTTTCTTTGCATGTCAATATTGAAGTTTTAATCAGAGTTTCATAGTGGAAAAAAAAATGTTAGGCAAACATTTTCACATCACTGTGGTCCGACCATCTTCGCTCAAATCATTGTGAAATGGATGATTTGATCCAGTTCCCACAAGCATTTCTTCAGCACCAATGATTTACAGAGCAACTCTACAAAATGCCCAGGTTAATTCCAGAGAACGACAAGACAAAGTTCTTGCTCTCAGAATGTTTACATTCTGGTTAGGGAGACAAGGCATGCAAATGTGAACAGTTAAATATTGCAAGGCAATGTAGGAATAAGAGAAAAATGGATCAGACAATTGGATTTGTATGGGGTTGAAACAGAGGGGAGTGGGATGGCCATGGAGGTGAATACCTGATAAGCACACAGTCTACAAGAAGATGACTTAAGTTTTATATAAAATTAGAATTACCACACAATATTGGTTTTGGCTTCCTGGCTACAATCACCGCTCTTAGACACTTCATTCATTCATCTATCTCCTTTCAAAATGTAAATGCTCACATGAAATCAAGTTTTGAAGAAATCAGAAATACCTGGCATAGGTCCAGGAAAAATTGTGAGTCTGCAAAGCTTGATTCCCTCTATTTTCCCTGTCCCATTACTGCCTTTCCTTTCCAGTTATACACGCATTTTCCTATTATCAAAAGAAAATGCACCCCTTATTGAAGGCTACAAATCCTCATGGATTCAGGGGGATAAAATGATAGAGGAATTGGGAGCGATGGAAGATTTTTCCTAGATTGCAGCATGATGATAATTGCCCACTATAACTTTTGCTAAGGTAAGTCTTGGATTTCAGTTAATTGTACACTGCCAGAATTATTACTAACACACTTAAATATACTTGTGTAAACATGTGTGCAACTATTTTCAAAGTCCTGAAGGGTGATATTTTTCAGATTTAAGACAACTTTTAAAAAATGTTTCATTTCCCTATATGTCATTAAAATGCACTAAAGACTTGGAACTCCATTAATTAACTGTAGTGAATTTTTTTTTCTTAAATAATTTGTTTGTAATTGTCTTCTGACTGCAATTAGTTTTCAGGGGCAAAATACTTAATCTTGGCAAAACCAGTCAGTATATTTTATATCTGATGATAGTTACCGGTTCAAGGACAGCATGTGACCTACGAGAGTCTAGGAATGAGTTGCAGGACTGCTCCTAGTAGTTTAGGGCACAGACTGTGTCTTGCCCTGAATATGCAAGGTCACATGCTGCAGCCATTTTGCTCCCTGAGGGAAGCCTGCAGAATAGTGAAGTTTTGACATGGAGATGTAAAGGGCTAAACAAACTGCAAAGAGAGGTGGAGGGAGGCTTGAGCAAATTGGGCCTCAAGTATTAACTCAAATTATTTTACTGTTCAAGGGATTTTCCCTTTCCGTGCAACTAAAAACATATGACTAATGAATTCAGGAAATGTTCATTGAGCACACACTATGGGCTAGGTTCTAGCATTGCAGCAAAGAATGAGACTTAATCTCTGCCTTGAAGGTACTAATATTCTAGCAGAAAAGTTAAAAAAAAACAACACTAAATCAATAGTGTCATAATGAATTAAGAAGGGTAAACTCTATAATAGGATAATGGAACACTGGAAACAAAGGACATCCAATGCAGCACTGGTACAATAAAAACAAGTTTAAAAAGTTAACATCAAGGGGCACCTGGGTAGTTTGGTCGGTTAAGTATCTGACTCTTGATTTCAGCTCAGGTCTGATCTCAGGGTCCTCAGATCGAGCCCTGCAGAGCCCAGGCTCTGCACTGAGCATGAAGCCTCCTTGGGATTCTTTCTCTCCTTCTCCCTCTGCCCTTCCCACTCTGCCCTCCCTCTTTAAAAAAAAAATATATACAATATGTAAAAAAAATAAATAAAAGGTGACATCAAAACATAAAACTAAACCCCCTTACTGGTTCCTAGACAACCATTTGTCCGTTAACAGTGTGGCTAATTCCTTTGTAGTCAATGTGAAATGCCTGTGGCTTGAATGCTAAATATTAATACCCTCACCCAACATGAGCCCCTTAAAATCACCAATTCATTCCTGTAACAAATTGTCATTTACTGCTTGGCATGAAAGGACATTCCAGTGGACAAAATGCAAAGTAATGTCTCTTAGGCCACTACCGGGTAATTTATTTTACCTGTGGTGTGTTTCAGAAGTAATCTCCGGGGACCTGAAAGTCAACAAAATACAGTGAGGCAAAAATTAGCTGCTATTTTAAAAAGCCGAGGTGGAAAAATAGTAGTTGGGTGTTAAAATATCTTTCCGTATGACTGGAATGTTTCCTGTGGAGTCACAAGCAATACAGGATATGAAAGCAAGTTAAAGATTCTAAAGCACTCAAGACAAATGACAGTTGTCATTCTTCTAGAGTGTGCACTTTTATTGTAATCAGAGATGTAGGAAGTGGAATTATCTCACCCGCTTGCCTCTAAAAAAAGACTGTATGTTTTAAACAAGCTGAACATGTTAAAGAAATCCCGATACAAATTAATGTGCTACAAAAAAGAACTATAGTACTACTCTTCTTACTTGGGTTTGTACAAATATAACCAAATGGTTTGGAGCTGTGTTCCCTTGATATGTTGTCATTGAGAAAGGAATATAATGCGGACCAATTAACTGACTAACTGAATCTTCTAGGTTAACAGGAAAGTGGACAAGAAAACTAGTATTTAGAGGTAATTATCGTAGGGTGTTATTAACTATCTTGTTGGGATGATCATTCCCATTTTACAGATGAGGAGACTGAGACTATGAAAGCTCAAAGACCTGACTGAATGAAGGACTATCAGGCATTCTGTTAGAAAGGATTCTAATTAATCTCATAAATTATTAGACTTATTTAGAATTGCTGTATTAGTATTAGAATTGCTATAGCTAAGAGGCACTTCTACAGCAGACAAAAATGGACCGTTTTTTACATGATTCATCACTAGTGATGATACAGCTTCTTCTCTCTTGCCCCCTAAGTAGAGTCCTCAGCCCATCTTTCATAATTTAATTTATAGTTTAACTTAAATACTAGGCTCTCAGTAAATGTTGAATAAAAAATAGCAACATAAGGTCAACTCCTAAAGCAAATAACATTTTTTGAAGTGTAACATCTGAAATAGTTAAGTAAGTCTTTATTGAAATTTACAGTTTAATGGAACAAAGTTTATTTCTGCACATAGTGCAGTGTTAATGCAAGAGTCTAGTTCTGTGAGAGATAATGAGTAAATCCTCTTAATACGCTACTTAAATATCCCCTAAGCTAGTTGTAATTTTACCAATAAGTACCATTTATATACAAAGTTTAAACCTGTTTATCTAAATAAGGACAAGAGAAACAGAAATGAACTGAGGGCCATAGCAGCACAAGCTAAACACTCAAAAGGAAGGAAATGTCATCAAAGAAAAAAACGACACAAAATCCAATGCACAATTTGGGTCTCAAATGCATTCTAAAGAGTTATTTTTCTCAAACTGCTCCCCCCCCCCAAAAAAACACTATAGAAGAATACATTTATGATTCCTAAAGGGAAAAAAAAATAGTTACTTATTTAAAGAATATTTATTTGTGACTACTCCATACACTGTTCTAGGTTCTGCTTCGGGACATCTGTTGGTAGTTTTATTAAGGTATCGGCAGGTATGTTTTTAAGTGTTCGTCTTTCTCTGAATGCTAATCCTGTCCCACGACCTTTACATTTTCATTCCAAACCGCATTACTTTCCTAGCCAGTCTGGAACCTCAAATTTTCCAGCATTCTTGATTCATTTTCTCTCTTGTCCTTCTGCTATCTACCCTGGCCCAGATGCCCTGGAAAGAGAAGTAACTGTTCTGTCCTGAATGCTTGCAATCAAAAGCGTTGATGAGGAGCCTTGCCTATGCAGTTTGGTCATATGATGGTTTGTGACTCCATCTGAGCCATGGGCACTGCTCTGCCTCAAGACTTTCGTCTGCATGGAGTTCTTTTTCATCTCTCCCTACAGCCCTTCCCTCTTCTACGTCCTCCACACCAACCATCCCATATACTGGCTTGATAAGCCAGCTTTCTAATTCATGGAGAAAAAATAAAATATCAAACAGGAACTCTCCCAACTTATCTTCTCAAATTCCATCTCTAAACTTCTCCAGTACAGACTATTTTCTTATATCCTTTGCTCCTATCTTTCTTATGACAGACTTCCTCTGTACATTAAACATCTCCTTCCTGTACTGTAAGCATCTCCCTTTGCACTGGCTTCTTCCTATCAGCCTATAAACACATTTGAAACTCCCACCTGGAAAGAAGGAAGGGATGAAGGAAAGCAGAAGGAAGGATATAATTCATTAGAGATTTGCCCCTGATTTAAGGGTCTCGCATGCCTCTTGCTCCCTTCGCCATGACCATCCCTCCAGTTTCTGCTCATCAGCAAAATTTTTGAAAGCATAACCTAAATTTTCTATTTTCATTGCTCATTTTTCATTAATCCACAGTTCAAGGTGCTTTGCTGCACCAGTTACAATCCTTCAGCTTCGACTAATACCATTGCACCAGAAAGTTCATGAATGTCACACCCTATGCCGTAGTTTTAGTTCTGACCTTACTTGATCTCTCTTTAGTGCTTGCTACTTCTCAACCTTCACTCCATCCTTGGCTTTCATATACCAATGAGCACAAATTGTTGTACTTACAGGTGAACCTGAGGGCCAGCACCAGTGAGTCAATTCTAAAGTCTACCAGCCTTGGAAACCAGTATGCACAGCATCAGAAGGTTTGGGATACCACAGCACTGTTTCTACCATTTTCTCAATGACAATAAATAGAAAGAAAGAAAACAGATGGGAATATCAAGATAACATGTATACATTCCCTGCTGGGGTTGACTATGTTTGAAGGTGCTAAATGGTAAATTATTGCAAGGAACTGAAAGATATTCTATCATTCAATTCTCTGAATTGAGGGCTAAGTGCTTCAAAATTTCTCAGAATCCCCTGATTGCACTGGTCTTTGCTTTCATGAATAAAATAAGCAATAGGTGGAGGCCATGCTTGAAGACCATTGTGACTGGACCCTCAGAATTTGAAAGCTGTTTTCTGTAGGAGGCTACACAGTAGAATCACTTTTATACACACAGTAATCTGTGCAAGGATATTGCAGTCTGCTGCTACAGGAATAGTGAAATGGGGTCCACAATTTTGAAGGAGAATCTTAATGTCATTCTTCCCTATTTTTTCTGCCCATCTTGCCCCCACCCCTACTCTCTTAACATCTCAGCAGATTGGCTTCCGCTTCTCTCTCCAATACATCCCTCCTAACATGTCCTTTAGATTCTGCTCTTAGTCTTCAACCTGTGCTATTAATGCCCTTCCTAGTTCATTTGACACAGCCTCAAGTTGCTAATGATTGTCAAATTTTTCTGTCACGATCAAAATCCTTATTTTAAACCACCTATTGGACTTAGCTATTAGATGGTCTCATAGACACCTAGAATTTAATATATCCAAATGGAACTCATTATCTCCCCATATCTCCCTCAATATCTTCTACCTTGTCCAACCCAGATTTTTATTAGTGGGGTCATCAGACACTCTGTTACTAAACTATTAATTGTACCTCAACATCCTTTCTCCCTCTCTTCAACAATGGAACCTCCAATTTTTGGCTGGCTACATGGCCATCCAAAATAAACACTAAAATTCCCAGCCTTCTTTACTTCCAGAAACGGTTATGTGACTAAGTTGTGGTCAACAGAATGTGAGCAGACTTCTTGGTCATGCTGATACTTCCGTTTGCTCCTGCCTGTCTGATGGACTATGGAGGTAACTCTTGGTGATGAGACCTCTTTAACCACATGGATGAGGTTATTACCTTAAGGGAAGGGAGAGAAGCCAACAAAAATATATCTGGATCTGTAATACCACAGAGGTCCATATTATTTCTGGACTACTAAACCTGGATTGTTTGGCTGAAAGAGAAATAAACATATGCATTGTTTTTTTTTTCTAATAATTGACAAAATTATAGACACTTAAGGTATATAACTTGGTAATTTGATATATGTATACATTGTGAAATAATCACCACAATCAAGCTAATTAACATATCTATAACCTCATATAGTTACCCCTTCCTTCCTTCCTTCCTTCCTTCCTTCCTTCCTCTCCCCTCCCCCTTTGTTTTTTTTGGTGTAGTGAGAACACTTAAGATATACCCTCTTAGCAAACTTCGAGTATAAAATAAAACATGGTATTGTTAACTATATTGTTGTATACAAGGTCATGTTGCATAACTGAAATTTCATACCCCTTTACTAATATTGCCCCATTTTTTTCTTCCCCCAGACCCTGGCAATCACCATTCTATTCTCTGCTTCTATGAGCTTGAATATTTTAGATTCCCTTTGTAGCTGAGATCATACAGTATTTGTTTTTCTGCAACTGGATTATTTCATTTGGCATAATGTCTTCGAGGTCCACCCACATGGTTGCAAATGGCAGGGCTTCCTTCTTTCTTAAGGCTAGAAATTTCAAAGGCACGTCTCAGTATACCTCATCCTCCACCTGCAATCATTTACCAAATCTTGTTGATTCTTTCAGAGAAAAACACCTCAAATTCAATCCTCTTTTCCAAGTGTGTAGACCCTGCTTGAGCTCTAGCTGTAAAAGACTCCGGCTTAAAATTTTCTAAGTCTCATACCTGATAACCCTTTACATTGTGGCCTATTCCCCAATAGCCCATAGCATAATCTTCCTATCACACACATCTCCTGACACCACTCTTCTGCACCAAAACTTCCAAAGGTTTCCCAATCGATATCTACCAAATACAATCCTAATTGCTTGGTTTGGCATATACAGATTTTTAAAATCCTTCTCACTTGTTGCCATTCCTTATAGGATGCCTGGCGGAAGTCTGCCACTTTAAAGCCCAACATATGTAAAGATTCTTGTAAAGATACTGGAAGCCAGAGCTCAATACCTGCTAGATAGATCCTGAACTAGACCTTCATCCCTATCTAAAGGTCATCCATCACCACGTGTCCTGGAATGAACCAGACTTATCTCTCTGGCCAAATTTCTGTATTTTTCTCTCCAGTTCTGCCATCCAATGGATGCTTTTCCTCTAGCTTCCAATTCACATATTTACTCCCCGATTTATGATGGTTCTTTTCCCCCTTCTGAGACAATGCACTTGCTGGTTGTGTTTCTGCTAAATTCTCTTCTCTCTGGTCTGATCTGAAGACCATATCTACATTGTGGCTTTCCCCCATACCCAAACACCCCATACCCCACTGTCCTACAAAATTCCGGCTTTACAGGTTGAATCTGAAGCTTGGGGAAGACTTGAAGGCTGCAGAATGAGCTAGAGAAAAGAGACAGTCAGGAGGAAAGAAGGACCAGTGTTGGAAAGTTCAGTCGAAGAGAGAATTGAGATGTACTGGGGCAATGATCAGTACTAGATCAGAGACTCAGGCCCAGTACATCAGTAATCCTATGTAAAAAGAGGTTGAAAGAAGATGAAAATGCCAAAGACACGCTTTGCTGATTCTGCCTAGAGCTGGCCTAGGTACTAAATATTTCAGCACAAACATCAAACCTCTAGTTTTGCATTCCCTAGGGCAAACTTACACTCATGCTGCATTACTGTGACCACATGTATTACACATTTGCTTAAGTATCAATGTTTCTAAATATAATCCAACAGCAAGTATGGCTACAAAGGAGAAGAAAATCTGTGATGTTATGTAGTTTTTCAAAGATCTGACAGGCTTCTTTAATAATTAAAAAGCTGCTCTACTGGCCTAATGGCAAAATATTTCTGCAAATTGACTTTCTATTCACAGTGCAAAAAGATTGGATTAAAAACTGGATAATCATTAACGTGCCTTCCTGCTCTATATTCCTTAAGGTTTGTTTGTATTTGGTTTCTTATAAACTAGAAACTAACCAGATTAAAATTTTATAATCTCTCAAGTATAAATCACAACATTTTATTACAGAGAGAAACCTGATCTGAGTCTTTTTAAAAATAACACTTAATATGTTTAAAGAAATAAGAAAACCTGAGAAAGATATTGAGACTTTATAAATTGTAATTGTTAAGAGGACTACAGTAAGTAATGATATAAATGATGATAAAAACAAGAGTTTTAAAATACTTGAACAAATACATACCACTACTACCAAAACATTAAATATCCTATGTTGGAATGGTTCTCAGCCTACAGAATTTTGTTTTATTTTTGACTAATAAAAAAAATTGGGATACATAAACTGTATTTCAGTAAATGGAATCAGCATTACCTTATAATTCACATTACTGGTAAGTATACCAGATAAATGGTCCCAGAGTAGAATATTCACAAGTCATGCTTAAATCCCACTTCTGGTATCCAAAAGAACTGAAATCAGAATCTTACAGAGTTATCTGCATTCTATCTTCATTGCAGCATTATTCACAACAGCCAGATAAGGAAACAATCTAAATGTCCACTGACAGATGAATGGATAAAGAAATGGTGCTATATACGTACAATGGAATATTGTTCAGCATTAAAAAAGAAGAAAATCCCACGATATGTGACAATGCAGATGAAACTCAAGGATGTTATCCTAAGTGAAATAAGCTAGTCACATAAGGACAAATACTGCATAATTCCACTTATATGACATTTCTAAAATAATTAAACTCATAGAAGCAGAGACAAGAACGATGATTGCCAGGGGCGGGTGGGGAAGAAATTGTTCAGTGGGTATAAAATTTCAGTTGTGAGTATAAATTCCAGAGATTAGACATACAACATTATGCCCATAGATAACAAGAACGTATTATGCAATTAAAACATTTGCTAAAGTGGGCATATCTCAGATTAAGTGTTCTTTTTTTTTTTTTTTTAAGATTTTATTTATTTATTCGACAGAGATAGAGACAGCCAGCGAGAGAGGGAACACAAGCAGGGGGAGTGGGAGAGGAAGAGGCAGGCTCATAGCGGAGGAGCCTGATGTGGGGCTCGATCCCACAACGCCGGGATCACGCCCTGAGCTGAAGGCAGACGCTTAACTGCTGTGCCACCCAGGCGCCCCCAGATTAAGTGTTCTTAACACAAAAATAAAAAAAAGGGGCATGAGGAAACATTTGGAGGTATGTTTAGTACCTTGACTGTGGCAATAGTTTCATGGGTGTATGCATAGATACAACCTAATCAAATTGTATACATCTATAAATGATATTGCATTAAAGCTAATTATAAATAAACAAACAAATAAATAAAATGGCATGTTTAAAATCGTTATGCAATTTCTGGAGGATAATTAGGCGCTACTACAAAGTCCTTCAAATGTATGTATGCACTATCATCCAACAATTTCATTTCTGCAAATTTATCCTAAAACATGAAGGATATGTTGAAGTATTTAGCAAATGTTTAGTCATTTAAAGTGTCAATGACATCATACATAATTGTCACAAATAAACATTGAAACAATCAAATTCCCAACGATACGAAATGGTTATTAGATTGGGATACATCCCTGAAAAGAAGACTATTCACCATTTAAAAATGATATTATACATATATATATATATATATATATATATATATATATATATAAAAATGATATTATAGACTAACACTTGTATATTTATATATGGCCCCTTTATCATGAAACAAAAAATTTCCACTAACAAGGAGGTAAAACAACATTCTGGAAAGAATGATTTAACTTTCCACAATGTACCTATGTAGTTATATAACTTATAAAACAATTTTAAGCTAATTATAGGAAGATGGAATGGAATTTTAAAAAAATTGAAATACAGTGGTTACCACGTATGCATTTCTTCAGTGCTGAAAGACTTTCTCATAAATTTGTCACACCTGCACCTGTCTCATTCTCACCTCTTCCCTTTTTCCTTCTTCTGTCTAGTCAGAGATATAAGGAGGCTTTCTTTTTTCCTTCTAAGACTAAGTCCATCCTGATCCATTCCCTTCATAACCACCTGAAAACCAGTATCTTGCTACCAGGTCAAATGTTACATCCTCTGTCAAAGTTGTCTGCTCAGGTTGACGAGGATGCAGCTTTATCTTACTGCATATTGAACACACTTCTGTTTTCTTGTTGTATTTCAATGGTTTGCATATACCACAAGACAGAAACTGGAAACTATTTGAAGAAAGCATGTATTTTCATGTTTATATCCTGCTATTCAAGACAGTGCCCAACACCCAATTATTTGTTCAGTGACTTTTGAATAAAAGCTTACTAAAATTCCTCGAGAGGCATGTGGGTGGCTCAGTCGGTTAAGTGTCTGCCTTTCCTGGGATCAAGTCCCTCATCAGGCTCCCTGCTCATCAGGGACTGTGTTTCTCCCTCTTCCTCTGCCTACTTGTACAGGCTTTCTCTGTCAAATAAATAAATAAAATCTTAAAAAAAAATTTCTCCTTGAAAATAAAATCAAGTAGCTCAAGATTCTCTGAAATTTAATCACATACATAATCACCATGCTAGCCAAGATCTTATTCAATTGATTAAAAGAGTGATATTTCTCATAATATCCCTGAAAATTCCTAATCCTTAAAGATAAAGCATTTGAATATTTATTGCGTACCTGCTCTGTGTGCTGGAGATAGCAAGACTTCCAGGCTTAATGGAGGAGACAGGAATAGAAACAAGTCATTTCATATCCTATGGCTAACATTGAATAGAAGCCACTGCAATTTGATTTGGGAAAACAGAGAAGACAGCAACACCATACACCCCCTCCCCCAGTAGTGTCAAACATATCCCAACAAAGAACAGGCCAAAGAAAGTTGTTACTTTAGACCCTAAATATCATTAGCTCTTACTAATTGTCACTTTGAAAGAATTGTTCAGGGTTTTCACATTGCATGTTAGCTATCACCATCTATCTTGAGCCCAGCAAATGCCGGCCAATTTTAGAATAATGATGAACACAGATCTCTTATCAGCACATTGCTCTTTGAATTGGAAAATGTGATCATTTTGCTGAATTGCAGAGAATGGAATCAGTGGGTGCACAGAGAAGTAGCCACGCTTTGACCAGATATAAGACCCTTTGTGATTTCACTTTACCAACAACTTTATTTTACCTCTCCTTCCCATTGATCAGCTTTACTTTCTGGCAAAGTCAAACTGCATATGGATGCCCAAACACATGAACCTGGTTCAAGTCTCTGCACCTTCAAACACAACCACGACTTGTATCTTGTATCCCCCCCGCCCAAAATAGCCATCTAAGCCCACTCCTTCAATAGTTAATCACTATTTCCTCAATGTTCCCTCTGTACATTATATAAGCTTGTCTTGTTTCACTGATTACTCTATTAAAACATCTTTCTCTCTTAGTCTCTGTGTGCCTTGAAAGCTAAGAAAGTGTCATTTACATCCCCTATTCCCAATGCCTAGTGCTGCATCTGGAGATGACTGCTTCATGAATAGATTGTTTAGTCTTTAATTTGCAAATACAAAGATATGCTAAAATATTCTGACTATAACCCATGAAACTGGAGTAACATGTAATGTTCAGAAATAAATCTGAATAAAATTTTATGCAATTTTACTTGATATCTAAGAAATCTGAACTGTGAAGATTTCTTGGTAGCATTACATTTAAATTTTTATTTTACTGTTATTTATAGCATAAAATAATTATACTCTAATATACCAATCAATAAGTATTAAGAATGATTTGATAAAAGGCTAAATTTTTATCAAATCCAGAGTCTTTACAAGGTAAAATCAGGTTTTTTTTTTTTTGATCTGCTCAAATAATCAAAATTTATGATTTTTTTAAGTTCTTGCCATGCATCATGCACTTACTAAAGGTTTAAATATATCGCCTCATTTATCTAACTAGTAACCATCCGTGGTTGGTTATTCCCAATGACTATATTATCGTTCACACTGATTATAATAGATTCAGAGAGATCAAGCCTCTAGTCCAATGTCAGCCAGCAAAGTGGTAGAGATGAGATTTGAACCCAGATTTGCCTGGCCCCAGAGCCCAACTTTTAGTCACTAGTTATATGACTGAAATGACATGTTGCTCAGAGATTCCCAGAATGCACCAATTGAATAAAAACTATAAATTCAGTGAATCTCCAGTGTTCTTAACATAAGCTTCCCCCTATTTGAAACATTTTCAAAATTCAGTACATTACCTTCCTGTTCCTTATTATTTATCTGCCAGACAAATGTAGCTGTCACAGAGCCAATTAGAACTATGTGAATATGACAAATATTCAAATTTTACATATACATAGCAAAGCAAATACACTTCACATTTGTAATATGATGGCTTATTTCTTCTGCAAACTTTTGTTTGGTGTGATAAATGATGAGCTGAAAATAAATATAAATTATGGAGGGATTTGTTCAGTAAGTTTTTGCTTAATAACTACCGTATGTCAGCAACTGGGCTAGAGTATTAAAATTGGTAGGATACATTCTTACCCACAAGGCAATCTTAGTCTACTGGGGAGTTCATCTTAGAAGGTACAATGAATTAACTGCTTCAATTTGAGGAATACCAATAAGGAGGTCATGCCAACATATCCTACCATTTGTGTTTAGTACAAGTGACCATTTCCTCGGAAAACATGTTTCTTAATGTCCTTTGACAAATATATATGCTAGCACGAGATCCATCGACTTAAATAGACAACAAAAATATCCCCAGCAATGTTTCATGGTCCAAAGAGCAATCTGTAACTTATAGTCCACTGAGAGAAATCAGTTAGGGTGAGAGAGAACACACTGTGAACTTTTTATTGTTGTCAGAATCATACACTTACGAGAAAATCAACTAAACCACCAATGTGCAGATACACACACCAGACATGTTAGCTAGAAAACAAACCAAATGACAGCGTTTACCATAATTATTAGTACTGAACTGCATTCAGCAGGATCTTACCCCACAGGTGCACTGTGGCAAATACTATAATTTTATAATGAATTCTTTTTTTCCCTCACAATTGAACTTTCCTGAGTGGCATTTATAAAAGCAAAACTCCCATTTAAGAAAATGAATAGCAGGGATGCCTGGGTGGCTCAGTGGTTAAGCGTCTGCCTTCAGCTGGGGTGGTGATCCCAGGGTCCTGGGGTCCTGTCCTGCATTGGGCTCCCTGTTCAGTGGGGAGCCTACTTCTCCCTCAGCCTCTGTTCCCCCTGCTTGTCTGCGCTCTCTCTCTGGCAAATAAATAAATAAGATCTTTAAAAAAAAAAAAAAAAAAAAAGGAAAGAAAATGAATAGCTAACTACAAATCATATGTAGTAAAACAATTATCCTACTATCAGTGTCTGGTTTCAATTTCACTTCCAGTAAGGAAGTCCAGGAAAAAAATGTCCTCTAACCTTTGTCCGTATGTGTCAAGTGTTTCTTCTCTTCCTCATTTTCTTCTCCTTATTCTCATCTTCTCCTCATTTCTTTTACTGACTTACTCGCCTATTCCCGTCTCTGTGTTTTATGCCCGAGCAGCCTGATTTGGCACTTCAGTGCCCTAGAACCCATCCGTGAACTTACTCCGGTTGGGGAACATTCCTTCCAAGTAAATATCCAGGCTGTTCTGCCAGATGTTCAACTAACAAAATCAATTACTGTACAGTATTTCTGTCCAGTCTTGCCGCCGGCAGACCATTATTATACACAAGGATTTTTGACAAGTCAGTGGAAACTGGTTAAAATAATTGGGCACGTTTATTTAAACACTAGAAGAAGGGCTAAGCTGTTTTTTTTTTCTCTTTTCTTAGTACAGATAGATGATTGTAGAAGATGATTATAGAATTCTGTGTGGCTATTCTCTTTGACGTGACAATATTTTCAATAGGTGTACATCAGCCACTCCCTCCCACCCCCACCTCCCCCGTGGGCAATAGAAATGATTAAATAAAGTGTCTGCAATTGTAAATGTGTGAGATAACACCCATAATTCCTCTGCTAAAAGACAAAATTTACTAGTGTCTTTTTCACTGTTGTTCCAACAGCATGGGACTTAGTAAGATTTTCCTTTTATGATTTTGTTAGTCATTAGCATTAAGTAGATCTGTTGAAAATGAAAAGAGATAAAAATTAAGTTAGATTTGTTCAAAAATTAGTAACTACACATGTGACAGACGTGTACTAGTAGATATGTAAGTTTCATATGCTTACAGGAAAGGTTAAATACCAAGAAGAGAGCATTAAGACATTAGACAATTTAACAAGCTATAAACACCTTATTTTTCTCACTTCTGCCCAAAATACTCCCTCCCACCCACCCACCCCCAAAAAATCACAAAAAAAATACAACCCTTTGGCTGTTTGGGAGAAAGAAAAAGAGAAAGAAAGGGGAAAGGAGAGATGGGGGAGGGAGGGGTCGAGAGGGAGGGGAAGAGAAAGGGGGAGAGAGACAGATTGAGAGAGAGAAGTTAATGTGGTAGAGTAAGATGTAATCAGCTTTATATTGTTTAAAATCTAAGGGATAAAAATATACACACATGCACGCAGGCGCGCACGCGCACACACACACACGCTCCATAGAGTTAACGAGTGTTAATAGTGTTGGTGTAACAGTGGCATTCCTTGTCAACAGATCCATTATTTTTAAAACTAGAATCATTTCTAGCCACCCCAGGGCGATGTGGGTTTCTCTTTTCTCTCAGAGGCCCAGTCTCCCCTGAAAGCTGGCTTCCATCCTTGTTGCAGGCTGGAAAAAAGCAGGGCTGTTTGCATGGCACAGCACCAAGCCCTTTAACTCAGACACTCATGCCATTTAGAAGCTCAGTTTTTACCACCTCCATCTGCTACCCAAGAAGAATTAGATCCTAATTGTCTAGGCCACTGAGAAAGGATATTTGTAGAATTCCTCTGGCATTTCCCGAGCCCTCTGGGCTTTCCATTCAAATGTCATCATTTTCTTTTCATTCGATGGGCTTTGCTAAACAAAAACATAACACTGTATAAAATAGCCTGATAAAAGTAGGACGAATTCACAACACCCAGTATATGGGCAACCTGGCTAATCAACTGCCAGAGGAAATCATTCAGCCAAAATATTTAGAGGAATTTAGAAAAGTTGAGCAGTTCAGCATATGTAAACAAGCACAACATATGTAGTAGCACCAACCAAGATATCAGACCAGAGACTGGGAACAACTGTTAGGCTACAGGGCAAAATCTGATTATCTTAAGGGAAGGTCAGAAAAGAAATCATCTCTTGAGGCTATATTATGGAAGCCATTGGGTGGGCATGATAAGACCCCCTGTCAGAAAGGGAAAGGACAGGGAGCTACTTCAATGAAAGCTTTAGAGTAACACAAAAGGAATCTCTGGATTCAGCTCTATAAATATTTACATGAGATCAAAGAATGACCGTGCTCTCATGGCAAACCTTGTTCAAAACGCCCCAGATATAACATATATCTACAATCACAAACATTCTGAAACTGATCTAGTACCTCTCTGGGGCTGCTTTAGAGCAGAAACATTGCACAGCAGGTCCTCCGCAGCATCAGAAAGCCCTCTAGGTGACCTTTAGTCGGGGAATGTGGACAGTGCCCCACCAGCCCCCCAGCCAGCTCTCAGTCCCATGTTGACTCTCACTCAGCTTCCTAATGACAGGCAGCAGCTGGCCTCCAGTTTTCTGATCAGAAAACCTGGGAGGAAAGCCCAATGAGCTAGGCAGGATCCAAAGCTGGTTTCGGAGCCAGACACTGTGCAAAGCACCTGCAATGCCTGCCCAAAAAGAGGCTCAGAATTTCTAGTTTCTAACAACAATGCAGCAACCGACCATTGAATCCTATTTCAGACCACTTGCCTCAACAGAATGAAAAATATATTTCACAATTCACACACCATCTCAGAAATTCATAACATCTTTTATATTTTACTAAAAATTGCATAGACTTTCTTATCAGCATTAATATCAAATATAATAGTGTACTCATACACATATGAATACATTTAGATATATATAAACACACACACACACAAACATACATATAATACACACACATAAACCCAAGCTCAGATATATACATATAGATGCATATATTTTTATATTCATATAGGATGGCCTCCTGGGGCACTCAGTTTTAGATATGCAAATCTAGAATAATTTGCTACACTTTTAAAAAACGAGCTAACATGCCTGAATATGACTGATCAAGTATAAGGCTTCCCAATCACTCAAATTGTCTATATCAGCTGGTTCAAAAAGCTGGTTATTCTCCAAGCACCAACTTCTTCCATCTGTATGGAGTTAACACTATTGACTACGTATTTTATACATCTACCAGAAGTACCTTCAACTTCAGAGTTTGCACAAAATAATTAAATAAGGAACGTCACACCCATGCTGTAAAGTTTCCCACAGGAAATAATCCTAAAAACCTACAGAAGAAATCCGACAGATAAGATTTGTCCCATTGTCCACAGAAATTAATAAAATAGACAAATATCTCTCAAAATGTTTGAGATGGATGGAAGTAACAGATTTTTAAATTAATCATCACTTTCCGTTTAAGAAATAAGGTTTCAAACTGAAAATAATTCATTGAGAGATTTCATTAAGAAGATGGTGATTTTAATGAGCAGTGAGCTTTGTACAATGGAACTTAACATGGCTTATCACCCTTATTATCATAACCACCTAATGAGGTGGGTATTACGATGACCCTCATCTTTCAGATGAATGAACTGAGGCTAAAGGAGCTATGACCACATGGAGAAGGTGGAGTAATCTTGACAATGATACACAGATCTCTAGAACTCTGCAACATGTTGCTAATCACTGCGAAATTCTGTGCCTATTCACAAATTCCATATAAGCTTCTATGTATAATCCCTTGACGATCAATCTCCATGAATGAGCACACTGATATAAATAATTAAAACCACAAGGGGTTTTAATGTCATTCCTCCTGCTGGGAATCTGCCGTTGGGTCTTCTCATCTTAATCATGGAGGGCCCAGCAAAAAAGGTGGCCAGGAGCTTACCCCATGACTACTGAACCTTCCACGATCCTTCCTCCAGCTGTGCATGTCCTGCCATCAGCTGACCTAAGGTGCCAAATGCAGATTTGGGTACACAACCTCTTCCTGTAATCCCAGGAGCTGCCCTATACCTAGTCAGCTTTCTCTTCTCTGGAGGGCTTGAAGACTGGTTTAGTTTTGTATCATCAGGGATTATTATAGCCAGTAAATCTAATCTTCACTAAATGCTTACTCTTTTCTGAGCTTATGTGAGGTATCTCCCTTCATGTTCTCAACAACCCTAAGAAGAAAGGCTATTATTGTCCCTATTTTGCAGATGAAGAAACTAAAGCACAACCACACTAAGCCACCTGAACAGGTTGGTGCTGCTAGGAAAGAGCAGAACTGGTGTTTAGACCCGGCCTGACTCCAGAGCCCACGCCTTTAACCTCTATTCTTTGTAAAACATACGTGGTGGATGACTAAATTCAGGGTAAGTTTAAGATGTTCTCTATTGTGGCTTTTCATATTGTTTCTATGTAAAAAATAAATTGTTTTAAGCTAAGCCTTCACCAAGGGACTTTATATGCTTTGATGATAAAGTTCAAATGGGCCAACTATGTTAAAACTCCATTCTCCAAAGTCCACTGACCCCTTTGTCAGGGACAAGCATTTTGTGGCCCTTCTCAGTGGCCTGTGGACAATTATCCTCTTCCATGATTATAGGACTTTGGTAGCAGCAATCCCTTACCACCCTACACGCCACTCAGGTAAGTGTCACAAGAGTCCAAAAACGGAAACAAAAGTAGGTTCTCTCCATAAGAACATTGGGACATGATTTCTAAGAAGAGTAAAATTTTAAATTTTCTTTTGAACTATGACCCCAATATAAGTTAATACTTTTATGTCTTAAATCAGTAGAGTTTTGTTACATATGACATTTCCCCAATTATAAATTGTCATTTTCAGGTAGTCCCAACTGGATACCTGCAGAGTGTATGTGTGCATGTGTCTGTGTAGTATGTAACATATCTATAAATCACACTTGATGGGCAAGACAATATGCACACACACACATTATATGCACTTATATACTCTGTTGATCCAAGTATGGACAAGGATTATTTGCAAATTTACTTTTAAGAAAGTGTATTATTCAGCTTTCTTTCTGCCAAAATGATGTCCAACATATTTGTTGGAACTCTTAGTATTATTTTTGTCAACTACAAAATAAAGATTATAAAAATGATTTTAAAAGAGCATCCACGTTTTCCTTATGTAAGAGAATGCTTGCTGACTAGTAGTATCTGAGCAGGCAATGTTCTGGAAAGGGAAACTAAAATTACAAACCCATTTTACAGATGAAGAAAGTTGAGGCTAGCTATGGGTAAGTTACTGAACTAAATTCATAGATCCATTAAGTGAGGGAGCCAGAATTTGAAGTACTGTCTGCCTCTTTTCAAGACCTATGTTTCTCCTACTATTTCATGCTACCAAGGTCTTCCTACAGGAGAAAAATTATAAAGTTTCTTCCTAATGCAATGTTTGTTTCAGTATTTAGATACTTCATCTCCAGCCTCAGGTAACCTGGGCTGCTTGGCTTTGATGGGGCTTGATGCTCCTACACCGCCTTGATGCTGGCCTCTCTTTCCTTAAAGTTCTGGGATGTCCCACGGGACAGTCTCTTTAGCTTGCTCCTACCAGTCACCCCGAGATTTTACTTTGCTATACGTAGTGTTAACTTACAGCCCGCTGCCTTTATCTCTTACTGCTCAGTGTCCAGATACCCAACTATAACTCCATTCCAAAAGGGATTTAAAATTTGGGGAAAAGAATTAAAAAAAAAAAAAAGAATCAAATTTACCTAATTTTGTTTTTCTCATCAAACAAAAAGCAAAGCTGCGTTAACATAATTTTTTTTAGAAAAAGAGGGAAAAGGGGTATTTTTAAGTTTCAGACCTATATTTTTCATATAAATTGCTTTTATAGGTACTTACTAAAATAAATTCTTTGCTGGATAGAAGATTATGATCATTCACTCATTCATTCAACAAACACAAAGTCTGCACTGGACCTGATGTTAAGCACTAGGGATACAGAGATGCTCATGCCCTGGGAATTAAAGTGCCTGAACACTTGCAGTCACCAACAAAGGTATCCACGAAGAACTACAACACAAGGTGGGGTGTGAACATCAGCATCTGAAACTGGCAAGGAGATGGCAAATGAAGCTAATTCAAGTGCATTAGTGGGTTGTTTCTAACCTATCACTGGTCAACTTTAACAGTACACGTGTATTGGCTCCTAATATTAAGACAAGCTTCTCTGAGGGTGTTAAATTTGGGAATCACTGGTATATATAAATGTATGTTTTAAAAATGTGGGAATTATAAGCTGTTAAATATTATAATGGACTGCCTGATTTAAAAAATAAAATAAAATCAGGGGCACCTGAGTGGTGCAGTCAGTTAAGTGTCCGCTCTGGGTTTCTGCTCAGGTTGTGATCTCATGGTCTTGAGATTGAGCCCCACATTGGGCTCCACGCTCAGCACAGAGTCAACTTGAGATTCTCTTTCCCTCTCCTCCTGCTCGTGCTCTCTCTCTAAAATAAATACATCCTTAAAAAATTAAATTCCATTCAAAAAAATAAAATCAACTAATGGAATTGAAACTATTATATATGTATCTTTGATGACAGTTCTGACATCATTCAGCACTGTGAACTTGAAAAAGTCACGTGGCCTCTCTGGGCCTCAGATTTCTCACTTCAGAGTGAACTATGCAATCTCTAAGATTATTTTTGGCTTTATCATTCTGTTACTACTACATGGAATACACAATTCAGTCTACTAATTTTAACATTCCTGGTAAATTAAGTATTCATGTATCTTATTTGTATTATTATTTAAACTCCATGATATTCTGTCATTTTTAATGAATATAATACTTACATCAAGCTTTTCTGCGTCACCTTTGGTTTTACATTTTGTACCAAAAGTGATCTGATATGACCTCATGGAAAATGGGCTTCCATAATACCTATTTTGGAACAACACTGCCTAGAACACAAATTTAACTACTGATGTCCTTGATGACTGGGTAATATTTTACTTGTTCTAGCTTTAATAAAATTTCTGTCCAAGAGGAGTTTAGCAAACATATGGCTTTGGTGATCTTATCGTTTGGCAAGAAGACAATAAAATATATATGACAAGTAAGTTGAACTACAATACAAATGGATATAAACATGATGCTAAACCATTTGCTAAAATGATAAGGAATATTACATGTATTTTTGCAAGTGTTCTAAGATTCTTTTTGACCTCAGTACTTTTGCCCTGATACTCATTTGCTGGCTGACAACCTTCTCATGTTCTAAGATTTGAAACAGCATTTAGTTCCCCACGAGATCATGGAAAGCATTTTTGGAAAGTCTTCATGTTGGTTCAGTAGTGAAAGTTTATTATCAACTAATTTATTATGGATAATAGCTTATGACAATTCAAATTTTTTCTTTATATATAATGCAAAACTGATTATCCCACTCATTGCTCCATGTATATTGCTTCTAAAGGTAGAGTGCTTTGGATTAGTCCATGTAAGCAAAAAAAGGCAATATAAACAGTTCAAATATTAAGTTGGTAATTGGTCTGACTTTTAAGATCTTTTCAAACACTTTATTCTACTAAATTAGTGGCAGGAAAAAAGGTTATTGTCCCCTTTATCATGGGACAATGATGGCTTCCCAAATTTTATGTGCTAAAAAGAAGACAAAATGCCTTCCATGACTCCTCTTGTTTCTCTAACTTTCATCGTTCTAACTCTGACTTTGATTCCCCTACCTTCCCATTCTACACTGCATTCTAACCAGGATGGTATTTCAGTAGCAATGTCCAACACAACTTGCTATAATTAGGTAAATGTGCTTTCCAGTATGGTAGCCATTAGTCACATGTAAAGATTGAGCACTTGAAATATGGCTGTTGAAACTGCAGAACTGAATTCTTTATTTAATTTTTATTAATTTAAATGGTAATAGCTACAGTGCCTAGTGGATACTGTATCAGTAAGCACAGACAGAGCGTTCGAATAATTTTTAAGCTCTGTTTTCTACTTTGTAGTAGCTGCTCTAGCTTTACTTTCTCTTGGAATAATCCTAAATTTGTATCAGGTGCTTTCTAAGATTTTTAGAAAAAACTAAATAACACTTCAGTTAATCAACATTCTATTAGAATTAAGTTCCTCTCCACAAAAGCCTATTTTTAATTATGTTTGTAAACAAGAGTATGAAAAGCCCATTATCTTTGAGAAAAAAATAAAACAACACTGTGTACTAATGGACTCCCAGTCTTTCTAAATATTGGAAAGAATCTAGCCATATAAAACAAGCATATAAAGGGCTAATTATATTTTCTTATCTAGGAAAGTGCTCTGAAAGAATCTTCATACTTTTGGTCAAATGATATTATCAGACTTAACAGAATAAGACTTCGTGTACAAGGAGCTGGTGGTCAGTATAAATTATATTACAGAAAGTTTCTGAGAATAGACATGCTTAATACTACAGAGGTAAGTAAATCAACACATCTATTGACTAATGTACTTTATACAGTAGCATGGCTCATTATGGAATACATTAATTTAGTTTTCATATTTGTGTTTTCTCTTCCCTAATATGTGAGTTGCTGGAAATTACCTTGGAGTCATTGAAACTGACTCTAGGGTCCAAGGAAGTTTTATGAGAAGCCAACTACCCCGGTAAAGGGTGTATAATCAAGCTCATTGTGTTTGCTGGTAGAAAAGAAAAAGGGTAGTCAAAAATGATGTGTAGGGCTAAATGCCTGGAGAATAAAGCCCCAGGAAACAGATCTGTTGCAGGGTCCCTGGTGCTGGCTGGTGTGTCTGGGAGGTGGGTATGTATGTTACCTGAAAAGAAGGAACATTGAATACTGCAGGTACAGTGGCAAAAATACAGTCCAGCTTAGCCCTAGGAAGCAGGATCCTCTTCTGTCAGAGAACATCCTGAACCAGCACGAGGTGGCCATTACCAGATAGGCTATAAAGAAACACCTGTCAGCACCATCTGGCAGCAAAAAACAATGGCATGGACTGATGAGACGGGTTTATCTCTATTTGGATGGGTTAGTAGGACTGACCTTGCCCTTCTCCACTTTCAACTATACCATCAGAATTCTGGAATACTACTCAAGAAGTTGATACTGGTGTCTGTGCTAAGATGATAGGTGAAAGCACTTATAATCATTTCAAAACTTAAATGAAATGAGACTATCCTTTCACCCTATATTTGTGAGTAAAAACAATCAAACCTTATGAGTTCAATAACGTTGGCCTTCATTTTTGATGCTGCTTAAATAGAGATGGTCCAAATATCACAGAAATACCTGGATCGGTCAGTCTCCAACAATCTTAAATCCTAAGAGATGCCATCTCTTCTGCTTACAAAATATCATGGATTAATTCATAAATACATAAGACGATTCATAGCGGAAGTGGTTAAACTACCAACCTGTCATTTCTCTCACCTTCTAGAGCTGAAACGCTTCAGAGAGTCACTGGAAAATAAAGGAGACTGCACAGATAGCCATGCTTTGAAAATTCCACTCTTGGGGAGCCTGGGTGGCGCAGGTAAGCATCCGACTCTTGATTTCAGTGCAGGTCATGATCTCAGGGTCATGGGATTGATCCCAGAATCCAGCTCTGCTCTCAGCACAGAGTCTGCTTGAGATTCTCCAATTCCCTCTGCTCTCCCCACCCTGCTGTGCACCCTCTTCCTCTCTCTCTCTCAAATAAATAAATAAATCTTTCAAAAAGAAAATTCCACTCTTCCCTCATAGAGAGAAATAAAGCACCAAGGGTAGGTTTAGGCTCCAACCAAAAAGGCCTTTGCCTTGAGTGAAAGTTTTCCCATTTTCTTATTTAATGATTTACTAGCCTGAGAACTACTTGGGAGCAAGATGGGTGTTTATATCTTTCTTCTTCAGCTTTTTTATCAAAAAGTACACCCCAATTTGGCAAGTACTCATTAAACCTTTGCTGAATAAATGGTAGTTTATGGATTCACATGGATTTTTCTTCTTTGTTCCACAGCAACAGTTCTTGAGTTTATACCACATGCAAGGTTTCTGACACAATGTTGACCAAGATAGACAGTGTCTTTAACTTAATAGAGGCAGACTGTAAACAAGCAAGCAGTTACAAGGTAATAGGACATATAGAAAGTATTGCCAGAAAGAAAATCAACAGAACACAATGATGGAGTGGATGGGGAAGCACTTTCTGGAAGAAATACCATTAATACCCTCTATCTGAATGATGAGAGGTCATTCATGCAAAAAATAGAGCAACGGATACTTAAGGCAGAAAGAGCAGTCAATGCAAAGGCCTGAAAGTGAGAAAGCCCTTTGTTGCTTGAAGAACTTACTGACGGATCACCAACATGCCTTGTGCAGAATGAGGGAGACAAAAGGTGGCAGGAAATGAAGCTGGAAGGAAGATGGGAATTAGATTATGTAGGGCCCTATGGGCCATGTCAAAGAGCTCAGATTGTACTCAAAATGCACTATAAAGTCATTGGAGGGTTTTCGGAAGGCAAGTGATAAATCTGGATGCATTAAAAAGAAAATCGTTGTTATATCTATGAATCCTCTTAGTATCATATACTTAGCGGGAACACTAATTTGGTGCCTGATAATGGATATGAAAGACATTTCTAAAATGGCAAGTGGAACTGAAATGTGAAGGCACATTTTTATTTAACTTTTATTATACTTTTCCCCCAAAGCAATGTGGAAATCACTGCATCATTTCATGATTATATAAAAACATTTTACAAAGCAAAACAGACTAAGACATTATGTTGTTCTTCAAGTTTAACCCTAAATCCTTCCCCAGTGTTAATTAGAGAGTAACAAGTCCCTACAAGGTGTTGTTTCTCTGTTATTTGCAAGCATTACGATTTGCTATTACCAACAACTGTTAAAAGATAGAGAAGCCTTTCTTACTGAGACAGCATGAAGTAAAAGTACTACATCGCACCTAACAATTGTTTCATCAAGCAGCCAGTAAGAGTTTCAAAGGAGAACAGCTAATGTTAACAAAAAAACAAAGTGTAAAATTAACTACCAGCAGCAAAATGTGAAAAGCAAGTAGGAGAATCCATGTGCTTTCAGTCACATTCTTAGGGAGGGGCAGCCTTGCCTCAGAACTAAATGTGCCCGTTTGAATTAATACCTTAGAGTTATTAGCATGTGTGAAAACACACACCTTTGGAAAATGTGATACGTGTAATTGGAGCAGTGTTTAAAGATATTTTTTTAAGTAGAAAGTCAAAAGGGCTATTTATATAGAACACTATTCTCATCTTCACTTTGCATTAGATCAATCAAACGTCCTATAAAGTAGGACCAGTGATGCGCACATATCCATTTTATTTTTTAATATTCCCTCGAAAATGATGTGGACATGCCTTAAAATGGCTAGCCATCTTATCTACGGGACAGACCCCACTTCCCATTCATTTCCACTACGGTGAGCAAATTCTGAATGTGAATGTGGTCCAACAGAACATACTGCCTCCCTACAGGACAGCACAGTGGCTTACATACCTGCGTGTACTCACATGTGTCACTGGCACAGCCAGGAAACCAGGGAGCCAAGCTTCGTGGGTTATCTGGTGGCTGATAAGCTGGCAAAACAGAGAAGCTGAGATGGAGTGTGGCCCTACCTGTGTGGACTGGCAATGATTTTTCTCCGTGTAGTCTATCAAATTTAAATGTGACCTGTGTTCCTTACAACATATTTTCCTAACAATTAAATGAAGCTGCCTAATGTGATTTAATGAAATCCGTCACCTTTAATAAGATAGATAGAGAACCTTGAATGTAAGTTCCCAAATGTGACAAGTCGAATGTGACCAAACCAGGTTGAATGCCAACAAAGGACTGCAGTTTCCCAAATCTGGGCTCTCATTTTTCACATCTTTTCAAAGTCATTTGGGAGGAGCTCTTGAAAAACATTTGCTTAAAAGAAAGAAAAGAAAACCATTTGCTTAAAAAAGTATATTAGAGTCACGTAGCATAAAAGTTTAACAGAAAAACTAGAAAATCTTCCATGGATTTTTATCTTTCAAACAGATTTTTAACAACACATTAATTTGTTAGATGTTAAGAAAGAAATAATTCCATGCACATAGAAAACATGCCAAACATAGGTAGATAAATTTTAAAATAAAGGGACAGCATTGAGCAAAATAAGAAGATACAACCTGGTGAGTTCTCTCATCTAAGACAAGTTCACCACTAAAATGCACCTAAAAAATACTGGACGCACAATTTGACAAGAGTTGTGAGGGTGGACAGAAATGCAAGGAAAAATGCTTTATAAACTACAGATTGCTTGCTATTCAAGTGTCAGTTCGAAGCCCAACCCACTTTGTTATGCAAAGGGGAGGTGATAGATATAAATGGTACACTCCTAGTAATGCAGTTAACAGAGTCTATTACTGTTACCTACCACAGAGCACTAGTAGGCACTCCGAAAATACATGAATACACACTGCAGTCAGTCAAAACATATCTTTTAAATCTGTGTTTGATTCTTAGATTGACAATTTCCATCTTCAAGCAAAATATTATGTTACAATGAAATATATAATACAACTAAGGGCAGCAATACCAACCTGAATCCACTAACCTCCATCCCTATCTCTCAAACAACGACTTAGCAAAACCTAATTAGTTAACTGGAAGATAGCAAGCAATACCTAGAGCCTATATACTGTAGAACATTCTTAGCCAAGAAGTGCATCCATGGGGCTCTAAGGAACTATTTTACCATTATGCAAAACTACTCATAAGAATTGCTTCTAAACAGGCAATGTAACATTGCACACTTTAAATGAATTTTAACCAACTACACTGTCTACTGTGATCTGTGTCAGGAAACATTTATAAAGAATAGTTAGTTCCATGAAACATGAAAACTGATCATGAAAAATGATTACAAAATGATAAAAAGGTATTTCCTTTTATTTTGTTAATGCTTGGGACTGGCATGTCCAGATTTAAACTGAAGCACAGTAATTGTGCTCTTCTATAAAATATACACACAACTGAATATACCAAATTTATTTTTAAGTCAAGGAAAATCAGTACATATAGGGATGGATCCTATAATTGATTTTTAAGTCAGTGGTTGAAAGTTATGAGTGTATTTCCTATATATATCATGTAAGAAACACTGCTTAGGATCCCAGGCCAATTGGAACACTACCCTGCAGCTAAAAGACTAGTAATAGCAGTCCTGAGTCAGTCTCCCTCTAAAATCCCATAAGCTCTCTTGATCCCTAAGTTACACGGAGGAGGAGAGTCAAGCTCAGGAAAAGTAAGGCACAAAAACTATGGACATACTACTAGAATGTAAATACCAAGAAGCATCTCTTCTTATTAATACATACCCCCATACTGTTTTATACATATTTTTAAACATACGGAAAAGTTTAAAGAATTTTATAGTAAACACCTATATACCTATGACCAGATTCTACAGTTGACATTTTACCATGTTAACTTCATGATATATCTTTGTTATATACATTTTTATGCTCTCAATCTCATGTTGGAAATGAAAGAAATAAAGCCTGTATCAACTGAGAATTTTTCCCATGTTCAGCGTTCTTTTAACCCTCTTGAAAATAGAAACAAAACTCATCCTAAATATTTAGAATTTAGAGAGTAAATTTTTATTTAAAACATACCATGAGTTAAGGATAACTTTGTATTTATCGATATGCTATGGCCAGATAATATTCTGGTTTATCACACTTGTCATCCTAAGAAAAATAAAGTCTTGGGGACACCTGGGAGGCTCCGTCAGTTAAGCGTTTGCCTTTGGCTCAGGTCATGGTCCTGGAGTCCTGGATCCAGCCGCATCTGGCTCCCTGCTCAGCGGGGAGTCTACTTCTCCCTCTCCCTCTCCTCCCCCACTCATGCTCTTTCGTTCTCTCTTTCTTGCTTGCTCTCTCTCTCTCCAATAAATAAATAAAATCTTAAAAAAAAAAAAAAGAAAAAGGAAGTCTTTGAATTTACAGACTTTTCTTCTGACTGGCTCTAGGGTTGAACTCGAGTCACATGTGGTTAACCTTATATCCGTATTTCAAGATGAAATATCCTGAGCACCCACTATTCTCTGTCTCTCTCCAGATAACAGGCAAGCTAGGCCTTGGACTCAGATGAACCACTAACACCAGGTTTTTGTTTTTGTTTTTTTTTTTAAAGATTTTATTTATTTATTTGACAGACAGAGACAGGCAGCAAGAGAGGGAACACAGCAGGGGGGAGTGGGAGAGGAAGAAACAGGCTCCTAGCGGAAGAAGCCTGATGTGGGGCTCGATCCCAGAATGCCGGGATCACGCCCTGAGCCGAAGGCAGACGGTTAACGACTGCGCCACCCAGGTGCCCCCACTAACACCAGGTTTAATATAAGTCAAGAAAGAAAGCTCAGACCCACAGGGAGACTCTATCCTCAGGCTAAAGTGGATAATCCAGCGCTGGTTAGTTACACTTCCACGTTTCCATGCGGGGCGTGGGGGAGTGGGGGTTGTTTCCACTCCCAAATAAAGAAACCCTTCACACTGTGGGGAGCCTGATGTTAGGAGTGCTTAAAATGTTAAATGCAGATGGTAGAGAGAAATCTAAAATGAGCTGTTGTGATTGGAGATAACCTGGAAGTCATTCACCACCAGCATTTCCAGACCTCATAGGAAGTCAAGATGAGAAGGGAGGAACACATCTGCCCTTCAGTTCATATTGTGGCCTCTGCCCATAGAGGAGGAACCCTGCCCAACTCTTTAGTTCAGCACCCCATAGCTACCAGTGATTGAGCATTTTCTGTGTGCAAGACATTGCTCCAAATGCTTTATATATGAGTTTTTTCAACTCCCATGTTATAAAATAGCACAAATGAGAAAACTAGGAGAAGGCAGGAGTTCAGTAATCTGAGGAAGTGCCATAGCCAAGAATCAAACTCAGGCAGTCTTATTCTAGATTCTTTGCTCTTAACTATTTACTACACTACTTTTTACTGGATCCTCTCAAAGACATCGCTAGCCTGACTGATGAGGTCATGAGTGAAATATTGAGCCAAGTTTTATTATTGGGCAGTGTTTCTTCCTACTAAACGTAAGATAATAGGTAGCACAACTTTTTTTTTCCATTGTATTGCTCATTGGTGATAAACTCCCCTAACAGGGTCCTCCTCTTTGGGCAAGTACTCTGTCCATCTTCATCCACACAACTAACATGGTTAGTATTTTCAGGTCTGTTCCCTAGAGCAGTGATTCCAGCTTTGAGGATAGTAGGAAACCCAGATTTGGCTTCTGGAACTGAGGCATTACAGCTTCTCCAAGAAGATCTACTTTTAGAGTTTAGGAGCATTTATACGAATACTCTTTTTATAATGCTAGTCCTTCATTTCCATTTAGATATTGTTTTGTGTATATATAACTTCTCCAGCAAGGAACTGTAGAGGAAAAGAGGAATGAATAGGAAGATTTCACATAAAAACCCACTGCAAACACCAGATTCAGTAAGTGTGTTTTGTCTGTTTTTGCATGAATAGGGTGAAGGCAAGAAATGAGAAAAGGTGCTCACAGCTCCTCCAGCAACTTCTTGGGACAATTTGCAATTTGTGTTACAGAGACCATTGACAATGGGGTGGCAGTGGGAGGTGGCAGCAGCTGCCCTTTGAGCAGATCACCTGTTAATTGAGTGAAACTCTACAAGTGTTGATATTATTATCTGGGATATCCAAGAATAAAGCAGAAATGAATAAAAGAGAAGAATTCTTGAAAAACTTAAATTCCAAATAGATGTGTGTTTTTTTTTTTAAGATTTTATTTATTTATTTGACAGAGAGAGAGAGACGGCCAGCGAGAGAGGGAACACAAGCAGGGGGAGTGGGAGAGAAAGAGGCAGACTCCCAGGGCAGGAGCCTGATGTGGGGCTCGATCCCAGAATGCCAGGATCACGCCCTGAGCCGAAGGCAGACGCTTAACGACTGAGCCACCCAGGCGCCCCTCAAATAGATGTGTTAACATAGAGTCCAACACTAGCTGATTGAAACAAATACTAGATGGATTCTAGAACTCTAGATACCAAATGTTTTAGTGTAGGTTTCTGCCAGAGTAGACCTTGAAACAATGATTCCTGTGCAAGTAGTTTATCTAGCTAATGATTCCAGGAAATACTGGGAGAGAAGTCAAGAAGGAAAACAGGAACCAAAAGATAGAAAATAAAGGGCATCTTATTTTAACAATGGGTAACCAAAGCTTAATGCCACTGAGGAGCTCCCAGGAGTGATCCCTAGGGTGGCGCTTCTCCAACACTGCTCTGCACGAGAATCACCCGGGAATCTTGTGAAAAAGCACATTCTGATTCAGTAGGTTTGGCGTGGGGCCTGAGACTGCATTTCTTACACATTCTCTGATGAGAATACTGTTGCTGTTCCTCAGAACACACTTTGAAGATCTGATGGTTTTCTGCTTATTTATCAGAAAAATTTTCCAAATTTGTACATAAAACTGACAATTTTTTATGTCCACTGCTTTTAAAACATACCATTACATCTGCTTTGTTTCATGTAACTCTTATCCCAGGCATGGCATAGTCACTGAATATCATGTCTGGGAGAAATCTGTGTAAGGAAAACACAAAAAATTCTGTCCGCCCTGTCCCGGTGCTATTAAATTCAGATGGCTCTGCTCACCAGCAGGTAGCCTGCCGCACACAGAAACACATCGGGCATGTCAACCCACTCCCGGCTCGTCTCGGACTCCTCTTCTCTGCTTACACGCCTGGTTCTTGCTTCCCACTCCATTCTGGTACCAACGCATACTCTGATTTTGTGATTAATCTCAAGTCTTTGGCCTTTGGAAATGAGCAAAAGTCTTTTTACCCCCCAATTTTGACATTCAGCACTTTTTAATGGTATTTTTACATGCATTCACAGGGTTTTGCCCACTTAGCTACCTCAGGGTAAGATTTGTGGAATCTCAGCTCACCCTTTTATACTTACCTGGAACCTCAAAGGAGGCAACCAGATATGGTTAAACTATTGTTTCAAAATGATTGTGTTATATATCAAATGGAGAAAAGCCCCAGACCTTTTAGAAGACAATCTTAAGGAGAAACTGACAGTGACATGCTTAGCCATTCAAAACAGGCCACACAATATTATATCTTCTTTAAAAAGTTGTGTGTATGTGTGTGTATAAATATAAATATTATAAATAATTACACATAATTATATAAAAATCTACTGATACATGTATGCACAGAAAGGTGAGAGCACATTGGTGTACTAATGTATTCCCAAGTTTTTTGCACTGCGTATGGTCACATTTTTCCAACATATCTTAGAAGAAAAAATTAGTCACAGTCATTCCATTATGGAATGATAAAAGTCAGAACTCACATGTTAATATCAAGACAGAAAAAAAAGGATTTAAGAAAACACGGGAATTAAAACTTATTGAATCTTATAGCTTAGTAGTCATTGTTGAGATCATAATTAATGACAACTAATAACCATAATAACAATTTACATATACTTCTTCCTTTAAAATGCATAAAACATGTATCACACAACTCAAGTATCATCTACCTTCGGCCTGCCTGTTGTAACTATTTCTATGAAGATTATGCAGTCATTACATCTGCCGATATCTAAAATCCACCAATCAAGAAAAGGAACATGTTCTAGTTTAGAACAAAGGAGTAGAACCATTAAGCATGGTATACAGTACTCACTTTTATCTATTACCAGTTCTTCCCATTAGCCCAAGTCTGTTGACATTGAAAATGTACGCTGCCAGGGCCAAAAAGGCAAGTAGCCATGTAAACTTCCAGAAGAGGTCTATTTGAGGACCACCAGTGATATGATAGAAGCAGCTTTAAAAGAAGTTCTATCCAAGTTCAGATCTGAGAGAGAAGTTTCCAGAATCACTGCTCGACAGAATAAGAGCCAACCTTATCTAATTCATCCTTGGAGAACTCCAGGTAAAGCGGCTGGCAACAGCTGTTTGCACTACCCTTTTGTAAGAGACAATGAGGTAGAGGGAGAAATTAGGGACAATCTTAAGTGGTATCACAGTATGCCACAATTCCAGTACTAGTTTCTTTGTGAACATGACATTCATTTGTGCCTATACATGGATTCCACATTTATACAATAACATTGCAGAATGGCTGCTCAACGTATTTCAAAAATTAAAAGTTTGAATAATCAGTAACCGGATGACTAATCAATTTTGTTGAGACCCCCAGATAATCCATTCATATTAGCAGTCATGCTTCACAATCAGATGATTAATAAATGATGTGGTTTTGCTTCAGAAACTTCATCCTCCCTTAAGGTCCTTTTAACATATCTCACGCACACTAACAAAAAAAGAAGTCAGGCAGATTCATAAAAATAAAATACCATTTAATGAGGCCATCCTTCAAGAAGATCAAAGAATGAAAAGCCTGGATCTATCCTAAGTCTTCTCTTCTGGAGTGATTTACCTTCATATTTTCTCTGAAGAAAACAGATTTTTAATCAGTTTCCAACATAAACAATTTCAAGTAGTTCTCAACACCTGTGACAATAACCCCAATACACTTTTTGACTGTTACATGATGCTATTTTACCATCACTGCAAGAAAATGCAACAAATGTAGTCTAGCACACTAAAAAGAAAAATACTAAAAGAAGAATTAGGCTAGATCTTAACTAATAAATTATTTTTACTCTCTAAAGCACTGGTAATCACAAGTGAGGTTTTCAGTAAAATTACTGGAGTAGCCCAACACCGTTGTATGCAGTGATGCAGCTGGACCATACTTCTGTCTGAAGTCAACTGAAAAACAAACAAACCAGACTAGTCTATGCAGAGAGACACCGTGGAAGCCCTCAATGTCACTGGCAGATAATACTTTTTCTACCCCCCCTACCTAACCTTGATTTTAAGGCCACAATATCACTAGGGTTGCCCTTAAAATACCAGACTTTCTCCATATCGGCATCCCCTTTTCTATTAATTAACACAATTGTTTCTCTTATTTTACATGGTTTTCCACATCTCAAACTCTCTCACTCACTACACCCAGACTGTGTTACTTCTGAAATAATTGCCATCACATAGGAAGACATGATGTGTTAGAAGTTATCTGGAGGTTTTTGCAAGGCAGTGTGAAAATAATGCTGACTGACTAGCATGTAAAAGACATGATTTTAGGCAATGAAAGTGTGTGATGACATCAATCTTAGACATTTCCATGAACATAAATATCTCTGCATACATGCAATAATACTGCCATCCCTTTCTGCTTTAGAGAATAGAGAGACAAAGGCATTCCAACAGGTCACTAAATATGTATTGCATTTCATTGTCATAATTTCAAAATGTGTATCCTGCTACCTTTTTCAGCAGTACCTAGTAAACTGTTGACTATGACAAATGCTTTGGTTTAATACACAAAATATTCACGGAGCAATAAAGCAGTGTCCCATGGCTGTCTGAGCTGCAAACTGCTGCAATTAGACTGACAGTAAAATCTACTGAGCTCTGCTTTTCAGTTCAAGGTCACAATTAATGAAACCGAAGTGACATTTGTACCTATTGGGCTTTTGCTGTTCCAGGGGCTTTTGCAGAAAAAATCCCACAAAGCAATAAAATTAGTGGAAAGCAATATAACAAACTTACTGGCATCAATGAGCAAACATGGGTCAAAAGGTCAAGTTTTCAAAAATAAAACACCTCATTATGGGCATGCAGGAGCTCTGAGATACCACGATAATTTTCCCATCTGGGACATTCCAGAAACAGAATGCCAAAAGCAGGGATTATGGGCCAAACCTAACTGAAAATTCTACTGATAAAAATCACAGGAATCAAAAAGTGAGTTGAATTCCACCTAGTCCTACACTAATCCAGGTCGATTTGAGATTCTTAGAAGTACTCTCAACTCCTGTAAGATGCACATCTCTGGTTTATCCATAATGAAGAGGACTTCAGATAGGATTTGTGGATATGATACCTTTTAACTTTCAAGTATGTTTTCCAGATTTAGTCAGGTGATGAGTATTATTTTGAAGAAGCCCAAGAAGTCACACACACTTTTGAACTCTTTAGTTTTGAATAAATGGTATATATGTGCTTCTTATTGTATATATATTTTTGAGGAACTGATCATTATTTTTGCAGGACCAAATCTCTTAAGGAGATATGGAAAAGGTAAAAAAAGCACCTTTTATCTTTGTAGAAATACACTTTCTTCATAAATTAGAAAGGACCAAGCATGTGCCTGGTATAGTAAGCACTCCATATTTTATCTCTTCCCTGACATTCACCGACTCACTGCAGAAGAACACACCCTCACAAACTCTTACGCTCAGTGTCCTAACAGCTTCTACTCGGAAGCAGAGCATACAAAGTACAAATTCATTATTTTAAGTCAAGAACAAAAGCTAGTGAGCTATTTGTACATGGAACAAAAAATCATTGTGCAGTGCTCAAAACAGGAGCCTGTATGGAAGTCAGTTCAGTTCCCCTTGCTTTAATTATCTACCATATGCCAAACACTGTGAGAAGAACACGTTTTTCAGGAATACCAAAAAGATGTTTCACCTCTGGATTAAGTCATGAGTTGAAATAAACACATTTTATTTCACTGATGTGGAACGTTGTTCCTGCTTAAATTAATTCATCATGAAGGACTACAAACACTTGAAGTAATTACATGAATGCTCTTATAATCTCTACTGGTAATTGTGTGGTGGCAGGGCTGTGCCCAGAGCTTAGTCTATGAAGATTTATGGTGTTAATGTTTCGTTTTTCTCCTTACTACAAATTCACAGAACTGTCATTGAGAGTAGGTATTCCTGCTGACACTTAGCAAATTTGAATCTTAAGTACTGATCAATTGATCGATCAATATCTGAGGTTCTGGCTTACTCAGTGTGAATGCTCACACCAACTGAGTAGCCAGGAAATCATTAGAATCCCATTTTCCTCTTGATAATGCTCATTGAAAATGTTCTTCCTCCCCACCTCCCTACCAACTAGAAGGTGAGACTACAGTGAAATGGGGATCCTTTCATCCACCACCACCACACTGGTCTTGTTAATTTTTCCACAGAATCGTGGCTCTACATAGTTTGTCTAAACTCTATTACTATTCTGTATGAGCTGAATGGTCCTTTGTGAACTGGTGTGGGAAACTAAGCATCATTATGGATCATTGTTTAAAGTTCCATACAAGGAATTTTCTGAATGATTTTAAGAGTTCATTCCATTCTGTAGCTTGCAATCCCTTCTGTGTTTGCAGAAAATATCATTTATTCAGGCAAGAAAAACGACAGCACCTGCAGAAGGACTTTTCTTCCCTGCCAGGAAAGAAGGACTTCCTTCAAAAATCAGAATTCTGTAATATTAATTGCTTACCTATTACCCACTTCTCCTTTCTCCAATCCAATACAGTAAGCAAATTACCCATCAGAGTTAAGGACATTTTAAAAATGTAGATAGAGAAAAATGATTAAATCACTCCTCAGTACTGAAGAAATTGCAGCGCATGCTTTGCATGGAAACTGATCTTGCGATCTCATTTGGATCAACACGCTTAGTATCAGCAGAAGAAAAAAAGTGCTGACCCATTTGAAACACCAACAGCATTCTTGGTAACACACTTATTTGTGCAGAAATTTATACCCACATTGAAGTCAAAATTGATTCCGGGCATCTTGGATTTTACACTACTGAGTATTTCCAAGATTTACATGTATTGCAGGTAAACCCAACGAATGAACCAAACTGGACATAAATAACCCACACATTTTTGTGTGGATTCATGCAAAGGGATCACTGTAGCGCCTTTCCTAGTAGCGCTGGTCAAAATGTCAGAGCAAATTAACAAGCTATTCTCTATATGGCTTCTTCTAAACATCTTACCTCCAAAGCTGCAAAAGAATGAGTTGTCTCATGGAAATACAAGATGACTAGTAAGCAAATTTCTACGACAGATGTAAAAACAAACTTTAATCATGCCCCTTAGATTCATGTCTAACTAAAAATATCCTTTCTGTTATTTCATTATTCCTTGCTTTTGTGCCTTAACTACTGGGTCCCCACACACCTCTCCTGTACTAATGGAGTCAATGAAAACATTACAAAAGATAATATATTTCATTATGAGTAGGATTCCTCTCCTGGGCACCATCTTTGACCCTTTTGATAAATGCTCTCTGGATGGTTCTCACTATAGTACAGCAGTTTAGCAGGTAAGAATTTCTAAAAGGAAGAAAAATGAGGTTTAAGTACAAACCTTGGTACTCAATTTCCAGCTTCTCACTCAGAACCTCTCAAACCCCACTAAAAAAAAAATATTAGCACAGCCCCATTTTGATATTTTCCATTAGATCCTTTGACATCACACATGAAGAGTCAAACCAAAGCTCACAGTTTCCTCATGACTCTCTTTCCAGGCCAGCTGTACAAATGAGAAGACTTACACTGATGTACTCCAAGGATATGAAATTGGAGAATTTCAAATGCCAGCTACATCTTCTACTACAAGCAAAAGGCAGGTGTTCTCCTTTAGGAGAGCTCTAACTTTCTCCATTACTCCAGCAATGCCCCATGACTCATACGTCACCCTGGATCTCAGAAAACTGTTCCATGAGGTCAGGCCAGCAGGTCACTAGAATTTCTAAAAGTCAAGAGTGAGAGAACACCACAGAATCCTTTGCCAACCCATTGGATGGATGAATTCAGAAGACTTTAGAAACAAAAACCACCAACTGGTAATGAAATCCAGACCATAGCTACACTTGGCTATATGGCAGGATTTATTTCCATGAAATAGTATGTTATTTTATCTCCTAAAGCACATTCATTTTCAATTTATGAAATTCTCTTTAAGGGTAAACAAAAAAGACCAAGCAAAAGGAAATTTATTTGTATTACCTTCTTCTGATCTTCTAGCTTGTGACTCACTGGATTCTTCCCATGTCTGTTCATCTCTGAAGATAAATCCATCACATTAGGTTCTTGCTTTTCAAAATGGAATCTCTTCAAAAAAGCAGCAAACTAATCCAAGATGCAATCACTAGGAAAACACTGGCATGCCACATTTCCCATCACACATCATCTCCAAACTTCATCAACTCCATGGAATGATTAAAAAGTCCATTGATTGATTGGAAAAGATGAATTTTGCAATTTACTCCCGAGACTTTCCAAATCAGCATATCGTTTTTAAATGCTGATGTCTCAAAAACAAAATATTCATCCAGGAATTTTAATTCCAACTGCTATCTTTTTCTTTCTTCACAGTTTTCCATTTTAATAAATAATCACACAGTTACCATAAACCTGTGATTTAAAAAAAAAGAAAAAGCACAGTTAGTTCTCCCCCATCATTTATAATACAATTAATGAAAACTTATCTGAAATGTGCGATTTAGAAAAAAAAATTAGGCATGAATTATATCTCACATAAAAACAATAGCAAGTGAAAGGTATTTTTCTTTACCTGTATGGCCTTTAAAATACCAAATACAATAACTGAATTAAAGCAGAATATTAAAACCAGGGATTCACAACACATCAGAGCTAAAAATCAACACAGAATACACACATACACTCATCAAACATGTGCATATGCTCCATGAATCCACTCATTAATTTCAGTATTCACAGAACTACAGAATTTAGAAAAGAGCCCAATATATATAGACATGATGCTAGACTGATAGTTTTCAAAAATAGCTTTATTTAAATTTTAAAATTAATTGACAAAATGGTTGTTATTCTATTTTAAGATGAGTTTGAGACGGTAAGTAAATTTTTGTAAGTTTAATAAATAAGTAGTAAGTAACAGGACAAGAATTAGAATTCAGATACCTTTGAATCCAAAACCCATTCTTTGTCCTACACACAGCTGCTTCAATTCATGTTATATATTTTGTCCATAAGGATCCCATAAATGAGTTTGTCAGGTGCCTTGCTGAATTATGAATGCACAAGGCATTCTTCTTTAAAAAAGTCATATAATCTAGTGGTTTCTAAACCTTGCTAGAAAATTGAATAATCTGAGAATACTCTTAATCATAAAGACTCCTCGAGTCCACCCAGCACTACTAATGTAGAAACTATACAGTAGTGCTTGGAAATGTGCTTTCCCCCCCCCCCCCCCATTTCTTCAAGAAACTACTGATGCAGGAAAACCTCTCAGGAGTTGAAACCTCTCTCCTGTAGGGCTTCTCAAACTTGTCTGCATTTCGGAATCACAGGGAAGCTTCAAAAACTGTTGATTCTTGCGTCTCATCCCCAGAGTCTCTGATTTAATTAGTCTGGATGTGACCTGAGTCTTGGAACCACTGCCCTAATATATAAAATCCCTTAACATAATAGACCAACCACTGCCCAAATACATTAAACAAGAGGAAACAGTATCTTGGGAGGCAGTTCCTTCCATATCGAAGCAGTTCTGGTCTTTAGACAATTCTTCCTAATTCAGACATAAATTCTGCCTTCCTAAATACCTCTGTGCATTTGTAATTATTTATATCCTTGCAGTCATCAATATACACAAAATACTTTCAATTTCCTCTTTTATCTGACAATTTTTCAAGTACTACCTTAGCCAGGTTAACCATTCCTAGAACCCACAACAATTTCTCATTACCCTGAATATTTACTGAAGAGGTTTCAATTTTTACATGACTCATAAACTGTGCTATCAAGAGCTGAGCACAAGGGTTCAGCATGATGCATTCCCTTTAAGAACTCACTGCCAGGTTCCACAAAACAAGCCAAGCCACGCATAAAATACATGATAAAGTAGATACTGTTTGAAAAATCAGCTCCTGAACTGCCTTTTTAACTTTCCATACACGGTCTCCTGTCTAGCCATTATTTTGCCAAGCTATTCTCCTTCTTGAAGTCCTCTGATACACTGCAGAGGTATATTTAGTTTGCGTACCAATGGAAATATTATCAGACAAGAAAACAGCATGGGCCAAGGCTTGGACATGAGGGAACATATGGCTAATATGAGGAGCTCACAGAAATTCAATGAGGAGTCACTGAAAATTTGTAAGAAGAAATGAAGCATAGTAGAATTTGTGGTTTTAAAAGTTCATCTTAATTGCAATAAGGAAGATAAATGGGAAGGAACAAAACTTGTGGCAGAAAAACCTTACGGGGATTGCTTAAATAATCAAAGAGAGAGACAATAGTGTCCTGAACTAGCGTAGGAGCTGATGGGATGGAAAGAATGACAAAACTAAGTAATATGGTATTTAAAATGTGTAGTTGATGGAATTGTTAATTGATTGTACATGAGTGTGGGTATGTGATGCAAGGGTGCATGAGCACAGGGAGGACTATATCATCTAAAACAGCAAATACCACAAGAGAAGCATTTTGGACAGGAGAAGATAAAAGAATTTGTAAAGCAAACAAAAGTTACAAGCCAATCTCACTGATGGACGTAAAAGCAAAAATCCTAAAGGAACATTAACAAACTGAATCCAGCAGTATATAAAACGAATCACACATGAATTCGTAATTGGTGCTATTCCAGGAATAAAGATTGGTTTAAGATTTGAAAATCAATCAGTATAATTCACAACATTAACAAAATAAGGAAGAAAAATGATACGCTCATCTCTATTGGTGCAGAAATATAATTGGACAAATTAAACATTGAATCATCACACACACATGCACAAACTCTTGGAAAAGGAAGACTAGAAAAGGACTTCTATAATCTTTATCTGATAAAGCGTATCCACAAAATATCTACAGCAAACATCATACTTATTGGTAAAAAATTAAAGACTTTCTATTTGCTCGGGAACAGCACATAAACACCTGCTAATGTAAATTCTATTAAATATTATAGGTAAAGTCCTACCATGCAGCGATATAAGAAAATATGAGAGAGAAACATGAAAGGAGGGAGAGGGATGCAGGCAAGCAGTATAAGCACTGGAAAGGAAGAAATAGAGAATATTAAAGAATCAAGAAATGAATTACTAGAATAATTGAGTTAGCAAGTTTCCTGGGCACAAAATCAATATATAACATCCCTTTATATTCCTTTATAACAGCAGCAAACATTCAAAAAGATGAAACTTTAAAAAGATACTATTTATAGTGGCATTAAAAATATCAAATAGCTAGGAACAGATCTCATAAAAGATGGTAAAAACTTTATGATAAGCAATAAAACATCAAAAAATAAAAACCTAAATAGAGGATTATGCTATATTCATAGAGTGTAAGATTTAATACTGCAGTAATGCCAATTCACGCCTAAAAAATGTATAGACCCAGTGCATTATCCATCAAAATTTCCAGTTTTATTTTTATAACTTCAGAAGATGCTTCTAAAATATATATGGAAAAGCAAAATACCATTAAGATCCAAGACATTTAGGAAGAACAAGTTGCAACTACTTGTTCTGCCAGATGTTAAGAAACATAACCCAACAATAAATACAATGGTATATAACTGGTGCAAGGATAGACAAGTTAACCATGGACGCAAAAAGCCCAGAAACAAACTGTTAACACATATGGGTCACTTGCTTCATTACAAAGATGGATTTACGAAACCATGGGAAAAAGGTTTTTCAATAGAGTTCTGGCTCAATTAGATATCCAAGTAAGTTGAAAAAAGAAAAAAAGAAAGAAAGAAAGAAAGAAAGAAAGAAAGAAAGAAAGAAAGAAAGAAAGAAAGAAAATTGACCTCTACTTCACCTCAGTAATCAATTTCAGGTGGATTGTAAATCTACCTGCGACAAGACAGGGAAAATATTTTCATAATCTGAAGGAAGCACTAAACATGAAAGAAAAGATAAGTAAGATAATATTAAAATCAAGAACTTTTATTCATCAGATTACACCAATAAGAAAATATAAATGTAACCCATAGAGTAGGAAAAGATACTTGTTATACATATAACTACATCTGAAAAACCAAGAAAAGACAGAAAACAGACAAAAATATTTGAATAGGTGCTCCCAAACAAAAGAAAAAAATAAATAACAGGCATAGAAAATAGATTAGTAGTTGCTGGGGTTAAAGATGGGGAGAAAGGGTATGTCTAAAAGGGATAGGGTAAGAAAGTCTTGTAGTAATACAATAATTCTATCTTGATTCTGGAGATGGTTACATGAAACTATACATGCAATAAAATTATTATACACACACATAAATGAGCATTTATAAAGCTGATGAAATATGAGTGAACTCTGGTAGTGGTACCAATGTCAATTTCCTGGCTTTGATACTATACTATAGTAATACACAATGTTACTACTGGGAGAAATTAGGTACATAAAGCCTCCCTATACTTTTTTTCCCTCCACTTTTTGTGAATCTGAAATCATTTAAAAATAAAAAGTGAGAAAAAAAGGGGACATAAAAATGGCCAACAAACATGAAAAAGTAAACACCCTCATTAATATTGGGAAAATGCTAATGTAAACCAAGGTTTATAATTTCTCATCTATCCAAAGGGATTTTAAAAAATGACAATACTCTAACAAAACATACCACAACATAATAAAGGCCATATATGAAAAACCCACATCATACTCAATGGTGAAAAACTTAAAGCTTTCCTACTAAGATCAGAAAAAGATGTCCACTCTCACCATTTTTATTCAACATCGTACTGGAAGTCCTAATAACAACAAAAAGGAATCAAAGGCATCTGAATTGAGAACAAAGAAGTAAAAGTTTCGCTATTTGCAGCTGATATGATACCATATATATTAAAAACCCTAAAGACTCCACCAAAAAATTACAAGAACTGATAAATGAATTCCGTAAGGTCAGAGGATACAAAATCAATATATAGAAATTCATCGCATCCCTATACACTAATAATGAAGCAACAGAAAGAGAAGTTAAGAAAACAATCCCATTTACAAAGGCACCAAAAATATTAAAATACCTACGAAAACTTAACCAAGGAGGTGAAAGACCTGTACTCTGTAAACTATAAAACCCTAATGAAAGAAATTGAAGATTGATACAAATGGAAAGATAGTCCATGCTTATGGATTTAAAGAACAAATTTCGCTAAAAATGTCCATTCTACCCAAAGCAATCTACACATTTAATGCAATCCCTATCAAAATATTAATAGCGTTTTTCACAGAACTAGAACACATAATACTTAAATTTGTTTGGAACCACAAAAGATCCTGAATAGCCAAAACAATCTTGAAAAAGAAAAACAAAGCTGGAAGTATCACAATTCTAGATTTCAAGATATACTACAAAGCTGTAGTAATCAAAACAGTATGGTACTGGCACAAAAACAGACACATAGATCAATGGAACAGAACAGAGAACCCTGAAACAAACCCATGATTATATGGTCGAATAATCTTCAACAAACGATGAGGCGCCCGGGTGGCCCAGTCAGTTAAGTGTCCCACTCTTGGTTTTAGCTCCAGCCATGATCTCAGTGTCATGAGATCGAGCCCCTGTGTAGGGCTCCGCATTCAGCATGGAGTCTACTTGAGATTCTCTCTCTCCCTCTGCCCCTCCCCCAGCTCATGACCACTAAATAAATTAAAAAAGTCTTACCAAAAAAAAAAAAAAAAAAAAAAAAAAACAGGAACAAAAAACAAAGAGGCAAGAATATACAAAAGGAAAGTCTCTTCAACAAACTGTGCTGGGTAAACTGAACATCAACATGCAAAAGAATAAAACTGGACCACTTTCCCTCACCATAAACAAAAATAAACTCAAAGTGGATTAAAGACCAAAATATGAGACCCGAAACCATAAAAATCCTACAAGAGAGCACAGGCAGTACTTTCTCTGATATTAGCCATACAACATCTTTCTAGATCTGTCTCCTGAGACAAGGGAAATAAAAGCAGAAATAAACTATTGGGACTACATCAAAATATAAAGCTTATGCACAGTGAAGGACACAGTCAGCAAAACTAAAAGGCAACCAACTGAATGGGAGAAGATATTTGCAAATGACAAATATCTATGAAGGGCTATTGTCCAAAATATATAAAGGGCTATTGTCCAAAATATATAAAGAACTTACACAGCTCAATACCAAGAAAGAACCAAATAATCTGATTAAAAATGGGCTGAAGATGCAAACAGACATTTCTCCAAAGAAGACATACAGATGGCCAGCAGACACCTGAAAAGATGTTCAACGTCACTTATCATCAGGGAAATACAAATCAAAATTACAATGAGGTATCACCTCACACCTGTCAGAATAGCTAAAACTAAAAACACACAAAAAAACAAGAATTGGCAAGGATGTAGAGAAAAAGGAACCCTTGTGCCCTGTTAGTGGGAATGCAAACTGGTGCAGACACTTCCGGAAAACAGTAATGAAGTTCCTCAAGAAATTAAAATAGAATTACCGTATGATGTTATCGAACCAGTGGGTATTTACCCAAAGAATTCAAAAACATAATTGGAAAAGATGCATGAACCCCTATGTTTATTGCAGCATTATTTACAATAGTCAAAATATGGAAGCAAAACAAGTGTCCATCAATAGATGAATGGATAAAGAGGTGGTATACATATATACAATGGAATATTATTCAGCATAAAAAAGAATGAAATCTTGCCATGCACAACACTAATGGAGCTAGAGACTAGAATACTAAGTGAACTAAATCAGAGAAAGACAAATACCATATGATTTCATTCATATGTGGAATTTAAGAAACAAAACAAATGAACAAAGGGGGAAAAAAAAGGAGAGAGAGACAAACCGAAAAACAAACTATAACTACAGAGAACAAACTGATGCTTACCAGAGGGGTAGTGGGGGAGGATGCGAAATAAATAATGGGGATTAAGAGCACACTTATCACGATGAACACTGAGGAATGTATAGAATGTTGAAACACTATATTGTACACCTGAAACAAACATAACACTGTATATTAACTATACTGAAATTAAAATTAAAAAACTAACGAAAATTTTTTTTTTAATGACAATACCAATTGTTGGCAAAGTCATGGAGTCATGGAAAACAAGAACATGCTGGCCAAAGTACATACTGGTACAAGCATTTTGCAAAAAAAAAAATTACTTTTTTTTTTTTTAACCCAGAAATTGGTACTGCGAACCTACTGTTTGAAGATACACATACTATATGACCCATCAGTAATACTCCTAGGCTTATACTCTTCAAAAATATATGTATACGTGCATCCAAAAAAAATGTGTAAGACAGTTCCTTTAGAATGGCCAAAAATATGGAAACAACACAAAAATCCATTACAATGGGTAAATAAATTGTGGTAGGCATTAAATAAAATGAGCCAACTATTGACACATATCAATATAAATAAACATCAAAAATATTAAGAATTTGAAGTCCAAACTAAAATAATATATGCTGTATGATTCCATTTATGTAAGTTCAAAAAATGTATAGAACTATGGTGTTGTAAGTCAGGATAGTGGTTACCCTTGGTGAGGAGGACAGAAAGGTTTTCTGTTTTTGTTTTTGTTTTTTAAGACTTATTTATTTATTTTAGAGAGAGAGCATGTGCGAGCATGGTGGGGAGGGGCAGAAGGAGAGGGAGAAAGAAACCCAAACAGATTCCAGGCTCAGCAAGGAGTCCACACCACCCTTGGGGCTGGATCCCACCACCTGATCCCACCACCAGAAGATCACAACCTAAGCCGAAACCAAGAGTCAGACACTCAACTGACTGCGCCACCCAGGCGCCCTGGGACAGAAAGGATTTTGAATGTAATTTAACTGGAATGCTGTCAATATCCCATTTTTTGACTTGGGTGGGCACGACTTGGATGCTAGCTTTGTAACGATTCAGTGAGCTGTAAATTTACATTCTGTGCAGTTTCCTTGATGTCTAATATGTTTTGTGATTAAAAAAATGCTGAGAAAAAATTCAGATACATCTTGTCTTTCGTATTCCCATTAATGGTCTCTCCAATAAGCAACAAATAAGTAAGTTAGACTGCTGAAATCTGTTATTCGTGGGCAGCATTCTCTTTTAAGGCCATGGACCAGCTGTTTGATTATGGCACAGATTTTTTTTTTATTTTTTTATTTATTCGACAGAGATAGAGACAGCCAGCGAGAGAGGGAACACAGGCAGGGGGAGTGGGAGAGGAAGAAGCAGGCTCATAGCAGAGGAGCCTGATGTGGGGCTCGATCCCATAACGCCGGGATCACGCCCTGAGCCGAAGGCAGACGCCTAACCGCTGTGCCACCCAGGCGTGATTATGGCACAGAATTTTGCCTGAGAACAATGTCAACCTTTAACCAGTACACGGTCTGTCAAGTGTCAGAAAATGTATTCACAAAGCCTAGAACCTGAGTAAGGTAAAGGGACCTGTGGCAGCAGGCTAAAGTGACCATCTAAGAGATGAATTACAGTCTTCTCTGATTGCAGATCAAGGATGTGTAAACCTTAGGGACAAGATATGGAATTTGTGCTAGGAATGTTGGCCTGACTACATTTATAAAAGGGACTCTGCTTGAAAGAGTAACTTGCCAAGGCAAGGGGATTCCTGCAGGAGGAAGCCGTAGGTACCACCGGGAAAAGGAGCTGAGGAAAAATCTGAAATGTCCAGGTCAAGGAGAGATCATTACTCAAGTCAAAGAAGGTAAGATCAAAGGAACCCCACAGTGAAATCTTCAAATATCTCAGGCAAAATAATAAAGAGAGCAGTTCAAATAGCCCCCAGGCCTAGAGAATGAAGCCATCTTACCACAGTATCAGCCGATAAGAAAACTTCTACCTCTGTGCCTCTCCCCTCTTCCCCACCTTCCCTACAGAAACCCCACTGAGTGTGGGAGGAGGTGAAAAAATGTTCTTTCCAAATAGCAAGACTGTAGTAGTAAGGGGCACTAGCAGCCAGTTTTGGTTTGGGTGAAGAGGAAGAAGTTTAGAACAGATTTAGACTTAGGAATCACCAGTCTGCAAAGGAGAACATACATAAAAGGTATGCAGAGTAAGAAAAGCACCAAGGCAAGAACTCCAGGGGGAAGATCCAAATTGTCTCGACAATACTGCCAAAATTATCTCCAAAATGCAAACCCAATCACACCACTTAATTAAAATCAATGGGTCCTTAACACCTAAAGCCAAAGAGAAAATCAAAATGAAAATTCCTTAGCATGTAATTCAACCCTCTTCCCATCATGACTCTTTTTATCTTTCTAATTTCATATATTAACACTTTCCACAACACTTGGTTGTAGTTATACCAAAAACCTTAGAGTTCCTGAGGACAAAATGTCATTTCACACCTTTAGCACTAACGTATCTATAAGTGCTACACGATCCATTTGTCAAAGTCCTACTTATCATTAAAAACTCTCCAAAAAGCTATGTCTTCAGAAGGTTTCACTTTATGCCCCCACCCCACTGTAGACAAGTCGGGCCCTTCTTCCCCAGTGTTCTGAGAGGCATTAAATATCTCCCCCTTGCTTTCACACATACTTAATTACTTGTCCCCCACTAGACTCTCAGCTAATATACCTTTTTAGAATCCCCAAGTTATAACACAACACCTGGAGGCTGGTAATCATTCATTAAAGGATTCATGTGATTCTGAAGAAAACCTATGAGATGCATATATACACACACACACACACTCTAACCAATAATCTATAAACCTGAAAAGGTTATACCAAAATTGTTTCATTCTACGAAAAAACATATGTATCGTTTAGAAAGAACAATAAACCTTTTCTGAAGTTATTTTATTTAAGATTTTATTTATTTCAGAGGGAGAGCATGTATGCATGCATGAACAGGAGGAGGGTCAGAGGGAGAAGCAGACACCCCGCTGAGCAGGGAACCCAATGCAGGGCTCCATCCCAGGACCCTGGGATCATGACCTGAGCCAAAGGCAGACTCTTAACTGACTCAGCCACCCAGGCACCCCTTTCTGAATTTATTTTAGCCATACTCTTTTTAACTGAGGTATCAGATGCATACAATAAAGTATAAAAATCTTAAGTGTATGGTATATGATACACTAAGTTAATCACCACCCATATGAAGACACAGAGCATTTCTAGAGCTCCAAAAGATCCCTTCATTCCTCCCTCCCTTAATAGGTAACCACTACTCTGTTTCATCACTGTAGATTTATCTGTCCTTGAAATATCTTCTTAAGTGGAATCATAAATCATGTATCCGTATGTTTCTTCTTTTTTCAGCATGAAATCTGGAGGATTCATCCGTGTAATTGTAAGTAACAGTAATTCATTCTTTTGCTCTTTGGGGGGAACGGTTGTGCTTACAGGTCCCAATTCATGTAACTGACCAAAATAAAGTCCAATTCAACAGTGGGATTTTTAATTAGCTTGAACTCAACATCCAAATTCAGGCTTTCTGGACTCTTCGTTCTTACAAATAAAAAAATAAGAAGGTTCGCTTTATTTCACATAGTTTTCCCAGGCTCTGTGACCTCTATTCAAATACAAGAGAATGCAAAGTATCAACAGTTCCTGTGGTCAGACTACTGAGGAACTAACAAATCACCCATCCAGAAACCATTAAAAACTACTGGAAATTGCTTTTGAAATTTTAAGTATTAGAGGTGAATGGTCATTGTCTAACTCTTTAAATTCTGATATTGAATTGTTAAATATTCTTTACATGGCTAAATCAGTATCTCTAAAGTGCAAAGAAAAGGATCTAGGCTCAATGGAAAGGGTTAAGAAGTTGTTCCATAGAAAGGGGTCTTGGGGTCAGAAGTTCTACTTGCCTTTCCACTACCGTATCCCAGAACAAAGACTCCAGTGTTGCATACAATAAAGGACTCTACCACTGTAACAATATTAGAAAAGTGTTGTAATAATAGGACTCACAAAAAATGTCAAATTTTCTTGATAAACATCAATACCCATTCATAATTTAAATATAAAAAGAAAACTTAAAGTAACAGAAATAGAAGGAAGTAAGTAGCTCTAGCAAAGAATATCATACTTAATGGTGAACTGTAAGAAGAATATATAGATATCATTTATATGAAGTTTAAAAATATTACTATTTATAAATACATATAAATATAGTAAAAGTATAATCTCATACATGAAATGATAAATCTCTCAAAGTAAAAAATAAGATAAATATGCCTGCTATCATTGTTCCAATAAACCACTATATTATAGGCACTTATCATCATGGTAAGACAAAAAAAAAAAAAAATCCATAAGAAATATAAGAATAGGAAAGGAAGAAAAAAATATCTGCATAAAATATTGACTATATAGAGCATTCAAGGAAAATTATAAACAAATTATTTAGACTAAACAAGACTATCATTTATAATACACCAGCAAAAAATATACCTTTATATCAGTAACAATAAAAACAGTGAAAGAAAATATACTTTGAAACAAATTTCATTAGTAAGAGAAACACAGGATATAATGTCCTCAGAGAAAAAAACTAAAAAAATAGATCAAGATCTTCATATAGAAAAAAAAAAATTTTAAAGACATGGACAGTATCTATACAAATGGAAAGATAAAACATGTCCATGGGTAGGAAGATTCAAGAGCATAAAGATATCAGTTGTCTTCTAATTAGTCCATAAGTTTAATTCAGTTCCCAATCAGAATTCCAATATATAATTTTATCATGTAACTTAAAAAGCTGATTGTTAAATTCATATGTAAGAACAAAGAGAGAAGATTAGCCAAGACAATTTTTTTAAATGGCTGCTTTCAAAGATAAGAAGGTTTATAAAAAGCAATGATATTTAAGACAGAGAGGTAATGGATAAAGAAAAAGACAAACAGATTATTGAGATAAAATATATAAAATATATTTCTGATATATAAATGTATCAGAAATAGATACACTCATTAGAAATAGTAATATGCAATTCATTAAAAAATGATTGACACTTTTAAAAATGATTTTTGAACAACTGGTTATCCACCTGAGAGAAAATAAAGCTAGTATAAAAAGATTTCTTACATAATATATAAAACATACAAACTCAAAGAGATTGATAAAATTGACTAAAGCCATCTATATAACAAAAAGTGGACAAATAACATAGAAAAAAAAGAAAAGCCAGATACTGGGAAAATATACTTACATATATATATACAGTATATATATACGTAATATATATATAATATATATATATATTATATATATATAATGTATATATATATGTAATATATATATATATATATTCGCACAAACTAAAACCAAAATTCTTACTGAAAACCAAAAAAGAAGACAAACAACCCAGTAGAAACTTCTAAATTCTAAAACTTCCATGAATTGCTGGTGGGTGTGTACCCGCTCTGCTGGAATCTGGCAAAATCTAGTAAAATTAAGTGTCAGCAGACTATCTACACATCAATTGAATTTCTAAGGAGAAATCCATATGCTAAACGGTGTGTATAATGTTCATTATAGCATCCTTGGGATTGATAAAAAAAAAATTAAAGTAATCCAAATATCCAGCATCAGAAATTGGATAAATTGTGGCATATATTTGTATAAGGACATGGTTTGTAGCATTTAAAATGAACTAAGGCCTTACATATCCACATAGACAAATCTTGATAGCATTATATATTTATCAAATAAGGAAGTTACACAAGAACAGAGTATGGTATCATTTGTAAGTAGTTTAAAACATACAAAGAAGTACTAAATACCATTTAGAAATACATGCGAGTATGGTAAACGCATAAAAACATGTACGAAGTGATGAATCCAAAATCAGGATAGCAGGTTTTTTTCCGAAGTGAGGACATGGAAATGAGGTTGGGGAAGATTACAAAGGAAGCTTTAATAATGATGCAGTATTCCAGGTCTTTTAAAATATGTCTAGAGCAAAATGTTAAAATGTGGTGAAGTTGGATGTTGAGTACCCAGATGTTAATCACTAGTATTATTTTCCTAACACTGAAGAGAGTTTACAATAAAGAAATGTTTAAAAAGAAGTTCTAGAATGTAAAAATATTTATAATAGATAAAGCAATCAACCAAACAACTAACTATGGAACTCTTGACAGTGGGTTTCTGCAGAGCTGCGACCTTCTCATAAGTGGCATTTGATAATGTGCCAGGAGGCAGGGGACTCTTTTTGGTTGCCCAAGAATGCTGCTGGCATTTACTGGTACGAAAGGGGAGAATGATTACTAATTTCAATGCATTGGTACAATCCAGTTCAAGGAAAGTTGTCCCTAGATCTCCTGCTGACAGTTATAGTCACCATATCACCCAGCCTTGGAACATGCATGACATTATCTTAGCTCAAAACCTTTATCATGAAAAAATGGACTCTTCCTTGGTATCCCTCCCTTAGTTACTTTTTTTTTTTCTTTTCCCAGAGCTTCCTACGTGTCAGAGATCGTTTCTGGACCCAAAAGAGAACAGATGAGAATGGTTCTGCCCTGGCCCCAAACCCTCAGCTAAGTTCCCAATTCAACCCTCAGTCAAGGGCTCCATCAAGTTAACCTCAGGAAATCTTTATGTTCTACTTGATTCAGCTACATATAATTAAACAGAGACCTGGTTCTACTGGTTGCCCCATAAATGCCCCCACAAATAAATTAATCCCTTTTCATGACATCATAGTGAAACTGGCAACTAGAAAGTGAAGGCTAATAGAACAAAAATTTTGTGGGTTCGTTTTCAGAAAACGGCAACCCAATTATGTAAGACAAAAAAGGCTCCTCTCTTGCATACCAAGTATTCCAGGAAAGCATTTAAAGAAAAATTAACTGCCTTGCATCATACTTCACAAACTAAGTTCTTGTAAAATTCCATCTTTCTCACTTGAGATAGGCAGGACAAATAAAAAACAGCAGGGGAAAACATTCTGTTCCTTGCAACATGGCTGCCCTGCTTCATTGCTGTACTGGAAATGGTAGGTTATGTGCTTTATCAGATAAACTGGCTCTGCAGCCCACATTTAAAAGAACATACATGGGTTTTCAGCAGGAAGTTTGGACTTGATTAGTTCAGGATAAAAGTACGCAAGGAGGGATGAATACCATTCTGAGCCAATAAATATATGTGTAATGGAGATGGAACAGTATAAAACATTCATATTCTTAGGTATTAATGATAAGCAGGAGAAAAAAAAAGAAAAAAAAAAAAAAAAAAACCTTGTGTCTTTTAGCTAAATTCATTTATTGCCTGAAAACTCAATGTAGTAATTCAAGGCCAAGCGACAGGAAATTACAGTTTCCTGGCTGACATCAATTAGGTCTCCAGTAATAGTTCTGACAGGGAGTTTCTAAGCACTGAAGAGAAGGGGGAAAATACACATACATACACGATAATTCCAGTAATTCAGGTCATAACCCAAATGATAAGGCACACATTATGTGCATAAACTGATGATGTATGCTTACAAAAATTCCGTGCCTTATTATGTAATTTTAATCACACTTTTTATATGATCGGGTTCTTACATTTAGTCTGTACATGAACTTGGTTCTTTATAGAATACAGGCTCCTATAAGGGAGATGTGAAACATATGGCTGTTTCTTGTTATAACAGCAAATAGACAATCATTTTTTCTAGGTAATCATAAAAGTAAATATACTGAGATTTGGTGAGCTAAAAAAAGAGTTTTCAAATGTTTTCTAGTTTTCTTGCTGTGGAAGGTAGTTATCTACATAGTTCCCCCTAAGGGAAGGGAGCATTCCTCATTTTTTCTACCCGTGCTCATTCCCCCATATATATAATTAGCTCAAGCTAGGTACTGCTTGGGATTCTCTCCCTCTCTCTTTGCCCCTCCCCCTACTTGCACATGTGTGCTTTCCCTCACTCTAAACTAATGTATTAATCTTAAAAACAAACAACAACAACAACAACAAAAAATTAGATCGATCTCTCATAAGGAGTGAAGCCATCCCTTTCCTTATTAAATGGCAGAGCTTTAACCTTGACATTCAAATTATAGAAAGCAGGTAGTGTGATACAATTTTAAAACAAAACAAAATTTAAAAAGAACCACCAAAAACAGGTGACCTTGATGCTATTCTCTGGAAGAAAATACTGGTTCCAATGGCATATCTTACTCACTTAAATTGCAAACAGGAAACCCTGAAGAAATACATGCCTAGTTCTGCATTAAAATATAAATATGAGGGATTCCTGGCTGGCAGGTCAGTAGAGCACGTGACTCTTAGTCTCAGGGTCATGAGTTCAAGTCCTCCTTTGGGCACAGAGCTTACTTAAAATACACACACACATATACAAATAAATATTCTATTTACATAAATGATTTCAGCAACATTAGTTCACATGGTAGAGTACCATTTTTGATTAACAAAAAAATAGTGATATTAAAGCATTACGTACATTTTCTTTCGTTGGGCTTTCATAAAGGCAATTCTCAATTTGCTTAGCAATAGTACAGAAAAACTCTTTAGCCTGTCAATAAAGATAATTCCTTAATTTGCTTGTAAGGAGTTCTTCTAGGACCTAAAAACACATAGTGAGCTCAAAGGAAGAAACATGAATTCTATCAGATTGAAACTCTGCTTCAATGCTGATCCTACTATGTACTGTTGCTATCAGTAGTAGAGTTACTCTTCAGCCCCATGCTCCTTTCAAATGGACTACAGATTATAGTAGCTTAAACATAAGCATTTTCTGTAACCATTCTCAGTACCATGCTCATTACCATCTCACTGAAAACCTGTGAATTTGAGACTTTCATTCTCTCCGTTTTACAGAATTTAAGACATATGAAGATGAAATAAACTACCAAAGGTCATCTGGATAGTAAATGGTGGAAAGAGGCAGCTTGATTCTGAATTAAAAGTGTGCTTTTAGTCAACTTATGGAATGGGAGAAAATATCTGCAAATGAAATATCCAGTAAAGGCTAGTATCCAAAATACATAAAGAACTTATAAAAATCAACACCCAAAAACTGAGCAATCCAATAAAAAAAGGCAGAAGAAATGAGATTCACCTACAATGAGAGATCACTTTATACCTTTCAGAACAGATCAACAATACAAGAAAGAGGAGGTGTTGACAAGGGTGTGGAGAAAAGAAAACCCTCTTCCACTGTTGGTGGGAATGCAAACTGGAGCAGCCACTCTGGAAAACAGTTGAGAGGTTCTTCAAAAAGTTAAAAATAGAGCTACACTACAACCCAGCCATCACACTACTAGGTATTTACCCAATGAATACAAAACTACTAATTCAAAGGGATACATGCACCCTTCTAAAAACAGCATTATCTACAATAGCCAGATTATGGAAATAGCCCGATGTCCACTGATTGATGAATGTATAAAGAAATTTATATATATATAATATGTACACACACACACACACATACAGACACAGGAATTTTACTCAGCCATAAAAAAGAATGAAATCTTGCTGCTTGTAATGATATAAATGGAACCAGAGTATTATGCTAAGTAAAATAAGTCAAAGACAGATACCATATGATTTCACTCAAATGTGGAATTTAAGGGACAAAACAAGTGAGCAAAAAAGAGAAAGAAAGGGGGAGAGAGAGGCAAACCAAAAAAACAGACTCTTAACTATAGAGAACTGATGGTTACCATAAGGGAGGTGGGGGGGTGAAATAGGTGATGGGGATTAAGGAGTGTACTTATTGTGATGTGCACTGGGTCATATATGGAAGTGTTGAATTACTATATTGTATACCTGAAACTAATATTACACTGTATATTGACTAAATGAAATTTAAATAAAAACTTTAAAAATAGCATGCTTTTACTGGATGGTGACAGATGGTAGCTATACTTGTGGTGAAAGTAGTATAGAGTTATTGAATCACTATATTGTACACCTGAGACTAACATTGTAACATTGTATGTCAACTAGATTTCAATTTAAAAAAAAAAAAGTCAGAAAGGGAAAAGAAAAGTATGCCTTTAACCATTTTACTTTCCTCTATGTCAGTGGGCCTCCAGGGAATATTTGTTGGATGAGTGAAAGGAAGGTAGTAATAACATGTACCTTACAGATAGAAAATAACTATTGATTTTCTGTTGTTGTTGTTTGGGGGCGGGGTGGGGGAACAGCTAAAATCTTTTTCTTTCCTTTTTTATTGGAGTATAACATACACCGTTATATTAGTCTCAGTACAAAATAATATTCAACAATTCTATATATTACTCATCAAGATAAATGTGCCCTTGATCTGTATTATTTATTTCACCCCTCCCCTCTGCCAACCACCAGTTTGTTCTCCGTCGTTAAGAGTCTGTTTTTTGTTTGTTTTCCTCTTTTTGTTTGTTTTAAAACAGTTTTTTATATTCCACATGAGTGAAATCACATGGTATTTGTCTTTCTCCAACTGACTTATTTCACTTAATATTATATCCTCTAGGTCCATCCATGTTGTTGTAAATACCAAGATCTCATCCTTTTATTGTTAAATAATATTCCATTGTGTATATACACCACATCTTCTTTATCCATTCATCTATGGATTAACACTTGGGTTGCTTCCATATCTTGACTATTATAAGCAATGCTACAATAAACAAAGGGATGCATGCATCCTTTTGAATTTGTGTTTTTCTCTTTGGGTAAATACCCAATAGTGGAATTAGTGGATCATACGGTTTTTGTGAAATTTTCTAGACAGGGGGACAGAGAAGGGTGAGGGGCTGAGGGAGAGGGTGAAAAAGAATTTTAAGCAGGCTTCATGCCCAGCACGGAGCCCAGCACATAGCCTGATGCAGGGCTCGATCTCACAGCCCTGAAATCATGACCTGAGCTGAAATCCAGAGTTTCTTTAACTTTTTGAGGAACCTCTATACTGTTTTCCAGAGTGGATATACCAATCTGCTTTCCCACCAATAGGGCAAAATTAAACTACTGTGACTACACCAAGATAAAAAGCTTTTACACAATGAAAGAAACCATCAATAATAACAAAAAGGCAATCTACTGAATGGAAGAGGTTATTTTCAACTGATATATCTGATAAGGGGTTAATATCCAAAATATATAAAGAACTTACACATCTCAACACCAAAAAAACCAAATAATCTGATTTAAAAATGGGCAGAAGACCTGAATAGACATTTTCCCAAAGAAGACATGCAGATGGCCAAGAGACACATAAAAATATCCTCAACATCACTCATCACCAGGGAAAGGCAAATCAAAATCACGATAAGATATCACCTAACATCTGCCAGAATGGCTAAAATCAAAACCACAAGAAATAACAAGTGTAGATGAGGATAGGTAGGGAAAGGAACCCCCATGCACAGAACAAGTGATTTTCGAAACTTATTAACCACTTTCATATATTATGTTCTAATTTCCAGGATATTTTCCCATCTCTTATCTCACTAGAAAACCCTCTTCAAACAATAAATTACTGCATGATGATTAACAATATAATAGCAAATAGTTATAACTCAAGTCCATTGTTTCCATCAGGTTTTCAGGTTCTTCCTCTGTAAAATAAGAACCCTAAATTTCTATGATTCTCTAATTCAAAATAATTTGCTCATAGCTACTTCGGGCACGTTAATTGTAAACCCAAATCTTTCCCATGTAATTCTCTTAGCCATGCAATTTCCCTCAAGACTTTTGCTTCCTATAAAGTTCTGAGCTGTTCCACTCCAGCTAATGAACTTTTGTCCTTTATCCTTTTTCCCATCTTATTTATGAGGGACTTACCTGTTACCCTTAAAATTCAATTTCCCATGCCAACACTTCCTTGATGTTTCATTTCTTAATGGCAGTTTAATCAGATAAAGTTGGAATATAGAACTCCTGTTGAATAAGTTGCCCTACTTTTGGACAAATGTTTTAACTGTGTCACTAAAAATACACAGACCTCCCTAAAAATGGACTTAAAGGGATTAAGAAAAGGCTTAGTGGAATTAATTCATAAGGAAAACCAGTCTCTTCTCCATGGGCTATGTATTCAGTAATTTATTTATATCAGTATGGACATTTATTTTATTCTATGAGCTATACTCTAACACTCTTATTATTTGTTGTCTGGTTCAAGTTGTTCCTGGTTTGACCTAGAAGCTCCTTCATGTTGGCACCTGTGCCTCTTAAAATTCTCCATCACTGGTTTTTATCGTGATTTTTTAAAAAATTGTCTATTCAAGTCCTTTGCCTTTTTTTCAGTCAGTTGTTTTGTTGTTCAACCATTACAATCATCCATCCCCATGACTCTTTCACCTGTAAAACAAACTCTGTACCTATTCTATACTTCCCTATTTTCAGTTTGCCTCCAGGCCTTGGTAATGCCCTTTATGTTTTCTGTCTTTATGACTTTAATTACTCTAAGTACCTCATATAAGTTTAGAATCACACAGTAATTGCCTTTTTGTGACTCACTTATTTCACTTAGGATAATATCCTCAACGTTTATCCAGGTAATAGAGTAGTGCAGAATTAATTTCCTTTTAAAGGCTAAATAATACTCCATTGTATGTATACAACACATTTTCTTTATCCATTCATCTGTTAATGAACAGTTGGGTTGCTTCTGTTTTAACTATCATGAATGATGCTATGAACATGACTGTACAGATACCTCTTCGAGATCGTGCTTTCAATTATTTTGGGTGTATACCCAGAAGTGGAATTGCAAGATCATATGATAATTCTTTTTCATTTTTTGAGGAACCTCCATGCTGTTTTCCACAGCACCTATGCCATTCAACATTCCCAACAAGAGCACACAAAAGTTCCAATATTTCCACATCCTCACCAACATTTGTCTTGTTTGTTTTTAATAGCAGTCATGCTAATGGGTGAAAACTGGTATCTCATTGTGCTTTTGATATCCATTTCCCTAAATGATTAGTGATGTCAAGCATCTTTTCATGTGCTTTTTGGCCACTCCTGTATCTTCGCTGGAGAAATGTCTAATCAAATCCTTTGCTCATCTTTTAATCTGGTTATTTTTGGTTGAGGTTTAGAAATTGTTTATATATTCTAGATATTAATTCCTTAACAGATAACTGATTTACAAATACTTTAACTTATTCTGTGAGTTGCCTTTTTACTGTTTAGAGTGACTTTTGACTTTAAACATTTTTCATGAAGTCCAATTTGTCTATTTTTTCTTTAGTAATCAGTGCCTTTAGTGTCATATCCAAAAATCATTGTCAAATCCAATGTTATAAAGCTTTTGTCCTGTGTTTTCTTCTAAGATTTTCTCATTTTAGGTCTTACATTTAGACTTTTGATCCATTTTGAATTTATTTTTTATATGGCGTTAGATGAAAGTCCAATTTCATAATTTTGCATGTAGATATCCACTCTCCAACACCATCTGTTAAAATGAGTGTCCTTTCCCTGTCAAATGGTCTTGGTACCTTTTCACAAATCATTTGAACATATATGTGAGAATTTATTTCTGGGCTCTCTAATCCATTGGTCTACATAAGTCTCTTTGTCAATACCACAGTTTTGATTACTGTCGCTTTTGAAAAGTATTGAAATCAGGAAGTAGAAATCCTCCACTTTTGTTCTTCCTTTCAAAGATTATTTTGGCTATTTAGAATCCCTTGAGATTCTGTATGAATTTTAGGATGGATTTTCTGGGGGGAAAAAAAAGTCATTGGGATTTTGATAGGGATTGCCCTAGATCTGTAGATTGCTTTTGGTAGCATTAAACTTTAACAATATTAAGTTGTTCGGGGGAGCCTGGGTGACAGAGTCGGTTGAGTGTCTGACTCTTGGTTTTGGCTCAGGTCGTGATCTCGGGGTCCTGAGATTGAGCCCCGTGTCAGGCTCCGTGCTCAGTGCAGAATCTGCTTAAGATTCTTTTCCTCTCTTCCCTCCCCCCTTGCCTCCCCTCAAATAAATCTTTTTTTTTTTTTAAATTAAGCTGTCCAAACCATGAACATGGGATGTTTCATTTATATCCTCTAACTTCTTTCAGCAGTGATTTGTAGTTTGCTTTGTACAAGTCTTTCACCAATTAGATTAAGTTAACCTGTAAGTATTTTACTCTTTTTGATACTATTATAAATGGAATTTTGTGATTTCCTTTTCAGATTGTTCATGAATATAACTGATTTTTGTGTGTTTAGTATCCTGCTACTTTGCTGAATTCACTTGTTAGTTCTAACAGGGTTTTGGGGGGTTTTTTTGTAGAATCTTTAGGGTTTTCTATGTATAATATCATATCATCTGTAAACAGATAATTTTACTTCTTCCGTTCGAATTTCAATGCTTTTAATTTTCTTAATTGCTCTGACTTGATTTTCCAGTAGTATATTTAAAGTGATAAAAGTGGCATCATTACTTTGTTCCTGATCTTAGAGCAAATCCTCAATCTTTCACCATTGAGTATGATGTCAGCTATGGGTCTTTCATCAATGGCTTTTATTATTTGCGTAGTTTCCTTCTATTCCTAGGTTGTTGAGTTTTTACAAATGCTTTTTTCTGCATCAGTTGAGATGATCATGTAGATTTTATCCTTCCTTCTGTTGATGTGGCATATTACACTGACCAATTTTCATGTTGAAGCACTCTTCCATTCCAGGAATAAATCCCACTTAGTCATGGTATAAAATACTTTTTAATATGCTGAATCCTGTTTGCAAGTGTTTGGGGAGTTTGGGGGTTATTTTATTTTTTTTAAAGATTTTTGCATAAATGTTCATATGGGATATTGGTCTGCAGTTTTCTGGTACTATCATTGTCTGGTTTTGATATCAGGGTAACGCTGGCCTCACAGAATGAGTGAAGAAGTGTTTCCTCCTCTTCAATTATTTGGAAGAGTTTGAGAAGGATTAGTGTTATTTCTTCTTTACATGTTTGGTAGAATTCTCCAGTGAAGCCATCAGGCCCACGGCTTTTCTTTGTTGGGAAACTTCTGATTACTTAATTTCCTTACTAGTCATAGGTCTATTTAGATTTTCTATTTCTTTGTGATTTAACCTTGGTAGTTTTCTGTGTTTCTAGGCATTTGTCCATTTCTTCTAGATTATCCAATTTATTTCTATACAACTGCTCACAGCAGTTTCTTATAATCTTTTCTTTGTATGTCTGTAAAATTGGTAGTAACGTCTCCACTTACAATTCTGACTTCAATAACTTGAGTTTTCTCTTTTCTCCCCTTAATTCATCTAGCTTAATGTCAATTTTGTTGATCTTTTCAAAGAATCAACTTTTTGTTTCAATGAGTTCTCCTTTGTTTTTTATTCTCCATTTATCTCTGTTCCAATCTTTATTATTTCATTCCTTTTGCTAGTTTTGAGTTTAGTTTGTTCTTTTTTATACATCCTTATTTTGTAAAATTAGATGTTGGTTTGAGAGATTTCTTATTTTTTAATGTAGGCATTTATAGTTATAAATTCCCGCCTTAGAATTTTGCTGCATCCCATAGCTTTGGTATGCTGTGTTTCATTTTTATTTGTCTCTAAATACTTTCTAATTTACCTTGTAATTTCTTCTTTGATCCACTGGTTGTCTAAAAGGGTGTTAATTTTTACAAGTTTGAAAATTTTCCAGTTATCTTTTTGTTATTTAGACTTTATCCTGTTGTGGTCAGAAAAGATACTTTGTCTGAATTCTGTCTTTTAAAATTGATTGAGATTTAATTTGCGGCCAACATATGGTCTACCTTACAAAATCTCCCATGGGCACTTGGGAAGAATGTGTAGTGGAGTATGGAAATCTATTACTGTGTTGCTGTCTGTTTCTTCCTTCAGCTCCATCAATTTTTACTTCATATATTTGAGTGCTATGATGTAGGTTGTAAATATATTTACAATTGTTATATTCTTCTGATTTTATGCTTTTATCATCATTTTTTAAGTACTTTACTTCTGACAACATAAGAGGTCCTGAGCTTCTATTTTCCCTTTCCCAATCCTGAAGTCAACCATTTCTCCCAGGAGCCTTGGTACCTTTTATTGGAGAATTTTTTTAGAAACAAAGATCTCATTGTTAGAGGTATTCACTGCTACTAGGATGTCATTTTCAAGCAGACAAAGATAGAAAATACATGTATGTATACCAACACATGTGCATGCATACACCCTTATATTTATGTTTGCATTTTCTGATTAAAATTAAAAACCATGAGATCACACTGACAGCTCTGATTCTCACCAAAACCATGGGTTCATATGAGGTTTCTCCTGTTCCTTTTCTATTTGTGTCTTCTTTCTCTGAGAAATTGGCTCTTTATCCACAAGATATTATTTATTCAGTTCCAATATGCACATGAAGTAGTTCAGAATTATTAACCCAGATGCCTGAAAAATATCTTCATTAATACAGTATATTTGTATTATGTTCATCTTTGTCTCAATACATGGCCAAATATCATTTTCCAAATTTACCTAAATCTTTTCTTTTTTCATCTTCAATACACTTACATTCATTTGTTACTCCTTAAGTTCCACTTTGGGTTCTCCCCACATTCTGATTGATTTTAATTGTTTATTTGGGGAAAGATATATGAAAGATTATCATGTTTATAACTCTCACAGCTATACATAATCTACACTAACTATAACTCTCATCTCAATCCTCTTGTACCTCACCTTCTGTTGGTAACAATCTAAGCTTCTGGTTTATCCTTTCCATATTTATTTTGGACAAATAAATAGACCCAGTATATTTTCTTACACTCCCTACTTCTCAAACAAACAAAAGAGCATAATACAGTATTTTGTACTTTGTGGGGTTTTTTTCCCATTTTTTTTTCCTGTTTTTTGCTTTTACTGTTGCATAGTGTTCTACTGTGTAGATACACCACTGCTTACTCAACCATTCTTGCATATGTGAACATTTGGGTCATTTCCAGTATTCTGCAATTCTAATTTAAATTGCAGTGAGTAACCTTATAAAGCTATTTCCACAGTGCTATAGATGTAGTTACAAGGGAGAGTTCTGAAAGTACAGTTGCTGGTCAAAAGGTAATAGCATATGTAATTTTGCCAGGTATTTTCAAATTCTCATGCAGAAGGATTGCACCATTTTGCATTCCCACAAGCAATGCTTGAGAGCACCTATTTCCTCATAGTCTCACCAATGGCATGTGTCATCATACTTTCTCATTTTCATTCACCTGATGGTTGAGAAATACTATCTCGGTATTATTCTACTGACGCTTAATAATCAGTGAATTTGGACCTTTTTTCCTATGCCTAAGGAACATTTTTATATCTTCTCTTACAATTTGAATTGGCTATACTTTTTCCCCATTTTTCTTTTGGAGTTCTGGGAATTTTTTTCTATCTTTCATAACTATTCTATATTAAGAATATACTAAGCCCTTTGTGGCACATGTTGCAAATATTTACTGCCAATTCATCAGTTTTCTTTTACTTTGCTAATGCTATTTTATCCCCTGAACTGGGGGGGGGGGGGGTTTGTGCGCGTGCACGCAAGCGTGATCAAATTATTTTTTTCTGTATTGAGCTTTTGATTTTGAGTCATAATTAGATAAGCTTTTCCTTACATCAAAGTTAAAGGGGAAACCATCCATGTTCTCATTAGTATGTGCATAGTAAATTTTTTTACATAAAACATTTTTACTGATCAAAGTAGTAAGTGATATTAACTTAAAAACAACAGATAAGGAAATTCTTAGTTTCTTTAAATAGAGTCTATTTATGTTAAAAGGAAAATAAAAAAATATCCACTTTAATTATTGCTTAATCTTTAGTAGTTTCATCCTGTATTTTCTATTTTGTTTGAAAGTCATCATTTAAAAATTCAGGACTTGCAGTAAAACTTGAGATGAAAGTACACCAGAAATTTCAGAGCAGTTTCCCCAGATCCTTCACATATTGGGAAACCTAGGCTCCAGATCCAAAAGGAAAATAAAACAGTCTCAGTAAATTTTCCAAGTCAAAATGAGCATCTTTGTTATTCTGTTATAAAAATGCTACTTGCTTTAACAGCTGGCGTGTGAGAAACAGTTTTTTTTATAATTCAGTTCTTGTCTACAAGGAGCTCACAGTTTAGTAAATAAGTTAAAATATAGACAAGTAAAAGGTAATAATTGATTAAGTGTCAAAAGAGAGAGAGAGAGAGAGAGAGAGAGAGAGAGATAATGGGAGCAAACTGAAACAAACAGGAAATTTGTAATCAGAACCAGGTATCAATATCACCTTCCCCTGACCTAAGAACTCAGTGTCTTCATCTGTAAAATGAGAAAAAATAACATCACCCTTCATATCAAGAGTGATAAACGGTATGATGTGTATGTAAGTACCTACCCTCACATATTGTCAGGGGTATGCAAGAAATTCAAAATATATTATTTAAATGAATTAGCTACAGACAACAACTGCTATTCATATCAGAGAAGGGAGAGTTTATAAAAGGTATACTGTTAATTACATATCTGCAAAATTGTACCATATTTGTATAAAATATAACATGGAATATTTTTCTGCTCACTACAATTAAGGCAAATTGAGTATGTTTAAATTTTTTCTACAAATTATTTTACCCATTTATGTGCTGCTTCATAGGGCTGTCTAGTTTATTTGCATGTCAGAACAAAATAAACTAAGTAAGTCCTTTATATTAAAAGGTTTAAAAGACCTATTTCTCAGTAAGGCAATTTGGCTTATACTTCCTAACAGGAAACATTTCCTTCTATTATAACATTGCAGTGTATACATGTATGTAAATACACACACATACACATAAAGTGTGTTTGTATATACACGTTTTAACATATGTCTGAAGATAGAAAGACACCTGGATATCACAAAGGGCAATTATGTAGATCAATTTTTTAACATAATACTGTTTACTGAAGTACTACGAGAAGATGTGACTGAAAACAAAAATGAATTCATGCTATACAATTTAAGAATTATATCCTTGCACTGTGAAAGCTTGACAAATCCTAAAATTTGTTTTCAATGTACAATAGTCAACTTTATCATCACATATGGTATTAAAATAAAAATACAGAGTACCTCTATTATTTGAGGAATGGTTTCAAATTTATCAATGTCAGACTTGAAATATTTAGGTTACATTCAGATGTATAGTTAAAGTGACATTTACGTTTGGATAGAAAAATGGTGTACTTTTCATAACTCATCATATATTTTAGTCTCACACAAGGTTCAGAGAGAGAGTATGCATCTTGGACCAACGATTTCGAATATTAAGAGAAAGTCAAATGTAAAAATGAGAAAACAAAAACATAGGACAACTTTTTAAAAAAAACACAATGAATTAAATAATTTAAGCACTTGTCACCACTTCCTTATATGGTGTCGTTCTTTCTTATCCTCATAATGGATATATTGTCATATATTTGTTTAGTATTTATTAGTTATAAAATATACACTAGAAACCATGTTAAATTTGGGAATATAAAAATGAGTAACAAGCACCAGCATCTACTCTCAAGAAACTCACAACTTAGTGGTGTAACTGTCCCTGCTGTTATCTCCCACATAGCCTATGTCAACATTTTAAGATGATACCCAGTCACTTTTTTGAATGCAATCTTTCTGCATCTGCCAATTATAACAGATGATAAAATGATATTCCTCAGGCTCAATGAGTATCAGAACCAGTAGCTTGGACTCATGCAAAGCACTGACTGATTAGCGCACACAATATCTCTGGAAGAAACCACTGGTTTTTCATGAATATGCATTATCCTCTTCTTCCTTAAATAACAGAAATCCCAAATTAAAAGTTGTAAAATAAATAGGTAAACTACTGTATAGCTAGAGACACTTCCCGGGCCTCCCTTGCATCTGGTGTGACCTTATGGAATGTAGAAGAACTGATATGTGCCACTGTTCTCAGAAGAAATGGTTATATGCTCCCTCGACCTTTCCTCTTCCCATTACATGGAGTATATGTAAATGTAAACTGAGGACTGACAGTGCAAACTGCACAACTAGAAGGAGAGAAGATGCCACATCGAGGAAGGTAGGAAATGTGGAAATGTGGTTTGGGGGAGAAATAGAATGCAGGTGCTGCAGAAGGGAGGGAGCCCTGGTCTTGGAGAAAGGTAAGAACAAGTGGAGCACACAGGGATATGCACAAGGAGAACACTTCCCCAAAGCTGTTGGCTGGGAAAATGAGAGGGGCTGATTTTTGTGAGTTTTTGCAACTAGCAGGGCTCAAAGACTGGAGTTTTAGAGGGCCACAGGCTTGGCTGGAATAAAGCCCTAAGGACACTGCCCTATTCCCGGAGAGAAGGCAGACAAACAACGGCTCAGCAGACAGTGCCATGAGGATTGCCGAAGGTGCACAGAGAGAGATTATTCACTCTCTCCTCATCTGTGGGAAGTGGCAATCACAGAGAGGCCTCTCTGTGGACAAAGGGGCACCTGGGTGCCATTATCCTCCCTCTACCCTCAGCATAGGAGCAGAGACACCGGCTGAAGGCAGCTAACCTGAACACTGGGTATTTAGCCTGCATTGATCCAAATCCCATGCCCCTGTGCTCTGGTGTAACTGCCCTTCTCAGTCAAACCTGAATCCATCCCAGCACAGTGAGACCCTCCCCCAGAAGACTAGCACAGGTCCCCACCACACAAGGCCCCTAAAGTTTGGAATTTTAAAAGTCAGCAAGCTTGGCTGGAATAGAGCCCAAAGAGCACTGCACTGCTCCAAGCAGTCAAGCAACCAGGAGACAGCCAGCATGAAAACAGTGATCTGGAAAATGCCTGAGATGCACAAGGGGAAGTTATTCACTCTTCGTGGTGTGGTTCTCTTGAATGCACTGAGTCCCCTTTCTGGGGACAAAGGAGCTGGCTGGTGCCATTTCCCTCCCCTGCCACTCAGCATAAACCAACTTCAGTAAACAGCACAGCGCCAACAACAGCTGCCTAACCTGCTTACACTAATCCTGCCCTGGCCACTCTGCTGGTACTGCTTTTCTTAAGCAAGTGTGCCTAAGGATCAGTGCGGCAGGCCCCTTCCCCAGAAGACCAGCACAAACCCCCTACATGAACCACTTCTATGGACCATAGAATTCTGGAAGGTTTCAGTTCTAGTGGAAGCAGCATCAGGTCTCATTTAACAAGCAGACCAGAGCACACCTAGTTAAAACTCGCCACACTCTGGCCAAGGTCCAAACACTGCCCACTGCAGTGTTTCATCCCAAAGCAGCAGAATACACATTCTTTTCAAGTGCACATGGGACATTCTCCAGAATAGATCACATACTAGGTCACAAATCAGGATTCCACAAGTAAAAAAAGATTTAGATCATACCATGCATATTTTCTGACCGTACTATGAAACTTAAAGTCAACAACAAGAAAAGAATGTGGGAAGAACACAAATACATGGAGGTCAAACAACATGCTACTAAAGAATGAATAGGTCAACCAGGAAATTGAAGAATAAATTTTAAAAATACATGGAAGCAAATGAAAATGAAAACACAATGGTCCAAAACCTTTGGGATACAGCAAAAGTGATCGTAAGAGCTAAGTATATAGCAATACAGGCCTACCACAGGAAGAAAAATCTCAAATAAACAACCTAAACTTACACCTATAGAAGTTAGAAATAAAACAACAAACAAGCCTAAAGCCAGCAGAAGAAGGGAAATAATAAAGATTAGAGCAGAAATAAATGATACAGATACCCCAAAAACAAAAAAACAGTAGAATAGATCAATGAAACCAGGAGATAGTTCTTTGAAAAAATTAATAAAATTGATAACCCCCTAGGTGAACTTATCAAAAAGAAAAAAGAAAGGACCCAAATAAATAAAATCACAAATGAGAGAGAAGTAACAACCGACACCATTTAAATAGAAATAAGAGAATATTATGAAAAATTATATGTTAACAAATTGGACAATCTGGAAGAAATGGATAAATTCCTAGAAACATAAACTACCAAAACTGAAACAGGAAAAAATAGAAAACTGGAAAAGACTGACAACCAAAAAAGAAATTGAATCAGTAATCAAAAATCTCCCAGCAAACAAAAGTCCAGGGCCAGATGGCTTCCCTGGGAAATTCTACCTAACATTTAAAGAAGAGTTACTACCTATTCTTCTCAAATTATTCCAAAAAATAGAACAGAAGGAAAACTTCCAAATATTTTTGAAGCCAGCATTATCCTGATTCCAAAACCAAACAGACTCCACTAAAAAGAGACCACTACAGGCCAATACCCTGATGAACATGGGTGCAAAAATTCTCAACAAAATACTAGCAAATCAAATCCAACAATACATTGAAAGAATCATTCACCATGATCAAGTGGGATTTGTCCCTGGGCTGCAAAGGTGGTTCAATATTTGCAAAACAATCACTGTGATACAAAAAGAAAGGATAGGGGCGCCTGGGTGGCACAGCGGTTAAGGGCCTGCCTTCGGCTCAGGGCGTGATCCCGGCATTCTCGGATCAAGCCCCACATCAGGCTCTTCCGCTATGAGCCTGCTTCTTCCTCTCCCACTCCCCCTGCTTGTGTTCCCTCTCTCTCTGGCTGTCTCTATCTCTGTCAAATAAATAAATAAAATCTTAAAAAAAAAAAAAAAAAGAAAGGATAAAAACCATACGATCTTCTCAATAGTCACAGAAAAAGCATCTGACAAAGTACAACACCCTTTCATGATAAAAACCCTCAACAAAGTAGGGAAAGAGAAAACAAACCTCAACATTGTAAAGGCCATATACGAAAAACCCAAAGGTAGTATCATCCTCAATAGGGAAAAACTGAGAGCTTTTCCTCTACAGGAAGAAGACAGGGATATTCACTCTCACCACTGTTATTTAACACAGCGCTGGAAGTCCTAGCCTCAGCAATCAGACAACAACAACAAAAAAATAAAAGTCATACCAATCAGTAAGGAAGAAGTCAAACTTTCACTATTTGTAGATGACATGATACTCTATATAGAAAATCCAAAAGATTCCACCAAAAAATTGCTAGAACTGATACTCAAATTCAGTAAAGTTGCAGGATACGAAATCAACATGCAGAAATCTGTTGCATTTCTACACACCAATAATGAAGCAGCAGAAAGAGAAATCAATGAATCAATCTCATTTATAATTCCACCAAAAATAATAAGATACCTAAGAATAAACCTAACCGAAGAGGTAAAAGATCTATATTCTGAAAACTAAAAAAGACCGAAGAAAGAAATTAAGGATGACACAAAGAAGTGGATAAACAGTCCATGCTCATAGACTGGAAGAACAAATATTGTTAAATCATCAGTACTACCCAAAGCAATCAACACATTTAATGCAACCCCTATCAAATTACCAACAGTATTTTTCACAGAGCTAGAACAAACAATCCTAAAATTTTTATGGAACCACAAAAGACCCTCAGTAGCCAAAGCAATCTTGAAAAAGCAAAGCAAAGCTGAATGCATCACAATTCTGGACTTCAAGTTATACTACAAAGCTGCATTGATCAAGACAGTGGTACTGGCACAAAAACAGAGACACAGATCAATGGATCAGAATAGAAAACCCAAATTTGGACCCACAACTATATGACCGACTAATCTTCGAAAAAGCAGGAAAAAATATCCAATGGAAAAAAGACAGTCTCTTCAACAAATGGTGCTGGGAAAATTAGACAGCAACATGCAGAAAAATGAAACTGGACAACTTTCTTACATCATGCACAAAAATAAATTCAAAATGTATGAAAGACCTAAATGTGAGACAGGAAACCATGAAAATCCTAAAGGAGATTGTAGGTAGTAATCTCTTACACTGGCCACAGTAACTTTTTCCTAGATACATCTCCTGAGGCAAGGGAAACAAAAGCAAAAATAAACTACTGGGACTTCATCAAAATAAAAAGCTACTACACAGGAAAGGAAACAGTCAATAAAACTAAAAGGCAACCAGCTGAATGGGAGAAGATATTTGCAAATGGCATAGCTGATAAAGGGTGAGTATCCAAAATACATAAAGAACTTATAGAACCGAACACCTAAAAAACAAATAATCCAGTTAAAAAATGGGCAGAAGACATGAACAGTCATTTTTCCAAAGAAGACATACAGATGGCCAACAGACACATGAAAAGATGCTTAATATCACTCATCATCAGGGAAATACAAATCAAAACCACAAAGAGATATCACCTTGCGCCTGTCAGAATGGCTAAAATTAACACCACCAAAAACAACAGATGTTGGCAAAGATGTGGAGAAAGGGGAACACTCTTACACTGTTGGTGGGAATGCAAGCTGGTGCAGCCATTCTGGAAAACAGTATGAAGGTTCCTCGAAAAGTTAAAAATAGAACTATCCTACAATCCAGCAACTGCACTCCTAGGTATTTACCCAAAGGGTACAATAACACTGTTCCGAAGGGATACATACACCCTGATGTTTACAGCAGCATTATCAACAATAGCCAAACTACAGAGAAGGCACAAATGTCCATCAGCTGACGGATGGATAAGAAGATGTATTACATACATACACACATACACATACACACACACACACACACACACACACACACACACACACACACACAGGAATATTACTCAACCATAAAAAAGAATGAAATCTTGCCATTTGCAACAACGTGAATGGAGCTGGAGAGTATTGTGCTAATCAAAATAAGTCAGTCAGAGAGACAAATACTGTATGATTTCACTCTTATGTGGAATTTAACAAAGAGAAGAGAAGAACATAGGGGGAGAAAAAAGACTGGCAAACCATATAACAGACTCTTAACTACGGAGAACAAACTGAGGGTTGATTGAGGGAGGTGGGCAGGGGATAGGTTAAATGGGTGATGGGCATTAAGGAGGCCACTTGAGATGAATCACTAAATTCTACAAGTGAAACTAATAAAACACTGTATGTTAACTGGAATTTAAATAAAAACTTGAAGAAAAAAAGTCAATCCTTTTGAAATAATGGAAATGCCTTATTTCCAAGAAGTAATTCAATCAGACATTTACTTTTAGCAAGCTACCAACTTAATCTGAGGAATAGTCTAGGTCTCTTTACAGGGATTATCATTCTGGAACACTTAGCACATAGAGGCTCCCTGAGTCCTGTTACCTGAGGATCTGTCCTGGAAATTTTGTTTTAGAAAATACTTTATTACCTGGATGATGGAAAAGAACTTGTACATATGAAATTGACACATTAGGGCTTGGGGTGGAGGACACCGGAGGGGCTGGAGAAAGAGGAAGCAGGTGGCAGTCCAGTTCTTTCAGTCCTCCCTCTTGGAGTTAAACATTCTAAGGTTCTTACTCAGTTTTCCCTCCATTTCTTTCAGAGGAAGAGGAAGTAAACAGTACAAAGGAAGAGAGGATGAGAATGAGGTAGCCTCCCCGCTTTTTCTACTTTTCCCCACATATCCTATGGAAAGATATGCAAGCTGTCTAAACGCAGGACCAAACACAAGCAAATTCTAAGTTTTATCCACAGTTTAGTGTCAATGTATGTAGCAGTGTTTTGGGGCTGAACCCCCATAACTAAGTTCTACAACTCACTTCATCATCAAACCTGACCACCCAATGACAAGTCAACAGACTTGAAGTAGATGCTTTGCACATGGCCCTGCCACGGACATTTAAGAAGAGCAACCTGGTCTCTACCTGACTCAGAGTCTCTATTGGAGTCTTTATTGGATACACCACCTGCGGGGGTGCCAATTTTGTTTAAATTGGAAAGTGTATGTGTAAGTGTATTTTTATGAATACATCTATGTGGAGAAGAAGAAATAGTTATCCCTGAGAAGTGGGACTAGAGATGTTTTTACTTTTATTTAGAGAAATTTTCAAAGGATAGAGAAGTAAAGCAAACAGCATAATGAGTCTGTGTACCCGAAACTTAATCACGGCTGATACAGTTTCAGCTATATCCCACTTCTTTTCTCATTTAAAATTATTTTGAAGCAAATCTCATCATGTATCATTTTCCTACAAATGCTTTTCATTAAATTTTTATTGAACATATTTTCCAAAGTTTTTAACATGACGATTTATTTCTTCTACATTAAAAAAAAAACAGTAAATTCTATCAGATTAAAAATATGGAATCCAAGGCAGTACCAAGAGACCATTAACAAATAAATGGAAATTGTAAACCAATACTAACAAGGAATACAGCTCATGATTATAATGCTTATTGACTTGGCATTAGAGACCTCTTACTAACATTTATTTCAATTATCTTTTTACCTCTTACTGTTTTTGGTTTGGGAGAATGTGCAGGCCTTTAAACTGACAGTAAACAACACAAACACATGAAATAAGGATCAAAATACTGATTTCTTCCTCGAGACACCTGGCTGTAGATTTTCCTTTGCCTTCTCTGTTTTCTCCGTTTTGTGTCACCATGCATGTGTTAGCAACATTTGCATGTCCTTTGTGCAATCCAAAAAGAATTCAAATGTTGAAGGAGTCATGACCTAGAGTATTTATGTATTTAAAGCCTAATGAAAATCATGCACAACTCACAGTGTAGCTTCAAAATATATGTTTTGTTCAAAAGTGCTTTTTGGTAATTGAAATATCAATTATTTTATAAAGGGTATAATGCCATGGCCCTTTTAAGAATCATGCTAAATTTGAAATCTAAAGGAGGAAGTAAAATGACCTTTCATTTCAAACTACTACCTAAATCCAATATTGACCACCTGTTGGAAAATGAAAGGTGATTTGTAATAAGTAGGGTCCCAGAGTGGCCCATCAGTACAAATACATCTTTGAAGAGAAGTGTATTCACTGTACTCAATCATATACTCCCAGCTTGGGCCACGCTGTGTTAGGGGTCAAGTACAGAATATAGTAAACTGAGGTTTTAACGAGAGTGAGAGGGCAGGACCAAACGGGATACTACGAATACAGATGAACATATTCTGTCCAAAAACCTGTTAGCTAACAACAAAAATCTGACCCCTACTTTAATGCAGTCTGTGTAGTACAAATCACATACCCCTCTCCATAATCCACACTCTTACATGAAGAAAGGCTTGAAACAGGGCAATGTCAGACCTGACAGGGGAAAAGTGTGTTTCCTCCCATTTAAATGCATTTTCATCAGGCCGTTCCGGTGTAGAGTAGAGCAGTTTCTCAGAGTAATGGACTTCGGGAAATAACCAAAGATGCTTTCTACTTTAATCCTGACTTCAAGGAAATACGCACTGAAACCCTACTCTGTACCACTTGTCTTCTTTCTCAGGCCTACTGGAACAATCTAAAAGTGACGCACTGGGTGTTATACACAACTGATGAATCATCGAACTTCACATCAAAAACCAGGGATGTACCGTATGGTGACTAACATAATATAATAAAAAAACACTTAAAAATAATAATAAATAAAAATAAATAAATAAAAATAATAATAAATAAACACTTAAAAATAATAATAAATAATAAATAAATAAATAAATAATAAATAATAAATAAAAAAAATAAAAGTGACGTTACTAGTATTTCTAATCAAAACCAAAAGGAACCATCACTGAAATATATAAATAACCCACTCTGGAAAGACCTGTCTTGTCACTTGTTTTCCGGATTATGAAAATATAGCTTGCGTCACAGCCATGCTCCCTGCTGAATCAGACCACGAAATGAGTTTCTCACTGGCAAAGCTGCTTTTATATCTGGTTGCTGTCAGGCCCGGCTCCCCATCATCATTCTGAGGTGGATTCCATCGATCAGTTACCAGACAGGCACAACAGGCAAGGGTCAGCCACCATCACCACACATCAACCAGGGACAGTACAAACAGCACACGTCCATAACCTGGCCATCGAGCACAGGGCATTCAGCTGCTGACCCCAGACCATCTTCGATATCATAACCTGAATTCCTATCACACAAAACAATTAAGACCGCCAGTCCAGGTATGCAAAACAACAGCAAAGCCAGAACAGTGGGCTGTAGAAGCATCTGGCTTATTTTGAGCCAAACAAATTATTCGATGGCAACATGTACAAGAGAGAATGTATTATTTATTGAACACTCATACTACAAGAGAGCAAGAGGGCAAAATGATGCCTTAAATGAAATAACAAATCAATAAAAATTCACTCCATTCTACTTCAATAAGAATCTCAGAGGATTGTTCCCTGATTCTGTAATAAAAAAGGTATATTGCTCTGTGGTAGCACAGCAATAAAGAGTTCATCTCCTATACTTCTTGCTATTGCAGTGGGAGGCAAAGGATTCCTAACTTTTTAAAATGAGATGATTCATGTGATGTTTCAGTTGGCAATGTAAATAGTATGTTCATATTTCTGTTCATACATCTCCATATTTTAATATTAATTTATAATGGACATTAGTCAGATCCTGCTATGCCTTTGCAGATCTCATTATTCTTCAAATATAAAGTCTGATTTTAAAAATCCCTATATTTAAACAATATTACAATCACATAAAACTTCTAGCATACCCCAACAAACAGACATAACAGTAAAACATTCAGAATAATATGTATGATTGCCTGCACACAATATTTTTTAAGAAACTGCTATCTTTGATTTAAAAAATTCACAACCTACAACTTTATTTCTGCTAAAGATGGGTACTTACAGACCTCTAGAAGCAAGCTTTACTGTGAAGAACAATGCTTTGAGGGTGGGATTTGGGTAGGCTTTCTCCCAGAATGTATGGGTCTCCTGATAGGAATTTTAATGTTTCTTCAGGAATATCAAATGTTCTCATCTCAGATGACCTCACACATCACATCAGGTACAATGACAGTTCATCTTCCCTGAAAACCAACACCAGGAAGAACAATGCTGCCTACATTCGCACATAATGACTTCTTCCTCCTATGTGAGCAAATATATTTCTTCTTACATAGTATTCTCAAAAACCCCACATATTTCCAGTGTAGTCCAGCATAGTTAGTAGTCCACTAACACCAAATGTCAAACATTGTACTAAGAGATTTACAAATAGTAACCCTTTACCTTTATAATATCCCTATAAGGTAGATGATGTTATCATCAATGTTTCAGAGATGAGGAGACTGAGATACAGAGTCTAGTATTCTCCCAAAGTCAAATGGCTGTTATGTGGCAAAGCTGAGATTAGAACCCAGGAATCTGACTCCATGAAAAATAGTTCTAAGGCTTTCTACTAATTATGCAAAATCCTGATGAAGTAAACCACTTTGTGCATCTTTTCAGAAATCTTAGGCTGAGAAAATGATTCTAAAATTCACTTGAAGGTTAAATATATACCAGTAGTAAGAAAATTTCAGGAAAAAAAAAAAAGGGAATGCTTTTCCCTACCAGGTGCTTAAAAAACATGAGCATTTCGTATCTAAAGATGATCATTCAATTCAAATCAGTGATGACAACAAATAACCTAGTAAGTGGTACAGAGGCAAACCACTTTCCCAGTACTCAATCTGGGAAAACAATTTAAGATGCCTGTAAATGTCTTATATAATACAAATACTATTTAATATATTAAAATACATTAAACCATGATATTCTCATACTGAATATGAGAATACTGGTATTCTAGATTCTGCCAAAGCCAAGGAGAGAACAATCATACCTCTAAAAATGTTTTACCATAAAAAACACAGGTAAAGTTTAAACAGTATCTGCTTTACACACTCAAAACAATTTTTAAAAATCACCTCTGATTTCATAAATGCTCTGATAGAAACATCTAGTTTACTCATATCGGAGTCTCCTCCCCTTCCAGGTCCATATACAGTTTGCTGGGCTAACTGACTGCTTCCAGCCAATGAGACAGATAAACTAAATCACAGTACTGTGACCGAAAATGTAACATATCCCAAATGGTGCTGATAAATAACGGTGGGGCCCTGTCGGTGTGGGTCACCTAGTGGCTGTGTGAAACAGAGCACACCATCACCTTCAGATGAATATGCAGCATGAAAAAAAATACCCTTTTTTTCATTAAGCTACAGAGATTTCAGGTTTGGTTATTTATTCCTGCTGCATAGGCTAGTCTATCCTAATTAGTATAAATGCTAACATAACAAAATAATGTACTCATGGAGCTGTATAGGAGAATGATAGGCCATTTATAAAGCCACAGTGGAATTCAAAAGAACATTAGCGAGGGTAAGCAATAAACAATGTAAAATTCAAATCAAGAATTTTCGGTCAAATTTGACAGGCTTCCCATAAGTGTAAAGGAAAAATACAAAAGTTGACTACAATAAAGAGTTAAAGTTAATACAATACAATAAAGAGTCAAAATAAATAAAATTAAAAGTAATTGATTTTTAACATATGGATGACAGATCCATTATTTTCTTGATGAAGAAACTAAGACAAATAGAACAAATATAATAACCCAACATATTTTAAAACAGACCTAAATAAAGACCTGCAGGATCCATTGAAATGACTCTGCACATACAAGAAAATAATAAAAGATAGAATAATGGGAATGAATTGCATTAAAGAATTGTTCCAATAGATACATGCAAAGAAAAAAAAAATCAAGCCATAGACATTTGCTCTGAGATAATACATTCAAAAGATAAGAAATAAGAAGATACCAAATATGGCTTTGTGGCACAGAATTTTAAACACTCAGCCAAATAGTATTCATAATGCAAGTTTTTCTAAAAATGAAAATATTCATAGGATTTATAGAAAAGCAAGAGTTTAGTTGCTTTCTTTTTATTTTTCCTCAAAAATTTTAAAGACCATAAACTATAGTGGCATCCCAGGTACCCTATAAAAACATGAACAAAAAAGAGATCCCTTAAGGAAAAATGATTGCAAAACTTGAGAGCATAAAAGGAGTCTGGGTGTTTAAATACTAAATCAGACATGCTTTGCATGTGAGCGCTTGTATATGTAGGACTGTCAGCTCTGTCAACATTTACGCTCAACTTAGAAAAGTGAAAAAATTATGATACATTTGATTTTCTTCATATAGTTTTTTTTTTTTTTTTTTGGACGCTACAGTAAAATTTTTTGCAGCTGGCAAGGAATTTCAAAATTGCTGACAGCAATAAGAAACAAGTGAGAGAAGTCAGACTGGTTTGGATTTATTGATAGAGACTTGATTATATTTTATTGCAGAAAGTTCTATCTGTTGCAGTAATGAGAAAATAATTACTGTGCAGAAGCTTTTATCAACAAATACTCCATCCATTTACTGGTCTTCTGCATAGAATCGGTATATAACAAAAAATACATATGCAATACTTTTCTGATAGCTTCTTTATATATTAATGAGAATAGAAATAATTTCCAGCATATCTAACCTCCCAGGCCTGGAGTGTAAGTTTGTTTTAACTTTACATAATGCTTATCCTTGCCGGAATCAAAATTTACATTCTATGTTATGGACATCTCAATCAGTCAAAATCTTTATTAAATCCACACAGATATCTTAATAAGATACAAAGGAACAGAAGGTAAGGTACTCCCAAGGGCTTAATAATGAAGGTAATGAGGACAAATCAAAAATAAGGACACAAAAAAATATAGGCAAACCCCAACACAATTCAAAACTGATGTAGCTACATGGTAATACATGCCGAAATGCCAAAGAGAAAGTCAATAATTGTTATTTCGATGACGGAAATCAGAAGGGCTTCAAGGAAGATTTGAAAAAATATGATTTTTAAATCGTTCATATGTATATTGGCAATATTGACATAAAACTGGAAACAAGAGCAAAAGAGTTGAAAATGTAAAATGTTTCCCACTCAACCATGTTTATTTTCAAGTCCTAAAGATACTATTGGGTTGGGGTACTTGGGTGGCTCAGTTGTTTGGGCATCTGCTGTTGGCTCAGGTCATAATCTCAGGGTCCTGGGATTGAGCCCCTCGTCAGGCTCCCTGCTCAGCGGCAAGTCTGCTTCTCCCTCTCCCGCTGCTCCTCCCCATGCTTATTCTCTTTCTCTCTCTCTCTCTCATAAAATCTTAAAAAAAAAAAAAAAGATTCTATTGGTCCATGGGCATCATCTAATTATGGCTATCACAGTGGCTGGTACCACCAACTAGAGAGTTTTCCCAATCAGACACCTGTGCACTAATCCTGCAAGTCTCCCTCTTCCTAAATTACTATACTCACTTAATCACAAAGGCCTGCTGATTCAATCTCTTAAATTCCTCTTCAACTTAACTTCACAAAGCCCTGCTGCCTCAGACTGTTCTTAAGTCTCCTTCATTCCTCAGAGGGATCACTAAGAATTTCCTTCTGAAAGGTTTACCTTACCCTTCTGAAATCCACTATTCACACAGAAAGTCATCCTTTTTTTTTTATGCCAAAGCATTTTATTTTTTTTATTTAAATTCAATTAACATATAATGTATTATTGGTTTCAGAGGTACAGATCTGTGATTCCTCAATCTTATATAATTCCCAGTGCTCATTACATCACATGCCCTCCTTAATGTCCATCATCTGGTTACCCCATCTCTCCACCCCCAGCACCCTCCAGCAACCCTCAGTTTCCTCCAGTGATTAAGACTCTCTTATGGTTAGTCTCCCTCTCAAGTTTCATCTTGTTTTATTTTTTTCCTCTCTTCCCCTATGATACTCTGTTCTGTTTCTTAAATTCCACATATCAGTGAGATCATGATAATTGTCTTTCTCATATTGACTTATTTTGCTTAGCACAATACCCTCAAGTTCCATCCATGTCGTTACAAATGGCAAGATTTCATTTTTTTGACAGCTGCATAATGTTCCATTGTGTGTGTGTATGTGTGTATATAGCACATCCTTTTTATCCATCCATCTGTCGATGGATATCTGGGCTCAAAGAGTCATCCTTTGTACAGACCCCATAATGGCACTTGCCTCCTTAAATGGTATTCATTAGCTTCCTATTTGCCCCAAGATGAAGCCCCAACTCTGCAATGTATCTTACAAAGTTCCTTAAGAATCTGGCACTGAGGATCTCTCCACCCACAGACCTGGTTACTCTGCACCCCACCTATCCCATCTCTGCTCCAAAAACACTGAAACGTTGAACGCCAGGTTCCCTTAACCAAACCATGTTCATCTTTACCTTTTTTTTTTTTTCTGGAAACTCCCTTTTCTATACCTTTTTACCTAACTTCTGCTCAAAGTTCAGAACTTGGCTCAAATGTTACTCCCTCTGGGTTTTTGACACTGATCTCTCACTCTTGGTTAGGTGTTCCTCCTAACCCAACCTCCACAGCACCTGATGTTTCCTCCTCTCATAGCACTCACTACACTGTATTTGATACGGACTGATTGCTTGTGTCTCCATCCCTCAAATTCATATGAAGACCCAACCCTCAACGTAATCGTTTTTGGAGGTGGCGCCTTTGGGAAGTAATTAGGTTTAGATGAAGTCATGAAGGCAGAGCCTCCATGGTGGGATTCATTCCCTTATAAAAATATTAAAAGCAAGATTTCTCTTTCAGTGCATGCACCAAGGAAAAGCCTTGTGAGGATATAACCAGGATAAGGACTTTCACTAAGAACCTGACCACGGCAACCTGATCACAGGTTTCCACTCTAGAATGGAAATACATGCTATTTAAGCCACCAAGTCTGTGTTATAGCAACCCAAACTAAGACAACATTGTAATCACCTGTATACATGTGTGAATCCACAGCTGGAAAGCACACGCCAAGCGCACAAGGATTTGTCCATCTGGGTTCAACACCACAGTCTTCCCACTGACACGGCCACTGCCATAGCAGTATGGTCAATAATGAAGCTCAGTGGAAATAGCAAGCTGATGTGACATATTAATTAAATTTCCTAACAGAACCTTCATTAAACACAATTAAAACTCTCTGGTGCTTTCTTATATATTGAAAACACTTTAAGTTTACAGTGTTATCCTGGGATACAGTTACAAAGTGTAATGTTTAGAAAAAGAAAAAATGGCAACAAAAAAGATTTAAAGTATAACCATTTGCATAATTTCAGTCAAAAATTAAATTCAAGAGACTTCCTCCTTTTCTTAAACAAGGATCGAACCCTTAAAATTTCACCACATTTATTCTACCTTTGCCCACTGGGTAGTAGGCGAAAGAGATACTGGATCTGACGGCAGCTCCAAGTCTAAAAGACTTAGTGTGCCTCAATCTTGGTAATTCTATCTTCCTCCATCAATAATTGAGAGATAGACCTGTGACCAAGTTCTGCCCAATGAGATGGGAGGCTTCAGGGAGGGTTAGAGGTATCAAAGGAAGTGAGTGCTGAATATGAACAAGGAATCATGCAGTTTCAACAGCCACTGGATCATCTCGCTCCATAAGAGGGAAACATGGTGACATGTCACCAAGAAGGAAAAATCTCAGTGACCCAAAAGATTCAGGTCTGGGGCCCTAATTGAACTGCACCTGAAGCTCACTTTACTTTTGAATTTCCCTTTCATGAGACAGTAAAATTTCTTACTGTTTAACCCAGTGGAAGCATGTTTTTGTCACTGGCAACCTGCCTATAGTCACTCACTCTCCCCGGTCCACAGTTCACTCATCTGTTAAGGGTCGAAAAAACAAACTCTAAGCTGATATTTTCCTCAATATGGTTCAACAGCCATATGCATCAAAACCAGTGGGGCACAATAAAAAAAAGACAAATTTAGTAGCCCCGCATTAGACCTACTAAACCAGACTCTTCAGAGATGGGTAAGAACCTCCATTTTGAAGCAGCGTTCCTAGCTCTACAACGAAAATTGAGACTTGCCTTGATACATGAGAGGGATGAGTGCTTTTAACAGTTCTAGGTGCTTTTGACTTATATATCAAAATCATTTCTCTTCCAATGATTATAAATGTATGGATATACATGCAAAAATAATTGATAATTTAAAGGAATTATAAATTATTCTTATGCAGCAACCATCAAGCTTACAAATGGGTCTTATGAAATTACTATTATCAAGTTAACAACATATAAATGTGAAACTGGCACTTTCATCTTGTCTGACAACTGTGACAAGCATCATTTTTTGCCTGTTGCTACTGTACCCTGTCGCTAGGAGGAGTAACATTAGCCTAGGGTTACTCTGGCAGACTTAAAAAGACTCACTACACCTGAATAGTATTTTTAGTATTCAATTTTGAGCTTTTTGTGCCTCCCTGAATAAACAAATATAATGCTAATAGGAAAGATGTATCAAGTATTTAATCTATCAAAATTTTGCTGTGCATGGGGGGGTGTATCTAAAATACAAGGTAATATAGAAAAGCAAATTGATGGTGGCATAACAATGCAACTTTTTATTTTAAAAAAACATACTGCTATCAGAAAGAACGAGTTCTCAACATTTGCTACAACATGGACGGCACTGGAGGAGATAATGCTAAATGAAATAAGTCAAGCAGAGAAAGACAACTATCATATGATTTTTCTCATCTATGGAACATAAGAACTAGGATGATCAGTAGGGGAAGAAAGGGATAAAGATAGGGGGGTTAATCAGAAGGGGGAATGAAACATGAGAGACTATGGACTCTGAGAAACAAACTGAGGGCTTCAGAGGGGAGGGGGGTGGGGGAATGGGATAGGCTGGTGATGGGTAGTAAGGAGGGCACGTATTGCATGGTGCACTGGGTGTTATACGCAACTAATGAATCATCGAGTCTTACATCGGAAACCGGGGATGTACTGTATGGTGACTAACATAATATAATAAAAAATCATTAAAAAAAAAACATACTGCTATTTTATCATCATTCCATTTAAAAAGTATAAGAAGTAAAGATATCTACACATTGAAGGCTTCTCTTCAACCAAGGTGCACTTCTTTGTTTGGAGTACTGACGTTGTCTCCTCTCTAGCACGTAAGTGATAGGATCAAGGCTAATATCATTTCTGGCAATGATGTTTGGCAGGAAGAACATGAAAACAAACAAAAAAACCTAACAGTTTCATTTTGTATGTAACATGTTGGAAAAGTTACTTGCTGTCAAACAAGCATTGGAAAACCCTTGGAAATCTCATCTTTACTTCCTGCTTATTCCCCATTTCCATCCTTATTTCCTCCCTTTTTTCTATTCCTTGACCAACCGCCCTTGCCCACACGTACACAAGAGAAAGAAGTTGGAAATGAAAGGTCATTGTATTATACTAGAAACTGATAACAATTTTTTCTTAACTCTCAAAATGTCAGACTCAGCTTGGTTCAATGTGTTCTTGATTTAATGCTGTTATTGAATTACTTCTTTTTGATACCTGCCCAATCTCTATGAAACAAGAACTCATCTTCACATCTTTTTATTTTTTAAGGAAAACAACACTGAGTGCCACTATGTGTTCTAGGAAAGAGTTTATGACACACGTTATCAGCTGGAATAGGGAAACTCTTTTGAAAATTTCACATCCAATGTAATTTTGTATTATATGTAATTTATTCCCGAGATATGTTGCTGTGTTCCTGAAATTGTGATAATTGCCTGGGTTTCTGAATAAAAGCAGGGTTCCTTATTGTTGACCACTAATTGGTATTGCTTCAGCAACTTTCCAAGTATAGAAGAAATAGGATTCTTTTCAAACGTAATTTATTGGCACTCCAAGTAAGAATATACATATAAGGACTATCATTTGAATCATCAAGATGATGTGTTTAAGGCTTGTGGGAGTATCTTATTAAAGGTATAAAAATTCTATCTACTTTCAATAGGTTGTTCATACCACTGTTGAGAAACTATGTTCCACGAATATTTTCACATTTCTGCACATTCAGGACTTTTTGAGTAAAAATTACTGGTAACCGGGGTTAAAGGATGATTGAATGGTAACCACACATTGGAAGTTAGAGATAAATTTTTCTAGAGAGATTTAAAGGCTTATCTCCCTCAGCGCTACTTGTGTACATTTTAAGGGTAATAAAAATCTAGGGACCTTTCCTTTCCCTCCCCAGACAGGACTTATCTCTTTATGGGGAGTATGGGCTGATACGTGTGGTGCCCTACATAAGCTCTGAGCTTCATAATTTGGGGGTTCCTCTCCTTGGGTGCAGGCCCCACAGGCGCGGACACTCCTAGTCTCCATTGCACGGCCCCATGGAGAACTGCAGCATGAGTAATTAGTGCTGCTAACATGGTCTGTGAATAAATGGTCTGTTCTCTAAACCAGAGTCCCAGGCTTCTATTAGCATATATACACATATGCACACATTACCTCACAGACAAGCTTCTTCGCTTCTAAGTAGATCGGACATCTCAGATTTGTACAATCTTAGATTCAACTTCCTACCAATGCTTTTTATTCCGACTCACAGTTTTCCACCTGCTCTACTGCAGTAACCTACCTTTCTTCTAGGGGCTTCCTCCACATTATTATTACTGCAATATCTTCCTAAGACATCTTACATTGGCATCTATTTCCTCTCCTTAAATACTGGCATAGCACGCTGTAAAGTAATACATTATTTAGGAGCAGAATCTTTGGAATTTGACTCTAGGTGGCTCCAAACCCGGTTCTGCCAATTGCCTGTTATGCAACCTTAGTTAAGCTACCAAGGCTCTGTAAGCCTTAGTTTCCTTGTCCACCAAATGGGAATAAGATAATACGTGCAAATAACTTAATTAATGTATTATATTGACTGTTATTGAACATAAATATTGCTGAACATAGCTGGTTGGACTAAATTTTTTGGCTTATACCAAACATTACATCAAAAATCATAATAAGTTTCTCTTACAGTCTCATGTACAGTAGACCTATATTAAACTCAAATGCAGATTTATTAGCAAAATCGGTCTTTCTTCTTCTGTCTCTGCTTCCCCATCCTTTCACTCATATGCATATACACTGACGTTGAAAAATATTAAGTATACTTTTGATCCTAACGACTCACTCTAACATTTTTAAATTCAAGTACAGTTGACACACAATTACACTATAACATTCTGTGATACTTCGTTGCTATGATCTGAATCCAAAAAATTATACAACACATGAATTAAAAATACTAGAATGACATTTACATCCTTCTCAAAATATTCAAATATGTCTGCATTCAAATTTTCTTTGAAAAGAATATCAAGCACGAAGCCTTTTTATTGGCTAAACTCACTTTTCATATATCATTAACAAGTACACCAAGAAAATGCCATAATGTTAAAAACAGAATTTTTTAAAAAATTTTCTTTCTTTATTTGAGAGAGAGAGAGAGAGTGAGCACACATGCAAGGGGGGGGCACACAAAGGAGGAAGAGAAGCAGAGGGAGACGGAGCAAGAATCTCAAGCAGACTCTGTGCTGAGCACAGAGCCCAATGTGGGGCTCCATCTCACGACCCTGAGATCATGACCCAAGCTGAAACCAAGAGTCAGACACTTAACCAACTGAGCCACCCAGGTGCCCCAAAACCAGAATTTTTAAAAAATCCTTAAGAATGTTTTTGCCTATCTAATAAACATGTAGTAACTGTCAAATTACCTAGAATGGAGAATCTGTTATGTATGTGTTTCATAACATTTGCTGTAAATCATGGCATTGTGGACACTCAACATATGTAACAAAATATCACAGCATGAAGAGGAAAATAATAGTGAGGTCTTTTTTTTAACAGTCTCACCAGATAATCTCTAAGGAATCTTTTGCCACATTAGAAAGATGAAAATATGACAATTTTCTTATACTAGTATAAACCAGGTAATTAGTATATTTACAGAAAAGAAGCTAATTTTGCATCTTTGGTCACGTTTATATTTTTGGTCAACCAAATTAGTAGGATAGATAAAACAAAGCCTAGTCACCTTGAAGAATAGATTTCCAAAAATTCATCAACTTTTTTTTTTTCCTGAAGAATCAGATAAGTGATTATACTAAGGAATGAAATTACTCTGGGGTATCATATATTTTCTAATAAAATACATGTAATATAAGTCATTATATTTAATAACTACATACATATAGTAGCTTTCATGAATACACATTAAAGAATATACTTAATGCTTTTGTCTTTACCAAAAAGTTATTGAATAGCACAGATCATAACATTGAAAACTATCAAATTCCATTAGCAAAAAGAGTGACTGAAAGCAACTGAGAACATGAAAACATGCCTCAAAAAATGCCCCAAACCTATTCTTTGACTTTTATCTAAACTCATTCTTCTATGTTGTCACTAAACTCATTTACACTGTTTGCTTTAAGTCCCTTTCCTGACAACTCTATTTCTTTTACTGAATACATGTGTCAAAATAATCTACTCATATCTCATTCTTTATATCTCTGTATATTGACAATAGTGTACATGGTTTTCCCAAAAACAGGAAATGAGAATAGAAAGCAAATGAAGAACATAGATTTTCTGCTTTCCTTAAATTAAATTACAACATATGATGATGTTAATTACTCCCAAGTAAAATATAACAGAATGTAAGAATTTTATTCAAAATACAGAATTATCTTTGAAATATACTAACCATACAGATTAAAACATGTAATTTTCAGTATTATTTAAATATCCAGAAAGATTCTATTAAAAAGTATAATGTACAAAGTACAGTAGGCAAAAAATATACTCTTCACTATTCTTGCATTACTCTTAATAGCAAAAAAGTCAATTAAAGCATTAAATATTCAAATGGAGTGAATAAAGTTATTCTTAATATGAAAATTAATGGCTGTTTTTATGCACTTTAGTATCTCTGTTGAAAGACATCAAATTTCAGTTCAGAATAGACATGCGCCCTTCCCTTCTCTAACCTCTAGCAATTTTGTCAGCAGAGGTGTGAACTGAGGCTCTAAGCAAATGAGTTTCTGAAAGAATGAATATAAATCACACATGGGCTGTCATACACGAGATGCTCAGTATATGCTTGTTGACTTGAACCACATGCAAATATTTACCAAATGGTATTCTGTACTTCCTTCCTTTGGTCACAGCTCTAGCAGGAAAAGGAAGGCCCACATATTCATGTACTACACCTAGAGCCAGCACAAAGCCAAAATCACTCTGCATACCAGGAAACCACACTCACTCCTAAAAATTAAGGCCATAGGTGCCCTCCTATCATAATCAAATAGCTACACAAGTCCAGATCCTGATGACAATCCTGTCTTTTTTCCCCCAATACCACCTTTCATTAGCATGTAATTCACATGCCACAAAATTCACTTTTTCAAAAGATCTGAGAGAGCAAGCGAGCATGCATGAGAGGGGGAAAGGGGCCAAGGGAGAGGGGGGAAAGAGAAAGAATCCTCAAGCAGACTCCCCGCTGAACACGAGCATTGTGAGGCTGAATCCCAGAACCCTGAGATCATGACCTGAGCTGAAACCAAGAGCCAGCAGCTCAACCAACTGAGCCACCCAGGTGCCCCAAAATTCACTTTTAAAGCATACAACTCAGTGGTTTTTAGAAGATTCATGGAATTGTACAAACATCACCACTACATAATTCAGAACATTTTCATCACTTTAAAAAAAAAAAAAACAAAACACCTTGTACCCATAGGCAGTCATTCCCCATTTCCTCATCCCTCCAGTCTCTGGCAACCACTAATATACTTTTTGTTTCTGGCAGTCCCCTAAAGTGAACGTTTTGTATAAGTAATCAAACAATATGTGACCTTTTATAACTGTCTTCTTTCACTTAGCATGCTTTCAAGGTTAACTTTTGTTGTAGTACATATAATTTATTCATTCCTTCTTAATGCCAAATAAACTTCCATTGTATGGTTTACATCATATTTTGTTCATCCGTTCATCAATTGATGGATATTTGGGTTGTTTCCGCCTCTTGGCTACTATGAGTAATGCTGCCATGAACACTCATGTATAGGTTTTTGCATGGAAAATAGTCCTCTTGGGTATATACCTAGAAGTAGAATTGCTAGGTCACATGGTAACTCTATGCTTAACATTTTGAGGAACTGCTAACCTGTTTTTCCAAGTGACTGAACCATTTTACAATCCCACCAGCAATGTATGAAGGTTCTAATATCTTTACCTCCTCAAAACACGTTATTGTCTATCTTTCTGATTTTAGCCATCCTAATGACCATGAAGTAGTATCTGTTTTGATTTGCATTTCTCTGATGACAACATATACAGGTGCTTACTGGACATGCATATGCCTTTAGAAACTATTCAAATATTTTGCCTATTTTCAGTTGGGTTATCTTATTGTTGAAATGGAATAATTCTTTACATAGCATAGATAAAGTCTTTTATCAAATACATTAATTGCAAGTATTTTCTCCCATTCTGTTGGAGAAAACACAGCAAGCAATGTAGGTTGTTGATTCACTTTCTTGACTGGTGTTCTTTAAAGCAGAGCAATTTTTAATTTTGATAAAATCAAATTTATCTATTTTTCCTTTTGTTACTTATACTTTTGGTGTCATATCTAAGAAACCATTGCCTAACCCAAGATCATGGAAACTTACTCCTACACTTACTTTTAAGAGTTTTATAGTCTTCACTTTTTTTTTTTAAGATTTTATTTATTTATTTGACAGAGACAGCCAGCGAGAGAGGGAACACAAGCAGGGGGAGTGGGAGAGGAAGAAGCAGGCTCCGAGTGGAGAAGCCTGATGTGGGGCTCGATCCCAGAACACCAGGATCATGCCCTGAGCTGAAGGCAGACGCTTAACAACTGCGCCACCCAGGCGCCCCTATAGTCTTCACTTTTACATGTAGATCTAACGATCCATTTTGAGTTGATATTTGTATATGATATAGAAGGTCCAAATTCATTCTTTTACATGTAGATATCCAGTTGTCCCAATACTATTTGTTGAAAGACTCTTCTTTCCTCACTGAATTATCCTGACACCCTTGTTAAACACTCTGTGTCTTCTCAGAGGCAAATGTATAGCTGTTGACAATGTAACTATATTTTCTAATTATTTTATTAAATATTTTTACAATTATAGTTCATTTTATAAGATTTTCTTGTGGTTCTATCCAACTATCTAACTCCCAAGCAATTTTCATTTCAAAGGCAATGCTTGTTTTAAAATCTAATCTTTATTTGATAGGTAATGTCCTAAGCATAATATACTGACTCTTTACAACAACACTAGGAAGTTTCAAAACACATATATTCATTTAGTTATAAGCTCTACTATGGTTGTTAACTCTTTTAAAGAGTGTCTATGAACAAAAGCAGGACTACTTATGCAAGGCCAGACTGCTTTTATGCCCTTAAATAAAAGAAAAAAAAAAACCTAGTATAGTGGGATAGCTCTTGCCTTGAAGCTGCCTGATGGGCATCTGTTCTTCTAATAGTTATCCAGTTTCATTTTAGGAAACAACTTTCCCTCCCTATGCGATATCTTGGTGGAACAGTACATCAAGGTAATCCACTCTTTCACTACAGACCCCCAAGGAGTGCCTGAAGGTCTCATCATTGATTCTCTTCTCTAGCCATCCATATACAGGTAAGGTGTGGGGCAACCTAAAATTCTCTTAGAAATCCAAGTAAGGGAATCCAAGGACAGAGTGAGTATTTTAAGTTCACATATCCCATGAAGCTGCCAGAGAAAGATGGTTAAAACTTTCCTATACCCAAGAGCCATGTGAGTATGCCTGGTTCTCTCCAAAGCCTGGTTTGTAGTATTACTTTCAATTCTGGGAAATATACCCTAAGTTACAAATAAATCCATTTATTTACTTAAGCTAACCATAGTAAAGCACTGCTTGGGGAGGGGGGGAAGAACCCTAATTTATATAGTCAATTACAAAGGTGTCACCAGAGATTTCAATCTTGTTTTCGAGTACGGTTTCTCCATGAATAAAAACTGACAATCTTTCTTAGAGAGTCTAATAGCTGGGTCAACACAAATTACACAATCGCTTAATTTAATGAGCTTGTTTAAGCAGGTGGTTTCTAATATCATTAATATCATAATTTGTCTCTATATCTGGGAAATAGCATCCCATTAACTTGCAGAGAACTCTGTACAAGTACACATTACTTAGATAGTTTTGACTGAAGTTAGCCAAGCTGCTTTCCCAGCACTTTTCAAGGGAATATTAATTGGTGGAGGATACCAAACCGGGGGGCGGGGGGGAGGATGGATACTGGCATATGTCTTCAATTGATGAATTTTTTTTTCTGCCCAAATATGATGGATGGAGGCTCACCATGTGGGAACTACCACATTAACCTGATGAAGTGACCTATTGCCTTAAGATTTAAGAATCTCAGTGGCATTCAAGATGCAAATTCCTCATTTCCTGGGGCCACATTTCTGCCAAAGAAAAAGAAACAATCACACCAGTTCTATCAGATTAGGGTCATCCCTTACACCTTACTTCACCTTCCTTACTGCTTCAAAGGCCCTATCTCCAAATACAGTCACACTGGGGGCTAGTGCTTCAACATATGAATGATGGGTGGGGAAGACAATTCAGTCCATAACAGGATTTTATTTCTTTCAAAAGACTTATTTGAGAGAAGAAGCAAGCTAGCAGGAGTGGGGAAGGGGGAGAAGGAGAGAGAATCCTCAAGCAGACTCCCTGCTGAGCTCGGGGCTTGATCCCAGGACCCCAAGGTCATGATCTCAGATGATCAAGATTCGGCTGCTTAACCTACTGAGCCTCCCAGGCGCCCCATATAACACCATTTTTAAAACTTCCATAGGGTTTATGTTCATTCTAGTTCCTTCTCTTTTCATCTTTTCCATAAACTTATATGTGTTTTATATTTAACGTACATTCCCTCTGCATTTTATGTTCTTCAGCTTTTTATAGACCAGAGACATCACAGCACATAAATGAGTATGCCTTCCTGGGGTGTTCACAATAATAACCCTGACACATCATTGCTTCTCATTAGTAATCACTGAGCATATCTGTTTATGTAAAGAGCTAATGACTGAAAAATCTGTATTTCCTTAGATGCACAAGCTTGTTACTAGTCTTCATAGCTCATTTTTTTTCTGATGCTCTTCTTTAAGAGTTGACATTATTCAATTCAATCATGATAGAAACATTAAGTACCTTGAATTCATTAAGTGCCTATTATTTGTGAAACAATGAAGCAGACTGGTGTTGAGCAAGACATATATGGTGACTTAAAAATACCGCTACATGGGGCGCCTGGGTGGCTCAGCCATTAAGCGTCTGCCTTCAGCTCAGGTCATGATCCCAGGGTCCTGGGATCGAGCCCTGAATCAGGCTCCCTCAGCGGGAAGCCTGCTTCTCCCTCTCACACTCCCCTTGCTTGTGTTCCCTCTCTTGCTGTGTCTCTCTGTCAAATAAAAAAAAAAAAAAAATCTTTAAAAAAATATGGCTACAAATTACTTGACCTTCCTTCTATCAGGAATTGAGTCTATATCCTCTTGCCTCATCCAGTGGAGTGAGAATAGAGCCTGGGGCTCTGATCTCTTTGTGGTGATGATTCGATCTCTGTGTGAGCAAGGATTTTGGGTCCATGCATGTAAGTACTTTCTGCCAGTGCCAAGTCTTAAAACATCATCCCTGTTGCCAAGAGTCACCTTGAATCTGAGTGGAACTGATCGCAATTGTCCCCAAAGATGTGAACACTCTAATTGCCAAAACTTGTAAATATGTCATGTTCTATGGCAAAAGCGAACTGAAGTTGTTGTAATTAAGGTTCACAATCAGCTGACCTTGAGATTGGTGTGCAGCTTCTGTTTTCTTCTGACTTGCTCCCGGAGCCCTGAGATGCCATATAAGAAGTCTGGCATTCCAAATCTACCATATTCTGACAACACCAAGAACACAGACAGGCCACAGGTAGGCACTCTGTGCACAACCCCGCTGAATCAGGTCTTCAAGCCTTCTCAGTCCAGGTACCAGACAAATGAGTAACAAAATCTTCAGACGATTCCATCTTGTATCCCCTGCCCTTATAGTCTTTCTAGTAAATGACTCAGACAGCATGGAGCAGAGACAAGTCATCCCCATACTTGGACTATGCCTTGTCCCAATTTCTGACCCATGTAAGCCATGAACATACAAAATGATTGCTGTTTTATACCATTAAGTTTTGAGGGTTTGTTTTAATCGTAACTGGAACAGATTTGGGTTCCTGGAAGTGGGGTGCCACCACAACATAAAACACGTGGCAACAGATAGCCGGATGAATAGATATGGTCTCATCTCTCACAGTCTATTGCGAGGTACAGACATGTAACTAAGCAACACCAATGATGAATAAAAGTGCCACAAAACAGATGAAGTGGTTGCATTGCGTATGTGTAACATGAACACCTAACCTCGTCTGTACTGCTCACAGAAAATTTCCTCTGTGCAGTGGCATCTAAATTGACGAGTGGAAGGGAGGAAGACAGTAAACCAAAGGAAGATCATGCGTGAAGAGTGGAGTTGCCAGACAACCATGTGGCCTTTGAGAACAGAAATTAAGCTTCTATATGCCTGGAGCTTAGAATGGGAGGGAAGAAGAAGGGAGTCTGAAGCTGAAGAAATAGGAGGAGGTCAGGCCTCAAAACACTTTATACAACATGCTAAGTAGTTCATGTCTTATCCTAAGGGCAGTACCACTGATGTTTTAAGTGGGGAGATGGCATAATTATACATCATGTTGACTAAAGGAGAAAGAATGGCTTGAAAAGTAGTGGCAGAGAGAATGCAGAAAGCCACTGCAACAACGTAGGGCAGAGACAGAGGACTGAGTTAAGAAGGGGCTATGAAGACAGAGTACTGAGCAGATTCTAGAATGAGTTAAAGAAGGAGAAAAGTTGGAGTCAAGCATGAAGCCCAGGTTTCCATCTTGGGTAAGGGACTGAATGACAGCACCAGACCCTGAGAAAGAGAATCAGGAACAGCTGATGAGAGAATATGGTAAATCGTATGAGATGTGTGGCTCCTTCTAAATATAAAATGAAAAAAACTATATTATAAACACGAGATATTGACAGATTTCTCATATGTAAGAACAGTTCTTCAGGGATTTTAAAAAATAGATCCTTAAAGAAAACGATTAAGAAACATCAAATATTTGTGAAGATTAAAATATTTAAGAAATTCACTATGTGGGTAAGGTGTCAAGTCTTACAAAAAAAACCCAATGGTACCTATTTCCAGTTTTCATATTCAGCATATGAATGTTCACATCAGAAGGAAGAAGTATTTTTTAAGAGAATGCCTCTTCAAAAAGAAAAGATACCCAGATTCAGCTCTCTCGTCTTTCAGGAAATGGGAAATCAATGAGAATCTTCAGTCTGGTGTGTCTGAAATTATTTAACAAACCATCATGTGGCCAGTTAGCCCAATTATCTCTCTTATCACAGCACAACACCCCTATTCTGAGAGGCCAGAGTAGCTATACTCATCGACTAAAAATAAACACTTCCTTACCACAATTTGCTACTTAACTCAGTGGGTAAAACAACACAATATTCATTTTGATTGACAGAATACTTTCAGATCTAATTATAATTTCCACCAGTTTCTAAATATGTTGTATTTTCCATATGAATTCCAACACAATGGAATGATTCGCACGTCAATATGAATCTAGGGCACTGGTGAGAACAAATGTCTATATTGCTGTGCATGCAGATAATAAATGGGTAGGACCTGTTTATTTTGTTATAGAATAATGTTAATAAGGCCAATGTCAAGAGCTTAGTCCCTTTTTAGGGAATTCAAAATTGCTTTCTGTAGTCTAGCACCCCTCCCAGAGGCTAATATGTTCATAAATGCATACCACTGATTACAAGAGCACCCTTGCATCAGGACGTCACTATGAAAAGTCCATTGACACCTCTAGGAAATCAAATTAATGTTTATGGCTGGTGACTATGTGTGAGGAGCTCTCATGTTGGCCCACACATTGTTCAATAACCACAACACAAAAATAGTATTCGAACACTAGCAGTTTTCAGTCTTATTGCTGAAGCATTTACCTTAATTTGTTTCTCACTTCCTTATCTCCTAATTCTGTAGACCTGTGATTTTCTGATTAGTTTCTGCATTTGGAGGTCCTTTTTGACCCTCGAACCTGGCAATCAGCTCTATTCCTGCAGCTACATCACTCTGCCTCCTACACAAGGACGATTCAGACCCTCCCTCTCACCACTTGGCCTCCAGCCACCATGATTCCACGTTCTGTATAATCCACCCTGGCACATGGGCCACTCTGTCTTGGTTCAAGCCTTCATCACACTTCCCCATCAGCTCCTAAAGCAAAGCCAGCCAAGATCTCTCTAAACTCTAGGGCTGAATTGCCAGAGGCCTATTTAATATGCTACTTGAATGTCTTCCAGGCATCTTAAACTGAAAACTACATTTGAAGCCTATCCCCCAACTTCCCACCCATCTTGATAAATAATTCCTTCTTCCAAATGGTTGCTTACACCAGAAATATGGGAAACATTCTTGCAACTCTCCTTTCCCTCACCCCATCAAGTCCTGTCCTGTCAATTCTACTTCCAAAACCCAGTAAAAGCCCTCTTAACTATTCTCCAGTTACCTGTTAGGTTTACTGATACTCTCCATTACTTCTATAAAAAGACACTGACTTACAGCCACTGCACACTGAATGTTTACACCAATAAAACTTAATTTCTAATATCACCCTGCATTATTACTCCCTCCAGTCAAATGGTATCCGTGCCAGAACTCAGCTGTATTTTTTTCCAGACCTGTTTATATCAGTATGTACTTATTACTGAAATGATACATTTTCATTAAATATTACATAAACTGGAAAAAGTTAAATTTTAAAAAGTTTAGTTCTACAAAACCATGTAAAAAATTTTTTAAACTTCCAAGAAAAAAAAATTTAAGATTTATGTATTCATTTTAGAGAATGAGAGAGAGAGAACAAGAGAGGGAGGGGCAGAGGGAAAAGTAGAGAATCTCAAGCAGACTCAGCAGTGATCACAGAGCCCGATGCAAGGCTCTATCTTGTGTCTCTGAGATCATGACCTGAGCTGAAACCAAGAGTCAGATGCTTAACCAACTGTGCGATCCAGGTGCTCTCCAAAAAAAATTGTTTTATGAATTATTTTTAAATCACACATTGGGGGAAAAATTGGGGAAAAAAAAGTTCTCTGTTCTCATCTTTACCCTTGTCTTATAAAGACATCAAAAGATGTCTCTAACTTTCTGCTGAACTTTAAAAGAACCACAACTATAAATCAGAGGATACATCTATGGGTATGGGTCATACAAAACCAAACCCAAAAAAATCAACTGAGAACTACAATTCATAGATTCATATTCAACAAATGATCCCAACACTGCATTAGAAGATTGGCAATGAGTGTTTATATATGTTTTAGGTTAAAACACAGAACATGCTTATATATTATTTATTATTTCCCTTCCTTAACCAGCTTTTGCAATTAACTAATCAACTCGTACAAATTCCACTGGATAACACAAATAATAATAGCTAATATTTACTGAACCTGGAACCCTATACCAAACACAGCAACTATCCCCATTTTATAGACAATGGAATCTAGGGCTTGGTCTGTGAATCTTGGCCCTGTCCTCTTCTGCCCTTCAACACTTCCACCACCCTTCTGTTGCTTTGATAGCCTCTCTGCCAATCTCTACACTTAATCATACCTTCTCCAATTTCCATTAATCAATGAATAGCAGAGAAGAAAATATATATTTTTTAAACTCTGATGATACCATCTCCCTACTTAGAACTCTTCAATGTCTTTACACTTGGAAAAATGTTCAAAACCCTTACAATGGCCTCCAAGGTCCTTCATGACCTGTCATGTCATCTTTATCTCATAAAGGATACTCTTCTTTGCTCACTGCATTCCAGTTTCCTGGGCTTTCTTTCAGTTCTCACAATTTGCCAATTTCTTTCCCATCTCTAAGAATTTTCCCACACTGCTTCCTCTGTTAGGAGCATTGTTTTTTCTAGTTTCTCTTCAACTGTCAGATCTAAACTTGATCATCAACTCATCTCTAAATTCCCAATCTAAATGACCTCTTCTTGCTAATATTTAAACTCACAGCACCCAATACTTTTATAAGATTTATTACAATTGATAAATATGGATTCTTTTCCATGATTATTTTACTCCTCTTTTCAGGAGGGCAAGGGCCATATATCTTTTAGTTACCTCTCTAGTACCTTCCACAGTACCTTTAATGGAGTAGGTAAACTCATAATCATTGAATAAATCAATCCATCAATGTTCATACCTGAAGTAGAGAACACAGACAGAGCCAAAAAGTTTTCAAATGGTCCACTGGCCCATAAAACCTCTACTACTAAAGCACTGACTAAAAATAGTTGACAGTCATTCTCGAGTTATACTGTGAAATACATCCAGAGACAGGGACTCCTCATGACCTGTGTTATATCCTGTTCCTACTTTTACCAGCATTATATTTAAGATGTCTAATTTACAAATTCAGAATTCTATTTCTCCTGTTTACAGTCATAGCAAATCCACTCAATAATATCTGCATAGCATTCACATTTGTAATCAAGTTCTTCACTGAGCCATCTTTTTAAAATATAAATAGGCCCTTTGATCGTATACTGGAATAGTGTGAGAGACATCAAAAGTAGTTCTTCCAGCAGAGCTCTCTAAGGGAGTCAATATCTGACCTATATACACTAACACCTTATCCCATGAATTGCACTTGAGGAGAAAACATCAAGTCCTTAACTAAGCTCTATTCTAGTGTTATTTTAGACCCAGTTCTGGGGAGCATGGCTTTTAGTCAGAATCAACAAATAAAGGGGATTGTCTTTTAGAAGCTGGCACATTGCCAATGGCAAGGAATAATAGGAGACCTAAGAATTCACAGAAAGACAGCTGTCTGAACTCATTTAGTACATGGTCTAGGAGGTCTAGGAGGGCTACCTACTTTAATATATCCTGAGGACAGTGTTGTGTCACTGGGCAGTATAATAAAAATTGCAAATGGTGACCCTGTATCATGAAGAAAAATTTATATTATATTCCCTATGCACTGCTTCAGGAGACAAGGAAAAAAATAATACATTATTGGGAGGGAGAATCACGTTAAAAAAAGCATTTATCTAGAATATATCACTTCCTCACAACATGTCAGAAAATCAAGGTATTGCCATATCTCAGAGCTTTGCGTCCTCTGTCTTATTAAAATAAAATAAAAATAGACTCAATAAATTTCAAACTTACAACTTGCTTTCCCAACATTCCTCTAAAGAAGGGACAAAAATATGAAAACATAAATTACCAAAATGAAAGACTAATGATTCTAGTTCAGTGATATTATCATTCTAAAGTGCCCATCTATTCAGGACATGGCTAAGATTAACAAGGAAACTAGGAAAATAGCTTAAAGCACACAATTTTCATAAGAGTTTCCAAAATAGGGAAGCACTACTGAACTACTTGCAAACAAATGAAATAGGCTGAAATAGTCTAACATTCCAAATTAGTACAATATGACTAAATGTATGTATATTAATACAATATGACTAAATGTATGTATATTTATATCTGATTCTCATGCACAATTTCTTTGGGTTTTCTCAAAAAATATTCTTTATAAATTGTTGAAATAAGATCTAAAGTTACTACAGTAAATGAAAACCTGCTTGATCAAGAATCAGAAAGTCTAATACAAATACTCCGATTACCAAAAATATAATTACTAATCAAAACTAAACAGAAATTATAAAACTTCAAAGATGTAAGTTATTATAGAAATAGTGTTTACTCTGTGCCAGATATTGTTCTAAGTAAACACGTTATCAAAATGATGTCATTTACTACTCAAAACAAGACTAGCAAGTAGTTACTATTATAATCTCCAGTTAAAGTTGAAAAACCTAAGGCACATGGGGCGCCTGGGTGGCACAGCGGTTAAGCGTCTGCCTTCGGCTCAGGGCGTGATCCCAGCGTTGCGGGATCGAGCCCCATGTCAGGCTCCTCCGCTATGAGCCTGCTTCTTCCTCCCCCACTCCCTCTGCTTGTGTTCCCTCTCTAGCTGGCTGTCTCTATCTCTGTCGAATAAACAAATAAAATCTTTAAAAAAAAAAAAAACAAAACAAAAAAAAAAAAAACCTAAGGCACAGAGAGGTGTTTAAGTTGTTTAAAAGTCACACAGCTAGTAAATGATGAAAGTAGTATGAAAATCCTCGAAGTCCATCTTCAGAATGTACTTTTAACCACTTCCAAAACACTATTAGTGAGGACTTTATGCCCATAAAACAAATAGCTTTAGGAGCACCTGGTAGCTCAGTCGGTATCATCTGCCTCTTGATTTCGGCTCAGGCCATGGTCTCAGGGTCTTGGGATTGAGCCCCACTGTTGCATAGGGTTCCTTCCCCTGCAGGTAGTCTGCTTGTCTCCCTCGCCCTCTGCCCCTCCTCCAACTTGCACTCTCTCTCTCTCTCTCTAAAATATATAGTTTTTAAAAAAATAGTTTTATTTCATTTTTATAAAGTTATTAAGTTGAATAGACAAAAAACTGATACCAAAGAAAATTTGGAGAACACATTTTCCCTAATGTGTTTGTTATTATATATAAAGAAAGATACAAAGTGCCAATGATTTCAGGGACATTCAATGATCTTTAAAAAAAATCCTACTTCATCAATCTCGAATATTTACTGTTTTAAACAAGATGTTATAGATACCTCTGTAATACTGGGCAGAATATTCTTGGGAAGTTAAAAATACAGACACTGCCTGTTCTCTATTACTGCTGATATTCATCATCATTGTAAGAAAATTTCAGTGGGAAAATAACAACTTTTATTTGTGAAAAAAATAATAAAATTAAATAAACGAATTTATATATCAAAAAACAAGAAACAAGAGGTTTATAGAAAGAGTAGCAATATGCTCTTCTTCAAACTGCCTCAAATTCCAGAAGCCTGTGGTCTATAAACAGTGAGCTACCATATAAATTAACAATATAATACAGAGTCATAACCAATGTTTTAAAATCAACACAGTCAAAAGGCATGCATTAGAGATGTAAATGAGGACAGGCTGAATTTAATTTCTCCCAAAATCTCAGATAAATTTATGTAAAAGCATTACTGCCTACAACAGATATATTTTGCCTAGCAACAGAAATACTGTATTTCCAGCTAACCAACTACAACTCTCTAACAAATGGGAAGTAATATTAGACACACCTAGCAGCCTCTCTGCTGCTCAATGAGTCATTCAAAAGAGCTCTCACAGTGTTGGTTACTTTAGGTTTGCTTCTATATTTGATTCCATCTAAATATCTAATTATCTCATTAAACAAATTTTCAGACTTAAGAATTATTAAACTTGCAGAAGATTTATGGTCTTTTCTCTTCTTCTACTTTCTGTCCAATTTCCTTATTAATTTCTAGAGAAAAAGTAGAAAGGGGAAATAAAAGGATCATAATTTAAAGTGACTCAACTGTAATAATAAACACATTATTCCCTGCCTGAAATGCCCTTCTCCTGTCCTTGCCAATTTCAGTCTTTTGTTCTAACCTGCCCTATTATATACCCCTGATTCCAGGACCTTCCTGGAATTGAATGTAAATAGGCCATTCTTCTTGGAAATTCATTGTTTTGATTTGTGAGCTCCCCAGGTTTGGACCTTTAACCGAATTCTGGGCCAGACAAAGCGAAGAACAGAATTACTTAAGTCCAACATATTTGGAACCTGAACTCACAAGACACCAAGAGTGATATGGGCACCTGACAGAATGACCATTCATTCACACCCCTCCACCACCACTCCTGCCCAGTTCCTTGGTGACAAAGTATTGCTGAGCTCCTCTGAAACACGCTCTCCTCTCTCATAGGAAGGCTTGGAGGCCTGCAGCGATCTAAACAGACTGGTCTCCACATTGTGAGCACATCACTGGAGTCCAACGGTGCCATTGTTTGTTTTGTTTTGTTTTTGGACCTCCACAGATGCTTTGGATCTTAAGAACAGGGAAGCAGAAATCAAAGCCATCTTCCACCTGGTTGCAAGCACAATTCTATTATTCTTTTTTTTTTTTTTTTTAAGATTTTATTTATTTATTTAACAGAGAGATAGCCAGCAAGAGAGGGAACACAAACAGGGGGAGTGGGAGAGGAAGAAGCAGGCTCCCAGTGGAGGAGCCCGATGTGGGACTCGATCCCGGAACGCCGGGATCATGCCCTGAGCCGAAGGCAGACGCTTAAAGACTGCGCTACCCAGGCGCCCCATAATTCTATTATTCTAACCAAAGTTAGCCTAGGGATGGCTGAGTAATAAATACAAATAAATAAGGCTACAGAATTCATTTATTCACTCACTCTTTTATTATTTGCCCCATCTACCTACTTGCCACCATGATACAGTGCAAACATGTCTGGCCTTGGACCTGAACTCAAATCTGCTGCTATAATTACTAAGTGAATGGCCTTGTACAAGTTATTTGTAAGCTTCAATTTCTCCATCTGTAGAAGAGAAATTACAATAGATCTGTTTGGGATTGTTCTGAAGATAAGAAAAACTCTTGCCTTCTATGTGCCTTCTACGTCCCAGAGACTCCTCCAAAGGTGGGGATATAATGGACACGGTCCCTGAATTCAGAGTATTTGCAAAATGCCTGGATGACTTCATAAGAACAGAGTCTGGGCTCAATAAACGGGTGTTAATGCTGCCATTATTACTGATATATATTAGTATTATTCTTGGCCCAGCCAAATGCTGACAATACTAAGCTTAGAGCTAGTCATCTCCTTCCAACAGGAATATATAATTCCATCTCTCTCTACAATGTCTCTTGAAATAAAAGAAGTTTAGAGGGGGATATAATTATGAGAGAATAAAGGTTGGTAACCACTGAGCAGACCCACTAGGACCCCACAAACATAGATACAACTCCACTGTGAAAAGCAGCTTGGTTTTATATTAAAGATGCAGAAGTTTCCTACTGAGGGTCCTTATTTGGTGCTGAGAAAATTTTTCTTTTTTTTTTTTAATAATATTTTTTTATTATATTATGTTAGTCACCATACAGTACATCCCTGGTTATTGATGTAAAGTTCAATGATTCATAAGTTGCGTATAACACCCAGTGCACCATGCAATACGTGCCTTCCTTACTACCCATCACCAGCCTATCCCATTCCCCCACCCCCCCAAACCCTAAGTTTGTTTCTCAGAGTCCATAGACTCTCATGACAATTATCATATGGTTTCTTTCATCTATGAAACATAAGAACTAGGAAGATCGGTAGGAGAAGAAAGGCATGAGAAAATTTTTCTTAAGTTAAGGGTTGGCCAGAGAAAAGACTCTCTAACATTGCTTGAAAACCCTACCCCATGATGGCTCGTCACTCATTCTGCCTCTGTGACCTACCTTACTTTACCTCCACTATATGACCTAGGATACAACTGGTACCTCATTTTTTAAGTATTTATGTCTAAGTTCAGGTGACTAGCTGATCTTTCTCAGGAAAGAGAACAAGGAGCCTATTCTGGGAGAGGTATATTCCTCCTGGTCCAATTTTCTATTGCCCAAAACAAGCACAGATTTGCCTACTAGGACCCAAAGGGGAAAGCAGAAAGTGATAGTGTTGTTGGGGACTGACCAAACAGGCCCCAAACCAGTTACTAGAACTATCAGTGGAGCACGAACTAAAAATACACAGTAATCAAATCTACGTTGCAAAAGCTCTAATAACACTGTCTGACTCTACCAAATATTCCTGCTTCATTCACATGCATGAGTAGGCACCACACAGAAATAGGAGGGGAAGAATCACTAGTCATTACGAATTAAGCAAATTAGGAAAGCATACTTGTGAGAGGTGTTCCTATATATACCAACATTTTCTATGGAGAATTAAAAGTTCCTTCAACATCCAATCATTGATATTTACTAAATATCGGTTGTGTCAGTGACTGTCCAACCCCAGAAGGAGAAAGTCCATTTGATTTGAAATTCAGAGATGACTGGTGGCACAGACAAAACCGTTTCAGCAGAGAGAGAGAGTACAGTAAAATTTGGAGTGAAATTGGCTTAAAGACAGCAAATGGGGACATAAAAGAGATAGATGTAACCTATTTTGTTTTCGTTTTTAATGTGATACAATACCACCAAATTTATCATTTTAACCAACTTTTAAATGTACAATTCAGTGACATTAAGTATAAGTGTAACCTCTTAAGAGATTTAGGAGAACTGAAAAACCTATACATACAATCAGAGACAGAGAAAGCATGTGTTTGCCTGAGAGTGCAAGAACATGTGTGCATGTGCACGCGTGTGTGCGCACACATACACACACATATGGGCGTCCCTGCACACATGCTCATTCTAAAGCTGAGCCAGACAACTTGTTTCTAGCCTCAGTGAAGAAGCCAAAATGCAGGAGGGGTTGAAAACTAAATAAAAAGAGGAATTAATTGAAGGAATCCATTCTTGGAGAAGAAAGGAAGAAAGTGGACCAAAAGGAATTAGCTTTCTATAGGAGAGGTCCTGGAGGTTATTAAAGCATAATGTCCCTGGGGGGGGAGGGGGCAAATACAATTTTAAAGTAGGACTTTATAATATTATAACGTGCATGGAGTAAGTAAAACTAAAATACTCATATTGTGAAGAACATTCCATACATGGAATGAAAAATGTACATGAAAATTAGAGCTAAATATCTTTCCAGACACAATGCAAAATGCCCTTTATGGTACAGTATTTTTCCCTTATTGTTTGTATGAAGCAACACTCATGGAAAAGCTTTTTTATTGAATTGCCCCCAAAATATATTCTCTTTGGTAAGAGAATTTTCATCTTATATTAAGATCATCACTGTCACTAGTAAAAACAAAAACAAAAACAAAACCTACCTAACTCATAGTGGAATCTTCAGTCTGTTATGAAAATCAAAATTTACTTGATTAAACAGCATTATAATTTGTCATAGGAAGGATAAGATGTTTTAATTAAAGATTAAAAAAAAAAAAGAACCTCCCTACTACACAGATTAAAAAGATGTATTTGGGCCTAATTAAAAAAAAAAGAAAGAAAGAAAATAAAAATGAGGCACTCCTTTCTTCATATAAAACTAGGTTCCTGCCTTCCAAAGAACAGGATACAGATAGGGAAAATAGGAACTTTTCAGTGAAGGAACCCCAGCAAACACTACCTTATAGAAGTGATCAAGATTAATATCGCCAGGAATAATGTTGACGCCATGCATCTCTAGATACCAGGTAAGCAGGAGGGACCTTGTCTCTGTGATATTTTGTCCCCAACCCTGGTCACTCAGACCTAATAATGATAAAAATATATATCAGACAAAACTAAATTAAGGAATATTCTTTTTTTTTTTTAATTCAAGTTAGTTAACATACTGTGTATTATTAGTTTCAGGGGTAGGATTTAGTGATTCATAGTTGCATATAACACCCAGTGCTCATGACATCATGTGCCTTTCTTAATGCCCATCCCCCAGTTACCCCATGCTGCCCACCCACCTCCCCTCCAGCAACCCTTAGTTCCCTAATTAGGAATTTCTTATGGTTTGCCTCTCTGTTTTTATAAATTAAGGAATATTCTAAAACATAACTGACCAGGACCCCTGAAAAATGTCAAGGTCATGCAAAAGACAAGGAAATACCAAAAAAAAAAAGTCACTTTAATCAGAGGAGACTAAAAAGACATGACAATTATATGGAATGTGGTAGCCTGGATTGGATCAATGGACAGAAAAAAGGACATCAGTGGAAAAAACTGTTAATTCCAAATAAATTCTGGAGTTTGGTTAGTATCAATGTGCTAATGCTAATTTCCTAGTTTTGACCAGTATTTATACCATGGCTAACCTTAAGGGACATCAGTAAGGGTTTAAGGAAATGGTCTACTCTCTTCACAACTTTACTATAAATAGAAAATTACTCCAAAGAAACCCAAAGTTTATTTAAAATTAAACTTATTTTTTAATTATCTGAAAACCCTGATGTCTTTTTCTGAATTACCTCAGATTGCAAATAAAGTATGGCCAAAACAGAAGCAATCAGTCCCCAGTTATGAGAACAAAATAAAACTTTAATTTTCAAGTGTAGTTAGAAAAATCTTGAATCAAAATTAGCAACATGAAATCTACTGTCTACATTGTAAAAACTATTCTTTTTATAGTTTCTTTTCCTCTGTTCTTGAGCTACTTTTGCCGTTTTACTGGTCTTAGTTTTAAATGTCTTTCCAAAAATATCATTCTTTATTAATTGACTCTATTCTTATGGATGCAGATTTTATACAAACTTGAGCCAAACTGCTATGCTAGTTGTGCTTTTTAGAATGTGAAGACACCTTGAGCAAGAACTCTAATATGAAAAATAAACATGTCAACCATATCCAAAACATAAAGACTATCACTTCCTTCATCAAACAATAGCATTTAATACTTCCACTCAATTCTAAAATATGTATTTCCTTTTCAACAACCTTATTGAGATATAATTCATATACTATAAAACTCACCCATTTAAAATGTACAATTTAGGGGGTTTGGGTGCATTATTAGAGTTGCACAACTATCACCATGATCTGATTTTAGAACATTTTTATCATCCAAAACAGAAACCTTATACCCCTTAGCAGCCACTGCTCATGCCCCACCCTACCCTCAGCCTGGCAACCACTGATTCTATCTCTATACATCTGCCTATTCTGGACATTCCATGAGAAGGAAATCATACAACATGTGGTCCTTTGTGACTGACTTCTTTCAACTGATATAATCCTTTCAAGATTCAGCCATCTTGGAGCATATACCAGCACTTCCTTTCTTTTTACAGCTGAATAATATTCATACCACATTTTATTTATCATTTGATGGACATTTGGGTTTTTTCCAATTTTTGGCTATCATGAAAAATGCTCTATGAACATGCATTTGTGAACAAGTTTTTGTGTGGACATATATTTTCATTGCTCTCAGCTGTATACCTGGGAGGAGATTCGCTGCACCAAAGTTAATTGTTAAACATTTTGAAGAAGTGCTAAGCTGTTTTCCGAAGTGGCTGCACTATTTTACATTCCCTACATACATACATGAGGTTTCCAATTTCTCTACATTCTCCACAACACTTCTCATTGTCTGTCGCAAAACATGCATATTAAATTATAATTTCTCGGGGTCATTTTACTACCTATTGTTTCTGTGTTTTACTCTCTTTTCCATGCAGTCTCCTGTATTGTCAAACAACTCTACAAAACAAATTTTAAATGAAACAAAATACACTAAATCCATAATCCATCTTAATCCTATTATTTTCTAAGTGTTTTACTTCATTCCCCTCTGAACTAATCATTACCCTTTTTTCTTTCATTAATAATTACTTTAACATGATTTTTCAAAATATAAATTCCCACTGAAGTAATTCTTAGCAAAGCAATTAATATGACATGCATTTATATGGATGATAGGAGCAAAATTAGTAATGTAGCCATGTTCATAGACCTCTCTCTCTCCAATAGAAGATAATTGTGTAACTCAGTTTCTTACTGCTGCTCATGAACAACTGATGAACCATAAAATCAACTGGATGGGTCATAACTGAAATTCTTAAGTAGAGGAGGAGAGGGGCAGAAAGGGAAGCAGAATGGGATGGAATAACATAGAAGTGTCAAAGGTCACTGCATTATTTTCTGACACTTTCCACTTATTATATGTGTTCGAGAAAGTTTGAAAGCCACTGCTTAAATCACAAGTTTGATTTTCCATTACCTCTTCCCTAAAAAGAAGGAATTCTTTCCCAAACTGAAAGAATTGAAACAGAAAAGGGGATATTTTTAGAAGTCAGGTTGTGAAAAAGAATTTGGGGAATTTGGAGAAAAGAGATGTAAAAGGAAAGGGAAGTTGAACAAATGCTTATTGTGAGCTATGTCTTCAGGTTCTTTTAATGTCTGTGGAAGATCAGAGCAAGTAAAGAGTAGAATATATTTTCAATTATTTTGGGCTACACACTTTGTTTCATTCCATGCTGCTCTGATACTAAGTAATGAATTTCTAGGTCATTAAGGGCTGTATAATATGTGCATACTTACAAATATATGCTCACTTATGTAAGCAACCATTATTTTGATTGGAAAAGATGACTTAATAGCTCTCTATGGAAAAAGAATTTATCTTTTTCAAAGATAATGGTAGCTTATAGTTAAGAGCATAAAGTTTAGAGTCAAGCAGACTTTAGATAATCTCAACTTTACTTCTAATTATATACAGTACGCTGGGAAAATTATTCAACCTCTTTAAGACTCAACTTTCTTCTGGAAACCCATAAGACTGTTTTTAAAAATTAAATAATTATAAAGCATATTTTTTAAATTAAGTACAATATTCTAGGACCAAGAACATAGTAAGCAATCAATGAAGCCAAAGTTATTTTTATTTAAATAATTGTATGTCTTAAAAATATTTTAAAGCAGATAATCCAAAGATATAGTCAATTTTTATCAAGAGAAAAGAATTGGTACAAATGAAAACATCACTGGTATAAGCAATCAAAGATAAGCATCATTCAGTGATTCCATCATTACTGCCAGTTCACATAACTATATTCACTATAATTTTTTAAATTGAGATGTGACAAATAAAAAAAGCTACGTCATTCTTTGTGCTCCACCTGCCAATAATGAAAGGTAATTTAAGCTGTAATCAACTATGTAACAGTCCACTAACAGCACAGAAAGACTCCAAGTGTGCACAAGCCAGGTAAAATTATTTAGCAGCAAAACATATACAGGAATAGAATATTGAAAACTCAATTATTATGCATTTTTTATAACACGGATTAAATTATACCATATCTCTGAAGATAAGGAGACTGATATGAACACGATTCGTTAAATGTGAAGCAATTGGGGAAAATGGAGATCAAAAGATCTGATCAAGAATGTCTAGGAAGGGGCGCCTGGGTGGTGCAGTCGTTAAGCGTCTGCCTTTGGCTCAGGGCGTGATCCCGGCGTTATGGGATCGAGCCCCACATCAGGCTCCTCTGCTATGAGCCTGCTTCTTCCTCTCCCACTCCCCCTGCTTGTGTTCCCTCTCTGCTGGCTGTCTCTGTCAAATGAATAAATAAAATCTTAAAAAAAAAAAAAAAAAGAATGTCTAGGAAATCAAATGCAAAACAAAAACTTCAAACTACTCTGAACTCATGGTCCTGTTTTAACTTGGCTAAGTCCTTTCTAATCAGCTCATTTAGAAAATGTCACTGACCAAGGTCCTCTAATGCTTGTTCACACAAGGGAATTATATAGTGTTAGAGAGATTCCACAGTGACCCATAATCATCCCCAGGGTTCCTACCAAGGGTATAATTTCTGAGACTTCTCTAAATTATCTAGCAAGTTGCATATTCCAATGGTGCATGACTGTAAATAATTCATAGTTATGACCAAAAGTAAATCTGCAACAAAAACACCATCTAGCCTATTGTCTACTAGGTGTCAGACCGTATCTACTGAGGCAAGAAATCAGGCACAAGATCTACTATCGTAGGTAACCACAGCTATTTCATTTCATTCTCTAATAAAATTTTTCCCAAATTCTAAAACAAAGATTTCTTTAATTTTCAGAAAAAAACCCCACAAATATCCACTGCTTATGTACAAAGGTTTGTACTAAATATTAGAGCCTCATGCATTTAAAAAGAGGTAAGAGGCATAAAGGGGCTATTAGTTCATAATAACACAGAAGAAAATAAAGAAGGATAAAAAGAAAAACAAATTAAAGTTAATTGGCTACCACCAGAGAATATTAAGGTAGCAAATTATTTCTCTGAAAATTAATGATTAGAGAGGAAAATTAAAATTTATGCTGTTGTTCTTGTTTAAATTGCATTTCACAGTAACCATGATGCAAGTTCTACATGGAAAAATTTTACCTACTACATGCACACAGAATGGAAGAATTAGACTGCTACCATTTTTAAATATCTAATAAACTGGGGCGCCTGGGTGGCTCAGTCGTTAAGCCTCTGCCTTCGGCTCAGGGCGTGATCCTGGTGGTCTGGGATCGAGCCCCGCATCAGGCTCCTCTGCGGGGAGCCTGCTTCTTCCTCTCCCACTCCCCCTGCTTGTGTTCCCTCTCTTGCTGGCTGTCTCTCTCTCTATCAAATAAATAAATAAAATCTTTTAAAAAAATAAAAATAAATAAATAAGTAAATAAATATCTAATAAACTGATTCATGCAATACTCCTCAATGAATGCTAAAACCGTTAGATGCAAAGTTGATAGGAAAGTTTGTAAGGAAGATACCAGGTTGTCACCTGTCACTATCTGAATGCAATCTAAGCATCATTAGAAGTGAAACAACCACACATTGTTTACCACCAAAAGATGAAATGTGAAATACACAGCACTACTTACTTAAGAATTATTATTGAAAAAGAAGTACATAAGTCTAATTAAAACTTTCTAATTTCCAGTCTATAAGGGAATATGAAGAATAGAGAAATAAGTTAAATACCTGGACAAAGGAGCAGTCAGAAATCTAAACCCCAAAATGTGGGACTTTCTACAGAACAACGGACTGTTTCCACAAAGCAACAGCATGGGACAACGAGAAGAAGGAGTGAAGAGGAAAAAAGAGGGATGAAGAAGAAATGAAGGAAAGTAGGATGGAAGGAAGGGGAGAAAAGAAGGGAGGGAAGAAGTTGATTTTTAGATGAAAAGAACCCAACAGACTTAACACAGACAAAGGACATAACCGAATACAATGAATGGATCTCCTTTGGAACCTGATTTGAAGAAACCAACTGCTTAAAACACAGTTGTTTTTTTTATCTAAAATTTTTTTAGATAAATAAATGTGAATTTGCTATGCACTAAGAATGACTTAAGTATCGCTCATTTTATCTGAAGGGACAATTGAGTTGTATTTAGTGGTCTAATAATGATGAAGTAATAGCTCTGAGCGCTATATAGCTCCCAGCTAACTACAATAAAGATGGGAAGTTCCAAAGGGAGTGACCTCGTTCTATTTTATTCACTTCTGTATCCTCAGTGCCTAACAGTGTCCACACCCTGAGCACTTAGGATTTACTGAATGACTGTATTTAGGGTAGAGTAAGAGGGCATCTCAGAAGCTTGCCTGAGAGTTTTAACAAGTCAACCATACGAAATACCAGAAAGCTTTTAGGAACACTCAAATTGCTTAAAGTGACCAGAATTTCAGGCTCATTTGGTAGAAGAATGAGATGCAGCTGAAGAAGTAAGGAGGAAGCGAATCATAACCATACTCTACACATTATGAACTTTCTATTTTACCTTACTGGCAAAGGCCAGTCATTGAAAGGGTTTGACTACACATAAATTAGAATGAAGTTTAGTAAGCTTTCTCTAGAACAGTGTTTTTCAATATCTGCCCTGTTGAAACTTTAGCCAGGTAATTCCTCATTTGGGGGAGCAGTCTTGTGCATTATGGGATGTTGGCAATATCTCTAGCCTCTCCCAAATAGATGCCCCGGTTGTGATAACCAAACACATCTCCAGACATGGACAAATTTCACCTGGAAGGCAAAAATTCTCCCAGTCGAGAATGACTACACTAGAAATTTTGTCGATCAGAGGGTAACACAAGTCGGGGAAAGAGATTAGGATGCTACCACAAAAGAGGAAGTAATAGGTGCCGGAAATAATGCAGGAGCATGGGGAATGGAGGGAAAAACACAGATTTGAGTAACATTTGAGAAGTAAACGCGAACCTGACCAATCGACAGTAATGCCCAGCAACTGGATGGTGGGGCTTATCAATCAAACAAGGCCCATAGATGAGAGTAGGTTCATTTATTCATGGATCCAGCAAGCACTTAACCACGCTCTAGGAGCTAATGTGGTGAACAAGAAAACCAACAGCCTTCTCTCATGGAACTTAGATGCTAATAGAGGCAGGCAAGTGAACAGATGCAGAAATCACACAACTCCTGAGAGTGGTAACTGTGATGAAGGGACGATGCTTGCGGAAATGTTTAAGGAAACTGAAGCTAGAGACAGAGAGATTATTAGCATCATATGGTGATTTTATCATGTAGCCTTGGAATTGGAAGATGGGAAATTCGATGCCAATTCTGCTTCTAATTGGTTGTGTCATTTGGCCTAAGTCTCAGTTTCCCCAATTATGACAGGAGGATAATACTAGGTAATAACAATTATTTAATAGGATCATTACAAGTTGCTAATAGGAAATAATATATTTCTATTTCTGTGCCCACGAGCATGTGCCCATGTATGCGGGTGTACATGTAAGGTAATGCATTGTCTGGTATACAGAAAGCGCTCGGTAATAACGATTATTATTATAATCATTCGGTAGTACGGAGGATGATAGTGTTTAAAAGTCTTTCCCGGGGCGCCTGGGTGGCACAGCGGTTAAGCGTCTGCCTTCGGCTCAGGGTGTGATCCCCGCGTTATGGGATCGAGCCCCACATCATGCTCTTCCGCTATGAGCCTGCTTCTTCCTCTCCCACTCCCCCTGCTTGTGTTCCCTCTCTCGCTGGCTGTCTCTATCTCTGTTGAATAAATAAAATTTTAAAAAAAAGCATTTTCAAAGTCTTTCCCAAAGCCATTAAGCACTTAGGCTTTTCATGCTTCATGCCTTCATTCAACAAGTTTTCATCATGTGCCCACTCTGTGGTTGATACTGTTCTAGGAGCCAGGGACCCCACGGTGAACAAGACAGACAAGGTTCCAGGCTTCGGAACCAAAGCTGTTACTGGCAGCTTCATCGTTCTCAGCAGCTGGGTCTTTTCACTTCACAGCCTGTCTGGGCGGCTCCTTGATGTAAAATCAGCAATATTCCCAGCATGACCTCAGAGCGGTCCATTTCAAGGATGATATATAATAGCTAAAAAGCTACCCCAGGGTCTGGGGGTACAGAGAAAACTAGCAGCTGTTTCACCCTCCCCAATCTACAATGATACTAAGTTTAAAGTTGTTTGAAAGAGAAATGGCTTGGCTCTATAGAAAGCAATTCCAGTCAATAATGGCAGCCAAGCTGGAATCTTGCTAAAACTGCATCCTGGGGCCAGTTGTGCTCTAAATAATGACACCTACATCTCCTACATGGGAGCAAGGGGAAGAAGAACGGAGAGTAAAGAACAGAATAATGGTGCAGACATTTTTGAACCAATGGGTTCCAGGAGATGGAAGGTTGCTAACTGCCATCCCAGGGCCCCTTGTGAGTGATTGCTGTGTCAAGATCTCTGAGTCAGCACTTCCCAACCTTGGTCATACATCAGAATCACTTGGACAAGTCTTAAAAGTAGCCAGGCCTGGGCCTTACACTTCCAGAGATTCTGGTTAAATTGGACTGGGTGGGGTCTGGGAATTGGCACTTTATCAAGTTCCCCAGGTGATTCCGAAGTTTGTAAAGTTTTGTGAACAACTGGTCAGAGTAAATACTGAGTATAATTTAAACTGAAATGTTTGCAACAAGGGCAAGATATAAGAAAGTCAAGTTAATCAGAAGAAAAATTATAAGTTATATTTTATCCAGTCCTCTGTAGGTCTTCTTCAGATTTGGTCTTGACCTAAAAGTACTGATGACTGAGCTAACAATCCAAATTCATTAACAAAAACTCATAGTAAACTAAGAACTATTTTTAAGAAGCTGCCTTATTTTTGGGCATGTGTTATAAATAAACTAACTAAAATTAAACCATAATAAATAAGTATAAATAGACATAAATACGAAATAGGAATCCATTTTTTAAACTTCCTGAAAATAACTTTATCCCTCAAAATTTAACTTTTTTTTTAAACTATTTATTTATTTATTTACCTGATGGAGAGAGAGACACCCAGCAAGAGAGGGAACACAAGCAGGGGGAGGGGGAGAGGAAGAAGCAGGCTCTCAGCAGAGGAGCCTGATGTGGGGCTCGATCCCAGAACGCTAGGATCACGCCCTGAGCCAAAGGCAGATGCTTAATGACAGAGCCACCCAGGCACCCCTCAAAATTTAACTTCTTTTCTTGATCTCTATCATCTCTCTACCACACTGTCTGGAAAATGGATACCAGGGTCTAATATAATATATAATAAGTGCTTTGTATTATAGTATGTTACCAAAAGCAGTCAATTAAAACACATAAATCTATCAACATATTATAATAATGATTGATTAAAATTGAGCAAAAAAATAAGGAAAATATATAATACTAAATTTACCAAAAATAAATCAGAAATAAATTTCAGAGGCATTATTTTTCTGACAAAATTGCATGAAAATATTTACAAGATATTGTTCATTTCTGATTCACTCAAAAAAAGGTCATTTCACAATTCCCAAGGATTCATTCTGAATTTGCATTATATTTCAGCAAGTAACTGCCCATTGTGGAATTTGAGACTAGGTGTAGGTAAAGATAGCATCATTAAACATAAGAGATGTCTAAATGGAGACTATTTTTTGAGATAATTATCAGTAAAGAGCTTAATGTTATAGCAATTTTTGCTCTCTATCCAACTTTATATATGGATAACAAGCACTCTGCGTATTACTCTGAAATTATGATCATAGAGAAAAATAAGGTGATTACTCACTAAAACCATAGATGACCAAATTAATATATTACTCAAAAGACCATATTAAAGGTGATCTTACACACAAAATAGCCACCAGCTCTAACAACAATTGATCTCAAGGTCCAATATTGTTTTGAAATCAATTATTGACCTTAAAATAAAAGAGAACATATATGAGATACAAACGATTTTGTCTTGGCTAGCAACAAAATATTCTACAGTCCCAATTGCTGCCAACCAGTATTAAATGGTAATTATGTGATATTATAATGCTTTACATAGTGTTGTGCAGTTTATATAAGAATAAAATATTATGACCCCACTTTACAGACAGTGGAAATCGAGGCTCAAAAGTGCTAAGTAACTCAGCTCAGGATGTTTAGTTAGGAAAAGGTAGAGATGAAATCCAAAGCCAGATTTTCTTGGCTCCAAATATAAAGATTTTAGTTTTCTAAACAGTGCCACAGCACCTGTTCAAGAATATCCCAAACTATTTTTCATGCAAAAAGGCCAGAGAAATATCTTTCCTTATTCAATGGGATAGAAACATTTCTCTGTAAATTATGGGACCAGAAAGACAACTTCGTTTTCCTTTTTTTTTTCCTAAGAGGGAAATTGGGCAAACTTGTCATAAAAATGACAGAATTTACTAAGAAACATGATTTTACAGCAATTTCCATCATGCTTCAGTCATAACTGTCCATGCAAATGTAAGGAGCAAACTCTTCAAAAACACTCAAAAAATGTCATCATCAAATCCATATTTTAGCTGCTTTCCTAAGTTTACTGAGCCAGAATCTTACAATTATTCAGGTCACCCCAAAATTCCCCAAAACACATAAATAATGACCTTTACACATCGTCAATAGTAGAAACTGTCATCTACTAATTTAAATTATCCTAGACCTGGAACAAAGTAGGTACTTGTGTATTTTTGTTAAGCTGTTATTCTCATTACACAGTTTGTGTCTGACATGTAAGTTCACATTTGTGTGAACATTTAACTAGTCTAACCCCTCCCTTACACTAGAAACTCGTAAGGGCAGAGCTGCACCTTTTTTCTGTTAATATTTACATCCCCAGAACAGGTTACCTGGCACACAGTTGGCCCTCAGTCCTGTTATTAAAGACTTCTGAATATATAGTTCTTAGAATAATGGAATAGCTTCAGACCTGTGGTAAACACCCTAAGACTTTGTCGTCATTGTTGGTGTTTGCTGAACAAATGAGTAAATCATTGGAACCTTACCACAATCTAATGTAGCAGATAAGGAAGCTTTTACAGTCTAGATTCCACTAGGATCTTTTTTAAAACTCAGAGAAATAATATAAGTTGACCAAAAATACTTGGCAAGGATGTATTCTGTAATGCCATCTCATAGGGATTAAATGAATCAGAGCAGGGTCTGATTAAAAAAGGGAGACATATCTAATCTTGGCAGTTCCTAAAATATGAATCAAATCAGAAACTTGAGACCATAAGGAGCACACAAACCAGCCTCCTGAGCTTATCTCAGTCCTGACTAGCATCCAATTCCTTTATTCAGCATGGCAGACTGTGTTTTTCAAAGATAGTGGCAACAATATCTTCCTTTCCAGCATGTTCTTCTTCAATGTGACATACTCACTCCTAAACCAGCAGGTGAAGTCTATAACCCCTTCACTTCAATCTGAGCTGGACTTAATGATTTTTTCTAATTAAAAGAATATGGCAGAAGTGAAGTTCTGGGACTTATAAGACCAGAGAAAAAGTCCTGGAGCTTCTACCTGGACTTTCTGGAACCATTCAGCTGAGCCCAGTCAACTCACAGAACCATCATAGATAATTAATAAATGGTTAATTATTTGTTACTAAGGTTGCTAATGATTTATTACACAGCAACAGATAATGAAAATTCAGGAAAAGCACATGGGACCCTTACTATATGCATGTACTGTGACATCTTATACTGTGTGCTAGAAAACTATTTTGGGCAAGGATGGAATTCAGAGCTACCACAAGTATGAACGGAAAGTGTCTGATGGTCCAGGTAACCATGATCCTCTTATTCTGGCCTCTTGCAACCCAGCAGATGTGTTGCTTACCTCCAGGTGACTCTTCTACAACTCATCCGGACCCTCTGCCTGGAAAGCTCGGCCCATCCAGTCCCTCTATTCAGCGGACGGCTACTCAGTCTCAGACTTACTAGTTCTCCTTTACTTACACACTCATAACATCCTGTCCTTCTCCACTGTAGTATTTATCACACTTCTGGTTAATGAATTATTTGTGTGATTTTTAGCTTACTATGTATCCCAATAAAATTCTGTGAGAAAGGAGGCCAGGGGCTTATTTATTACAGTATCTCTGAGATACTGTAATTTGGCACAGTATTCTGCACATAGTAAGATTTTTTTTCTTTTCCCAAATGAATGTATGAGATGTCACAGCTACAGATCGTCAGGAGAAAGATGCCTCCTCTCAAATTCAAGGCTTCCTTACTTTGTTTTTCCCAAAGATGACGAGTGTAATTTCCAAAGAGCTCTGAAAGTTCTAACAAGAGGACGGGCTGGCTCAGGTAGGTAAGTCTTTGTGCAGTGAAGTATGGTTTGGTGACAAGAGATCTGTAATACAATGGCCATCATCATCAACTTGCTCCTTGCGTGCTGCCTAGAGACCTCAGATATACAACTGAGTTACAACTTTAAGGGATAAGTGTGCAGTGTCTGGAATCAGATGAAGTCAGACAGATCCACAGACCCATTCTACTTCTACAAATTACTAGCTGTGTCATAGCAGGCAATTTATTTCTCTGAGCCTCATTTTCCAACACACAAAAAATGGAGATAATATATTTTCATGAAGTTATGAAAATTAAACAAAATAATGTATGGACAACTCTTGACATGTACCAGTAGGTTACTCAGTGAAGTCATTTCCCTCTCTTCTGGAAAGTATATTCACCATTCTACAGTGTTTCATAATGGATATCACACTGCAATCTACCATGAAAATCAAAGTGAAAAGGTACATCAGCTTCTCTTAAGATAAGAGTACCGCTTACTGAATTTTACCTATTTAACTGTAAGTCATCCATTAAAAACTTAAAGGAAACATCTGCACAGCCGTATGTTTAAAATGCAGGTAGGCAAGGTAACACCAGGCTAGCTGGAGGCTCCCTTCCGCACTATTCTCAAGACATATCAATTTTTGCCTATGCATTTTCAAGCTGAACTCAGGATTACGCTGTATGTTTGAAACTGCAATTTGGAGAAGGAGCTTAAATTCCAGAGAAGAAAGAAAAAATACTTCATACTTCACAGTGACTACAAACCTGAGGAAAAAAGAATGACAGCCTCATTGTCAATGTCTCAGAACCTGGAATTGACACATACTCCAAGAAGCTAAGTTATCCTCATCTTCCTTCTATTACTACCACTTGGCACAATCATATGAGAAAAATGCTAATGAGGCAGATACAGAAGGTGTCAGGAAGAAAGAGCATGTAACTTTGATTTGAGTATTACCCAAGCTCTACAAGCTCATCAGAATGTTTCTCTACACTCATAGCTCTTGTCACTCAATATCTATTATTTTTGACTATTTACCTAAGTCAACCTAAAGCTTTAAAATAGATTTGAAAAATTTTACAATATAACATTTACAATGGAATAAGAGCAGTTAAGATACAGATTTCTGAAAGAGAGATCAGAAACCATTTAAAGTAAGGGAAGAAAGATACTGGGAAAATGGTATGACAGTTCTGCAATTGAAGATCAAATGTAGCACTCAGCTAAATTTTGTGATGGATTTCGCAGTACTCTTTGCAAGCAAGTTCATTTGAGAGGCAGATTTTGTTGGCACTGAGTCCTAGGAAGAACGCGTTTTGTGGATCCTTATATGTAAAGGAGTTGTTGAAAATGAGATGAAAAATAACTTTTGAATATGGGATTGCAAAACTATCTTTTTTGTCCATTTCTTATAACAAGATTTGATGGAGACTAAAGATAAAACAGTTAAGTAATTCCATGAAGCTTCAATAATATGTTGCTTTCCTGAAGATAGAACCTGATGAAGAATTTTGGGAAAGCAATGAAATATTCTCTTTAGGTACTTTCGACCTGTGGTTCTAAGACACTAAGAATTTCTACTGAGTAAAATTGGGGGTAGGAGGAGAAAAGAACCCGAGTAAGAAGAGTTTGCCAAGTGTTACTTGTGACAGAAATAGGTATTTTTATGTCTCTCATCATGATCATTTAAAAAAGAAAAGCTATTTGAATAGCAAAAAAAAAAAAAAAGTAAGAATATTAAGGGTTACTCCTTTAGTAAATTTTATGAAATGCTTGGTAGATCACTACATAGTTCTAATATGTGTTTTCCTATTTGCCACAGCCAGTAAAAGTTTTGCTACAGAATAGCACCAGAACACAGGCATTTGGGGATCAGTGCCTCAGATAATTTTTCTAAAATCATAGTCAGCTTCATGGATAAGTGGCTTGTGCAGTCTCATAGTCTCAGAACTATTGCCTAAAATACCGTGGGTATCATGTATGTTTCAAAGTAACCTACCTAGCAATAAGTTTAGGATTTGGTTTCTAGTGAGTACCCAAAGTACAAACAAAAAACTGCCCATTGGAAAGAGAGGGAAAGCCTTCAGAAACAGGCAGGCATTTTACGTGAAAACTCTGACATCTGATTCCACCAAGATGTCACTTCAGCTCTCAAGAGGCTGTCAAGATGCCTCAAGAGAGAAGACCAAAGTTTTCCTAAAGGAATAAAAGTTTGAGTCGCTCAAAGGATGGACCCAGTAATAAGCGGCGCATACACAATTCTGTACCAGAGAACACAAAAATGTTGAGTTGGGCTGGGAAAATGGTAACATCCTTTATTATCACTCATCTAGCACACAAGACCACCTCTTGATAGACTTGCCAGAACGAATTAACCCCAAAAGCCATATTCAAGTTGTCTTCCCGGCTGCACCACAGAAGAAAATTATTCAATCTTGTCCATGTGGATTTGGACAATTTATGTGCCAGAAAAAAACAACCTACACTTGGCAGAGTTGAAGTAAAAAATGTTTTTCTTAACAATAATTAACCAAAGTGTGGCATGGACTTAGAAGAAAATCAATATGGATTTAAGGCCAGTGGGTTCTGATGCTTAAGAACTGTATGACCTCAACAAGGAGTCACACTTAATCTCCATAAACCTCAGTTTCCTCTTCCTATAAAATGGGTATAGGATGATTCTGGTGACTAAGTGGATAGTTTAATACCACGGCTAAGAGCAGGAACTCAAGAGTAATCCTGGTCCTGCCTCTTACTGGTGTATAAATTTTGTCGGGTCACTTTATCTGTGTCTTGGGGTGCCTATTCATTAGTTTTAAGTCCAAAAGACATGGCAGGTATAACTCATACTAACTCCCACTGCATTGGGAATATGTCCCCATATGGTCATTGTTCCAAGGCTACAGGGAACACCCTAGCTGGCACAGATCCTTCACTGTTAGCTCTTCTTCAGATATTGAATAACACACCTGTATCTGCTGCCCCCAGTTTTCTCATTCTGCAGCACCCAAAGAGGAGAATATCCCTTAGGATACTGACCTTGGACAAATTACTTAGCCCCACACACATCCATTCTCACGAAATAGTGTGTCCCTGACTTGGCCTGGGCTGAGTAAGGTGTCTAGCGTGTGACCTCCTTCACTTCACATAGATTAAAATGTATGGATTAATACTCCTGGGGGATTTAGATGTTACATTAAAATTATCCATTGCCGCCCCCATTACAGTATTAATTCCTTGAGGACGAGGGCAGTGGTCTGTTCATCAGCTTTGTTTCACCAGTGTTCATCCTACAGCACACCTACTTCTCATGGTCTACAGATTAAATGAAACAATGTCTAAAAACTGGTAGAGAACTCAGCCCAAAGTAGATTCTCAATAACTGTTAGTGCCCCTCAAATTATATTTTCCTTTTCCTTTCCACCAGGTAAGGCTTGGCGAAGCATTTAGCCATTTATTTTTGTGTTAAGTATTTTATTTGATTCTTGTCTTTGAACATCAAGTTATGTATGATACATATGTGAGCATTTCAGTACTGCAATGTTGTTCTGTTTTTCAAGTCAAGCCTAAAGGTCATCACTAGAACAATGGTTTCCAAATACTAGTTGCTTGATAAATCGTTGATGGAGGAATGAATGCATGGATGATCAAGGACTTTTCACTCTGCTCTAAAATCTCCTTTCCCAATCACTGTAGATGTAATTAAAAACTGAGAGCAAACCAGTATTTCTAAACTCATAAAGACCAAAGTACAATTACACAGATGTTTAACTCCAGGTCTTATTCATATCCCCACCCATGGAAGCAAGTGCCCTTTGTTTTGCAAGAACACCTGAGAGTAACCAACATAGAATTTTCTAGGGTTTATGCAAAATTAAGACTGAGCTTCCATGGTGCAAGAAGAGAGGAAATTTTTGGTTTGCAATATACTGCATGTAGAGAGTTAAAAGTCTCTGGCACTCTATCTATCTTCATTTAAAAACTCAGCTTAACAAACCTGTCCATTAGATATATTTCACCAACAGTAAGTTATTATGACTTTCTATGAAGTCCTGATAAATTAAAGGTATCATATATACATGAATAAGAATCTCAAAAGAGCTATGTACAAGTATGCTAATATTAATTTGCTTCTCTGTAAAATGAAAATGTAAAATGGAGAGTAGTTCCAAAAAATTTCACATAGCATCGATTATCATATGTAAGTACTATACAGATAAAGATTTTCTGAAACATATTTTTAACCTCAAATGTATTTTGTCACAAAGCTCCAATTTCATAAGGCCTAATTATCTTATAAAATACTATAAAATATAGTAACGAGTAGTTTTTTACAAACAAAAAATTCCTTTTAACAGACATCATCAGCTAGCCAGAAAATGGATGTATGCTGAGGACGGTTTCTCTCCTCTCCTCTCCTCCTCTCTCTCTCTTCTTTTCTTTCCTCCTCTTAGAATTTTGGATATTTTTAAATGAAATATTCAGTAATTCAAAATGAAAAACAGCGATTATTAAATTGCCTGGAAGAAACAGAAAACAATATTCAAGGTGATGTCTCCAACTTACAGGCCTTCCCCAGGCTATGCCTACAAGAGAGGGGAGAGAAACCAAAATGTGTTTTTCCATTTCTGCTTTTCCTACAGCCCCAAGAAGACCTCCTGGCAAAGCTGTCACATTTTATCTTATCTTACATTCCTGGATGCCCTTTGCTAACCTCTTATTTGGTTTTCAGCTGACAAGCTGAAGAGCACAACTGCGGTTTCTCATTTTGATTATGATCTTTTTAACTCCAGTCCTCACTAGAGATTCTATTGTCCGATAATCTCCCCGCTTGAACCCATTTGACTGACACAGAGTGCAAAGTAGCAAGCGGGACCACACATTCACCAACCACCTCCAGTCCCTTCCATCCTTTTCACTCAATGGTCAAGTCCTTCAATACCCAGGGATGCAGAGTCAAACTGTCATAGACCTGTATTTTAAGAACACTGAAAATGTGAGAGAGTGTGTACCTTTGCCCACAATCAAACTTCTAGCAAGTACTAGAAAGAGTATTTGATCTCAGGGTTCCCTGATTCCAACAGTCCCTATTCTTAACTATTTTTGCAATATTTCCTTCATCTTTAAATACAGGTGAAATAGTAATTACATTTATTATGAATACCTCTTGAAATCTTGACTTAACAATTAAACTAGTTTTTAGAATACAGTAAATATTTACTCAAGTAGAAGTCACCAGGCTATCTGTTAGAATTCCTGTTTGTATAAGAGATTAGTATCTTATTCCTCAAAGACACTGGTTGGTCTCTTTTAGATGTGATTCTTTGTATTTGCAAATGACATACCCCATAAAGGGCTAGTATCCAAAATGTATAAAGAAGTTACACAACCCAACACCAAAAAACAAAAACAAAAACAAACAAAAAACCAAGTAATCCGATTTAAAAATGGGCAGAAAACACAAATAGACATTTCTCCAAAGATGACATGCAGATGGCCAACAGACACATGGAAAGATGCTCAACATCACTCATCATCAGGGAAATGCAAATCAAAACCACAATGAGATATCACCTCACATCTGTCAGAATGGCAAAAGTCAAAAACATAAGAAACGACAAGCATTGGTGAGGATGTGGAGAAAAAAGGAACACTTGTGCACTGTAGGTAGGAATGTAAACTGGCACAACCATTGTGGAAAACAGTATGGAGTTTCCTCAAAAAAATAAAATAAAATAATAAAATAAAATAAATAAAATAAAATAAATAAAATAGAACTACCATATGATCTAGTAATTCTACTACTGCATATTTACCCAAAGACTACAAAAACACTAGAAAAAATATATGCATCCCTACCTTTATTGCAGCATTATTTACAATAACTAAAGTATGGAAGCAACCCAAGTGTCCATCGAAAGATGAATGGATAAAGAAGGTGGCATATATATGCAAGGGAATATGCCATTTGCAACAACATGGATGCAGCTAGAGTGTATTATACTAAGTGAAATAAGTTAGTTGGAGAAAGGTAAATACTACATGATTTCGCTCATATATGGAATTTAAGAAACAAAACAAATGAACAAAGAAAAAAAGAGATAAACTGAAAACTGACTCTTAACTATAGAGAAAAGCCAATGGTTACCAGAGGGAAGGTGAGTTGGGGGGGACTGGGAGTATGGGTGAAATAGGTGAAGGGAATTAAGAGTACTCTTTCACAATGAGCAGTGAGTAATGTACTGAATTGTGGAACCACTAAATTGTACACTTGAAACTAACATAACTCTGTATGTTAACTATACTGGAATTAAAAAATAAATATTTAGTTCTTTAAAAATCCATGTCTGAAGCAAATATTTCAGAATCAGACTTAAATGGAAGGTACAGTTCCAAGGGAAAGGAAAAAGTAGGGAAGGAGGGAAAGAAAACACAAGACGGGGGGAGAGTGCATTACAGAGCTTCACAAGAAAATACAGCCAGTGGCTCAAGCATGGTAGGAAGATGTCGTCAAATATGGATACCATGTGGAAACACAGCACCCTGGGTCAGTCAGTTAAGAAAGCATTTTGTCTACACAGTTCTTCCAGTTCTTCCTTTCCCTCATTGGTCAGAATCAGCCCCAAGTCCTAAAAACCCTCTAATATTTCCCATTTTCTTTATCCTGCCCTCTGCATAACTGCTGAAACAGAAGCCAGACCCTGTGAACTGTTTGGACAGGACCTCTTCTAAGCCCGGAATTTTTAAGAGGACCTCCTATGAGCCTTGTTAGTCTGGACCTAGAGGTTGGACCTGGGGGTCAGAGCTGCTGTGGCCAGGCATCACCCCAGCAGAGGATGTATTGGGAGATCAAGCAGTGACAATGTAGTGAAGTCTTCCATTAGGCAAGTTACCAAGGCCCGGCGAGGCACAGAGCTGGGTCCTACATAGCTGCTTAGGCGGAGATTCTTATGCTCACCTGAGTTCTACCCAAGTATTTAAATTAAAACCTCTAATTTGTAACTGTCAGCTTACTTTTTCCCCTAAACATCTCCATGTTTTCCAACATGACCATAAGACCAACTGGGACTCTTGGCTTCAAGTTTGCAAATTCTGGTTTAAACCACGTATGATCCTAAAAGGCACCATCCTACACATCTTCCACTGAACATCAGTAAGAAAGATTTGGTCTGAATTTTCTTCTTCTGAAGGTAGCAAAAAAGTCCTGGGACTTATCCTACATCACACATCCCTTTAACTTAGCAGCAGCATTTGGTCTTTACCTGGCTGCCAGATCTAATGCACTGACCTAATAGGAGGGCTATGGGCTAAAGTCTTACATTCCCTCTTCTACATTTCTCTGTTGGGCAAACCGTATTCCTATTTCTTTACAAAGTTCCAGTTGACTTCCAGGCTGCTGATTTTAACATTAGTCTTTACTTGAGTAGGCTCCCAGTAGGCTACTTGGCAAGATATGAAAAAATTCTTTATCCTACTTGAGGAAATATCTTTATTATCTAAAAATGAGAACAAGTGGAAAATACTGGGGAAAAAAATCTTTTTTTCCAAATCCTAAGTTATATTCTATTGGAAATGATGCCATTTGTTAAAAGAACATAGTGAAGCCCAAGAATCTCTTATATGATCCAGATACATCTACAAAACTGCCACAGGTGGGTGGTCCCCTACCTTGTGGCTGGAGCTACAATTTGCATATTTTGCCATTATTTGCCATCTACCTTCATAGACTCCTGGTGAACTCCAAGTTTGTTTGTTTGTTTGTTTAATTTGGTAAGAATTAAAGATTGTACTCTAAAAAAATTAAAATGTATACATTCAAGGTGTACATGATGTTTTGATATACATAGACATAGTGAAAGATTATTACAGTCAAGATGATTAATATATCCATCTGCTCCAACTCAATAGTTACCTTTTATGCATGTGGTGAGAGCACCTGAATCTATTCTCTGCTAATCTCCAGTATTCAATACAGTATTATTAACTATACTTATCACACTGTACATTATATCTCTAGATTTTTCATCCTACATAACTGCAATTTTGTACCCAATATCTCCCCATGGCAACCATCCTTCTACTCTCCGATTCTATAAATTCAACTTTTTTAGATTCCTCATAAGTGAGGACATGCAGTATTTTCCATTCTGTGTCTGGCTTATTTCACTCAGCATTATGTCCTCTAAATTTATCTAAGTTGTTGCAAATGGTGGGATCTCTTTTTTAAGGCTAAATAATATTCCCTAATATATTTATTCACATACATATCTGTATATATATATTTATCAACATATCTATAATATTCTATATTTATATATATCTAGATATGTATATTCTATATAGACATATATAAATGTCAGATACATAGACACAATAGCTGTATCACAATTTCTTTATCCATTCTTCCATCAGAACACACTTAGGTTGTTTTCATATATTGGCTATTGTGAATGATGGTACAATAAACATGGGAGTGCAGATATCTCCTCAAGGCACTTATTTCATTTCCTTTGGGTATATCACGAAAAAATGGCCCTCTCCCCCCTCCCTAGAATTTGTATCCATGCCCAATGAGCAGGCTCTTCCTTAAGTTTCTGATTATACTCTTTTTCTGAATTCTCTCTGGCTCCATAAAAGCTACCTGGCTGGCAGGTGTTCTATGTACATATATCGATAGACCAGTGGAGTTTCACCAGTGAGCAGAGCCGGGAGAATGTGGAAACATCCCACTGCAGGGAGTTGCATGGTTTTGAGTAGAACACACAGGAAATATGGATGCAAGTATATGAGCAGTTAGATGCATAAGAAACATTCCTTTAGATTCTATCCGAACTTTATATAACTTAGATTCAGTCTAAACCTTAATTCTCTTGAATACATTCTGTCTGCCAATCCATAACCTCATTGGACCTAAGTTCTTTTTGTTTCTTTTTTTCCTAGAGAAAAGTATTTATAAATTTTTATACTCTTTTAAAACTTTTTATAATGAATAGCTTTTTCAAGATGATAGATTAAAATATTTTCAAAGTTTGAAAATCTATATTTTGAGTACATTGATAACAGGTTAATTACAGTTCCATAAATAATATTAGCTGAAATATAATGAATGATTATAGAGTAAACACTCTTCTATGCACTTTATATAAAGTTAGTCTTTTAACCGTCACAATTACCCTAAGACACAGGTTTTGTTGGTGTCCGTGTTTCCCAGAGAGGCCACTGAAGCACAGTAAGGGAAAGTACCTTGTCCAGGGTTATATAGAAAGTACCAGTCCTCAGAGCTAACACACTGAACCTCTCCACTGAAATACCCTGAATGATGTCCTGTGAGAAAATCTTTGTATGTAACTTTCATACACAATAAATCCTTTATTGCTGTTTTTAATGTGTAAATGATGCATGTTCATTATAGAAAAATCAGAAATTACAGATGACATAAAGAATAATTACTCATATTCCCATCATGAGAATACCACTGATTCTATTTTTTTTGTATCCTTTATGGACATTTTTATTTGCATACATTTTTTATTATGTTATGTATATCCCCAAACCAGGCAAACACCCCATCAAAAAGGAGAATTACAGACCAATATCCCTGATGTATATGGATGCCAAAATTCTCTATAAGATACTAGCCAATAGGATCCAACAGTACATTAAAAGGATTATCCTTTATGACCAGGTGGGATTTATTCCTGGGATGCAAGGTTGGTTCAACTTTCGCAATCAATCATGTGATAGAACACATTAATAAAATAAGAGACAAGAACCATATGACCCTCTCAACTGATGCAGAAAAAAGCATTTGACAAAATACAGCATCCTTTCCTGATTAAAACTCTTCAGAATGTAGGGATAGAGGGAACATTCCTCAATTTCATAAAAACCATCTATGAAAAGCCCATGGTGAATATCATTCTCAAAAAAAAAAACAAAAAACAAAACTGAGAACTTTTCCCTTAAGATCAGGAACGTGAAAAGGATGCCTAATCTTGCCACTATTGGACCTAAGTTTTTAAATTTGTATTTACCATTCATATACTACCTAAATCAGTAACATTTGGTTGTATCTTTCAACTTTGCAGTGTCAAGAAACATAGTTGTATTTATGAACAAGGTGTTTGAAGAGTTGGGAAACACTGGAAAAACTTCTTTTTTAAATAGTTACTTACTTTTTAAAATATAATACACTCAATGCATTTTATTTCAACTCCTAGAAAACAGTTTGGGTAAGTGTCTCTAAATTTAAATCAGTGAGTACAATTGTTAATACACTACAGTGCATAAAAAATCTGGAAACACAGAGGAAAATGTGATTTTACTTTTTTCTGATGAACTGTTCAGCCCTTGAGTACAATCAATATGCTTTTCCCTTACTCAGTGAAAAGATTAGGCAAGTGATCACCCAGTTTTTTGTCTCAATTAGAAGGAAAATGATGCTATCCTTAAAATTCTTTTCAGCCCTTTATCTACATTTGGAGATGCAAAAACAGTATGTCTAAAGCACTGAAAAATGCACACAAATCCAACTGGCTTGAGTATACCACATTCAAGAACTCAGTACCACTAATATTTTTTTACTGAGTATGTGAGTAACCAAAAATAGTCAGGAAGAAATAGAAGACAATAAATAAAACAAATGGGCTATTTCTCAAATGCAAATATTTTGGCTTAAGTTGAAACATTATATTCTTCCTAGACATACAATATTTTAAAATAGTAAAACCAATGTTCTCTTAAAATATACCTCATGCTGAGGAGAAAATATGTAATCTATTGAAATATTGAGCAGAAAATCCTTTCTCATAGAATACAGCCACGTGTATGAGGAAGATTAATAAATATTACTTTGACAAGGTTACTGGAGAGAAACTTTTTCTATTGGTAAACTTTATTATCCAGAATAGGATACATTGATTACCAACTTCCATTAATCTTATTTATTAAGACTACTTTATATTCTACTAAGATTCCATTTTCTAAGTAAAAAAGAAAGCAAACAAATCCCCATTGCATTGACTTAGTATCTTTGACGGTAAAGAGTTCCTAGATGGGTTTTACATTTTATGGCTTAGATCACCATTTAAGTTTATGCACATTACCTGGCGACATCAAGCTTTGGGACCAAGGGAGAAAACAGAGTTTCTGCTATATCAGAGGTCAGTTATTCCAGCATATTAAATTGTTTACCTACTTTGTTATAATGTTCTTAGAAAGTATAAACTTCATCAGCATACATTTTCCTTCTTGAAAGGCCAGATAGTAGCTAAAAATAAAACATAGTTTTACCATCCCCCAGGGATGATCAGTCAAATATATAAATGGTGGGAGGAATGACTGACATATCCATGTTTTACTAGGCAATTCAACATTCCTCCATCTTCCAAAATATGCCGAGTCTATATGTCAAAAAGAAATTTGCAGTTAGAAAGAGTACGTAAACAAATGACCAAAGAAATAACCCAAAATCAAGTCATATTGTTGTATACCTTAAACTTATACAATGTTATGTATCAACTGTACCTCAATAAAGCTGAAAAGGAAAAAAAAAAAAAAAAGAACCTAAATTGAATGATGTACTACTCTAAAACTTAACAGCTACAGATGTCTCTAAGAAGTTCTGGATATAAGAGGCCAGGTCAACTCATGCTAAAAAATAAGAGCTGTAACGGGTTATCTACCTATTTGTCTCCCAGAACTTTTCCTGCAGTGGTCTGAGAGGTACTCCTTGCTAGAGGAGAATCTGATGCTTGTGCAGAGGGGAAGAAGTTAACCCATGTTTGTGGAAAACCTTCAGTACAGAGCTTCAGAACAATTTATTGAGATCCTGGATGGATTCTTCTATCAAAATGAAGCACACCAGTGTTTGTGGGGTAAAGGAAAGGCAAGCACAATACTATGAAGCTTTTGACAGCAGCCTTCCCTTCTGCCTACTCTGGAGCAGAAAGCACCAATTTCTGCCTGCTCTTGCAGGAACTGTCTGGATTCAGACTTCTCTGGCTGTAATTCTAATACATCAATATTTGCTATAAAAATATGAGCATCTGACCTGTTAAACTCCCCCTAATAAATCAACACTCAGGCAGACTGCCCATATGTCTAAATGTTGGTTTAGTTCAAATGTAGCTACTCATTCCCCTTTCCGAGCCAGGATTTATTCTACATACACACACCACATGCACAACCGTGCATGCGCACACACACACAAACGCACACACACGAAGAAGGGTCAGCAGGAGTAAGAGAGGGATGGTGTTAATGATGTTTAAACTATCATCCAAACCCACCTCCTTGTTCATGATTTGACCACCTTAAAACTAAATTCCTATCCATAGCCCACATTCCATAAACCAATCTGCTTGTGTTCTAGGAAAGGCCTTGCCGCACTGGCTCTCACTCCTTTGAAATCTCAGATTTTGGCATGACAGCACTGCCAAGGTGATGTGCTCTTCAAATCCATTCAACCCCAGAAGATTTCAGCGCTTGTGCGTGCGAGTGTGCATCCACGTGTTTATCATGATTTCCAAACTTAACTCCTTTGGTAGAATTACAGGAGAGGAAAAAAAGCAAATTGCAATAGAATGCATGTTTGTGCCTCCCCCCAATTCCTATGCTGAAACCTAATCTCCAGAGTCACATTAGGAGGTGACTTTTGGAGGTGATTAGGTCATGAGGGCAGAATCCCTGTGCATGGGATTAGCGCCCTTATAAAAGAGACTCCAGGGGCGCCTGGGTGGCTCAGTCAGCTAAGCATCCCACTCTTGATTTTGGCTCAGGTCATAATCTCTGGGTTGTGAGATCAAGCCCTGTGTCGGGTGTGGCGTCTGCATAAGATTCTCTCCCTCTCTTCCCCTCTCCTGCCTTCCCCTACTCCTCCCTCTCTAAAAAAAAATACTTTAAAAATTTTTATAAAAATTTTATAAAAAAAAAATTTTATAAAAAATTTTTAAAAATTTTTAAATAAAATAAAAGAGACTCCAGAGAATACTCTCATCACTTCCACCGTGCAAAGACACAATGAGAAGACAGCCAACTATGAACTAAGACGTGGGCCCTCAACAGGCATGGAATCTGCTGGCACCTTGATCTTGGACTTCCCAGCCTTCAGGACTATAAGTAATTAACTTTTTTTTTAAATAAGGCATCCAATCTATGGTATTCTGTTATAGCAGCCCAAATGGACTAAGATACAATTACTGCTCCAAATCCATTTCATATAATTATGACCGTAACTGCAGCCTCTATCCCCTGGAGGTTTGGAGACACATGCCACTTGAGGAGAGCCCATCATCGCCTCCTGACAGAGCTCTGTGTCAGCTTTGCCAGCTTGCCGTGCTTAGTTCCAATTTTTTGAATTTTTCCTTTTTTTTTTTTTTTAACCCATGTAATTTCCTCCTCTCTTCTGTACCACAATTATCTTTACTATACTCTAATCCTTCCAAACTGGCTTTGTATTAGATGTCACTTCTCATCTTTAGATCTGCTAATGGCTTTTCACTATCCTCCAACTCCTCAGCAACCTGTCCATACAACCCGGCCCTTTCTCTACCCAATCTGCACATTCATGTTACCCAATCTTTGGGTTTTGCTTCTCATTTTTCCTTGCTTGTGAGATTATCTATTTCTATTCTCCCTAAAACCTTTGCTCTTGTCTTGTATTTTCTAGGAAAAAAAAAATGTTACCTCTAATCTCATTTTCAGCTCTTCACATATCTCTTATTTTCTTTCATGATTAATTTATGTTAATACCAGGATTTATTACAGTTGTCTCTAGCCAAGTCACTAGGGAGCTTGTGTAATATAAAGGTAATCAATTAATAATTACAGATTGCTAAAAATGTTTTCCAGTCTCTGCAATTCAAATGCACATACAAATGGGGAATTATTTAGAAAAGGAAAAGGGAAGAGGAAAAAGACTTTATCACCTGACACCTCTTGCGTGCAAATAATGAAATATGGACTTCTCATCACCCCAAATTCCATCAAAGTGGGACTATACTGTAATTCTGATTTCTTTAAATCAACAAAATACCCCTTTGAAAATAAAATAATAGGGGCGCCTGGGTGGCTCAGTTGCTTAAGCGGATGCCTTCGGCTCAGGATCCCTGGAGTCCTGGGATCAAGTCCCACATTGGGCTCCCTGCTTCTCCTTCTGACCCTCCCTCCTCTCAGGCTCTCTCTCTCTCACTCTCTCTCAAATAAAATCCTTAAAAAAATTAACAAAAATAAAATAGATTTTAGAACATAGATCACAGAACTAGAGAATTAATATTTCTCTCCCACAGGAAAGTTAGACTGAAAGCATACAGCATACGCTAAGCCAGAAATGAAGCATCCTGGATGAACTGAAGTTATTTTCATCACACTCTGAAGAGGTAGCCTTGCCAGAAATATGCCATTAAAGAACAAAACTGTGGAGCCCTCAGACAAGTTATGTTAATTAACGTGTCATTTACAAGTTATGTAAATACCTCATTAAAAACAGTAAAGGATTAAACAATTCCTTGTCAAATTTTAATAATGAATACAATATTGTAGAATCTCACTTAATTCATTCTGTGCATCAGATCCACAGATTTCTAATTAGGTATTTACTATAATGTGTATGTGAGTCATCATGGTAGGCTTTCTAGCCAGTATTAACTATAGTCCTGATTTCCATTTCACCAACTTCATTTTAATTTAATATTTGGTCTCTTTACCTAAAGAAAATAAACACTGGCAAAAGTTCTTAACCTATTTTTAGTGGGATGGTGGGAGTGTCATGATCCATTTGAGAACTGGATAAAAGGAACAGACCCTCCTCCCAGAAAGGCATATGAGAACCTGGGCGTGTGTATATCACCATACGTCCACACAAAGAATTTCAGCTGTAATTTCAGGAATTCCTCAGAGCTCATAATTATTCATGGACAGGGTAAGATCCCAAGGACACGGTGTGACCTCAGTGACACTGGGACTACTCTGTTAAAATTTCTAAACAGCCTTCCACACTACACATGAAGAAATCCTTCTAAGATTTTAAATGGCAACATACGAATGTGAGAAATACCCAGAAACCATATACACTTCCATTTTTAGAAGATAGGAAAGAATACTTTTTATTTAAAACAATAACAACACATATCTTCACTGTCCAATAAAATCACTACTAGCCATGTGGAGATACTGTGCACTAGAAATTCGACTAACCTAAATGGAGATGTACATTGTTAATTGACCAGATTTTTAAAACTTAGTACCAAAAAATATATAAAGTAGTTCACTAATTTTTATTTGATTACCTGATGAAATGATATTTTGGAAATACTGGGTAAACTATATGACTGTTTCCTCTGTTTCTTTTTGCTTTTAAGATGTAGCTACTAGGGGCGCCTGGGTGGCGCAGTCGTTAGGCATCTGCCTTCGGCTCAGGGCGTGATCCCGGCGTTATGGGATAGAGCCCCACATCAGGCTCCTCGGCTAGGAGCCTGCTTCTTCCTCTTCCACTCCCCCTGCTTGTGTTCCCTCTCTCGCTGGCTGTCTCTGTCAAATAAACAAATAAAATCTTTAAAAAAAAAAAAAAAAAAAGATGTAGCTACTAGAAAAAAAAATTTTTTTAGGATTTTGTTTGACAGAGAGAGAGCGCGAGAGAGAATGAGCTAGCATGAGCGGTGGTGGGGGAGAAGCAGAGGCAGAGGGAGAAGCAGACACCCTGCTGAGCAGGGAGCCCAACGTAGGGCTCCATCCCAGGACCCCAGGATCATGACCTGAGGCGAAGGCAGAAGCTCAACCAACTGAGCCACCCAGGTGCCCCACTACTAGAAAATTCTAAACTAGATATGAAGCTTGTATTCTATTTCTCCTGGACGTGCTGGTCTCTATCATGTAAATCAATAGTTATTCATTATATACCTAAACCTGCAGGAGGACTGGACTGTCATCATCTTTCACCTACAGGCAACACATACCTGACTTGTGCATTTCCAATATATGGATGTGAAAAACTACTATTATGCACTGCCTGGTCTCCTTCCTCCTCCATCACTACCACTAATGCTGTCCCTGTGCTTTTCTGATCTAGGTCACCTCTTCTTCCATCACTGCCACTACTGTCTAGCTCTCAAAGACTGGAAGATTCTTACCCCCTGGACTCCCTCAATCCTGGGCCCTGTGGCCTTTTAAGACATTGTTGGACATAGTGTCCATTCTCTCATCTCCTGTCTTATTTTCTCTCAGCATGACAACATTTGTATTACTGAGTGCTGGCCTCAGAAAAACCGGTAATTCTTGGGAGTTTCTATGTTCCCTGCCCTGAAGAGGTCTACCACCATGTGTAAGGTAAGACATTCAATTATAAAACACTAAGGCCAAATTTCAAGGAAGAATGCAATCGAATGGTGACATTTGTGGGATGGACCATAACTATAGGTCAGAATGATTTCCTTTAAAAAAAACAGTATAAATTATTGCCTATTAAGTTTCCCATCTTAAATGTAAGTGCTAGAACCGGAGTCAACACGGTTATCTCTGTATTGTTCCAAAGCATTTGACTAAAATGTGTATGTGTGGAAGGAGGGGTGGGGAACACCACAGGAAAGTACTGATTTACAGAAAAACAAAAGAAAAATATTTGACTGACTTTAATATTTTGACGACTAGAAGCAAGGACTTGAATATCATCTCAGCTATCATATAATCACATACAAACTCAAGATTTTATTTGCTTGCAAGCAAATTCAGTGTTTACGTATGAAGAATTCAGGTCCCTGAGAACTTAAAAGAATTCTGAGAAAACTTCAAAACAATTTTTTTATTTGACGATTAAAAGGATGCAAGCCAGAGTTCCAACTGCTATGGAGCTAAGTAGATTAAATATTATTTTCCCAGTATTTTGTTAGGTGTAACCTTAAGTTGGTCAACTTATGTCAGTTCACAAACTTTTGTCAGTTACGTGTATTGATCACCCACTCTGTGATTTTTTTTTTTAAGGTAATGATTTTCCAACCACCTTGTTTAAAATTCGAAGGATAGCATTTAATAAGGAAGTATGTCTGCCTGTCATTACCAATTTTTAATCTGGGTCAAACAAATGTGTTCCATGTAACGGGGCAAAGTTCACAATCTCTCCAAGCCTTCAATCTCCATTCTTTCTGAAAAATCCATATGTCATATAGCATTCTGAATGCAATTCACTTTCCAGCTTAACCCTGGCCTTTGCCCATAATTATAAAAGGCCTGCATAATAGCAGTAATTCGGTTTATTCCTGTTCGTGTGGCAGGGCAATCGATACTGCTGCAGTATTTCACACATCATCTCCTATTTTCACGATATTCATTTGGAAGTAACTCCAAGAGTCTGCATAGGATCTGTCTCTGTGTTCGGGAATGAAACAGCAGTTGTCAAGAGACTCATACTCATACTAAAGGAACTGAAATAAAAGCAACAACAAAAAACTCTTGACATTGCAAGATAAATAAAAACATGACAGAAAAAATAAAAGTACATAATAAATTACTTCATTTTTGAAGCCTATAAATGTGAAATCTGTACAGCAACAGTATCCTATATGTACGTATTAGAAATTTGTTGAAAAAGAAAATGTGAGAGTACCATATTACTTGTTACTCTACACATGAATTCTGTATTTTTCTATATTCTATGTTTGTTTCTATATTTTACCTCCTGCATTTTTCATATATCATAATGTGCCTAAAAGCATGTGTACTGTGTTGTACACAAATTAAATCTAGAATGGACATACTAAAAAAGCATTTCAAGTAGCCACACTCTGTAAACATGATTTTATCTATGTTATACCTACATGACACACAGGTATTCAGTAATTTTTTGCTGAGTCACTGAAGGAATGAATGAGTTATAAATGCCAAAGTACAGAATCCTGGATTTTTCTTCAAAAAGTGTTTATTGAAAACTATGAATTAATTGTGTTATAGATTCTCGCTGGTTCCTTTCCGCCTAGACAATGAGATGGAAAAATTTCCCAAAATATACTCTTAATTGAAGATCGATGGGTGAGAAAAGGGGGGTAGAAGCTGAGAGGGTGGAAAATTCATCAAGTCAATTTGGTAATATCTGTTTCTTGTAGCAATGATTGGCTCACCGGCAAATCAGCTTTGGGTTTGTTGTTTCATATTTTTAATTTAATGATTTGGAAGGAAAACAAATCTGGCAAATAATACCTTCTAGATATACTACAAACACCACTGAGGTCACAGAAATAGAAAAATATAGTCTAGTATCAATAAAAAACAGATTCTCCCTCCAGTGAATTGTGGTTGAGGGGAATCCAAGACAAAGTGATTGAGATGGCACAAATACACACGCGTGTGCACACATGTACAGACACGCATGATAGGGAGAGCAAAATTATAAATATGTACATATTCATGTAATAAATCTTTTTTCTAACAGACTTACTAAGGTATTCTCCTCAATTTCATTTAGTCTATTCTGGTATTACAAAATTAAAACTACGTCTACTAATATCTAGTTGATAAAAGAGGAACAATAATTTTGAAGACTGTATGTATCCATAGTTGACCCAGTTGAATTTCTTTCCCAAATGTAGCCAAAGAAATGTGTGACAACTCTTTGCAAGCTTTTCTTTTTCTTCAGATATCCATAGCAAAATGAAACCGTTATTTCCCAGAGCTTTTTGGGTTCTCTGTGCTAGTAGAAAAAATGGACAATTACTGTTTAATGCAGTGGCCTCAAATGATTTCCTTAGTGCTTATTCATTCAAGGAAAATGTGTTCTTGTGACCCTTGCCTTTAGAAATTAAAATGAATAATTGGAGAAATTATTATATAACTGAAAGCCACAGAATGTGTATTGGCAGTTTAACCACTGATAATTTCACCTGTCATTTACACCTCACAAACTCTCCGACGAACATTACGATAAAGTGAATTAAGTAACAATGATACAGGGTTTCTTAAGATGCTTAATAATGACACTAAGAACTTTCCAGTACAGAAGACAGAATTCACAAGGTAATAATTTGAGTACGATGAACTAATGGCTGAATTTCTGGGTTTGCCCTTGTTATAGTGTAAGTTTTACACAGGGAAATGGGCCTAAATTTCTTCATTTTTATTTAGTTTTCACTGAGAGGAGAACCACATGAAAAGTTTTACCAGGATGGCTTTAGGCTTTCACTGAACATTAATCAAGAATGTGGATCTGTGGGACTCTGCTTCGCTACTCTTTTTGTCGTGGGACAAATAAAACCGCTAGCAACCGTGTATCATGCTTACCTCTTCATTTATGATGACTCTTCACATTTTTCTTGCTCTGTTATTACACACTAAAATATTACTACCCTTTTCTGAAGAAAGCCAAGATTGAGCAGTGGCTCTCCAAGACCAATGCTTACAGTCCTATAGATTAACAAATTAATATTCATCATCAAGTGTGAAGAAAGCAGGAAGGATCGGGACCATTCTCGGCCACGGATGTGTGGCAGAACAGAAGAAGGTGTGGTCCACAAAATAGACTGTGCGCCACGTCAGCCTGGGGCTGGCCTCAGTGGATTTCCCATGTGTGGCTCTAATGCCCCTTCACCAAGCGCTACAGTCAACAGCAGAGCTGTAGCCTGAAGAACTCGTCAGAATCTTGCCAAGAATCTCACTATGAAGGATGTTTCTTTCTGGCTTAATAAAGACAAGCAACAAATTATTAGGATCACATAATGTATTAGGGACATCATATGCACTGAATCAGTAGATCCTAGATACAATTCTATAAAGTAGATACTATTTTTATCCTTATTTTTAAAATTTTTTATTATGTTAGTCACCATAGAGTACATCATTAGTTTTTGATGTAGTGTTCCATGATTCATTATTTGCATATAACACCCAGTGCTCCATGCAATATGTGCCCTCCTTAATACCCATCACCGGCCTATCCCAATCCCCCACCCTTCTCCCCTCTGAAACCCTCAGTTTGTTTCCCAAAGTCCGTGGTCTCTCGTGGTTCATTCCCCCTTCTGTTTACGCCCCCTTCATTCTTCCCTTCCTTCCCCTACCGGTCTCCCTGCTATTCCTTATGTTCCATAAATGAGTGAAACCATATGATAATTGTCTTTCTCTGCTTGACTTATTTCATTTAACATAATCTCCTCCAGTCCCGTCCATGTTGCTGCAAATGTTGGGTAATCATATTTTCTGATGGCTGAGTAATATTCCATTGTATATATGGACCACATCTTCTTTATCCATTCGTCTGATGAAGGGCCTCTCGGCTCCTTCCACAATTTAGCTATTGTGGACAATGCTGCTGTGAACATTGGGGTACATTTGGCCCTTCTCTTCACTACGTCTGTATCTTTGGGGTAAATACCCAATAGTACAATTGCTGGGTCATAGAGTAGCTCAATTTTTAACTTTTTGAGGGACCTCCACACTGTTTTCCAAAGTGGCTGTACCAACTTGCATTTCCACTAATAGGGTAAGAGGGTTCCCCTTTCTCCACATCCTCTCCAACATGTATTATTTTTTTTTAAGATTGTATTTATTTATTTGTCAGAGAGAGAGAGCACAAGCAGGGGGAGTGGCAGGCAGAGGGAAAAGAAGCCTCCCGCTGAGCAGGGAGCCAATTGCAGGGCTCAATCCCAGGACCTGGGGATCATGACCTGAGCGAAAGGCAGCCGCTCAACCGACTGAGCCACCCAGGCCTCCCTATTTTAATCCTTAGTTTAGATTGGAAAACAGCCTTAGATAGGTTAAGTTACCTGATTAAAACCACACACACTTGAAGTGGCATGAGCAACCAAAACAATCTCTCCTATTCTTCAGATACATAAAAAACCATCAGGTGTTAAAATTATACCACTAAAATAATAGCTGAGAAGATTTAGGAAGGTAGCTTCAGGAGTGAGAATCCCGTATATGACCAAATTATTTTTTTCACATTTTTCCAACATTCCCAGATTAACAAGCAGTCATTGAGGTAGCTTTGGTCCTTGCTCAAAGCAAGAGCACTCTTCTCATTCAATAAAGCGAATAAAACGCATTACCTGGCATTATAACACCACTCTTAAGGAATTGGTAGATTGTGTCAAATTCAAATTTCTCAGGAATGAAAAGAAATCCAGACGTAGTACAGTATTTTAGCTGGAATGAATGACAGTGGGAACTGTGTCTAGACAGAACAACACTTGCTATAAGGCCACTTTTGGGAAAGGAGGTACAGGAATTTTGTTATAATTATTATTACTATTATAATAATACAGCAATAACAGCAGCAACAACTACACATGTTCACATTTATAGGGTCCTCACAATGAGCCAAGCGTTGCTCTGACAGATTTACATGAATTGATTCATTTAATTCTCCCAAAAAACCTGTAGGTAAGTTATCAGTATTAGCCCCATTTCCTAAGTGAGACATGAAGTCTCAGAGCCAGTAAGTAGTTGGAGCAGGGATTAATTCTCAGGCAACCTGAATTCTCAGCATGTGCTCCAACTACAAAGACCATGCCCCAAAGAGCAGCCCCTTCGTCATGGGTGGTATTTCCAGGACAGAACACAGAGGTCTAATCCTTACACGTCACCTATCATAAGCTGTTTGAAGAAACCAAATGAACCTCTTAAACGTCCAGGGAATGAGTCAATTTCTATGTTATCGAAGGTTTCTAATGATAATCATTTCAACTATTACCTGTGCAAACCCAGATAGAAGTACAGCGTCTGAAAGTGTGCCTATCAAGCAGAAGGGGCAAACTTCAAAAGAAGAGAACCTAAGATGGAGGAAAACAAAAGAGAGCTTAGGAATAAGACTACTGTTTCCGCCTTGCATTTTAGGAAACCCTTCCCTCCAACTCTAAAATCACTTTTTATGGATGGTATCATCTGTTCTTTCAAATTTTGAAGGCCAGGAATAAAGGAATAAATAGAAAGGCATCCATACTCAAGTACAGACTTAGCCTTAATGAGATAGCAGTTTTACAAATGTTGAAATCAAATCCAAATTCATTTTAAAGAAAAGTGCATGGGAAGTATGATGTGAATGTTTTGAGCTGTGTCCCTAACCTCATCTTTGAAGTTTTAAGAAAACTAAAACAAGAGTGAATCTAGATGCAGCTAACTCCAGGAAAAAAAAAAAATAGAAGAAAACTAATAAAATTACTAAGACAGAATTTACAACGCTTATCACTCAAAGCCACCATCTGAAAAGCATAATGAAGCATTCACATTCCTCTCAGAAGGCTTTAATCGCTTTAACTTCATTATGTTTAACATTTTTCTAACTCAAATCACAGCTATGAATCTTGCCACTGATCCTGGCTCAATATTCTCCCAGTAGTTCACTGCTAGTCAGGTTTGCACCTGCTTTCTGATTGCCTGCACCCATTTCCAAGTTGAAATCAATGAAACCCATTAGCATGTTCTCTACTCGGCACTTCAATTTTGGATAGAGATGTATTATTAATGTAATCATCCCGGCAAGCCTGGTTTAGCACAGAAGTAAAATTGAAGGGTTCACGATAGAGAACGTTAATAAGAATACTTATTAAGTTGTATTGAAATCTCAATAATTGAATGCATATTTGATACAAATTTTAAATTGAAATGGATCACACCAAAGTCGAGGGCTATCATTGGAGAACAGAGATCCTTTATACCTTCAAAAGACAAAGCATGATTACAACCATGTACCACTGCATTCATGATATATAACAATGATCATTTATTTCCACATCTAAAGATAACTGCTCCTTCTTTTATGTTTTTACTAGGCTGAGCATGTTCTATGAATAAAGCAACCCTTCTTCTCCGAGTCAGGTAAAGACAGTGTAGAATTGCTGTATTTCTACCTCAAAGAAGTTTGAATCACTAGATGCCAGGTACCAATTTTACTTGGTAAAATGTAGAGATCCTAAAGAGAAAAAATCAGGGAAAGTATTGATGAACTCACCCATTGCCAAAAAAAAGAGGAGAATGTTAATGTAACAACAGTTAGAAGATACTTGGTTAGTTTGTATTCAGTTTTTCTCACCAAGAACCTTCTACTATTTGAAGATTAATGTTCACTGTCCTTAGCGTTTGCCTTAATATTAATATGACATTATCATAATTAAAATAAATTTATTAATTTCCAACATGCACCATCTTGTTTAAGCAATTCACTTTCTTTATTCGAGGCACTTACAATCTAAAATAGCCACCAAAGTAGACATCACAGAAGAGCAGCAACAGAAAGGTATTAAAACAATGGTAGTGATAAACAGAAGCAGCTGCCTCCGTACAGTGAGCATGCCAGAGTGAAGAGCACGGTCTTGGGGAAAACATTTTAAGTTATGTTATAAGGGGGGGGGGGAAACGCAATCAGAGTCACTTTACTGAAATTTGAGAAACCTGTATATCTTCTGATTGCATTGGCGACTTGAGGCTAGAGATTAATGGTTTGATACAGCAATCCACTCCACATATATAAAGCACCTGCTTTATATTAGAATAGTGTACTTCTCCACTCATAAAGTATGGCAACTCCTCCTGATAAGCCTCATGTATTTGGTTTTTTCAATCATCTGCCTATATATCCTCTCCTATACAAACCATCAGTCACCAGAGAATATATTTGAGAGGTACCAAGTGGGAAAACTACTTGGAAGATTGTTACAATAGTGAGGTTAAAAAAACAGGAGTGCTCAAACCAGGTTAGATGCAGTGAGGATTAAAAGGATACATGTGAAATGGAATTATGAGATTGAACTGACTAAGATTTGTGATTGATTGTTATGGGCATGAGCAAGAAGGTGGAATCAAGTATGATATCAGGTCTCTAGTTTGGATGAATTCCTAGGCAGTGCATTCCTCCAACAGACATAAAGAAAACAGGAGCATTTAACTAAGAAGATGATGGGTTCAGGCCGAGGCCTCATAAGATGCCCACAAGGATTTCCAGCAGCATTTTCATGCTTGAAATTCCAGTGAGGGGTCTGGACTGGAGACAGAGACTGGCAGCCATCAGCATCTTCTTGTGCACCTCAAATAGAAATATGATGCATTTCACATACAAAATTTAGAATTTTCTACTAGCTACATTTTTTAAAGTTATGACATATTGATAACAAATAAAGTTATATTTTATTTTACCAACCTTTCCAAAATATTTTTTCAGCATATGGCACTAGTTATATTTCAACTGCTAAGTAGCCATATGTGACTAGTGGCTACTGTATTGGGCACTGTAGAACGGGGGTGGTTGAAGACTTGAAAATGTGTGTGTTACATGGTGAGTATAAACTGAGTAAGAGGGAGGACTAGAACTGGAACCCTGGATAATGCTAATAGAGATAAGAACACAGCTACAACTCAGAAAAGGAGGAACTTTCAAAAAACTACAGTAACAGTGAAAAATACAAACCAAAGTGAAAAGCTTTTCATGGAAAAGAGATTAAGAGTGTAATGTACAAGGAAGTCCAGTTAGGCAAAACGTTAAATGCTGTAGTTACTGAACATTTTAGCAAAATTTCAGTAGTACTTGGCAACAGAACTTGGGGCATATTCAGATTTTGTGGGACATAAACATTAACCAATTTTAGAGTCATCTTTAAAAGAAAAATATGAATACAAAATCTGCCTTCAAATGGATGCACAGTTTCAGTGGAAGGTAAGAACCTGGAAACTTTTTCAGATATATTTTAAGAAATGGAAGAAAAGAAACTGCATGGCAACCAGAGGTGTATTCCGGTTAAGTTGAAGGTTCAGATAGAGGGCCAAGCGGCATACAATGTAACATGAGCTAAAAGAGATGAGGGGGTGGGGATCCCAGAGAGGGAAGAATGAAGCTAAAAATGTAACTTCATGTCACTGAAAGGCAGTCCAAGCTTGTACATCTGCAGAACGTACTCCCTATTGGATATTCAAAACATAAAAGAACTCTAAGTGCTAGCTCCTCTTTCCAAGTAATTTAGATTATGCAAAAAGTATCTTCAAGTGTAAATGTCTTTAATGTCTAATTCTTTACTGTCTCATTTCAAGACTCACTAAAGAAAGTGCAGATATCTAAGATTCTGTCAGCCTTTACTCCGTGCTCCTCATCACATCTAGCCCATGTAACTTTTGCATTTGCTTAGTTTTCAGAGTTCATAAAAATAAAATGAGATAAAAGAAAATCTTCATTGCTCCTCCAACAGTAAATATAGGCTTACATCATGTAACTCCTTTGCAATATTTATTCTCAGAATAAAGCCATAGATCGTAATTGTGTATCATTTAGAAATCCAGCCAAGTTTAACCATCTACAAATTTCTGAGTAAAGCTTTGGGGGACTCACATGAGAAAATGAATGAAAGATTTAAAATGAAGATTCTTTACAGTTTCAAAAATAAAGCTTTCTTTAGACTAGGTCCTTGCCATATGGGACCACCTGGCTGCTTACAGCAAGATCTTATCACCATGACTACTGAGCTCAAACTTTCCATAACGTCTTTGGGATTCTTATGACATCCCCCAAAATAAACTGTTAAAGCTACACTTCCCAATAAACTATCCCTATACAAAAATAGAAAAAGCAATTAACAGATTGTCCTTCCATGAACTAGAGGAATAACCAACACAGAGCACAAACACACACTTCAGAACACAAGCTCCTTTGCTTGAATCAGAATGGCCAAGGGCTGCTGGGAAGTTTTGACAGTATTCAAACACAAATCAGAAGGTTAAAAAAAAAAACCCAATACTGCAAAAGCACTTCAGAATATATGTAACAATTATATGTAAATCAACCTATTTAGGCTTCAATCACTAGGAAGTAGGAACCATTTTCTTTCTTTCTTTCTTTTTTTATAGATGAGGAAAAAGTGGTTCAGAGAAGCAAATAACTTGTCCCAGTTTTAGAATGAGGAGAACAACAGAAGAAAAAACCTACTGGCTCACTCACTCATTCATTCATACATTTGCAGGTACGATACACAATGCCAAAAAAGAGGGTAGATTTGTTTTTACAGGAAGGCTATAGCAATGCATATGACCTTACAGCCACTGACACACAGAGTGATACTTATTAATAGCAAGAGTGATCTTCATCTCCAAAAGTGACCAACTTCCTTATTTTAAATAAAAAGTGAAATGATAGCAGCACATTTATTTTTATCTTATTCTCCTTCATGTGCATTTTTCAGGTTGCAAATTTTCTCACTCTCCCTTTTAATACATTCAGGCATTTGGTCTTCAGAATGTTACAGCTCATTAACACAGAATTTCAGAAATCCTAAGAGAATAATTAATGGGATAGGATCCTTAGCTATCTCATATACATTTTTAATTTGACATTCAGTGAACAGTAAAATTATTATAGCCCCACCAGTTGTGACATGTAATACCTATGTAAGCCTAACCAAGAAAAACATATCAAAGTCAATGCATTGGGTAAATTATAGTATTCACTCATCAGAGAAGGTCCCAGATCAAAGCAAAATTAATTCCATTATCATGGGCTCTTCAAAGTGAAATTGGAAATAAGGCTTAAATAACAGTGGAAGCAAGACAAGAGAACAGTCACAAGTAAACAATATGAACGAGACTAATTCTTAACCAAATGCCAAACACATCTGAGAATATTTGGAATGATGGTAATAAAAAAGGGGGGAGGAGACATTTTTCTGATCAACTGTACATGAATACAATAAAAAGCCCTCTCTCTAGGTCTGTCTCATACTAGTCTATAGCCAGCCGGTGTTTATTCTAATAGCCAAATACCTCACGCCTTGCCTTTTTAATCCTCCAAATGAAGAAATTGCTCCTCCAAGGAATGCTATTCCCGAGAAGACCAGAAGGGGTGCCGTGGGGCTCTCCCCCACATCTCGCCACCCAGCCGCTCTGTGATACAGGTCATTGAGTTCTGTGATTCAGTATTACTGCAGAACGTTAACCATTTTGAATTCTTTAGTTGTCTGTTCATTCATGGAAAGGAGAATCGACCAAAGGTATATGGGAGCCACAAAGGCCTTCCTGGTAAAAGAAACATGCTCTTCTTGATTTATTTGCATGTTAATGCTACCCAATATAACTTTCCTCATGATAAGAACAGGGCTCTTATGTCAACAGTATTTTTTCAAGAGTATCTGATCCCTGCTCTTAACAATTTGGGATAAACATCTACTACAATCTCCATTCTGGATATCACCTAGACCTAGCCTCTGTCTTCAAAACAGCTATTTTGTTATATAAAGTAAATGCACCTAAGTCATACTGTTTCCTGGGATTCATTTTCCAAAAGATACTCAATTTCCTGTTTCAAAAATAATTTGTTGAAATACTAAATTATAGGTCTTCCCTTGTAATTCCTTATTTTGGAGATTTGGACTTGTCCATTGTAAGTAATTTTAAGAAGACCTGAGGTGGGGAAGGAAGACTTCCTGAGCTCAGGATGGGAACAGAAGTCTGGGGACTGGCACCTTGTTCTCCATTAGGGAGGTGTCAGGGCCAAGTAGGGGAACTGCTGTGTGGGACACAAAAGGAGAGGAAGTCCTAGCTACCATGGCTCCTGGATTCTCAACTTTGCTTACGATCCCTGGGCCCAAACTGCAGTATGGAATTGATGGAGAGAGGACCGCAAGGAAACATCTGGTCTAAAAACATGGGTATCCCTCGAATCACTACCACTGTACTAATCGCCAATGACAAGAGGGCCCACGTCATTGTCTTGCTGGAGTGCATGACCTTGGGAGCTCTGCACAACTGTGGAAGCAGGAAAGCACATGAAATCTTTAAATGAGCTTCAATTTCCCACCCTGCCACTGCATTCCACAAATTGGAATTCTGCTAATTACAGAATATGAAGAAATGCTCTCTCTGCACTACCCTTAAGTTTATGGAGGGTGACCCAGAATAGCTATCTACTTTGATATTTTTCTGAGAGTCTATCAAATACTTGCCATGTTAAGCCCTCTTACCATCCTAGCTTCATAGAAGATCAGGGCAGTGATTTTACGGGTCAACTGAAAGTACATTTTTCATTTCACAGTATCATTCTTATGGACACTAGGCTGCTATGACTTAATTTGACACAAACCTGGCAAATGTCTCGACATTGAGATTTGAGGGATTTTTCAACACAATATATTACCTTTGGTTTAGTTATATATGAAGATCACAGGAAAACCCCTCCTAAAGCTCTTGGCTGAACCAAATTTGACTGTGATAACAACTAAAAAGCAGATTCTAACCAATGAGACCACTACAAGCCCGAAAAGTAAAGGAGCATCTTGTTGTACAAACAATTGATATATGTGAACAGAAAAACTTTGCCAATAGACAAGACAAGAAACACCGGCTTCATAATATGCCTCAAACAGTAAAAATTATCATTTGCACAGTCTACCAAAGGTTAAGAACGTGGACTGTAGACTCTGTATGAGGAAACAGAGCCACCTTCAGAGACTCCGCCATTCAGCATAACTCAGAATGGAATTCCGAAACTATCATAGCACATCATACTGCCAAGCATCAAATATTCTTAATTATTCATATAAAATCAAAGCTCATAAACTGTGTCATGTTCCAGAGAAAAATGCCTCGGGACCAGAAATATGTAGTTAGCTGCAAAGACTTAAGCAGACCCCAGCTTTGCCACTTACCAGCTACAGGAGTTTTCCCAAGTGGTAGGAACCTTTCTGTACCTCAGCTTCTGCTTCTCCAAAATAGGACCAATGACAGGGTCTAAATTTTAAGGCTATTTTCAGGTTGACATAAAGTATGTCAGGCACTGTGCTGAGACAGAGTGCCTGGCCCACTGCCCCCAAAATATGTGAGAGAGTGCTGTTGCTAGTGTTATTCATGTTACTCATAAAAAGCTGCACACGAGAGGTGCCTGGCTGGCTCAGTCGGTGGAGCACGCGACTTGATCTTGGGGTTGTGGGTTCGAGCTCCACGCTGGGTGTAGAGATTACTTAAAAATAAAATCTTAAAAATAAAAAAGTTGCAAATGAAAACTCTAAGGTGGCTCTCTTTTCTAAGGTGGCTCTCTTTTCTATGTGTCAACAATGCATTCAACAAATATTTTTAAAGCACTGAGGATACAAATACACAGGGAATACAGCAACTAGAAAGGCAAGCTCCCTCCTCCTGGGTGGCTCATTCTAGTGGTGGAATGGAGAATGATAGACAATAGATATATAAGCAAACAGAGACAGCATTCTGCTAAAACATGTTATGTTTTAACATAAAGTTAAACATAAAGCTGAAGTGACAGAGTGACAGGGAGGGCTGCTTTAGTTTGGGGCAAGGAAAGGAGTCTGAAAAACAAGTATCTGATTTCCACACAGCAGAGAGCTAGCTACCTGCCTGGAGAAGATTTGGGTCAGCAGCTTCCAGGGAAGAGAATAATAAGTTCAGAGGCCCTAAGGCAGAAAGGAGCCCCAGGGACCTTTAGAAGAGCTTCTCTCTCAGAATTATCCTAACAGGGGAGTAGGTACCAATAGAAACTGTTTTGTTCATACGCAGCATGAATCTTCAGGGAAAGGTTTCTGCTTCTTGTTGCTGTACGTTGAGCCAGAAGTCTCAGTCGAGATCCTCCATCACTTCGCACAGACATTCTTTATTGCGGAATATGCAAAATGGGCCACCATGTGTGTTTATTCCACGTCAAACTTCTGCAACAATGTCACCTTGCCGATAGTTAATATGTTGTTTTTCTTCTCCTCGTGATATGTACCCATCATACTTCAGTTTAGAAAATTATTGTTCTGGGACTTTATCCAAGCAAATAATGGGGCAGAAAATAATAATATTAAGCTTTCCCCCAAGTCTATCGTTAGAGATGGTTGTCAGGAAGCTTTCTGAGGTCAAAAGCAGAAGTCAACCTTGATAAATTATTTGCGGGGTCACTCTATCTACACATTGTTGTTTAAAAAAAAAAAAAGCTGAATCAACAGGTATAGGTTCTCCTCTATCTACCCTTTGGCTCTTTTCCTCCCCACTCCCTTGCTCATTTTTTTTTCCTGCTCATTTTTAACCAAGTAGATTAGTCCTTACTCAAGAGCATGGACCTGAACACTAGAGGGTCCCCATCATCAAGGAGTCACAATAAGCCACTGATAAACTCTAAAAACATTCTTTCCAGAATGACTTCCAGGATATAGAACTATTAGATGCATCATCTCAAGAGTCAACAGGCACTGTACCTAAATGTGCATCTCGCCAGTCTAAGAGGAAGAAAGCAATGCTCTTTTTTACTAACGACAAAGCAGAATGAACTGGGAATCTTACTGACCATTGACAATATGGAATAAACTGGGAATCCTTACACATGAATCGCATAGCCCAGAGACATCACAATAGGGACCATCTTGCTTCTAAGAGAGAGACTGCGCATTAAATATGCTAGAGGGAAACTTTTAGTATCACTGTTTTCTTTTTGTCCTTTTCCCTTCCTACAGCTCTTTACTGAAAGTATTTTTAAGGAAGATTAGGCAGACTTATTTTGCATAAAATAGAGACTGACAAAAGTGCAAGGTTATTAGCCCTTTAAGATTTTGTAATGTTTTATTGTTACTGTTTCTCTTTATAATTTTCTACCCTGGCTTCCTCCATGTAAGATAGTGACACTCACCATATCCTATTGTTATTTTTATTTATTTATTTATTTATTTATTTATTTATTTATTTAAGTACGTGGAGCCCAACCCAGGACTTAAACTCATGACCATGAGATCAAGATCTGAGCGGAAATTAAGAGTCAGACGCTTAACCCACTGAGCCCCCCAGGTGTCCCTCCAATTGTTACATTTAATACAGAGGTTCAACCTGCTAAATGGAGTCAAATTTTCAATATTTCATCCCTGTTTCTGACTTTTCTCTTACAATCCACAATCTCAGTATTAGTATGGTTCTGAAGGTCCAAAAACAGCTTGGGGGAAAATATTAACAGTTATTACATGAAAGATTAAGTTAAAGAGACACTTCAGCATTGAAAATGTACTATAAAATCATGAACCAAATGGAGTTAAAGTCAATATTTGGAAGGCTGAGTTTTGCAAACAAATATAGAGGAGAAAATGTAAATATTGGAAATGATTAATTATCAAAGGTCTTCTGATTAAATGGTGTTTTGTTTTAATTTACTCCAATTGCATACAAAGATACATGTTACTGTGTGATTAGAGAGAACCAGACAAAATATCGATTTCATTATGGTTGCTGCATGTTTGTACACAAAGCCAGTTAAATTACATCTCCCAGGGTCCATTTCAGGAATGGAAATAATTAGATGCTAATTTCAGGGACAAGAGCATCATAAAGCATTAAGGGCTTGACAAACAGAAAGTATCATTTCCTCTCCTTTTTAAGAAAATAACTAAAATAGAGGAGCTCAACTGCAGTAGAGTATTAAAAGTTTGGATTTCAAGGAGTTCTTCCAAATATCAAGGTGAACATAAAACCACCTCCTGATCAAGTATGTTTTTGATATGAGAGTGCTCTGTTGGGTCTCAGCTATAGAACCCTCATGCTAATGACAGGCACATCCTTGCCTGACAATAGTCACATCTAGAGTAAAATAGAGTCACTGCTCAAAATCCCTCAAGGACACCCACATATTCCCAGGAATCCAGGAATTAAGAACGATACTCCTTCCCTCAAGTAAGCAAAAAAAAAAAAAAAAGAAAAAACAAAACAAAACAAAAAATAATGTCATTGTCTGCATTGCAAAAGGACAATTTTAGATTCAGAACAAAACACACACACACACACACACACATATATATATACTTACATACACACACGTACATATGCATCCATAGTTTTTGATGACATTGTCTTGGGTGAAAACAAAGCCTTAAAATATCAATAATACATTACACTTGGTCACTCTCTTGAGAAGATTATATGTAGTGGGGAAAATATATTCATCATATTGATTATTATATCAGAGAAACTACTGTGACAGTGGTTAATTTTAAGTGTCAACTTGATTGGGCCATGAGGTGCCCAGATATTTAGTCAAATGCTATTCTGGGTGTTTCTACGAGGGTGTTCTTGGGCGAGATTAACATTTAAATGGGAAGACGTTAACATAAGGTTAACGGTAAAGCAGATTGTCTTCTATAACATAGTGGGCCTCGTCCAATTAGTTGAAGGCCTGAATAGACTGTAAACTGACCCTCCTCCAGGTAAGACAGAATTTTCTAGCTAATTCCCTTCAAACTTCATGTGCAACATTGATTATTACTGCCTGACAGCCTTTGAACTGGAACACTAGCTCTCCCTGAGTCTCCCACACTATACCAGGCCACTCCTGAAGATTTGGACTTCCCAGCCTCCACAACCACATGAGCCAATTCCTTACAATAAATTTACACATACATATAAATTTATTTACTTCATATATAATATATTCATATATATTTAAATTATATCAATCAGTTATAATAAATCCTAATTACATTGTATGTATATATCTTAATATATCCTATTGGTTCTCTTTGGAGAACCCTAATAAAACTGTGATCATATTAATAGCTAATACTTACTGAACACATAGTTAGTGAAAGACACTATCATATACAAAATCTCATTTAATCCTTACCACATTACTATTATATTAGTACTATTATTCTCATTTTCCAGTTAGGGAAACTGAGAATCAGAGTTTCAGTAATTTTTTCTGTTTCCTCACCTACATATTGGGGAAAACAATAAAACCTACAGAATAGGGTTTGGAGTGATAATTAAAAGAATATTTGTAAAACTTACAGTGGTATCAGACATGCAGTGTTGTGTGTTTGCTCTTATAATTAACAGCAGCATTGGTTACAATATGTTGATCAACATCCCACAGCTATTTTGTAGCAAAGCTGAATTTTGAGCTGGAGCCCAGACTCAAAAAGCCCAACTCCTAACTACTCCTCTACACTACCACTCATTATAGCAAAGGGGACAGGTTGTAGGAAGAGTTCATCAAATGAAATATTTGCAGATCCTTCCCACATGTGACATGAGCAAGATGGGCCATGATTAATTGTGGTGATGGTATAAAAAGCAGCAGCTAATTTCTGAGGTGAACAAGGCTTAGATTATTTAGGGCTTGATAGACCATAACCGGCTTCCTGAATTGCACTTGAAAGCAAATTGGCAGCCAGAGCCGAGTGAGTGAAGAGCCTTGGTATAATGCGCTCCCTGCGGCTCGCTCACTTAGCACTTTATACCACCAGAGTTTGTTCTATTTGCTTAGTTTAGAAGTCAATAAAACTGTGCACAGAGCTGCTAAGCACACATAAAACACAAAAATGCAACAGTCGAGAAAAAAATAAAGAGAAACAACGTTAAAATTCTTTCTGAATTCCTCAGTTTCCAACCAAGTTCCAGAAAAGATACCACCAACAAAAATATGCCCTTGACATCTTCCTGAAGAGTAAAAGTTTCATGCTGACAAACAAACCCCTTTAAGACGATCTTAGTTACACATAGTTGAAACAGCTCCTAGATTTGGTCACTGAATACAGCTGAATAAAGAGCTACTTGGATACCATGGATAAAAAAGCTACAATACTTAGAAGGGAGTGGGGGATGGGCTAACCTGGTGATGGGTATTAAGGAGGGCACATATTGCATAGAACCCTGGGTGTTATACGCAAACAATGAATCATGGAACACGACATCAAAAACTAATGATGTACTGTATGGCTACTAACATATCATAATTAAAAAAAAAAAAAGCTACAATACTTTAATTTCAACATTAGCCTCCCCTCCCCCTTTTTTAGGAGTTCTTGGGACAGATAATATGAAAGAATATGAAAGAATATGGCTTAGAGGGAAATGTATTCAATCATGTGAGCCTTTAATGCTAATATTATGAATCCTAACACAAGAATACTCACCAGGCATACTGCAGCTCTATGATCTCAATTTAGAGCTCTCTAAAATCAAGGAGGAGAAACCTTAAGGCTTGGACCCAACTCTTGTGTACCTCCTGTTCCCAGAGCAGAGGTCCCTATTAAAAGCTTGTGTCCCCAAGAGGTGGAAGTATTAACATGACCTTATGACTCAGATCTAAGTTACCCAGATATAACTCTAACCATCAATATATCACATATACTTTTGATGATATATAAGAAAAGCACTTGATGAGACCCAAAGGTAAACTAGCCAATTGCTACAAATAGTTGCAGTGACTACAAAGGTTCAAGGTGTAGGAGCATAGTTCCATTATGACTCAGTCTAATGCTGCTACCTCTCTCTGTTTAGAGAGGAAATGTCCTACTTAAGCTGTTACTGTCCTAGTTGTTTTATATGTTCTTATGATTTGGAGTGTGCAAGTTATTAAATTGCCTTGAGCTTTATGGAGTTGTAATGCATCTGATAATCCCTCAGGTTTAAAAGCAATAAGGAGGACACTCAGCCACTTTTGTTTCTTAGCTTGGGGAATCCAAAAACGTCTTTGTCAAATGAATTAAGAATACAGAGAATAAAGAACGACTAAAAATAATGCCAAAGAACCAGCGGATGTCAAACTGACATGGTCAATTGCCTTAGTGTAAGAACTGGGTACCTCTACTTGGTGGAATGGAGATTAACATCCGACCCATGGAGCAGACGGTTCCTGAAAAATAACTGCTAAAAGCATATCATGTAGCTAATACATGACATACCATATATATATATATATATTCCTACTAGATAAAGCCTTAGATTAGACTCTCAAAGTCAAATATGACGCTGCTAGAGCTTATTAATGTCTGAAATGGGATCTATGTAAAACTACAATTAAATCAAAGGAGAATTTAATGAGAAATCAATAGACATCATAAAGATCTATCTCTGCAGTTCTTATGATTTCCAAGACATAAAACAGCTTCGAGAATTTCATGGTGCCTGTTTGGAGGCAGGTCCCCTGTTTGTTCTATCTTTCCTACTGTTCTTCCAGCTGTCAAACAGAATCTACCCATAGGCAGGACATGGCCATACCAGGCAATCTGTGAAAACAAATGGAATGAAAACAACAAGAGCAACGTCAACAAAACTAGATTAAATTCAGTGAAAATGATATTATTTTGAGCTGATTATGGATATTTGGTGATTATTAATAAAATCTTGCAGATGTACAGTGAGTTCTTCATAGCATTTCCTAGGCACACAAGACTACATTCTCCAGTCTTCTTGCATTTCTACCAGCTATGTAACTGAATTCCAGCCAATAAAAACATGGGTAGAAGAGAATTCTATCACTGCTACACTTGGACCCCAAATCTGCCTGCTTGATCCTAAATACTTTTGCTCTTTACCCATCCGCCAGCTGGATAGGGGGATGCAGTTGGATTTCCAAGGCAGCTCTAGAGCACAGACCGAACCACGAGAGGAGGATGCTTGATCCAAGTCACCACTTGAAGAACCGCCCAGGTGAGCCTCTCAACTTGCAATCACCACTAATTGCCTGTACTAACATAGCTATTAATATTCCAACTGATTTTAAGATCCCCAAACTCTGACCAACATGTAGGGGGAGTGTGATGCAATGTTCCTAAAAATGTAATCCTCATCAAGCATTAAATATGTGCCAGGCACTTCCTAAGTGCTTCCTATATATTATGTTCTTCAGTTCTCTCAAGAATCTTCTGTGCTTTAGTAACTCCATGAGGAAGCTGAAGCTGGCGCGATTCAGTAAACTTCCACAGTTACACAGCAAGAAGAAGCAGAGCTTCGTTGAAACTCAGCCGTCTCTCTCTAGAGCCTAGAGAGCAAAACACCATGCAGTCACTACTCAGTACATCCTAGGCACCATCCCAAGTAATAGAGACGCAGAGAACAAGGAGAGTGCCTGAGTTTAAGGAGCTTACATTGAAGTGGAGAAACAACTGAAAGTAAACATTTTCACTACCCTAATCAATTCCCTGATAATTAACTACCTCAATAAAAAAACTAAACGTGCGAGTAAAATAAAAAGAACTTCCAGATAAATTTGGAATGGCAGCTTCGTGTGGACACGATCACTATTCTTCACTTGACGGAACAGCTCCAACTTCTGAGCACCACCTTGAGCCCGCCCCTTCCCTGAACCGCTTGAGGGACAGGACCGTCTGACATCCACCTCCCGCACCTCGGCAGGACAGGTCTCTGAAGGACTTCTCCGTTAAGACTTCAAGCAGCCTGGGATTTAGTTACATAGTAAGTTACTTCTTTTTTGATAAATATATTTATTTATTTTTAGAAAGAGAGAGGGTACAAGTGGAAGGGCAGAGGGAAAAGGACAGAGAAACTCAAGCAGACTCCCCACTGAGCGCAAAGCCTGACACGGGGCTCGATCTCACGACTCTAAGATCATTACCTGAGCTGAAACCAAGAGTCAGACGCTTAACCGACTGCACCACCCAGGTGCCCCATTAAGTCAGCTCCTGATTAGTCATTGCCTGCCCATCTGGTAGACTGTTGCTAAGTTCAAGGAAACAAATCCTACACTCTTCAGGCTCAAACTGTGTTTCCCTAAGTACTGCAAAAGTCTCTTTGGCTCACCTTAATTGCTGCTTTCTTTGCTAATCACACCATCCTGTATTTTACTTTGTGTCTTACAACTGGATCTCCTTTCTTGGTCAGTCAAGCTACAGCCAGCTATGAAGAGCCATGTCTGATGCATGAACAACTACTGTCCAAAGGCTGAACACCAATATCCTTTCCAAATGTTTAATTTTAAATACATAAAAATATTAGTTAACTTAATAGATATTTACTGACCACAGCCTACTTCCCAGGGACTGTGCTAGAAGTTGCAGAACATAAAGATAAGCATCGACACGTGCATTCCCAGCCATCGCAGAGCATAGTTTGGCAATGAACAGACACTAACGAAATAACTCTAATAGTTGCAAACTGAAATTGTAATAAGCACTGTGAAGCAGTACTGATGTAACACCTCAAAGGCACGAGAGCTAGTACAATAGGATAATGAGGACAGAAGAGGAGAGAGACAACAAAGGGTAAGTAGAAACTGATTAGGCTGAGATTGGAGGGAAAAGCATTTTATACTGAGGGCCCAGCTTGTGCAGGGCTGTGTATTAAGAGAGCACAGTAAACATAAGGGAATGAGAGAATGCAGAGAGTGAGGAGACAGCTAGGACAAGATACAGTTGGTAAGGTGGGCAAAGGCCAGATCACATAGGGATTCAAAGATTCTGTTAAATATGGGGAGACAGAAGGTTTTAAGCAACCCTCCAAATGCCTCTACAAATATACCACTAGATCACATAGATATCAGAAAACTGCTGAAATCCATATACAATGAGGTTACCCTTATTACCTGGGCGAGCTACCCAGAAGCATAACTGACTTGTTATTTATGCACACTCCGCGGGCAGTTTTTCCTACAATGGGAGCCATCTAATTAGAAAAAGTGCTGCGAAATGTATCCCTGATTTGAGCTGAAGTGATCAATGATATCAACTAAGCCCTGGAAAGCATTCGGGTCAGCTTCAGCTCACTGGCCAAGGCTGTTATGGATGATAGAGAGGCCCTAGACCTACTCCTGTTGGGCTGAGGCACCATAGATACAATCACCAATATATCCTGCTACGCCTGGATGAATGCTAAACCAAGTGGAAAGGTCAATACAGAAACTTAAGGAGGAAGCCATCAGGTTTTCAGTGACCCTGATGTTTTATGGGATTTGTTCAGTTAGCTAGGTTTGGGACACTGGAGAGTATGGTTGGACCCCTGGAAGACGAGGTTGACCTCACCACACTGCTTGGAATCCTGTTGATAAGACGTCTTAATTAAATACTCTATACGATGAATTAAACAGATTCAATGCAGCTTCTGTTGGTCAGAGTGGAATAGCCCATGGTGTGGCATACTTATGGGACAAGGCTCTAGAAGCCAAGAGGGAGCAGAAATGTGGGATAGGTATTATTGGGAAACAATTTTCCACAGGTCCCTTGTATTTATACACATCTTGTAAGCAGAGGCACTAACAGCTTTTGTTCTAGACCATCTTTTCAAGGATGCTTGTGCAGAGAAGAGCCTTAGAAGACAAACACTCACACTCACTTTCTCTCTCTCTCTCTCTCTCTCTGGAGGAAAAGGCAGGTTTGTTAATGACTCTGTCCAAGGCAAAGATCAGGCAGATTTGCTCAGAAGACATTATAAAAAATCCAGTTTCCCTAATCTTGGTTGGGTGCTCTTTTTATATAATGCAACCCACTGTGTACGCAGACCTCATCTGGCCCTCTTTGCACTGCCCTGTGGGAACAGGGGCTGAGGGGACTAGTACAAGTGCGAAAACTCCTCCACTGCTATTGTCGTAAGAAAACCCTTTGTATCTTAATCAGGAGTCTTGTGCCTTTTGCCAGCAAACATGAATTGTGGCAGGCTAACTTATCAGCTTGCCAAGTACAGTAAAATCTCCGACTGTTCACATTTGACAGTCATAACCATCTGAGAGGTAGGCATTTTTCTGAGGTTCTACCAAGTAAAGTGTAGTGTCTTCAACTACTCATTTAATTTTTTGATTGATCAAGCTATTTTGGTTATGCATCCAGGTGTGATGCATGCGTAATCTGTGCCCCTGGGCTTGATTTCAAATATTCTTCTCCAGACACTCATTGTTAAATATGCCAAATTTACTTATTTACTCAAAGACAACTGTTTTATTGATGAGCACTAATCCCTTATGAGCCAACTAGTACATGAGATTTCCTTAACCACAGGGGTTGGCATGTGGCCTAAGTTGTTCCAAATAAAATAAATCCTAAGGCTCCCATTCTAGGATTGAAAAAGAACATTTTCTACATTGTCAGATGGAGTGATATAGAGTATGAGGCCTAGAACTAGGCCAGCCTTTTTCCTACAAGAGAAAGTATTCCAAAGAAAAGACAACTCAAAAATAAAGACCCAAGTAAGATAATTACAGATAAATGGTTCTGGAGCTGAGATCAAATCTACCTGAGGAGAATGTATTGCTGGACTTCTGATTACAGTAAGAAAAAAAAAAGCCTTAATTAAATCAATCTGAAATTCATTTTCTGAAACTTGCAACTGTTAGGACGCTGATTCACATGGTCCATCTGGCTTTAGAACAATCTTCATAACCCCTAAACCATATTGGTTCTCACTTTTACCACTGCCCAGCACCCAAAAAGCTATGACTTGTGAAACACCAGAAGAAATCAAGAAACGGGAAGGGAGGGAGGGAGAAAAAGAGAGAAATAGAAAGACAATAAGCAATAAATAATTATCTCAAAGTTTTTTTGTTTTTTTTTTTTACAAGTTATGAAAGAGTCTTCCATTGTCCAAGGCCACTGGCGTGAAAACGATTCGAATCTGATACACTGATAAATAACTACTAAGAACAAACAAGGATAAAACAAGTCACTAAAAACTATCTAAAGCATTTGGCAAAGGCATAAACAGTCTTCTAGCTATTAATATGGTCATCAGACATCCAGAAATAGCTATCAAGATCCTATAGGCAAATCTCAGAGTTAGCTTCAATTGGTAAGAACATACAATGTTTGAGGAATTTCAAGTAGTGAAATGTTTATGCAGAATAGAGTGGTAGGAAATTAACCTGGAGAGGCAGGTTCCTAGGGAACAGTTCATAAATGGTATCCTGATAGGATTGTGGGCAATCAGTTCTGTTTTTATCCTTCACGTCAGAGGTTTTAACTGGGGACATACAGATGATAGATGTGGTTTCTGAACACTCTGAGACTATGATTACAGTATGTGTGCATGTGTGTGTGTGCGTGCGCATGTGTGTGTGTGTGTGTGTGTGTGTGTGTGTGTGTGTGTGTGTATACACACTGGGAAAGATCTACAGCTGTCTTTAAATTCTAAAAGGGTCCATGAATTAAGGAATGTTATGAAATCTATTGGGAGTATCTGCAGGGGGGTTATCTGCAGGTATGCTTTGGGGAGATGAGTCTGGTTCTGGGACTAGATGTAGATTGGACAGACAGCACATAATACTAAAGGAAGGGAAATCAGGTAAGAGACTATGGGAAATGCCCAGGCTACGAAGGATACAAGACAACATGCTAAGTCAGGCAGCAAAGGAAGAATTCCCGCTGAATAAGACCAAGAGGCAACAATGCCCTTGCCATAATCATGTATATAACCATAATGGGTCTATGACTATATTTTAAATCATCAAGGATACACTTAGAAGGAATAGCATTATATACAAATAGTTTTCTGGTAAATCTCTGGATTAATTTCAATTATCATTGAATCTGAGATTTTTCATATTGATAAATGTCTTATGGTTTGCAGATTATGCTAAGTATTTCTGGCTAATAAAGTGTCAGTCACAGAAATAACTTGCAAAAAGATTGCACAAGGCCATAGGAGTGCAAAGAAATGTGAGCAAACATTCTTAGCTAAAATAATCCAAATTTTGCTTGTATGATAATGACTTACAAGAAGAGAATCATTATACAAAAGGACAATACACAAAGGAAAAGATGGTTAACAACACCAACAGGAAGGAAGATACAAAGTCTTTTACAGCAAAAAGTAATAAAAATTTTAGTCTGATAATACCAGGTGTTGACAAGGAAGTTGACCAATTCTTACACTACTAGTGGAAGAAAAACTTGGCAAAACAATTTTGGAGACCAATGTGTTAACATCTAGTAAAGTTAAAGATATGTATTCATGTGATAAGCAGAATAATGGCTTCCAATGATATCCACATCTTAATCCCTGAAACCTGTGAATATATTATATTACATGGCAAAAGAGATTTTCCAGATTTGATTAAGAATTTGAGATGAGGAGATGATTCAGATGGACCCAATGTAATTACAAGGGTCCTAATAAGACGGAAGTAGGACAGTCAGACAGCAAATACAGTAAAATGTTGAGATTTGTGAGTTTAGCAGTAAGTATGCAAAATTTTGACATTCCCTTTCCTTCACTCATTGCTGACTTCAAGAGTTTCAGACCCAATATACTGTTGCAAATTCCCCTCCCCAGACCGCCCCTCCCTAAACCAGTCAAATGTTCCTGGAGATCTAGCAGAAAACAGAGCATTGCTTTTCTGATCTTTTTTTAGATCAGAAAACTACATAAAAGTATCAGAGCCTAAAGAGAAAATATTTATAAAGCCCCGTATATCCAGGTGCTGGAACTCAGAGTTCAAGGAAATACAGGTTTAGGAAGCCTTATAAAAAGTGTATAAGGCAGGTCCTTCTCAAATTTGGGGGCTCAGAAACCTTGTAAACCTTAAAATTTGTTGAGAACCACAGTGATCTTTTATGTCTATGGGTTGTATCTATCAACATTCACCTGTAAGAATTAAAAGTGAGAAGCATTTAAATATTTGTGAATGCATTTTAAATAACGATACTACGCCCATTTCATGTTTAGATGTAAATACATATCTTTTGTGAAAAAACATTTCTAAAACAAAAATAATTAGTGAGAAGAGTGGCTGTGTTCTCCATTTTTATAAATCTTTTTACTGTCCAGCTTGATAAAAGCCAGCTAGATAATATTCAGATATATTGTTTTGGTTCAAATATATAATCTAACCTTGCATAAATAAATAGTTGCAAAAGGGAAGATTTGTGGACGTCAGAAAGACTTGGGGGACCTCCATGGGTCCTTGAACCAAACTATCAGAACTACTGGTCAAGGGATTGGGTCCTTAATGCTCAAAAACTGAAGAAGTATCTGGTCAAAATTTTAATGATGTTACATTAAAAACAGGTTAAAAATTATCTAGTAACCTGACTACGCAAATTATAGAACACCAAAACTATAATTTCTACCTGTGCCACACACTCATCTTGAAGCTTAAAAGATAAAAATTTTTGGACAAAAAACAAGGAAGTGCTACTTTTATCATTAGATGACAAATTTAAGATTGAATAAACAGAATGTGAAAAAATAAACATTTTTTAAAGAATTAAATCATTTTGACTCAAAGAACTTTGAAATACTAATAAGTGATAAAAGATACTAATGGGTGGGGCGCCTGGGTGGCGCAGTCGTTAAGCGTCTGCCTTCGGCTCAGGGCATGATCCCAGCGTTCTGGGATTGAGCCCCACATCAGGCTCCTCCGCTAGGAGCCTGCTTCTTCCTCTCCCACTCCCCCTGCTTGTGTTCCCTCTCTCGCTGGCTGTCTTTCTCTGTCAAATAAATAAATAAAATCTTAAAAAAAAAAAAAAAAAAAGATACTAATGGGTGATTCATGATGGCTAAGAGAATAGAGTAACATTTTAATCCCCATAAATGTTCTGTACCCAAAAGAAGTGAAGATGTTCTGGACAAGTGAAAAAAAAAAAAAAAAAAGAAAAAAGAAAAAAAAAATCTTCATTTTACTTACTCTTTACTATTTATGGAAGAGAAAAATCAGTCAAGAAAATGAGTTAAAATATTGAATTATTTGCAATGTTGTTACAGAACTTTATGACTAGTCATGTTTTAGACAATACTCATTTGCCACAGAAGATATCATGTAAAGGAGAACCCGGATATCTAAATAAAGTTATTTCAGCCCAGAAATCAGTCAATGAGATTGTGTGAAAAATAGTAACAACAGCAACCACACTTCTATTCTCTTCCTTAGTACTTTTGAGGGAGTACAGGGAGAACCATAATTAAAACACACCAATCATGGAGAACCATAAATAAGGAACAGTTACAAGTTCATAGTCCATTTTCATCCTTTTAGCTTACAACTCACAGTACCCAAGCAACATTCTCAGGGCCAGATCCTAATAACTCCTGATAGAAATACAAGAGCCCAAGGCTTATAGCGAACATAACTAACCCGAAGCTTATCTGATAAAAGTCCAGAAGGGATAGGGTGAGGGCAGGGAATTTTCACAAACAGTGCCCCCTTACTCTGGGAGAAATTTAACTCTATGTCAACAGCTCCAACATACAAGATTCTTGGTTTAAATATTAATTGGGACACTGCCAGAAAATAAATGCAATTACTTTTCTGCAAATTAATAATCTAAAAATCAGCCATAGATTTTTGAATGAGCTTTCTTTAGCCTTTTAAAAATCAAGTGAAGAAATTAAGTTGATGAAATGTTAGCAGTAGCTAAATACAAAAGAATAAGCTAAAGAAAAGCATTATTTTTAGCATCATAAATTAAACAAATTAGTAAATTAGCAAGGCTGCTAGAGATACAAATTGTGCTGGGAAAATTTACTGTGTATCTAGCATAGGACAGGTCCAGTGCATCTTATGGGCATCCACCATGATTAGCACAATCTTCCAACTTTCAGATTCATGTGTTGATAGCAACACTATAAATTTAAGTTCTGGAACAATGCCCAGAATTTTTTTTAAAGGAAAACCAAGCATATCCCTGAAAGATAGAGGTCTCCTCCCTCTGTGGTTAATGCACATTTTGCATCTCAATAGTTTTGGCAACAGATTCTTGGAGTATTTCTTTGGCCTGGCTCTGTGACACCACTTCTCAAAAGCGATATGTATTATTAGTACAATGGGTGGGCAATTTTCAAAAATACCTTAAACAAAACAGTAAAATATGATTCAGTTTAACTTAAAACAAATATTTGACACCTTGCATCCTGAAGAGGGAAAGAAAGTCATAAAACCATACGGCATACTGTAGGAACATAGGACTACAACACCCAATAAGCTGTCGTTATTCAAAATAATGGAGATCAGATTGTTGCAGAACACAAAATGTTTCAGATATTAGGAAGGTAATACAGTAATATTCTATTACGCAACTATGGGGGGGGCAGGTAGAGTAGCAAGCTACAATCAAACACATTAATATCCTGTAGTAAAACATAGAGAAAGGTGGTACCCTGGGTGGTACAGTTGGTTAAGCGTCCGACTCTTGGTTTCAGCTCAGAGAGTGACCTCAGGGTCATGAGATGGAGCCCCATGTTGAGCTCTGCGCTCAGCATGGAGTCTGCTTGAGTTTCTCTCTCCCTTCCCCTCTGTCCCTACCCCCCCAAGCTCTCACTCCCTCTTTTTCTCTCTAAAAAAACAAAGAACAAAAACAACATATATGAACTGGAATAAAGGCTATACATAGTCTTACATCTGTTCTGGTTAAATATTACAATTAAATGAGATATGAAAAACAAATCTTTTACACCAGTCAAGAATCCCTTGAACTGCATGCAAACACTGAAGGGAAAAAAAGGCAAAGAAAAGTGAAAACAAATATAATAGGGAAAATAAAGTCTGAGCAAAAATTAAATAATATGAGGGAGAAAAGAAGAATAAAGAAAGAAGGCAAGTGGACAGATAGGTCCATGCTTTCATGGTATAAATAGCTAGAAAGGACTTTAAAGAGTTCATGGCCCAACATACCCATAAGCACACTGAAAGATCAAGATCATACACCTGGCTAGTGAAGGAGACACTAAAGAGAATTTGAGCTAGTTCTTTAGTTTGTTTTTATTGCCATCCTAGTAGGCAGAACGACATTCAATGGATGTCCAAAAACCTTAATCCCTGCAACCTGTGAATATGTTGCACAGCAAAGGGGATTTTGCAAATGTGGTTAAAGTTACAAACTTTATTTTAAGATTTTTTTTTTTATTTGTTTATTTGACAGAGAGAGACAGCCAGCGAGAGAGGGAACACAAGCAGGAGGAGTGGGAGAGGAAGAAGCAGGCTCCTAGCAGAGAAGCCTGATGTGGGGCTCGATCCCAGAACACTGGGATCATGTCCTGAGCCTAAGGCAGATGCTTAACAACTGCGCCACCCAGACGCCCCAAGGTTACAAACTTTAAAATAGAGACATCAGCCTGTATTATCCAGGTGAGCCAAGTCTAATAATACAAGCTCTTAAAAACAGGGAACTTTCTCCCACTAGAGTCAGAGAGATTTGACGTGTGAGGGAGATCTGACCCATTGCTGCTGAGGGTAGAGGGGAGAACATGGAACGCAGGAAGCACTTGAAAGAATACTGACAGACTCCAGCAGCAAAGACTGGCTCCAGGCTGATGGCCAGGAAGGAAACAGGGACCTCTGTCCTACAATTGTAAGGAAGTGAATTCAGCTAAGAGCAAGAATGAGTTTGTAAGTGGACCCATCCTCAGAAAGAAACACAGCCCACCTAACACCGTGATTCATCAGTCTTGTGAGACTGCAAACAAAGAAGCCAGCTGAGCCATACTGCAACAGAAACCTGGTTGTTTCTATATAGTTTCTGTCCCACAGAACTGTGAGATAATAGATGGATATTGTTTTAAGCCACTAAATCTGGGGTAATTTGGTACAGCAACAAAAGAAAATACAGCCATACCTGGGAAAACAATGTTGGCCAACTCCAACACTGGAGTTGGTGGCTGGCTGTAAAGAGACAGCATCACACTTACAGGCTCACAGTGAAGTTAAATAGAAGAAAGCAGCCGGGATGATTAAATCGGGACTAGTAAAGTGCAATTTAAATACACCAAAATATTTTTTATTGATTGTCTGTTACATGTTGGCAGATAGTGCACTAAAATTTATATAAATGATTATTCTTATTATTCAAAGTCAAAGCTCCTCTTTTCTAAAATCTATGATATTATCATCTGTAGGAACTATAACATCATGATTCTTTCACACAGATTTGTAAAATTGAAATGGGGAGAAAAATCTCTCAGTGAAAAGCCTGTGTATATGTATGTATCAAAGATAAACCAATGTAGTATAAAGGCAAAGGTTGTCATTCAAACTGACTTACATGTCAGCAAACATTCAAATATCATTTAGCAAGTGATTAGATATTTAAATATATTATTTATGGAAGATGAATGCTATTTAAATGAGATGTTCACAGTAATTTGGAGTTCAATGCATAACTAAATTATGTCTCAACAATCACAAATTGCCCAAAGTTTCATTTTCATTTAGTGAATTTTAGAAGACACAGAGAGGATTGTATCAATAATTATCTCATGATCTAATAGCCCTGGCTCACCTTCCTATAGTTTAAATCACACAAGCCAACCCAGTTTAGGAATATTCATTCCTGGGCACCTGGGTGGCTCAGTTATTGGGTGTCTGCCTTCGGCTCAGGGCATGATCCCAGCGTTATGGGATCGAGCCCCACATCAGGCTCCTCCGCTAGGAGCCTGCTTCTTCCTCTCCCACTCCCCCTGCTTGTGTTCCCTCTCTCTCTGGCTGTCTCTCTCTCTGTCAAATAAATAAATAAAATCTTAAAAAAAAAAAAAGAATATTCATTCCTCCTTGGATGTTAGATCTTAGAATCCAAAACTAAAAGAAAAAGGAAAAATACATTGTTTATACTTCTTTGGCAAATTGTTTTTCTAAAGAAGAGTCTGTAAGCATCAGTTAAGCTAAATGAGTAGTACTTTATAATTGGAGACTGCACCCATGTTCCAGGTTCAAACACGTTTTTATAGAAATGACTACATTTAACCATTTTCAGTACTACAGGCATAAAAATTTTCAAAGTTCACAGAAGTAAAAATATTCAGTAACCAATAATATTATATATTACTTAATATGACCCGAGTGCTATATCACTGGAGTTCTATTATTCCTCAAGTACAGCCCCATAAAATTCACAAAGGACTCTTTAGCAATATTTTTAAAATATCATCAAAATCGTGTCAGGCTTTTTAAGAATTTTTAAGACTTTTTCTAGGCATGTTTTACTTTCTTGTAAGTCATAAATTTCCTTCTAGCAAACTACACTTTCCAAATCAAATTGGTCTTTTTCAAGCACATTCCAAGTACGAATTATCTTCCCAAAACTGGCTATGCAATGTACAGCCCTCCTTTCTTAAATTTGCCAAGTAGTATGTGCCTGTAAATTCTTAGTTACATTTGGTTTTTTATCTAAGCCATTAACTTAAACTTATTGAAATAGAAAGTTAGAAAATCAAAATAGAAAATTTAAGCCTAACCAGAAAATGCTGGGTGTATGTGTTAAAATGTATTATATATATTCAGAATATGAGGGAAATGTCATGCCCGTAATATTAAGAAAAACATTCAACTAGCAATATATATTGACATTCAAAGGATATTTAGTAACGATAGCTATGTATTCAATAAAGGAGAACAATTGATAAAATCCAGGAAGTAGCCTCATTCTTAAGAGCTAAATTTGTGTTGGGGCGCCTGGGTGGCACAGCGGTTAAGCATCTGCCTTCGGCTCAGGGCGTGATCCCGGCGTTATGGGATCGAGCCCCACATCAGGCTCCTCCGCTATGAGCCTGCTTCTTCCTCTCCCACTCCCCCTGCTTGTGTTCCCTCTCTCACTGGCTGTCTCTATCTCTGTCAAATAAATAAATAAAATCTTAAAAAAAAAAAAAAAAGAGCTAAATTTGTGTTAACCCTGCATTATCACACAGCTTACGTTTCGCATTTATAATATATTTCTTCTGAGTTGACACACCTAACAAAATGGGTCACCTACCTCATCCATGCTCTCCACCTACATTTGTCATTTTTCCTGAATAAAATACCAGGTTTAAAATATTTTCCTGAGTAGGGTTTAAAACATCTTGCTGAGTAACGGTCATGTTCTTTTCCCTTAAAGACCGGGTAAAGGCAACTACCTAAAAATAGATTTACATTCCCCTGCAAATGAGCATTGGTCCAGAGGATGAAACTGGCCAGACTTAAAAGAGAGCCACAGAAAACCGAGAATGTTAATAATAGGTGATGACCCCCCACCAGCCCTGGAGCCAAGGCATATGCCTCAGGACACAGACGTTCTCTACCTTCTGATTTGGAAAAATAAAAATTACATTTTTGCAGACTGACCTTTTTCCAGGATTGAATTAGTTTGAAGCAATCTATAAAGTCTGATATTTTCTGGGCCCTCAAGGTAGTTTACAGCTATAGCAAATGTGCACTTTTGCTTAAAGCAAATGGTAGCCTATCTCAGATAACGAAAACCCTACCCATTTTAGACTGGGAGACGTTTGCGTCACATTAATCACCGTCTTCCCAGAGAACAGGCCCAAAGATGAGTAGCTGAGGTACGGCAACACATTAATTAATCCTGGTATCGAGCACATCATCAACCGATAACCTGGCACTTATCTTTCATTTCTCTCTACCCCATTAAGGCAAGAGACACCTTACGTTGTTAGTATATGATTTTTTTTCACATGAGAATGTCTTACAGAGAAACGCATGTAACAGCAAAGGGGAGAGGAACCAGCTTTTTTATGGCATGAAGCTCAATGACAGAATGAAGACTAGCATTATGTAAGTGAAAAGTAAAATGCTGGAAAAGCAATTGGAAGATGATTACAGAAGTCGCAGACACTCGCCTCTAAATTTCATCATGTTGTAGCTCATAGACTTGAAATCTCTTGCAGCTGAAGGTTAAAAATGGGGGCTGGGACCGTGAAAATGCTCACTTGATGAAGCTATTCAGATCGAGGATGGTCGGATAAATCCAAGATTCTCATGACCCCTGGCAGCATTCACATCTCATCAAGGCGAGGAATGTCCCGGTGATGGTTTGGAGAGCATCGATCACGTCAGCACCGCCTGCCCTTGCTATAAACCATCTCTGTGATTTATAGGCATCGGCAGCCTGATGGTGCCCTTTCAGCTCTGCCGGGCGCGACAGGAGCCTCCCGAGTCATTTCGGTGAAAGAAACTTACATTGGCTGTTCAATTCCATCTCTCTGTGAGCTGAATTCTCATTATCTCACACACCTAGAAAGGATTTGCCTATAAGGTTTCAGTACCTTTCAAGACCCATCTCTTCCCTGCAAGAAGCTCCTGAAAAACGTATCACAGAATAATTCTTTAGCCTCGTTTGTCGTCCTGTATGCATAAGGTAGAAGTCTGGAGTTTCATTTTTGTCAAAGAACTTGGAAAAATCAAACCTAGTTTATAGATCACCATCTCCGACCTACTTCCATTGGTAACAGCTGCTCCCTTCTTAAAACTAAATGAAAAATTCAGTGGCCCCTGAATGCACACAGGGCTGTTCTAATTCCTTGAATGGACATTTTGGCCCTCCACAATCTAGCTCAGGGTTTCTCAACCTCACTACTGGTATCTGGAACTGGAAGATTATTTGTTATATGGGACTGTCCTATGGATTGTACAGTATTTAGGAGCATTTTTCACCCCCACCCCCAACCAACTAGATGCCAGGAACCCCTCCTCACTCCTCCAATTAAAACAGAAAAAAAAAAAAACAATCACCAGACATTGCTAAATTTCACACCCCCCACCCCCGTTGAAAAACTCTGACCTAGCCACAAATCACCTTTCCAGGAATCTTCCTCTCCACAGGCCCCCACAGAAAGCCTCTGATCTATCTCGATTCTCAATTGTATTCTAGAATATTGCTTGGACTTTCTCATTTTGGTACTTTGCCAGATTATCCTACCTGTATCTTCTTCAAGATCCACCATATATTCCCATTTCTAACAGTTGTTTTTTTTTTTTTTTTTCTCAACATGCCACTTTGAATGCTGGAGTTTATTTTTTAAGGACCTTCATTTGACCCCTGTAGTACATTTAGTTAATTATGACTTCACGTAAACCTCCTTAATCTCTAGCCTGTTAATCACAATTTAATGAGGATGATATCTAGCCTGCGTACCTCATGATTATAAGAAGCAAATGAGATAATATACATGGAAATACTTCGACAATGGTAAAACACAAAAGAAATGTAAGGTGCTATCAATAAATCATAAAATGCCTTCTGCTCTGTCACTTTTCATAGCTCTTGTTGTTTAGCTCTTGGACTGCGATTTACGTGTTCACATCCCTATCACACCTTCATTATGTGAAGGTAAAGAGGATTCCCAGATTTTGAGTTTTCAACAAGGGCAATTTGGCATTTTTTAATTGTTTAATTATTTAAATACTTTTTAATTGTTTGAAATGAAAGACTCTTTTGACTACTTTATCATTCCCCCACTCCCAAAATAAAACCAATCTGGTATTTCATTAGGAGATCTGAAACCAATTCTGAGAATTTAGGAAATAGCATCAAGATATATTTGAAAGAAGGAAGGAAAGTGAAAATAATCAGGATGGGGGAGAGGTCATAAGTGCTAATTCACTCTCCCACTCTTCTATCCCATCCAGCAAACAGCAAACTTGCACCCTTTCCAACTTCTGGCCTCCTTTGGCAGTGGCAAAGCTGTTTCTATTTTTAAGGGCCTCCAAAGTCATCAATAATTATGGCTCCAAAGCTGAACTACCCGCAGAATCCCTATCAATGTCACGTGACTATCTTCATTATTTGAAAATGGAATCACTATTTGGTTACAGGCAAGCCATTCAGACAAAAGTTCATGAATGAGGTTGATACCACTGTGCTTAGTAAAAGTTAATTAGCTCTATAAAGTTAACTGGTGTGACTTAAACTCTGTACGTAACATTCAAAAACAATGACAAAAAAACATCTGAGGGGCAACTGGGTGGCTCAGTCAGTTAAGCATCCAACTCTTGGTTTCAGGTCAAGTCAGGATCTCAGGGTCATGAGACCAAGCCCAGCATCAGGCTCCTAGCTCAGCACAGTCCGCTTGAGATTCTTTCCCTCTGTCCCTTCCCCATCCCCCAAGCGCATGCTCTCTCTCTCTCTCTCTCTCTCACACACACATACTCACACACACACACACACACACACACACACACAATGTTTGAGATAGTGGCAACATTTGTTGAAAAGTATGTGACCTTCCATGTGATAATTTTACAGCCATATTTATTTTTATGATTTTGATACTTCATTATAAAAATAGTTGTAGCACATAAAAGCCAGAGCTCACATGCGAAAAAGCAGCTATTAGTTATAAGCATTGCCTTTGAAATATAAATAAAATAAAATGATATGGAATCAGTCCAACTGTGTTCTGCATTTTTTGTATAAGTTTATTTCTCAGTAAGGTATATTTTAAGTTAAAGACAAATACCACCGGATCATTAATGCTTTTGAAGGAGCTTTTAGTAAATACTATCACAGAACATAGTTTCCTTTTTTTCCCCCTAATCTGGACTACGAGTAACCTAAAATTCCTATTCAATTAATTTACTCAGATAATGTTATCAAAATAAATAACCAATACAGATTATAAATAAGCAAAGTAGATTTATTTAAAAATCTTTACTGTCTCTAATCTTGAAATGCATTTTTCAAAAATAAATGTGCACTCTAAATGTGGTGCCTATATTTCCTGCTTGCATTAAGCAGTGAATACTCATGGGTGCCCATTTAAAAAACAGACCATAGTTCACTGCAAACTGTACTCCAGCATCTTATTGGCAAATGTTGGGAAACCGTCTGAGTTACAGATCGAGTCTGTATGTAAATATATAGAGATACTCTTGTGGTTTATAAGTTCTATCTAGGATAAGAGCCTTTTTAAAAAAATCAATATGTTTCCTAATTGATCCACTAGAAGTTTCATTTTGACAGTGAAGAGTAGAGTCAGTGGTTGATTTAATTCAGCACTTTAGAACAGTGGACCATGATTCAGATGCGGTTAGAAAGAAATCTATTGAGATTTAGAGTTGGATTTTAGAGGTTGTCTGATTTCTAAAGCAGCAACCTTGACAGCTAATTGATAACTTGGCATTGTAGATGAGTTGTAAAGTTAGGCCGATTCCCCTGGAGTTAAAAGAGAGAGGCCATACAAACCCATAATGGATCTGAATATATTCATTTCAAAAATATCAGGATATGAAAACTAAGTCATTTAAATCTGTGTAGATCCAACGAGGAAGAAAAGGCCCTTTTTAACCCTATAAGATCAATTTTTAAAATACTTATCTAATGGTCTATATAGACTCTCAAAAGGTAATGTTTAATAGCTTTATGTAGTGCTTGGCTCAATGTTATCACATTCACTAAAGCCGTAAGAATGCCTTATGATACCTTAATATCAAGAATTAAGAAAGATCTAATAGTCTAAAAGTGCTTAAGAAAGAAAAGATCAAGTTGCAGTGCTCTTCATAATTAAAATAAATTGTTTTAGCTAAAAAGAAAAACCTCAAACTCCCTTTTCATCCAAAAAAAAATTATAATCTTCAAGTCTAAACTGGCTACATATTAGTATTATCAAGGGTCATATCAACCCATTAGAGACTACCTATATTCAATAGAGTACAAAAAAACCTGGTGAATATAAGGAATATTCTGTCTGCAATTTATCCTGTCTCTTCTAGACATAAAGATTATTGTCTTTCCTGGGAGCAAAATCTTTGAAGGAGAAGGCTTCTGATGAAGAAAGGAACCCAAGGTCAAGGGAAATAAACCCAAAGCAAAAGGCTCGAACTAGCGTGAATAAAGTAAGCACCCGATTTCCAGAAACCTTGTCCAATTCTGAATATTCCCATAGTTTACGAAAGCAAATGAGTGTCACAAACTCATTTTTTAAAAGCTACTAATAAAAGCTGACATGAATAAATCCATTACCCAGGCTCTTATCTAAGTTATTTACATCTCTTTAACTCTCCAAACAACGGTTAAGTGCTATTAAGGCCTCCAAGGTCACACAGCTAGTAAGTGGCAGAACCAGGTTTAGCCACTACTGTATACTGCCTCTGTGAAAACCAGCGACTGTATAACCATAAGCAAAGAACAGAGTCCAATCCTCCCTAAATTAGAAAAGGCTAGTAATCACAAGCAAAAGGTTTATACCCAAACAATGAAAGCAGATGGCAACCCCATTTACCAGGGAGACCTTAGGAAATAGTTCTCTGGGGATTAAATCTAAATAACAGCTATCTCTAACTCCTCTTTGGAAAAGTCAGAAAGTATAACTGATATACTTACTGAATACCTACTAAGTGCCCAATACTGCCAGGTATTGTGGGGAATGAAATAGAAGTCAAAGGCATGTTATGGACCCCACAGGACATTAACAAGATTTATTCCAAACACCTTGCTAAAGGCAAGAACAAACAAGGCCAGAAATAATTAAGGAATAAGCTCATAAGTAATGAAGTACAAATAACTGCAGCACAAACAGCAACTACTCTTAAAAAAACAATCCAGTTTCTACTTTGGAAGAGCAATGCAAAGTTGTGAGTGTTTACATTGACCTATTGCAATTTACAAGATCCCACACAAGCTATATTAAAATATGAAAAATATCTGGGGCACCTGGGTGGCTCAGTCAGTTGGGCATCTGCCTTTAGCTCAGGTCATGATCCAGGGGGGGAATCTGCTTCACCTCTCCCTCTGCCCCTCTCCCCTGCTTGTTCTCATTCTCTCTCTCTCTCTCTCTCCCCCCCCCTCAAATAAATAAAATCTTAAAAAAAAAAAAAAAGATATCAGAAAATCTACTTGAAACAAATGTTAATAGACCATCACAGAGAATTACAACCATAGGGATCAAAAGGAAAAGAACATTCTAGGTTTATTTTAAATGTGTACTGATGTAAGGTTTGAGCCTATTTAGTAGTGGTTATTTTCATGGCTTTCCTGGGTATTCTCACCTCTTCCACTCAAACAGGACAGGTGGGGAGGGAGTGCAGAGGATAGTAAGTATACTTTTAATGAACACCTTGTTTCTATAAGGAGTCTACAAGCTGCTGAGGAGGTGGTGAAAATAGACCTCCTACTTTTTTCCCCCTACTATGCAGACTGCTTAGATTTTTGCTATGGAAGAACCAGAGAAAAATTAACTTCTGCCTGAACTGTTCTACTTCCCCCATTGAGTACACAAGCCAGAAAACTCCCACTTATTCTCTATCTTATTTAACAGCACCCCAGCCATTGTCTCCTGGGCCCAGAGAAAAACAGACTCATGGATTCCTCCCACCCAAAGTAAATGTCGGATTTAGAGTTCTTCACCAGAGCAAGCTACAGTACATTGTTGTGGCCAGAAACAATTATGGCGATACAGGAGGCCAGGGAGTTTGCATCATTGGTAATGACAGTGGTCATTCCTCAGGGACTACTGTCAGTCCTCAGCTAATCACATACCCTTCTCAGCATCTTAACATCCCAAATCTGAAGTTTTGTCTGAAAATTCAATCACTAGGCCTGCTGTGAACTTTAGGCAACGATTACCATTTAAAAGTGAGCACCAGCAAAATTTGTAATGGTTTCGCTCTTTTTGGACCTATTCTCAGCTCTTAGTGAGGACACCAGCCCTTTGCATCAGAATAACCGATGTAGCATGGTCTAGAATATGTGTGGTATGAAAACCTTTACATTCATTCCTCCTTCATTTATCAAAACAACTACAGACTTATTTTGCCATCGAATTTTACTTCTGAAAACCTAATTAGGGTATGAAAAATGAAAAGATGACTCAACCCAGTTCCATACTATTCAGAGTACTTGTACAGGTGAGTACTCCTTGAATATGATGGATAGGAATGCTTTCATTGTCAAAAACCTTGACCACAACATGGAAATGCTTGAACTTCATAAATAACTAGGGCTTATAAATACAAATGCCTTCTCAAGGACTGCAGAGATTATTTCCCTAATGACTCTTCAGTATGAGGAGTTTGAGAATAAATTATTTTCTATTGTATGGATACTTGTAGTGTTGTCTATTTTGTTCTGGTATTAAAGAACCAAGGATGTTCTCAATGACAATAATGTTCGTGATAAAGGCTGACACTCGTACCTTCTTAATAAGTGAGTGCCTGGCACGGTTTAAGGCAAATTCCATACATTAACTCAGGTTAACTTCACCAAAACTGCATGAGGAGAGGCGCTGTATTATCTTCATTGGACAGGTGAAGAAACTAAGGCACAGAAACGAACAGCAAGGAAGTAGCCAAGCCAGGATTCAATCCCAGGCAATGTGAGTCCAGAGTCTGTGCCCTTCATCCCATGCTACCTCTCAGCTGCACCCCAAATGCCATCCCCATGCCACCTAATATTATTCAGCTGAAGACTTACGTGAAAACATACTATAGGATTGACTTTTACAATTTCTTTGTAACCAAAAGTGTTCACTATTTACTTCTCAACCGCTTTCCAGAAAATACATCTTCAATGAGGCTATTTAGCAACATTTCTACAATAAAGTTGAAGCTTAAACACGGTACCAAAGAAACAATTATTATCTTACACCATACTCAAAATTATGAGCTTTTCAGCAAGTTCTTTATGTACTGAACTTGTGGGAACGAAATATACATTTCATCTAAACATCTAGAGTCTTACCTCCCCCCAGGATATGATAACATCAATGGACAACAATGTTCAAAATGCTTGGTGACGAAAACTGTAAGTGTTGTCCAAGTCTCTTGACTTTCACATAGAAGTCAAAGCACATGCAAAAAAAAAAAAAAAAAAAAAAAAAATCAAAGAAAAATGCAATGGTAAACATCTTTTTTGTGTTTATAAATTTTAGTGCTCTATTTACATTCTACTAAACTACTTCAGTGATGAACAAGGTCTAGCAGGAGCATTTCCTCAACAGAATTAAGAAGTAATTATCCAACTTCTACCCTTAGAATTCTAGCACCCTTTTATAGGGCATCTTTCTTTATAGAACCCACAAGCAACTATTAGTGAATGGATTAACTGGTCAAGATAACAATTGGCTCATCACATTTTATGCAAAAGAGGTACACAACTTCCTAACCTCAAGGACCAGACACTACATTTAGTATTTAAAGCTATATTATCTCAAAAAGTTCGGTAAATGAAAAATAGTACAAAAGAAATGCTGTACTATTTTCAGTGAAATACTAACAGCAACAAAGACTGTGGGAAACTAAGTTTGAGCCTCTCAGACTAGGGACACTCAACAAGGAAGAAGTAAGGAAGGGTAAGAACTAAGGTGGGATGCTAAGTGCCCATCCTGACTACGTGTAACCAAATTTGAAGTTTTTTTAAAAACCATGCTTAAAGTAAAAGAACACCTGTATGGATGGAGTGCAGTCTGTGTGTACCTCAGTTCCTAACTCGCCCTGCAAATATTAGTCTCATCTCCTAGTTCCTCCCCAAAGTCTTCGCATGTTACTTTCCCCCTTAGACATTGTATTTCAAAAGAATTGGCTGTAATTTCAGCCCAAACTAAAAGATGTTTAAATAGTTTATGCAGCAGTAACAATGATAAATACATTGTTTCTCTTAGAGTTTTTAAGAATAAAAACAATTTACATGCTCCATTAGATAATGCTTAAATGTAGGCTCTGGGGGCAGAAGAACCTTGATATGAATCTCAGTTCGACCATAAGCATAGATCAATTAGGTATATGATCTTAGACATGTTTCTTGACCTCTCTGTATCTCAGTTTCATAATCTGTAAAATGGGTATGACAGCAGCACCTATTTATAGGACTGCTGGAAGAGATTAAATGAGTAAATAGTTGATAAACCCAGCACCTGGTGAGTCGTCCACCAAGATAAGCTACCACAACTACCATATGAACACAAATTCCTAAAGGTCTGTAGACTGACTACAGATATAACTACTACACCGATGTCTTCATTCAAAAAGAAAGAAAAAAAAATTCCCAAACAAGACATCAGATCAAGACATCCCTCTATGAGTTTATTATGAAACAAAGCACTTCAGTAGAATGGCGTATTAACAGTTGGCAATCCTTTGCAGATATGGGTTCATTTTCATTTATGAAAAACAGGCTAATCAGAGTTTTGCTACAATCTTGACAGATGTTGTCTTATGTTGACACTGAGCTTTAATCCTCCATTTGCAGCTTTCACGGTTTCCTCTTTATTTCATTATGGCAACATATGTTTTAAAAGCATTGTACTACATTTTATACCACTCTTATTACTTTATGTCTCCATGTGGAAGAATCCTAGTATCATCTCCTGTGATGTAACATAGGCAGCTTCTCTTAAATTTCAGTATTCTGTCTACAAAACCAGGCCTAAATCATGGCTACTATTTCACTTCTCAAGATTAGTATTATCAGATGGAAAGAACTGACATGTTTGGGTTTGAATGACAGGGAAAATCTAGTTTATTGAGCAATTACTATGCACCAGGCCTGGCAGTAAATACTTCACATGCATTCATTCTTACAAAAATCCTATAAAATAGACATGAGTGTTACCCACATTATATGAAGAAACTGACACAGAGGCCACATCGCTAGAAAGTGGCAAAGCTCGGATTCAAACACAAGCTTGTTCCCAGAGCCTGTGCTCTTGCTGTGCGTGTGCGTGTGGGTGGGGTGTGGGTGTGTGCGTGCATGTGTGTGTGTGTGTGTACACCAAGTGAATGGGGTTGGAAGCAGCACTGAAGCTCTCCATTTGAAATTCTTTATAGTGTACATGTAGGTCAATACCTAACTCAGGTTGTTACAAAGTCTAAATAATGTACATGGACTGTCTAGTACAATGACTGGGACAGAGCTGCCATTCAATAATCCTTCCTCTTCCTCCACTCTCTAACCATGGGGCTAAGTTATACCCAAAGCTCACCCTACAGAGCATTTCCTCAGTACTTTGCAGAAAACATCAAACAAAAATGCCATTTTAAAACTGGTCTTTTTTTTTTAAATAGTGCTGGAATAATTGGATATCCACATGCAAAAAAATAATCTAGATATTACATTATACCCATTACAAAAATTAGAATGGATCACAGACCTAAATGTAAAATACAAAACTCCTAGAAGATAATGTAAGAGAAAAATCACCTAAGAGAAAATCTAGATGATCTAGGGTTTAGCAAGAGCCTTTTTAGAATACAATACCACAGGCATGATTCATGGGGGGGGGGGGGGGGGAATTGATAAGCTAGATCATTAAAGTTAAAAATTTTTGCCTTGCAAAAGTCACTGTCCAGAGAATAAAAAGAGAAGCCACAGACAAGGAGAAAACATCTGCAAAAAATGTATCTGCTGAAGGACTGTATTAAAACTCAAAAATAATAAAACAAATGACCCCATTTCAAAAATGGGCCAAAGATCTTCATAGGCACCTCACTAAAGAAGATATAAAGACAGCAAATAAGCATATGAAAAAATGCTTCCCATCATATGTCATCAGGTAAATGCTAACTAAAACAACAGTGAGATACCACCGCACACCTGTTGGACGGGTTGAAATCCAGAACACTGACAACACTGAGTGCTAGGGAGGCTGTGATGCAGCAGGAGCTCTCGCCCACTGCTGGTGGGAATGTGAACAGGTACGGCCACTTTGGAAGACAGTTCGGTGGATTCTTAGGAAACTAAACATGTCCTAATTAGATCCAGCAATCACACTCTAACCATTGGATCCAGTGACCACACTCCTTAGCATTCACTGAAAGCAGCTGAAAATTTATGTCAACACAAAAACCTGCACACAGATGTTTATAGCAGCATTAGTCATGATTGCCAAAAATTGAAAGCAACTAAGAGGTCCTTCAGTAAGCAAATGGATAAATAACTGTGGTACAGCCAGACAATGCCTGTAAGACCGCGCTGAAAAGAAATGAACTACCAAACCATGAATAAGACATGGAAGAAACAAAAAACTGATTATTAAATGGAAGAACCCAATATAGAAAGGCTACAATTATGATTCCAACTATAGGATATTTTGGAAAAGGCAAAGCTTTGGAGACTGTAAAAAGATCAGTGGTTGCAAGGCATTGGGGGGCGGAGGGACAAATAAGTAAAGCACAGAGATTTTCAGGGCAATGAAACTACTCTTTATAAGATCGTAAAAATAGATATATAACATCATAAATTTATCCAAACCAATAGAACGTACTACACCAAGAGTGAATCCTAATGTAAACTATGGATTTTGTGTGATAATGATGTGTCAATGTAGGTTACTCAGTTTTAATAAATGTATCACTCTGATGGGGGCTGTTGTTGAGGGGGGTATGCATTTGTGGGCGCAGGAGATACATGGACAATCTCTGTACCTTCCCCTAATTTTGCTGTGAACTTAAAACTTCTCTAAAAAATAAAGCCTAGGGGTGCTTGGGTGGCTCAGTCAGCTGAGCGTCCGACTCTTGGTTTTGGCTCAGGTCATGATCTCACAGTCCTGGGACTGAGCCATGCATCAGGCTCCCCCTCCCGTTGCCTCTGCCCCTCCCCCTGCTTCGCACACACACTCTCTCCCTCTCTCTAAAATAAATAAATTTTTAATAAAATGAAGAGGTATACATATATATTTTTCTTTTAGAATGTAAACTCAAGAGCAAGTATAATATTGTCTAAAGGGTCTATTATGCCTGGTACACTGCAAACACTTAAAATGAATGAGAGGCAGTAAGTCCTCGTAAGGGTTAAAAAAATGTGTATCTCAAGACTAAAAAGGTAGCTGTCAAATGTATGCATATGTGATGTATATATATATATATATATACACACACATACATACATACATACACATGCTATCAAAGTACATATACTTTTATATGTTCTTTTTGACAAACATAACAAAAAAGATCAGTGAAGCTCCCCTTGCCTCTGGTGATTCTGAGTAACAAGTAAAGATGTTAAAAGGGAGTTGTGGCAGACTGGATTTGTGTTCACCTACATGTTTGCTCTGGGGGCCCCCTCTGTGATGCACAAAGATTTACCAGTTTAACTCAGCCATAGCTACATGACCTGATTTGGCCAATGAAATGTAGGCACAAGTGATATACCCCATCTCTGGCTTTAAGAACCAGTGCATTGTGCATTAACTCTTTCTCTCTGCCACAAGACCAGCAATATTCTACTGCCTTTCAGGCAAGTAATCCACTGAAGAAAATGTGGAATAGCGTTGCAGCTGAATCATAACAAAAATTTTCTGTGAGAAACAAGCTTTTATTCTTGTAAGGTGCTAAGGTTTGAGGGTTGTTAGTGCAGCATATCACAGCCTATGCTGAAATTGGGGTGCTACCATCAGACCTTAAACTTTGGAGAGTAATCCATACACAAGCATCCCATGCTTCTGTCAACGACCTCCCAGCTTACACACATGCTCTACAGCCAGAACACTGTAGCAAAGAAGTCTGACTCCATTTCCCTGCTCTTAGGATATTTTTATTTAATGCTGCTAGGTTCTATTAATGTTACTTATGAGGAGAGGGAAAGTCAAAGAAAAAATAAATCATATTCAAACTTTCACACCTAAAATCTTGAGAGCGTTCAAATATTTAGATCCTATATTTTATTTAAAAGGATGATCAAAACTTAAAACTCTAGAATCCATGAAATTATTCAAAGTATTTTAAATGAATAATTAATCACTTAACTTTTACTACAAGTACATGGGAAGGAGGTCTTTCATCTGAAATGAGAAGACCCAGGTGTGAATTTTGGTCCTGCTCTGTAGTAGCTCTATTTTGAGATGCCAATCCTATCCACACTCCCTTACTTGAAGGGACCCCATCCTACCATCCCTGTGAAAGCGCTGCAATGTTTGTGACAGGTGAATGGTTTACCTTTATACCAAATGACTTTAGATAATCAGCTCCCAATCTGCAAGGTCAGGCACCATATGGTCCAAATGGACTTCATTTCCAAGCTTTCAATGTATATGAGAATGCATCATAACAAATATCTAAACATGGATTTTAAAAAATCTTGATTAAAACATGTATGCTTTAAAGCGAATTACTCTGAGCTTGGGTCTCCTGGGGTGTGGAATGGACTAAAACATCCCCACGTGGTTATGAGACTCAAATAATGTGAAAATATGCAACCAAATGGGAAGGATCAATTTTAAAGAAATTTCAAAGAAGCAATTCAAATCACTTATCACTCTTCTAAATGCTCAGGCAAGAAAATTACTGGTAATTCAGTATTTAATAACTATACCTGCTATGTTTATTTTAAGTATATCAAATTTCATGCAAGTATTTAACTTATAATGTATTAAAACTCCCTATACAATAGAAATAAGGTATTTTTAAATTCAATATATATGCTTAAAAGCATAATTTTAGTATTTTAGACAATAGTGAATTTTAGTTGAAATTCAATGTCATTACCTCTTTGTTACAACTATCTAGCCCTTGTTTAAGGACTCAACACCCTATGAAAGCATTGTTTCTTTGGAAAAGTATAATGTGCTTAAGTTTTCTGAAACTGTTCATAGCAAAAGTCTAAAACTGATAGGAACCCACCTTTGGGGAAAGAGAAAGGAGTACACTGGGTTTAAGCTGGTCTTTTAAGTGCCTGGAGGATTTTTATTTTCTCTTCCTACGTACAGCCTAGATAACAATGTCTACTGGATGAACAGGCATTCTGATTACCTACTTAATCCTGCAAACATGATGTTTAATAAGTACCATCCTTATGCAAATGGTGTTCTCTTTGCATAAAAACATTGACATTTTCTCCCAAAATGGCCTGAAGAAACTTAGGGATCATTTCCAGAAAATTTATCTTACTATAGTACATAAATTCTAACATGTGGCTCTGTTTCTAAAAGCAAGACAAATATTAACTGCTCTCTAAGCCATAAACCTCATTTTAGAAACAATCCTGGTAGTTCCCTAATTCTCTTTTTTGCAGGACTCCAAAGGTTGTACTTGCTGGTATATCATGTTTTGAATTGCCTTGCCAGAGACAGTTTTCAACATCGGACATTATCTTATTTGCCTCTATCATCTTTTTGTGGATCCAAATTTGTAGAGTTACGATTTGCTCCATGAAGGTCATTTTTAATAAAATACTTTAATCTTAAAAATATTTTCAAGCTATCCCTTTCTTTTAGGTGTCTGAAAATTGCTTGATAGTGCAAAAATTGTTTGGATATCTTCTCCTGAAAGGACACTTAATAAAGTGGCATCCGCATGTGGAAGTTTAATGACTAAAGTAGCCGTGATTCCAGCTTGAGCTCGATCTACTTCAATCTCAGCTACATAGGGACAAATAAATAGAAAGCATTTACAGCCATTCTTGGTGCCATTTTGTTATATCCTAAATGTTATTTACTGCATAGTTTTCTCAGTTTCCTTTCCACATTAAAATGCTTAGCTCATTGGAATTTTCTCAGGAGTCAACTTAAGAGAATTTAACCAACACAGGACTGATCAAATGGAGCAAACTAAGTCTATAGGATCATTCAGAAGAAACTAGAAAAATCTTGGGCTCAGACTCCAAAATTAAATATATCCTAAAGGTAAAATTCTGCAGCAAGCACACGATATGAATGGCTTCCTATTTCTGTAAACATCCCAGAAAGCAATTCTACTTGCAAATATAGCAGGCAGTTATGTAGCTCATTAGAATATCTTTAAATCAAAATTAAATTATTTGTGTCATTTCCAAGGCATTTGAAGTACTAAAGCAGTGATTATCAAAATATGGTCAATGGATCGTTGGTGGTCTATTGATATCCACCAGGTGGTGTTTAAACAGACATGCAATACCATTCATGTTTTGAGTATATTAATGAGTGCATTAAGTAATTTTTTTTAATTGCTGCTGATGAGGCATTAAGAAAGAAAATTGCCCATCACTCCACTTATAATAGCCAACATCTCTACTGTCTTTGTCTCATCTCAATTACAAGAGAAATATATGACATGACACCCTAGTTCTTTTGTCTGGAGTACTGAATATTGAAAACATTAACAAAACAACAACAACAAAATCAAGTATCACAAGTGTCCTTCAAAAAACAAAAAGTCTTTCAATGGAAGGATAGTCTGACTTGGATCACTGAGAATAAGCAAAGACTTGATCCTTCTGGCTAATGGGAGAGACTTGTTCTGCTGAAGGAGCCATAGGAAACTATATACCCCATTTACAGAGTGGTACCTATACAAGGTCTGCTCCTGTTTACATGGATTACATGTTGCAATAACTAATTTTAACACTTAAGACTTACCCATACATTAAATTCATACAAATTGGGAATATTTTTTAATACATAATGTGGCTTAGGTGCCAAAATATCTCAACAGTATTTTTAATGATAGATATGAGAACTAATTAAATGTCTTATAATATTCAATAAGAGGCAATAATTCAAAAAGAGAGATTTTATTTCTATTAGAATGGATAAATCTGTACTTGAGCTCAGAAGTTTAGATGTGTAATTATGAGGGCAAAATATATGTTAGAGAGAAATTAGGACTTTAAAGCATGAGAACACAGAGTCATTTTATCTTGCAGTTTTCCTACACTTTTAGTAAAATTAATCTAAAAGACAGAAAAGCCAATCTTTTGAGCAGCTGTTAATTAAATAAATTACTCACTTTAATAATGAATGATACATAAATATTAAGAGAGAAATTATTCACTTCATGTCTAGGTTATCTAATGATGTTTGAACTTTGCCTATTGCATTATAACAGAATTTTAACTTGATTTTATGTTAAAGCTGCAAGATCTTAGCACCTTTCAATGAGTTGGAAGAGAGAATTTCACGTTCAGGCTTAAAAATGCTGCATACTCAGTATCAGAAAGGAAGTGTTATTTCAGAGAAAGCAAAAGCTTGTCTTGGCTCTTCTGACCTTGCAAGTTTTGAGGGTCCATGCGTACAAATAAATGACTTAAATATGGAAATTCCATAGACCTCAGAACACTCTGCAGCTTTTACAGAAGGCTCAAATCTCTCAAAGGTACAGGCTCCCTTCATGCTAGAGGCTTTTTGCCTCCCCATTAAACTTCTTAGAGATTCTATTTTTGAGGATATAAAAAGAAGAAAAATATGTATCTTGAGAAGAGAAATGCATGAATTCCTATCTGAAATATTAGGGGAAAATCAACAACATCCCCCCTTTAAAAAAAAAACAAACTGAAGCTTCAGTGTAGTGCTCAGTCTATCTGTTCTACTTTCAATATGATCGTTTTTCCTTCTTCATATTTCTGTATACAAGGGTTCTTTGGATCATCAAGAATGTAAAAAATAAAACATTAACAATAATAATAACAATATCCTATCTCCAATGAAGCACCTACCACACGCTAATCATGATGTTAGGTAATTCGTGTGATCTGCATTTTCTCTCCTTCTTAAAATAACCTAGTACAAGTAGATATCATGATCCCATTCTACAAGCAATGAAGTCACAGGCTGATGAGGTCAAATAGCCTGTCCAAGGTCATTCAGTTAGTAACTAGAAGAGCTAGAAATCAAATCAAAGTTAGCTTAAATCCCTCGCCCCAAGACCAAGGGGTTAGACAAGCTGTGATGGGGGCCTAATAGAATAAGGTAGAAAATGCAATGAGAAGATGGAGATCTTCTCTTCCCTGCACTACCTCTGTCCTGATGCTAGTATCCCAGCAGCAGCGTCTCCTACAGCGTGCTGTAACAGCACACTTCTCTAACGGGACTGCTGCAGGCATCAGTCAATACTGGTATTAATACCAGCGTGCTGGTTAAGAGCAAGAGAAAAATAAATTCCACAGTATAGTGTCGCTTTGTGTAAGAAACCCAAGAAGTGAAGTTAAATTAGATAAGACTGCTTCTGAAAAGGAACTTCAAGGATCATTAATATCTTTTACCTTTTTTTTTTTTAAATAACTAAGCAAACAATACAAAGCCTAAAGACTTTTAAAACACAGACTTCTTGGAAACACATCTTTACCAAAACAATCTCTTCAAGAGGTTAAAACTCCATATTTTGGGGACGCCTGGGTGGCTCAGTCAGTTGAGCACCTGCCTTCGGCTCAGGTCATGATCCCAGGGTCCTGGGACAGAGCCCCGATTTGGGCTCCCTGCTCAGCCAGGAGCCTGCTTTTCCCTCTCCCTTTGCCACTCCCCCTGCTTCTGCTCTCCTGCTCTCTCTCTCTGTCAAACAAATAAAAGAAATCTTCCCAAAAAAAAAATTTTTTTTTTTTTGCTCTTTATAAAAGTAAGCTTATAGAACATAAGAGTGTTAACACTGGGGCGCCTGGGTGGCACAGTTGTTAAGCGTCTGCCTTCGACTCAGGGCGTGATCCCGGCGTTGTGGGATCGAGCCCCACATCAGGCTCCTCCGCTATGAGCCTGCTACTTCCTCTCCCACTGCTTGTGTTCCCTCTCTCGCTGGCTGTCTCTATCTCTGTCAAATAAATAAATAAAATCTTAAAAAAAAAGAAAGGAGTGTTAATGCTATCAGTGACTCCATATAGTGGATATTTCTCCCACAGAGGTTTTACCATTTTTCTCATGCAAACTAGTGTCAGTACAAGGACTCAGTCATTACAAGAAGCCAGGACAGTCCTTGGACACCACCATTCTTCATAGGTACCCAGTAATCCCAGGTGTCAATGCACAGTTCAAAATCATGCACTTTTAACCATCAGTTCAAGTTTCTTTCCTTAATATTTCTTAGAAAGAAAATTTCTCACAGGACATTTTTCATGCCCTATTTTATTAAATTTCATTTTTCACTTTTTAATTATCTAAACAAGTTAGTAGGGATGCTGAACTCAAAATCTATAATAATATCAATTAATAAAACTTTGGCTCCAAAAATCCCAAAGCCTAAAATTAAAAAATTCATGAAGTGGACTTAAAGCTAAAAACTTTTCCACTTCAAAAGACACCAATAAGAAAATGAAAAGACAAACCAGAGACTGAGAAATTATTTGTAAATCATATCTGATAAAGAACTTGTATCTGGAATATATAAAGAACTCTTACAACTTAATAATAAGTAGACAAACAATTTAAAAATTGGCAAAACAGGGGCGCCTGGGTGGCACAGCAGTTAAGCGTCTGCCTTCCGCTCAGGGCGTGATCCCGGCGTTATGGGATCGAGCCCCACATCAGGCTCCTCTGCTGTGAGCCTGCTTCTTCCTCTCCCACTCCCCCTGCTTGTGTTCCCTCTCTCGCTGGCTGTCTTTCTCTCTGTTAAATAAATAAATAAAATCTTTAACAAAAAAAAAAAAAATTGGCAAAACAATTCAATGGATATTTTACCAAAAAAGAAGAATGGCTATTAAGCATATGAAAAAGTGATCAACATCATTATTCATTAGGGAATGCAAATTAAATCCACAATGAAACACCACTCACTATATAGCAAACGAAATGGCTAAAATCAAAGACAGACAATACCAAATGTTGGTGAAGATGTGGAAAACTGGGATCACTTGTCTGTTTCTGGTGGAAACTGATCTAGATACTTTGGAAAATAGATTGGCAAGTTCTTCAATGTGAAACAGACATATGATCCAACAATTCCACTCTCAGGAACCTAAGAAGATTGAAAACACATGTTCATACAAAGACCTGTACACAAATGCCCATAGCAGCATTATTCATGATTGCCAAAAAAATAATCCAAATGTCCATACATAAGGGAATGTGCCATAACCATAAAAGGGAGCAGTATTTAATAATAAAATAGGAATGCTTTACTGATAGTGCTACCTTAGAAACATTACCCTAAGTGAAAGAAACCAGGCACAAAAGACTTACATATTCCATGATAACATTTATATGAAATATCCAGAAAAATGCAAATTTATAAAGACAGAAAAGAGATCAGTAATTGCCTAGACTGAGACTGACTAAAAGAATGCCCATAGGGACTTGAAGATTGATGGCAATTTTCTAAAACTGAATCGTGCTGGTAGTGGCACAATTCTATAAATTTATTACAAAGGACTGAATTGTACACTGCAACGAATGAATTTTAAAATAGGTACAGTTTACCTAAATAAGTTTTTAAAATAATAATGCCTTACATGGCTATACTTTTGTATTTCCCAATTAGAAAAACAAAAACAAAAAAGACTTTAAATCCAGAGGAGCACAAAAGCTAATGTAAGAGACATCAATGTGCCAGTCACCCAGAGATAAGTCATGTTGACACACTGTCTGTTTTTTCCAATTGTTTTTATATACATTATATCTCATCTACTTCGATTCTATAAGGGAAGTAGAACTGCTGTTATCCAAATACTTCATAAGTAGAAGCAGGCAGCAATGTCAAGAGAATTAAATAAATTTATCAAAACTGAAACATTATTTTTAATAAAATTCTAATTTGGAGTCTTTCTACTTTTCCAAGTTTTTCTTTAAAGATTTTATTTATTTATTTGACAGAGAGTGAGCGTGCATGCACGCGCGCAGGGGGAAGGGCAGAGGGAGAAGCAGGCTCCCTGCTGAGCAGGAAGCCCAATGTGGGGCTCCATCCCAGGACCCTGGGATCATGACCTGAGCCAAAGGCAGATGCTTAACCGACTAAGCCACCCAGGCGCCCTCTACTTTTCCAAGTTTTCATGCATTTAAAATTGACAAACCAAACAATTCACCTCTTCCCATAATTCACAGGTAATTCCAAAGAATTAGAGTGTTGGAAAGTTTATTCTTTTTCATAAAATATATGAAGTCGGCCAAAATAGTGAATTCCTTATTCTTATGGGTAAATCTTAGTTGCAGCTTTCAAAGTATCAGGTACCCTCTCTGCTCCTGTTTCTTTCCTCTTATGAAAAATGGTGCAGAAAATATGTCTTTCTCCCTCCATGGGGTTGTGACAGGCATCACAGTCAAATTATACTCATATCCTGTAAATCTGTAACTAAGATTTTGAATTTGTAAAGAATCAGATGTAAAACGTCACTTCACTGGTTATTGAGAAAGCCCCTCAAAAGTACTGCAAATGTTGTTCAACCTGAACTCCTTGAGTCAGGTAATGGCGAGGGTCAGAGACATCAGCTGGTAAGAGGCATCCCCATCCTCAAGGAACTCATGGCCTAAAGTGAAAACAAATCATTTAGACATCATATGATCAGCTCTTTTTTTTTTTTTTCTCTCCACTGAATACATGTATAGACCACATCAGAATGTATTTTTTCCCCTGGTAAAAGTTTCTATATGTGTAAATGGTTTTAGCCCTGCCAAACTTAAGTGCTACATCAGAATTTGGTAGGACCTAGATTGCTACCTTTCCACAAAAGTCATTTTGGAATGCTTTAAGACATTCTGGACTGGGCAGAAGACACATCAAGCTGCCTACAATAAGTAAGCATCTTAATTGGTTGCCTCAAAAAACAACATACAGTTGCCTGATGATGACAACTGCCTTGGCTAACAATGAGTTACATACACAAAATGGAAGACCTAAAGCCTTGGAAATCACAGTTTAACGATTTATATTTAAAATTGGAAGTCCTGGGCCCTGGGTAGTCAGTTAAGGGTGCAACTCTTGATTCCAGCTCAGGTCTTGATCTCGGGGTCCTGAGTTCAAGCCCTGCAATGGGCTCCGCGCTAGACGTGGAGTCTACTTTTTAAAAAATTAAATAAAATTGGAAGTCCTGATTTAAGGGAAAAGGAGCAATTCCAGTCCTCAAGGGGATTTCTAATGAAAAGTTCACTCTAAGCTTAGATGACTGAACCAAATACATTTCCACAGCTGCTCCAATTAAATAAGGATACCTTAAGTCAACAAAAACTTTTGCATATAATCCCAGTAAAAACAACAGTGTCTACGGATTCATGCTTGGGGATGAATCAACTACGTGGTTGCTCCTCAAGAAGTTGAAATGCACACCACAATGATAACCTTCAATATACCCCCAAATCTACCTTCTTTTCCACTTCCAAAATGCCAGGAAAAGCCTATAATCCATCAAAGTGTTCCACCCAGGCACTATTGCTTGAACTCTGATCAATGCTGTGCATTTTTGAAATGATGAACTGCCCTTCCATTTATCAGCCAGATATTAAGGACATCTACTGAGGCTCGTTTGCCACTGCAGCGGGCAGTCTGCACCCATCCCAGAGGTGCCCCTGCTGTCCTCTGCTTTTCTCTAAGAAGCTTTAACGAATAGAAGGTTCTTGGCTTTCTCTCTTTACAGGGAGTAGCCTCAAATAAGAAGATAATCAATAACAATAATAAATGTTTTACATTTCTATGCTGTTAATGTGAAGAGACGTACATTTTTTTAAAATATAGGAGTCTCTACATCCATTTTTGAAACTGAGCCATCGTTAAGACAGAAGAGAGGAACTCATCAAGCCCTCTGGAATTACTCAGCCAACCAAAAAATACCACAGGCTGGATGACTCAACACACGCCCCAAAAAGGCAACCAAGAACCATTGTCTACTACCCTGGCTTTCGATTTCTGGAACACTGTAACCTTTCAAAGTGCTGTCTGACGCCACAGGGCACTCACTTAGCTTTCCTATGAATATATATATCAGGAACTTTTCATTCCATTCAACCAACACTGTGCCAGCATGTAGAATGTTTTGACCATTACGCTGTTAAATGCAAATGACAATGAGAGCTGACTTTCTTAAAAATTTAATAGCAATGACATTCACAAAACTCAAAATCGACACATTTAAAGAGATATTGGAGTCTGAAAATTTGGAAAATCATTATTCTGGGACTTAGACGTCATAAGAGTTCATGTTTAATCCTGCACAGTTATTTGACCTGTGCTTAGAGAGAAAGAGTGTCATCTGTTTTTTTGGGAACCAGTGAGGTAGAGTAGCCTCACTAAGCTCGATACATAGCTATAGAATATTGACAGTAACGAGTTAGGAGGTGGGCCATCGTTAAGAAACCACAGGCAGGGTTTAGTTAGTGACTCTTGGGAGATTCTGTCCCTGGAAAACTATAGGAAAATTTTACTTTGATTTCCATATTCTGGGAGGATAATTAGGTCTAAGAGTCCCCACCATACCTCAGATTGGCCATAACTTCATGACTCCAAATGAGTTTCTAAAAGGTAGAGAAAATAGTAATAACGCTATTCTCTGTAAGAGACAGAAACATCCCAATCCCATCCCATCCATATTCCTGATCCCATCCAAATTAGGCAGGGTCAGGGTACTCACTTAAGCATCTCTCAGCCTATCTGTGGTTCTTAATGCTATTAAGACTGTTACTTAGCCAACTCATTTTCCAGAATTCTCGTAGTGAAGAGGAGTTCAGATACTGCTCCTGCTCTAAGTTGCTAATAGAAGTGTATTCGCTGTAAGATTTTCCTAATATAATTTCGTACACAGCTTCGTGTTTCCTCAAGTTGATATATAATCAGTAACATGGTACCGTCTCAAAAGCATATACAGGATATACATGTCATGTTTTCAAGGCCCACGATAATATTTAAAATGTCACTAAATATTTATAGTAATCTAATGGTTACACAGATAATTCGGGGCCCTTGGGACTAGAGGTTTTCAGAAATCTACAAAACTCTCAGGTAAATCTAGTCCATCTTTTTCAAGAGTGGCCAGTTTCTTTCATGACAGATGCAAGAAAATACCTACTAGTGAACAGAATTCTATGTTTGAGCTAGCAAATTTGATTTACTCCAAAATCTAGTTAGAATCAAGTGACCTGCTCCTGAAACCAAATTTTGGTTTGACACTAAATTAGTTTCCAGTGTTTTCCCAGGAACATAATTCCTTGAGATTATCGATAAAGAAGAGTTACGTGGTCACGTAAGTTTGAGAAACACTGTACTCTCCAGCTGGATATTCTCAAAGCACAATAGCATATTCAAAGTTCTGAGCAGTCCTTCAGTAAAGAACCTTTTTAAACTATTTAACCCAGCATTTTATATATTTACTAGCCACAGAAACTTTTTCTCATATGAAACCTTTTTTCCTGATTATAGTCCATGGCAATGGTATTCTTAACACACACACTTCCGCTAACTTTGCTTCTGCTTTAATCTATGCAATTTCTCTACCGTATTTAAATAACTGAATAATTACTAGCGATAGAGATTATTTAGAGGTTTGTTTACAACTACCTGGCTTATTGTCCACATACCATAATTTAATTTCAGTAAACAGTTTTTAAATGAATAAACATCCTCCACATTTCCATCATCAGATGATGTTATGCATTGACATCCTCACCCCCACCCAAAAAAATATATATATACTTTCTTAACAGTCTTAACTCCTACTACCTCAGAATGTAAACTTATTTGGAAATAGGATAAGAATGAGGTTACTAGGGGATACCATAATTCAGTATGTTGGTCTGCTAATAAAAAAAAAAACAGTTTGGACAAAGAATAAGATGTACACAGAAAGACAATGATGTAAAAACACAAAGAAATAAAGATGGACGCATGACTAGAATGATACATGAAGCCAGACACCAAGGATGATGGCAAACACCATAACCTAGAAGAGTCGAGTCCCTCGGAGCACTCAGAGCATGGCCCTGCCAAAACTCTTGTTTCAGACTTCTACCCTCCACAGTTGTTAGACAGTAAATTTCTATTGTCTTATACCACCCAGTTTTTGGTAGTTCATTACAGTGGTCCTAGGAAACTAATGCAGACGGCATATCTACATGTGGCTTCTATCTTTTCTTCTGTGTCAGCTTGATATAATGAACTATGTCAGTAATAAACTTTTTTGTTTAATACCATCTTTCATAATAGTTTCATTTATATATCATTTTTACAAGTTGAATTTTAGATTTCATTCAGCAAATCCATACCCTTCAGAGAAAACCTAAAAATCAAGGAAAATAATAAAATGTAAAGCAATGTCTGATGAACATTACTCTGAAATGCAAGAACTCTACGGAGAGGATGTGTCCATATGTTTTTTAAAGAGATGTTACTGTATGTTGATTGAGGGTAGTTGTTTTTTTTTTTTTTTTTTCCACTTTCTTAGTGCACAAAATGAAATTCCTCACAGGAAGAACTGAGGGATGGAGTTATTCAGGAGTCAGAAAGGCACACAATAGCTGATAGATCCAAGGATCTATGTATGCAGAGAGAAAAGCTGATTCTACAACTCAGAAATAAAGAGGTCCATAAGAAAATGTGTTTCCTGAATTTGGTTACCCTTCCATGTATTCAGGTAGAGTCAACAAGGGCAGCATTCATCTTACTAGTCCTACCTCAGAAGTGGTGACCTCTGATCTTAGGAAGACATCACTAACTAGGGGCCCTGACAGCCATGGCCCATAACCATGATAGCCAGAAAGGAGGCAGATACTACCAGTAGAGCACACATCTGGTTGAGGAAGATAGGAAATTTTCTCAAGAATATGTTATACAAGTACCTAAATTTGATATTCACTGTCAAAAGTTAGAAGATAAACTTTTGTCTTCCAGTTGAATAAAACAAATTTTCAACTAATATCTATACCTACCACATTTAAATTATTATTACTAATACAAAAATATTGATAACATTTACTGTACAAAGGCACTATAGGTCTATAAGTATATTTATTATAAGTATCATTATCTCATAAAAATCTAACAACTATGTAATCCTTGTTGAATTCCCAGCTGTCTTTGGGTGATTCCCACCTACACACCACACCACACCACACCACACACACACACACACACACACACACACACATGAATGTATTTTTTTAAGTAGACATACGCAAACAAAGAACATTTAAAAATGCAGAGATGCAAGGAATAATTATTTCTGAGTGGTTCAAACTGATAAATGAAACATTTACTAGTAAGAAACAATAGGAAGATTTATATATTAAATGGCTGATTGGTTAAGATTATCTTAATATTTACTCCATATCTTAGTACTGAACTATTTTATAAAAGGTCTTTATTGGTTCCATAGCATCTATCCCGTGAAGAATATATATTTTAGGATCCACATTTGGATTCATGTCCATATATCGATAGATTCTACTTTTTTTTTTTTAAGTTTTTATTTATTTATTCATTTAAGTAATCTCTACACCCAATGCGGGGCTCAAACTCACAACCCCAAGATTAAAAAATCACACACTCTTCTGACGAAGCCAGCCAGGCACCCCTGGATCTGCTTTTTTTAAGTGGGCTGATCAGTCTAAACCCACAGAGGCTGGTTTAACCCTATTAAGACAGGAACTGCTTATTTTGTAATTATTTGCAAGGCATCAGCCATATATACAACTATTTCCTAATGCACTATGGCTAGGTACAACCTATATTAACATATATTGCACAGTGAAGAACACAATTCCAGTACTCTAGATTCAACATCTCATTATTTATTGATTAGGGATGCCTATCTAATGTCTCTGCACCAGTGAAAATACACTAATGCTAATGAAACAAACACTATGGCTTTTAAGTGGTGGATATTTAAAACCTAGCTCTGGAAAGTGATTCGGTTCAGTCACCAGCATTGTAATGACCTTATAACCTTGGGCTCAAAAACTAGATTTGTAACAGTTCACTTTGTTTAAAAGCCAAGAAATCCCAATCTACTTCTCTAATATCACTACGTTTGAAAATAATACAAGAACTAGGAAGTGCCAAAATACTTTAAATTTCATGCTGCTATTGGCTTTTCAGGATATTACCACTTCAGACAAAATCAGGAATGTCTGAGTACAGAGAAACCCAAGCAATCTTTGATGGTCAGTATCAGACAGGGAAATGCTACAGACTGTCTGCTCTGTAAACATCAAGCTGCATGCCCTGGAACAATGCCAGAGAGAAACAGGCATTAATGAGTTATTTTCTATTGTTACTCACTGTATGGCAGTGCCTTATAATTATGCAAACTACTGAAAGAACAATTTAAAATCTAATCAGGATTAGGAAAAAACCTTATATTATCGTATTTTTTTATAAGCCACATTTGTTTTAGAATCTACTTAGCTAAACTCATTCAGAATGTGCCCCTCCTATAATAAATCAATTTGAATTTATTTTGTCTTTCATTTTTCTTTATGCAGTGCAAATAAAATGAGTTAGAAACTGACCTCCAGAAAAATTAAGTCAGACCTAGTTAGTTTATATTACATTGATGGGTGAGGAGAAACTGAATAAGTATGACTTTTTTAAGGCTGCATTTTCCCCATCCACTTTAATCATTTGAATCCTTGCAAAATATCAAATTAAGTTGTTATAAAAATGCTTGAGTCACAACGTAGAACACTAGATTGTTTAATATGAAAGTGCCTGAACAATCACTCCTAGACCAAACTTGACACAGTGAATCAAATTCGACAGAGTATGCAGGGTTTTGAATTGATTTTGTAGTTCTTGTCTGGCAAAGCATCAAAATTACTGCACTATAAGGTATTGAGCTCCATCCCCCAAATTGTCTTTTCATCCAAAAATCAGAGTAGTTAGCTAGAAAGCAATACATTCCCTATTATAAATATTGATATACTTTGGAAAAGTATTGCCTGCTCATAACAAAAATCTCAGACGACAGAGAAGGGAGAAAAATGAAAGTCCTCTTCTAAACCCCATTTCTGTTTCTCAGGAGTGACCTACTTAATAATTACATAGTCTTTTATATATTTTCTGTACAAAGAAGAGCATCCTGCAATTTCTTTTCACTTAGTATGTCTTGGACATCTTCCCAAGTGTCTCTGCCTTTTGTTGTAATGTCTGTACATCTCACTGTATGGATCTGCCGTAATTTAATCAGTTCCTAATGTAGTGGCATTTCTCTGCAGGTTTAGATTTCCTATCTAAAACAATGCTATCATGAGCAGGATTATTCACAGATCCGAAGACTTGATTCTTTAGCTGTATAAGTACATGGGTGTCAATGCTGGTATGTCAAAAGCCTATCAAACTGCCTTCCATAAAGTGTGTCCAGATGAACACTCTACCAATCATTGGTATGTAAAAACTCCCATTTCCCCACGCCCTCACTCAGGAAAAAGTATGGATCACTAATTGCTGTTGGCCTAATTTTATGTAAGCATCTTAAATCACATTGTTTCACTTAATCCTTTCAATACAATCCTGTAAGTATTGAATTATCCTTCTTTTAACAGATGAGGAAACAGAGATTTAGTAAAGTTGGGTGGGTGCAAAACCAAGATTAAAACCTGAAATACCTAGTTCCTAGATTCAAGCTTTTTCCAGTCTGCTAAGGTCCCATGTGAGTCAACAACATACTATAGGTTCTTAATTAAAATTCTGGAACTTGTACCACCATTTGTCTTGGGAGGATTCACTGAATAAGACAAGCAGTACATGACTGGGGGAATAGTAGCTGTAGAATTTCTATTGAGAAGGTGCACAGAGTCACTATTCTGATTTTATTAGCCTCATAAGTAGGAGAATTAGAGATAGTACAAGAGATACATTTATTATCTGTTTTGATTCTTTCAAAAACCTCATCAGAGCACTTAGGAGAAAATAATGAAGTACCTGTTCTTCATCTTCTTATGCTATGAGACCTTCTCAATTACTTCTCATAACCAAGGATAAGGAAATCTGTAGGTACAGCATTTTCTCAGCATCCTCTGGATGTGTTGTTCTGTCATCCAAGGACACTGAGGTTCTGCGTCTCCTAGATACCAGGAATCAACAGTATTTTTAATCAAATTGGCCCACATTATCTAGAAAAGTGCTCCAATTTATACTTCATTTGACCAATTGCTTTCAATTTCCTAATCCTTCTCTCATCAATCTTGGAAAAAGAATTTCTAGAATGGAAGACATATCTGATCAGTTTTCCCAAAGTAGATCTTAAGTTACAAACTGCAACAACAACAGCAACAACAAAACTCAAGAAATTATCAGAGAAGCAAAGAAATAATGTAAATTCGGTCTTTTTTATTTACCTATTTAAAGTTAAACTTTTTCCAGAAAGGATTTAAAATAGACCTATGAATATCTGGGAAAGTGAGTTTTTAAAGAATAAAAAAATTATACTTGAAGAGCACTAAAGAGATTCACAAAAAAATAAAAATACAAAAAGCAGTCAAGAGCTAAAAAGAACATGGTGAACCAAGGAGTCAGAGACCTAGTTTCAAATGCTGTTCTGCCAAAACCACCTACCCTACAAAAAATTATGAGGAAGCAATGTAGCTGGGACAGAGCTGGTCTCCAATAAACAATTTCCCCCAACTCCTTTCATTCTATAAATATTTTCTAAGCAGATATCACACCAGGTCCTGAGCTGTCCAATATGGTAACCACTGGCCACATGCAGCCACTGAACACCTGATATGTGGTCAACAGGAACTGACATGTGATGTAAGTGCATATACACACCAAAGTTCCAAGGCATATTTTATAAAAATATGGAATATCTTATCACTTCATATAGCTATGCTAGAATTATAATTATTTGTGATATAGTGAGTTGATACTAAAGTTTAAAAAATAAAAAAAAAGTGAAATTAACAAGTCTCCTAGAAAATTTAAAATTACCTATGTGGCTTGCATTCATTCCATTTCTATTAGAACACAGTTCTAGATTCATGTTTCCCAAATTTCACTGTGTACAGTACACACCTGGGATCTTGAAAAAATGCAGATTCATGATCCAGCATGTCTGGGGTGAAGCCTGAGGTGCTACATTCTAACAGACTCCTAGGTGATCCCAATGTGGCTGGTCTGGAGACCTCACTTTGAGTAAGTGAGGCTCTGGACATGAGCTACTCAAAGTGTGCTACACTGGCCAATGCTGGTCTGCAAGTGTCTGTCACCAGTCCATAATTAGGGAGGTACAGAATTTGAAGAAAGTGAGAAGGAGCATTTAGACGATATTATTGTAACTTGACATTGCTGCAACATCCAACGGCAGGATCACTGGACTCCTTGAATTAAACAGCACATAGGCCAGTTCAACACGGTCAGACTCACGTGGTACAAGCCGTGTATAATAGTCATCACTAGTAGTCTAGTAGGACAGATGAGAATGTTAAAAGTTGGTACTTTACCATAGTAGTTTCAGAAGCACTGCTCTAGAACTTAGACCATCCAGCCCACAGAGGGCTCAGAGAATACTGGAGTGTGGCATATTAAGAAATGTAAAAACTTCTTGGTTAAATAAATTTAAGAAACATTAAATTAAACAAAATTGAAATTGGACTCCTTACTGCAGGACTTTTCAAAACCTTCAATATGCTCACGTGCTTTTGTATCTCCAAGAGAACATAGCATACAGTTATTTCTCAACTATTTTTGGCATCAAAACCGCTCACTCTACACTACCTGCATTACCTAACTATCTCAAGAAATAGCACTTTGTGGAATACCAGTGTAGGAAATCACTTTCCTCAATGATGTAATCGAGGTATCTTCCTTTTTCATCCATTTGAAGAATACTGTTAAGTACTAAGTAAAATTAACCTGTAGTACATTACTATGATCCTGAATAGTTCAAGCAATTTTAATTTGCAAGAAGTTATTTATGTTTCTCTAAGATGAGACTCAGTCTATTAACAGCAGAATGGTTGCTTTGGCAGGTAAAACATTGGTATAAAACATAATTTAAATTTTAAAAAAACACCCATTGACATGACACCACAGTATTTTAGGGTCTTAGAGCAATACCATTCAAAATTTTATTATAAAGCTAATTTAGAATTTAATTTAGATAACAGTTTTGCAATTGTCGAGTCTCTCCCTCTCACTGCTAATGAAATCCAAGATAAAAAATATATCACTGGTCCACTTGGTATCTGAAATTACTAATTCAGCTTAGTTCTCTTTTTATAAAATTACACTTCCTAACTTTACAAGCAGAGACGCTGAAGTATAAACCACGCTGAAGTTACATGGTACGTAGGATATGTATATTCAATGTCTGGACAAACATAACCTCCAGGCCTAAAATTTCAGAACAAATGGAATGAGGCTGAGCTCTACAAGTAAAACACTGAAAATAATGGGGCGCCTTGGTGGCTCGGTCGTTAAGCGTCTGCCTTTGGCTCAGGGCGTGATCCCCGCGTTATGGGATCAAGCCCCAGATCAGGCTCCTCCACTAGGAGCCTGCTTCTTCCTCTCCCACTCCCCCTGCTTGTGTTCCCTCTCTCACTGGCTGTCTCTCTCTCTCTGTCAAATAAATAAATGAAATCTTAAAAAAAAAAAAAAAAAAAACACTGAAAATGAAAGATGGTCCTAACATCTTTCCTTTTCACCACCACTAGCAACAGAAATACCTTTGGCCATAAAAATCCCAAGTCTGTAGAAAATATCCACATTCATTTTGTGAAGACGATAAAAGGAATAGCCTTTTTGTTTGTTCATTAGGGAACGGCTGCTAATAGGTACACCAAGTTCACTCTAGTTATATATATCATCTCTACAGGAAAATCAGCTTTCATTTCACATATATGCCCTCGGTACCCAGAACAGAGTATGACAGATACTAAGCATTTGACACACATGTTTTAATAAATACGAACGGTTCTTATATGAAAATTAACATTTTAATGCCAACTGACTATGACGCACCTGTAGAAAGATTAGAAAAGACACAGCATCTAAAGACAAAAGCAAGAAAAGCTAATAATCCTCATGGCTTACCTTTAACGTCCATTTGTACCTTAGTGCATATCTTCCAAGACACTTTTTTTTTCAATAAACACAGAATTAGACTCTGTGCTACATTTTCCCTCGTGTTATTGGTGCTAAATAAGAACACACAGCTTCATTATGAATGACTATGCGGGCAGTCATTTTATAAATACATAAATTTAAGAAACGGCTCTACTCTGGAAGACTTAAATTATTCTTCCTTCCCTCTCATTTTCCACTTGGTCTGGAAAGACATTCTTCTGGTCACATCTTTGCATATCCCTAACAGTTTAGGAAATATTCTTGAAAGACACACGGACATTTTAAAACCTTTGTTATACATTTCCAAACTATCCTTTAGAAAAGCTACAACCTCTCACACCCCTAAAGTGGTACAGAAGACTAACTACAGAGTTTCAACTAAAAGTCAGAAGCTCGGACTCCAGAATCCCGCATTTTCCCCTTCTACCGCACCACCGACAAACAGCATTCGGTAAACCACCACCTGCCTACGACGGCTACTGCAAGAGAGTTCTAAAACCTAGCCTTTCTTTCGGGAAACCGAGCATATTTAAAATTATATAAAACACGGATTTGTCCTGAAGTACACAGTAGGTTAAAAACAAACAAGCAAACAAAAAAACCTAGGAGCGCAATACGGAAGAAATAATTCCATGTGAAAAACTAAGAATAGAAGAATCAGTTTTCATCAGGTAAAATTTTAGTCTTGTGATTCTGTGCCAATAAGCGTATTAAGATAATAATACACTGAAAATCACTCATTTATGTCAGAAGAAGTCAGGCTCTAAGTAATCTTTGAGGGAGTAAAGGTGAGATGCTGAAGGGAAGAGGCAGTATGTTTCTTCTTTTCTGAGGTGGAAGGAACCATACATGGGTAATGTTCTTAGCAAAGATTACTAGAGGATATTCCCAAGAAAAATTATTATAAATAAGAACATAGGCAAATCAGGGGTGCCTGGGTGGCTCAGTCGGTTAAGCCTCTGACTTCAGCTCATGTCATGATCTCAGGGTCCTGGGATCCAGCACCACATCAAGCTCCCTGCTCAGCAGGGAGTCTGCTTGTCCCTCTCCCTCTGCCCCTCCCCCAACTTATGCATGTGCATGCGTATGCTCTCTCAAATAAATAAAAATCTTTAAAATATGTTTAAAAAAGAACATAGGCAAATCAAAAACAGTCGTATCATATTAATTTAACAGGCAACATCAATCCTAGCACAATAAACAAAGGGATCCAAACCTCTTGAAGGCTCAGTAAAAAGATCGTCAGTGTTTAACACATGAATTTATCCAATGGACGGTATCCAATGGACGGTAATTCATGGCAATGGACATGACAACTCCTTAGCGCATGATACACAAATATCCTGTTCACAGATCTGTTTATTGGTGTCCACTGCATCTAACGTCAGTCACCTTCTAACAGAGCTAACATCAGATTCCCCCAAACAACTTTGTGTTTACATTCTGATTTATAAGATCTTTCCAACAGACCCTAGTCTATATCACACTCTCATTAAAAATACAACCATTAGCTGATTTGAAGGCCACCCAAGGTCTTAGGGGAGAATCTTAAGAGGAATGTGATGAGGACTTTAGAAACTGGATTTCAATGAGATGTTGGTGGTATCAGTCCACCTGAGCCTAAATGAAAGGCAGGAAAAGGGGCGGGGAGGACAGGTACATTTATCTGCTCTTATTGTTTAAGTCTAATTATGTTTTCTGCAAAAGCCATGGCCTCTGCCTGTGGCAGAAAATACATCCACTCCTGTGACAACACTGCCTTCATCTCCAAGAGTCTCAGACTCTGAAACACCCATTTGTCTGAGGACCCTTACATATCTGTGACATCTGCAAGAGATGTAATAGTGACAGATTTCAAATTTTGGGAAAAAATGTGGAGGACAAGGAATGTTAGGAAAATCATCTTCTGATGCCCCTTGCACTGAAGTATTCAAAATGCAACAAATTTAAATACTGAGTTTTCATTTAAAGGGTATATGAAACTCCCACAATGACAAATTCTTCAAGCATTTTTCAAGACATATAATATGTGTTTATTTTCCTTCCACTATAATTGGGCTTTTATATTTAAAAAAAAAAATCATTGGATCACATCTCCATCTTGGTGAAAATTCCCAGTCATATGGTTATAATCAAGGGTCAAATTGCTAATGACATCAAAATCAATGAGAGCCCTGAAATTAGAGGGTGGAGTCCATTTGACTGCCACACCCACCTTAACTCCTTCTTCAGGACAAAAAGAGACTTTAAGCACTCTTGTTCCTTGGGTGGTTTATTTACAACTACATGGCATGTGCTGCTGCTCCCCATGCCCTGTTCAAATTTTTCCACCACGTGCACCCTACATACATACACACACACACACACACACACACACACACACAAAACACGCACGAGGTTGAGGGGAGAGAGAAAGGAGCAGGAGAAAAATTCTGTCTTCTGACCTCATGATCTGGAAATAAGACATAAATTGGTAGGTTTCATCTAAAAATGTGCCAATTTCATGTAGCTCAAACTAACTACATAATCTTAAGGAGACTTTTCTGAACTGTGTTCTTAAAAGAAAAAAATCAAGATACATGTTATGCTGCCTCTGATAGAGATTAAATAACTAAATTTTGATTTTCATTACTGTGAGTTTTAAAAAATATCTTACCTGACAACATTTAGTAAAACAGTATTAATCAGGAAAATGCAAGGAGTTTAAAACAAATAATTTTGACATCTGATTATAAGGACAGAAACAATTACAAATTCAGCTAGTTGTGTAAAGTTTAAAAGCTTACTTTGGAGACTGAGTTTCAGTCTCCTGGATACGTATTTGTCTTGATAATAAAAGGATATTTTCTGGGATGCCTTGGCCAGTTAAGTGTCTGCCTTCGGCTCAGGTCATGATCCCACAGTCCTGGGATCAAGTCTCACATCAGGTTCCCTGTTCTGCGAGGAGCCTGCTTCTCCTTTTCTCTCTGCCTGCCTCTCCCCCTTTTTGTCCCCTCTCTCTGTCCCTCTCTCTCTGACAAATAAATAAATAAAATCTTAAAAAAAATAAAAGTAAAAGGGTATTTTCTTTGGTTATTCTGCTACAACCTAGAAGCTAGATTGAAAACCTTTGCTGTAACAGTAATCTGTTTTTCTGTACTATAAGATGAATTAATAAATTCAATAAAATGTATTGAGTACTTCTTCTGCCATTCTGAGAACCAGAGGTACAAGAGAGGCAAAAATGTCTACCCACACAGAATTTTCATCTTTAGTACTAAATTTTGATTGAAAATCTTACTGTGTTCAAACACTGAACAACAGCAAATATAGAACATTAAATAATAATCAAATGAATCTCAACTATTTCTTTTTCTACTTTTATGGAAAGTGAGTCCTAGAAACTTAGACCCAAGTTAGCTTGCCTAACAAAATAGCTTAATAGATAATAACTTAAGTATCAAATACCAAGAATTTCCACTCATTTAAAAAAGTGTTCCCACTTCTTTAAACAAAAATTCAAAGTTATCTAGAAGCAAGTGATAAATCAGACTTATTTAGAGCTGTTAATTTCTAGGGACTCACCTGAATTTTTAAACTACTGTGTCAGTACGTCCTCCCATTTACCCTCACACACCCCTCCCCTCAATTGCTATCCATAGGGGAGACCACTGTGACATTTCTGCATTTCGATTAGCTGATACTTGAGTTGAACTGCCTTCCCTACTAATGCCCAAAGTATATTTTCTTTGGTTCCTACTTGGAAAACACAAAAGCTAAGCCTCAATTAGATTCAGATTCCAAATTATTCAAAAAGGGATTTCATTTAATTACATTTTTTGCATGTAAAAAAAGGTATATTTAGCAATGGGAAGATGAAAGTAAGGCTCTAAACAGAGTTAGACCTGTCACCATGTAAGGGATAACTAAGTCATCTCTGCTTACACCAGAGGGTGTGAACATATAAAAGGTTCATATTGGCAAGGCACAAAAATGAAAACAGTGATAAACTTGAATGCATTGTCTAAGAAAAAGAAGATGAAAGCATGCTGGTGTTCACCTGCTACCATGTTGATGTTAATATCATAACACTTAACACAACTCTCTAAAGAAAGAAGTTTTTCTCTCAAATTGTGACGGCCAGGAGTATAATAATCAAGAAGCCTGTTATTTTCATGCTGGTGCATGGAAGAAAATTGACAGCCACGTGAAGTTTTAGCTTATATTGAAATGTCACAATACATAACTAGTTTCAATATAAAAGCAAATTGAATGTGTGTGTGTGTGTGTGTGTGTGTGTGTTTAATCACAATGACCTGTCTTTGTATCATGATCATGGAACTGTGAGAGTTTGAGATGCTGGATCTGAATCCACCCAAAAAAAACAAAAAAAAAAAAAACCCTAACTGCAAATAGACTATCCAGGAAGCCCACACAATGCTCAATCATGACACAATGATCTTAGTTTGCAGATGTGAATATGTCTTTATTAAAAGGGTTGCTCTTTAAGACGGGTGCACCAACACCAATTACTCTCCATTCCCGAACCTCCACATGCACAATGAGGGGATCAGGACTTGAAACAGTGCCATGAGTAAAAGGGAAATGATGGAGGAGAAGAAATGGGTTTTGGATTAAAGAGCTGGCATGCACACCACGGCCTTAATGGGCAGCGCTGACAGGGTTCAATTATAGTGGAGCGCGCAGCCTCATTACTGCCAGTGGCTGTCACTTAGGGCACTGGTGCAGAGGAGAATCCAAGTGATGCAGACAAAGGGAGAGAGAAATACATGAAAACAAAAGACATTTACAGAGCATCTTCAGGAGCAAAGACCCTCCCCTCCCCCCAACACAGACCCACACCACACACACAGCCAAGTACATACATATACATACATACACACATGCTCCTTAGTGCTACTTACACACAGGCACATAGAGCACATACACACACACACACACACACGCACAAGCTCTTTGTATTTACACACAGTGAAGTTTCCTCCAGCTTGGCTTGCAAATTGGTTATTACATGAGGGCTTTTAGGCAGAAATATAATTGAATTAAGAGCTGGTGTCAAGGCAATTTTTAAAAAATGGGACCTTAAATAATATCCCTCCAAAAAAATAAATCCACATTAAAATTGTTACTCATATTACTGGTCACTGGTGCCGCACAGTTCCATTACTCCACATTGTCTTATTAACAATTACGACCCTTTACTACATAATTTTCATTAAAAAGTCAAATAAAAAATTTTAAAGGAAATATTTTGATTCCCTGAATAGATCTATGTAAATGTTCTAGACTATTGAAATTATCTTTGTGTCCTAATGTTTAAACGGAGGGAGAAAAGTGCGAAATGGAAATTTGGTAAGGCCTGACTATAAAACTTTCAACAATGTGTGGGATGAAGTCTTGCCACAGAAAATCCATTTCTAAAATGCATTCCATAAATTCACTTACAAAAGACAAAAGGCTGCCTCTCTTTCCCATGAAAAATCGTCTGTCTCTACAAAACAAATAAACATGTAACTAACTGATTTAAAAACAGCAGCTCAAAGCATGAACATCAAAAATAATGAGAGGCATCAATATAAAACAATTGGATATCTACTATGCATTTATACAAATTTAGTCTAGGAAATTTTACATACAAACATATATATTTAGTGCCTAATATGCAGTATATTCTTACGATAAACAGCAAATTGTAATGCTGACATTTTTTTTTCTCCTAGAACACACCTCCAGATGAATCTTTACAACCCATCTTTAAATAATAATTGGATTACTTTCCAGTTATCTATGACCATTCAGAAACAAAAATTAATCTTAGTGGGGATAATTCAGGATATCCTTTAGTGTCTTTTAAAAATTAAAAAACAGGGCACCTGGGTGGCTCAGTCAGTTAAGCATCTGCCTTCCGCTCAGGTCATGATCTCAAGGGTCATGGGATTGAGCCCTGTGTTGGGCAACCTACGCCTCCCTCCCTCTCTGAGCCCACCTCCTCCCACCCCCAGCTTGTGCATGTGCTCTCTCTCTTTCAGATAAATAAAATCTCCAAAAAAATGAAAAAAGTTTTTTCTCATAGGATAGTTCCCAGCTCCCTTTCCTGAACTCGTAATGCATGTATGTAGTTGAGATTGATTTAATCCTAGGAATATACCCCCCCACCCAAATCAGAAGGAATAATACACAAATGCACAGGGCACAGATTACTGGCTCAAATGAAGCTAAAATAACAGGAAACATGCAAGAAGAAAATGTCTCAAATGAATAAGCATTTTTATACCAACCAAATTATCCCTTGAAAAAAACCAATATGTCTTCACTCAAAAAAAAAAAAAAAAAAGTTTAAAAAATAGCCATTTTCTATAAGGGATTCATATTATGACCTCTTCTAATATAATCGGGTGCCAGAAACAAGGCACAGTTATGATTCTGAATGGAAAACACAATACAATCAACCATAAGATCAACATCTCCATTTGTTTTTATATTACCATGTTTTCTCATTTTAACACTTACAGGTAATTAGAACACAAATAAGATTAACTTATCTAAACAAAGCATCCTTTTACCAGGGATGGTTACACTCTGGTGATAATTTTCCCAATTTTCCAACTTGAAACATTAATGCAGACCAAAGGCAGCCTCCCAGTCAGCCTACTTCGTCACAGTCTAGGAGCTCCCGCAGGCATGTTCTACTGCTGGTATCCCAAGTTCAGAGCACCAGGGAGCTTGAGGTATCAGCAGTGAAAATGTCATCCTTCCTGTCTGTCTGGAGCCTACCCACACTGTTTCCTCACTTCTCCACATTCACCTCTCAATCCAGACTCACCTCTCCCGCCAATTGAATGACCTCAGTAGTTCCTCACGGGCTACATTGTCAACAAGTTGCACCATGGGCACCCAACAAAACACCAATAAACAAAAGAATCGATCATGTAATACCCACTGTATACAGAGAAGAGCCAGAGAGCACTGCTTTGGAGGACTGGGTATAGCACCAAGTAATAACCACGAACATGAACAAAGGCCAGATACCTAGCCCCATAAATTTAGAGGTAGAGAAATTAAGGCAATCATTACAGAGCTTTAATAGGATATAAATATAGAAAGAGTGAAATGTATCTGAAGTATCTACGTGTAGAGCCTGGCTATTGGAAAATGTTGATTTTCCTCTTCCCTACACTTTACCGTAATGCATGACTTCATTTTGTCTTAAGACCCATAGCACTTTGTGGCTTATGTCCCATCTCGGATCTGCCAAGCAAAACCACAAGAGTGTAGGATAAGGACTGCCACAGCTTAAGTGCTGTGCAACCACTAAAAATATATTTTATATATCTCTGATCTCATTGACATAATTGGCACAGACCAAAATATACTGCAACCCATCTCATCATTTCCTGCCTACAGTGCTAATAGTTCATAGAAAGATCTCAACTTTTGGTCCTTATTATAGCCTTAGTAAGCCCTATATACTTTTTATTCAAAAGAATTGTTGTTACTAAAAGATGCTTGTGTTCTCCTCTGAAAATTTCAAATGCTATCATGAATAAGATTCTTTTTCCTCCCAAAATATGGAAAGCTACATACATACTATAGTACAAATTGATTTAAATTTTTACTCAGTACTTTTAATTTTTGTATTACCATGTATGCATTTAAGTAAAATTAACAAAAATCATAAAAATATTTTAATTTTAATTAAAATTAAATTTTAAATGTTAAAGTGAACAAAAAATAACTACTGACATTTCTCCAGCTATAAGATGGGTGGCTTCCTATTATTTCCAGCAGAAAATGTATGTTTTACTGTTTCTCATATCTCACTTTAGCAAAAAAAAAATTTTTTTTAAAGATTTTATTTATTTATTTGACAGAGATAGAGACAGCCAGCAAGAGAGGGAACACAAGCAGGGGGAGTGGGAGAGGAAGAAGCAGGCTCGTAGCGGAAGAGCCTGATGTGGGGCTCGATCCCATAACGCCGGGATCACGCCCTGAGCCGAAGGCTGATGCTTAACTGCTGTGCCACCCAGGTGCCCCTCACCTTAGCAAAATCTTATGCTTTACTAGTGTTTCTATCTTTGGCCCTGCCCCCAAAGTCCCAGGTTCAAGGACATCTGGAGAGAACACGTGCATGCAATAGCTCTTCATCTGACCTGAGAGATGGACACAGCTAAGCCAGACTCAGCAAACATCCCACCAATAAAATGCCTTTCCTCTTGGGAGTAAGATTTGATTGGTTTTCCACCCCCAAGAGGTTGGCTCACCTTCAGCTAAAAACATTCATTTCCCCAAACTTAGCTGGGGTCTTCCACTCTCACAAGACTTCCAAGTCTCTGATCCATTCCAACCCTTAACAGCTGCCAAACTCCATAGTCAGCCAGGGTGTGTTTCACCCCAACTATAAACAAGGTCCCTCATGCACATGCCATAAAACCAAATGCCAAGCAATAATGGGGGTTTTAACCGCGGCAACCACTCAAGATGCTATCTTTTCCCTTACCCCCCCTCCCCATCACTAAAACAAACCAACCCAAACTCACACACCCTCCTTTGATCCTGATCCTGTCCTTGAGCTTCCAGGCTCAAGATGCTTCCCTCTGTGTACCCTAATTTCAATATCAGTTTCAATTGAAGGCCCACTGCATCTGAGGGAAGTAAGTCAGTGTTCCTAAACTCGAATGTATATACTATCTTAGTTCAGGCTGCTATAACAAGATGCCATAGACTGGACGGCTTATCAACAACAGAAATTTATTTCTTACAGTTCTGGAGGCTGGGAAGTCCCGGATCAAGGCAGCGGCAGATTCAGTGTCTGGTGAGGACCTGCTTCCCAGTGCATAGACCAGGGTCTTCTCACTGTAACTTCACATGGCAGCAGTAGGGAGGGAGATATCTGGTGCCTTTTATAAGGGCATTAATCCCAATCATGAAGCCTTTACCCTCATGACCTAATTACCTCCCAGAGACTCCACCTCCATATACCATTACAAATGGGGGTTAAGTTTCAACATATCCATTGGGGGGCGGGGGAGAGGGGACAGACACACCATTCAGCCCATACCATATATATAGCCCACACCAACAACCTCAGGAGCTAAATATGCAGATTTTGAATCACTAGGTCTGGGTTGTGCCTCGGATTCTGCATTTTTAAACAAGCTCCCAGGTGATGGCTGGCCTGCAGGCCTTGCTAATTTGAATAGCATATTTCTATACATCCCTTACTTTCTTGGACCTTAACACTCCCAATTGTTAGGCCTAGCCCACTCTTCTAGTATGGCTACTCCTCTGACTAAATGGGAGGTACCCTCGTCCCTTCTCACATGGTATCAACGACATCCTGATACAAACATAAGGCTGTGATTATTTAAGATCAAGGCAGCTATGCTCTGTGGAAAAAGTTCAGATAGTTTAGGTCATGAAGCCCCATTAAAAAAATCATCATTCTACTTACCATCTGTAGTTGGGCTGTTAAAAATTTTTGAATTGCCCAGTCATTTAAATTAAAATAATTTATGTTAGATATATAAACTTAAGAGATATAATCTGGGTCCCATTCTCATACTCTGATCTCATTTACACCATAATACATTGGTCACACATTTATATAACTGAAATTTATAGGCATGATTAAGATTTCCTGTGAACTTCTTAAACTGTGGAGCCCTTGGACTTTATAGGAAACAGCTCAGTACTACCTTACCACACAGCTGCTTCTTCCTTTAACAATTGCACAAGTTACACAATAATAAAATAATCCCATGTATGAGCAAACCACATGCCTCCTTCACTATCCTCTAAGGGATCTTTTGCATAAACATAAAAAATCTGCTCTTTTCAAAGGATGTAAGGGAGGGGAGTATCAAACAATGTTTTAACACCACAGTTAGCAGCTCAGACTGCTCTAAACCCTCGAAGCACACTTCAATAAAGCTAGATTTCATTATGGGCCTGACAGCATTATATAGCTCTAAATTTTTTATTTTATTTCAATCCCACACAAAAGCATAGAGGAAGAAAAGAGGTGCTTACGGAATAAAAGAATGCATCATGAAATATCGTCCTAAGAAATAAAAAGAATGTCATTAAAGCCAAGAAATACCTACAATGTGTTTAACACTTTCTCAAAAATATATGAAAATTTTGTCTAATACATTGCTTTTGCTACAATTTGAGTTCCTAAACTGGGCTCTATTTTCAGCAGTGGAAGCCTGAGAACCAAAAAAGCACATTTTCCAACGATTCTTTTTAAACCAATGAGTTCTCTTTGCCCACAACTCCTCTACCTCAAATTATGACTCCCTAGTCACAGATTTTCACGGATCATGACATCAGCGACTCCTTCTAGTTATAAACAGCTTACTGTGGTTTACTTCTTGCCAGAATACCTCCAACATACCCAGTAGAGAACCCAGAAGTCTCAGACTCCTGAAATTTGTATTCCGGAACAACCAATTCTAGGTACCTCAGATTTGCTTCCATGAATACGTGGTTCTCATCACAGTTTTGCAGAATAAGGGATACAAGTGATACGAATGTTAAGGATATGGGTGCATGTTTACCATTTCACTGATTAACGAAAAAAATTTCAACAGACCTTGGAAGTCATTTTGTGCAAGACCCCAAATCCTGGGACTTTATCAATAGCTAACTATTTGTCTTTTGTCTAATGAACTATAGAAGTTAACATCAATGTCAGCCACTCCTACAACTCTTCCTCTTTATTCCTGACACAAATTTCTCCTGATGTTATGTATGCTCTACTTCATTATTTAGAAGAAGGGATGACATTTACTGTCCTCCTTCCAACTGTTCCTCATGAACTTACAATTTGTATTTAAATCACCATTTATTTGTCTACATGTGAGATAATTTTCAATTCCTGTTAAGTTTTACTCATAGGTCCTATTCCCCAAACCATTAGTCATATTCCAGATGTTTCCAGGAAAGACTATTGGGGAAGGATGACTCGTGATTACTGGATGCTCCATTCCTGTTTAAACATCCCTACTTCCACAGTTTAGTTGTCTGAAGAAGGTAGAAGTAAAAGGAGTTTAATCAGGGGCTGAGAGACGTGTCTCTTAGGAATCGTTGCAACTACATTACGTCAGGGATCCCTACTATTTCTAAATACCCACAAATGGTTGGCATTCTGATTACAAGGAAAAAAGAAGAATCAAAACTCACAACATGTAAGGTTTATACTGCCATGAAAATAATAGAATTCCAATGGCCTAATTTTAATTGGTTGCTGGGGTCATATAATTGTAACTTTTTTTTTTTTTTATCTCTAAGTCATTTATTCAACCATTATGAAGCTATGACTAGATCCCAGACACTACAAATTTAGTGGTTCCAAACACAATCAGTACAGAGGTGGACCAGAGAGCAGGCAACTTAATTGTAACTTTTTAAAATGTGTTTAGCGGGGCGCCTGGGTGGCACAGTCCTTAAGTGTCTGCCTTCGGCTCAGGGAGTGATCCCAGCGTACTGGGATCGAGCCCCACATCAGGCTCCTCCGCAGGGAGCCTGCTTCTTCCTCTCCCACTCCCCCTGCTTGTGTTCCCTCTCTCGCTGGCTGTGTCTCTCTGTCAAATAAGTAAATAAATAAAATCTTTTTTTTTTTAAAGTAAAAAAATAAAATGTGTTTAACACTAAGGGAAATTCCTCCATTTCTAATCTAGAATTTGAAAACCTTTTTAATCACTGATCTGGAAACTCTCCTTTTTAATGTAAATAGATCAATTATGATCCTCTCTAAATACAATAAACTCTGGAATTTTCTTTCTCACAATGACAGCACTGCATTTATTTTTCTAAGTAAGAGGGAAACAGAAAACACTTTCCTGATGTTAGAAAATTGGATGTAACTCAAAAAATGACAGATGAGGTGGGGTAACCCTCACACTCCCTTCAGGATTTTGCTCTTGCTTTATAAATCAAAATCTGGGATGTAAGTGCCAGTCAGACATATTCCACCTGGGATCTGAAAATACTGCTATATTCTTCCTGCTACTAATACTGCCCCAATAATAGAAGTTCTGCAATCATAATTTACATCACTGACAGCTTTGGAGATAATGCAAGAAAAAAAGATTCCAGCTCTTTCTTTACATTTGGATTGCTTCTTTGATGCCAATAGCCACGTGTACTTATCTTTTATTTTTCCAGCAAGAGAAACAGGTATGCGTCAAACGCTGTGGCTGAGGACATCTTCCGTCTGAATGTGCCATTTAGACATCATCATTTTTCTGGACATCATGGGCTTTTCATCTCAAACCAGTCTTGCGTTTTCTGAAGTTGGGTACCATCCTCCATTTTTACCCTTTTATTTCCACACAGAAATTATATCTGTGGATATCATTTATCATACCATTTTTAACCTTGTCACTGTCCACTTAACAAAGTCAGGTTAGATTTCAGTGAAAATTATTCTTCCAGGGTAGTTTTGTTTTTTTTCCTGGGATGGGGGGGTAACGTTACTACAATTAGTATGCATGGTGCAGAATTGCGTGCAAATGACGTGTGCCAGCAACGTGGTAATTTAACCATATTTAACAAAAACCAAAAAAGACGAATGCACAAACTTACTGCTGCTTCGATCAGTGCAGCTTCTAGGGCCCACTTTCTTTTACTGATTAAAAACCAAACAAACGAAAAAATAAAGTAGTGCCTGAGAAAAAATTTATCTCTAACTTGGGAGTACCCCTCTTATCCTGGTTGCATTTTCTTTACAGTGGTGGCAAGAATGACAAGACAGTAATAAATGGTAGCCAGGAATTCTAAACCGTACTCCTGTGTCTGTTCAAGCAGCAATAATAATTACTCAGTTCATTCTTTCCCATTTCATCGCCACTATTCTGGATGCTTCAGGTAACCAAGAATCCATCTTGGTCTTTACAGTAGAAACTGATTGGGGTATTTTATTCAGAAGAGGGAGCATGGGAGCTCATTCTCAAAAGGCTATCCTTTTTGGTGCAAACAAGTAAAAATTGTACGAGCAAAATTTAGTTAAGGGTCCAATGAGATGGCTTTAGAACCACTCTTATTCTCTTAAAACAGAATTACCAAGAAGACCTACAATTAGAGATACTTTCTCCTTTGATCAACTTTAGAAATTATCTACTCCAGTTCCCTCATTTTACAGACGTGAAAACAGAATCCTGGAGTGGAAGTGTGACTTGCCCAAAGCCACAGAGGGATGCAAGACAGAGAACTCAATCTCTTTGCCAGTTGGGCTTTTTACAACCAGGATAAGGACCGACTGTATTAAACCATCATTAACAATCTACCTCTAACTCTCCTGTCCTGAGCCTCTCTCTCAACCTTGGCCCATCTGGGATTGCCAGAACTTCCCTGAAGAAAGCCGAGGAGGGGGGGTGCCTGGGTGGCACAGCGGTTAAGCGTCTGCCTTCGGCTCAGGGCGTGATCCCGGCGTTCTGGGATCGAGCCCCACATCAGGCTCCTCCGCTATGAGCCTGCTTCTTCCTCTCCCACTCCCCCTGCTTGTGTTCTCGCTGGCTGTCTCTATCTCCGTCGAATAAATAAATAAAATCTTTAAAAAAAAAAAAAAAGAAAGCCGAGGAGGAAGGAGGTCAACCTGAAGAACCCACAAAAACAAAAACAGAAGCAAAAGCATGTGGGGGAACCACTTGTAGGTAGGACTACCCTTCATGACAGGAGAGCCTGCCCCAGGATTTTAATCTGTTTCTGTCAATTCCCAAACTATGGAAGAGATCCAAAAACTACACCACGTGCAGATGAAACCTGAACCCCGAATCATTCTTTCAGAAAAGTGTAAATGGGGAGGGTTCCAAGCATCTATCCAGAACAACATGAAATGAATCCAGAGACATTCTAGACATTCTAGAAAACGTATCATTTTCTGTTTCTCCTGCCTTCAGTCACTTCCTCTGCAGCTGACCCTATGTGGGGAGTTGTCTAGAGCAAATGGCCCTCACACGCATTTGTATTCCAAGGCTGAGGGTCTCTAGTATTGTGCATTGGTTCTATTCTAATCATCATGCTTTTGCAAACTGAGAATAGCAAACTATAATTTGGAAATGGTTGCTGTTGTGTTTGATTATTTGTTTCCTCTTTCACAGCCCCACCACATAGCAAACTACATCATGTATTGTATGCACTTAACAAAGAGTTGTTGAAGAATTCTCTTTTTTCTTTTTTTTTTTTTTTTTTTTAATGGTATGTTCTGTTTGTGATTGTAGGCCATCCTGACTGCATCTGTACTGGCTCTGTTGCCAGGTTCCTAAAGATTGTCCTATACAAATTTCAGGAATAATGAAAGGCAATATTGACCCCCTAAATGTGACTATATTATTATAGGATACTTTATAACATCCAGAAAGAAAGCAAGACCCAAGAAAATATCTTAAGTGATAAATTCACTTTTGAATCTAACTCAGATATGTGTGAGTATTAAGTCTGTGACCACAGAATATACTCAAGCACAGAACATACTCTAGGAGAGGAGGGAGGATGCCCAAGTTTTTGTCTAAAGCAACTCCCATTCTGCAGTTGTTTCTGTTACATGATCTTTGCTGTAATGAGGTAAAAGAAGAGAGTGCTCCTACTGCATTTTTGGTATTAAATGGCAAACACTGTCACTTCCCCAGCTTTTCAAGAATGTCATCTAGTAATAACAGAGTATTAGACTCAGAGGGGAGCAAGCCAATACTCTCATTTTACAGATCATATATAAATCCTCCTAGTCCTCTTCTTATAAGTAAGGCAGCAAATGATCTTCTAGTCTGTCTACCTCCAATCTTCTCTATAACATCCTCAACTCTGCCACGTACAAATTTTTTTCCAGCTGTCTTTTCTCCTCTAGAGTTATTTAAATCTTCAGAATAAATTAACTCTTTCCCACAACCAGAACTGTACCACCACCCTCTACAAAGCCTCCCACATACTTTTCATACAATTTTAAAACTTAGTTTCTGTCTTCCAGCAGCTTGCATCAATGCACAACCTGTCCCCTCTGCTCAACATCCTTATCTACTCATAGACCATGAAGAGCGCTCCACCACCAGTAGCAACAAAATTAGTATAATCTTGAGAAAGGATTACACCGAATAGGGGAAGACTGCAAGAAGTTACAGGGATAGCAAGAAGGCGGGACAATCTCTTTTTAAAGACTCTTGAAGGGTGCCTGGCGGCTCAGACAGTTAAGTGTCCAATTCTTAATCTCAGCTCAGGTCTTGATTTCAGGATCATGAGTTCAAGCCCCAGGTTGGGCTCCTACTTAACCAAAACAAAAACAAAAACAAAAAACAAGAGACAAAACAAAACAAAACAAAAAACTCTTGAAATGGATGTTGGTTGTGTCTATATAGAAAACATGGTGGTCGAGGAGACATGACATATGAGGTGCAGGGAAGACTTACATCTGCAACTGTCTCACCCATTTGCCAACAACTCTTCATTTCATTGCAGCAAAACCCATGAGACCTCTAGAAGTTAGAAAGCTGTACTTTTAACAAAACGCACATGCTAAGAGACCCAATACAGTGACTCCTCTGAATTATTTCCAATTCCAAACAAAGTTGATTGATCATCTGGCTCTCCTATTCATTAGCTGAGATCCAATGCATACGGAACTCCTTATAAAGTGAAAATTGACATAAAATGTTGCGCATTACAGAAGGTCAGTAGGAATAAGTTTGAAATTTTGGAAGAGGAGCATTAGGAGATAAGAGAAAGAGCAGAAAGCAAGACAAATGCCACTTGCCTCCATGTTGATGAAATTCCATCCTTCCTTCAAAAAGACAAATTTCCTTTGTTAAAGAGGAGCAGAAATACTTACTACTTTTACTTTCTGAGAAATGTGTCCCTTGAGACTTATAATCATTGAACACTTCTAAAACAGTGTGGATTCTAAACCTTTGTCCTCACATAGAGCACTTTAGTAATTCCCTCAACCTAAGCAAAATCAGTATTCTCAGAGGGAAAAGAAGTGAGTGAAAATGAACAACAAGAAGAAAGGAAGAAATAAACGAAGAAACTCAGTCATTAGTTGAAAGGAGACAGTATCCAACAGGAAACAAACCTAGTCAGGTTTATATCAGGGGTTCTCAACCCAGGGTAATTTTGTTCCCTGGGAGACATCTGCACCATCTGAAGACATTCTTGGTTGTCACAACTGGGAGAGGAGGAATGCTTCTGGCACCTAGCAGATGGGGCTAGGGGTGCTGCTAAACATCCCACAGTACACAGAACAGCCACCCACAACAAAGAATTATCCAGCTCAGAATGCCAATAGTGCTGAGGTGGAAAAACTCTGGTCTAGACGTCTGTAAAATATGAAAAATGATTGCAGGAACAATTAAACAAGTGTCTCTTGCCAGGTACACAAAGGTTTTCCAGAGATTTCACTTTGCTTATGCTCATCAGCACAGCCCAGGATCAAGCCTAGGTCTTCTCCAAAACTTTGTTAAGACAAATGTAGATACTAGTTGCGTAAGGGTCTAATTCATATCCAAGGCTTCATCTCCAACTGACCAAAGAAAATGAGCATGAGTCAGTGCACTGGCATCCAAATATGCAAAACGATTTGACATAATGAAGAATTATGGGTTGGACTGATACCACAATCTTAAGAACTGCACCATATTTAGAGATGTAGCAAAAGCAAACATTATAACCTTGGAATTTTTAACCCATCCTATGAAAAGTACAGAAGTCCAAATGAATTCAGATGTTTATGACCATATCAGCTAGCACAGATTCAAGACTTACTGTGTGCCAAAAAGGTGCTCAACTCTTTGCATGCATAATATCACATGGTCATTACAAACTATCCATTTTACAGTTAAGAAAACTAAGGTTTGAATTTGTGACAACATAGATGAACCTAGAGTGTATTATGCTAAGTGAAAGAAGTTAGAGAAACCATATGATTTCACATATATGTGGAATCTGAAAAAAAACAAAACAAAGGAACAAACAAAAAGCAGAAACAGACCCATTAGCACAGAGAACAAACTGATGGTTGCTAGAGGGGAGAATCAGGATGGGGGAACGAGCAAAATGGGTAAAGAGGAGTAGGAGATAAAAGCTTCCAGGTATGGAATAAGTAAGTCATGGGGATGAAAGGTACAGCATGGATACTATAGCCAATGGTATCATAATGGCATCGTGTAGTGACAGATGGCGGCTACACCGTGGTGAGCACGGCATTCTGTATAGAGTTGTCAAATCACCAGGTTGTACACCTGAACCTAATGTAACACTGTATGTCGACCATACTTCATCCAAAAAAAAAAAAAAAACAGGCTCAAAGAGAGAAGGTAATAATCAGAAAGACGACATTTAGGAGTCAAATCTAAGTATTTCTGACTCCAGAGTCTATCTTCAACTACTGTGTCACACTAACTTCCTAATGACCAGAGCACTGATCCAAGAGAAAGAAAACAACCATTGTTCCTTCATGTATCACTTAATTATTTGAGCACCTCCTAAATGCTGAAAACACAGCAATGAGGACATACAAGTGCCCTGATCTCGGACAACTAAGAAACCGGTGGGCATACAGAATGTGAAGAATGAGACCCTATCATCAGACTCCAACCAATCCCTAAAGTCCACAGGTTTGAAACAGAAACAGAAGCCTAGTGCAAAGCACAGTTTAATCACATGCCGAGTCCTCTGCCCTGTTAAAAACTAAAATGAAACCTCTCTCCACCTTTCAGACAGAAAGGTCTCTCTCCCCGCCAAAGATTATTTGATGGCAAATTCAAACAAAGATTCTATATAAGAACTTGCCACGTGTTATCCATCTTACTCTAGTGAAAATAGATTTAGGACCTTCTTGACAAGATTTGAAGTCCTCAGATCCCACATCTCCAGTCATACAGAAAATGATGAAGGCATGAAAATACTACAAAAATAATAAGGAAAAGAAGCTGCAAAAGCAGTTGTCTGCTGGGACAGCTGCTGTCTGCACATCAAACGGCCTCATCCATTACAAAGAGCACAATACAACAGGAAAATCCCCTGGATTAGGACACAAAAGACTGTATCTCAAGTCACAGCTTTATCACTTACTGGTTGTGGCCCCGGGCAAGTGAATCAACCCTCTCATAATACCCATTTCCTCACCTATTAAATAAGAATAATAGCCTCCCTGCCTACATTACAGAAATGCAATAAATAAAATAACACATATAGAAGGGTACTGTAAACTGTCAAGGTTACCCCTATGCCTGATATCCAATTTCATCATCTCTAATTCTTGGAAGCCAAACATTTGGTTAGAAACATAGGTGCTTAGGGCGCCTGGGTGGCACAGTCTTTAAGCATCTGCCTTCAGCTCAGGGCGTGATCCTGGGTTATGGGATCGAGCCCCACATCAGGCTCCTCCGCTATGAGCCTGCTTCTTCCTCTCCCACTCCCCCTGCCTGTGTTCCCTCTATCTCTGTCAAATAAATAAATAAAATCCTTAAAAAAAAAAAAAGAAAGAAAAGAAACATGGGAGCTTAGCAGAGGGACACCACAACATTCCCACCCACGTTGTCACACCTCATCACCACAGGCCACCAGCAGAAGCCTGGGCAAGGAAGGGGCAGAACCTGACTGTAGTGATCTCTCCACGAGATGGCGCTAGAGCTTCCTTGTTTTCAGCTCCCCTCTTCATTATCTTGCTTAAAAACACAGAACCAAATAGTTGATGTATTTATAGCCATGAACTCTCATGTTTCATATCTGAGCATATTTCTCGTGGTGATTTTGCACACATTCCCCCCTCCCCCACCCCAGCAGGTACAGTGGGACTTTACACTTTGATACATGGAAGGACTCTATAACCCATAATAGGAAAGAGGTCTTGTTTCTCCCTTCACAACCCATGCTACCATTACAAACCAAGTTTAGTGAACAACAACAAAAAAAAAAAAAGACTATCAAAGTGTGGTTGGAAAATTTAGCCTACATCTATTCAAGTACTATTAAAATATTCTGATGAATATCCAACATATAAAGTGATGAATAATGGATCTATGTAACTGAGGGCAGAGACTTAGCTGCTTGTAGATCTGATCTGAAAACTATCCAAGTATTAAGATCCTTCACACTGAGGTATGCCTTCTTCCCAGTACAAGCTCAAGGTGCCTACAATGTTTGAAAGAAACGATGTCAATTATGCAATGATGGTTAAAAGTGTAGGGTCTGGATTAAACTACCCAGGTTCTTATAGACACTCTATCACATGACCTTGAAAAAGTATCTATGTGACCTTGGATGAGTTACTTAACTTTCTGAGTCTCAGTAGTTTATGTGTAAAATGGAGATGAGCAGTAACTTCCTAGGACCACTGTGAGAATGAAAGGAGAATATCCAGGTAAACTAATGTGACACTGTGCCTGTCCTTACGCTATAGACTCAGGAAAGGTTAGCAGCTACTTACTACAACTAAATGATCATCAACTGAGAGATATGCAAGGTTTTAGTTTCCTTACATAGGTAAATGATCTAAAAGAACCCCTGATTCCCCTCAGGTCCACTTTAATGCTAAGCATAGATTTAAGCAGTGAGCACCTGAAGGTAAATTTTCAAAAAGCATGACAACATACTACAAGCAACATATTAGGTCCAAGCAACCAATCTGCATAGAAACCAAACCACAGCAAGGTAGTCACTCAAGGGAAAGCAGAATCTGGGTAGCAGCTGTAGGACAGGACTGAATTCTCAGCAGCCCTTGCACTCATGTAGAAAGGCGTCACAGGAGAGGATGGAAGGCGGAGGAAAAACCAGGCCACTGACAACACAGGGCGTCACTCTCAGGAGCAACAAGGGTCAGAAATAGACAATATGACCACAGTGAAAATTCCCAGTGGGGTGCAAAGAGGATACCGAAGAGAACAGAACTGATGGAAAACCAGTGAAGTCATGAAAGACCATATGAACTTGCTAGAGGTTCAATAACAATCTTATTCCCCTGCAACTATGAGAAAGATGCTGGAGAGAGAAATAGTAGCCCTATGCTGGAACCACACCTTACATCTCTGGCCACTTCAGGCATCTCTTGTTATCTTCCAAGAGGACAATACAAGCCAGTCAATTCTGCTACAGCACTTGCTTTGAAACACGAGTTTGTCCCAACATGATTGATTATATTAGCAAACAATTTAGCATAACCAAATTTTCCATGTGCTTATGCGCAATTTCATCTTTGAGAAAGACTAGGTGAACAAAGAGAAGGGCACCCAATTAAAACCAAGCCACATAGGAAGACAAAACAAAATAAATAAGAAACCATGCACACGCACACACTTCAACACCCACCAGTTCCCTCAGCTACTGTATTACGAGCCACACATCTGGTATTACAATTTTCACTCCCATTTCAGCTAACCCTCTCACCACCACTTCACAATCATTCACAAGCTACAGCCCTTCTGATGCCAAGTTCCAAAGGCAAACTTCAGATCTTTTTCAATGCAGTGTGCCATAGTTGTAGTATTCAAATAATTCCGAGCCTTTTGACATGTGTAAAACTGTGCTGTCATGTTTATTAGATTCCCAACTTTTTTTCTTCCCTGATACATGAAGTTTTTAAGTGCTGTGTCCCGACCCTTTTTTTTCTCATAAGCAAGTTTTTTTTCATTGTGCAGTTTTGCAACAGTGACTTTTAAGAATGCGTAGGTCACATTATAGCAGAGCTAAGTCTATCCTGTCGTGACCACATACACTCTCCTGTTCTATACAACCATGTAAAATTGTGCCCATTGACTAGAGTTCTGTCCTACATCTTAGGCTCAGACTCACTGCTCCTCTTCTAGTTAAATTCTGCTTCCTCTTAAGACTTAGCCTATCCAGAAAAGCCTCTCCTGGCTGGCCAGGCTAGCTCCCTAGGTGACCTTCCTCTGAGCTCTTAAAGCACTTGCATGCGTGTGTCCATCATTACAATTACCTCTGTATACAAAAATTCTGCCTTGACAGCTATCTCCACCATTGCTTTGAACATCAAAAACAGGGACCTGTTCTTTTGTATTTAAGTATCTTGGCACTGCACAGGCACTTAATAAATGTTTGCTGAGGTAAATGAAACAGCAAAACAAAGCACTTCCAAGTTTAACAACCCATTTGATATCTCACGACTCAGCAACAATATCTATACTCTACAGAATCTCAAGAAGGAAAAAAAAAACTAGAGGAACCAAGGATCATTCAAAACAAGCTGAGTGTGTTCAAAGCTGCCAGATCAATAAAAAAGGTATAAAATTAAGAGGACTCGATAGAAAAAGGCCATACCAAGGGAGACATGGAAGAATGTATTTATGTGTAGGGCGAAAGTATCTGAAAACATTACAGAAACGGGTTTATAAATTTTGAGTTCCATATATAAAGAAAAAATGAGACTGTATTGTACCTGCACAATGACCCCTTGCCAAAATTTTCCTAACAGCTGCTCCATAACGTTTTTCCTTACTAAATATCCTTTTAGCTTTTAAGTGAGATTTTCCATATATGCCATGGGAAGGGCAATACGGGGAAAGCTTACTAACTTCCGACAGGAGGTATGTTGAAGCCAACCAAAGGGCACATTTCTTGGTCTTCCCTGAATGGAGACTAAAATAAAACACAATAAAAAGTTCCTTTTAGTTTGGGTGACATATATAATGAGACACATGGACATTACAAGTTTTATCGTAGATTCGGAACCCACACGTATAACAAAGCACTCGGTAAAGAACCTAACCTAATGACGTTAAAGAACTTTTGTAGAGATGAGGACTACAGTCATATTTCACCAAATATGGAAATTATGCTTTATGCTTTTAAAGCTGCACACCAGTGTCAATGCAGCAATTGTCCTTGAACCTGAGATTCGCTCACTGCTCACATGTGAACCCAAGAATAAGATAATGTAAAAACTGAATTACATTTACTTCAAGACTTTATGACTGAGGGAAAAATTTTCCTCCAATTGGTAAAGAAATGAAACAGGAAAAAACGAAAGGATAAAACGCATCACAAAGCCACATTCTAAAAAGGGAGAACCTCAATTCACAAAACATAGTAAGTTCATGCAAAAAGAAAAAGGCACTCCAAAGAAATAACAGAGGAAGTACATAAATAACATGAAGGAGAGTGCAAACAAACCAAGACTCTGAAACCAGCTGTATTTTACAAAGCCTGTTCAAGATGAGACTTTCAAAAAGGCTGCCACAGGCTACCACGAGACTACAAAAACTCAAGGGTGATTTAAATTAATTTATATGACGACTAACTGTGATAAAGGAATGAGATATTTCAAAGGGAACAAAAATGCTTCCTTGGATATGGAGCAGAGAAGGTGTAAATGAAAAACTTGAATGATAGCAGTGGATAAAGAAATCACTCTCAGACTCAGATTTTTTTCAGCGTATGTATAGGATGCCTCCCACAAAGCCACCCTCAATGGCTATACAGATCTTTATCACAAAACCCTCCTCATTCCTTCTCTCATCCTCTGATGCCATAGAATTCAGTGTTCGTTAATTTTTAAGTGGTACTTGAACACTTCTCCATGTATTTTAAGTGCTTTATGTATATTAGCTTACTTACTTCTTACAATAAGTGATTATGACTGTTACCCTCTTACCCACGAGTCAAATGAGGCAGAGAGGTCAACTGACTTAGCAAGGATCCAGAGAGCCAGAATGTGAACCCAAACAATTCAGATCTAAAGTCTACACTACCACTGACTATACCAAATAATAAACAGATTATAATTATTTAAATGCACCCCCCCCAAATTATACTTAAGTATCTATTTTAGAAGTGATACACAAGACCCACAAACCCTTTTTTGTTTTGTGATGCAAATTCCTATTGTACTTGTATGGCTCAATGATGCACATGTAGCCAACATGGCACCTGCACTTACTCAGCTATAACCAATGGAATGGATCCAAGAGACTCACCCCAATTTGCTGGAGTGCTGCAGAGTGTCATTCACCCAGCTAGGAAGAGAAAATACACACAGCTACAAGGACCAGCTCCAAAATGAAAAACAGCATGCTTTAACTTGTAATTTCCCTAGAGACAACACTTTCTCCTTTATTCAAAACTGCTGACAAAAGTTACCTCTTTTGCCCCTGAGTGATTTAAACTACAACTTGTCAATAGCCAAACAGTAAGCTGGGCCTCGCATAACCTCACCTTAACAACCTGTCTCCTGCCCTATTCCTGCTGGCAACTGTTCTTGGCAAACACTGACGGCAATACTGGTCCCACTTGGCCTAAAAGTACGGAGGGAGGAGTAAAGCTAGGTGCCCTGCATAAATATGCCTTATGGATTTGGTTATGGATTCCAAGAAGAGCTCTTTGGATGCACCATGGTGTTAAAGATACAATGCCAGAAAGAGAGAGGACAGATTGGTAGAGTAGTAAGGTGCACAGTAATAAGGACATACTTGGAAACCCAGTGCTAGGAGCTAAACACTCTTATCCAAAAGCACAGAAGGATTTTTTTATATCCCAAATTATAACTCAGTAACATCAACATTTAGTTTTCACTGCCTCCAAGAAATTATTCCTGTTCCACCAAAGTTACTCCAGATGCACTCAAAGAACCTTCCATTCACTCTTATCCTGGTACATTGTACATTACGGTATCCCTACAATTGCCTGTTGACTTGGTCACTTCCTCACTGGGCTGCTTCCCCTGTGAGCTCCCTAGCAGCAGACACTGCCTTGTCCTCCTGTATCCTCTATGCCTGACACTCAACAGACATTCAATAACTTTTTTGAATGAATGAATGAATGAATGAATGCAGACCAAACCAGCTGGCAGATGCTAAACGCAACTTCATTCTGAGGTCCAAAGATAGCATGAGCTGGAGTCAACTCCTAAAGAATTCAGGAACACCTAAAAGAAATTCCAAGCTAGCACAAAACATTTTAGGAAATGAGAGAATAAAAAGGTAGATGTTTGCCCCATGATGGTGCTTCTGGAAGGATGTGGAAGGATAATTATTAATAAGGAAAAATGGAAAACAATACCAGGGGAAAAAAGGTGAATAGTGAGGAATAACAATTCTAACTTTTAATTTATAGTCCATATTAATAGGTTAAGATGCAAAAGAAATGCATGTAGCTGGACAGTCCAATGAGATCTGGTTTCACTTTATTTCTGCTTTATATTCTGCTTTATTTATTTGCCGACATTTGATTTTATGGACTGTTTACCTGCACCAAATACCTACTTAGAAAGTATTAAAACCTGTATTTAACTGACTTTGGGTGTGTCCTAGTGAATTAGGGGAGAGAAAAAAGCAGAAAGCCTAAGCAATATTTTTTTTTTAAGATTTTATTTATTTATTTGATAGAGAGAGATAGCCAGCGAGAGAGGGAACACAGCAGGGGGAGTGGGAGAGGAAGAAGCAGGCTCCCAGTGGAAGAGCCTGACGTGGGGCTCAATCCCACAACACCGGGATCACGCCCTGAGCCGAAGGCAGACGCTTAACGACTGAGCCATCCAGGTGCCCCAGAAAGCCTAAGCAATATTTTAACAGATAAATAATTTTACGGTCTCAAATGCCCTTCCCCAAATAACCACGTACACATTTTATCATTTTTAATCTGTTTTTACAAGAGTGAAACCAAATGGTTCTCATAATACTATAACTGACCAATTGTAAAATAAATTCAAACATACACCCTGAAATGTATAACTTGAAAGAACGGGGGGGGGGGGGGGTAGAAAAAAGAGAAAAACAAAAAAAGCATTTACTCCATGGCACACAACATCAGCTAACCCAAAATATACAAAGATCTGTGTACTGCTGCCATATTCCAGAGCCAGAAATAACTGCTCAAGAATCTGACCATTTTAACCTTGTACATCAATGACTATTGTTCATAACGTGACAATGCTGAGAGGGCTGTTCCCATGTCACTGACCACCATCACCAGTGACAAATATTCATACTTGGGAAACAAACAACAACAGAAATAAGATGTTCCTCTAAAGCACTAAACATGAAAAATGAACAGAAGGGTATTTCAGAAGTATTCATTCATTCATTCATTCATATACACATTCATTCAACTCACCAGTGTTTCCTAAAGTCCTAGGATGCATCAGGCATTGTGTTCGGTTGTGGAGATTATATAATACATAATATATTATAGATATACACACATATTATATGTATATAATATATAAAACTCATGTGTGCAGAGTTCATAATCTACTGAACAGGGGGAAAATCTATAGGCAAATAATTTGAACACAGCTTAAACAAATACATACACTACTGTAGTGAGTGGAGTGGTATAGAGGTTTGTTCAGGGAAAAAAAGTCCTGAAGGAAGAAGTGACACATCAACTAAATTATACAAGACATAGGAACTTGCAAAGTGTGTGTATCTGCTTCTGTCTGTGAAGGACAGGAATTATGTGGCAGGGGTAGGGGAAAGAAGAAAGAGGCAGGACATGGGAAGGAAGAACATGAATAAAGATCTGAAGGCAAGATAGAACATACTATAAACAAACGGTTGAGTATGCCTCAAACTAAGCTTATGAGGTAAGAATGATAAGAAATGGAGCATCACAAATAAGAAAGGCTGATGGCAAAATGACTTTTATGCCACGTTAAGAACTTGGACTTTTTCCCATAAGCAATGTAGAGCTAATAGGTCTTAAACAGGAAAGTGAGGTGCTCACAGTTGAGCTTCTCAAGTGACAGTCTCCAATAGTACAAGTCTTGCATAAGTTGTTATAGCACCAGGTCAACATGTGATAAAGCTTGTGAGATACAGCAAGGCAGGGTTCAGAATAGGAGTGTCCTGGGTAGTGAGCAGAGTCCAGATTAAGTCTGTCAGATTCAAGGGAATGGACAGAGCCCTGCTTAGGATAAGGACTTCCAGAAGATGTGTGAAGCAACCTCAATTGTCAGGAATCAGGCACTCTTACATTAACACCAGTGGGATAGTTTGTTGGTAAGATGATGGTATTATACAATTTATAATTACATAACAAATCCCTTAAAAACATTCATACGCTCTGAGTTAGTAATTATGCATCCAGAAAGATAGCTTAAAGAATAATCTCAATTTGGGGAAATATTTATACACAAAGATGTTAATCACAGCAATTTTATGGTAGCAAATACTTCAAAAACAAATGTCTAACAATAGGGGAAAACTGAATAAACTATAATGGCTTTATTCAATGAACTCATTATAAACTCATTGCGAGCATAATTTTAATAACATTTAAAAAGCTTCCTTTGTAATAAATGAAAAAAGCAAGATACAAAATTGTATATAATACGGTTAACTCTAAAAACCAGCTACCTATACATTAAAAAGTGAGCAGATAGGGTATACGAAGAAAGGTTGGAGTACTTAATTTTAAGCTATGGGATTATGGGTAGTTAATTACAATTTTGTATTTCCCAGATTTTCCATATTGTTATTGTATTTTGTTATTTGATTATTGGCAAATAAAATAATATTTAATTTTAAAGCCATTATTTTGGGCTCCTGATACGTGCCAAGATAGAGCATGTCCACTATATCCTCTCTCTCCCTGCCGATGATTATAACTAAAAACTCTGGACAACTACTGAAAAACTCTGAGAAATAAACAAGAGCAGATGATTTAGGGAGAAACGTCAAAAGTTAAGGAACAACCAGTACAATGTGGTTTCTAGATCTTCTATATCCCTGCTTTGACCCAAAGCTGGGTCTGGGTACCTGAAATCCACAGTGGATATAGATAGCAGAGAACTCCAAGAGAAAGCCTCTCTCTTTATCTCCAGAGGACTGGAAAAGGGACCCCTGTCAACAGAAAAATGTGGAGGGAATCCTTCCTTTTTTCCTTTCCCAGTCCTGCTCAGAGACCACTTGCAGTCACAATCTTGCAGCACTGCCACAGCTGTGACACAGGCATTTAAAATCTGGAAAGAAAACCTACCTCTTGATTCAAAAGAATGGAGCTAATGAACCCAAGTGATCTAAAGAATATGAGGATATCAGCATTTCCCTTTCTGTCCCTGTCTTCCCCCAAACTCCCCAACCCCATGCCCCCATTGCTCAATCCCAAAGGCAGCCCAGATAGGCAGAACTACACATCAGCACAGAGTGCTAAACTAAGAGAAACGCTAGCCTTTTTAGCCAAAGAAACAGGAAAACAGAGTCCTAGGAGTCAGAAAGTACTGGAGAAAATCCAATGAGGAAAGACTGGAGAAGAGATCCTCTAATGGGGTATGTCAACGATCCAAATCCCAGGTCCACCCCAACCTTCACTTTCATGACACAGACACAAAGAAACCTAACAAAGGTTTTGAGAACTAAGCTATGATCAAAACCACCACCCAAGTCCCAGATGAACCCCAGAGTGGGGAATGTACAAAATGGACCCAAAAGAGCACAGCAAAGGCTTGGAAAACAGAACAAACATTGAGCAAACACCCATTGAAATGGTACAAACCTAAATGGGCTCACTGCCTGCTAAAACAAAGAAACAAAAGAAGTCAACAATTTCAGGAGGACTTTAACAAGGCTCAGAGTCTCATAAAGTAATATTCCAAACGTCCAGGATATAATCCAAACTTATTCAACATATAAAACACCAGGAAATTCTAACCAACTCACAAGGAAAAGAACAAACAATAGAGGGCCAGCCCAAGATGACCCTGATCTTAAAATTAATAAAGATTTTTTTAAAGAGGCAATTATAACTGTGGTAAATATGAACACACTCAATTGAATTGAAAGAGCAAGGTCTCTCCAGAGATTAAAAAAAAAAAAAACATTTACTAGTTTTGTTTTCCTTCTTTATCTCCTGATGTTGACCTAAGAGCCAAACAATAAAAAAAATGTTAAAAACATACATACAAAAAAACCCTGAAATTTAAAATTCTGAAAATAAAAAATTTAGTAGATGGTCTCAATAGCAGAATCAAGATGAAAAAGGAAATGGTCAGTGAACTTGAAGACAGAGCAATAGAAACTGTCCTCTCTGTTCTTCAGATTGGATTTTTTAAATTTAATTTTAATTTAAAAATTTAATTAATTTTTTTAATTAATTTTTTAAATTTAATTTTAATTTTAATTTAATTTAAGAATCTGAGAGACATGTGGGACAATATCAAAAAGACAAGCATTTGTGTCATGGGACTCCTGAAGGGAGAAAAAGAATGATAACGGTGCAGGAAAAAATATTAGAAGAAAATTCCCAAATTTGGTGAAATACATTAATTTACAGATTCACTAAGCCCAGTGAACCTCAAATAAGATAAGTTCAAATAAAACCATAAATGAAATGGACAATTCCTTGAAAGACACGAACAACCAAACTGAAAAAGATAACCTGAAGAGGCCTACAACTACTTTTAAAATTCAATTCGTAATCACAATCCTTCCAACAAAGAAAACTCCAGGCCCAGATGGTTTCACTGGGAAGTTCTACCAAATATTCCAGGAAGAAATCATAACAGCTCCACAAAATCTCTTTTAGAAACTGGAAGAGGAAAGAACACCTCCCATCTCATTGTAGGAGTCTGACATTACACAGAGACTAAAACCAGACAAAGACATGCAAGAAAAGTACAGATATTTTTCATGAATACAGATGCAAAAATCCTCAAGAAAATATTAAATTATATGTGTGTATGGACATATATTATTTCATAATTAATTAGGGTTTCTTCCAACAATACAAATCTACTTCAACATGCAAAAATAAATGTAATTTACCATATTCTCAGACTAGTGAAGAAAAATCATAGGATTACATCAGTGGATACAGAAAAAAATTGAAGAAATTTAACACCCACTCACAATTAAGAAAAAAAAATCATATTAGTAGCATAATATGAATAAAAGGGAATTCTCTAAATCTAACAAAGAGCATCCACACAAAAAAAATCTATAGCTAACATCAATCTTCATAAGAGACTGGATGCTTTCACCTAAAATTGAGAAAAATGTAAAGATAACTGCTCTCACCATTTGTGTTTAACATCTCATTCAGAGTCCTAACCAGTGCAATAAGATGAAAAAAAGAAAAGGCATACAGATTGGAAAGGAAGATATAAAACTATTCCTATCTGTAGACGATATGATTGCCTATGTACAAAATCTCAAGAAATCCTCCTAAGAAGCTTCTAAAATTTGGGGCGCCTGGGTGGCACAGCGGTTAAGCGTCTGCCTTCAGCTCAGGGCGTGATCCCAGCGTTCTGGGATCGAGCCCCACATCAGGCTCCTCCGCTATGAGCCTGCTTCTTCCTCTCCCACTCCCCCTGCTTGTGTTCCCTCTCTCACTGGCTGTCTCTCTCTCTGTCAAATAAATAAATAAAATCTTTAAAAAAAAAAAAAAAAGAAGCTTCTAAAATTAGTGAGTTTTAATAAGGTCACCAGAAACAAGGTAGAAACGCAAAAATTAGTAATATTGCTATAAGTAACAATGAGCAACTGGAATAAAAAAAAAATTTAAGTACCATGATAGCACCCCCTCCAAAATATTTAGGTGAATGAAAATTTAACAAAATATGCAGTATCTGTATGCTAAAAATTACAAAGCACTGATGAAAGAAAAGAAGATGTAGTTTTTTAAGAGATACATCATATTCATGGATTGAAAGATTCAATATTATTAAGATGTAGATTATCCCAAATTTATCTATAGAAATTGCATTATAGAATCAACATAACTCCTATAAAAATGCCAGGAGGAATTTTTTTGTAGCTATCAACAAGCTGATTCTAAAATTTCTATGGGAAGACAAAGGAACCAAAATAGCAAAAACAATTTTGGAAAACAAAGTTGGAGGACTCACAGTAGCTGATTCTAAGGCTTTCTATAAAGATAGAGTAATCAAGAGAGTATCTGTATTGCAAAAAACAGACACATGAAACTGAAACGACATAAAGATACCAGAAGTAAAACCACACAAACACCATCAGTTTTGATCAAGATGCAAAGGCAATTCAAAGAAGGGTCTTTTCAATAGTTAATTAGTGCTGCAACAATTGAATATCCATACACAAAACAAAAACAGCAAAACCTTGCCATATACTCTATACCTTATACAAAAATTAACTGAGAATAGATGATCAGATTTAAAAGTAATTTATAAAATTATAAAACTTTTATAAGAAAACAGAGGACTTATATCCAGGGTATATGAGTAGCACTTAGTAAGAAAACAAGCTTTTTTTTTTTAAGTGTGCAAAAGGTTTGAACAAACAATTCACTGAGGATATACAGATAACAAGCACATGAAAAGGGGCGCCTGGGTGGCACAGCAGTTAAGCGTCTGCCTTCGGCTCAGGGCGTGATCCCAGCATTCTGGGATCGAGCCCCACATCAGGCTCCTCCGCTATGAGCCTGCTTCTTTCTCTCCCACTCCCCCTGCTTGTGTTTCCTCTCTCGCTGGCTGTCTCTCTCTGTCAAATAAATAAATAAAATCTTTAAAAAAAACAAAAAAAACAAAAACAAGCACATGAAAAGATGTTCAACATGAGTCATTAGCAAAATGCAAATTAAAATTATAATGAGATACCATTATGTAACTATTGGAATAACTAAACAGGAGGGGAAGGAGGGGTCGGAGGGAGAGGCCAGGGGGAGGGGCCGGAGGGAGGGGCCAGAGGGAGAAAGAAAATACCAAGCGCTAACAAGAAGGGAGACTGAGAAATTCATACGTTGCTGGTTGAAGTAGTTAAAAATGTTAGTCACTTTGAAAACCAAAAACAAAACAAAAAAAGTTTGTCAACTTCTTATATAGTTAAATATGCACTTACTATATGATCCAACAATCACACTCTCGGGTATTTACCCAAGAGAGATAAATACCTACATTTATATACAAATTTATATCCACATGTTTACAGTTGCCCATTCATAACTGAAAAAAAAAAAAAAAAAGAAAAAAGAAAAAAATTGGAAACATCTGAGATGCCTCAAATGATAAGTGAGTGAGCAAACTATGGTACATCCATACAATGGAATATCACTGAACAATAAAAAAGGAACTAGTAATGCAACAGCTTAGATGAATCTCAAATGCATCATGTTGAATGAAGAGAAACTCAAATTTAAAAGACTATATATGAGTCCATTTATACCAACATTCTGAAAAAGGTAAAATTATAGGGAAAAACAAACCTGCAGTTATCAGAGATTAGAAGCAGGAGGAGAGTTTAACTTCAAAGGGACAGAATAAAGGAATTTGGGGAAGGAAAGAAATTATTCTGAACCCTGACTGTGCTGATGCAATTTGTCCTAATTCATAGAACAACACATCAAAAAAGTGACTTTTAACATATACAAGTTTCAGGGGTACCTGAGTGGTTTAGCCGGTTAAGCATCCAACTCTTGATTTTGGCTCAGGTCCTGATATCAGGGTCATGAGATCGAGCCCCATGAAGGGCTCCATGATGAGCAGGGAGTCAGCTTGAGATTTTCTCTCCCCCTGCCCCTGCCCCCCAATAAATAAAATCATTAAAACAATTTTTTTAAAAACCACATAAGTTTCAAAAAAAGGTCGTTTTAACATCCTAAGTCTCCTGTTGCCTTTCATTTAGCTACAGTTCTCCCAAATCTTACAAGAAAATGCAGCACATTTGGAACAAGAAAACCAATAAGTAAGCGCACGCACACACACACACACACACACACACACACACATCAAACACTTAATCACAATTCCCTGGTTCATCAATTATGTATATTTCTGTTTCAACTTCTTAGAAAGCAGTGAAGCAAAATATACGTTATTAGTATAACTAGGATCAAGATGACTAAATACAAAGGCCTGTTTTCATCTTAGTGTGGCTCTGCAAACGGTAATGCTTATTTGTTTACCACGGGAAAGGCAAAGCCAAGATAAATAAAACATTTCAGAAAAAGGGTGAGTTTTCATCTAACAGAAACAAGAATTTCAAGCTTCTGCCTGTTGTCGAAAACTGAACAGGGATGACAAAGGAAAAGTCAATGTCAGAATTTATACCCAAACATGCCTTACCATGGCAATTCTGCTTTAAGCATTACCTGAGATAACAACACCTACAGAATTTTATCTGCTTTCTACATACATCCATAAGCCTTTGAAATAAAAAGCACACACACAAAAACCAAAACAGAGTCAACCGACAGCAATGAATGAGAGTTATCACAAAATTGAAGCCTTTTAAATATTTTTTGCAAAAAAACTATTGACAGCATTGAATATAAGTTATGAAAAGACTGAAACATTTTTCATGTATTTTTTTGTTAAAAAACAAAACTAACTCTTTATTATGAGAAGGATCTTTCAGTTAATCAAATATTTGCCATTAATGCAAAAGAATGCTATTCAGTCTGGCAATGTGTGGCATTAGGCTCTGCGTTTTTCCGCAGGATTCTCTTCTGCACAGACAACAGGGTTGATGGTGAAAGACCTTCAGGGCTCCTTTGCAGATTTAGATTTGGGCAGAAGAGTGCTTCTCATTTTCTTTTCCATAGTTGCCTCCAATGGTCAAAACAATAGCTCAGTTTTAAATGTATATGTAAAGACAGAAATTAATCTCAAATAGGGAGATATAAATAAAATACCATTAGTACGAATGTCACCTACACTATCAATGACTATATTATATACAGTGTGGTTGCATGAAAATCAATACTTTCATCTAAAATTTTTTGGCTTACCCTAACCTGACACTTAAAGCTGTTTTATAACTGGAACTGCTGGCAAGTAAGAATGAGGATGAGCAGTACTCACTCCCTACCAGGTCTCTGGCATCCATTAATTCATTCAATCCTCACTACAATGTGGTGAGGTAGGCATTATCATCTCTGCACTACAAAAGAGGGATCTGGTCCAAAAAGGTAAAGCTGTTTGCCCAAAATTAAATAGTACAAAATAAGGCCTGAAATAAAATACCAAATATGATTGCTAGGGCATGATTTTCTTACCCCAATCTGACTCCATTAAAGCTAAGGGTACAGAAAACTGAGTTTAGATAGATTTTTCCAGCACTAGTCACAATGTCTGCATGTAATTCGAAGAACCGATGAACTACACAGTAGGACACTGGACAACATGGACAAAACTGCAGACATTATACTGAGTGAAATAAGCCAATCACAGAAGGACAATTCTACTTCTCTGAGTTATCCAAAGTCGTCCAACTCTTGGAAGCAGAGAGTAGAATGATGGTTGTCAGGGACTAGGGGGCGACTGGAATGGGGAGTTGCTATTCAATAGTTCTCACATTTCAGCTGTACACGATGAAGAGGTTCTAGAGATCTGGCATACAGATCCTATGCCTATAGGTAACAATACTGTATTGCATACTTAAAAAATTGTTAAGACAGTAGATTTCATATTAAGTGTTCTCGCCACAGTCACAATAGGAATATAAAAAAGAAATTGGAAGAAGTTATGCCTTCTTGAACAGTCATGGAACAGGACAGAAAAAAATAGAAGGAACATAGACTCCAGCATCAGAGAAAATGGTGTTGAAAATCCAGCTCAGCCACTTTCCAGACATTTAAATCTTTCTTAGGCTCAGTCCTCTTATCAGTAAAATAGGAATTATAACACTTCTTAGAGCGGCTCTCAGGATTAAAGTATGTATGCAAATACCTACCAGGGTACCTAGCACCCAGCAAGGCAGCAACAAGAATTCATATTCTTCCTTTGCAGTGTGCAATTTTCCTGAATTTCTTCAAAATGTATCAAAATGCTAAAGCAAGTGCCTCTGAAGAAAAAATCTAATGTAATAAGAATAATGGACACGGAGACCAAGAAAAGTGACCTGAGTGAAGATAGCAAGGAGCACATATCTGCTGCCCTTATAAACACTCTTCCAGACAGAGCTTCTGAAGCCAGCTGACTGGCCCCAAGTCTTTCCTCTCCAGCCTCCGACTTCCACTCTGGCCCATAAATGGCGCAAAGTTGTTCCGTATCTGACAGGGGCTCAGCATCTCACATGAAACAGCAGCACTCACGATCCAGGGCAGACTCCACTGCGCCAGCCCTATCACCGCATTCCACCACATTTCAGCAGCAACAGGCCCCTGCTGTAGGCTGCCCTTCATATAAAAAGAAGGATGGCAGGGAAAAATCTTTTTCTTTGAAAACTGCCAAGTATCTACAGTGCCTCCTCCTCTGTTACTCACTGAACACCGTGATCCAAAACTCATGCACTGTGCAGGAAAGGAGATAGGAAATGCTCAAGGGCTTCTCTCCTTCCTCCCCTTTGTGCTTCATTCCCTCCCACCTTTCAACACACAGAGCAAAGCACTATGCTCAGTGCAAACCTTACAATGTACTCTCCCTGGGTAGGGAGCCTGGATACGATGTTTCCAAGATGTCATGACGGATAGGTGCTTACTAATTTAATGTTGGATCACTCTTTTAAAACAAGGGAGAAGAAAATCCAAATCCATCTGAGGAATCTGTAGAAGTGACTGCCTTATTAGGATCTTAATGAGTTTTTGTCTTTCTCACAAGGGAATTACCATAGTTACTGCCTTTAACATTTAGGAATGCCCTTTCAGTTCAGTTGGAAGAAAGATGTTCAAATGCAATAATAATTAGGAAAATACTAACAATTTTATTATAATAATACATGGGGGGTGTTTCTCCCCTGCTGATTAGTTCCAAATATATGTTCTTTAATAAAATGCTAGACAAGTATATGTTAAAACTGTTTGGGGGAATCACCTTCTGTTATGGGTAAACGTAACTGAAAATCCTACTACTCCCTACATTCATATAAAATATACTGAATATATGAACTCTGCTCTTAGAGAACATATGTTTTTACTTAAAGTTGTCATTATAATTTCAAGAACACACTCTTATAAACAAAAGTAATTACCTTTCAGAATCTTGGCCCTATATTCTAATTGCTTCACAACAAATTCATCAACAGTGTTATCAAGATGCTACCCATACCTAAATCTAAACGTCATGTTATTAAATTTCAAAACACAATTATGTGCATATATTTAAAAATGGCGGCAGAAAGCATCATCTCGAGATCTCCCATTTATATTTTAGAAAATCATGACATACTGTCAAATAACAGTGTTGAATATTGTTAAAATGTTATAATTAAGTGATTTGGATCGATGTGGATACATAATTACATAGGTCTGTATGTTTAGCTCAGCATGAATGTCTCATTGGAAAAAAAAATGCTCAGTTTCACAATGTTAAAAAACTAGGTTTTACCTTTAAAAAGAAAAACTACATGCTACTACTGTATTAAGCCAATTGGCATTGGCAACAAGTTCAAGTCTAGAGTCATAAAATGTTACCTTAAATATGATAGCAGTCCCTTTCCATTCACAAAGACAATAATGTGGTCAAATCAAATCTAAAGTGTCAATAGGTTTATGATCACAAACACTTGATGAGCTCAACATTGTACCTACCCTTCAATAATGCTTGCAGTGTGACAGGGCCTGACGGTTACCATAGTGATCATGTGGCAGCTTCTGATTTATTACCTTGTTCCCCAAGACTGTGATGGCTCTTCGGCTATACCTTCAGCAGCAATTTCAGATTTGAGAGCTACACTATGATAAATGTCCACTATCTGAAATATATACTCAACAGAATGTAACCTTGGAGAGCAGTGCTTTAAATGCAAATAGCCAGCTTTGCCTTCCTCTTAGAATATGAAAGAGTGATTCCAAAGCCATGAAAAAGACAGACCTCTGCCCTCTGACACACGGATTCTGATCCTTAGGGGCTGTCATTTTCAGGGACACCACCCAGTGAATGGTTAAGCAGTCTGAAATAGAAAATGAGGCAATAAATCCTGCTGAGGCTAGCCCAAGGAGCACATTGATTACGAAAGCAGGCATGCGTCTGAGCAATTAGTGAGGCATTCAGTTATGCAGCACCAAATGTTCAATGTATTTAGAAAGTTATCACCACAGGTCAATAAATTATGTCATTTCATCTCAACTAATTGACACAGCTAACGCTTTCACACGGAACCCTGAAAAGAGCATTTCAGGGAATGAATCTCATAGTCGCGTGTCCATTTGCCAATGCTTTCAAGTTATACATGCCAAAGGATGAGGAGTTCTCATTAAAAAAAAAAAAAAATCTACAAGGTTTTGTCTGATTTTTGCTTTAGGAAAACACATCACATGGAATACCAGTGATTTGTCAAAGTGTTTGTCAAGCACCTAGCTAATACGTAGACAACTGCTGTCGTCACTACACATGTGAATTAACATCCTTCAAAGATTATGATATAGATCGTTTCATTCCCTTACACTGTTTCTATCTATTCTTTCATTTGACTGCATGTCAATGAAGTACTGGGAGAATATGGCCTTTCAAGCTTATCAAGCTCATAAGCATCATACATTAATTTGTATGTTAGCAAGTCCCACACGGCAACCAAGTTATTGATTCTGCCATCTAAACCCCTTGCTCTAACAGGAAGAATATTGCGTTTAGGGACAAATAAAACAATCCCCACAATTATTTATGTTCAGTTCTTTAGATTTCTGTTTGCAGAAATCTTTTCTAAGGATGAAAATGCACACAGTATTTTCACAGCACAATAGATAAGCACAAATGAAAATCAGTTTCTCTTTTGCAGGACTGGTACTAAAAGCATAACCACAGACAGGGATGAGTTCTTCCTGACTCACAACACTCAGGAATGGGAATGTACTTTCCATTTTCTTTGTTGATTCACCAAATTTCTACAATTCCTGTCTGTGCAGTATGTTAACGGACTCCCCATAAATCATTGCTAACTTAATCAAAGACTTACTTGATACTAAGTTTTATTTTGTTTTATTGGTGAATGGGATGGAGTGGAAGATCAAATAAGACAAAGCACTTTTCATTTTTAATAATTGGAATAGAAATATTTGCAGAATCATTTAAGGAAGTATTTTCAAATTTCAAATCCTATTATCCCAGCTAAGTATTTGGAGGAGGAAGGGAAGTCAAGTATTTGGAGGGGGAAGGGTAGGAAATTAATTACTTTAGTTATTTGATTTTGTACTGGGTAAAAAAACTCAGTAGATTAGGAAAAACTACCTACCTACCCCCTATGCCCCCAGCTCTTTATAGAAAAGTGTTACATATCAGTAAGCAGAGTAAGCAATTTAATTGACTCTAATCTGTCTGTTCCCACAACAAAGAATTCACAGGTACCTCATAGGACACCGGTTTGTGATTAGTATTTTTTTTAATGTCGAATTAAATACACAAGAGAAAGAATTCATATTCTAAGTCACAAGACATCAGTATCCAGAAGGGAATATTTCATTAAATTAAAAAACTATCTCCATAAACTTGATAATAAGAAGTCCCAAAGTTAGAAATTTTGGTATGCCTCATAGCAGTTCTACTGTGAACAGGAATAAGTTAGGCAAATACATAATTTGCAAAGCTGGCTTAACTTGTGCAAACAGTGAACTAGTATTTTCTTCTAGGTCTCCGCTCTGCTAATGTCCTTAAAGTTATGGCATCATCCCCAACATTCCCAGAACCTGGTGGTCCAAACTCACGTTCTGGGTCCCAATCCTCATCGCTAATACACACCTCCGCCTCCACACCCACAACCAGAAGCCTTTCTCTAAGAACAAGGAAAATACAAACGTTTTTTTCAGCACCTCTTTATCCTGTTCTTGTTCCCTTTTACCACATGTAAAGCCTTGAGTATAGTGAAGACATGTGATTAAAAGCAACATGGAAGGCAAATCTACCAATCCCTTCCTGTTATTTAATTCTGAACCAATTAGATCACCACCCATCCAGACCCAGTGCTAGAAAAGAAAAAAAGGCCAAAAAAGAAAAAAAAAAAAGTGTTGACAGAGGTCCCCGGTCTTCAACACCTTCTGTTTCAGCAGCTCCTGTGAATTCTCTCACTTCACTTTTCTTACCTACATAGCCCACTAGGAGTTAACAACTGTCAGCCAGGCAAGAGTCATTCTGGCCCAGAGGTCAGCAATCTTATTAAATCCCTACGCCACCATTGGGACAAAGTAATGCCCCCACTGCTCAGTGCAAGGCAGGGGGAAAAATGATTGAAGAAGGAGTTAGAAAAGCCAGAGGGAAAATGAAAGGAGAATAGGAACTAGATGACAGCAAGTGGTAGAAAGAAAACCACCAAATACTTCCACACCTAGGCTGTTCCTATCCTTCTTCTAAGAATTCACCAATGAAGAAGGCATTTGGTGTAATTAAATAAACATCACGGTGGGGAAACTCCTCTAAGACAACCTTACATTTTTGTAATCGATGTCATTCTTCTGTGAATACACTGCCCACACCCAGAAGTACTGCTGTAGTCATCCTCTGGCATTTTGCAGACAAGTGTTAAAAGTCTGCAAGTATGAAACATATTGACATTTATTTTTATAATGGCAAAGCTCCAAAATAGAATGAGCCGTTTTTCATTTTAACGAACAGAATTGGGCTGGAGCAAATGCACGGGATATAGCTTCTCATTTTTAATCTAATTTATGTATGCTAAATACATTATTAAACAATCTTTCCAGCATAAAGTCTCAGCTATGCAATTTCAGGTTTATGTCCCTTCTGTTTGTAAATGTTTATATTTGCAGGAAAACCCATGATCGTTGAATTGTTGTAAAGATCACAATAGCAGATACAGAGGACCATTTTCAAACACACCACAAATTGAAGAAAAGGGATGTTTGCTTCATTTGTTAGGATAAAATTTTTACTTCATGATACACAAAACTTCACTTATTTCAAGAGGTAGCCCCTATGATTATATCCAAGATTTTATTTACTCTATGCTCGTGTTGTCCATGATTTTTTTTTTAATCACATGTAACAGAAGAGATGTATCTAATCTAAAGATATTAAGATAGTAAGGGAGTCCAGCAACAAAATGTGAGAAGTAGCTGAAGGTCTGTAGTTATTTAGTCTGGAGAAGCCGACAACTCAAGAAGGGAGATGTATGTGAGAGGAATCAGACAAGCTCTTGATAGCACCAGATATCAAACCAGTAATAATGGGTAAAAGGCTTAGGCAAACAGAGGATAATGAAAATAAGGGAAATTTTTATTTTGAAAAATTAGCCTTATTTAAAGATAGAAAAAGCTTTGTAAGTGTAGAAGGATAATCTAGAAAGAACAGCTGAGCAGAAGGTTATGGAGAAAATCTAAGCTTAAGAAGAATGACTCCATCACACCTCAGGTCTTTCTGGACCAGATAAACTATGTTTCATCACTGGAAATATCATTAACCAAGAATAGAAAAAATGATATACTCTATTCTGAAACACTCTAAAGACTAATTAGCTACCCAGTTATTACTTGCTGCCAATGACAACTGGTCAACTACAAAAGTTATTAGCATTTATTTCCTTTTTTTACAGAAATGTGGTTTTAATCAAAATAGGGCTAAGCAAATGAACAAAGCAAATGCTCTAAACATTCAATATGGCACCAAACACAGCTCAAATGTTTCATATCCCTTCCTTCTCCTAATCCTGAGGCCATTTTCCACTGGCAGAAAAGATGGAACAGAAACAGAATAAACACAACAGAAGAACTGCTTCTGATCTCTCAAATCAGCAACAAGCCACTTTTGTGCCCCTTCAGCAGACATTACAAATCGCTTTAATACAACGTAATGTTCTGTAGTTCCCACATAAACAATCCTTTAAGTTGGGGGTGTAGGGGGAAAGTGCTTGAGGAACTGGTCCTTTGGCACTGGTGTCACAGTCATACGCTTCCTGTGACAATTTCTGAACTAAATATTCTACTAACGGACATGTAGGACACTCACTGTTAGCTCTTCCATGGTGGAGAAGCTAGACTATCTATAGCTTTAAGTTCTCTTCCAAACCTAAGAGTCTATAAGCTCATACAACTTGGAAATTAAAGCTGAATCGAATTGTAAACAATATACAAAATCTAAAGAACTTTGAAATACTGATTTTCCCCCTCTCCCCAGGAGATTAGAGATTGTTATAATTATTCATTTATTCACTATTTATGGACCACCTACTATTCAATATTTATTGAGTACCTGGACATTATTCCAGAAACTGAGCATGTAGAAATAAACTCAAGAAAGCCACTGCCCTCATAAGCTTATATTCTAGTGACACATTTAAACAGTTCTAAAGTACTTGAACCATGAAAAATTTAAACCATTTTAAACATTCATTTATAAAGTCTATACAATGTATATACTTCATGTATAAATCATACATAAAATATGATTTCAGAAGTAGGAAAAAAAGACTTCTATGGAAAGTTAAGCGATTATACACTAGATGGATCAAAAATATATATAAACGAATATTCAAAAGCTAAAGAGCATCATTCCAAAGTCCAGATGCGTGGCCCCATAAGGCACAGATCGTGTGATCAGGGACCATTTCCTATGAATGCTTTTCTGTTTATTATAAGCTTTTAGTCATCAGGTAAGCACTGGGCGCCTAGCAGACATTAACTCTACCATTCACTCATTCCGTTTCCTACATGCAAGTTATTATGGGGGGGCGGATCTTATCTTTTATATATAAAAGACATGGACCCATGTTCAAGGAGCTTAGAGTACACTAGCCAAGTTTAAACAAATTTACAAATACAAAAATCATAATATAGTAAAAACCACCATAAGGAGGTTTGATAGTACTGGGTAGTGCAAACTGTTGGAAAGAAAAGTCAGAGGCAGATATTGGAGAGCCTTGAATAACAGACTAAGACAGAGCTACGTAGTACTCAAGGTATGGTCCCGGAGGCCTGAATGAGAACCCAGGGCAGAGAATGAGAGAACAGAGCCCCAGACCCCATCCGTCACAAACAAGGCCAGGTAATGCCAGCAGGGCTCAGTAGGGAATTTCCCAAAAAAGGCAGAATGTGGATCCCGGCATGTAGCATTAGACAGCAGGTCTAGATACAAGAGACATAGGCCATAGTCAGGGAGGATCCAGGCAGGCAGGGCCTGGATCCTGTAAGATCGGGCAAAGAACCATTACAGAGGCCCTGGCATGATAAGAAAATTCACCCAGCTACTGACTTTAAAGTCTGTTCACAAGAAGGGGCGCCTGGGTGGCGCAGTCGTTAAGCGTCTGCCTTTGGCTCAGGGCGTGATCCCAGCATTCTGGGATTGAGCCCCACATCAGGCTTCTCTGCTAGGAGCCTGCTTCTTCCTCTCCCACTCCCCCTGCTTGTGTTCCCTCTCTCGCTGGCTGTCTCTCTCTGTCAAATAAATAAATAAAATCTTTTTTTTATATAAATAAATAAAATCTTAAAAAAAAAAAAGTCTGTTCACAAGAGAACCCAGTGAGCAGAAAACAGCCACTGTAAACAGCAGGACCAGTATCATGATTAATTTTACGCTAAGCCAATCAAGATAATTGCCTGGGTTTCTGAAACTCCAAGAAAGAGATTTCCTTCAGTGACTAGGAAGAAAATAATCCTGCAAACAAGAGCTGAGGAGTCCCAGCTATGGAACTGAGATTGGAATTGGAGGAAGCCAGGGTCCCGGGGTGTCATTTCAGCTGTCCTGAAAGAACTTGTCATCTTCTAATAAGTTGAAGGACAATATTAGTATACTGCATGTGGAACATCAGCAAATACAATAAGACAGATTTTTTTCCCCAGGAACTATGTAATTTAAATTCATATGAAATCCAGAGCAAAACTCATCAATAGTTTCCTTTAAAGTAAGCAGTCTTGGAGAATTACTAAAAGATTTGTGGTTTTGCTTACTAAGAAAAAAATATGTATTTCATGGAGAAAATAATTTAAACTAATAAAAAAATGACCTTGGGCAATTAATATCACCAAACCTTCTATAAATTAAACATGATAATAGGGTCACTGTGAGCATTAAATGAGACGGTAAGGAAAGAGTTCATTCAGGTACGTATTAGCCTAGCTTTTACAACTGTATTTCATTGGATATTCTGTGCCAACTGTAAAATGCACTATAATGTTATAATAAGAAAATAAGAAACAATATAAAATAAATACTATCATAGGGAAGAAAAGAAAAAAGTGCCAATTAAGATGCATCATTGATTATAAGATACATCCTGATTTCGGAGAGCTTAAAATGTGGAAAAACGTGTTTTAGCATTCAAGTAAAATTATACGAACTTAAAGTAATTAAATTAACGGCTTCTTTAAATTCAGGACCACACCTGAAGGGAAATTATCCATGCTAGTATGCTAGTAGTGAAGATTCACTCCATCATTACCTTAATCACGGGACACAACTACAGCATGATGCAATGTCAATTTCAGCAGCACATAAAGTACCATATCGGCCTTGAAAGGGATCTCGGGAGAGTAACCTTCTTGCCAATATTCTGATTTTGTAGCTTCTCTGACTCCCATCCCCTAAGAGACCATTACTCCCATAACAATCTGCACATGTGCTTGTTTTCCCTTCTAGTTAAGAAACTATAGCTGTGCTTTAAAAGCTTTTAAGGACAAAATTATCTTATTGACTTCTGCATCCTAGCTCTGTAACTATTTGATGAATGGTTAATGAAGGCCTCCTGAAGATATCGGGAACAACCAACACAACCAGCTTAAGACCATCATCAAGACATATCTGGAAAAAGGTAGAAGGTAAGCAGGACATAAGAGTTGCAAATACGGGGCGCCTGGGTGGCACAGCGGTTAAGCGTCTGCCTTCGGCTCAGGGCGTAATCCCGGCGTTCTGGGATCGAGCCCCACATCAGGCTCCTCTGCTATGAGCCTGCTTCTTCCTCTCCCACTCCCCCTGCTTGTGTTCCCTCTCTTGCTGGCTGTCTCTATCTCTGTCAAATAAATAAATAAATAAATAAATCTTAAAAAAAAAAAAAAAAAAGAGTTGCAAATACCCTAAAATTCACATTCAACCCCAGTTGCTATGAACTGAACTGTGTCCCCCTGAAATCTATTTGTGGAAGCCTTAACTCCCAACATTTGGAAATAGGACCTATGGAAGGTAATTAAGGTTAGATGAAGTCATAAGGGTGGGCCCTCATGATGGGATTAGTGGCTTTATAATCAGCAGCAAAGAGAGAGCACCCTCCTCCATGTGAGGACACGGGGAAAAGGCAGCTGTCTACAAGCAAGGAAGAGGGTCTTCTCCAGGAACAGAATCCCTGGATACCCTGATCTTGGACTTCGCCTGGACTGCCCACCTCCAGAACTGTGCGAAATAAGTTTTTGTTGTGTAAGCTAACCAGTCTGTGTATTTTGTTATGGCAGCTCTAGTAGAAGAACACACTAGTTTTATCCTAAAATATCCTGTCAAAGAACAAACATCTCTCCAGTACTACCAACAGAGGTATGAATAACCTGATCTCCTGACTCACCTGGAAGTAACATATTTGAAACAAGGATGAAAATGTAACTCTAGGGCGCCTGGATGGCTCAATCAGTGAGGTGTCTGCCTTCAGCTCAGGTCATGATCCCAGAGTCCTGGGATTGAGTCCCGCATCGGGCTCCCTGCTCAGTGGGGAGCCTGCTTCTCCCTCTCCCTCTGCTGTTCCCCTGTTTGTGCTGTCAAATAAATAAATAAATAAAATTTTGGGGGAAAAAAAAAGATTAAAAATGTATATATATATATATATATATATATATATACACACACACACACACACACACACACACACACACATATCTAAAGACATGAAGGGAAAGAAATACTTGTAGGATAAAACCTTAGACAAATCAAATCTGAGTTGGGGGTTGGCCTTTCTCTCTTACTGACAGCATAAAGGTCAACAGATCTGTTTCACATTTGAGTTGAATTTCAAATATGCATCAGGTCATTGGGTAGGGACATGTAAAAATTAAGATCGTGTTAACAACTATAAAATATCTCAGTAATATTGCCAGGCCATCACGCAAAGTAAACACAAAGTGACCATGGTCTCCAATAAGCAAAAAATCAGAATATGTAATCTGCTAGGGTATATGTTTGAAGATGGGGCTATATAGAGGAAAAGCCCTGAATTACTGTTACTACAAATAGGAATCTCCAAGAGGTTTCTTACTGTCTATGTTGACAACAACAGATTTACAAGTTCTCAATTACAAGTTCTCACTTCCTGTGTGCCTACTACGTGCCAGGTTCCATGTACTGTGCTCAACACTTTAAAAAAATGAATTATCTCATTTAATTCCCACCACAATCTTTCACTCCCCATTTCTAATATGTTACCAAATCCTGAGAATCATAGCACCTAAATTTCTCATTAGCCACCCCCTCCCTTTCCATTTCCACTGCCAGGACCTTAACCTACGCCCGCATCTCCTTTAACATAAAGTGCTGGGACACCTGAGTGGCTCAGTCGGTTGAGCGTCCAAACTCTTGGTTTTGGCTCAGGTCATGACCTCAGAGTCCTGAGATCCAGCCCCGTGTTGGGCTCCACGTTCAGCATGAAGTCTGAGATTTTCTCTCCCTCTCTGGCTCATGATCTCACGTGAGCACTCTTTCTTTCCCTCTTTCCCTTGCTCTCTTGCTCTCTCTCATTCTCAAATCTAAATAAAATTTGTAAAATAAAGTGCTGAATGGTTATGTCATTACTAACCTCCTCAAGCCTTAGCCCTCTTCAGACTCCTCCCCAAAATTTATCTTTATAAAAGGCAAGCCTATCACTCTCTCTCCAATACCAGAGATTTTAAATCCTTAGCACAGCATGTGAGACCCTGCTTTATATGGCCCCTGTCTGTCCCTGGAGACTCAAACTATTGTCCCTACCAACCATGTGCTCTAAGCTCCAACAATTTAGCACTCCCAACACAATTTTAGCACCCTACACATGCCATCCTGCCTCACCCTTCCATGCCTCCTGAAAACTCTTACAAATCCTACAAGACTCAACTCCAACATTCGCTTGGAAAACTTCTATGACCCTCACCCACCCCCCAGCAGCCACCACCCATCAAGAAATGGCGATCAAAAAGTAGGCTTTTCTTCTTCATGCCCCCGGAGGGCGTGCCCATTCTATGGAAGTCATTTGCAGAGTGTGTGGTGTTGAAAAGGAGAGGCTGGATGCCCACCCAAAGGGCATCCTTTAAACTCTGACTTTCACCACAATCCAGGGTATGGTTCTTATTAACTCAATTATTCTATCAGTGACCAAAAAAAAAAAAAAAAAAAAAATCAGACTGGAAAAGCTAAATCATACTCCTACTAACCAAAGATTAAATGACATAGAGATTCAGTGACATATATACAAAGATTTAATGACATACATTAGATGCTTTATCCCAGCATCTAATGAGGACTGAAAAAAAATAAAAATAAAGCATATGAAATGACAGTGTAACAAATTTCTTCTTGTCTTTTTTGTATCTAACTGACTCTCGTTGGTTTCTGATCCTATTCATGCCCACAGCAGGTCTTATTTTTATAGCTTCATTGAAGCAACATAGATGATTTCTTTCTTTGTCTACCCTGCCTTGGGAGATCATTTTCAAAAAGCCCAATCCTTAGATCTCTTTTCCTTCTCCTTTTAATTGTCATAAAGACATACTTTCACCATATCATGCCAGGAAATGAGTAACCCTGTTAACAGCACCTAAAAAAAATATGCAAACTACTAACATTCCTGAAGCCAAGAAAGATTTTAACACATTGTCTTTATCTGATTTACCTCCTAAAAATAAAAATTGAGTGACTGTATCAGGAAGTATGCTATGCTTTTGACGGGTAAATATATATGTTCCATTTTACTCCAGCTCTTCCAAATTTCTTCCAAGAAATTATGTACTCATATGAAACTAGTTATTATGTTTATTGAAAATAAACAAAGTCAGCATTTCAGCAGTCACACACATGAGTGGCTATTTCTTTTCCCTGAGCTGTGTATAATACCTAAATATTTCAAAACATCTTGGGTTAACACTTTGGGTTATTATCTGTTGATTGCCCTAGCTCTAATTTTGTATTACCAAAGGAGAAATTACTTGAAAAATTTAAATGAAAGTATACATTTGGGTGCTCTATTACCAAGTTACTCTAGCATACAATTCTCTTGGCTAACAATATAGACAGTGCTGGATAAATCCAACCCCCTTGCTTAGAACCACAGCCATATTTCTAACCAAAATGTAAATGCAAAAATCAATTACCTAAAAATGCCAGACAATGCTGTGGCTGAAAAAAAAAAAAAAAACTTTTTTTAAAGGAACAAAGAAATAAAGAGGCACATTAAATTCTAACAAATGGGACATGGGGAAGCTTCATCAGACAGAGATTAACAATTGCCTCACAATCATGGTGTGGCATTGTTATTTGGATAATGTGAACCATGGGTAGACAACACAGTACACAAAAGCTGTTCTGAATTAGAAAAGCTACTGACTCTGCTAAATCACATACAATACACTGACCACTAGCACTCATGGGATTGTGGTCAAATATCCAGCAAGCCAGCTGGGCCAGGAATGGATCTCAGAACATCTACGAAGTAAACAGTAAGTAGTCAACAACTTTGTTCCTCCATACCCAGTTACTCAAATATGCTTTCTTCCAACTCTTTTGGATTGGAAGAAAAAAAAAATTAACACCAGATAAGACCCTGGATAGGCACATATATGGAAAATCATCCTAAAAATTCCATTCCTCAATAAAAGCTATCTTAAACAGTGAACGTGTTAAAGAATCAACAAGGAAGAGGACACAGATCTTTCCACCTTGCCTCTTTAAGGAAGGGATGCCATCAAGAGGGGTCTTGTATCTCCTTGCTAAGTATTTTTGCTTAGTTCAATTGCTTAAAATTACCAACAACAAAACATGGAAATGCATTCCTAGGAAGTCAAAGTTCCAATTTCTATAGCCCGTCTTCTTACTTGGTAATACTGAATAACTCCTGTTTCTAGACAAGAGTTTTTTGCATCATTAGAAGAAGAGAGGTATTAATTTATTCAAAGATTCTCTCCAATGTACGGAGAGCTTAGAATTTTATTAAGCACTAGACTTCCATGTTTTTAAATGAAATAATTAGGATAAAAATACAGATTTCAGCATATGTATTACCTGTTTCTTAGAAGACTGAACCATAGCCATCCCATAAAAATGGTCAGTACTTTTCCTTAGAATTCTCCAAAGGAGACTTTATAACCTTCCTTAGCAATGAACTCACATATTTAGAGAAAGAAAAGCTGAACAGAATGTTGTAAAAATTGCTCAAAATCAATGCATATATGGAATCCTGGAAGGCACAAACCACAAGAAAAGCCATTTTAAACATTTGGGGAGGGAAGCAGACAACACATCAGCTCATAATGAGGGATAAAAGTATTGAGTCTGTCCCATAGCTGAATCACTACAGAAATAGTTAGGAACAGAAGGTGAAATCCTGGCTTCGGTTTCCTTTTTATCCTTATTGCTCTAAAGCACCATTTCCCAGTGTTCTAGAAGATATACACAGATGTTCTGTTGGAAAGGGGGTCCCCACAGCCCCCATGGCTGAATAAAAGAGTTAATTAAATAGGTTTCTCAGCTGCTGGACTTTTCAGAGCCTTGGAATGTGAATATAGATTCTGTATCTCCCAGAGAGGAATAAAGAACGCCTCATTACCCTGCCTTTTGCTCCCCACCTCCCCAAGGAATACCTATTAATCCTCCCTGAAACAGCACTCTCCTACCTACTAGAATACAGAACAAAATCCTTACGTCTGTATCCCCTCAAATTCCCACTAGCCCATCTATACAAAATTTCCCCTATGCAAAATTTAAATTCTGCTACAGTTACTGATCAAGGCAATACTAGACACTAATGGTTTAGTGCATATAAAATTCTTTAATGAAAAAAATGAATCCTCTTTTTGACCATATTGCCCATACCTTTTCCAGAATATGTCAAATTTACTGCATAAAGAATGAGATTAAATTTAACATTATTTCAAGCTTTTTTCTTTTTGGCAGATGACATAAATATACCGCTATGATACTATGAGTCTGCTCCAAGAATATGGACTCCACCATCTACTTATATCTCTCCTTACCCCTCTTACAGACATATGATTTCATGATAAAATAGCTCAGGAGCAGAAAAGCAGCCCAATCATGGTGTTACTCCAGTAGCTTGTCTTTATACAACCTGCAGCTTAAGAGAGGTCAACAACATAAAAAAAGGGGGGGGATGACTTTGAAATGTGTCATGAAACAGAGCTGTTTATCAATATGCCTGACAGGAATAAGGTGAGAGCCCATTTCAGCTGCCCAGAATGACTGCAGTACATCACACTCGGAGGCAGGAAGCCAAGGCAGAATGAGTATTACCAAGTTGTTATGGTAACTAAATTGTGGCTGGTTCCATAAAACATTAGCTTTCCATTGCAGAGACTGTGTTTAAAATTCAACGTAAGTCAGGGTCTCTGCTTCAAATGAGGCAGCAGTGGTCACCTCAACCTACGATAAGGCAAGCCGAGAACTCCACTTGAAGAGAGCAGAGCAGCAGCCCCAGACCAGGGTAGCTCGACTGCACCGGGCCAAAGGCCATCGCCCATTAACTGTCAACACCACGACATCATCACCTAAGGGACAACATTCTTCACCTGACTTCACCGAGAAACAAGCATGACCCAGAAAGGAAAAACCAAACAAACAAACACAACAAAGGTCATGGAAACCACAGCTGAAGGCAAAAATCTCCGTAGAACCAGGGTCTGATATCAGCTCGTGCAGAACAGCATTGCAGACGGAGGCTCTGGCATCCAAGAGATTCAGTTTGAATCTCGACCCTGTTTACTAACTACCCGTATGAGCCAGAGGCTCAGGCCTGTCTGTACTGAACATGTAATAAATGTGGAACCGGGTAGTGGTTAAGAGTATGAACACTGGCATCACATAGCCTGGACTGCAATTCTTTGCCTACAGCCAACTGGCTGCAGGACTCTAGACAAGTTACTCAACCTCCCCAAGCCTCAGCACCTTCCCGTAAAATACCAACCTCCTCCAGTTGTGGTGAAGATTAACTGGAACAGAGCAGGAGCTTCATACATGTAAACTACTGCTACGGCTCTGGTGGTAGGAGCCATTACTACCTACTGAGAGACATCATAATGGGCTCCCCACAACAGCCACATCCTCATCCCTGGAACCTGTGGATATGTTCACTTACACGTCAAAGGGACTTTGCAGATGGGATTACATAAAAGATCCTGAGACTGGAAGATTATCCAGGTGGACACAATGTCATTACAAGGGAAAGAGGGGGAAGGAGAATCAGAATGAGAGAAAAAGATGTGAGGACAAACGCAGAGATCAGAGGAGAGATTCAGAGATGACCCACTGCTGGCTTGGAAGACGGAGGAGGGGCCACGAGCCACGGCACGTGGACAGCCTCCAGAAGCCGGGAAAGGCAAGGAAACAGTCTCTCCCTTCGAACCCCCAGGAGGAACACAGCCCTGCTGACACCTTGATTTGAGGACTTTTGACCTCCCTAACTATAAGAAATTTGTGGCCCTTTTAATTTATAACTATATCAACTTTATTTTGGTTGTTTTAAGCTAAGATATTGGTGGCAGTTTGTTACAGCAGCAATAGGATACTAATAACCACCTTATCGATATATTAAATGGGAAAGCAGGTGAAAAAAGCATGGCACATAGTAGGGACTGAATAGATGATGAATTATTCAAATTGTTGAATTATTTTTGAGAGACGCCAATGACTAGGGAGACCTCATGCCTCTCGGAGAAACCATAGTTACGTAGTCTTCCACTGCAGCTCACGTCTGTTACCTGTAGCAACCTGGACACCTCCTACCACATATCCAACAGTTAGAGATAGATATCATCCTCTAGCCATTCATGCTCAGATAACTGCACCTGAAATAGTCCACACAACTAAATGAACCTGAAAGGGAAGTACCATCAACCAAGCAGCAGCTGAATTCCAAAGATGAGCAAACCTAGACAGGAATATCATTAGCCCAAGGCAGTCTTGTAACTTAAAGCAGGAAAAAACCATAGTGCATTAAAAAGAAATAACCAAAGATAAATAAATAAATAAATAAATAAAGTCTCCTTGCCTCAGGTCAGGTCTCAGACCACTGAGCCCACAAATCTAATAGTGTCCATGAGGAGAAGCCTCCCAATGATCACTGAGAAGGAATGAGACACAAAAATGCAAGAGCCTGCCCCAGCCAATAATGAGAGAAAACAAATACAGGAGTGATCAGAAGCTGGTGTCTCCTCCCTTTTGTTACAGCTAAAGTCCAGTGTGAATGGAGTACTACATTCGCTCTTGGCAGCATGTCTGCTAGCACATCAGCGACATGGCAGGGGAGAGGGGGGTTGACTTCATCCCCCTCCCTCTGCAAGGACCTTGGATTCCTGCTGCCTGGATGTTACAGGCCTAGAGGAGAGGCAGCTTTAATTGAGAGAACTGTCGAGACATAGAGATTAGGGTGATCTTAGGAACAACACTCCAAATCACGTGCAGGAAGATGGATGGCACGTCTGCAATAAGGAGACTGGGAAGGAAAGAGAATACAGCAGAGAAACAAGGAGACGGAGAACAAATGATGGAATTAACTGATTAGTTGCACTGGGGAAATTAGTAGGCAAGTCAAAGTTATTACTTTCTTGTGTACCTTCATATACTTTCCCGAAAATAGCCTTATGTTTACACTGTGTATGCCCTAGGGTCTCAGCACTGGGATGTTCTGCATGCCTATGGAAGGTCAGGGAACACCCGAATCACTTTCATAGGCACACAGAAGAATTTCTCACTTACTATTTGTTTTTAAAGGCTTTATCTAGGTCTCCACTCCTAAAAGTATGTTCTAAAGGTTCAGGTCTTTCAAGCAAACAATAAAAAGGTTAGAAGAAAACAAATTTGCCCAAGCTCCTACCACTGAGAAAGGCCAACAGGAGTTAAGGGGAAGGACAAAGAGATGAACCCCATGGCCTTAGGTGAGATTATATCCTTTTTCTCCTGCTAGGATTTGCATTGGCCCAACACTTAGAATTCACATTTGCCTAAGGCACAGGAATCCAGCTAAGGGCAAAGGATGGGTGGAATACACGAGGGACTGAAAGTCAGAGCTTTTAAACTGCTCCAGGGATCCCTCAGGATCATTGGTGGGGGGGGGGGGGGGGGGGTGCACGCATGGGAGGGAGGGTGGGGAACTGGAATGCTTCAATTTGAAATTGCCTTTTCTTTGTTTTACATTTGGGCTTCTTGAAGGAGAAAATGCCTAAAAACATTTAACCTAATCCAATCATCTCATTTCACCAACAAACAAAAAAACTGAAGAGATGGTCCAGGCTGATGCCTGATGACCCACTGTAATTTTGAAAAGCACCCCCACAAAGGGACAGTAAATTATACAGTCACCCATATGAGAAAGATTATAGATGTGCCTGAGACCCCACATTTGCATGTGGTTCAGCCAGTATCGGAGCATATCTCATAAGATTCTTCCTCCTATACGGTACTAGTCTCTTATCAAATAAATAACGTTTTATTTGCTTTTTGTTTTTATTTGTTCCAACAGGGGAAAAAATTCCATTATACCCTAGTAACAATCACAGAAAGAATTTAAATGATCACTGGACATTTTTCCTTATTCTACACCACACGGATTCTTTGCCTTGGCTATTAATCAAAGACTGTAGAGTTTACTTGCATGGTGCTTTTGAAAAGTCATGTCAGACTGTTGGGTTTTTGTTTTCGTTTTCGTTTTCAGTACAGTTAGGACTTAAATTGAAGTATAAAAACTGTCTGAACATGAGATACCCACCAAAGGATAGGAGAATTCCAGTATAAACGGTCCTTATTTCTAGATTTTCAATTTTATGTATTTTTGAGAAACACAAGTAACAACACATTATGAAGTGGAATGTAAAATCTGCATTCATTTTTAGGATGAAATGTGAGATTTCAGAGCAGTTTCCTATTTGGTCCCATGAACATTAGGGTACGTATTTGCAGTCTCCTTCCATCTGTGGGAGTACTGCAAGTTGATAAATGTTTCTGCAGGTGGTTTGGGACCACTGTTTATGGCGGATACCCCTGATGTGCCACAGGTCTTGCCTTTCATAATGTGACCTCACCTGTATATAGAGCATCCCTTATTTTGTGCTTCCCTGAAAAGGGCTGTTTACACGCCCAATCCTCAGGACCAAGTTCCATTTGGACCATTAACATCCCAACAGGACTTCTTGCTAGCTAGGAGAAGGAGAGATTTCTGAAACACACTCAGGATGAATTAGGCACTGCCTAATGGTCAGCACTGGTCAGCAAATGCTGAGCAAGCCGTATCACCTCAGCATAGCCATGCTGCCTTCAGATCCAGAGGCCTGCCTAGAAAATGCAAATGCAGAGAGAAAAGAATATGGATTAAGACAAGCCCCTTATTAATATATTCCCAATTATCGTACGCTCCCAGGTTCCTGGCAACATTCTAACATGTTGCCGTGAAAAAATCTTGTCAATCTCTACTCTTTTCCTAATGCTCACGTGAAATCTTACTTGGTGACAGAAGAAAAACTAAATAGTTGAAGTAGGCAATAAGCAATGGAATGGTAATGAGAAAGGCTATAGCATATTTTCCAATAGTCCCTGCGTTGGAACAACAGGTTATTTTCTCAAGTCTTCGAGCTTTCGGAAATATTTATTGCATGTGGTCAGGGTAATAGATGCCTAGCTGAGATAGGACTTCCTATTGTAAAGGACACTGTACTATAATAAGGAAGATAAATAGGTTATTTCATCTTGGCAATTGTACTACCTTTCAATTTTCTTGTTTAAATGCAAAGATCCAGGAAGAAACAGACATGCATTCCTATCTCCACTCCAACACAAACCTGCTTGGCAAATCTCTCAGCCTCACTGGGCCTCAATGAGGTGAGCATACATATGACTAACTTTGTAAAACTGTATAAGATTTATTCGAAATATCTAAAGCCATATACAAGCAAATGGCTTTTAAAAAAAGAACCACAGGAAGTTGAAAACTGTTTTCCGTAAGATCCAGGAAATTGTCCCTATGACAGTCAAAATGATGTTGTCGCCAAGGAAAAGGCTGTGTTCTTGGACTCCTGAGCCTCAGGGCACCTGGACAACTTGGAGGAGAGAAAGGTTACTATAGAAAGGGAAACATGGAGATTCAAGAATTTAATGGCAGGGAGGGTGGGTGAGGGGAGCAGAATACCAAACTAATTTTCCTTCCTAAATACAATAAAATGTTCCAATATTCCTTCTGAAGTAACGATTAACTTTTCCAAAACTTAAGGCATATACAACTTTAACCTTGTGAGCATTGTTTCCTGAAAGAACCACTTTGCTGCTGGGGCAGACACTCAGGACTGTACACTTAGAGAATTATTCCTCCCCAGTTATTTGTTTGGCAGGAAAACGTGATCTCCTTTATGTAATTAGATGATTAAAAGCGGAATTTGACTGGACCCTAGCTATACAAAGTGATCTTGAGTTGGCTGAAGGACACATTCAAATCCTCTAATTGACAATGTTTATGTTTGAGGATAATATAGCTTTACTCAAGGAAAGGATAAACATTTCCTATTTAAACAATTTCAACACCTATAATAATGTATTTATTCACCCCACAGGCAGGTTTTATTAGTCTCTTTCGAGAATGAAAAGAACATGATAATACTCTAAATCATACACTCCTGGGGAAAAAATGAGCAAAGTATCCACAACGATCACTTTCAGTGAGAATAGCAACAAAAATTATCAAACTTGATCGATGTATGATGTATAGAAGAAAGAGACTGCATTGTGTAACTATAATTCACTATTCACTCACAAAACTACCGGCTTTGCAGAAGCCTATGTCACAAATGACACACGCTGACCCCAGAACACAAGCAGAAGTGTCTTAAAGAATAGTTCCTTACACTCGTGCCTAGTAGAACAAGCAGATCAGGCTTTTCTTTTTTTTTCTCCTTCAACTGCCATTACTGATTTTAAAATATGTATGCTTTCCCTCAATGCTGCAGAGGCATAACTATAAAGACTGATCATTGTTGGGAATGCCCCAAAAATAATTAGTAATAGAATCCCTGCCCTCTTTCTTAATCATAGATGGGAATTCATAAGTCTAAACATTAGTGAAACTGGGTTCTAATGCTACTCTACCACTAATCACTATTTTGTGAATTCAAATAAACCGCTGAACCTCATTCCAAGCCTCAGTTTAGTTGCCTATAGATTGGGGGCAAAATACTATCTACCTTCCAAACTTGAAACCATCAAACATCAAAATACTTCAGAAAAAAGCAAACGAACTATATAAATACAGCAATGCAACAAATACCAACTAGTTATTTCTTATTAACATTAAACTGCCATGGGAACAGTAAAATATTTTTTTTGTAGTCTTCCTAGAGATTTTTTCTAAACCAATTTGTAAAAAGAGGCAACGATTTATAGTATCTCACATACTTTAAAGGCTATCATTTTTAAAATTGTTTTTAACTGGTGGAGAAAAATAGAATTTGAGCACTTTGAGTCACCAGGCCTTAGGGACTCTTCTATTTCCTCTCAGAGATAGTCTGACCCTGGCCATAGGCGATTTTAATTTACCCCCCATTGTCAGAGCCAGCTATCATGAAGACTCAGTCCTTGGTCAAATCAATCAGGCCCTAATAAAGACTAAAACCAGTATGAACGACAGCAAATGACTCTGGTTTAGAAGTCAGATAAACTTAACAACAACAACAACAACCAGTTAGTTGCAATAGTATGCAGTTGCACCCCCTTATACCTAAACTTAATCAATTAGCAGTAAGCTGTTAGAAGCCACCCTTCGCTTTGATCATCTCAAGTTTCCAAAGCCTCCCCTTCCAGCATACAGCTGTGAACTGTGTTTCTACTAGAAAAAGATGCTGACGGTTCCACCCTTCCATTCCCTTCTATTTTATCCTCTCTCAGTCCTGCAAAGCTTTAATACCTGCGCAAAATACCAGGCTTTACACTACTTGGCTACACACACAAGAAATAAAAATCCATATAACTCAGATTCTAACCATAAAACCATTTGCCCACATGGTATTCCCATCATGCCCAAACAAAGATGTTTGGAGGCTGAAATGTAAATAGATTTATTTGCTGAGCATGACAGGAGGGAAGATAAAATGTAGTACTACAATCCTCACAATTAGAACTCGGCCAATTTATTGTCCACTGCCTGAGTGCTGAATTTCAATCTATTCTTTCGATGTAACATACCATACACAAACATACACACATACACACACACACACACACAAAAGGTTTGAACATGAGGCATACAACACAAATTCTATTACAGTGGAAGCAGGGAAGACATATAATGAAATCTTTTTCTGTCTACAAGGTCATCCTTCTAATTCATGGAATTCATTTAATCCTGAGGTCCAATTCAATGTGTCCTCCTCTACAAATAAATCTATACAGGCTCCTAACAAGAGCCCTAAGAGGGGGTTCAGAATGCAAATGAGAAAAACAACCATAACATGGCCACTGGTAAATTGCTCCTTTTGGGTAAGCAACACAAAAGAAGCATTTTTCTAATTTAAATATCTTTTAGATGGCAATAAACTGCTTTATCAAAAAAATTAAACTGTAGCTCTAAGCAAAAAATGAAACTAATAACGGGCGCTAGAGGTTAATTTCCAAGGGCTTGGATCTATAATTTACCACCCACTTCTTTTTCATTAATGGCACCAACTTAACATTAAAAACTTCTCTAAACTGTGCCTTCCTTTGGTACTGGTGATTCACATGACTGAGAGAGTAACAATTATTCATCACTCAATCTTTAGTAGCTGCTCAAAAAAAAAAAAAAAAAAAAAAGACCAAGGTCTGACTTTAGCTCTATATTAGGCAGATTATATAAGAAGTTACAAACACTTAAAAGTCCTGATCTTTAGAAACGGAATATTTCAACATCAATTGAAAAGTCAGTGAGACCAAACCACTCTCAGCCAAAGAAATTATCATGGTAATTACCTTAAAAATCTTGCTACAGTAATAGGGAGATAATTCAAAACACTTTTTAAAATAGCAAAGAAAATACAATTAACAATTAATGAAACTGTATGCTATGAAGTATCAGTCTATCTTATAAAAATATTGATATTTTACTAACAGAAAGGCCAATGATATATATAATACATATTGATAGGCATAGTACTGAAATTATGAGAATGTTTTTGTTTGTGAAATATTTTGTACTCACTAATACGTACATTTTTACGAAAAGAACCACTAAATCTGTGTCTTATTCTCTCCTGAAAATTTTTTACTACATTTAAGTGGTTATTATCTGCAGACCCATAATATTTAAGAATGGTATGTGAGGGATTTTTGAGTGAATATTCAAACATAGTTTTGTGGTTATCCACAAGTCACTGACAATTATTCTGCCTTAAAAGGCCAGCAGAAGCCATAACCAACCTTTATACCATTTTGTGCCCTAGGCTTCAGCTCACATTGCCCTGGACCAATTGAGTCATAGCAGAGGAAACTCTCAACCTTAAACATTTCCTCTTTGTTGTAGATCACCTAGTGTAATGATGCTACCTTTGCTGATACTGAGACACAACAATGCTAACCGTGGGGCAGAATTTCAATAACCTCACCCAAATTTGACTAATCCCAGTCAGGGTCCCAAACACTGTTTGCCATATTAGCGATTCATTTTTAATTTATACCACATCTCCTTTTCTAATGCTCTTCCCTCAGGCAGGTAAACAAGACAATCTTAGATTTCAGAAAATATTTAAAATTCAGCTTATGGGTTTGGGCCTTTGTTATAAAGTTAAAATAATACACACTGCAATTGATTTTTAAGGAAACATCCAGTTCCTACATTGCCAACCTCATGTTGGACACCTATTCACTATTCTTAATAAAATGAAAATTCATAATAAATGTAAATTAATTCCTATGCACTTATTAGATATAGATAGTTGGGTTCTTTAGCAACAAGAGCCCACCTAATTGTCACATCAGTTCTGAGACAGGTACTATTATCATTCCCACTTGCAGATGAAGAGACTAAAATTTGAAGAAATTGAATCATTTGTCCACATACATATGGTCTATAAGAAGTGTTATCATGTTGTAACGACTCAGCTCTCTACATGGTATTGCCTCTATTAAACAATTGTATACTACGATCTTGTAATTCTAATATCTCCTCTCAAACACAATTTTATATATGTGGCATTCCTGTTCAATATTCTTCAATGATCACCGCTACCTCAAAAATAAAGTACAAACTCCGTAATCTAGAATTATACGTTTTCTGGGCCACCTCCCCTTCCAGCTTCTCCAGGTTGCACCTGACCTATGCACACATTTTTGCTCCTGGGGACTGACTGTTCCCAAACCTTTCATGTTCCCTTATGTTTTTCTACACTTGCCGAGTCACATCCTGAAACATCCTACTCCATTTGTCCATCTGGTAAGTTCCCACTCATCTTTCATGACTCAGTTCAAGCATCTCCTCTCTGGGCATCCTTCCCTGATGCCCAGCCACCAGGCAGAACGGTCACTCCCACTTCTGCTCTCCCATGCTTCTTCATACATCTAGATTGACTATGAAAGTTTCATATTAAAACTATTTTCCAGTGTCTCACCAGCAATGAGCTCCTTAAGAGCAACTACTTTGTCATCTTTGCCTTTTCGGCAATAGATGTGCTTGAAGAATATGCAAAGGAAGGGGCACCTGGGTGGTGCAGTCGGTTAAGCTTCTGACTCTTGGTTTGGACTCAGGTCATGATCTTAGGGTCATGACATGGACCCGCATTCGTTTCTGTGCTCAGCGAGGAGCGGGCCTGAGAGTCACTCCCTCTGTCCCTCCCCCCTGCTCACAAGCACACGTGCTCGCTCTCACTCTGAAATAAATAAATAAATCTTTAAAAAAAGCAAACAATAACAATAACAATAAGCAAAGTAACAGATGTGTAAGTGGCATTAGTGGAGTTGAACAATAAACATCCCCTACCACAAGCACTGGAATTCTTGGATTTCGTAGCTGGCAGGACTGAACAACTACAGAGGTGTGATTTACAGAGAGTGATGTCTACATCTTAAAACAAGTCCTTTAAAAAAAAAAAAAAACCCTCCATATAGAAATCTCACTGTACAACAACTGTACCTGTTAGCACAGGTCCAAAATGAAAAGAGGACACTTACAGGACACTACAAATAGCTCCACACAGCTGGAATGTAAGGTAAAGATGGCCAGTTGTAAGAGGACGCAGGGCCAAATCCCAGGGATCTGTATGCCAAGGAACAGATTCAGTTTTGCTTGAATACTTCACTATCCCATTTCCCAGTTATGAATATCCATTCTTGTATCTCTGCATGTCTCAAGGCTACCCTCCATGGTTCAAAAGCTACTTTGTCCATCATGCATTCTGCATTTCCCCCAGCCAGAAGAGGACTTCCCCTCCTTTATCTGGTCTCCAAGGATACTTGTACTTGTCTACCAAACTTGCCACAATTCCGTATGCACAAGTCTTCCCTTACCTGCTGGACATAAACTCAATAAGGACAAAGTCTACATCCCTAGCACATAGCCCAAAGAGCCCAATATATTGTGGCGTGAAGAATAAGGCACTCTCTAGGTTCTAAAACTATTTTAAATAGACACTTGAATTAAAATTCAGTAGTCAATAAGTGTTGAATTTATGATTATATATCATAGCAATTACAGGAAAGATGTCAAGTGAGAAAATGAAGGAAAAACAGTAACACAACCACACACACACACACACACACACACACACACACACACACCAGAGTAAGACTCAGTCTCCCAGCACTTGGACATCAAAAGAATCAATAGGACAATTGATGTTCCTAAAGATTCAGCTACAAATCAAGGACATTGCAAGGGGCATGCTCAAAGTTAGCATTTTAATTTGAATCAGAGCTAGTATCCTCATTCTGAAATATTTCATTGAAAGCATAACCTTCCAACATGAATCAGACAACTACAATCATTTCATAATAATGGGATCTACTACAAAAGCACGGCATCACAAGAAAACAAACGCTGCATTTTTAGTGTAAACTGCTGTATTCTAAAGTGCACTTTATACCTTGTGGGACATTTTCTAGAAAATTTCCACATGGAGACTTTGCCCTGGATTCTACCGTGAGAAGAAGCAGAACACGGAGATTTCTTCCTCACTTCACATTTTAATGTAATTAAATGCAAATGGCTGACAATGAGGTACATGGATGAGCCCAAGGATAAGCCAGTCTCTCTGTGGTGAGACATTCATTCTAGATGCCACCTCCCTTGGAGCTACACACACTGATCGAGACTTGAGCTAGAGAAGAGGGATTTCTGGCGACCAGAAGGAAGTGACAATACTGCTGCCTCATTCACCATATCACCCTGCAGTACTTCTTCCCCGCCCCCAACATCGATAAAAGGACAGGAGCAGCTGCTCAATAATAAATACAATCAACAAGGATCAATGTACATTTGCATATACCCTGGAGTTTGAGTCCCTTCACCTACATTACCTTTATCTGACTTTCAGTGAGCCAAGGTCCACGGTTAGTCAAATTGTAGTCAAATTGGCCAGAGCCATCATCGACCATTATAAGATCCATAAAGACAATGGAAATGAATACAAAGAAATCAGCAAAGGCTCAAGTATTAGGATGGTAACAATTAAAAGGCTTTCTTCTAAAAAGCTCCTCCTCGCATGACTAAAAATTCACATATCATGAAGTCATCCTGTGAAAACATCAAGATTCCTGATTCCCTCTACAGGTCTACAATGCAATTCATAATCTAAAAGCTCTGAAAATTGGAAGCCTGGGTGGCTCCGTGGGTTAAATGGCTGCCTGCTGCTCAGGTCATGATCCCAGGGTCCTGGGATCGAGCCCCATATTGGGCTCTCCCTCAGCCGCTCCTCCCTGCTTGTGTTCTGAAAATCAAAAAGTTTTTTATAAGCCAACCTAAAGTAAAATAAGGTTACATAGTGTTTATCTCACTGTATTAGTTTTCTATCACTGCTGTAATACATTACCACAGTTTTAGCAGCTTAAAACAACACAAAAGTACTGTCCTACAGTTCTGGAGTTCAGAAGTCCAACCGGGGCCCACGGAGCTAAAATCAATGTATTAAGAGGACTGTACTCCTTTCTAGAGGCTATAGGAGATAATCTGTGTCTTTGCCCTTTCCAGCTTCTATAGTGCGTTTCTTCACCCGCGGTCCCTTTCCCCCATTTTCAAAGACAAGTCCCACCTCTCTGACCCAGTTCTCATCACATCTCCTCCTCTGACCACAGCTGGGAAAGGTTCTCTGCTTCCAAGGACCCGTGTGATTCGCTTGGGCCCACCCAAATAACCCAGGATCACATTCCCACCTCGAAGCCCGTAAACCTTAATTTTAAGTGCAAAGTCCCTTTCACCATGAAAAGGGTCATATTCACATCTTCTGGGGATTAGGATGCGGAAATTTTGAGAGAGGGGCATTATTCTATCTACCACTGCCACTTACTCTATTTATGGATTTTCTTACAGAAATAGTCATTTATTTAACCAAGAGATGTGGCCCCAGGTCATAGTCAGATTGTTACATAATGTACCGTGTGTGTGTGTGTGTGTGTGTGTGTGTGTGTGTCTGTGTGTGTACACAACATATACACACACGTATACTCACTCTGACTTTCTAAAATATGAAAATGTCTACTTCTGAAATATTTCTTGCCCCTAGATTTCAATAAGTGATTGTGACATGTACTGTAACTTATCCGTACTCTCCTATTTGTTTGTTCTCTCCCACCTCACCAGAGTCACCTCTGTACACGCCCTTCAAAGAAGGAATTGCTCTTCTTTTAAGTCAGATCCAAAAACAGCACCTGGACTTTAATTATTAGCAAGCAGAGAGATTATGATTTAAAGAACACAAAACCTTAGTGCACCTGGGTGGCTCAGTTGGTTAAACATCTGACTCTTGATTTTGGCTCAGGTCAAGATCTCAGGGTTGTCAGATTGGGCCCTGCGTCCAGCTCTGTGCTGGGCGTGGAGCCTGCTTAGGATTCTCCCTCTTCCTCTCCACCCCTCCCCCAAATAAATAAATAAATAAAGCACAAAACCAAGGTCTACTCCCTCTCGCTCTTTTGACTTCCTAGTTTTCTATGGCTATTGAGTTGAAATTAGGGTCCCTCTTTCTCTTTCCGACTTCCCCTTCCTAAACTGTGGGTAGACCAGAGCATAGTAGGACTAAATATATTTACGTATTTGGACTCAAGACTAAAGTATGCATTCCGAACCACCATCTTCCAAAGAGCCCTGCACCAAGGGCAAACTGCACCATCCCAAGCTATTAATAAAGTGGTATTCTGATTACTATTTGGCTGCTGTTGTCTGCATAGATCTTCCCTGGGGTCCTTGCACAGGTAACTGGCAGGGAAGATTCAGGCATTTCTGGGACACTAACATATGACTAAAGAAACCCCACCTCAATTCTTAAACTACAATTAGCAAGCACTAACATCAGGAAGTTTAAAAGTTCATGAGATGCATTTCCACTCTGGCAGGGAAAAATATACTTCCCAAGTATGATACAGACATTTGCCCTATAGGGAATGCCCTGAAGAGACATTATTAGTTAGCAAAAAAGGAAAAAGCTATAGGTAATGGCATAATTTCTAATACAACTTCCTGTGACATTATTGAGAGTTTATCTGCTGTAGGCAGAAAAGCCTTTGTGGTTATTGAGGCCATATACAGGAGACCTTCAAAAGAGCATTAGCATTCATTAACAGTGTAGAACCCGGGGTAACTCTCAATTATGGTAACATAATTCAACCCAATCTTGTGTTGAGTGCAGCTTGACCATAATAAATTGTAAAGTCTAGCTATAAATAAGCAGCCAAACACTCTGAAAAATAAAAAATAAAAAAATTTTAAATTAAGTACATGCAACTTCCTCCAGGGCAGGGACCTTGTTTTATTCATTTCTGTAGCCCTGACATCCTCATCACAGCATAGAAGGCAATTAATTTGTATCTATAAACTTTAGTTTTGTTTAAACACCATGTTTACTTTGTGGGGTAAATTAATGCAATGCCAAATGTGCAAAGCACATAAAACAGCATACAAGATGGGACATATTAGCCAACAAATAAACAAAAGCATGCTTATCAAAAGACATCTAAGACAACTCTCTCAGACTTTATACACATCTGCCCATAGATGCTTTTCAATGGCAACTTGGAGTGTGTTTTATTTCTACACATTTCACAAAGAACCAAAAAATCAGATCTGTGTTGTTTATCCTCAGTTCTAAAGGTAGTTCTTTGTTGCACCCTGTGCTCAAACGTAAAAATATCGAGAACTAGTAACTTCATTAACTTTTTCCTGAGGCTTGGGATGCAATTCATTTTTGATGTCCTAAAAACTAATGTCTGAATGACCGCTTTGTGGTGTTCCAAGTCCTCCCAGGTGAAGGTTGTTCAAATAGCTAAGGACCGGGAAAAAAAAAAAAAAAATCAATTTCAATTCTCAGAGAGCATGATATTGGTGTAGGCCAGTGAACAGCATCACTGTTTCATATAGCAAGATAACCATGGATCTGAAAAAAATTCCCAGGGGCAAGAATCCCATTAATTATCCTACCTAACAAAGTACACAGCAAAAGTACTAAAACCTTACCCTCCAAACCATGAGACTGGTGGCTCATTTATGAGAAGGACCTAATATTCACACCAACTTAAAGACTCAAAAACACCTCTTAGTGTTTATTCTTCAACGTTCTAGCACCGACTTATACATAGTAAAGATTCAGTCACCTTTTAAATTGTTATGGATGGTAATTTATATAGATAAGACAGATTCATTAAGTAAAAAGTGAGGGTATTGTCTTTTCTCAGTTCTCTGATCCACACCATTTCAGGTATATACCAAAACATTGCACTTACATAGAATCTAGTCTACCTACGACAATATCTAAGTTTTAGAGTTCATTAAACTTGAGATATAACAATGAGAAAAACAGATTGATATATACAATCCACAACCATGCTTAGAAGGGAGACCAGCAATACACACAGAAGCCTCAAGTACAAATTCATAAAGAATGGCTACGTGAGGCAACGTCACTGGGGCATCATTTGGGCCATATTGTATTGGGGGCACTTAAAACTTAGCCTAGTTAGTGGGCAACAGAAGAAAAGCCTGTATGACAATGAAGCCTAAACCATGAAGGACTGTGTGTGTGCTGGGAGTAACCCGAAGGTAGATTATGATACTATGTCAAAGTTTACCCAAGTACCAGCTAAAACATGTCCTGGTCCTCAACCCCCAGACCATGATTGCTTTCAAAATTCCAAGACAGCTGAACTTTTAACACATACCATCACCAAAAGGAAGGGCTGAGTTTAAGTTCCAGGTTAGCAACTAATGAAAGAAGAAACGCCATGTCTTCTGTCCTCATTTAACTAAGGGTAACATCCACAAAAGATTCATTCTGAGGAGTTGAAGTGTAAAAGACCAGGATGCCAGTAATTCACTATGGTTAAGTGCAGACTTTAAACAGCATTCTGTCAACCAGAACTCTATTAACTGGCACTTCTACCTATCTATAAAACAATAACTAGTATTTATAAGAACAACCCTGAGGCAGTTTAAGGTTTTTATATTGCTGTTGCATAGCAAATTACTCCAAATTTAGCAGTTTCAAAGAGTAAACATTGAATAACTCATGCAGTTCCTTTGAGTTACAAATTCACAAGTGCCCTAGCTAGATGGTTCTGGCTTGCATTCTCTCAAGAGTATAGCGTCAGTGTGTTACCCAAGGCTGCCATCATCTGAAGACCTTACCAGGGCTAAAGGACCCTCTTTCCAAGGCCATTCTTTCAGATGGCTGATAAACTGGTAAACTGCCGGCTGTTAGCAGAAGGCCTCACTTCTACATAAATCTCTATAGACGGCTTGAATGTCCTCACAACATGGCAGTTGGCTTCTCCCAATGTGGGTCATCCCAGAAAACAAGGCAAAAGTGGCAATGTCTTTTCTGACTTAGCCTCAGAAGTCATACACCATCACATCTGCCATATCCTATCGATCACATATAACAACGCTGATATAATGTGGGCATGAATAGCAAAAGGCAGTGATCACTGAGGACCTCCTGGAGGCTGGCTATTATCACAGTCTTGAAATAAGCTTCCAAATGAAAGATAGCACTCGATATGGTTTCAGACCTCTTTTTTATAGCCCAATTTCTTAACCATTAATCTTAAATAGGAGATGTATGTTATTTTGACTTGCCATTAAATGCTCAGCACTGTCATTTAACAACTATACTATTTTAGGATATTGATAGTATCAATACTATTTTAAAAGCAAATATTCTAGATCCTCAAAACCTGAGTAGTTAGAGTTTCCATGGTCACAGAATCACAGAATCAGGAAGGATCTTAAGAGGTCACCTAATCTGTTGAAGCTGAATAATGGGTCCTTGGGAATTCATTATACCATCCTTTCTACTTTTGTGTTTATTCAAAACTTTCCATAATAAAAAAAATTTTTAAAGAAGTACACTATCCCAATACATTCATTTTACCGATGAAGATATCCCTCAATAGGTAAAGAAATTTACCTATTCAATGCAGCTCTTAATATTAGAACTCACAAAAGACAAAAAGGACGAAACATGACATCTTTTAAACAAATGACATCGATAAGACCTCAAGTAACTTCTCTCTCTCTCTCTCTCTCTCTCTCTCTCTCTCTCACACACACACACACAATTATCCAGCAACCTTCTTTAACAAGAGCTTGTTGCTTTATGATTACATTAGGGTAACAGTAGTCAGTTGTATTTTGTGAATAAAAAGCACAAGAACACTAAAGCTAGGAGTTTTATGTTTGTCAGGTTGTTTTTAGTGGATATAATACTACCATAGCTAATCCTGATTTTGAGTTTCAGTTCCTAAATGAAAAAAAAAAAAAAATCCATGGATAAAGTTGATACTACATATAAAAAAAGATTAGGGTAAACTTTTCTGGAAACTAGAAGAACGTATCCCCCTCCAACAACAGATGTACTCTTTGCTCCCAAGCACTTGGTCATTATTTTCAGCTTGAGACTGTAGGGAAAAGCTAAGATGGTGGAGGCAGAGAAGGGGGAAGGAACGGAGTGGCAACAGCTCCTATGTGGACAAGTGTTCTATATGGGTCATGTCAGATTTGGAAGGAAAAGTAAATCTAAACATAAAAATAACCACAGCCTCCTGATATATTTCAGAAAACAGCAGCAGCAAGAGAATAACAGTGAATATGCAATGAATATTTACTGCATGCCAAGAACACTCCTAAACATGACATCAATATATTCCCTCATTTAATCTTCACAAAAATCCTTCTCAACAACTATTTTACAGATGGGGAAACAGACTCGGATTAAGATAATCATGAATGATAACCTACATTGTAAATGACAGAGTGTAGCAGTTTATTCTAGAAGAAGTTTACTCCCAAACAGCCATGAGGTCTGATCCCATTTAATAAAGTAACATAAGAAGGTGTTCAATAACAGTGCTTCTTTTGATTGAAAAAAACTCCTAATGGTAGGACTTCGTGGTCTCCTTTGTTTGTATTTGCAATATTAGCATATAAAAAGACAGCATTTCTTCCTCAATGCTATCCCTACAAATCTACCAAAAGCCACCAACCTTAAGACTTAGATGATGTCTCCCAGTACAGAAAACTGAAAGTTGAGTATGAGGCCCATGGTTCCATATGTAAATGGAATACACACACACACACACACACACACACACAACAAGACAAAACAAGACAAAAGACAAAAGAAATGTAATAGTTTGTTTCAAATCCTAACTACACCTGAACTGTTACAAATTACTTGTCAAAACACTGACGTTTCCCTTCTTTGCTCAAGAAAACTTTGACCCTATGTCATTGGCAGCATTTCCAGATCATGAAATCTCGAGGTCCCCATTATGTCAAGTATTTATCCAAACAAACACAACTAGCAATTGTCCCAACTGCTACGCTCTTACGAAAACGTTGCACAGATTAACAAAAAGTATCATTGTACAAACACTGTTTAATGACATGAACAAGAGGCTTTTAAATCCCTACTGGGACCAGGCTTATTTTCTCTGAACACTGTAAAATCATTTTAAGATAACAGTAAACACATATAATTTTAAAGACTTGGGAGGGGTTTTTTTGTTGTTGGGTTTTTTTTAAACAAGACTGCCAAGTTACATAACCAAGTTGAATGATGCGTTATATTCAGAATCTATGCCACTGCATTGCTTGTCCTGAGACTTCATCTGGGACAGAGGATGGTGACCTACGGAAACATCACCAACAGAGGCTCATATAAGATATTATTGTTGACAGTCAGGCTTGGGAGCAAAAATGAAGTCTGAGCAGAAAGAAAGCTCTGGGGAGTTTTTCCTACTCTGAGGTCCACTTAACCTTACAGAAAATTACTTTTCCTTACAAAATAGGGGAGGGGGAGAAGGAGATCTTACACGCTTTTTTAAAAAGTGGGAGAAATTTATTACTCACTTGAGTTCAAGTAAAACGGTGATACCTGCTGGGATTATTCAGTTCTGCCCATTAGGTTATGTGATTAGCCATTAAGGATCTACTACCTATATCCCTAGAATACAGAGAGTAATCACCTTCTCCTGAATGGAAAGAATAATTCAGCACCATTACCCATTTGTCAATGGTATAAAGAAAGATTTCCTCTCTCAAGTCTTGTCTGCTGCCTCTGAATATGTGTGTGGTACGTATCTGAGCATCCACCAAGGCTACATATATACACCTGTGTGTATATATGATTATGTCATATATACATATGTATTTGAGAATTCAAAAATAGGAAAAAAAGATTATTATGCCCATTTTTCTTCTGGATATAAAAAAGCTAAGCAACATCTGTGAATAAGGAGACCACACCAAGAGTAACTTGGTGATACAGTGGAAAGTAGGAATATGACCTTGATCTCTTGGCTCCTGCTTCATGCACATCTCCCTGACTCCCATCACTTCTAAGGTTGACAGCCTCTCATTTGATTTGGCGATATTCTCACCCTAATTATCCCAGTTACACACAAAGTCAGACACACGTGCACATGTCTCCATAAATTCTTTTCTATTACAAAAATGACATTCAACTTGCGTGTCTTCCGAGAACTTTGGAACACTCCTCAAGGAAGTAAGGAGCTAAGGAGAACTGCAGACGTAGGCCTAGAAATCACTGTTCTGACTGAAGTCAAAAAGTTAACATCAGACGATCCATAGGAGCCAGCACGCTTTTCCTATCAAGAACCCGAATGATCACAAAGTGTGGATTTGTGTCCACATTTCAGCTTGCACCCAGGACAACCATTTCCTGTTGCCATGGGTTACAAGGATGAGTCACTTGGAGCCCTCCAGACAACTTGAAAGATGTCTTATCTTGTACCATGTTCAGAATTAACAAAATATATTCTTGGTAATTAGCAGTGCTCAGCAATACAGTCTATTAAAATATCAGATCAAAACATTTGTTAATCCCTCTGCATGAAAATGGGCACTTGAGGTAAGTAAACTTGAGGGATTTTTTTCCCCCTTATAGAACAGATAATTCATTATTACCAACCTTTCATTAAATGATTCATATGTAGATGCAATCACAAGGGGGAAAAGCAGTTTCAGGATCAATGTACTAAAATAAGAGAATAATTGATGGCTTGTCACTAATATACCTTTTAACTTCAAATCATGTAAGGCTTAATCAGAACAGACTTCATGTTAAACCCTCCATGTACACATAAAAAAGAGGGACAGTCACACCAAAATATTAAATGTACAGGAGGGCATGACAGCTCTTAAACCAAGAGCAAGAAAAAAAACAACAACATTTTATTGCATCTACAATTAATTGTGCATTCAAGTTTCATGCAGTCTGCCAAGAGCATTTTGTACACATGTCAGGAGAACCCACTCAACCAGGAAACACCAAAATCAGGAGTCAGGTAAAAACAATAATGTAGGACCATTACTACTATCATTGCTGACTAGAAGGAAGAAAATGTTCAAAGAAAAAACATGCTTTTTTAGATTTCACTGGCAAGGGAATTTTAAGTCTTTTGTAAATAATCATCTGAACTGGATAAATATGACCTATGGTATGAAAAGTACTAGGTGTAGAATTAAGAAGATGAAAATATATTTAAAACCTACAGCTTCTTAATTGGCCAAAAACAAAGCCAACGGTGTGGAGGAGCACAGCAGTAATTATCTTTTCTAGATTAGTATTGGTTATATTTTCCAATCTATCAGCAGTTTCTCTTCTTCCTGGTCCATTCTCTGCTCCAAGACCCTTTCTTCTATATTGATAGTTGAATTCAAAAACAAATGTGCAGACAAAGGAAAGGAGGGAAGGGGAGCTCACTAAAACAGAGACCTTTTTCTATATGAACTATGTATATACCACCGAAACAGAGCGGAGGATACTCATTGATTAGTATTGTTTTCACCCCTGAAATATTTTGACTTCAGGAAAACTTGAGAGCATAACAACTTGATCTTTTGGGAAACAACAACAAAATCCATATAAATTCTATTTCTGGTTAAAAAGAAGCTGTCCTGTCTTATCCCTTTGTTTCCACATGATACAGACATCTTATGTTTCAAAGAAAAATAAAACCATTGTGAGGAAGTGCCTCCACATAAACAAGACAGAATGGGCTCCATACTAGAGTGGCTCCACTTTTAAACAACTTCTAACTTACACCTACCTAGCATAGTTAGACATATGCTAAGAACCAAAAATCAAAAACGAAAGTCTGGTTTTATTGTACTATCATGTCCTCAGTACTAAAGTCTGAATGTAGTTATGTTTTTTTCACACAGGAGTTGCTATGCCTTATCTAATCTTTGGCAAGGACTGTCTGCACCCCCCCCCCCATCCCATTGATTCTCTTAGCACCTTCCCACCAGGGGTTGCCACTTCAGCCAGCTGGGACTTTGGGAAGCAAGGTTCTGGACCTTCATTATGATCTACTCATTCCAGTAACTGGGAAGTGTAAAACTGAAGGAGGGTTAAAGAGAAGATAATTAAGGCAACAGAAGTTGCATGTTCCTCATAAAGGGGGGGGGGGGGGGGCTGTCTCTCAAGTCCCCTAAAATTAAACATGGAAGAGGGGAAAGTGTCTATCAATAATTTAAGAAGGGAGTTTCTATAAAATAAGACTGGATTTTTTAGAACATAGATTTCTTTATATCCATGGCATATGTGGATTTAAAAACATATTCAGCCCTTACAATAGTCATACTTGGAGCACAGAAGCGAGCTGCAGAACTGATTCTGACATACAGACGCCCAGCTCAGAATGCATTTCTGCAGAATTGAGGGAGATCAATAGACTCAGGAAACAAATATGTTGATGGATGAGGACAAGTCTGAAAACGACCTGGTTGAGGTGGCCACGCTGCAGGTTTCACAGCTTTTTCCATGTTGGCAGAACGGAAGGGTTACCAACGATTCCCCTTTCTTTTAAGAGGGAGATGAAAAAAGGAAATGAGGGGAGAAAAAGAGGGAAGGGAGGAAACAGAATGGAGCTGGTGATGAGAAAAGGAAGAAAGAAAGGAGAACGGGGAAAGAGAAAGAGAGAAACCCGAAGAGGGGCGGGGGAGTAGGAAGGAAAGCTATGATGTTTGGACGCTCGCCAGCCACCCAGCCGAGCGCTCCGTCGCCCCCAAGCCTGCCTCCCTCGCTCGTCTGGAGCCGTGGGGTTCCCCGGTCGCGCCGCCCTGGTGCGGACAGCCCTCCCCGCGACCCCAGCCCGGCGCAGGCCACGCCGAGCTGCCCCCAAGTAGCCCCCCGCAGCCCGCCCACCCGAGCCCGCCACTCCCTGGACCGCGCTCGCCACCCCCGCCCCCGACTGCTCCCCGCGCCCCCATCACTAGTCTGGGGAAAAGCGAGAGATGGAAAAATCATAAAAGGGGAGGGGGACGACCAAAAAAATTTTTTTTTAAATAATGTGATAATAGGTCCTGAGGGAGCAGCAGGGAAGAGACCCGTGGCAGGCACCTGGGAAGGAACACGCTGTTGCAAATAACCCCGGCTGCGTTGGGCTGGGCGATTTTCCACAAAAGGAAGTTTGGAAGGAGCGCCGCGGTTTGCAATGGAAGAGAACGGGAGCCCAGCGTTACCTGACTGAGGTCAAGCCGGCGGGCCGCGGAAATCCTCAGGTTTGCGATATTGAGCCACTTGATCAGGTTACTATGGAAATCGTCTTGAGGAGGAAAAAAAAAAACCCCGCAGCCCAGGCACATCCTCGTCACCCTGAAGAAAACTGCTGGGGCCGCCAAGCGCGGGCGCGGGACCGGGCGCGGCGCCTCTCCCGGCCCGGCTCGCTCTTTCTTCCCTCCTCGGCCGGGCCGCGCCTCCCCGCCCCGCGCCGCCGCCGCCGCCGCCGAGCAGCCCGCGGGCCGAGCGAGCCCTCTGCGGCGCGCTGCCGGGAGCGAGAGCGCGAGCGAGCTCGCAGCCGCCAGCCGGCCTGGGCGCCGAGTGGCGCTGTTTCCCAGCCGCGCAGCTGGAATTTAAAGAGACAGACGCCTCTCGGGGTCTGGGGCCAGTGCCCTCGAGAGGAGCACGCAGGGCGCCCACGGTCTTCGCCCGGGCGGGATGGACAGAGCAGGCCCGGAGAGAAAAGTTTCCTGCGGGGACGGCGGCGGGAGCGCGTGAAGACCTGCTTCGGCCTCCTCTCCGGAATGCAGAACACAGGCTGCAAGGAGTAAGAGGGATTTTTTTTTCCCTCCCTTGGAGACTAAGGGGGAAATGATTTGTATGCTCAACAAGTCATGCACCTATTTTCAGCTGCGCTCGTTTTCGTCCTTGTGCACCGACTTTTTTCATTGAAAGCTCAGAGACAAATGGGGGTTCATTCCTTGTTTTATGTCAGACTCCAAGCAGAGAGACACATGGGTTTGGAGGGAGGGTGGTGGCGGGAAGATATAGCTGTCAAATATCTTGAAATATCTTTTTTTTCTCTTCCTCTCTCAGCCAACGAAGCATCTCCTTTTCTCTTCTCTCTCAGCCCTGGAGAGCAGGCTTGAACGTATATTCCAACCTGTAGTTCAGCATCCTCCGACAGACCACCTTCCAGCCGGCACCTTTTCTCTACAGCCATGAATGCAAGCTTGCCTCTGTTGCTGAGAAAAAGCAAGAGTCCAGCAGAAAGAAGCATCTAATCTGGCCCTTTTCTATCTCTAGCTAAACCAGCTTTCACTGGGCACTTCTCTCACTGCTGTTGCAAATAAGGCTCACAATTTGTGCTGTTCCCAACATACAGCCCAAAGAGAATGCGTTTATAAATTTACACGGTTTAATGCCACCATGTATTTATTTGGAGTATCAGAGAAATTATCCTATCAATATATTTTGCTATTCTCACAATCCCCTTTCACTGCTTTATATATTTAACAGCCTTTTTGTGGTACCAGTTCAACCCAAATTTTTTGTGGGGGGTCAAGGGGAGCAATAAGGAGACTCTCCCTTTGGTCTTGTCTAGATCAACCAAACTGATTCCACAGTCACTTGGGTATAGAGTAGCAGATGCTCGATAAGCTCAAAAAATGTGAATGACACTCTTTTGGGTTGATAGAAAGTATTCTCAGACTGAATGCATCTATGTCTGGATTATCAACACCCTGTGGGCAGGGTGTTATCAACACCCTATATCTTAGACCTTATATATTTTTATGAGTCCTGCACAAAGCATGGAGGCTACATTCTAACTCCAATCTCTTAAATTTCTTCTTTACCTCTCCCTACAGTCTTACCCCCAGTACTCACACCTGCTCCATACATCCATCTTGCTTGTCTTTTACCTGGTTTCCAGAGCAAGCCTTCAAAATAGAGTAGTCTTATCTAAAGTTTTTCTAAAGTTCTCCATTTCCTTCAGGAAAATGGCCAGTTTTTTTTTTTTTGTTTTGTTTTGTTTTTTTTTTTTATGCAATAGAACATTGTTTCTCAAATTTTAGCATGCATCAGAATCACCTGGGGGCCTTATTAAAAGATTTCTAGGGCTCAACTCACACTCAACTTTTCCCTTTCAATAGGTCTAGGGGGAGGCATAAGAATGTATATAATTAACAAGATCCTAGGTGATGTTGATGCTGTCGGTCTGGGACCCACACTTTGAGAACCACTGGCATTGATCATTTCTGATCTGGCCCCTGCTTATTTCTTCTGCTTCATCACTCACACCTGCCCCACGGTTCCCAAGCAAGGTAAATTTACTAATTTATGCTATGCTTTCCAAATAGTACCCACTCAGTCCCACGTTGCATATGCTGTTTCCTGCCAGGAATCCTCTACCCTCCACTCTTTCCCATGTTCCACTGCCCCATCTGGGTAACTTGTTCAACCCCTAAAACAAAACTTCAGGATGCCTCCTCAAACATTCCCAAGTCCCACATCTGAGTTTAGGTCCCACTCTGTGCTGCCTCTGTACCCATTTCTCATACCTCGAGTGTAATAATTGTATATTTATTTGCTTCATCACTAGCCTGGGTATGCTAAGGGCAGAAACTATAGCTTATTTATCCCTGTATCCCCAAGTGCCCAGCACATTGGTCAAGAAGTTACAGCTCCACAAATGGGAGCAGGGGAGAGAGGGAGCAAACGAGAGTAAGAGAGATGACATTTTTCATTGCTGATGATTGTAATGATGTCCAAAGACAAAAGAGTGATATAAAGAAAGTAGTAATATCAGAAAAGACAGAGGAAAAACAGGGAATAGTTCTTACCTTTTAGCATATATCAGATACTGAATTAAATGCTTGGCATACTTGCTACACACTGAATATGTCCCCCCCAAAATTCATATGTCAAAACTCAACCCCAAAGTGATTATATTTGGAGGTGGGGACTTCTGCAGGTGATTAGGTCATCAGGATAGAGGCCTCGTGAATGGGATTTAATTCCCTCATAACAGAGACCCCAGACAGCTCTTTCACCCCTTCCTCCATTTGAGGACACAGTGAGAAGATGGCCCTCTATGGATCAAGAAGTTTGTCCAGGAGCGCCTGGGTGGCACAGCGGTTAAGCGTCTGCCTTCGGCTCAGGGCGTGATCCCGGCGTTCTGGGATCGAGCCCACGTCAGGCTCCTCCGCTATGAGCCTGCTTCTTCCTCTCCCACTACCCCTGCTTGTGTCCCTCTCTCGCTGGCTGTTTCTATCTCTGTCTAATAAATAAATAAAATCTTAAAAAAAAAAAAAAAAGTTTGTCCATACCAGAAACTGCCAGTGCCTGGATCTTGGACTCCCCAGCCTCCAGAGCTGGGAGAAATAAATGTCTGTTGTGTAAGTCACCCAGGGTCTGGTATTCTGTTAGAGCATCCTGAGAAGACTAAGACAATGTTACCTCCTCTATTCCTCAAAGTAACCCTGCAAGATAAATATTGCATGGATTATGAGAAATTCGAGGCATGGGAAAGTTCAAGAGCTCGCTATATATCGCACAGCCGTTTGGTGGTGGTTGTGAAGGAGGGGGCGGGGGAGGGATATACTTTAAGCACAACAAAGGCAATTTTCCACAGGTAAAAGAAGTAAGTTTAACGGGTATCCTGTTAACGTTCACGAGTTTTTGTTACTTTGATTAATATCACTTGACCTCTCATTCACCTCCCCTCCAGGAAAGGGGTCTGGCTCACAGGCTAGGGTAGAGAACTCCATGATTTTTCGAAGCTCCCCTGACTCAGCAGTCTACTGATGTGAAGGGCGTCTCTGGCTGCTGCTGAGCGGTCCTGCTTTATCTTTGTATCGTAACCTTAATGCTAGATAGATTTTTAACTGACCAACCAAATCAGACAGATAAACATCTGGTATAGCGACAAGACCAGAGCAGAGTCCTTCGCTTGTCTGTGTTTCCATTTTTACTATCATAGAGGTAAACATTAACTGGCAAGAAAATGTGTAAATATATTAAAAGTATGATAAATTGAATCTGCTCCTTTTGGATAATCAACACACACACAGAAAACAAAAGTGAGCTTGTGTGAAAGTAGATATTACGGATATTTGGGTAAGTCTGCAATTAAAAATTTAGCCAATTTTCTATAAATATACCAATTTTCCTAGCTAATAAAATCAGTCCTATATAAACTTGGGAACCACAGGACTGTAGAATAAATCAGTACTTCCCTATAGGGATGTTTGTTTTCCTTGAAGGTTGTTTCATTTACATAGGATTATGCTAAAGTCATGAAATTCTGACAGCTGGAGGGGATCTTTAAGGGAAGGGGTTCATAACTTTAGCTGCATACTAGAATCGCCTGCGGAGTTCTCACAACTCCCCATGCCCAGGTTGCAAACCAACCTGTTAGAAACTCTAGGCTTGGCATCTTGGCATCGGGATCTTTACAGCCTTCCAGATGATTTTAATGGGCAAGCGGGACTGAGAATCACATCTTTGGAGATGAACTGCCATGGAACTCAAACCTGGCTGTTCACTGGCATCACCTGAGAACTTGTAAAAGGCTACCATGCACACACTCACCTATCGAGGTTCTGATTAGGTCCAGGTGGGGACCAGTCCTTCCTGTATTTAAAAGCAACCCCAGGTGATTCTGATGTTGAGCCAAGGTTGAGAATCACTAAGTCTGAGCAATGGTTCTCAAAACAGAGTTCCCAGGACAGTAGCATGGGCATCAGCTGGGAACGTGTGAGAAATGCAGATTCTGACTCCCACCTCAGATCCACTGAATCGAAAGTGCTTGTGGTGGGCTCCAGCACTCTCTGTGTGTACAATTGCTCCCAATTATTCTAATACACACTGAAGTTTGGGAACCATTGCCTTATGGAATTAGTGGCAACATTTTCCTTTAGAATTAAGAATTCAGCATTACCTTCACAAACATCTATCGAGCTCTTACTATGGTGGTTCTGACAACCATTTCTAACAAGTTTCTAGTGACGCTAATGCTGTGGAACCAGGCACCACTTTTTGAGAACCGCTGTCCCATTATGTGCCAGTCCCTATAATTAAGTATTAAGAATCCTGAGATTTGTTTTATTTTTTACTTTCAAAAGGGACTATAAGGGTGGAAAACTTCCTTTCTTCTCTTCCAACTCCTTTGGCGGGTCTAATAGTCAAATTGACACAAGGCGGACTACACAAGAGAAAAACAAATTTTGTATGTATGGGAGCCTCAAAGACAAAAGACCCCAAAGACAGGCAACTGAGGCTCATACACTAACCTGAGCTAAGGAGAAAAGCTTAGGGGTCTGGGGCTTCAAGGGGGAAGAAGACAATTCACAGGAAGATGAGAAAAGCAAATGTTTAGTAAACAAATGTTTGCCATGTGTGACATAAATATTTCTCTTACAGAAGTTATTTTCATATCCATTCCTGGTCCAGGCCTTCCATCTAAATTCTCTTTAATATGAAAAAAGAGGCAAAAAAAAAATTTTTTTTCCTTGAGTCTTAATTGCCTTCAGCTCAAAATAATCGACATGCCAAAGTGCCACAGTTTGGGGTCATGTATTCCGCTCCCCCTCAGAACGTATCCCAAAATGAAACCAATGTGTTGTGGCTACATCAGGCTTATAAAAAGAAATTTCTTGTCCCTAATTCCCTAAAGTAAAAAGTTACGGGAAGATTGTGTGATATATATACATATATATATGTATATATATTTTTTGTTTTGTTTTGTTTTACCTACTCTTACATACTGGGTCCAAAAAAAATGAGTATTCAGAACTAAAAGCTACAGGCACCACAGTTATAGATATGGTTGTGAAGAGTTCAGCAACTACACTGGCTGACACAAAAACTTTAGGAAAACAAGACGATCCCTTCTCTCCTTGAAACAAACCACCAGATCCAGAGCGTAAAAGCTATGAAAAGTTTGCTCTCACTGGCTACACAAATGAGCCGATTTGCCTTCCCCAAAGAGGCGACTCTTCTTTCTGGAGTAGCTTTAAGAAGAAAGAAAAACCTGGTCATTCTCAAAAAGTAAATACTGTTCTTCTTGGTGCCGTGGTATGAAAGTAGCTATGAAAACCCTGTCCCTCCTAACCTACAAACATTAAAAGAACCCCTGGTTCCCACAGCCCGGGCTTCCTTCCAGGGAAAAGCATAGAAGCACAGATCACTGAAAGCAAGCACTGTGTCACTAATCTTTGCCGCTAGTCAGGCAGCCAAAGAAAACCCCCAACCAGAGACTCAAAAGAAGACACCCCAGACCATGAAATCTCCTTTCATCCTTTTAGCTGCCTGAATTGATTTCAGGCTACTAACCTGGATCCTTTAGGGGAGAATCTTTTGGGGATAAGCTCCTTTTCTTAGGATGAGACCCTGCCTCTCTACTTGGCAATTGCTTTTGAAAAGTTCCAAAATCGACTGCTAAACTGCATTTTCTTTCTGAGACTTCTTTAGGATGAGGGCATTTCTGCGTTTAACAGATGAGAGCTCCGGGTAGAGGGTCCTAAAAGAGCTGCCAGCCACAACATCAGGTGCCGAGTTGCTGACAGGAGAAAAGCCTTTCTCACAGTGATCTACCAGCCTGTGTTTGCCTGGTGCTTTTTCAAATAGCCGCAGTGTTAATTACTACATCGCCTACTGAACTACTTCCTCTGGAAAGCTCTTCAAGTTTGAATGAAGTCTCCTCCTACCAAGGCTGGAGGAAATAATAGTCACCACCAAACTGCAAAATGTCACATGGATTTCTTTTTATAGGCATATACACTTATATAAGCAATGCAGCTCCGAGAAATGTAATTAAGTTGCTTAGGTGAACGGAGAACAGCAGTAAGTGGCCTTTAAAAATATCAATTGTGAAGGGGAAATGTAAAGGGAACAAAAAGCAGATAAAGATGATGACAAGAAGGGCATGTAGGAACATTCGGGAAGGGAGTTGCTGCGAGTGGCAGGGTGGCCTTCATTGGGACAGTGTCAGTTATACACAGATATATGGGGTTGTTTCATCTTGGAGTTGATCTCCTTGGAAAAGATAATAAAAAGCTCAATTTTCAAATCAGAGGGCTTTAAAAAAAATAGATTACTGCCTGAATTTGAATGTACCAGTGAGATTACATAAGAAAATGTTCCTGTTCTTTGGAGAGGTCAACTGAACTTAGGCTGAAATGGCCCCACACGCACACACACACACACAGACAACTTATTTAAGACTAAGAAGGTTTGTTTCTTATTTGCACATGAAAATAAGAAAGTATCTCCATATATACATACATATGGAGAGAGACTGCAGTTGTGACCAACGTTAATGAAAGGTGATAGAGGTGAATAGAAGGGAGCTGTAATAGACGTGGAACGTTTCCGCAGGTTTAAGATTTTTTAAAGTTAAATTTTTAATTAAAAAATTGATTAATAAAATTGCTGCAAAATAAGTTACCCAATGGCACAACAGGAAAAGAGCTTACAACGAGGGTCCTGAAAATAGGTTTCAGTCTGTTCTAAAAGCCATTAACGGGAGATTGGCGATGCGGTTCCCTCTTGTGTAACAATTATTGTCATTAGAGACGTGGCACACACGTTTAGCACATCATATATTCCAAGTATTGCAGCATACTTCTCTGCGCCATGGTGACCTTTTTAATATTCTGCAAATTGATTTCCAGGCCATTCCCACTACCCCTTGTTTATAGCCTTGGTTACCCAGAAGAAAATGAGCAAGACTGGCCAGCTGTGCGTCCTGCATTTCTGTGCTCATCAGTGCTCGGAATCACATTTCTCTCTCCCAGAGGCCTCATAACAACCCTTATTGTTGGTCTGGAGATGAGCAGCACCAAGAACCTTCTATAAGGATGACTTTAAGAGCTACAAGCAGTTGTGTGAGTTCCTCAGAGGTGCTCAGTTGAACACCAGTAGCCGATGAATACTTTTCCATTCTGCAAACTATGACAGTAAAATTAAAAACCTCTAGAAGATGTAGAGTATATACAACTCTTGAAACCATGATTAATGTCTTTTTCCATCATTAAATCGCCTTTGCTTGTTCTCATGAATTTTGGGATCCATAAGGAAGGACATTATTATGCTAACTTTGCACAGATACTGATCCTACTGACCCATGCTAAGGTTTCCTCTAAAAATCCCTGCAACAATCACTCCCTACCCCCGAGTCACACCCAAATCATGAAATAAGAGGAAGTTGTCATCTGCCTTAAACTTTAGCAGACCCACATTCCCATAAATAGCAAATAAAAATGGAATCAAAATAAGCCAGGGTATTCCGTTCCTTCAAGGCAGCTGCTCTGTTTCTGTTCGATTTTCTAGGTGGTAGGGAGAAAAAAAAGATTTTGATTTCCAGTACTTGGTCAACCCTTACTTGCACAGATTTCTTATCTTTGGGGGGAAACAAGCAAAAATGGAAGAATTAGCTAGCAAGAAAATAAAATGGAACAGAGAGTGATTTTTTCCCCACATGCCAGAGGATATAGAGAAAAGATAAAGTTAGAAAAAGTTCATCACTTCTTTCCTCACAATCATAGTGCAAATCAAAACTTAAGATGTGTTTGCAAGGTAGACACACCAAGAGAAACGTTCTCTTATCCTTTCAGAAATAATCGGGTAAGAGAACTTCTATTTGAGTAGCTCAATATATAGGGAGAGGAATTATACATTCAATTGACCTTATCAGTGAATACAGAGCCACATTCTCAAGAAAAACTCAAGAAGTATAAAATAAATCACACATGGAAACTAGTGTCACCCCTTGATTATTCAGCTCTGTAGAGAATCTAGTTGTATATGTGAAAAGTTCAGAAAAGTAAGAGTTTTGCTCTTCAAATCAAAAGGTCTTTGTAAAATGTGTTTGTTTCCTCTACAAGGAATCCTGTTTACTTCTGTGTTTAAAGTTCCAAGTCCTCGTGGATGTTACATGGGACAGGAGGGCAAGGGCACAGTCCTGAGCTCCTGTAGTAACTGGGGGTAGGTAGAGATGAGTAGAAGCTTACTCATTTTTATTCTACCAAAGCATGGTGACAGGACTGTACCTTTTTCTAATACCAAGGGATTGACTTGGACCGGTCTGCGGAGGAATTTCATTAGCTTCCATTCAGGGGTTATTGGTTTCTTCTGATATTTTTGGCAAGGCACCTTTAGGAACTAAAACTCCAGCATATTGATTTGCTTATTCCACTCACAGGATGCCCCCTTCACCATAGCTGTTGGGAATTCAGACATAGAAAAGTTAACTTATTATAAAAATGTATACGTATGAATAACAGGCAAATAGAAGATACAGCTCTTGGGCAAAATAATTAGTTAAAAATAGGATGAAGACAGCTGGTTTTCCATAACTTCATCTAACCCCCAGCTACCTATTACTGCCTGCAATCCCCAAATACTCAAGCTATACATTACAGTTTATGTAATACAGATTAGATATTTGAGTCTATACTGTGTGATTTCCTGCATGAAAAACTTTTAAACCTGAGTTCCTAATATATTACATGTGAGAGTTCAGTCTACATGCTTGATAAGAATGAGCTATTGTATTTCTGATATTTCCTTAAAATCCACTATTTAAATGCTTCCTTATTGACACCTAAATAGTATCATAAGCATGTGTATGAGAGAATGTATGTCCTAGTCTCTTTGACATCCTCGTCTCAGAAAATCCTCAAACATTTTCTGTTTCTTCAAAGGAACATATTATTTAACTTAATAAGCACCCCTGCTCTATTTATAACAAGCCAGGATACTGCATTTAGAAACCCCAGACTTGTTACTCACTGTCCAACTCTTTGGAGCGAACACTTGATTCAAGTCCCAATCTGCAATTCGAGATCCTGAGAGGACGGAGAGGGACTGAATCATGTGATTGGGAATGCGGAGTCATATCTCAGCTCCTATAATAACTGTCATAGGAGAGCAGATGCGAAATGCTAATGTCTGTCTCCTTGATGTTTTGCAGACTAGTGAGGTTTTCCTAGTAATTTATAAACTTGAAGTCATAAGCACTTACGAAGCCAGTTTCACTCCCGGCCTAATCAAGAGTCTCACCTAAAAGGGTGGCGCTTACTCCTTCTGTCAACTGTGTTTGTTCTGTGTTAATACCAGTTATCATTAATCCACAGGAGAATCAGCTTATTCAAGTCTCCCACTCTCAGATGTACACAGTATCCAGTTAGAACGATGGCTTCTGGTGCTGGTGAAGATAAATGATGATCGCCTTTACAGGAAAACTGTACTAATATCTTTAGAAACATCTAGATAAGAACCCATTTCTTTCCTACCCATGCTACCAAATAGGGCTTGAGGGGAGAAATATAAATTGAATGCTGGTCACAAGAACACATGCTCAAAGAATATTTCATCAATTTAAAAATGAAACAAAATTGAACAAAAACCTCAGAGAATGATGGATAAGTGATAAGAAAATGCATGGTCATTCTAATTTATTTCCTGAACTCTGAGATCCTTAAGAAGTGATGAGATTTTCATGAGGAAAAGCTTAAAGGTATCACACACATATATTTGTTCCATTGAAGGCAAGTGTAAACCCCTGGCAAACCACATACTTTGAAACATACATATCCATAAAATTTACTCGGAGCATCTGACTTCCTTTGAGAGTTATAGGAGATGATTCCATCAATGTATTCATTTGAAAACTGAAATCCAAAGTCTGTAGTCAGGATTTATGACCATTTTATTACTTTTTTTCCCCCCTAAACTTTTCACCAGCCCTTCTACAGGCTGTTATATCCTGATGTCTGTGGGAGGTTTCCAACTCCGTTTCAAAGTTCTAAAAAGAAGAGAGTTTACAGCATGTTATTTCTGTAGACCATCTAACTATTGAAGTCCTTCAAAATTCTTTAACAGGAACTCTGTGAGGATGTGCTCTACCCACACAAGTTGATTATATTTGTGTCTAAGATATCAATTAAAAAGATAATTTTGGAAATAATCATCAGGATTATAACCTATAATTTCATGATTTGTGAGTTTTCCGGAGTACATATCAAGAAACCAAAGCAATAATACAATAATACATATTTTCCCCTAACCCCGTTCATACAGCCTATTTGGATTTACATTATTTTTAATACAGCAAAGACCTTTACTTCTTGCATTAGCATTATAATTTAATAATTCAAATACAGCATTTTCTTCTGTTTGCTCAGATTTTCTCATTTCAATGTAGTTTATAATTTTGCTTAAAATATTTGTTTGCTGCCAAAGTGCAAATTCAAATGTATCTCAGGAATTCTCATGGGATGGAATAGTAAGAAGATATTTAAGAATGATTAATCAATTGGCAAATTCATACGTGACAGTGTGACCCCATTATATTAATTGCCAAAGTTAAAGAGCCATTCCTGCTCTAAAGAAGTTTTTGTCTACCTGGGATGATGGCATATGAAAATAAAACACTTAAATAGTAATGCTCAAGAAGATAAACTACAAATGAGTAGCCTGCCATTAAGAACAACCAAAGACAATTTTGCAACAATTAATTTGAATGTTTTAAGGAAATGGGGTTAAAATAGGCCTTTAATGGGGCTTTACAGAGCCTCGACACTCAAACTGTAGTACAAAGGACCACTGCAAATTCATCACCTGGAAACTGGAGACAAAGGCAGAATCTCAGGGCTCAAGCCAGACCCATGAAGCACAATATTAATTTTCACCAGAAATCAATCAAATGCCCATGAAGACTATATCGTTAGGAGACAGTAATCCTTGATCTGGGCCTAAAATAACAAAATAGGTGAGATTATAGTCATAAGCAGAGTCTGCATAATAAGGAGCCCTGAAAGTTCAACTGAATTCATTTTTGTGTTTGCAGTGATCAAGTATAGGCTATACTGAAAAAGAGATATATGGGGAACAAGGACACCAACAGGAAACCATAGCCTGAAGAAGATACACCTTGTTTTTTAAGGATTGCCCGTGAAATTTCCTTTCTTCTGTGAGGATAAAGAGCTAAAGACAACAATCTTACATGCACCCAAAAAGGAGAGAAGTGAATCCAATTGATCAGAGCCTGAGATTCATTGAGCTGTGTCTTGCCAGTGGGCCTGAATTCTGTTTTTTTTTTTTTTCTTTTAAAGATTTTATTTATTTATTTGACAGAGAGAGAGACAGCCAGGGAGAGAGGGAACACAAGCAGGGAGAGGGGGAGAGGAAGAAGCGGGCTCCCAGCAGAGGAGCCTGACATGGGGCTCGATCCCAGAACGCCGGGATCACTCCCTGAGCTGAAGGCAGCCGCTTAACGACTGCGCCACCCAGACACCCCCTGAATTCTGTTCTTCAAAAGCATGAATTAGCCTGGCTGCTCATTTACTATAGAACTATTGTATACTTCTTGTTTTTGTGAATTAAACACACCAGAGCAGAGTTCACACATCCCATCCATCCTGGGTGAGGGGTGGTGGTGGAAGAGGCTGGAAATTTCTGTCTTTCTCTTTTCTTTGCATGACAATGGACACGTGGGGCATGTTGGGAAGCTTGTTAATTAGGTACATTTTTGTTGATCAAGTAAATACTAGTTGGTCATATTGATTCAAAATATGAGGATTTTTTGTCTGATGACAAAGTCCCAAAGTCTAGATACTTTATGGGAGGTAAAAAGCCTCTCTTTGACTTAACACCCCAGAATTGGAGATTTATGGAGAGGGTAACACTATAATATATCTTGCAAAGTAGGAAAACTTTGAGGATAAAAGACAAAATTATTCAAAACTACACCAGTTTAACAGGTATAAATCAAGACTATCCGAAGCAAACCTGTGTTACCCGATAAATTACAGTGTGCTTACACAAGAAACTCATGTAGAATGCCCTAAAAACTTGGAATGTAAATACAATGAAATCTCTTCCACTTTTCCAAATAATATCTTGAGCCCCTAATTTCTTTATTTAGGGGTGTCATGTGTCTTCTTTAGAACCCTCCCTCCATCAACCCCAACCTTCAATGTTCACACAACCCAACTTGCACACCCAAGCAGGAAGAACACTGGAGTCATGTGCATTGCTTCTTGCTGCTATGTGGTGGGCCCTGTTGAAGCTAGTTTCTCCAAATCCCAGAGTCGGTGCCAATCCACCACTGAAGTAATGACTTGACAAGCCAGATCCAAGTGCAGGCCACTGGAGTTCTGCAAGGAAGCAGGAGCCCACTCCCGCAGTGCTAACCAAGAACAAGAGTGCCCTTCCTTGGGCTCCTGACATTTGTAGCTGTCACCGTTTTGCAGTCTGGATTGGTTCAGTGTCAGCCACCCACAGACCACTTCAGTTTCCCTCCCCAGTGTGTCAGGCAACTTTTTATCTTATATTCTCCAAATGCAAAGTTGTTACTCCTCTGAGGAAAGTAACACTGGGAATCAAAGATAGTTTTACCCTGCTACCGACGAACCCTGATATCTTTGTAGAAAGATGAAGTTGTTGACACCTTTTATGATTCCAAGGCAAAATTTTGGCACCCCTCTCGAGAGAGATTTAAAAAAAAAGTTAACTCTGATCTTCTACTATGCCCAGACTAACACAATAGAAATTTGCCTGCTATTTGCCAATATTTCCTTAACAAATACCTAGAAAAAGTATTAACTTTGGTGTTGGGGATGGAAATGCTGGAATTATCAACTAGAGCCATTTCCCAAGAAAAACTTTACTGAACCTAGAGACTGACTGGGCTTCTTAATAGACCAAAAAATAAAATAGGGAAAGACAAAAATAAGGTCAAGTATGAAAAAAAGTTTCCAGTCTGAGTGATGAGAATAATACTGATGCTATGAATGAGTGAGAATTAAGTAAATGTAGCTGATTTAGGATAAGAGATTATTAATTAAGCTGGAGAAATATTACTATTGAGCTAATAGTAGAACTTGAAAGTGGAAATATCCAATGGAAAGTTTGAAATTTTAAAGAACAGAGCATGGCTAAGGATTAGAAGTAACTGTACAGAATTGGAGTCTTTCACTTTTAGAGGATTGTAGCCTCACAGATGAGCTGATTAATGGGAAAGAGAGGGATGAAAAAGATGAGTCACCAAAGAGGTCAAAGAAAGTATGAGCAAAAAGACAGTGCAGTGTTGACTTGGAAGTGGAAATGAATGTCAGTGAAACACAGAAATCTGAAAAAAGGGATAATATGGAAAACCCAAGAAATTCAACCAGATGGAAGTCAACAGTATTGAATGTCATGGGGAAATGAGAAGAGAAAGAGTCTGAAAATAAACCCTTGGATTTTATACAGAAGAAAAGGTACAAATGTTTGAATGCCAACTATGTGCTAGGTGCTTTTACTTACATGAAACATTTTAAGAAAAATTTAAGCAGTGTTCTTGGATGTGGAGACCAGACAGAGAAATTTGGCAGGCAAAGAACCAAGCAACACCAAGTGGGGCCTCAGGGGAACAGTAGGGTCAAGCTAGAAAGGTTTTTTGCTTTGTTTCATTCTCTTGTATCAAGGTGGGGCAAACTATTTGCTTGAAAGCAGGAAGAAACCTAGAGGGAGAGAGATCGGAGGGGTTATGACAGAAGCTAAGTGATTCCAATGGTAAATGTTAAAAAATGGAAGTTTTAACATTAATTAAAAATAATTAGCAATTTTATATTCTCTATCAAAGAGTTAATTTCATTTAATTATGCATGGAATGAGTCTATGGTTCTTTGTCAGCTCTCCTTGTCTCCCTGCCCTTTGCTTTTATGGCTTTGCATTCATAAAAACAAAGTCTTTTTCATTCCATTATACCCTTGTGAACAGTTAACTAGTTTTACAAAGAAATATAAATTCTGAGTAATCAGCCTAATTGTTGACCCATTTCTACATTTATAAATTATTTTTTAAAAAATCCACCAGGGAATTTCTAATCTTCTCTAAAAAACAACCAGATGTTGCTCATATCATCTATTATAATAAAAAACTTTGAAAGGTTTTGTCTCATAGCAGGGATACTCCTACTCCCTCAAAATCGTTTTGCCTATAACACACTGACGTATTCTAAAAAGTATACAAATGTATCTGTTAAGTAGAATAACTACCAAAAAGTAATTTCCTCATTTCTTGCCTTACTAAGCTCTTCCAAATACCAAATACTATAATGCAATATTCTAAACTGGCAGTTTATTTCCTGTATTCAGACTAAAATATTGTCTTATCTAAACTGAGACAAGTACCTTCTCATCCTTGTCATTCCTCTAAGCACTGGCAGCCCAATTCCATAGGACTGAGGACGAGTCTCAGCTGCATCAGCTGCTCCCTGCCATCCCTTGGCTAACCTCCCGTGCCTCAATGTCCCATGGGCAAGATAAAATTACGGTGTGATAGGATATCATCTTCTCTTACAATTAAATCCTATCCTAGACATGCCGATACAATAGCAACTTCATCTCTGCCCAACAGCTAGCCACTTCTGGAGGATGATTACTAAGTACAGTTTCTTCCCCAGACACCAGAAGCAGAGACTCAGATGAACCACACGGGAGTGTTGCACCGAAAGGAGGCAAGTGGGCTGAAAAGAAGAGCAACAACGGCCGAGTTCATTGCCACATTAAATATAAAGCAGAGTAGAATTCAGTCAACAGCAACAACAAACCGATCTACTCTTGGTGGGCAATAGAACTAAAAATAATTGAAAATAATAAAATGATTCAAACAGTGGCAATAAATATTTATTACCTTTAAATTTGAGCTTTTTCTGACTTGAGAAAGGTGAAAATACAAGTGAAGTAATCATTGTGAAAGTATTTCAGAAGAAATACCCTATAACTATTTCACAAATTTACTCAATCTCATGAGCTATTGATGTACGTATGTGAAGCTACCTTGAAAACTAGAGAGTGCTGTGTAAGTGTGATTCTTAGCATTACAAAGTTCAAGATATTATTATTAAATGGTCATGACTATTGGCCACATTATATCATAAGCCAGTTATGAAATCTACTCTAAATAAATGCTAAAGTGTTTTGGAGGTGGTTACACTGATATCCATAAGGTTTATTTGCAAAATAAATTTCAGAAATCTTCTTGTTAATCCTTAAGAATAAGCAGATGTCAACTGTAATACAATATTATTTAGAAACTGGTAAATCTAGAAATTTTCTAAGAATAAAAATTTCAAAGGTGGGGCACCTGGGTAGCGCAGTCGTTAAGCGTCTGCCTTCGGCTCAGGCTGTGATCCCAGTGATCCGGGATCGAGTCCCACACGGGCTCCTCCGCTGGGAGCCTGCTTCTTCCTCTCCCACTCCCATGCTGTGTTCCCTCTCTCGCTGGCTGTCTCTCTGTCACATAAATAAATAAAATCTTTAAAAAAAATTTCAAAGGTAAATTTCTTTTTATTTGTCTTTGCAAAATTATTCACCAAATGTTATGCAGAATTCTTAAAAAAAAAAACAAACCCTTGTGTTACAATCTCCCTATTATGTCTCTCCTGAAGTATTAATGTCAAATAATTATAAGGTTCTTTTATACTCTTCTTCAGTAACACAGATTATAGGCAAGACTTCAAAATAAAGAAGTGCTTCTCAGATTAAATGTGCATACAAATCACCTGGGGATCTTGTCAAAATGCAGACTCTACTGTAGTGGGTCTGGGATGGGGCTTGAGAGCCTGGATTCTGCACTTCTAATAAGCTCCCAAATGATGGCAATGCTGCTAGTCCAGGGCCAATCTTCAAGTAGCAGGAATATAAAAAGAATTATTGAGGTTGGGTGCTATATTAGACAAGGTTCTCCGAGAGAGATCCTGTACCCAGAGATACAGAATCAATAAGACACATATATTTACGTCTATATATTACATAATATAAATTACATAAATACATAAATTATATACAATATATATAATTTTATATATATATATAATTTTATTTACACACACACACATATGAGAAAGAGAGAGATAAGTTCTAAGAAATTGGCTTACCTGATTATGGAGGCAGAGAAATCCTAAGATCTGTAGTTAGCCATCTGGAGACCAAGAGAACCAATGGTATAGCTCCAGTCTGAAAGCCAGCAGGCTCAAGACCCAAGAAGAAAGTCTTGATTCAGTTTGTGTCCCAAGTCAAGAAAAGACTGATATCCAAGCTCATGCAGTCAGGCAGGAGGAGTTCCTTTTTATTTGTGGGAGAGTCAGTCTTTACATTCTATTCAGCCCTCATTCAATCAGTTGAAGGGCTGAATTAAGGAGGGCACATTAAGGGGGCGCCTGGGTGGCACAGAGGTTAAGCGTCTGCCTTCGGCTCAGGGCGTGATCCCAGCGTTATGGGATCGAGCCCCACATCAGGCTCCTCCGCTATGAGCCTGCTTCCTCATCTCCCACTCCCCCTGCTGTGTTCCTTCTCTCGCTGGCTGTCTCTATCTCTGTTGAATAAATAAATAAAATCTTTAAAAAAAAAAAAAAAAAAAGGAGGGCACATTAAGAAGGGCAATCTGCTTACCTCAGTCCACCTATCCAAATGTTAATCTCACAGACATGCCCAGAATAATGTTTGACGAAATATCTGGGACCCCATGGCCCAGTCAAGCTGACACATAACATTGGCTATCACAAATGTTATTGCTATGTATTCTTTATTCCAGCCAAGTAGTAATAATCTAATTAAAATAATTCCAAAGAATTTATTTCAAGCTCCTAATCTATTAGGAGCCTGACCCATAATAAATTAAGGAGACAAATAGCATTGATTGATGTTAGTACTTGACTTTAAAGGTAATAAAAATAATCCTTCTTATTTAAAGAAGGTAATGCCTATCTCAAAATGCCTATCTCAAAAATGGCAGTTTTAAAAGTAAGGTAGGCCTATATTGAATGTCTTTTTCAAAGTTGTACTACGAACTGGTGTGAAAAATACAAAATTACATCAACCGAGACATCATAAGTTTTATAGAAAAAGGAGGGGTATCATAAAATGTATGTAAAAATTATTTTATCCACTGTAAAACTTCTTAGAGTCTTTAATATACTAATCATTAGCATCTCTATATACTAATATATAGAAGTATATACCCATCAATATATTCCAAGAGGGAAATATATCATATTTCATTGAATCTAAAATGCCATCTAATGCTAGGACGTATCACTTTAGGTACCACTAAATAGGAAATAATAATGTCAATTAAATAGGACACGATGCTTCTTGAGTCACTTATGATTTTTAAAATACTCACTGAGCTCTTGTAGATTTATAGGTAGACTTAATCACGTATCACCCACATGCATATAGAAAAAGGAAAATGTAAGTAAAGGTTATCGATTACAGTACTAACAAAATTTCCTCACATTTGAAGTCTGACTTTTCTGAATCACTTTTCAACTTTGTTTCACTATCATTTTTCCATACAATATTTTCGGCTAGAGCACTAATGATACACTTTCTTTTTTTTTTTTTAAAGATTTTTATTTATTTATTTAAGAGAGTGAGACAGAGCAGAAAGCACGCACAAATGGGGGAGGGGTAGAGGGAGAAGCAGACTCCCCTCTGAGCAGAGAGTCCTACACAGGGCTCAATCCCAAGACACCAGAATCATGACCTGAGCCAAAGGCAGACGCTTAACCAACCAAGCCACCCAGGCATCCTGATGCACTGTTTCGCAAAAGTGTTTCACTATTGTCTCTAGAATATTCTTCCAAGCTACTTACACCGATTCTAGATGTTTTGATGTTGGCACGTTCTTCATTAGATATCAAAGAAATTTTCAGGCACCAGTCAAGAACTCAAATACAGGGGCTCCTGGGTGGCTCAGAGAGTTAAGAGTCTGCCTTCGGCTCAGATCATGATCTCCAGGTCCTGAGATCGAGCCCCACGTGGGGGGGGGGGGTCCCAGCTCAGCAGGGAGTCTGCTTCTCCCTCTCCTTCTGCCTCTTCCCCTGCTCATGTTCTCTCTCTCGGTCTTTCTGTCTCAAATGAATAAATAAAATCTTTAAAAAAATAAAAAAGAACTCAAATCTATGACCTATATATAACCTGCTAATTAGCTGATAACCTTTGTAAGGCACATCTTGAATTCAGACATGTTATACTTGAAAACATACAAACACACATACACATGCACACACATCTCACCTTAGAATCAATAGCAATAGTTATTCCCAAATTTGTTTAACCAAAGAAGAATCCCTCACTTTTTAAAGAACTATATCTCAAGGTACCAGTGTCTCAAGAATCTTATTTTTTAAAAACACTACCTTAAATGTATTCATTCTCTATACCACATTACCTTTTGGCATAAGTTGATCCAAATGATTTATTTTTTTCTTAGTATATAACCTTTCTGAATAAAAAAGTATGCCTATTTCTTCTCCCCTCTGCCCTTCCCACAGTGTCTAAGACGCTGGTCATTATACTTCAGGTGTTCACTAAGAATTCTGCTAGGAAGGGTCCAGGACTGAGCATCACAGAAATTCTCCTGGCCTGCTTCCAAAACAAGTTTAATTCTTCTTCTGTTCTGCCTTATGACTAAAACTTTCATCCTAGCAATGTCTATCAAATAATTTCTTGCCTTTTATTCTCAGGTAAATATCCACTTTTCTAGACGCACTTCAACGATCATTATCATAACCCTATTCTAACAGGCTGGTGTTTACAGACACTCAGTAGTGGAACAGGGGTGAGAAAATCTGAGTTCTAATTATAACCCTGCCATTTGCTCACTATGTGCGCAGCTCCTCCAATCCTCAGTTTTCTCCTAAGTCAAATGAAGATAACATTTGTCCCACTAGCTTCACAGTTGTCATAATCAATAGAAAGGACTGTTGTCATAATCAATAGAAAAAAATATACCAAAAAGCACTCTAAAGTCTACATAGTGCTATCTCTGCTTTTATTACATGCATTACATGAAAATTCTGTCCAACCCTCGATCTGGCTTTGGTTTTGTTATTCATCTGACATAAACTATAAGCTCCCCAGAGAAACTTTATGAGTACTTCCAGAGTATCCTTTCCACTGAAAAACATCATTAAACAGTAATAGTCATGAAATTTCTGAGGACTATTCTATTTGAGATAATAACCATAAACATATAAAACTGAGTCCCCTGGAGCTCAGTGAATCCATTCATTGTGGACTTACCAGCTATACTAATTAAAAATCAAAGGTGTGCTTTTGTTTGTACGAAAGAAATACAGGAATAAGAAGGACATCCTCTTCTTTACTATTAAAGAACTCTTAAAGAATAAAATTCTTTGACTAACATTATTTCATTGGAACTTTACAAAGCTCTGGCAGGTATCAATATCACAGTGTTTTACAGATGAGAGGACTAGAGCGCCAAGAGGTTTACCGCCAGGAAGGAAATAATCTTGCTCACATACTCATAGCAGAGCTGAGGTTTTAATCTCAGAATGCTAGGCTTCCTCCTATGTGCGGATTTCTGAATCTCAGCAGCCTCGACCTTGTGAGCTGGGTGAGTCTCTACTTGGGGGGCGGGGCAGTCCTGTGCATTTCAGAATGTTTAGTGCATTCTGGCTCTCCCCACCAGATATCAGCATCGCCCCTCCCCCACCAGGACAACAAAAGTGTCTCTAGATATTGCTAAATGTCTTCTAGGGGCAAAACCACACCCCATTGAAAACCTGTCATACATCATACCACTTTTAAATAGCAGCACTTTTATAATTTTTCCAATATTTTTCACATGCTTGATCATCGCTTCATGTCAGATGACAATGATAACTTAGGACCTATTGGTTTCCTGTGCCTGCCATAAAAAATTACCACAAACTTGATGGCTTAAAATAGGAGATTTATTCTCTCATAGTTCTGGAAACAAGGAGTCCAAAATCAACATGTGGTCGCACTCCCTCCGAGGGCTCAGGGGGGATCTTTCCTTGCCTTCTCCAGCTTCTGGTGGCTCCAGGTGTCCTTTACTTGTGACTGCAGAACTCTCATCTCTGTCTTGCCGGGATCTTCTCTGTGTCCTCTCCTCTTCTGTCTTTTATAAGAACACTTGTCATTAGATTTAAGGCTCAGGGGAGAATCCAGGGTGATCACAAGATCCTTAATTACATACGCAAAGACTTTTGAAAATAAAGTCTCATTCACAGGTTCTGGGTGGATGCCTCATTTGTGGGGCCACCATTCTACTCATTTCACAGATTATACCGTTTTTCTGAGAATGAAAAACACTTTCTGGATAATCTCTCATCTCATTAATTTCAGGAATTAGTAGAGATGAACAGGGAAGAAAATGAGGCCCAGGAAAATTAGGGGCAAATTTGCTAAGGCCAGTGAGTTAGAGATTTACTAAAATAAACTAGGGTCCATGTCCGGGGCCTTCCCCACTGGGTCTATGGCAGGAGAGTTGAAAGAACCAGCTGAATTACATCCTGCTTTAGGAACCATACAATTCACAGTTGAGTTCTGGTGGAAAATTGAAAAGAAAAAGAGAACACAGCTGGATATCCAGATCCTTTTGTTGATTTTTTAAAAAATCAGCTGTAAATTTCTAAAATCCACAAGATTTTCTGGAACCTGGTGAAAGAAAACAAATGTGGAACCCCATTTAACAAAGTTGCTTCTCAATGTGTAAGTATTCTTTGAAATTTATTCCTTTATGTGTGCTGCATGTCAATTTTTTAAAAATCTGTGATTATAGAGTCATGAGCATTAGAGATACAGAGCATTAGCTTTCATAATGCATGATATTAATCACTCTCTCATATACGGAGACTGATCACACAAAAACCTGTGAGATCATGCTCACTTAACAGAGCCTGGTCACAGAGTAATGGTCTGCTGATTTCCCCCAAATACTGCATTTCTCTTTTTTGATACCACATTTTCATTCTAAGTGGTGTTGACATTTTGACCAGAGTATCCAGTAAGTTATGAATCACCATTCGACATCAAATGACTCAGTTATAGAATTACAACCATGATTTGTATAAAAAGCCTTTTTAAATATAATATATCATAACTGAACAATCCCCTTCTTGATTTCTCTTGCACTAGTCACACTCCTTCTTCTAAAGGTTAGCATGAAGATGTCCAGTCACTTACTCATTTTCCTATCTCCATTTACAATTGTAAGCTGAATTCACCAAAATTACATCCTTATTACATCCTTTGTTGCATGTTCTGGATTTTATTTGAACATTTTTTTTATTTATTAAAATTAAGATATTCACGTGGTTTACATTTTTTTGTTTTCGTTTTTTTTAAACAGCAAACAGGGGTATAGGATGCAAAGGGTAAATTTCCTACCAAGCCCAGGCCTCTGTTCTAGTCCTCAGAAGCACTCAGTGTTAATAGCTTTGAGGGTATCTTTTCAGAAATATTTTACATATTCTCAAGTCTTCTTTTAGAAAAGACCTTTCTGGGGCACCTGGGGGGCTCAGTGGGTTAAGCAGCTGCCTTCAGCTCAGGTCATGATCCCAGGGTCTTGGAATTGAGCCCTGTGTCGGGTTCCCTGCTCAGCGAAGAGCCTGCTTCTCCCTTTCCCCCTGTCTGTCTACTTGTTGTCTCTCTCTCTCTCTCTGTTGAATAAATAAATAAAATCTTAAAAAAAAAAAAAAAAAGAAAGAAAGAAAAGCCCTTTCTACTAAGGCACAAATCATTCTTACTTAAAAAGAGAGTTCTCACATTTTTGTTTTAGACCGTGGTCTCTAACAGGATTAACCCTAACATGCCCCCAAATCTTCTGAGTGGATTTAATCAAATCATTAGACTCAATAGATATCATCTCACAACTTGGAAAAAGAAGCATATTTTAAAAAATATCTTATTAATGAATAATCCTCAGCAAACCCTACTCTTAATGTTCTGTGTACGTAATCAGCTCACTCAAACATTATCCTATATGGGCCTTTTAAATTTTATTCTCAGAGAGAAATAATGTATCTTCTTAATATCAAATTTCAAGTGACAAATCTCTTGCTTCGAAAATAAAATATCCCCAGGTTTCTCCATTATTTATTCCCAGGGATGACTAAACCCTTATATTTACTTTGATTTTTCTTTCAAGGGTGAGGTTGTTAATGAGCTTATCTATTAAGGAAAAAAATCTAGAGGTATGTGTAAACCAGATCTGGATTTACACTAGATAATAAAAGTACACCCTACAACTACAGATGCTAACACAGGGCCTGAAGGAAAGTAGGCAAGATTTAAAACAGGTGAAAATTTAGCTTTAATTAAATATTATGAATGGCCTAAGAACTATTCCTTAGCTGTAGCTTCTCTTTGCTTCCTGCTACAGATTTATTGTTAAAAGAGCATGAGAAGGCTTAGTGAATGTTTTATAATATTGTCAAAGTGTCTGAAATTTAAGAATTCTGTAAACCCATGGGTATCCAACAGAAATGGGCCAGGAGATTGGGAATGGTTAGAAGACGCTGCATGATTTTGATTCCCTCCTTCCACCCACATATGCACATAACACACATGTTTTGGTCAGATCCTTCAAGAAGTAGACACCACAACAGAATGACCTATTTACGAAATGTATTAGGGACCCACCTGTAAGAGAAAACAGGGAGAGGCTGAGAGGGCAGTCAGATGTTGACACATGCTGACCCTAGAGGAGAGAGAGCAGACACAAGAAGGGGAGGAGGGTCAAAGGGGCGTGTCTTAGCAGGGCACTCTAAGTGAAGTTTGGAAAGACCACGATGGGTGGGAGGGAAGGTCCTCAAGCCAAAGTTGCCCATCAGGGGTGTCTCACAGCTCCCAAGGAGAGGCCTTCCTTAGCATCTCAGGCGTGCTCAGTCATTGGCTGAGAGCAGCACGCGGGAGATGTGGCCTCAGGACAAACTTGGTGATGAATTTCAGAGCTTGACATCTGGGACTCTCAGTCAATTATGCTCCTTGTAATTGGCGATCTAAGAAGTTCACATGCACCATCTCAGGTGCCACCTATCACTCCAAATATATCTTAGGCTGATCTTCATAGCCATATACATATAAAATTGAAAATATTTGTTTTCAAAGTTTCAGCCTGATGCTCCAGCTCTGAGATTACTCTCAACAGAAATGTTTCAAATTCTAAACTTTCTCTTGGTCAACAGAGCAATTAGCAATAAACTAATCCACGCTAAGAAGGGAATGATTCACTATGCATCCTGCATAACTCTTCTTTAACTTGCCAAGTTGAATGGATCTTTATTGGTGGATATATTTTTATTGAGTAAATTTTACATACAGCAAAACACATAGGTCTTAAGTGTAAAATATGAGGAGTTTTGATATTATCTATATTCATGTAACTACCATCCCACTCAAGATTTAGACCACTCCAGAAACTGTCTTCATGTTAACTCTCAATCAATTCTAACCTTGCTATAAATAACCATTGTTCTAATTTCTATTACCAAAGATTAATTTTGGCTGTTCTCAAAGTCTGGATAAATGGAATCACACAAGATATACCTTTTGTGTATCAGACTTTTTTCCACTTTGCATAGTATTTTTGAAATTCATCCATGCTGCTGCTATTGCAGCCAATAGTTCATTCATTTTTTTTTTTTAAAGATTTTATTTGTTTGTTTGACAAAGAGAGAGAGAGAGCACAAGCCTGGGGGAGAGGCAGAGGGAGAAGCAGACTCCTCGCTGAGCAGGGTAGCCCGAGGCAGGGCTCGATCCCTGCACCCTGGGACCATGACCTGAGCCAAAGGCAGATAGATGCTTAACTGACTGAGCCACCCAGGTGCCCCAGTAGTTCATTCTTTTTATTGCTGAATAGTATTCCATTGCATGGATATACCACAGTTGATTTATCTGTTAGCTGGTTGACAGACATTTGGGTTGTTTCTAAGAAAACAGTTTTCCAATGTTTGTACCATTTTATACTCCATAACTGGTGGGATTTTGAGAAATATCAGATGATATTTTAGGCCTTCTCTCAAATCATTCCACCCAACTAATTTTACCTAATAAAAGACTAACCCTGGCAGGATTAAAAGAAATTATTTACACATCTCTTGTTCTAGCCAAAGCATACAGATGTTCTAACATCCCATTATAGTGATGGGAAAACAAAATCCAGGAAATATTGATGCTTGCTCAAAGTCAAACAACTGATAAGTACAATCAGGATTCAAACTCAACTCCACTCCTTTTATAGCAAAACCAATTGTCCTTCCCCCAAACAAACTTCCAAAGCATAACACTAGAGAAACCTTGGCTTTAGCCAGAAGCCAGAGGCTAAGGGAGGAGAGGCTCCAGATGCAGTTGCAAACTCTTCTCTACTTACTGCAGAAAGGAGGGTGAAGACCACCAGCTCACTTTTATCAACCTTGCCCAGATCTATGTCAGCGCCATCCACCATGTCAGAAACATAGGGAATTTGTAAAGGACCTTCTGTCCACCTTGTTTGTTTTTCCCTCCAACCCAATCTGACCTCAAGGGATTATTATTATTATTCTTGCCAATTAAAGCTAAGGAAGCAGAGTATCTGTTTACATAATTTGTTGGAGATCACATAGATTAGTGCTCTTCCCTAATACCCTCACTGCCAAGCACAGTAGGGATGAAAGGCCAGGCAGACAGTGCACGGTGAATCAATGGATGGATCACAAACAAGTTTTCTGGCTTCAAGTTCAGACATCTTCTCATTAGGCTGTATATACTAAAACCTTATTTTCCTCAAGTTTTTAAAACCAAGAGACTGGATGATATGACTTCTGAGATTTTGTTCAATTTAGAAAGCCTAGGATGCTTTGTTTGCACTTCATACAAACCTTACAGGAAAAGAACGAGCGTTTTTCTCTGACAGCACCTTAAAATTACCAAAGAACCTGAATCCTTGAATGCAGGAGGGAACCTATTGTGACTAATGAGTAAAAAGTCCTGTGGGATGAATTCTGTCAAGAAGAAACTAAGAGCCTATCCAAAGGTGACACTGAACACATTCCCTTCCTTGAACAACACAAATATCAGATTCCCACTCTTGGTGGATGACAGAAGTTCTGGGAAAGTCATTTTCATGGAAAATATTAATACCTTATTTGCATACATAACAGCATTCTAGGAAAAACAGAATCTAGAAATATAAATTAGTTTAGAGAACATCAGGAAAAGAAAAAACTATGTATCACACATATAAACCAATGCTCAAAAAATAAGTCAAGATAAATCAATCATCTCCTGGTCATGTGTACAACTCCAGGCTGTCCCTAATAGTGTCACGCTCTTCCTGTTAGTTCTTTGCCAATCTCATTGCTTTCATGTTCCCAAGCACTGGAGCTTTGCTACTTGCCTTGTATCAGAGTAGGCATTAGACTGAAGACAGTTTTGCCAGGTTGCTGTCCCTGATATCAGCCAAGTCTCATTTTCTAAGGTAGAAACACTCAAATGAAACGCTCCACTTCTCCTCTGAGTAGAAATCCTGCCAATCCTGTCCGTCCAATCCATGTTTACATTTTCAGTCCAGACATTTAGGCAACTGATAAAAGTCCCTCTCTTTTTATTTGAAACATCAAGAAATAATTCATTATTCAATTTCCTCTATTGCACATATATCAACAAAACTTAAACTATGAGTACAGATCACCATAAATCGTAAGCTTCTCTGGTATATTTTACATAATTTAACAGAAACTGCATCTTTCAGTCTCCTGGGAATATAATATTACCACCTTCAAAGTGTTTTCTTAGGCACAACACTCAATCTCCCATCAAGCTGAATGACTTTACCCAAAATGATAAGGAAAAGACCTTAAAGGTCCTTCAAGTAAGCAATTAATACTTTTTAGAATAGACTGGTTTATCTCTGCTTTTGGGAAGGTTTCAGTATGCACAAATTGTGCCTTCATTCTTTGATTCAGAATCGTGTTGTTTCTGAAAAAAGAATACTCTTGTTCCTGTGGAGAGTAAAATTGACCCTATTTTTATGTCTGGAGTAGCTCCTATTCGTATGTTTTACTGTATGTGATGACAGGAAACACTATAATTAATTTTCTAACAAGTAGTAGCTTGAATTGAGAAAATAAGCCAAAGACAAATTATACCATTGTAAATGAACCCCCACCCCCAATTCCCTTCTTAATCATATCAATGCTTTTTCATTTTTCATTATTATGGGGGGAGGGGACATAACTTTGTGCCTCTATGCTGTGGAAATGCATGATCTCCTAAGTCCCCTCTCTAGAGCCTCCTACCCTTTCTTCTCCAGATTTCTGTGATCTGTTATATGCTCCTTCCTCCAACTTCTCCAATAAGTCCTTGTCTCCTTCCACCTCAGGGACTTAAAACATGGTGAAAAATCTGTCTCCACCCCTGACCCTTAGATGTACACTACCCTGAAACTAGTTAAGTCTAGATACTCTATTCCTTCCTTCGGATTCCAGCTTCAGATTCCAGTGATCACATCCTTCAGGAAAGCACTTGGCTTACTCACCCGGTCTCTTTTTTTCATGTGTTTCCCCTTCATTATAAACTTATCAAAGTAGTCGTTTTATTTGTGTGATTCTTTGATAAATATCATCATCCCCATCCCATGAAGTAAAGCCATGGCTTTTTTAATGGTCATAAGCACCCCTCCCAGTACATAGTAGTCAATAAAGGTATTTATTCAAGAAACTGAATTTTTAAATGCGATTGACAGAAAGAGCATAAAACAAATTTTAGTGAGGAAGACCCTAAGCAAGGGTAATCACAGTATATAGAGAAATGCTTTTTTTCCTGTAAAGCTATTGGAGGAGGACAACTAGTAGAAACTCAAGGGAAATGTAATTAATACTGGCTTTAAAGAAGAAAAATTACGAGATTTTCTTGGTGGAGAGAAGAACTCGGGTAAAAATTGATTTGGTGATTCTGTATCGAGATTCCTGGTGTTCTGCTCAGTTATTTGTATAAAAATGACTCATTCTTCCTTTTAAGCAACAAAAGCTCAATCTCACATTCAATAATGTCTGCAGCACAATTGTTGCTCCAACATTTGAACTTGAAAGAAAATATTTACAAACCTGTGTATGAAATGTATTTTCCTCTGACTTGCATTCCTACTCCTACAAATAAACGTCCTATTTGCATACACCTTAGAAGGCATAGGTAACTGAGCTGAACAGTTTTACTCAAGCAGGCGTAATAATCTGGAGGGACTAATAACATGTGAAAACCCACAAATCATGATGAAAACCGGGATTACCAACCTTTACTTCACTTTTCACTGAAATCTTGTCTTTTAGGGTTTATATTCTTTGTTTCCATGAAACTGCTGAGTGTGTAAGATATGGATATCTTAGAAAAAAAGTGAGCAAAATTATAGTAACTGACCCAGAAGCAACCATTCAAAATGCCACATAGAAATAAAGAAGTGTCCTAATAATGGGGTGTGGAACACAGGTGGGGTACTCGGGCCACTACCCATGGAAGGAAGCAGGAATTCCTTCTCTCCCACTCACCCAAACACTCTGCCCCGTACATTCGTTGCTCATTTCTGTCTGTTGATTGAATAAATGAACAAATGAATAAACAAATGATTTTGATGGCACCATAGCATGCATTCACAATGCATAGTACACCCAAATGTTATTTCTACTGGGAGCATCAGATCCTCACCTGAGGGAATTTTCACTTCTGGTAGAATGGTTTAATTATTTAAAATCTGGAAAAGGTCTTTAACTTGGAACACTTTAGGGAATACAAAATATCAAGTGAGAATAAGTAAAGCTAAAAACTGAACGAGAATTTTAGAATACATTTGACCAAATTTTGTCAACATGACCCAAGGATTTCTGCTAGAAATAGTCAACATGACCCAAGGATTTCTGCTAGAAAATCCCTATCAGGTTGTCTCCATTCCATTGTAGTTTCTATTCTATAGCTTGCTCTGAACACTTCTTCTTGCCTATTCCAAGTTCTGCTGTTGTGTGATTTATTAGATTTATTAGTATTAGACTTAATAATATTATTAGATTATTAATACATGAGATTAATTATTAGATTTATTATGAGGCTGATTGTTGCAATGAACAACCCACAGATTGAGGTGGCTTTGAAGGGTGTCTTTCTTGCTTGGGTCACAATCAATGCAGACTGAGTGAGATTGAAGAGTGTCCACTCCACCCAATCACTGAAGGACCAGGCTCCTTCCGACTGGTGGCTCTGCTGGGCTCTAGTAGGGGGTAAACTTCAGAGCCCATCCTTAGAATCTCTAGATGCAGACCAGCTAATGAGCAAAATTTGAGAAGGATCTACAGATTCTCATAATAATGCATTGTACCCCTTTTATCCACATGCCATCGACTGGCTGAATCACATGCAATGGGTAGGTAAATTTAGAAAAGCAGAACACCAAGGACAAGAATTTGAAACAGCTGTGTCTCATCTAGTTTCTGCCCCTCTTGCCTGTTCTGAGGTGTCACCCCTTTACCTGAAGGGTATCATTTTTAATCTTGATTTATGGACTTGCTGAAAGTTGACTTAAAATTATTTATCCATTTTTTTTTCTTAAGTATATTTTCTCCAACCAATGTGCTCTATAAATGCTGGCCATCAGTGGCTTTTCTCTGTTCTAGCTCTGAAAACCTTCTGTGTGAGTCTGCCTCACACATATTCTTGCCCCCAGTGATTAAAGGGTGCTTGAGACATTCTCTGAGGCAGACGAAAAGGAGCTAAATATGGCCTTTATCTCCCCTTGAGTGGAAAAGCCCTTTAAAAATCCCCACCGTTGCAACAAACACAAAGCATTCCTTCCTAATCCTTTTATCGCCTCATTTTACAAAAAGTTATTAATATTTATGTTTGTTTATTTATCAGAGACATCTGGGAACCTCTACTCTTCAAGCATGATTCTTCCTTCTCCAAGGGCCGCTTCCCTTGGCTCCAAAAGTACTGCTAAAGAATAGCCTCAAATGAATCTTTGTTTCCTGGGTGAATTGCCCTAGCATCTTGAAATCTTCACTTGCCTTGCTGTATATTCAGCTCAGTAGGGTGGCTAACCCAAACATTCGCACTTTTTTTTTTTCCAACCAGAGAAATGAGAAAAGAACTGCGCTTTAATTTTATTTCAATGATAAGAAAAATTAAAGTTACTTTATATTAAAAACCTTAATATGGTTTGAAAATCTCAACAAATTTTTTTATCATCTGAAATGACTTTAATGGATTTTTCCCTAGTATGCCATTAATACAAATCCATTTTGTTTTATTGAGGTCAAACTACCTTCCCTTGTCTTGTTCCCTGGCAGAAGGAAATTAGGTAAAAATTAGCTCATTGTGGTTATATTCACTCTGTATTGCTGCATAAAGGAGAGGACTAACTAAAGGGCAAGCTGATACCTCACAAAGATGAAGCACTTTGTATTAGGCCAGAGTTCCTGTGATGTAAGGGGGAAATGAGAGTGGGAAAGGCAATCTATAAATAAAAGACTCAAAGAATCACTGAAGGTGGAGGTTATTGACTTTTGAAGCTTTTCTTAAAAATTAGCGTGTTTTATGTATAAGTGCATTAGTTACTAAGCCACACAGAACGTCAATCTTGCTTCATTCTCCTCTTGAGCTACAAGTAGAGCTAACTACAAATATATAGATATATTTTTCCTGCTGGTGTCATTTTCCTCAGAGCTTTAAGCTCACTTTATCATTTCAGTTACAGTTCATTAAGTATGACACACATACACACACAGAGTACAAATATATAAGGCACATTTACACTTCACAAGGTACAAATATATAAACACATGATACATCTACCTGACACAAATACATAAAAATTAACACACATAAGTAAATACCACAGGGACATGGTGGATATTGGAGGTTAGCTTTAGCTTTTTCAGGCTCCATTCTATCTTCCTTCTTGTTGGAGAGGCTGGAAAGCTTAAAACAAAATATTTAGACTCCCTTGAATCTAAGATTCTGGATGCAAATTCAGTTATGCCAATCGGATGCTCCTATGTGAAATTTGGGAGACAAAGTCAGGTGAAAGAACTGACCTGTTCCTTTTTGGTTCTTTCTACTGGCAAGCAGTGCCATGGAAAGGGAAGTTGTTTTCTGTAGCAATGGTCCAGGATCTGCTCACCAGCTGTGTGGTTGTTAAGAAATGGTGTGGCCTGAGGCTTGCTGGAGGGGAGGTGTGTGGGGGATGGGCTAACTTGGCGATGGGTAGTAAAAGGGGCACTTGTCAGGATGAGCATTGGGTGTTATATAAAAGTAACGCATCATTAAATTCTACTACTGAAACTAATACTACACTATATGTTAACTAACTTGAATTAAAATAAGGTAGAATAGAATAGAATAGAATAGAATAGAATAGAATAGAATAGAATAGAATAGGTCATGTCATCTCTTTCTAATCTTTGGATCGCAGTGATGGGCCCATTCTCCAGATTCCTGGGAAATGAGAGGAAGTTGTCCACAGCAGCAGCTTCATGGCAGAACTGGTTTATTATAGGTGACTAATCTGGAATCAAAGTTACGGGGTGTGTTCTTGAACTCATAGCGCCACTTACAGTACTAGAGGTGGTAGCTCTCCAATATAAATTATGGACCCCTCTGGAATTTATTCCTGGAGGCCCATCCTAGAACCTACTTCTTTCCTTCTAACAACTTATAAGCATCATATATATTTCATATATCTCTAATGAAAGGGATGGAGTGTTTTGTCCCTTGCACTGAACCCTAACTGATGCAATGGATGACACTTTATGTAATTTTTCAGTGTATTCAACTGTTGTCTGTGTAGTCCATTGGCCTGTATACAGTACACGTAATGTGACTTCCTGCAAGTCGGCTCACAATTTCCCTCAGGATAATTTGGTCCCCTCCAAAGCTCTGCAACCAGTCTTCTGTCATTGTCCTAGAAATTCTAGGGACATCTTTGTCCAAGCGCCTCCTCTCTGAAGTCTAATCTCAGGTTAGTCTCTCATGCTTTATGCTAAGTTTCTATTTAAATTCTTTCTGTGTCTCAACCCTGCTGCCGCTTTTACACTTAAGATATTTAGTGATATATATATTGTCTGCAATTTCGACAAGGTTATAGTTTTTCTTTTTTATCTTGGGTAAATATAAATTTTACAATAAATCCCTCTGCTTTGAGTTTATGGAAGAAGAATAACAATAACAACAAAGTAGCAAAAATAAGGTTGTTCAATATGATCTCCACTCCCTGTGTGGAGAAATTAACCAATCAAAAAGGTCAATCAATGATTCAGAAATAGATCTAGGAAGGGATACTTAAAAAAAAAAAAGAAGTCTGCATTTTTTGCTACTTTACTCTTCTCTCCTTGGAATGTTATCAGGGATTTTTCTACGTTTTTATCCTTCCTTTCTATTCCTGGTGAGTAGGGTAGAAAGACTGGCAAGTTTTCACAATAGATGCCCTGGCAAGATTCACAGGGACAGAGCCTGTCCTCTCCGTGAGCTAAGACTCTTATGACAGACCAGGAAAGGAAAGTCTTTACTGCCTTCCAGTCCCTATGCCAAACCCCAGGGTAAAATTTCAAGACTAATACGTTCTCTCTGCAGCAGAGTAAGAGTAGCATCTCCAAGGAGCAATGGTGCATTAGAAATATATTATTGCTGCTCAAAACCTTTGTGACAGTCCTCTATTTTTTGTTGTTGTTATAGTGAGGCAAAGAATCCCTTTCTTTAAGGAACTTCCCCGTACCCCTCCATGCTTTGTTGGAACTATCACTGACAATATTCCACTATATCTTACCCACAAGTTGGTCTTTGATTCAAGCTAGGCCAGTCATCCTCTTTCTCCCAGGTGTTTGAAAACTGAATGGAAACCCAGAGGACTGACGGCATTGGAGCTGGGGCACTGGTTGTTAGAACTCGCCAAGATCTCCCACGCGCCTTTGCTTCTTTCTTGCCCTTAGGCCCGGTTGTTTTTGTAAGCAGTTCTTTTGATTTTATGAGTGCTCTAGTATATTTCTGATAAGCTCTGCTTTATTTAAATTTTTGAGGCTGAACTTTGTTTCCTTCCAACCAGAGGACGCTAATCAATCCTCCTTCCTTTTCATTTCACACAATCTAATAGACTCCTGACAGCCAGTAAAATCCAGCTTAATAGTGCTGAACAAAAGCATCTTGTCATTTATTCATTCAACAAATACAGATTGAGAGTTTTCTAAGTGATACGTAGTAGGAATACAAAGATGAAATAAAATATTGTCCTCAGGCAGCTCATATTCTAGCAAAGAACAATGCAATATGAAATGAAATATAGTGAAGGAATTACCAGAAGAAGCAACATCTGAGCTCTTGGAAAGAATTTAGGCATTTTACCAGGTGGAAAGGAAGCAGGGAGCAAAGAAAAGAACTTTGGCAAAAGCAGGAAGGAGCCTTGGCTTTAAGAACTACTAGACACGGAATAAAACTAGAACCCAGACTCAAACCAGGAAGTGATGGAAGATTGGACTGGGATGGGGAATGCAGCCAGATGAGCAAAGCCAGGGTAGTCTCTGAGAATAGAATGGGGAGAGAACATATACCACTCATTGCCCTCTCCCCCATATTCCTTCTTCCTTCCCATAGGATTAGCATTCACAATTTTAAACTGGACACACCAATGCGAAGAATAAAGAATGCATTGGCCAGCTTCTCTAAGAACTAGATGTGGCCATGTGACCAAGTTCCAGCCAAAGGGAAACGAGCAACAGTCATGTGCGCAATTTGGAGTCATGTTCTTGAAAGGAAGCTTGTCCTCTCCTCCCTTCTTCTCCTTCTCACTAGGAATGTAGATGTGGTGATGGCGAAGCAACTAGATGAGAGCTGCACATTGAGAATGGGAGCAACTAGAGCGAACATGCCTGGGACCCCAGCTCCACCAACTTGCCACACGTGCCCTGCATGTATTTACACTCGGGCTGGTACACAAAAATCAATATCAACATTAATCCAGTGTAAACCAATGTAGAGTGGCCACTGGTCACAGCAGGTGAATTAATAACCTAACTGTTAACTAGAGAACCTAAAGATAGAAAGTGGGGAAGTTACAATTAAATCTGCCTTACAGCAGGGGTCAGCAAACTATGGCCTGCCAGCCAAAGGCTGCCCACTTCTTGTTTCTCTATGACCCATGAGCAAGATGTTTTTTTTTTTTAACATGTTTAAATGGCTGGAAAGAATCAGAAGAAGAAGATTTTGTGACACATGAAAATTATATGAAATGCAGTGTCCATAAAAAACATTTTATTGGAACACAGCCATGTTCATTCATTTATGTATTGTCTATAGCTGCTTACACACTACAACTGGCTGGTTGAATACATGCAACAGAGATCATGTGGCCCATTGTCTAAAATATTTTCTGCCTGGCCCTTTATTGAAAGAATTTGCCAATTCCTGCTTCTAATGATTACATCAATAAATGCAGCACATTTACTAAAGAATGAACAAAATCAAATCAAATAAGAGCCAATAAGAAGGCTACCCAGTGTTCTATGTAAAAGAGATAAAGGAGGCCAAACCAAAAGCAGTGGGGATTAGCAGAGGGGGTATATTAAAGAGCTATTTAGTAAAATTAACATGATTGGGAAATTTCAATCCAACAGAGGTATTGAGGTCATAGTGAAACATGAAAATGGTCCTTTCCCCAAAATTCTATGTGCATGATAAACTATTAAACTATTAAAATAAAAATCTGTTTCTCCATTCAAAGTTGATACTCAAACCTCTGCTGGGGATCTACAGGGATGCCCAAATTCGTGACTACTGGCCTCTCTGGGCTTTGCCAACATTTGTTTCCACCCATCATATTTGAATCCAAACTTCATCTTCAGCGGGAATTACTCCTGCCTTGTCTTAGGTGATAAGACTTCTAGAATGTGCCTCACCTCCTCTTACACAGGCAGCAAGGCATTCTCAGATGGCTTTGTTGGTACCCAGTTTATTTCAGACTTGAAAAAAAAAATTGTTGTTCTCAGTTTCAAAACTTATACTCATTGCCACAAATACTTGATATTTGTGGAGAACTGGAAATGCATAAATACTTATAATATCATTCAAGTCCATCCTCCTCTTTTATAAATAATAACCAATTCATCACATAGATATTTTTAATCAGTCTGAGATCAATCTGTCAAGTTCCAATTTAAGGTCTCCTAATCAATGGTTGGACCAAAAAAAACATGTGACTTTCCCCTGCCATTGCAACTCTGATGTCCTATCTGTAGAGATGTGACTTCAAAATTACAACAGAGCTGTATTTCAAATCCAGGTTCATGGTGTGTATGTTGTTGTGGTTCACTCATTCATTCATCCATTTAACAAATATTTATTACATGCCTATTGTGTTCTAGTAGGGATGTCAGACACCGGGAATATCAGACATATAAGGGCTTTCCTCCCGGAAGAGTGTGAAAAAAGATTTCAAAGTGAAGTAAGCATTGCTAAGAGAGTCATTCAAAATAGGGTCCGGAGAATATTGAGGAAGCCAGGCCTATCTTCATCTCCTTTCTCTATTTTTTTTTTTAAGATTTTATTTATTCATTTGACAGAGAGAGAGAGACAGCCAGAGAGAGAGGGAACACACGCAGGGGGAGTGGGAAAGGAAGAAGCAGGCTCCCAGCAGAGGAGCCCGATGCGGGGCTCGATCCCAGGGATCCAGGATCAAGCCCTGAGCCGAAGGCAGACGCTTAACGACTGCGCGACCCAGGCACCCCTTTCTCAATTTTTGAAACATCATGGATGCTTGACTTTTGCCAACTGCAACTTGTCAATTGCACTTCAACCACTTTCTGAAAGACATCCTCCTACTTCCAACTGATAATGAGATAATGTGACACCTGTTAGCTAAATAGCCAATCATGTATTAGTCAGTTTAACTCTGTCAGCACCAATCATAATTCCTCCAAAACAAGTGCAGTAACCTTGTGAGTTTTACCTTTATAAGCCTGTACTCCCTCACTTGCAATTCGGAGCACACTTTCAATTTTGCTCCACTCTGTCTCCCAGATTGCATTCCCTAAAGATCCCAAATAAATGCTTCTGATTGTTTTACAGCCTCTTCTTGGTGGACTGGAGTATGTGGTTTAGCGAGACATCCAGTCAACAGGCTGTCATAAAACATTGTAATGAACACCGAGCTGTGTGGAATGGGGCAATGAAATCCTAGAAAAGAAGTACTGAGCCCCGATCAGGGGAGATGTGGGAAGGCTTCCTACTGGAAGTGATGTCTAAGCTGAGGCTGGAGTCTGAGTAAGAGTTATCCAAGAGACAAGGGAAAAGCAGGAAAAAGGAAAGGCATGGGGGCAGACTGGGAAGAGAGAGTGGAAGAATGAATGGCCCCTTTGAATCACAGATGCAGTCAGGGGATACCAAAGGTGATATGGGCCACTATTAAACCTTCTTTCCCCCATGATGGTCTGAAAAGGCACTGCTTTTGGAGATGTGCTCAGGGATAGCCATTGCTTCCCTGTCCCCAACCCCATTCTTTGTTTCCAGATACACTACTGTTTTGGTAACAAAGAAATTCCATGTGTCTGAAAATCAAAGTATGAGGAGGGGTTGTGGTGAGGAAAGCAAAGACAAGGATTCAGAGTGGCTGATACTACTGGGATTTCTGTATCTTGGCCCTTGCCCTGCCTTGACACCAATCCACTTAACTTCAGTCCCTGAAGCATCCATTCCTGTTCATTGCCTGGTTAATAGTAACCAACTGTCACCAATACTATGGAAACACCAAGTTCGTGCTACTCAGGGGGTGACATAAGACCACATATGCACTGGGCATGCTGTCGGTTTTGACTTTTGGGGGTAGCATGCTTTCTCTGTGAGCAACATGGCCAGGATCTGGCTTCTAGGATTTTCCACAACAAGATGGAAAAACATGGAAGGGAATTCAAATCATTGTTTTCAATAACGAGACAGTATTAATAAGAAACTAACCTATTTCACCTAATTATATTTTCTACTTTGTAGTCAACTTGAAAGAAAAAAAAAAAACCACGCATCATTGTTACAAATATTATTGTGTTCGACCTGTTTTTCCCTTCTGACAGCATTTAAATATTCTACTTCCCTTACTTCTACCTACAGTACAATGATTCGTATTGTTCCTGAGTGAGATATTTCCCAAAACAAGTGGAGGAAAAAACATATATTAAGAATTTCCTTACCAAGGATTTTAAAATAACAAAATGTTTACCGAAAATCAGTTCACATTTGCTGGCATCCTGGCAAGTTTAATTCAGAAAACAGCTACAGCACGGGAAATTGTATTGATGACTTTTCTTTGAACTTTCTCAGCAGCCGCCAATTAAATACCATTTTCACTTGATGGATAGGTGAGCTCAGACTTCAGTGAGTTGCTGTGGAAAAAAACAGCTTCCTGCTCTTAATAGTTTGAGACAACCTGGATGTAAGTAATCAAAACAAATATTCATGGGAACTTTCAAGTGGCATCTTCATTTGACAGTACCTAACAACACACACTGGAGAGCAGATACAGACGCCCTTATTCATACATAGGAGCAATTAGTCTGCTTTCAATTACACTCCCATTTAGTTACCAACTAGAAAGGGTGTTGGGAGGTATGTAGACGTTGTCAAGTCAGTAAACAGAAAATCTGGAGTTATTTTGTAATCTGATCATATTGTAAAAATGAAAGGTTTGTCCTCATCTCTTGACAAAACAATAAATTACCTTTTGCGTGTATTTGTCTCTTTCTGTTCCCAACACCAAATACTAGGTTTGGGTTAATGCATCTCTCCCTAAAAAAAAGTACTACCAAAATGCAATAAAATAATTTATGTCTATTTTATATAAGAAAGCTGTGTTTTCATTTTCAGTTAAGTATTTCATATTATGATTTGAAATAACCGGTCAGATTGTAGATTTTAGTAGACAAGCTGTATTGATCATTCTATTTATGGATATATAAAATTGATGCTTCCACAATGAACCAGTCCAGGTGAGAATAAAAATTATGGTACCAACTTTGATGTGAAAAGAAGAAAAGCTGTAGAAGTTATAGGTAAGGTATACATATATACACATCCACCCACCTTTACCCACACACATACAGTCATGGCACTGGAATTACCATGTTTTAAAATAACAAAATAAGTTTATATTCTGGGAAAAAAGCCCTTTGACACCAAGAAAAATCAGGATTATAAACTTTTTAATACATATGTTTTCATTAATTTCAGGTGCAGTTGGTAAACAGGGCAGTTACTTTTGGTCCACTTTAAATTCGTGATTAAGAATGATTGTAATTTTATGTATTTATTAATTGTTTTCAAATGTAAATAATGCTTCTAAGAGCGTTTAAGAATTTTAAGAAAAATGAGCATTTGGTTGACATCTTATTATAATGTTAATTCCGTAGCAAATATCTTTTCTGTAGATTATAAGGCCTTCTAGTTGTATGAGAACTATCATTTATAGACACCTTTGCCTACATGTTCTCATTTAAACCTCACAATAATGCTGTAAGACATTTAATTTTTCTTCCTTTTTGCAGATGCAAAAACAGGCTCAGTAGAATTAAGAACCTAGCCCAAGGCCAACGCATACACAGGAAAGTGACAGAACCAATATACAAATCCATTTCTTACTCTACAGCTCTTTTACTAACAAAAAAATGTACCAACCCAGCTAACCAAATTATCACTAATTCTTAATTAGTGGAATGAGGTAATGAGGTTTTATTTTATTATTCATAATTCAGAGATTCAACTTGAAGACCTGTGCAAAAACAGCATAGCACTATTATGGTAAGACCATTTTCACCTGTCGTTATTTTTAGTTAAGTCTTTTACATTGTGATTTGAAATACCTGGTTGGTTTGTAAGACATGCCACGCCCTTGAAAGGTTTTAGAAGAGAAAAACTCAATTCACCAAACTTCATTTCTAATGACTTCTTGCATATCCACCTCAACCACACATTCTTTCTGTCATCATGGCAGCATGACTCAGAACATGTCTAATTCAGGCATCTTGATCTGCGGTTACAACTTTCCAAACTTTCACATTTCTTGCTCAACCAGTCCTGCTATAACCCTGGGTCGGACCCTGCAGTCCATGGTTCTTAGTAACATTCTTGCCAGTGCTCTACAGTTTTCCGCCCCTCTGGATTTTTGCTGTACCACCTGGGAAAACACCAACCCTGATGTACCAACTATCTGCTTTTTCCATGCCTTCCCCATTTATCTGACTATCACTGGAGAAAGTCACTCAGCAAAGCAATTTGTGCCATTCTAAGTTCATGGTTATCAATCTCAAACTGATTCTCAATACCACCTGGAATTCTTTCTGGATGATATAGTCTACTCACTCTCCCACCTTCTGGACTAGCTGACACTGTCTCCCACTCTTCCACAAATCAACATCCTCAATCAACGTCCTCCACTCATCTACTTTCTCCTGACATTACTTGGAGATAAAACAAAATCTAGTGGAAAGAAACCCTTCTAAATCCCTCTATCAAATGTACAAACAGATAGATATATCTGTACCCCTTCTCTTATTCTTTCCTTCAAGAAATATTTATAGAATGCCCACCACACTCCAGGTACCGTGCTAAACCCTAGAGCTATAGCTGTGAACAGGGCCAAGTCTTTCTGTCCCACGGAGTTACCGGACAGTGGGCAAATACCTAAGATACCTTTGGGGAGGCAAAAGTGCTGGGAAGAATAAGAGACTGGGTAATGGATTAGGCTGTGATCGGGGATGGGAATAGAGGGTGACAATATAAGATACAGTGTCAAGGAAAACTTCTCTAAGGAGGTGGCATTTGGGTTAGACTGAAGGACAAATTTGTTACATGTTCAGGAACAACAGAAAGTCCATGTGGCTTCAGCACGGTAAGCAAGGAGGAGAATGGTGAGACAGTCAGTCCTCTGCTCATCCTTAAGCTACAAGAGAGTGGACCTGAATGTAGTCTTTCCATCTGGGCTTTGCAACCCATACCCTTTGCCTTCCCAAGAACCCTCACTGCTGATTCACCACCTCTGTCTCCTCTGCATTCTCTCTCCAGCCGATATTTTCAATCAGCATTAAAACATGCTCATGACACTGATATTTAAAAACACATCTCCACTCTCTCCTCCAGATTCAATCTATTCAAAGTTTAAAAAAGAATTGTCTATACTTATCCCCTTTTGTCCCCTCTCACTCATTCCTCAAAATCCCTCCGGTATGTTTTCATTCCAATCCTTGACAGAAATAGCTTTCTCTCAAGTCAAAAGTGACCTCCATTTCACTTGATCTCCCAACTACATTTGATTCTGTTGACCTCGATCTTCTCTTTGAACTATTTTTCTCCCTTTTCCTAATAACTAATGACTTTCTTGGTTTTTGTTTTGGCATTTGGGAAGCAGTTCAATCTCAGTAATCTTGACAGACATGTTTCCTTTACCCTTCCATTATTAGTAGTTCTGAAACTTGAGCATGCACCAGAAACATCTGAAGACATGTTTGGGGACATGTTGCTGAGACCCACCTCCAAAGTTTTTGATTCAGTACATCTGTTTGCATTTCCAGTAGATTCCCAGGCGATTCTGATACTGCTGGTCTGGGGATCACACTTGGAGAGCCACTGTATTAAATGTTACAATTCCTCTAGGCTTAGTCATAGCAGTAGTCTTTTTTGTTGTTGTTGTTTTTACTTTCTAATCTTTCTATTGATGATTTCATGCACATTCATAACTTCGATTACCAGCTTCATAGCAATGACACACAAATTTACACACCCAAACATCCAATTGGAGTCAAAAATCTCCACTTATGTGCATCAGTCACCCCCAAACTCAGTGTACTTGTAATAAGCTTGTAGTGAACTTTTATTTTTCCAGGGTTCTCTATTCAAGGAAATCATGCCTTGTCAATCCTATTAGGGAAGTCAGAATCTAGGATTCATCTCCAACACCTCCCTCTCATTTACTACCGCCCATATCTAAAACGTGAATTCCTGTTTATTTCACCTCATAAATATCTCTCCATGAGTTGTTCATGGCTCTCCATGTATTTCATTACCATCCTTGTCCAAACTGTCATCATCTTTCTTGAGCCACTGTCTATAGCAATCTCTTTGACTTCTTCCATCTCATTCTTCACACTTCATCCAGAGTGATCACTTCAAAAGGCTCATGACAGCCATCTACCTAAATTTCAATGGTTTTCCATTGCCTTACAGGCTAAAAAAATTCTCGTGGCCTGCATGGTCTAGTGTCTGCTTATGTGTCTCCACCTCATTTCACATCTTGTTCTTTGCCTTCTGCCCACCAAATGTCCTGTTTCTCTTAGTTTCTTAAAGCATTATGCCCCTTCAGGCCACAGGCTCTTTGCACATACTTTCCCTTCAAACAAGAGCTCTCTTGAATTTCTCTTCTTCTAGAATTCCTGGTCATCCCTCATATTCCCTGTCTGCCCTCCATGGTCAAAGTGTCTTTCTGTTAGATGCTTTTATAGCACCAGGCACCTTTACTTCAAAGCAATTTCAGTTTGTAAATATACATTAATTTATGTGAATGTTTCATTGAAATCTGTCTCTCTCTAGGTTTAAACTCCTTGAGGTCAGGGCCAGAGTCTGATTTCCTCACTTTGACAGCTCCAGGGCCTATCCAAAGTGATAGGAAGAAGCCCGCAATAAATATATGCTAAATGAATAAAGAAACAAGATTGACTGTTTACTTTTTAAATAAGGAGTTTATCCCTATTTTCCTTGAGGCCTCGTTCTGAGCCTTGGAGGCCCTTCTTCAACATCAGAATTTCATTAGCCGGGATCAGCATCTTGGTTATTGTTATGCAAAAGCTACTAAGTGTGTATCCCTGAAGGCTGTATTTTGCGTAGAGTCTCCTAGGAAATGGGAATGTGTGCACACAGGCTGTGGATATTTACTATGAACTGACCTCCTACTGTGGTGCTCAGAAAGCAACTTGTGATTTGCTACCGCTCTAATTTTCTTACTAATATTGTATCAGGACTTCTGAATCCTCAGTGGGTTTAGAGCAGCTGTTAGGGAACATAAGAAGTAAAATTTGATTGTGCATGGAAAATTGGCCTGCATATGAGACAAAGAGCTTTGGCTTCCTTATTCCATTTACTGTACTACAATTATCTGAAATCTCAACCTCACTGGATTGCAAGAAACTGCAGCAGCTTTAATTAATGCTTTTGCCACTGTTCCTATTGATTATTGCAAATGTCTGTATGTCTCTCCAAATGTTGTCTTCTGAGGGTTCTGGGTACTTCAAAGGACGTCCACTGTTGCTGCCGCAAGACAGCTCATTAAAGTTCGTATAATAAGTGACCCCTCTGCTCTTACTTCTTCAGGCTTAACACCGCCGGGATCCATGCTGGGTTCAGATCCCATCCCTGTTCCTTGTTTGGAGAATCTGTGCTTTTATACAATTTAGCTTTGTGTTTCTAGTGATCAATTCAAATTTCTTTTGCAACCACATTGTTTAGGTGATACTTGGTGTCAGCTTCTTGAAGGTGTTACACTCCGGATACCATTGTAAGAGTCACTAAGCCACATCACCGACTGTACATAATAACTTAGTGAGGTTTAGGCTCTATGTTTTGAAAAAGAGCAAAATTTTTGCTTTATCTCTCTGCTCTTTTGCGATCTCTCTCTACTCTTTAAGTTCTTGCTGACAAGTTTGAGAAGAATATACCAGAATAAATACGTTATTTCAATTTCCAGGCTGTCTATAGCAACACTTTTTCAGTCTAATTAGGACCAATAGGTTGTAAAATGCCTAAAGCAAATCCATTAACACTTAACCACTTCTCCTCTGGATCTACACGGCTCTGACCGACAGAAGACACAGTCGCCTGGCGTTTGATGGGGACTAATGATTTGATAATGCATTCTTTGTGTCAGATGTCAGGTGTACAATAGGACTGTGAGAACTACAAAGAAGAAAAGAAGAAGCAACATTTAATGTCTTCCTCCCTCGTCTCCCCAAGGTAGTGTCACTAACAAAGCCAACTCCAGTTCACAGAGGTGGCGCCGCAAGAGGGACGTGCACGATCAAGGGCACCTTCACAACCATGTGTCTGGACAGCAGTCGTAAGGGCTCCTGTTCATCTGCCTAACGAGTGACGGGAGATGTGTGTCAGCGTAAGCTTTGTGTTTCCGAGCTGCACCCTCATCTGAGACTGGCTAGGTGGTCAGAGGTCCCTGGGGAAGGAAAGGAAGTGACAACATTTATTCTAAGTGTTTGCAAAGATCAGGTACGGTGTTCTCATGCTGTGATATATGGCAAAGCGGACGACATCGAGTGAAGGAATGTGGCAACCTTTTAGATGAGTTAGTGCCGCTTCTCACGTCAATTGATGACAGAGTCAAGTGTTTTAAGAACAAAGAACTCTCCAGCTGTTCAAAAACAAAGAAGTGAAGGTCCCTCTCTCTCTCTCAGTTGCTGTCTCTCACACATATACACACACACCCTTCCTTTTCCTCTGAATTATTAGAATTTAGGTATGCCATTCAATCTTAACACCTTTAAATTACAAATTACAATGAATAACAATTATGAGCTATAATTAAAATTGATATGACTGAATTTTAAAAAACATAATGGAATTTTTATGTTACACAAACAGGTTTGTTCTCTTTAAGAAAGGAAGCTGTATGTTTATTGCAAAGATTCTCCTCTCCAGCCTTTTGCAAACCCTCATTTTGGAATGGTCTTCAGACCCTGGGACATACTCTTTTAAGTATTGCTCAGACTGGCAAAGCTTCATCTCTTCAGGATAGATCTAATTTGTGAAAATAGACAAATATCATTCAGAGCTAAGTTCAGTGATTAGAAGTAGATGACCAAACTGGGTGCTATGCCCTGAACTCCAAAGCAAGGTGTGGTTCTACCGGAGTGTGCCTAATTTTCCTCTGCTGGCTCCCCTGTTCATCCCCCAGCCGCCCCCAGCACACCTAACGGAGCACCGGTCACCCTACTGGCCTTCATGATTATCTAGCAACACTAGATTACTTAGCTTGTTTGAGTTACCAGTCTTCGTCAACTTTATCTCAATCTCCACCCTACTCCCAACTCATATATTTTTGAATCCAGAACTTGATTCCACCTCTGGTTTTTTGAACAGAGAGTTAGCAATGATTTCTCCAACATTTGAACTACTCCTTTTCCAAACAGACTCTGACTTAAAATTTTCCTCTTACCTTTGGTTGAGGTATGTTTGCTGACAAAGGACTCCCTCCTCTGCCTTGCTCCCCCCGAAACAGAAACCCTGACATGGGCCATGCGATCCACATACTGAGAATTCTACTGTCATGCGCACACTTTAAAAAGGGCTATTTTAAATAGTGTTATTACTATTAGAATAAGTATTTAGTAAGCATACAACCTTTCAAGATGACTACTTTTAAGATAATACTCCCTTCAATGTATACATTCTGACATGAGTGCTTTTTTTCTCCAACTCTTTATTATGGAAGATTCCAAACGTTTCTGTTCAACTTTGAGAATCAACAACTTTGTCCTTCCTTATCAACCACCTTCCAATTTTTTTTTTCCTGGAGTATTTTAAAGCAAATCCCACATCATTTCTTCTAGAAATATATCAGTATTTACCTCTAACAGATAAGGATTTAAAAAAAAAAATCACTATTTTATCATTATACCCAACAAAATTAATAAAACTTTTAATACTGTCTATATTCTAATCTATGTTTAATTTTCCCTGTATCTCAAGTGTCCTTTTAGACCTGGTTGTTTGAATCAGAATCCAAACAAGATTCACACAGCACATGTAATATGCTTCTGAGGTTTTTAATCTTAATAGGCATTTTTGCTTCAAATGATAACATACGTGTAATTACAGACTGTACTGTTATAAATTAATCTTCCCCAGCTAAATTATAAGGAGATGTTTTACTTTGTTTATATATATATATATATAAGAATCTTATGGTTGCATTGAGCATCAAAGTCCTATGTAAAGCACTGAAACTCCTTCAGCAATGACTAGAGAAAGGAATCGAGCTCACCAGCTATCTAAACAGGGCAGGAATACGAGGCAGTGGCCCTGATTTTGATGGCCTTATACTGTCCCTTCTTGGACTTTGATTTTGAGTCCATAAAAATGATAACTCATCATTTCTATAATAAATTTAGGGTTTATAGATATTGTTTACAACACTTGTCTCAGATTTTCCAATATGAACTCTCAAAAAGGAGAGTTTATTTCAATGATAGATGGCTCTTCATTACATTATTTTTTTATTCCTTTACTGCCACATAAATCTGTTAACTCTCAGTATAAAACGTATTGTAGAAAATGAACAGTTCAAAAAAAAAGTGGTAAGCATTCTCCAAAGTACTATTCAAATGATAACAATGTCCATTAATTTATAAAATAAAAGCACAATAAAATCCTAACTTCCTGCCATTAGCTCTATAAAAGAGATACATATTTATGCTGTCTTATGATATCTCCAATTTGCATAGCCCTACCTGGGTCTTTATGTTAAATCCATTTTTTTTTCATTTAGTGCAGTTTCTTTTTAGTAGCATAAATAAATATGAAAATAGGTATAGAGTAAAAGTGTGCTGTAAAAGTTTATAGTTAGAAAAAACTAAATTGAAAGATAATTAAAAGATAATCCTGGTTTAAAAATCAGCACTCGTTTAACCACGTATTTCAGTGCATTAATAGTATTACTTTACGTCATGATTTGCAAATTCATTATTAAATCATTTTAAAGCTGGTATATAAAATATACAAATGCAGCCCAAGAAATAACAGGTTAATAGTCTTGTTTCAGATGGAACTAATTCTATGTTCAAGTTATGCTCCTCGTGGGGGGTGGGATGGGGGGTGGGGGGAGACTGAAGAATTTAATTGAACATTTGGAATAGCAAAAGAGAAAATTAATGTATTTAGGAATAGACTGACGCAAATAACATTCCATTACATTAGCATTTATTTGTGTAGCAAACAGTCTCCAGTTGAGCTGCTGTGCCTTAGCTTCGTAAGGTAAACATCTTTTTTTGCCTTAGAAGAGATCTGAACCTGGCTTTAGAAAGCATTCTAATCCAGCAACTGCTATTAAAAGACCCAATTTTATAGCTCACATTCCCATGTGCATACTTCATTGATGTCGATATTAAAGTTTTAGATATGAAAATCCCCTACCTTTTTTTTTTAACTGAGGAAATATGGCATTTTAATCCCTGCTCTAATAACTACACGAAGTGTGTGTGTGTGAGTGTGTGTGTGTGTGTGTGTGTGTGTGAGCACACACGTATACACAAGCCCACAAGCACAAAAAATAAAGGCAGTTACGATTTGGGGTGCAGTATCTTATAGGAGCCAGTAATGTTTATAAGAGTAGCCATCCAACGTTCTACAGGTTTCTTCTTTTCACATTTTAAACCAGTAATTCATTCCACTAAAATGCTGTAACAATCACTTTCCTGAACAATTAACTCATCCTTTGGTGATAATGGAAGCAACTCAACAGAGGAATGCATATTAATAAATATTTAATATCTGGACTTAAAATTCCTGCCCAAGATCTTCAAGGCATAAAATTATAAGGAATAACAATTTTGAGGATCTCTTCAGTGACAGTCAATATTCCTTTCCTAAACATGCTTAGAAAGAATTCAATTTACTTACTTTCTCAGTATGTCCTGCTGAAAATTCTGTTCAAAAAAAAATTGTAGCAATCAATTTGTGTTTTACTGCACATGGGAGATTGGTTTTTGCAGGAATCTCAGGGTAACTCCCTTTGTAAATTCCCCCACCCCAAATCCTCTATAGTGTGAATAATGATCTGCAAGATTGCTTTGTGAGTGTGTCTTTGTAAGATAGGTTTTCCTAAAAGAAGGCTATAATGATAGGCTCTACGTTGTCCACAGATAGAGACTGAATTCTGGAGATTATTGAGCACAGCTGGGCAGCTGTGGCTTCTCCACCTGAGCAGGTTACTAGGCTACGACAGCTAGAAAAAGCACCAATAGGGGCACCTGAGTGGCTCAGTCGTTAAGCGTGCCTTTGGTTCAGGGCGTGATCCCAAGGTCCCGGGATCAAGCCCCGCATCGGGCTCCCTGCTCTGCTGGGAGCCTGCTTTTCCCTCTCCCACTCCCCCTGCTTGTGTTCCCTCTCTCGCTGACTGTCTCTCTCTGTCAAATAAATAAATAAAATCTTAAAAAAAAGAAAAAGAAAAAAAAAGAAAAACCACCAACAGAGACTAGGATTGAAGAATAAGAGAAATGAATGACCTTCTTTTTCTAAGCATGTACCTCACCTCAATGCTTCCCAACAATAAATGCAGTTTATTCCTATAAATTCTATTGTTTAAAAGATCTAGTCTAATTTAGCCCCTTTCCACAACCATTTCAACCCATATTGACAAAACAGAGTAAGCCACACTGTGTCCAATGGCAAGTAGTGTTCTCATCAACCCAGTTATTTATTAGGCATTAAACATTTGAAATGTAATATTGAAATTCAGCAACTTTTTAATCTCCCAAAAGTTGTAGAGGTTAAAAGACATTTATGAAAGATTATGCATATTGCTTATAGGACACAATAAAGATAAAAGCAATTGAAGGATTTATAACACTAATATTTAGGTTTTTTGTTTTTGTTTGAGAAAAAAAATTTTTTTTTTTAAAGATTTTATTTATTTATTCGACAGAGAGATAGACAGCCAGCGAGAGAGGGAACACAAGCAGGGGGAGTGGGAGAGGAAGAAGCAGGCCCATAGCGGAAGAGCCTGATGTGGGGCTCGATCCCATAACGCCAGGATCACGCCCTGAGCCGAAGGCAGACGCCCAACCGCTGTGCCACCCAGGTGCCCCTTTGTTTGAGAAAATTAATTAGATTCTGCATAAAGACTAGAAAACATTAGTCCCCACAATTCCACAAAATAAAATAATCTCTTTAGCAACAGATAATGATAATGCAAATTGATTCTGATTATTTTCTAATACAGTTTATATAAAATATGACCTTTTTTCCTACTATTCTAAGATTTGTTTGTTGTTTGTTTTAGTTCTCATAATATGTGCAAGAGGGCCTTAAATACAGAAGGTGCATAGAAATAACACTTGTACTTGTAATAACATTGCTTAACCAAGAGAACAGTTTCACAGAATGGCCTCAAACTTTCACCTCTCATCCCAGTTTTCAAACACATATCCCTTCCTGGGGAAGAACAGAGAAAAATAAATTGACGTTATCCTTTACCACTTTCTCTACTATGCTATGAACATAGTTCATATCCTCTAGATGAGTGGCTACTTGCAAAGTTAACATGGACTATTTGTAATTACCATCAGATATTAAAAATTTTCTTAAAGTTATTGTGGAAATAACATACTAGGGATACAGCTACCAATTTCCTAATCCCATTACACTTAACGTACATTAAAATACAATTCAGTGGCATGTTGACAACTGACATCCACCCATAAGAGAAAAACTTCATTGCAGAATCATGAAGCCATGCTTAAGCAGGCTTTGGTTTTATTGTTCAATGAAGCAAAACTCACAAAAGATGACTAGAATATCCTAAGGAAAACTCCTTTCAGTCAAAGACCATTTATCTTTCAGTTGGTAACAGTTCTTCCCTTCTGCTGACAGATGGCTAGGCTTTCAGGCCTTCCTGGTGGGCTGGCACTAGCTGTGTCCAACATTTAAAAAGAGACAATATTATTTTGTCTATAAAGACTCACACCAGAATACTTACTGCATTGCCATATATAATTTAGGAATACAAAATGCATACAGAAATACACAGGAACTGGCCGTTCCTATAGATATACTGTAAAAGCTGTATTCTTAGAGACGGCATTCTAGGGAGTGTGCAAAGGCCGTGTTTCTTGCTGGTCCACTTACATGCTCAAGGAGCTCAGATATAGGCCATCTGCATAAATATACCTCAACATGACAATGCACAGAACCACCGAGGCAGAGCAGGGTATTGACCACAAACCACATTATCACACCGTTCAGATGTTACCGCCCACATTTCTGAATAATCTTCTTAATTCTCTGGGTCTACGTGAAAGCAATACACTTCCATCAGGCTCAAGATGTGGTCTTGCAAAAATGGGAGTGACTTCGCTTTCAAATTCTGCTCAAAGAAACACAAATTAAACGCCTCTTTAGGAGAAAGGCGTAAGGTGTTATATACGAAGTCACACAAGACATAATTTCCCACAAATGCCCCATGTGATAATTGTATATGAAGATGAAAGTGCTGTTTTGATAAAAGTCAACACCCTGCTAGTCCAATGGAGGTAAAGTCCCGTTAACAAGTGAAGTTCTTCTCAGCTGGTGCTTTCTTCAATTAAGGCAATTTGTTAAATTAGTTTTAAATGTAAAGCCTCTGAATTCCAGCTTAAAATAATGCCTAACCAGGCTTGACACCCGCTGCACCATCACCCAGTAGATTATGTGAAGGTGTAGAAGAAGACAAAAAGAAAGAGAAACACCAAAAACAAGTCCTGATAATCACTCTGCTTCCAGAATCAGGGAAATTATTCACTGTAAGGTCAATGGAACCAGACTGAAAGATCAAATCAGTGACCTACCCCTGCTACACCACCAGAAAAGGGCAGGACTGTCTTCTTATAAGTAGGTAGACAACACTTTTCCACCTTCTGTCATCCCCCGGTTCAGAAACAACAGTTTATACCAAGCAGAAAACCAAGCAGCTATCTTTCGACCATCTGGGTGGACAGAGGAAATCAAAGCGTCGTTGGCCTTGTTCTCATTGTCTACACATCCTATCCCATACTGAGCTGAAAATTGTTAATACCAAAATACAGGGTAGAATGGTACAGACAGATATAGTTCAAATAAACAGCTCAAAATCTAGAAACAAAGGATGATAATAAAGCAGATGAGAGGGGCACCTGGGTGCTCAGTCAGATAAGAGTCTGTCTTCGGCTCAGGTCATGATCTCAGGGTCCTGGGATGGAGCCCCACATCGGGCCCTCTGCTCACAGGAAACCTGCTTCTTGCTCTCTTCCTTGCTTGCACTCTCTCTTGTGCTCTCTCTCTCTCTCAAATAAATAAATAAAATCTTAAAAAAATAAAATTAAAAAATAAAGATCTCACCTTAAAAAAAAAGAAGGGAACTAAAACCAGTTTAACTTAGTGCTATGTAAGCATAATAAATTTTGTTACAAAACTGAATATAAATATCAGGACTAGTACTTTAACAAAAATATGCTATTAAAAAGTAATTTTATATGTATAATATGGGTTTTAAACCCTACATTATATAAACAGAGAAGTGAGAGCAACTCTTCAGGCCCCCAAAACGTGGAAACATCCTTGACACCTCTCTTTGTCTCACACCCCATATTTAATCCATAAGTAAATGCTCTTGGCCCTACATATCTCCAGAATATACCCAGGCCCTGACCACTTGCCATTCCTTCCACCAAGGCACCTTCCTCTCACACCTGGATTACTGCAACAGGCCTGCTAACCCATCTCATCATATCCTGTTTTGTCCCAGTTTGTAATCTCTTCTCAACACTATAGTCAGTGTGGTCCTTTTAAAAATGTAAGTCAGGGGGCACCTGGGTTAAACGTCTGCCTTGGGCTCAGGTCATGATCCCAGGGTGCTGGGATCGAGTCCCGCGTCCAGCTCTCTGCTCAGCAGGGAGCCTGCTTCTCCCTCCGTTCCTCCCCCTGCATGTGCTCTCTCACTTTAAAAAAAAATTAAAAAATAAAATAAAAATGTAAGTCAGATGTTATTAGTTGCCTTTTCCACATCTTCAAATTGTTTCTTGCCACATTCAGGGTAGAAGTCAAAGTCCCCCCGTGGCTACAGGACTCTAGAAAAGCTAGCCCCTACTGACTTCTCCAACATCCCCTACTACTGTTCCCCATACTCACTCTGTGCCTTGAACAGGCCACGGACCCTCCAGCATCAATACCCTTGCATATGATGTACTCTTGCTTTGACCTTGATATCCAAATGGCTCCCTCCCATAGGCCGGGAGCATGGCTGTAAGGCTCTTCACATAATCTATATGAAAGGCAATCATAAAAGTGAAGCAGTGTACGACCGGTACAACTGTACACAATGGTCCTACTCACTCTCTCATCTCCTTCAAGTCTTTGTTCAAAGTCACCTTCTCAAAGGGGCGCCTGGGTGGCTCAGTCGTTGGGCATCTGCCTTCGGCTCAGGGCGTGGTCCCAGAGTCCTGGGATCGAGCCCCACATCAGGCTCCCCTGCTGGGAGCCTGCTTCTTCCTCTCCCACTCCCCCTGCTTGTGTTCCCTCTCTCGCTGGCTGTCTCTCTCTCTCTCTCTCTGTCAAATAAATAAATAAATAAATAAATAAATAAATAAATAAATAAAATCTTAAAAAAAAAAAAAAAGTCACCTTCTCAGGAAGGCATCCCGGGTCATCCTACTTAAAAACACAACACTTCTCCAGAAGTGTCTATCCCTTTTTCGCCCTTCTTTGTCTCCATAGCATTTATCACCATTGGATAAACTACAATATTTTATTCAATGTAAGACATCATTAATTATGAGGCTCATCATTTTTTAAATATTCTACCCAAAAAAGCACAGCCAATTGGACATGATATATCATTAGTTGCAAAAGGCATCCTGATTTCAAAGATGTTAAATTGTGAAAAAAAAATGTACTTCTTTGACTCAGTGAAATATGGTCATTTACTATTTACTAATTGTTTATTTTTTTTAAAGATTTTATTTATTTATTTGACAGAGAGAGACACAGTGAGAGGGGGAACACAAGCAGGGGAAGTGGGAGAGGAAGAAGCAGGCTCCCAGCGGAGGAGCCTGCTGCGGGGCTCGATCCCAGGGATCCAGGATCACGCCCTGAGTCAAAGGCAGAAGCTTAACAACTGAGCCACACAGGCGCCCCTACTAATTGTTTATTATCTGTCTCTCTCCACTAGAATTAAGCTCCAAGATGGTAGGGATGCTTATTCTTATTTTTCACAACTTAAACAGTGCCTAGGGAACCATCATAGGTATTCAAGAAGTATTTTTTGATTGAATGAATGAAAGCAGGTAAAGGTGGGTTAAGTTCCTCATTTTACATAAAGAAAATATAAAAGATGATACGTCACTTTTGACATTTATAATTGGTTATAAATATAAGTTAAATATTTTGGGGGGTAAAATACTATGTAATTCAAGATTTAAAAATCAAATGGTATAATATTCAATAAAGATATAAAAATTATGAACCTTAAGACTGTATAGTATGGTCCCAAATACACACACACAATAGAAACTAGTTGCAAAACAAGGAGAAAAAGACAAAAATATAATTTTTGTGGGAGACTTTAATATACCTTTTTCTGTCTTTGACATATTTAAAAAGATAGAAAATAACATATAAAAGAATAATATAATTAATCATATTGAACAAATATATAGTTATGTAAAAATCTTTATTTTTTATAGAAGAATATTTCTTAAAAAGTTCATATTCTTCTCTTGGTCACAAAATATAGTCTAAATACACATTAGTTTAAATAGCAAAAATCAGAAAAAAAATAAATAACAAGGCAAGAGCAAAAACAAGAAACCGAAATCATGAAATATATCAGTTATACCTATAAAAGTAATTTAAACTTCTATACTAAATAAAGATTCAAATTATTCCCTTTTCTATAATTGGTAGATAACAAATCCTTTTTTTCCCCTTTAATGAAAGTGGGTTTTATGATTCCTTTCACTCACTTTTTTAATCTTTTGTAACATAAACTATGTTTCAATTAATTTTATCTTTAGTTACTTGAAAGGTATATGTCACATTTTAATTGCACTGGTTGTTAACTTAAAGCTGTATGACATATGCTAGGTGAAGATATCCAATATATGCCAACAAAAGACATCCAAAACAGAACGCATGGGAAAGCTGACAAGTAAAAGTATGGGAATAATTAATAAGAAAAACAAAGAACAATAAGAAAAATAAAAACAAAACATGAAAATCAGGATAAAAAAAATAAAGTTTTAATGTCAGAATACAGCCAAACAATGGCATTTTTAAAAAGTCTAGGAGCTGATTCTTGGGTCAAAATAATGAAACAAATAAATTCCTGTCAAATATAAATTTAGAAAGAGAAAACAAATCAACAATGAGAAATAGAAGGGAACTAGAAGGCCCCAGTGACCAGCTTGCTAGAACGCAGAGGGACAATATGGTCTGATGCTAAAACTGTGGCTGATCTTGGAGCCTTTCCTGGTCTTGAAACCAAGAGGCTAAGGAAGCAAGCAAGGCCTTGGAGACTAGCCAGGAGGGACTTGCAACTGGGACCACTGCACAAAAGTGGGAAGGCTATTTCCTCAAGAAAACAAGACACAAACCAAGACTTCCTACTACCAGCAAAAGAAGGCAGGAAATTGTATGAGTCCCATCCTGAGCTCTGAACCAGGGTATAACATGACCGTCAAAGAATTAATAAGTGTAGGCCTGCCTTCATATGAGCTTGGCATTTGATTTTATACAACATGTATAGTCCCAGAAACCCCAAACCAACAAATCTTAAAATAGCCCCAGACTGGAAAATGACTGAGCTACCTAAAAGAGGAAAATAATCTTGCATGAAGGGATGCCTCCCTCACAACAGCCCCATATATGGAGCTCCACTAACCATGACTTCACAATCCAAGCTTACAAAACACATGAGAAAACAAGAATCCCATGAATAAGGGTCAATAGAAACAATAATAGCACAACACAGAGAATTAGACGGTCAAAAATTTCAGATATCGGAATTAGTGGACACAAGCTATAAAATAATCATGGTAAAAACATACGAGAAATAAAAGCTGGAACTAAAATGATGAGAAAGGAACAAAAGATCATTTTATTTTCTAACATTATGACAGATAAAATACACTGAATGATCTATTAATTGAAAGAATTAAAATGCTGGATACCACAAAAAGAAAATATTTTTAGCACATTGCACTGACACAAAAGCAAAGAATCTGCAGGTTCTCAAAATGCACTGAAAATTGAAATCCTAAAAGGAAAATTACACCAAAACTGGCTATTGCCATGAGGATTTCTGCTGCTTCCCTGGAGACCTTGAGGTTTCATTTCAATTTCTACATGAGACTCTTTTACAAGAGAGAATTAAAGTTGGCGTGTTGGACCCACCTGAGTTAGGGACCTTAAGGGATCTTAAACTGCAACACTCCCCCCAGCTACCCCTTCAGTGTAATAGTAAATTAGAAACAAATCCATCGTATAGAAGGGGAAAGCCAGTAAGTTTCTTTAATTCAGCCTTTGCATCTGGTGGAAGAGGAAAAAAAAATCCTCTCCTAAAAATGTGTATCCATGAGCCAATACACGTGCAGATTTTGTTGCAAATTCAAACTACTTAAATGATTGAAAAAATACCTAAGTGGAAAAATGAAAGTGGTTCTGGGTTAATAATATCCCCAAGTGACTAGCAAAAGCAAGTAAGAATCGTCTTTGAGGATTTTACCTTCAACTTGAGTTTCAAAAAATTCCTAAAAATAGGAAAAATGCAGCCTACACTGAAATGTCATAAAATACATTTTTAAAAAGTGAAGGTACCATGAATGAAAACAAGTAGAAATAACAGTTGCAGAAACAAACCCAAAGAGATCAGATACTGATGTTAGAGTATAGAAAATATTATAATTAACGTATTTAAAGAATTAAATGAGAAACTTGAATATGTGAGCAAAGAATGACCAAAAAGAACCTAACAGCACCTTTGAAAGTAAAATATACAATAGTTGAAATAAAAATACTCAATGTTGATTAAACAAGAGATTAACAGAATGTAGCCAAGAAAGATAAAGAGACTAGAACTATGAAGAGAAGTGAAAACATATGAAATCTAGAAAGAGATAGTCTCATGTACATCTATTTAGAGATCTAAAAAAGGTAAAATAGAAAAAAATGGGGGAGAGGATCTCTTTAAAGAGATAATGGCTTGGAATTTCCAGAATTATTGGAAAAACACAAAGCCTCAATTCAAAGAAACCCAATACATTCCAAGTAGGATAAATAGAAAGAAATCTACATCTAGACACACCACAGCAGACTATCAACTTAAAGGAGATCTTAAATCCAACCAGAGGATAATGAGTGATCACTAACACAGAAATGGCGATTAGGCTGAATGTACATTTGCTGAAGGTAACTACACAAGCCAGGAGACAGTAGAGTGATATATCAACTTAGAAATATCAACTTAATAAATAAATAGCAACTTCGCATTCTATACCCAGAGAAACTATCTTTGCAGTATGTAAATGAAATAGACATTTTTAGACAAAAGAGTTTATCACCTAAAGATCTTCATTAAGGGAAATTCTAAGTTTTACCTCTAACAGAGCAATGAAAATCACATTGATTGTAGCAGCACTATCAGTAGAAACATGTATGTAATCCTATATTCTCTAGCAGCCACATTATGACCATTAAAAACAACAGGTGAAATTAATACTAATAATAGTTTATTTAGCCAATTGTATCAAAAATATAATTTTAACATGTAATCTATATAAAAAATTACTGATAAGATAGTTTACATTTATTTTTTCATAATAAGTCTTTGAAATCTGGTGTGTATTTTATACTTACAACACATTGAAATTGCAATGCTAACACTTAAAGTGAAATGTAGTCCTATGAAAAGAATACATTATGTTTAACAGAAAACTACTTTCCTCTCTTTTTTTTTAATTTAAATTTAAGTTAACTAAACTTAAAGCAACATTGAATTCCTCAGTCTTACTAACCACATTTCAAGTGTTCGATAGCCATATGTGGCCAGTGGCTACCACGCTGGACAATGAAGATTTGGAGACTTTGTGATTTACAATGGAATACTGGGGAGTTACGTTGGTAAATGAGAGGGAAAATTTAATTAAGCATTGCCTTATGAAACAGCAACAGTTATCATCAACCTCATTGCCATTATCATAATCATCATTATTATGGAAGATATATAAGCAGCCAAGAACTAAAATAATGGGGGGGAAAGCCTGTAAGTTAGGCAGGAGGCAATTAGAATGAAGGTAATTTTAAAATCTTATATTTTTGAAAGAAAGGTGAAATTTTTTAGACTTTGTTAAATTAAATATGCATGTTAAAATATATAGGGCAGGGTGATAGAAGCAAGTGTGGCAGAGTAGGGATCTCCAGGAGCCATCTCTCCCCACAAACATTAACACCTGGCAAAACAAAACTCAACCAAACACTGGAAGACAGCTGAAGGTCTACAGCAACCAAGCACGACCTTAGCCAGCGGAAAAGCCTCTAAAATAAGGTAAGAGATTTTTTGTGGTATTTTAACCTCTCCTAGTTCCATCCTCTTTCCTGGCATAGCAGCACTGCTGAAGATAGCAGCCTGCATTCCCAGGGTGGGTACCTGATACCAGAGGAGCTTCAAGGGTCTGGTGCCCAAGGAACTGTTTCTCTGTTTTGACCTAACCGGAGTTCCTCCCAAAGACTGACACAAGAATTTCCCCTTTGTTTTGCCTAACTCAGAACTCTATCAGAGTGGAGTGGCTACGTGGTCCTCAAAAACAAAGAAAATGAACAAAATGAGCAAGTTGCTGCTGCCTGGGGCTAAAAAAGTTGGGGCAAACAAAAGACATGCAAAACCCTAGAAGGAAAAGCTGGGGAGTGTAATTTTGAGGGGAGTGGGCTAGAATAGGGGCTTTATTTTATTTTTTTTAAGATTTTATTTATTTATTTGACAGAGATAGAGACAGCCAGCAAGAGAGGGAACACAAGCAGGGGGAGTGGGACAGGAAGAAGCAGGCTCCCAGTGGAAGAGCCTGACGTGGGGCTCGATCCCAGAACACCGGGATCACGCCCTGAGCCGAAGGCAGACGCTTAACGACTGAGCCACCCAGGCGCCCCTAGAATAGGGGCTTTAGAACCAATTTTCAACAAGGTCAGTAGGACTATTCAATGGGAAAGGAATAGTCCCTTCCACAAATGGTGCTGGGACACCTAGATAGTCACATGTAAAAGAATGATGTTGGATCTTTGCTTTATGCCATGTACAAAAACTAACTCAAAATGGCTTAAAGATCAAAATTTAGGGTCTACAACACTAAAGCTCTTGGAAGAAAATGGGAAAATCTTGACTTAGGCAATTGTTTGGCAATGGTTCCTTAAATATGACATCAGAAGTATAAGCATGAACGAAAAATAAATAACCTGGCTTTCATAAAAATTAAAAACTTTCATGCATCAAAGGACACTATAAAGAAAGTGAAAAAACAATCCAGAGACTGGGAGAAAATATTTGCAAATCATATATCTGATAAGGGTCTAGTATCCAGACTATATAAAGTACTCTCACAACTCAACAGCAAAAAGACAAATCCAATTTAAAAATGGCTATTTCTCCAAAACAGATACCCAAATAGCCAACAAGCACATGAAAAGATTCTAAATAGCATTAGTCATTAAGGACATGCAAATGGAAAGCACATTGAGACACGACTTGTAGTATGTGACAGGAGACATCACATTCACCGGGATGGCCATTTAAAAAAAAAAGAAGTGGTGCCTGGGTGGCTCAGTTGGTTAAGTGCCCAACCCCTGGTTTTGGCTCAGGTCATGCTCTCATCACTTGTGTGATCCAGCCCCGGGATGGGCTCCACACTCAGCAGGGAGTCTGCTTGAAGGTTCTCTCCCTCTCCCCTCCCCTTACTCCCCCGTGCTTGCTCTCTCTCTCTCTCTCAAATAAATAAATAAATCTTAAAAAAAAAAAGAAAGAAAAAGGAAGATAAGTTTTTGCCAGGATATGTAAAAACTGGAATCCTTGTGCATTGCTGGTAAACATGTAAAATGGCACAGCGCTGTGGAAAACAATTTGGTGCTTCCTCAAAAAGTTAAGCCTGGAATTACCATAGAACTCAGTAAATTCCCTCAAGCTATATACCCCAAAGAATTAAATATAGGTGTTCAAACAAAAATTTGTCCAAGAATGTTCATAGTAGCTCTATTTACAATATAGCCAAAAGGTAAAAGCAGCTCAAATGTCTATCGCCAGATGAATGAATAAACAAAATGTGAGATATCCATTCCATAGAATAGTAGTCAGCCATAAAGAGAATTGCTGTGTATGTACTGATACGTGCTACAGCATGGATGTACTGATACACGCTACAACATGCGTGCACCTTGAAGACAGGACACTCAGTGAAGCAAGCCAGACATAAAGGGCCACAGATTGTATGATTTCATTTACATGAAATGTCCATAACAGGCTAATCCATAGAGACAGAAAGTTGATTTGTGGTTGCCAGGGGCTGGGGAGAGAAGGGAATTGGGAATGACTGCTTAATGGGTGCAAAGTTTCCATTTGGGGTGTTAAAACTTTCTGGAACCATAGAGTTCCAACAGCACGCTGTGTGCAATACAGGCCAGCTATACACTGTGAATGTAATTAATCCCACTGAATTGTACTTTAACATGATTACAATGATGAATGTAATATGATTTTACCAAAATTAAATGTGTGTGTTAACCACTAAATGATTAGCCAGAGGACATATAATTTCTACACAAGGACGTAGACAAGAAAGAATAAAAAATTGAGAAAGATGCACCCAAAAGAAACTCACTGAAAAAAATATTTGGTATGATTAATAAGTTATACACTCATATGTATGTACATTTCATGTTTCCTTCAAAAGAATAAGGCATCATATAAAGGACTCAGGGTCTTCACAAATGTTTATTTTTAAACTGTATGGATTGATTAAGCAGAGTTAATATAAAAGAAATAAAAGAATTAGTAGACTGGAAGATAGAAGTGATGAAATCATCCAGAATGCTGCACCAACACACATTCGAGAGAGGACAAAAGTCACAGAGAGGAAAACGTTCATGTCTGTACCATTGGAATTCCAATGGAGAAAATAAAGAGAATTTCAAAGAGGCAATATTTACTTTTGAGAGATAATTTTCCATAACTGATGAGAATTCTTGTTTTTCATCCTCTCATTCAGGAAGTGTCCCAAATTATAAGACAAAGAATCTCTATTTCTATTGGGGTTTAATATATGTGAGTCAATACAATATCCAGCATTCCCAATTTCTGTCATAAATATTTTCCTCAAGGAGATTGGCAAGTACTGACAATATATGCTAACACAGACATGCCTCCTGCAACACTTGTGATGTGCCTTTCCCAATTCAGAAATGATGTCAATGTACTCTCTTGTAGTTAAGGAAAAACAATCTAAATCTATACCAGAGCCTGGTAAGCAAGCATGGTGATCATTTGGAGAAAAAAAATGATATTGAACATCAGTATTTTTTTCTTGGTTCCAAATTCTACTTTATGTTGGAAAACTTCATGACCACTGGATCTAGCCTGGAAACTTCTCCCAAAGTTTAAACTGTATTCTTTGCTTATTTTTGAGAAAGAAATAGATATATCTAAGACAAGGAATATCTTTATTAAGCCCAAAATGAGGTACAAATGGAACAGGAATAGTTGAACAGGAACCATTTTGGTAAATGTGGGACAAGCAGTCATTACATATATAGTCAGGTTGAAAACTTACTTGGTAATTATTGATCAGGTGCATTAGTTTAAAATATAGGCCTGTCCCCTTCAGTCTTTCCATTTAACATATTTAAAGTTCAACCCAATAAATTTACTTAAGTAATTGATGCACCTAACTAGCTTTAGATTTATTTCTTAAAAAACATAAAACCACCTTGTATCTCTATTGTACCTTCCCTATACTTCTCAATTTGCCATGACACAGGACCAAGATTATTTCTTGCCACAATTTTTGGGTATTGATTTATACTAAAATTCTTTTTTTATGCCCTGAATAAAACAAGAGTTAAAAGAGGCCATTTAAAGTAAGCCAAGATGTAGAAGTCTTTCTCCAATGTACCTTTATTGATTACAATGTGTATAATGTGCCATTATACCAGAAAAACAACACTCTATTAATCACTTTGAAGCATACTGCTGTGCTTCCAAGACCTTGAACTTTCCCTCTCCGCTACTGGGTGTGTTGTGAGTAATTGTTTCCACTTTAGATCATTATGCTTTGAGATTAAGGGTAAGGATGTTGAACTAAACAATGTTGGGTACCTGAAATTTACAAATGTAAGTTATGTGTACATTCAGTATAAGTAACATACATCAAAATAATTTATAGCCATGCCAAAATTTTCTGTAGCCTGCTTACACAACCTCAACAGATAATCTCCAATCTCATATAGTCGATCCAATTTTAGAGAGGCGGAAGACTGAACTTGTCAAGGAATTACCTAGGAATTGAGGTCTTAATAATAGCATCACCATCATGATCATCTTGGCTTATTGAGTTAACTCTGGCCTAACCTAGTAGATCTGTGAAGCACATGCAGCTACTGAGCACCTGAAATGCAGTTTGGTCCAAATTAAGACGCTGGAAGTATAAAATCCACACTGGATTTTTAAAAATTTAATATGAAAAAAAGAATGTGAAATATGCCATTAAAATCAACTTTGGACACACTGGGTTAAATAAAATATATTATCACAATTAATTTCACTTGTTTCTTTTTATAGTGGTTAGTAGAAAATTTTAAACAATATATGTAGTTCATATTTGTGGATTTTATTACATTTCTATTGGACAGTGCTGTGGTGGATTGTCAAAGATAAAGTTCTTGGTAAGTAATGGCTGTTCTTTTTGACTCAAGACTCCATCAAAAGGGTCACTCATTTGGGTTAAAGCCCAAAAACACTAATTTTTTTTTTTTTAAGTAGGCTCCATTCCCAGCATGGAATCCAATACAGGGCTCGAACTCATGACCCTGAGATCAAGACCTGAGCTGAGATCAAGAGTCAGATGCTCAACCAACTGAGCCACCCAGGTGTCCTCAAAGACACTAATTTAAAATTTTAAGTAGTAGGCCGATAGAACTAGCACATGGGTCAATATTGGGTTTTTTCAAAGTTTTTTCAAAGACATGTATGACTGTGGCAATACAATTTCCAAAGACTTCAGTGACATCGCAAAATTTTAGGAATCAATTTTCTTTTGTACACAACTTATCTTCTGTTTCGTATTTATAACACATACATTATATAAAGCATGAAAATGTGTATTTATATATATAACTCAATATTTACTGGATAATTCAGTATACAAAATATGCACTTTATCCTACCTTATACTTTAAGAATAACACTAAGCTCTAGTAACACTATGAAAACCATTCTTTGTCTTATTATGATTGGTCTTATTTTACAATGCCATAATAAAACCTGTGGCTGCAATCTGGTTTATACAGGAAAACATTAAAGATACTAGAGAGTAGAATAAAATCAATTTGGCTGATTTTAAGTTATAGTAAGCTAATACTTCTACACTATTTGCAATGAATTATGCTACTGCAGACATCGCAGCTTTTTTCTTCATTTCTAACTTATTAACATGTCACTTTTATATTTTTGATTTTGTTCTTACATTTTACTTTCTAGTTTTCTAAATAAGAGTGCATTTCTTTTATAATTTAGAAAAATATTTAAAGTAATAAAGTGGTATCACAGTTCAAAGGAAAGAGAGTGGAATGGATATTTACAGTTTGTCACTATTAATTTTCCCCCTTCTTTTGGGGACGGTCCTGGTTTTGCCTTCAGGAACTCTCCTCCCCCAATCTTAGTCCGATGGTTTGGGTGGAGCTGGCTGCCCTCCCCAGTGCTTACCATATCACATCCCCTTGGCCACAGAAAGGATGCTTGTCGCAGCCCTTTCAAAGTTTATGCCCAGATATTCGCCAGGCAACCAAAGAGAGACACTCATTTTTGCTGAGGAAATAGGATGTAAACCTGGAGCCATTTTCAGTCATCTTGCACCACAAGGTGACAGCCCTTCTAAAAAATGGAATCAATATGGAAAAAAGCAGAATGAAGAGACAGAGATAACCTCATCTGAGCCCCTGGATCCTCTTTTGTCTAAATACAGTCCACCTTTGGACAGTCCAGATATGTGTGTCAAAAAATCACCCGGAAGTCCTTGAAAGAGTTTAAGTTGGGTTTTCTGTCACGAGGTTGATATTTAGCTGAAACATACCTACATGGCTGTGGCATTTGTCTGTGGAACATCCTGATGAATTGGTGCTGTTCTAGCAACCATTTTGATGAGCTGTTGCCCACATCATTCTTGTTGCTAAATACTTTAAACATCACCCTTGCTTCTAATCAAAATAGTTTGAACAGTAAAGTAGGATTTGGAAACGTGAATATATGAAGATTTCGGGTAACAAAAAGAGAATGAGGAAGGGCAAAATACAAAATCTATTCACAAAGATCTAAAACAGGTACTCTCGCCATCAAATTATAAAAAGATATTAACATCTTTTCAGCCTAACAAGGTCATCTGCCCTCTTAGAGTATGTTTCCTCTTTTATTAAATGAACATTCAAAATAACTGTGCTGCTTACCTTTTTTTTTTTTTTTTAAGATTTTATTTATTTATTTGACAGAGAGAGTGACAGCTAGCGAGAGACGGAACACAAGCAGGGGGAGTGGAAGAGGAAGAAGCAGGCTCCTAGTGGAGCAGGGAGCCCTATGCGGGTCTCAATCCCAGGACCCTGGGATCCTGGGCCCAAAGGCAGATGTTTAACGACTGAGCCACCCAGGTGCCCCTGTGCTGCTTATCTCATAACAGCATAAGGGATGGGATTCATATGGGATTCTACCCATAGAAACACTTTCTGTGTAAACCATTCTATGCGAAGAAATAGTAATAATAAAGACAAGTGAATGCTTCATAAATGAAAAGTATTATTACTCCATTTGATTCGTACATCTGATTTTTAGGTTATTTATATTCCCTGTGTGTTGAAAATGCATTATCAACTCAGTTTCCATGTAAGAAAAGAGGTACTTTATCATTATCGATAATAATAGTATTTCAATCTTATTACCCTTTAATTATTTCGATTGTACTTTTTGTTTGTGCAGTTTGTTACTCTCCTCTCACCATCCTCTGTAACACCAATCAGAAAAATATAAAGTTATTTCTATCACCACCCCTCTTTTGAAGACATTCAAATTCTCTGAGCCACAATATGTTTCAATATTATTTGTTACCTTGAGCAAGGAGATTTCCTTTTATACAATTTTTCTACTTACTTGGTTATTCTTTTAATGAAAAGAATATTTATGCTTTTCTTGTTTAAGATATTCATTTTTGTAGAAGTTTTGAAATATACCCACAAAATATATCTAAATGATTGTAATCTCAATACCCCGAAAATAATGACAAATAACTTTAAAGGAATATTTCAGGGTGATATCTATTTTAAGAAATAGATTTCACACTTAAAACATCCTTCCATGTTATTAAGTGTCATTACAAGAGAGTCTCTAAGTCATATCTTAACGTAGCCTTGATTACCCATCATCATTGGTACTTTAACCTACAGCATATCCCATTTTAGAAAATGGACTAGTTTTCATATCAAGCGGTCAACCACACTAGACAGTTTCTAATGTCCACCAGGCCAGACACATGATATTAAAGTATGAGGGGGGCACACATTCAATGGTATTGCAGCTATATAAGAGGCGTTGATGGTAATTAGGGGTCCACTGGGAGTTCTGGCACTATGTACACTTCATTTCATTTCTTAAAGTATTCTCAGGAAAGTGGCAAGTTTTTAAAAATGAATTTAGAACATGATAAAATTGAATTTATCAATTGATAGATAAATATAAACATAGTTATTAAAAATAGACCATAGGGACGCCTGGGTGGCTCAGTCGGTTGAGCATCTGCCTTCAGCTCAGGTCATGATCCCAGGGTCCTGGGATCGAGCCCTGCATCAGGCTCCCGCTCAGCGGAGAGAGCCTGCTTCTCCCTCTCCCTCTGCCACTCTCCCTGCTTGTGTTCTTGTTCTCTCTCTCAAATAAATAAATAAAATCTTTTAAAAAAAGAGGCCATCTACTAATTGTAAATCTTTGGTCAAGTGCATTGTGCACTTGAGACCATCAAAGCACTTGACCAAACGTACGTTCCCAAACGTACGTTCCCATGTTTGCCATTTTCTCTTGCTTCTGATAAGACTTGACAAAGTATTTCAAGAAATGGCACCACAAAGACAAGAAATTATTTGATCAAATTCTAGCAAGATCTTCTCTTTGACAGGAGAGGGAGAGAGAGAGAGTGAGAGAGAGAGGGAGAATCCATGGAAAATTCTAAAATTCAATTATATTAAAGTTAGTCAAACTTTGAAATCCCTGTAAATACTCGCCTTAGATCTGGCCCAGGAGTTAGAATTGTTCTGCCATTTGCTTTGTAGACCCAGACAACTCATTAAGTTTCTTTATACCTCAGTTTCCTCATGTGTCAGTTGAAAAGTTCAATAAGATGGTCCTTTTCAACTCTAAAATAAACACAATTCTATGATACTGTTACTGAGTGTTATCAAATAGGGATGGTCGGCACTACTCAATATTCATACTATTCAGTTTCAACTAAGTCCTCATTGCTACTCAATAATCCTTGTATATATCCCTTAGTACATTCTTCACAGTAATTGTCCCAAAGCCTCATTAATCTCAAGTCCCCTTCCCATCCCACCATCCACTGGGCAAACGTGGACCCAACTAATGAATTCTTCAAGTAGACACAGATCAGCTACTAGCAACTGGTTTGTGAGAAGCAAACGACATAATGAGGATACCTCAGGATAGTTTTGGTAATATTTACTTGAAACTGAAGAGCTACTACATGCATACTGATGATAAAAATCACTATTTGGAATGCAATGCTTTTTCTACATTTTGATTCATCTGTCTTTTTTTTTTTTACATGCATCTGTTTGATGACCAAGTGTTGGAAATATACATAAATGCCACCAAAAAAGTTGATGATGTACCCATTATGTTAATTAAATTCTACCCCCTTATTTTTGTTCTTCTAAGGAATTGCTAAATGATCTAAGTGCTAAAATTAAATGGCTGGTCCTGAGAGTAGGGCCATTTCACAGTAACGGTTGAATAGAGAGAATATGTTAAAATTAAAATAAGCTTAAGAAAGAATTATACACTCTGACCAAGGTGGGAAAATTAGCTGAAATATCTGCCAAGGGAAAGCGGAAAGTTCTAAGATACCAGATGTCTCTGCGGGTTCCAAATTTGGAATTCTTTGTCGCCTTTTAAATCTTCCCTCAGAAGTACCAAGCCTTACAATGCATGTGGTTTGGCATATGGGCTGTTATTTTGCATTTCTAGACTCTGAGTCTGCCTTTTCAATCAGTATCCAACCTATTTTGCTAAGTTCTATGATATCTTGGGATACATGGCTCTCAAGAACATGAAGCAAAGAAATAATGACTTATTTTTTCCTCCATTTCATTATAAAAATCTTCAGGCAAGATTTAGGATCCAAGAAAGCATAACTGCTATCTTTCTTTTCTTTCTCTAAGTCCTTTTGAATTTTGTGTGTGGACGGTGGGTGGGTGTGTGGAGAAACCAGGGATAAAGATGCCTCCCCATATTTAAAAAGCCGTGAATTTTTAAAATAATTTTGAAATTATCAGAGGGTAGTTGGGATCTTCCTCTATAGTCATATTTCTCTCTTCAATATCTCCCTATAAATAAGTCACTGTGACCCCTGTACCTGATTTTAGGTGATCGAGATAATGGGGAGATGGGGCGCCTGGGTGGCTCAGTCGTTAAGAGTCTGCCTTTGGCTCAGGGCGTGATCCCAGAGTCCTGGGATCGAGCCCTACATCGGGCTCCTCCACTGGGAGCCTGCTTTTTCCTCTCCCACTCCCTCTGCTTTTGTTCCCTCTGTCACTGGCTGTCTCTCTCACTGTCAAATAAATAAATAAAATCTTAAAAAAAAAAAAGACAATGGGGAGAAGGCAATATGAAAGCCAATTACTCATTTAAAAGATTTTATTTATCTATTTGAAAGAGAAGAGAGGGAGAGAGCCCAGAGAGAGAGGCAGAGGGAGAAGCAGACTCCCCACTGAGCAGAGAGCCAGATGTGGGGCTTGATCCCAACCTTAGCCAAAGGCAAACACCCAACCAACTAAGCCACCCAGGCTCCCCTAAGCCATTCATTTTTATTTACATTTCATTTTTCTTCATTTTGGATCACAAATATATTCAGGATTGGTCACTAGATGGAATATATTATATTTGTGGCTAATTATTGATTTGGAAAGATTATATAACAGCCTTGAACATGAATAACTTACCAGTTATTTCCAATTGTTTATAAATCAATTGTTAAAAATGTAACTAAAATCTAAATGGGTAGTTTCATAACTTCCAACTTATTAGTAACATATGAATAATGTAAAATGTCTTTTAAAAAATCCCTTCTTCTATCAGTGAAGAAACTGTTACACAAAACTGAGTTTAGAACTGTTTTTTATAAACATGCTAAAATACTATTTTAAAAATAGTGACAAACCTCTTTAGAAAATGGCCTCTATAATGAAAAATCAATTCTGGCAGGATCATTATACATATTAAACATTCATGGGAAAGGTGGAATAGCCAGCAGAGGGTTTAAAAGTAGAAACAAGAAAATATAGATGACCTACATCACAAACTATATCTTGGCAGAGGCTTATGGGTCCTGAAATTAAAGGAGATAACCAAAAGTTACTAGATAAACAGAATTTTTCTCCCTTTTATTTTGTACCAAGACAGAAGCAGCCATTGTCTGTGGGCGGGGGGGGGGGGGGGAGGACGGACATAAAGGCACATTTTGAAACTAGAACCTCTTGGGTTTAAAAAAAAATGAGCTGAGAGAGCACATAAATATGAAGTTGTGAATTATGTGACAAGCTATGGACTGATGAGTTAGACCTGCTTTTCTCTCTGAATCAATAATGAGGAAGTTTTTTGGAGGGCTAGAACCCAAGGTGAATAGCCAAAAGACTCCCATTGCTGAGTCATACCAGACAGAGGGAGATATTATGGAAATCACAGCTGGGAAACTGGCAAAACTTAATTACTCAACAGCCTTCCCCACTTCTTTCTTGCCAAAGGAATCATAAGGGGGGGGGCTGTGAATGGGCCCAACCCCAGGAGATGACTCTAGTTTGTCTAATCCAATCACAGCAATCCTGTTCTCCTTTGCCAGTTAATCATTCGGTCAATATTCTGTGCACTTTTGGGGGTAGCAATGGGGGGACATGCGATCCTGTTCTTGCCAGTGAGTCATGAGGTGATATTACTAATGAGCCTCTGGGAGAAATTTGTCTTCCTGAAACAAGAAAACCCTTTTCCCCAGCCCAGTCTCCTACTCAAACATGGTATCATGAGCCATAACGCTTCCTCAGCAGCCATCTCGCAGTTTAAGAACCAACATTAAGTGGAGGATGGCAGAGAAGAAAGATAGGAAACTCCTAGTTCCTTGATACAAACTCTGGGCTTCTTTACCAAATTTAGAACCACCTATTCCCAGACTTCTCACTCTGTAGGAAAATTAAAGTCCTTTATTTTTGAGTCTCTTTTGGTTAAACATGGTGTTACTTACAGCTGAATGATCCTGATAGACGTAGATTGTAAAAGTAAGAAAACTCCATGATTCTATGGTGGGACAGTTACTGTCTACTTTGCAATGGCTGCCATAGAGAGAAGAGAGGAAATTCAGACAAGGTTATGCTGATAAACGAAGGAGAGGGAATCCATGCCCAGGGGTTCATCTTTGTGCTATTTCTACCTCTGATTCCCAGAATGAAAGGTTTCCACAATTAAGTGTGAGAAGACACATGTTCTTCATTAATAGAAGCAACACCAGAGATGGAAAAACAACTGGTAAAATAGTCAACAAACTCTTCAATCAGTTCTGTGTCTTGCCTGTGATATTTTATTTCATTTGGCATTCATATCAATAAGTTTATTAGAAACAGACATTTTGTTTCTAAGAGACATCAGGGAATTCAGTAATGCCTAGAAATATCCTAAATGACAGTTCATATATATTGAACCCTCAGGTATACTTTATGCTTTCATTTAAATACATGTGTGTGTGCGTACACACATGCACCAAGATGCACAGGAGGAGACTGTATTTAAACATCTACAGAGATTGTAGTCAAATTTTAAATTCTCCTTATTCTAAATTTCTCAAAGCAGTGAGTATCCACAGCCCAATGTACTTACTGGAGAACTAATATTAATTGACCAAAAGGAAACTTTTAAAACTTGATAAATACTCATTTTACTCATTGTATACATTGTATTTTTTAGGTCTTTATATAGCTTCTGACTCATACTCAATATAATTTTTTGGTTTTTTTTAATGATCTGAGAAGCAAAAACGGAATGAGGCTAATAAAAATGTAAATATAACTGTAATAAGAATGTGGTTCTCTGCTTAACTTGGACCCTTATTTTGTCATCAGTCCTCTGTTCTAGCTTTGATTGTGATATTAATTTGGGATATAAATTTTCTCAGCTCTTCCTTTCCTTGCAAAGATTCCACCAATGCCCAAATTCTGTCTTTATACTTTTGCCTTTATTATGAGTACAAAAAATAGGCTGGAGCATCTTTTTTTAGAGTGAAAAAAGTTTTCACACTTGCATAACTCATGCAGTTGAAATGGCCTGAAATCAACAGTCCCCAGAAAAGCATCTTTGAAAAGACACCGAGGCTGAAAATCAGTAACTGCAAAGAGGTACTTTGAAAAGAATAGTAAGGAAAAGCTACTGTGAAACTGTGCTGGAGAGATAAAAATATCTAGAATGAGAAGACACTCACTTTGGAAACTTTCTTTATGGTTTTGAAAATTTTATATGTCTGAGTGTTTTTTTTTTTTTAATCCCCAATGTTGTCCTGGGCTTACAGATGTTTGAAGTTCCCAAATTGGCTATGCAATTCTTGGGAAGAAAATTAGATTTCCAGAATAGCTTTCTCACTGAATAAAATATTAAGATAATTACTTAGATGGCAGAAGAACTGAGTATGTCTCAGTGCCCCAAGAAAGGTAAAGGAAAGGTCTGGAGACGAGCAAAATGAACAGCTATCAGAAGCAGCAAATACTTTGGGTTTGGAGGACTAGGGAGAATAAGCAGGTATGCAGCAAGAGGGGCTGAAGGGAAAGGGGGATGACTGGGGAGACTGAATAAGAAACTCCAGGGGAGATTTTCTCTCTAAAGAAAAGAACGAAATCTGAGAAGCTAGAACTCTGACCTCTCTCCATCCGTCTCCGTCTCTCCCACACACACATTCTCATTCTCTCGGTGTGTCTCTGTATCTCTGTCAGTCCGTTTCTTGTCTGTCACTCTCCACCTTTCTCTATCTTTCTCTCTCACACATATAAGTAAGGCCATGGAAGGCCTAGAACTTCCTGTCCTACAGTCCCTGTAGGATCTGGCCCAGAACAAGGAAGGCCCGCAGTGTGTGTGTGTTGGGGGTGAGTGGGTGTGTGAGAGCGGGTGTGTGTGTATGAGTCTCTGTGTCAGTGAACATTCCCAAGAAAGCATGACTGCTAATAGGCTCATGGACACCCCAGGGACAAGGCGTTGGGCATGTCACTATCCACATTTGGCAGTTCCCTCCTTTACATTTCCACATAAGACTTGTGGGAATTTCATTTTCCCATTTTCTCTCTGTCCCATCTGGAAAATATTGCAATGCCTGTGTTCACTTCCTACAGTCCTTTTCATTCTGGGGCTGAGCTAGGTTTTGCTGTTCTTTGCTTTCACACAGACCTGTGAAGTATATCCTTACTTCTACCTTCTTCCTTCTGCTGGTAGCTGTTTTTGACCATAGAGCCTCCTATCCCTTGTTACCTTCTTTATTGAAAACAACTTTGTTGCTTGAACTTGCCCAAGTTCTTATGATGTCAGTGGAAACATCCTATGAAACGCTGAGCCCTCACTACCCAGGATCTGGTATAATTTGGATGTGCTCAGGTATGAATACAAGCCAGGGTAATCATCAGTCATGTGAACCAATCTAAAGCAATGCTTTGTCCTTGGAGCTTTTGGGATGCCAGAGTGGTCATTAGCTCCGGGCTAGGGTGCATCAGTAAAGCCCCTTAGCTGAAATGAATTCTGCCTAACTTATACATAAGAAATGTATTGGAAGAATACGAGGGTAGGATTCACAGAATTGACAGAACATCAGTAGAATAAGGCTCTGTTGTGGACAAGAGAGCTTGGAGGGCTGGGAAAGAAATCTCAGCAGTGGCCTCATATTAGAAACATTCATGTCATCATGAGCGAGTGCCAAAGATCACTTCTGTGCTTGATTCAATTAATTAAAATTCAAGGCCAGTAAAGACATTCCACTAGCTGAACAGAGGTTACATGCATTCTCTTGGGCAAACAAGGGTGAGGACTGAGAGCCTCTAGCCCATGGAATTCCATAGGAAGAAATACAAATCTGGATTTTCTGGCCTTTCAAAACTACATGGGAGAGAGAGAACTCTCTAAAACAACATTATGATGCTGTTGAGAACAATAAAGAAATGCTGAGTAGTCTGAAATCATACAGGTACACTACACAGAGGTTCCTGTTTCCTAAAGTTGCACCATGTCTGGTACATGGTAGGTGCTTAATAAATATTAGCTGAATGAGTGGAACACCCCAACCTTTCGGAGGTCCTAAGGAAGGCTGATCCTAGGCCAGATGACACAAACAATTATTAATTTTCAGATAAATCCTTTCGGGAGCCTCAGTCTGGAACTACACCAAACTAGTCCCTGATGTGGAAAGATATGAACTAGGATATGGGTTAAAGGGGTAACTGGAGGAGATGAGGATCAAAACCCAATATATCTGTCCATTTTCTTTCTTTCTTCTTCTCTCTTTGACCATCAGATCCTACTTTTATTACCTGCCTTTAAGGCAGGAAGGAGTCTTAGTGTTATTTACTGTGGACTACTGCAATATCAGAGGTATTAAAAGAGATCATAGCACAATTAGCACTAAAGAGTTGAAAAGAATGATTCATGCTCAAAACACCCATTGTTTAGGTACAATCTGTTCGACCAGTACAATGAATTTTCTCTAGGGTCCTTCAAAAAATAATTTTCTTTCTGCTTATTGGAACAAAGAGCTTTCATTTAGAAAATGAAGATACAGCAAGCTCTGGTGGATCTAGCATTTAAGGAAGATTATGGGCCCTTCATTTTCATAGTATCCTTCTATTATTTACTGGACAATCCCTCAAATATATTCTGGAATATAACCCTTTATGTAAGAATAGTTCTAGATAAAGAAAATCTTCTAGTTCTGGGGATACCTTTGGTTATAAATAAAAGATAATCCTTTCTTCTCTCATGGAAACTGATTATAATTAGTATTATCTTCATGTTGCCTTTTCCTACTGCTATTTCTACAAATGTTGAAACAAATAGCTGAAAGAAATTTTGTCAGTAAGAAACAATACCAGGCATCTTTGCTTCCGGAGCAATGCTATAATAACCATTAATGATGAGTGAAGAAAAAAAATGGAAAATTGTAATTATTGTATATTAGTTATTCAAACAATAATAAATATTTAATTTTAACACAGTTTGGAGAATTATTTTGGCTTTAAATATCAAAATTGATCCATGTATGGTATAATCAATTGATAAAAATGAAGAATGTGAATTGGCAACCTGATTTAAAATATTTGACAACTCTAGGTTCTATAATACCCCTTCTATTTATAGCCTCTGTCTCCTCCAGAACTAAATTCACTTGTTCACTTAGCTCTTACAGTCCTTCTTTCAACTCAATTCAACAAGATTTACTTATGTAGGGGCGCCTGGGTGCTCAGTTGTTAAGCATCTGCCTTCAGCTCAGGTCATGATCCCAGGGTCCTGGGATCAAGCCCCATATCGGGCTCCCTGCACAGCGGAAAGCCTGCTTCTCCCTCTCCCACTCCCCTGCTTGTGTTCCCTCTCTCACTGTGTCTCTCTCTGTCAAATAAATAAAATATTAAAAAAAAAAGAATTATGTATGTATGTATGTATTATTAAGGGGCAAAGGAAGACAGAGAGAGAGAATCCCAAGGAGGCTTCACACCCAGTGCCCAGTGTGGATCCTGATGCGGGGCTCAATCTTACAACCCTGAGATCACCTGAGCTGAAATCAAGAGTCGGACACTTAACTGACTGAGCCACCCAGGTGCCCCTCAACAAGATTTACTGAGTGAAAGTCTGGAGTTGGGTGCTATGTTAGGCAGAATAAGACATGCAAGGAAAGTAAAATAAATTCCCTGCCTCCAAGAGATTGTGGTCTGATAGGGTAGGTGAGGCAATTACAATGGTACTGAAGCAAAACAGTAACTATCGAAGTGAAGTACACGGTTGTGTCTTCAAATATATAAAGGGCAATCTGTAGAAAGGGATAGAATATGTGTTTCCAAAATTGGCCAGTCTGCCATGACGTATAAACCCATCCGTTGGCGGCTGGCTGGGAAATAACTGTACTGTAGAAGTAATTTGGTCATTGCTCCTGGGAAACACCTGGTTTCAGATCTATGTAAAGCTGGAGGAAATAATGCTTACCACCTCTCTGTTTTACAGGCTTATTCTGTAGATAAATTATATGATATTTTAAAGGCCCCAATTTCATGAGGACATCATAAAAATGAAATTTGGTTAGTCAATCTAACCCGTTAGGATACATAAAAATGTTATTAGTGCTTCCATACAATTCTTTGTATAAAAATCATCATAGGATTGAAAATGCCACCCCATATTCTCCATCCATGAACTCTATAAAGAACACTATAACCTTAAATTAAAAAGGGGTTTGCTCTCAGGTGCAGAATCAAAGTGGGCAGAACTGGTGGTGACCTATGCCCCGAGTGACTGCTGGTCCTTTCCAGACATAGAAAAGGAAGATTGGCCTGAGGAATCACTAAATGTCTTAGAAATAAAGGCTAGTATATAAATGTTGATTGAAAGGGTTGATATCAAGTTAATGACAAGCTTTCAAGAGTAATTTGAAAGTTCGTATATAAAAGCTGATTGAAAGAAATTGGGAAGAAAGGATCAAAGAGAAAAACCAAAGAAACGAGAGAATAGGGTAACGTAGGGAGCATGATAGCCATATTCAAATATACAAAGGGCAGTCATGAGCTGAGGGGTCAGAACTTGGACAAAAGATGTCTAGAGATAAAGTGATGTAATTTGGAGTTGACTAGAAAGAAAACTTTCTAATGATTATGATTTTACAAAATTAAGAATGGGCTCTTTGAGAAGGTGATCTTTTTCCGTCACTGGCAATGCTCGAATTAAGTATGAACAACCACATAGGACCAGGAACAATATAAAGGAGGAGGACGAGGAGGAAGAGGAGGAGAAAGAACAACCACCACTGCTATTTGTTGAGTTCCTTGTCATGTGCCAGGGTCCACGCTAAGTGCTTTACACGTGTTACTTCGCGCAGTCCTCACCACAACCCTATGTTGCATATTATTATTTCCATTGAAAAAAGAAGAATCTGGGGCATGAAGGATATAAATAACTTTCCCAAGGTCACACACGTAGTATGTAGCTAAGCAGAGGTTTAAATTTAATTCTGACTCCTAAATCTATCATAGCACATGCCTGTCATATCCCCATCATTGGAGATATTGAGTAAAAGATTGATTCTTAAAGATTTATTTATGTATTCATTTATTTGAGAGAGAGTGAGAGAGAGAGAGCACAGAGGTAGAGGGAGAAGCAGACTCCCTGCTGAGCAGGGAGCCCGATATGGGCCTCAAACCCAGGACCCTGGGATCATGGCCTGAACCGAAGGCTGATACTTAACCAACTGAGCCACCCAGGGGCCCTGAGTAAAAGATTTAAACAGCTTTTTATATTTCCAAAGGGCAGGTACATCAATGATCTTATGCTGTTGTTGTTGTTTATCTTTCAAACTCAGAGATTTTACGACTCTACAAATACAAGGAACAGACAGATTAGATGATGTGTGAGTGTTATCATGCTAGTTACTGCCAGAACTGTGATTGGAACCTACTTCCTGGATCTCAATCAGTCCAGCACTCTTTTCACAGGATCATTTTGCCTTCCAACTATGGATTTAGATGTAGGGAAAAGTAAAGCATAGACATATAATATGGCAAAATTCTCCCCAACTAATGCTGAGAACAGGGAAGACTAGAAAGGGCATTTGCCCCTCACATGGTAGGACAACGTGTAAGAGAAAAAGGATGCGGAAGGCAGCTTTGTGTTTCCCAAGTATGTGAAAAAGCTCCTTAATTCTTGAGAAGGGTTGAGATGCTGCTAGTGGGAGCCATGTATGCTAGCTCTGAGAACACTTACATGGTAAGGGTAATATGGTGACTCTTCCCTGGACTTGTTAAGCTCTTCAGTACATGAACTGGCATATAGCAATATTTCTTATTTCTTCCCATATTCTGTTTGAGGTATAATACTTTTCTATAGTTTTTCTCCTCAAGTCTTTATAATAACTCTATCAGAAAATAGGAAATATATTATTAGCCTCTGCCCATTTCACAAGTGAGGAAACTGAAACCCATGAATGGGATGTCAATGAGTCGGTCACAGAACTGGTGCATGGCCCAGCTGAGAGCATGCAGATAAGCCAATTGGCAGAGCAATGCTTTCTCTGCACTACACTGACTCTCTTCTCTAGGCTACAAGACAGGATAACACAGAGGACTTCAAAAGCAAGTGCGATAGTCGTATGTATGTCTTACGTTACTTTTCCTTCATATACTCCTTTATTTTTCAAAAGAGAATCTGGCTTAAAGTATAAATATCACATTTACTAATCCACCCATAACATTTTTATGCCTCAAATGTATATCTATTTAAGTTAACTTAATGATTACAAAAGACACATTTGGAAACTATTATATATGTAGATTAACTTATGGGTTCATTTGGAAAAAAGGAAAAATTACTAGAAAAAAGCAAAACAGACTACATTCACAAGGAAACAGGAATAGACATACTTGTAATTTTAACATGATTCAACAGCATATCCCAGTGGAACATTACTTTTAATTCAGTTTTTTTTTTGTTTGTTTGTTTTATCCACATCCACTCTTTTCATGTACCAATAACTGAGAGTGCAGAAAACGACTTTCTCAGGGGCGATAGGTCTACATCATGTACACCACACATCTGCAGAGCTTAGGGCCAAAGGAGACAAACAGATTTAATAGTGAATAAACATTGAGAAGACTAATATTGAGGGTTTGAAGGCTATCACCATCTTTTTACTGAGGTCAAGGAATCCAGACTCCCTAAGAAGCAGGGTGGTAAAGGGAAGGAAAACAGGCTTCTATGAATTGAAGACAGCAGGTTAACGTTTGCTTTTCAACCTGTTTCATCGTTTGGGCATACTAGCAACTCCAGAGAGAAAGTCTCCCACCCACTTCGAATTGCTGAAGCAAGCGCGCTTAAGAGAAGGGAACATCTTTGGATTATTTCTTTTACCAACAGAAAATACACTTCTTGGTCATAAACACTAGAGACCACAAAGATTAGCATTCAGAGCAAAACTGTAGGGGAGGAAAGTCTGCTTCTGTGCCAACAAAAAAAGAAAAGCCTAAAAAACAATTTAGGAATGAAAAACCACATCGAATTTTTAAATGTAGGTAACAGATTGCTAGAGGTTATAGGCTAATTCTAATATGTTGGATACTTGCTTTCTTGAGGGTAAGTAGGTGATGGAATATAATGGACAGCCTTGGGACATTCTAACCAATAGTGTAAAGGCTGGGTTTCCAAGGTAACAGCACAATACATGCTCCAGACGACTAGATTGAACCAAAAGGGAAGAAAATAATTTAAAACAAAATAGTGCCAATGAAAGATATTACTCAACATGGTCATAATTGTATATAGAACCCTCTCCCCTTTAAAATGAAATGCTCTAAGAAGAAAATTTATAAAATCTAACAACAAAAAATCATATGTAGATCCTGGAAGCATCCATTGGGCTCAGAGGCAAGAAGTTTAAAATATATATATACATTCTCCCTGTCTTAAAGATGACAAAATGAGGGATTTCTGGGATTAAGTAACTTTCACAAGCTTATTTAACTGACAAGGGGTAGAAATCATTTGACAGAGCTATCAGGACTAGTATCTGTACACTTCTACCAAGATACCTCCACCTAGACCTGGGGCTGAAACATGTCAGGGGCCAAATGGGCACCTGTATGAATGGAAATCCCTATTTATTTCAGTAGCTGAAGTTCTGTCCCATTGATTCTGTTTAAAGCCTCTTTGCTGAACCTGACACAATTGGGTATATAGACCCAATAACTCAGAAGAAGAGTCAGGCTCTGGAATAGACTTATAAGTCATATGCCTATAAATGGTGCTCTAAGCCATGCGTTTCAAATGCACTACAGATCATTAAAAGGTGAGAAGACTGGTAAGCTAACACATTCCTGGGGAATATGGATAGTTAAGAGCTTCAAAGAGGGAGAAACCTTAGGGAAAAAACTTAGCTTCCAGAAAGAAGGAGCTGAATGGTGGGAAGAAAACAAGAAGAAACTGGTCTTATAGAAGTCTCCAGAAAGGAGACAATTTCAAGAAAGACGGAGTCGTCAACTCTGTAAAATATTAAAGAAAGGTCAAGTATTGTTGCATAATATATTATAGGTTATACAGTATTCACAGAATAAAGGCCAACTTCAGAAACAGTTCCAAACCTAAAAAAACAAACAACAAAACAAAACAAATAAACCCTCCAGATTATAAGACTCTGACACAGAAGATAGCCCATGGAATAGCTTGTCTATCCCAACATTTATAAAGACACTACCATACCCCTAAGTCTGGCAACAATTCAATTTCTACAGATAGGAAATGAGGTCATATAAGTCTCTTCAGCTCTCATACATCATACATTCCAAGAATCCTAATCTTCCTCAACCTCCTTTCCTAACTAGTTTACGAAACCTCTATGTGTGTCTCACCTGAGCCCCCAAAGCCAACCTTTCATCTCCCATGCTACTCACCATTTTCCCCTTCCCTGGCTCCTCATTCCTACAGTGATGTCTTATAATAATAATGATGATGATTTATTAATAGCAACTCCCATTGACTGAGCCCTTACTATATGCCAAATATGATATCGAGTCATCCACAGGACTTATTTTTAATCCTCAGAACAACAGGGTCCGAGACGTAAAGGAAGTTGCCCACGGCTAGACAGAAGGAACAGAGCCAGGACTCCAGTCCACGTCTGTCTGGCACCCCAGCCTGGGCTCGCCACCATGCACCATACCTGGAAGCCGCTGCGAAGGCACGCCACAGCCAGCTCCGTTCCCAGTGGAGAGGGCGGCACAGCAGCTGCAGACGCCGTGTGCCTGGCCTCCTCGCCGCAATGCCGGGAGACACCGCTGCCTGCCTCCATGTCTGCATGTAGGCTAACAGGCATCTGCCGTAGAGGCTACTGTATTTGCTTCACTCACAAATAATAACTGTAAATGGCCCTTTCACATCCTATCGCTGGCATTAATGCAAGCCCAGTTCTTCATCAAAGACTTCTGGATCATTTTATGAAATAAGGCACCAGGGAGCCAGCCCCAGTGGACCCACAAACTTGTCTAGGCATGTCTGACTCCAAAAGGGAATACAACTTAGACCCCCAACTAACATCTCTGACATGTGTAAATCTGCTTGAAATCCCATTAGACAATGCTGCGTTGCAGAGAGACCTGAACTTCTAAGAGAGACAAGGTTACAAAACACAGCTGCAGGACAAAGAGAAGCATTGGGGGCTCCCGTAAACAAAGAATGTAGGCCCTAAGCTTGAAGCAGACTGGGAAAAATTGGAAAGGATCTTTTTTTTTCTTTTTCTCTTTTTTTTAAGAAAGAGAGGTCTTCAAATGTTCAAGGAGCATTAAGTGCCCAAAGGAGATTGGCCCTGGAGAGAGAGTTGTTTAAAAGGGCAATTTAAGGTGAACTCTAAGTTAAAAGGAAAGATAAGCAAAGCTTTATCAACACAAAGCCTCAGCTAATCAGCGTTTACAACTTAAATTGTGAAAATGCATTTGTTTTTTCTGATAAGAAGAATTAGGTAACTGACCTAGTCTCACTTTCACTTTGGCTACCCAGAAGTTTGGTACTGAGTTTGAGGCTAAATTATAGCAATAATAATTACAATGTGTGTCTTTACTGACTACGTACTTACCGCTTTTTCCCCTTCTAGAAATTGTATGTTTACCTTATTTCTAAATTTTTATTTGTATTTACATTTAACCTTTTAACCATATGTAAACTTTGGGAGAAAAATTTTCATCATAGACAAATAATGGGAGATGAATGATATATAATGATAGATACACAGAGACATATATATATATAAGTGATGACTAGAGATCATTGACAAATTAGTATAGAATAGGAAGAAACTTGGCAGGCTTTGGTGATTCATGGTGAGAATATAGGAGATTTAAGAATTTAAAAAGCCAAGGGGCGCCTCGGTGACTCAGTCCTTAAGCGTCTGCCTTCAGCTCAGGGCGTGATCCTGGCGTTCTGGGATCGAGCCCCACATCAGGCTCCTCTGCTGGGAGCCTGCTTCTTCCTCTCCCACTCCCCCTGCTTGTGTTCCCTCTCTCTCTGGCTGTCTCTGTCGAATGAATAAATAAAATCTTAAAAAAAAAAAAAAAAAGAATTTAAAAAGCCAAAAACGACTCCCAAGTATTCCAGCTCCAGTGGCTAGGGAGAAAATGGTATCAGTCGAGACTACAAAATATATTCTGAGAAGCTGGGAAGGATAATGAATTCAGTCTATACATGTTCAGTTTGAGAGGCCTGGAAATATCCAGGAAGTAGTTAAATATATGAGTCCGTGAGCTTGGAGAAATGCTCTGAACTGGAGATACACTTTTTTTGTTTTTGCTTTTTATTTTTCCAGCAGCAGTATAAAGAATGCAGTTTAACACAGGAATAAAAGCAGAAAGTCCCCTCTTCCTGGACTTAGCCCAAATAAGAGGAGAAACAATTCAAGGACAGAATTCTCATTAACACCGGCACTAAAGGAGAAAACAAAATAGGAAATAGGCAAAAAGTTCTGAGTGGAACCAGGAAAGCACAGAGTTTGGAAAATAAAGGGATCAGGGTGTCAAATGAAGCAGAGAGGTCCAGTAAGAAAATACTGAAAATACTAAAAAAATTGGGGCAATTAGATTACTCATGACCTATGAAAAGTAGTCTTAGTAACACGGTGGGCACAGAAGCCATTCATTTGAGAAGTATAGATGAGAAGAAAGGAAGGCGCAAAAGGCAGAAATCCCCACGGAAATCAGAGGATTTGAAGGGGAAGTTAAAAGCAGGGGAGGCTTGTGTTTCACCTTCTGGCTGGAAGTCTGTATGGAGACCTGTGACAAGTGATTAGAAAAGACGAAGGGTGGTAAAGGAGTTCAGCCGCACACCCTCCAGCATGGCACTGGAGGGCTCCCTGTTTTCCCCCAAAGGATGCAAGGGTGCTGAGACAACACGTGGACCGGAAGTGGGCCTGGGGTAAGGATGAGAAGGCCACAGAACAGAAGATCCAACCAATGCAATCTGTGGTGGGTGCCAGTGATTTACATGAATACCGGGATCCCTTCCCTAAGAAACAGATGCCATCAGCTGCACCCCAGCCAACACGAGCGGGGGTAAGATCAGCTTAGGCGCACTGCATTTAAAATGAGAAATGGCTCTCAGAAAACTCAGACCAAGAGCCCCTGCCTCCGTGCCAGAGAGCGTGTTAGCATCCCCCTACACTGCAATTTTCTTGAAAAAAAGAGGAAAAGAGAGAACTGCTTTTAAGAAAGAGGAGAAATTGCCCTGATAAGGAGTATACATTTGACTTGAATGACCATCTATCCAAATGATGACTCTGGAACAACACAAAAAATACTTTCAAAAGCTTTAAAATACTCCGTACTTCAAAAGGATAAACTTAAGGTTTTGAGGGCTTTGTGTTCTGGTTTGATTTTTCCCATTATGAAGGCAATGGAGGTTAGAGTACAAAATGACATCAATTATGAAAAATAAAAACACAGTCTCGTTTTTGCACATGTCAACTATAGCGCATAAGTTTTCACTCTTCTGTGCTTGCAAACAAAATGTCCTTGGAAATGCAGCTGGGATATTGGTAGGATTTGAGCTGAAGAAGGTGATGGTAAAATAGTCGCATGCATTTTTAATTAACATGAGGGACCAACAAATAAGAAAGTAGAAGGTGGGGATAAGGAGGGCCACAGTATGTCAGTCCAGATGGCAGAAGCCTCGGAGTGGCAGAATCTTTTTTCATGAAGGTAAATGAATGAATGAATGAATGAATGATAGATGCCCTTTTGTTGAGAAGCAGAAAACACAACATCCTACAATTCTGTGGTTCTCTGCATTGGAGGGGATACAGCAGAAATGATAAATCCATGGAAAAGCCTTATGTTGTTTCTGGTAAAGAAGCAGCAAGAACATTCCATAAAGAAAGTGAGGATGCAAGAGAGCTGGTTTACGATGGAATGAAGTTTGAATAGGGTAAGCAGTTGAGCTGGGGTCCCCTTTCATAATAAGAAGCACATAATAAGATGCCAGGCAAGAGATAACCACAGAAATGAATAAGTCTGGGGCACAAGGGAGGAGCTAATTTTGATACTTCAAAGGAAATTGTGGTATAAATGGCTTCAGTATGAATACAAGTTGAGGTCCCAGATATAGTTGGAGGCCTTGTGAAACCAACAATATTTGATGTGAGAACTCACCAAGGTCAAAGCAGGCCAATCCTCAGGGATGGAGGACTGGTCTGTGGGTTCTGAGGCTGATTCTGGTAAAGGTCCTGGTTAGGCACTGATACAAATTTCTGAGTAGAAATTTCAGGCCAGGGAGCAGTCTCTGCTATCCCGAGCAGTCAGCCCAGGCTACCTTCAACCCTCACTATCTGGTGGTAACAACCTCCCTCACTGACCAAAGCACACGTTTTTCAAATCACCAACCCTTTCACCACCCAAAGTCTCTTTTATTCTCTTTCCCCAGCATGCTGCTTTGTAAATCTGCTATTGAGAGGCAAATATTGATCAGAGGAGGAAGTTAAGTGGTTAAGAAGTGGGAAAGGCATCAAGGAACTAAGCAGTAAATTCTGGGGACACATCATAGATTATCAGCCAGAATTTCTAGAGAGCCAGACCTGGGGGACAAAGAACAAAACAAGAAGAGCAAACTGGAAGACATGTGGAGTGGTTTGCATTCTTTTAACCTCAAGAGTGACAGCAGCCAAGAACACAGAAATATATTTTCTTGAGGAGAGCAAAAGTCTGAAACTCAGTATACGTGTTCCGCTCCTGGTTGCCCCACCGAATCCTAATGACATTGCATGAGGAAAATACAAATTAATAATTAGACAATAATTAGAGGCATGGTTACTCTTGGACTCGTTAGCCTGAACTTGGAAGGAGGATCGGGGCACTGGTGCTCAATTTGGCTACATATTGGAATCACTTGGGAGATTCAAAAATGCTGAGCTTTCTAGTTCCCCAGGTGATCCTAATGTGTACCCCAAGTTGAAAACTACTAGTCTTGGGGGTGTTCTGAGGAAAGTTTTTGCCAGAGATGAAGAAGGGGAAGAATATGGGTTTTATACAAAGGAGCTAACTTAAGCTTGTGCACATCCGAGTTTCTGAGTCCCATGGAAGCTTTGTTTCTGCTACTGGTCCAGGTCAAGTAAATAAATCATGCAGTTGTCTGTTTTACGGGTTCACCCGATGTATGCAACATCACCACCAGGAAGGGAACGGGAGAACCCAGACAGAGAAATGGGGGACGTTCACGCTCCTGGCATCTAGGCACGGGGAATGCCGCTGGGGAAATGTGGCTTCTCTCCCTGCCCGTCTCATCTCTCCAGAGGACCAGGCTCACTCCAGGTGAGGAATCTGCTAGGGCTTCCACACAGTGTAGTGGGGAAGCGTTGATTTCCTCATCTGCTCTGTTTTGAAGACTTAGGATTAGTGCATGATAAAATAACCTACATCCCACCAGAAAGGTGATGCAGAACTGAGACTCGATGAACACACTGACGTTTCAGGGTCAGAAGGAGCAGTCAAAAATGATATGGTGTGGTGGGCAAATGAAGCTAAGGCAAATATGCAAAGCTTTGTCCAAGATGTTTCTTCTGTTCCTAAAATTCGGAAAACAATCCTCTGACCCTGCTAGATCATACAAGGGCCTTAAGGACCCAGACAACCCAGGAAGGAACAGCTGGCCTCAGAGGACATAATCACCTGCATGACACAGTCAAAGACCCACTTGCCTGATTTAATGCCAGACTTGGGCCCCTCCACAATAACAGTGTTTGGCCACTTTTCCAGTGTTCTTTCATTTTATGACTTGGTTTTTTATTTGTTTGTTTATAGTTGCTATTTATTCTTACCCTGGCAATGTGACTATTATATTATGTCAGATGTGTCCTTCTCTGCATAGAGGAAGAAAATTAGCTGTGAAGACTTCCTCTGACACCACATCTAAATCATACAGAACTAAATTTTTCAAATATTCCAGATGAGACAAACTATTAAGCAAATACTGCACACAAGAGGGTTTAGGAAATTTACACATGGCTTTTAAACCGTGGCAGTCTACGTTATTTATATGAACTTCTGCCTGGGCCAAGATGACAATTTAATCCCTAAAAGAGCTGATATATGTGCAAGTGACCAGCCCGGGGCCTGGTGGGTAGCTGATAGCCATACATGAACTATGAATCTGAGTCTTACCCTTAGAAGGAAGCCGTGGACACAATTCTAACTATCAGAAGTGAACGTGGAAACATTTGGGAGCAGATGACTGCTCACTTTAAAGTCAGAAATGTCAGAAAAGTCTGATGGTAGGTTTTCTCTGATGTGGTCTGGCTGTTTCAAGCACAGCGTCCAAGGCAGATGCCAGAATGTATTCAGAAGATTGACTACAGGGGCGCCTGGGTGGCATACCGGTTAAGCGTCTGCCTTCGGCTCAGGGCGTGATCCCGGCGTTATGGGATCGAGCCCCACATGAGGCTCCTCCGCTATGAGCCTGCTTCTCCCACTCCCCCTGCTTGTGTTCCCTCTCTCGCTGGCTGTCTCTCTCTCTGTCAAATAAATAAATAAAATCTAAAAAAAAAAAGAAGATTGACTACAACCTACCTGTCTCCAATCTACCAGCCTCATGTCAGACAGCCTTATTCTGACCCTACCAGTATCACCTTTGTTGATCTCACTTCCTGTCTATTGTACCTTTCCACTTTTGTGAGACTCTCAGCTCCAGACACTCCTGTCTCATTCCTAAGTTGCATTTTACATTTCCACCCGGCATGTACTGACGGGTGTAGTTCTGGTATTTGATAACGTTCCTTACTTGGCTAAGTCTTGGGAAGCCTCATTATCCAAGAATTGGCCTCCCAACCAGCACTGATATGGATCCACTTCAGAGTACTGAATCAAACAACTTGAATCAGACACGTTCTATACACTTTAGACAGCAAATTTTTAAAGTTCTAAAAAGAGAAAACCATGTCCTGTGCCAACTTCAAAATAAATAATAATAATGGTCAATAAGGATGAGAAACTCTTTAAAATAAAATTGTATTAATACATTTAAATATTATTTTTCCTCTTTGTCTTCCTGATCTTTAAATGTTAGAGTACTCTGAGTTTGGTCCTCAGGCATTTCTCTTTTTTCACTGTACTCACTCTTTAAGTGATTATATTGAATCTTGTAGCTTTAAACATACTAATTCTCTGTTGACTTTCAAATTTACATCTACAGGCCAACGGCTTGCACTGGGTTCCTATCTTATACATCCCGCACCTTGATGTCTTCACTTGGAGATTTGTAAACATTTCAAACACGACATTTCTACACTTGAACTCTTGATTTCCCCTCCGAAGACTACTAGTCTTGCCCATTTCAGTGGATGACACCACCATCCACCATGTTGGAAGGAAGAGAAAAAGGCAGGCAGGAGGGAAGAAAGGAAGAAAGGACGAAGGAAGGAAGAGAAGAAGGTAGGTAGGTAGGTAGGTAAAGACAGAAAGGGGTTGGGCAGACGACCAGTTAACAGGAGTGGTATTCTGTAAGCAGAAACAAAATTTTAAAGAATTTTGGTGCACAAAGCACTTTCGAAAACTGCCTTAGGGAATTGTTTATGCTCTATTTATTGATCCAGATTTTAAACTAAATTTTAAGAATGAGAGACAGACATCACAGAGGTCAACACTTTAAAAAATGGATGATAGGGTCAGCAATGCCATTTTAAAATGTCTTTATGATCCAACATGCAATCAAGTCCATCGATATTCCGCTAAAGTGAAAAAACAAAAAAATAAAAAACCCTACTGAAAACAATTACTAGCTGTTTTTGAAACATGATTGTCAAGGTACAAAGACTAAGTAAAGTCTAGAATAATAGTTTACATTAGGTTCAGTAGGTTTAGGGTGCAGCCATTTGTGAAATATTGTCTAAATGCATGTTGGGTGATGTTTGCTTATTTGAAGGCAGGTTTTAAAACCAAATTTAACGAATCGAGAGCGCCGCATTTGGATTAAAAATGTGCTAAGAAAGCAGAAAGACAAGGAAGAATCTCCAACACCTTTTCCTTATCTCTGTCTTCACGGGTGCATAATCATCACTGAATGCATATCCTTGCTCATGAATTTAATCCCACATGATCAACATTTGGCTGTGATTAGCATTTCTACTGTCGGTTTATCAAGACACCAATGGGGCAACTTAATTCTCTTAACTGCCCCATGCAACCGTCAATCAAGTCTGCATATATTTATTGGGTGTCCTCTGGTACAAGATCTTGTGCTTTGTCCTGCAAAAAACTTCTCTAACTTCATCTTTTCCTAGAAGTTGACCCTCTTCTGTATTGTTATTACTATTACTATCACCATCATTATCATCATCATCATCATCATCGTTATTAACTTTTAACTAAAAATCTGCTACAGAGCATAAGTTTTATCAGAACACATTTTAAAGGAGACAGTAAACTATTTGAGAGCATAATTAAGGCTTGAAAGTGGGGCTTTGCTCACCTCCTTTCATTTCAGAGATATTTTTCTTCCTTCTTTTTTGCTCTGTCATGCTGACTCCAGCAGTTTCACCAGATACCACAGACTAATGGCTGTGGGACTGCTGCCAGTTGCCCTGTAGACATGTGCTTCCCATCGGCATATCTTTACTCATTATTCTGTTCTTAATATCATTGTGCAAAGAATCTGAAGATTACGAAATAACAAGGTTTTCCAATATGTTGCTGTGTTTAAACATGTGATAAATTAACAAGGGGATAGTGCAAAGAAAGCATTTGCATTTAATTTCCATTCAAGGCACAGAGCTAAAACAGAACTAGAGAGAGAAAATCATTTGGTTTATTCTCAAGAGTTTGGGTGAGCGCAAAACTAAATCAAGCTGAACCACAACACGGTAGGATTTATTAAAACTGCATGACCAAACAGTAACACCCTAAACAGTGAACCAAACTGCTTTCTTCCCTCTTTACAAACTGTCACAGCAGAGATGCAAGATTTTAATAAATCTAGTGAAATAGCACAATGAGGAAGCATTTTGTATGCCAGTGTCCCCTAGATACATATTTGTTAAGGAAAGTTTTCATTAAGAAAAAAAGTTAGTGAGAGTTACACAAGAAAAGAAGAGGAGAAATTTTGATCTTATACCAGTTTTTTCACTTAATCATCTTGGTCAATTCCCATATTGTGCAGTATCCCTTTTGCCATCTGTAAAAATATTACAATGAAATAAAACTATCTTCCATGGTGAAAATGAGAGGTTTTCTGAGGTGACACTTATATAGCATATTTAACTTTTTAAAGAGCTGTTTAAAAAGAAGTATAGGAAGAATAAAGTGGATTTTCCGATCATGTATTAGTAATTCAATTGGAAAATCAACATTTCTGTAGATAGTCTGCATGGGATTTGTTGGATAGATATTGCTGTTTCGCTAGAACTAGGCACAGGTCCAAGAACAGAGATTTAAATCTTAAATATGAAACACTCCTTTGTTTTGCTTTTCTCATTCTTTGCAAAGCTCATTTTGTAGCTTTAAAAATATTTACTCAAGGGATACTATCCTCAGAAACTATAACCAAGAAGTTGCCAACTTGATATTATTTGAGGGGATGCCAAAAATACCCTTGCAAAAAAAGTCTCCCCATTTCCTCCTTGATGCCTGAAATCTAACAATTGTGATTCACTCAGTTGTACTGATGGTTGACATCTTCCTATAGGCGAGCAGGGGAGGAAGAAAGTATAACTGCTCAAATAACCAAAAGATCACTGCACTGTACTATCATTCTGCCGATATATCTCCATGTTATTCACAAAGTTATTCTGATGTTTTCAAATGGTTTACTGAAACCTAGCTATATCATCACTATACTGTGTGTACCTAAACTTATTGAAAAGCTATTTCTTGCAAAGTCCTTGGATGAAGCTGAAAGGATGTTGGCACCCAGGGTTTTGAGCAGAGCAGAGGAAAGAAAGCAATGCTACCCACTATACTCCCCCATACACTGGATATCCTGGGAACAGACAAAGAGAAAAATCTGATTGCCTTTCAGTGACCACTCATTTGCTTCTAAATGCTCATGAATTATATTTTGGAGAATCCTTTTTAGAATTTAACCAGACAGTTCTCTCTTTAAAAAAAACTTTGGACACTGACCCATCACAGACACTCTCTGTTTCTCCATATCTCTCCTTCTCTCACTCTTTCATTTTCAGTGGTTACTGAGAATTTCAAAGAGTTCTAAAATGAACCTAAAAAGTTTCTTCAGCATCCTTTAGACATAAATTGTTAAGGCTTTAACATCTGAATTCATCTAAAGTAGGCTGTTGTTTTCTCTTTACATCTTAATCTACAATAAACTATATTCTTCATGTTATTTAATAAGTACTTTCTCATTTTAAGATCACTGTTTACGTCAGAGAAAACAGAAGCAAAACAGGAGTTAATTAGCTCTGCCTTCTTTTGTCAACTATTATCATCTACTAACATAACCACTTTCCCCCAAATTGAGGGGGAGAAATGAGGTCTTAATAAATCTTATAGGATTGACTCATTCAACTACATGCACATATAAATTTGATTTTTAAATGCTCATCAATAAGGGAATAAAAAAGAAGTAGTGGCCAAATTTTACATCATTCTGAAGGCACAGATCCTATTATTTGGAGAAAAATATTTTATTTGAAATCTAGGTTCTGGGCACAAACGAGTAATAGGAAATTTTCTAAAATTATCTTGATGATTGTAACTTCTCAGGTCTCATTCAAAAGGTCTCATAAAATTATTTTATGTAAAAAAGTACTGCTGTAACAAATACTTAAACACATAGAAGGAGATTTGGAAGTGGGTAATAGATAGTGGCTGTAAGAGTTTTGAGGTGCTAGAAATATGGATGTGAAGGGTGATTCTGGTGAAGTCTCAGACGACGATGAGGAGCATGTTATTGGAAATGAGAAAGCACAAGGGGCGGGTTCACCCTGCAGAGCCATGGGGATGACACTGCCAACCTAGTGGGTCTGGAAGGTGGGACATTGAGCCAAAAAAGATTATTCTCAAGCCTTCAAATACAATGAAATTTGTCTTGCTAGATGTTGGACTTGCTTGGAACCTATCACCCCTTCCTTCTTTCTTGTTTCTTCCTTTCAAATGGGAATGTCGCTCCTCTGCCTGTCTCATTATTGTATTTTGGAAGCACATAACTTGTCGAGTTTCACAGGTTCACAACTGGAGAGGAATTTTGCTTCAGGATGAATCATACCTCAAGTCTCATCCATATCTGATTTAGATGATATTTAGATGAGACTTTGGACTTTAAAACTGATGCTAAAATAAATTAGGACTTGAAGGGCTGTGCCTATGGAATGAATATACTTTGCATATGAGAAGGACATGAGTTGGGGGGGTTAGGAGTAGAATGCTCTGGACTAAATTATGTCCCTCTCCAAATTCATATATTGAGGCCCCAAACCCCCAATGTGGTAGTATTTGGGATAGGCTTTTTGGTGGTAACTAGATTTACTTTTTTTTAAAGATTTATTTATTTATTTGAGAGAGAGAGAGTGCACATGCATGCAGGAGTGAGAGGGGCAGAGGGAGAGGGAGAGGGAGAGAAAATCCCAAGCAGACTTCACGCTGAGCTGGAGCCTGACACGAGTCTGGATCCCACAACCCTGAGATCATGATCTGAGCCAAAACCAAGAGTTGGATGCTTAACCAACTGCACCATCTAGGTGCCCCTGGAAGTAGCTAGATTTAGATGAGGTCATGAGGGTGGGGCCCTCTAAGAAGGAATACCTGAGAGCTTGCTTTATTTCTCTCTTTCTCTCCATGCACTAAGGAAAGACCATGTGCAGACACATCAAGGTAACTGTCTGCAACCCAAGGAGACAGCCCTCACTAACCAGACAGTGACCCAAGCTGGCACCTTGATGTTTGACCTCCGGCCTCCAGAACTGGAGCAGTAAGTTCCTGTTGCTTAAGCTGCCTAGTCTATAGCATTTTGTTATGACAGCCCAAGCAGACTAATACCAGCACCAAAGTGTTATTTCTTAGGATTCTTATGCTTTTCCTCAAGAAAGAGAGCTAAAAACTTAAAATGATAGTGTTAAAAGTCAACGGTTGATAAAAAGAGATTCATTTATCCTTGAAATAAGTAAATTAAATAGCATGTTTCCCTTACGACACAATAGTTACCTACAAATTTCTATACCATTCCTTTTTGTTATCAACAGAAAAGTAAAAACTACAAAACTAGTAGTGATTGCTTTTTCCCTTCACCAAAGGGACTTTTCATTTATCTCTGTCTCTCCAGCTTGTTCACGGTTCACTGGGGCATGAAAATCTGATAAAATTCAAGAAGGGATAGCAAAACCTAACTTTAGTATTTTCCTGCTGAGGTTGAGAGTGCTTTGCAGACCCCAGGAAGATGACAATCTAAGTGGTAGCATCAGAAAGGACACCTCACTTTACCCCCTCCTGAATTCCTATCTCTGGCAGGGCAGTAGCTCTAGAGAAGGTACTGACTAAGAAATGCGAGGTAGGTTGTCCTTCATACTTGAAAGGAATATCTCTGAAAATCAGTTCATTTATTTCCTACATCAGCTTTTCGTAGATCATAAAACTTTATTAGAATCAGTTTCTTTTTAATCCCCTTAAGCTAGAGATCTTGAGGTATTGACAACTTACCCAAAAAATGGACCATACTTAAATATTGTTAATAATTACATATGGAATAAATATATTGTCATGTAGCTTTCCCCACTCAGGTTTTCCTTTTTAAAGAAGATAGAGTATTTTGGAACTATGGAAATACTGAACACCACGGGATTTTGTTGTAATTGTTTTTTAAATGCTTATGAGAGATTTCACATGATTTATGCATAAATAGCTTTGGGTGTTTTCTAAAAGCTTAGTTCCAACATCATGGTTGTTCATTCATCCTCTTACGAATGGCTTTGGTACTACGCGGTCTCAACAAGGATGCTAAATCAGTTTTAGAAGAGATCTATGGTGATGTCCAATATGGTACAATGTTGAATACAGGTTAACTCAAATGGACATGAGTATAGGTGGATCCTGGACTAGGAAGAAGGGGATTACTGAGTAGTTGTCGAGGCAGAAGGAAGTAAGCAGAAATTCAGTTACCAAAACAAGGATCAAGATATGAACATGGGCTTCACCATAAGGCAGAAATTCACAAGGTCATAGTGGGGCTGGTGTTAAGGAACCATCAAGTTAAGTCACCTGCTATGGAAACACAGGCCTTTGAATCACTCCTGTCTTAACTCAGGATTGACCTCAGAGCCCAGGTGTAGCTAAGCCAACAGGAAATGATAAGAAAGGAGCATAGGATGGGTTGCAAAGCAGGCCCTGACTGCCCTAAGCTTTCATTCAGTGATTATCGGTCCAAAATTTCAAATGAACACCCACGTAAGGATTTAGTCTGAGCTCTGCTTAGCACCAAAACCAAAGGAGAACTTCATTTTATGCTCAAGAAAATATATAAAATATATGTTCATGTATTTGACAAACGTATTGAGTGCCTACTCTTGTGCTCAGCACTCTGCTATGGATAAAGTGATGAGTAAGTCAGAAAGTACTTATACTACTGAGAGAGTGGAAGAGACGGAGCTAGAAGGGAAAAGCAGAGGACAGATCACACAGGGTGTATAGGCCACGTTAAGAAGGTTTCTTCTAAATGCAGGGATCTTTAGACGGATCAGTGATTGGTTCTTTTTGTTTGTTTGTTTATTTCAGGAAATATCACTTGGCCACCGAGGGGAAAGTAGATTGTAGAGGGCAGAACAATGAGATAGATTGAATTATTTAACTTAGCACACATTGACATTTGGAGATTGTTGCAATGATCCCAGTGAGAGGTGTTGGTGCCCCAGACTGGGTTGAATGTAATGGGATATCAAAAACATTCTATTTACATATTTAGAGGTAGAACTAAGAGGATTTGTTGAAAGATGGATAAGTGAAGTAAGGAAAACAAAAGATGAATCCAAGTTTTTGGCCTAAACAATTGGATGGATGGAGATACCACAGTCAAGATGGAGAAGAATAGTGGAAGAGTAGGTTTGGCAGAAAATAAAGACGGATTCCACGTGTAATATATAAAATAGAGATGCTAGACATCCAGAAGATGGTTGGGGCTAAAGAGAACTTAAAAGTATGTCCCAGTTTTCTTCCTAGTTCTAGTCTAACCTTGAAATGTCATTTAAATTTCTCCTATTTATTCATCAGTAAAATAGATATTTTAAAAATATGTTTAAAATAGAATTTGCCACATATTTGTTAATGCTTTAGAATCCTCTCTAAAATCTATTTCCCTAAGACATCTGAAAATGTGACATGGAAAATCTTTGTTTTTATAAAAATAACTAGTGCAATGAAGACCAAAGCATAGTCTCCTTATAGACTTCTAGTTAAAACAAAGAAAATCATAAAAATTAATTATATTACTTAATGCTAATATGTATTTCTTATAAAATTAACTTGAAGTTATCGGACAGTTTTTTTTTTTACTGGAGTTGAAAGCATATTTTCACTTTAAGACAAAAATAGTTACTGCCAAAATTAGACAGTTATGGATATATAGCAGAAAATAAACATTTGAAAACAGTTTGGCATATGCCTATGTCCCAAATTTATACAAGCTCTGAATATATCATACCTCCTCCTTAAGACAAATACAAAGTTTATGTCGAATTATTCTTTCTTTACAAAGGTGCCTCTATATTTAAGCCCAGATTTGATAATATATATACTTCCCATGTGTAATAATGAATATTCATATGAATCCTGCCAAGGAGGCTATAAAAGAAATTACATCATTCTTTTTTTTCCCTTTTCTTGCCTCATGAGATTTTCCTCTAATTGACCACATAGAGATAAGAGTAGCCTGGTTGAGGCATGTTACTCGATTTGCCAAGATTGATTTAACAGCTCTAGCTGAGAGGCGGCTGCCTCCTCCCTCTCTTCCGCCTGTTCATTGACCCATTGTAGAAAAGTCGGCCCCTACCCAGTGCCTGAGACAACGGAGATCAGCTTTCACATCTCCCATGTGGAAAATGGTACCATTTCTATTGATCAGTACTGAGTGAAATATAGTACTCTAGAAAGCTAAAAAGCCCTCTTATGCTGGTAAGGAAGTTCTGCGGTGTTTGAATAAGTGGGAGGGAGCATGAAAAATGTTAACATGAAGAAATGCCTGCCCCGAATCATGTGGCAGCCATCACAGACAGCTCGTGTGATTTAACTTACCACACACTTGACTCAAGGGAATTCTCCATTCACCTTCTTTTATCACACGATGAAGCCACTTCATCGACACATTATGACCATGCATTCCTTATTCTCTTTTCCTGTGATGAAAAAGGTATTTCTTCTTGGTAAAGAAAACAGAGATTCTTTTGAATAATATGTCCTCACTTACTCTTCTCTTGCTGTAAAATGTACTGTGTTTGTTTACATATTAACCTGAAATAAAGAAATTTCTGGAAGGAAAGTACTGCTCTATCTAAGAATAACATTCATAGATACTCCTGCTTCAAAAGTTTCTAAATTATTTAGGGAGTCAAGTTTTAATAACCAGAAATACTCTAAAACTCAAAGTCCTATTTTAATAGAACAAATTTTTTTTCTAAATACTGAATTAAAACTGTACTGGTATTACACACAATCACATATGATGAGCTTAGAGAGATTTACCTATTGCCGTTGTCAGGATAGATCACAGGGAAGTTTATAAGATTCATTTCATGGTACCTTAGAGTGGCCTGAGGCCCTGAATAGCAAACAAAGCTTTTCTGTTTACAGAGCTTCTATCAAGATGCACTGTTATCTTTGTGGTCCCGGGACCAAAATGGTGGGGGAAATGGAACAGGGCTGACATGGGGCAATTTTCCACCCCACCTTCTTTCACAATCACTTACATCCACCTCTCTCTTCCCCTCTCACACTACAGTTCCACTTTGAATAATCTCATTCATTCCTCAAGATTTACCTGCTGCCTGGGGCACCTGGGTGGCTCAGTGGTTAGGCATCTGCCTTTGGCTCAGGTCATGATCCCAGGGTTCTGGGATTGAGCCCCACATTGGGCTCCCTGCTCAGTGAAGAGTCTGCTTCTCCCTCTCCCTCTGCCCCACCCCCTGTTCGTGCTCATGTGCGTGCGCGCTCTCTCTCTCTCTCTCTCCCTCTGTGTCAAATTAAATAAATAAATAAATATCTTAAAAAAAAAAAAAAGATTTACCTGCTGCCTATGTATTAATTCCCAAATGTGTTGGGGCACCTGGGTGGCACAGTCGTTAAGCGTCTGCCTTCGGCTCAGGGCGTGATCCCAGCGTTCTGGGATCGAGCCCCACATCAGGCTCCTCCACTAGGAGCCTGCTTCTTCCTCTCCCATTCCCCCTGCTTGTGTTCCCTGTCTCGCTGGCTGTCTCTGTCAAATAAATAAATAAAATCTTTAAAAAAAAAAAAAATCCCAAATGTGCACCTCTAGATCTTTCTCCTGCACTCCAGGCTCATATATCTGACAATCTATAACTCATCTCATCCTGGATCTCCACAGGCAACACCAGCTTAACTTCACCAAAATGGGACTCATTGTCTTTCTCTCTCCAAACCCTTCTGCTCCTGTATTCTCTATGACATGCAACATGCCACGGCTCATAGAAACCCAGGAGACATCCCAGACTCCAAATCCTTCCTCCACCCACATCTATTGTCTGACTGACTGAATCCTGTTGGTTTGAAATTCTGAACATCTCTGTATCCAACCCCTTACACTAAGCTATAGTAATAGGATTTGCACCTATGGATACAGTTAGGCATAAAAAGAGTATGGCCAGGTCCGCTTGGGGGCAACAGAGGTTGGGAATGCCATCATGGAGGGGGTGATCTTCAGCTAGGTCTTAAAAAGGAGGTAGGTATGGAGGCCATCCCAGGCAGTGGTGGCAACATAACCAAGGACTGGACAAGACAAAATTGCGAGCCTTTCAGTATGACTAGGACACAAAGCTAAGTGTTATGGGAAGAACCTCGCAAGAGTGGAAGGTGAAGCAGTAGGCAGGGCCTAGGCAGCGTAGGTTATTACAGAAACTTAAGCAGAGGAACAGTAAGAGCAGACCTGACTTTTAGAAAGCTCTCTGGTGCAGGATGGAGGGTAGATGAGAGAGGGGACAAGGCTAGAAAAGGAGGTTGTTACTATAATCCGCACGACAGGAAGACCAGTCTAAACTACAAGGGATAACAGAAAGAGGCAGTGTTGAAAACCTCTGATCTGCAGAGTAAAATATGGTCCATACAGCCCTTAGTGTTATGACCTCTGAGCAGCTAGCTTACCTCTTCTCTCTCCACCCTGTGCCTGGCCCTCCACCTCCAGCCATGGTAACTGAGATAAGTCTCCCACACACACTGAGTGTGCTCTTTTTACCTCTGTGCCCTCTGCTTTATATATTTGCCCTTCCCCCCACTCTTTTCCCTAAATGAGCAGCCATCACCTCTTCTAAGAAAAATTCTCTGATCCCCCCTCAAATCCTAAACCTCCTTCCCAACCCAGCTCATCCTATTCCTACCTCCTCTGCTTTCAGAATCTTCCCACCATGATGATCCTCTGAACATTAACTGCACCCCTTTTCTAATCCAATTACTCAGTGCTTAACACATATGAGCTTCTCTTTTTTTTTTTTCTTTCTTTAAAGATTTTTATTTATTTATTTGACAGAGAGAGACAGCGAGAGAGGGAACACAAGCAGGGGGAATGGGAGAGGGAGAAGCAGGCTTCCCATTGAGCAGGGAGCCCGACGGGGGGGGGGGGGGGGGGCTGGATCCCAGGACCCTGAGATCACGCCCTGAGCTGAAGGAGACGCTTAACGACTGAGCCACCCAGGCGCCCCTGAGCTTTCTTTTTAATGTACTTTTCATCTAGGTGGTTTTTAGTTCTTAGCTCCACAATTAAATTCCAAACTCCTGAGGGCAAAATCAATATCTTTCTGATATTTGTTTGTTTGTTATTATAGGGGAGGCAAGATACATCTATCATCATACCTGACTATACATTGTACTTAACAAATAGTTTAAAAATCTTATTGATTTAATTATCTTTTCTCTCTTACGCTTACACACACACACACACACACACACATTTTTAACTCTCTTAATTATTTTGGATATTTGATGTCTTCATAGTCCACATCACAAAAGTAGATTGCAGGTAAGATCATGTTGTAATGAAATTCTTTCCCATTCTTTCATTAACATGCATCCAAAAGTCTGTTCAGGGTCTAAAATGGATATATGCTATACTGCTATGGACTGAATTGTGTCTTCCTGAAACTTCTGTGTTGAAGCCCAAATCCTCAATGTGACTGTACTTGGAGATGGGGCTTTTAGGAGATGATTAAAGTTAAAAGAAGTCATAAAGGTAAAGTTCTAATCTGATAGAATTGAAGATACAAGAAGAGGAAAATTCTCTTTTTCCCTGCACATACATGCTCCAAGAAAACGCCATGGGAGAGCACAGTGATAAGGTGAACATCTGCAATCCAGGAAGAGAGCTCTCACCAGACCCTGACCATGCTGACACCCTGATCTCAGACTCCCAGCCTCCAGAACTATAAGAAGATACATTTCTGTGGTTTAAACTGCCTGGTCTATAGGATTTTGTTACGGCAGCCTGAGCGGACTAATATATCTACCAAAGCTAGGGCTGTCAGAAAGTTTTGGCATTAAGCATTCCAGGTTGCGCAGAGCCTCTGAGGCTCCTCGTGAGGAGTCCATTTGAAAAATGATCCTGGATGTTACATGCCATCATATTTTTTTCAATCCAGCAATTTACAGCTTATACATTCAACATAGATAACAACAGATGATGCAGTCTTAGATGAGATAAGCAAAATTTTAAGTGTAAACTCTCAGGTAGTAGTTAATGAAAATTCTTGAGAAAAAAAATGAGAGAAAATTCTTGATAAGGCAGTTAATTCAAATGTACTCTCTCCGTGAAGGTCAGACTGTGGTTTCATTCTCCCTAAATGACGGCAAACGATTCCTAGTGGGTAATAGGACATTTTGTTATGTTCAAGATATTGTAAAAGAGGCCAGAGTTCTGGAATACCATCACAGATATCTAAGACCACACAGAAAATGAATGATTTTGGAAAGCCAGAACTCCATCTCAGAGCAAATTAAAACTATTCTCTTGGGTGTACCCACAGGGAAAAAGAACATGAAAGGAAAGACATCGTTTTCAAGTTTTCTTCCTATGGACCAACTAACTTCTTGGTATACTTGTAGAATTTCTAGTGCAAAGGTGTAGTAGAGGTTATCTAGTCACAGAGAACAGAAATACTCCCTCACATCATGTACTGCAGTAGCCTTCTCTTGAATATGCCCACAACAAACTCCTTAACTCCCACTGTTGAACACTAAATCTTTGGATCTTAAGTTTAACCAAAACATGTTTAAAAAAGAGAACAACCTCCTTTGGCAAATTCCTCTGAAGCAGGATAAAATGATAATTATATGGCTGTTACATCTCCACAAAGGCCCTTCAAATATTTAGAGAGTGCAATAACAGTCATGCCCAGGTTAAACATAGACTATTTCTTCTCTGCCCTCTTGGTCCAACTCTTTTGTATACACACTTAAGTTAATTTTTTAGTTTTATCACAGTGAGGAAAAATTAAGCCTCTAAATTATTGCTTTAATAAATAAGACTATGAAAATGATAAATAGCTTTTACAATTGTCAGTAGAGCTCAGCCCTTTTTTTAAAAAGTAAATTTGCAAAGAAAAATTAGAAATATGCCATTGGCTGCCGTGGAAGAAAGGAGAGTCTCACTTTCTCTTCTTTAGAGTTTTCCTTGATCATTAATTACTCAGATCGGCTGCAGAACAACTCAACATGAGGGGTGGGAACAGAGGAAAGAATGAAGATCCCCTGCAAAGTGAACGCATGAGTTTACTGTCCCGCAGGATTCTCCAAGGAGTCCAGGAACTGAAAACGGTTAAGAATCACTGAGAGAAAAAGCCTTCAATAAACCGGAGACTCTAGAATGAAAAGGGTTAAATGTATTAAGTCTCGCCGCATTGGTTTGGAAATAGAAATAAGGAGATTTCATTGGACTTTCAACCTCTGTAGACAATGGAAGGTGTTTGTTCGGTTAACTGTTCTAAAAACGACTTCCTGACAAGCAGTGGGCTGCAACACTTGCTCACAATAGTCTACATTTCCCACACAAGCCGCTGAGAAAATCCTGATTTCCGTGGACTGTTTCTGAGGAGTGCCATTATATTACAGTCGAGAAAAGGAGTGGGAGGGAGGAGGAAAACACTGCTTTCAATTCTCTTACAATCTATTTTTAACACGCCTGAGAAGGTTTTGAGCTATTAATGTAATGAGGCTAGATTCAAAAACAAAAAAGAGCAGTAGGGCAGTAAAGGCCCAGCGTGGGGGGGGGGGGTGATGCTCATTCCTTTAGGATGCCAACAGCTGTTTCAATATCACGTGGATGTTTATAATAATCATCACCATACATTTAATCGGAGGAAATCTTGATAAAAAGCAAGTGTGTTATATGAATGAGTTAGCTTTTCCCCTGATAATATTTTTTCATGGTCTATGGTGGTGTATCATAATTCTCTGCTGCCCATCCGCTGAATTTTATGTTTTACATGCTTACTGGGGGAAAGTTCTCAATCCTCCACCCTCATGGGGCTCCAGAATTTTGGGTGTTTTTTTTTTTTCATGAAAAATAAAATCTATAGATTTGATCACCATGATTGAGATTCAGGAATGGTACTGCATGCTATAATGGTCAAAGAATAGCTTAAGCTAGTGTAGCATCATTTAAGGTCAATTTTATGACACCGTTGTAGCTATATAGTAATGCTCCGATGTTAAATTTCAAAATGGCAATGCAATCAACAGCCTTGAGTTAGTGGAAAGCTGAGAACCTTAGTCATAGTAGTTTTTAATTATTTTTTGCAAATTCTCCCTTTCTTCATTTTCCAGAAGACCAGCATGCCAACCTTCCTACTGGTTAACTAAACAGGTATTAGATATGAAAATTATAATAGGAGTAATAGTAGTAGTAGAAAAATATAATAGTATTAATAGAAGTAAAATAGTAGCAGTAGCAACAGATTAATACCAGCTGAATTTGTTAAACATTCAGTGATGATCCAATACTGAGCACTTTATAAAAGACATTTCATTTAATCCTTGTTTTGTTTTTTTGTTCCATTTACAGATGACAAAAGTGAGGTTCAGGAAAGTTAATTACTTGAAAGGCAATACTGCTAGTAAGTGGTAGAACTGAAATTCAACTCAAATTCATCTTACTCCAAGTCCTCATGTTCTTAACTCCTATGAAACTACTTTCAACCATAGTCCTGGTATACCTTGTGAGTCACAAGAAACTTCTATCAAGCAAGATAAACCACTTTCTTCTTAGAAAACCTTACCTCGCACTGGGACTCAGAATTTACTGCTCAGCCTCTCTAGTCTTCCATCTGAGGTGAAGATGGAAGGAAAAAAGAGGGTAGGCGAGTGGAGAAAACACATCATCCAGTGGCTCTCATTCTGCATAGCCAGCATCTTCTTTTTTTCATGGTCATCTTAGTCTTGAAGCTATCATTCAGTCTACGAAAAGAAACTTCATGCAATTACTCCAGCTCCTCTGAAAGGAGTTTAATAATCTGCCAAATACCATACCATCCTACTAAGTATGGTTACTGCTCCGATTGTATCAGCATACTGACTGGTACCCTATAGAATAGAACAATGACATTTCTTCTTTTTTTTTTTTTTAAGATTTTATTTATTTATTTGACACAGAGAGAGACAGCCAGTGAGAGAGGGAACACAAGCAGGGGGAGTGGGAGAGGAAGAAGCAGGCTCCCAGCGGAGCAAGGAGCCCAACGCGGGGCTCGATCCCAGGACCCTGGGATCACGCCCTGAGCTGAAGGCAGATGCTTAATGACTGAGCCACACAGCACCCCAGAACAATGACATTACTTAACCAGGATTTATTTATTAGATTCTTTAATGTACCTTTATCATAAGTGTATAGGTACAATAAAATAATTCATTAACATATCTTAAAAGAGGCATAACTTGAACTCATCTTAAAGTTCAAAAATAATTAGAAATGGAAATAACTGGCAACACTTTAACATGAGAGAAAGGATGATTTAAAAAAAAATGAAGGTTGCTCAGATTCGTACAGAACTTAAGGAATTGATGTCTCGGTTGTGAGTCTCAGTTGTTGTACGCAGTCTGTCCCCAGATTCCTCAACTCTCAATTCTCTCTGTTATACCCAGACTCAATTCTCAACTCTCAGTTACTCCAGTTTCTCTTCTTGACCCACTTGCCTTCTGTTTTGAACCGTCTTCTGCCTACAGATCCTATGCTAGGACAAAATTATGATTACTGATAAATGGACAATCTCAACAATATTAAAATAAATAAGAAAAAAAAAAAACCCTGCACTGTCTATGTCTAGTCAACAGAATTTTTAAAAGTTGTTTTATTTTTATTAAAAAAACCCTATATATTTATTTTAAATAATTTGAAAAATACAGACAATATAAAGAAAAAGCAACCATATTCATAGCTGGAGATAACCACTATAAATTTTTTCTGTACTTCTTTCTGATATTCTTCTATGTGTATATTAATTCACTCACTCATTTAACAAAAATTATTGAATACCTACTGTGTGCCAGGCAATGTTCTGGGTGTTGAGGATACAGCAGTAAAGAAAACAGGCAAGAAATTTCTGCCTCATGGAGCTTATATTCTAGTTGGGGAAGAGAGATGATAAACCCCCAAGTGAGCAAATTGTATGGAATATTAGAAGATGACAAGTACGTTGGAGAAAAATATACAGGAGGAAAGGGATAGGGTGTGTTGATTGTCATTTTAATTAGGGTAAGTCAGACACCAAGAAGGTGACATTTTAGCAAAAGCGTAAGAGACAAAGTCATACAGATATGTCACAGAACAACTTCAAACTAACATGAATACAAAAATAAGTCTTTATTTCTTGCTCATTTTTGTTGGTGATCTGTGGTAGCTTTGTTTCAGGTAGCCATCATTGGAGTAGTTTTCCTCTATGTATCTCTTATTCTTCTCCCGAGATCAGTGGGATTATTGAGGGCTTGTCTTTTTCATGACAATGCCAAAGCCCAAAAGGCGAAAGCCACAACTCAAACTTGCTCCACACCTGCTAACAGATCACTTGCCAAAACAAGTCATATGGCCAAGCCCAAGGTTAAAGTGCAGAGAAGTACTCACATGGAAAGGTAAAGATAAGGGAATAAAGTGGATCATTTTAAACAATATCTAATGTATGACAGTCCTCCCTACTTTGTTTACAAATATTCATATTCCTCTCATATGCAAATAATACTTGCACCCCATGTCAAATCCCTCTGCCCAAATCTTATCCATTAATAATATTAGACTCCAAGTCCAGGATTTCATGTGCCTCCTCTTAATTCAGACCCATGTTCTAAATAGACAGATTATCTCCCTTATCTCATCCAAAATATAATAATGGAACAAGGATAATATATATAGTCTAGTCCCACTGGAAATGGGGAGAATGAGAGGCCCACGGCAATCAACAGTCCATTAGCAATTCTTGAAAGCCCATATAAGTGTATTGCCATGTCCTTCTGAGGAAAGATGTTGCTTGATTTGGCCTAAATCCCAATTCCTGGAAGTTTCTGCCTAGTCCATTATTCTTGAGAACTGTTGACAAAGCCCTCTGTGGATGAGGTCGAGATCTTTTCTTTTACATTCTCTTCCTTGGCCACTTCTCAAAAGAACATTGGAGAACACACCAGTCTGTTTCCTGCCTACAGAAAGTTGAGAGGTGACTTTTATATCTCACATAGTCTTAGTCCCTGTTAGTTCAGGCTGAGGTTATTTTGTCAATACAATTTCTCCAAGATCTACGTTTTTGATTCCAGCCAAGACCATTTGTCAAAAATCACACCCACAGTTCTTTTTGAGACACATCTTTCTTTCTAGACTCAATTATCTGTATTTCAGGCATGTCAGCTTCTGTGAAGCATACTTAATGCAATATAATAAGAACCATTTATTTCTCAATCATAAGTTTGCAGGTCACTGAAGCAGCTCTGCTTCATCGTGCAGATTCACATTATGGGGTAGCTGGGGTGACTACTCCATGTATCCTCTATTCTCCTCCTGGGACCAGCAAGCTATTCAGGGGTCATATTTTCTCATGACAATGGAAGAAGTGCAAGTATGGCTTCCAAGTACACCCTGGAAGGGAATGAAAGGGTGGGAAAGGCATGCAGATACTTAACCTCCTTAGCCCCAGATTTGGCAAATCACTTCAGCTCCTGTTCCACTTCACCAAAACTACTTCTGTGTGGGGCGCCTGGGTGGCACAGCGGTTAAGCGTCTGCCTTCGGCTCAGGGCGTGATCCCGGCGTTATGGGATCGAGCCCCACGTCAGGCTCCTCTGCTGTGAGCCTGCTTCTTCCTCTCCCACCCCCCCTGCTTGTGTTCCCTCTCTCGCTGGCTGTCTCTATCTCTGTCGAATAAATAAATAAAATCTTTAAAAAAAAAAAAAAAAACTACTTCTGTGGGCCCACATAGCTGCAAAGGAGCTGAGAAATCTCTGGCTGGGAAACTGCTTCCCATCAACTCTACACTGGGAAAAGGGGCTCAAATCTTTGGAAGTTAATGAGCCTTCTCTGCTACAATGGAGAAATGTTTAACTACCTACCCTTATATAAGAGAACACATAATAAGATACGTAAGGTTAATGATGATATGGTGACTAACGTAATATAATAAGATTTTAAAAAATAAAATATAAATAAAATAAAATATGTAAGGTATGATGTCACTTCCATGATCTATAGAGAGAGCTCATTTGTGTATATAGTTCTAGATCTAAATGAATTGAGAAAAAACTCTGGAATTATATATTAATGCTGGTTATCAATGCATAGTGAGGCTGCAGGTAGTTTTACTTTTTCACATCATACAGATATGAAAGATTTATGGTTTTCAAAATTTAGTATAATTTTTATGATGAGAAAATAGTAATGTACTACAAAAAGCTCAAATAATTTTCTTTTTTAGAGCATGGTGACATTTGCTGCTTTCTCTGAAGATCTATAGTAAAGCATTGTCATTCGTTTTTTTTTTACTTTTTCCTTAAAAAAATTTCATTCTGAAAAAAAGTACCCATTTTTAATTTCTGTCATCTCTTTGGGAAAGATGGTCATGCTTTGATTTTTGCTCTGCCACTGATCTTGGTTATTCTTTTGAAAATTCTCACAAAACCCTACATTACTCTGGATATACTGATAGTTGAGGGCATTGCCTTTTGGTACACAGAAAGAGCAGGGATAATAGGTTTTTTCCCTGTCATTTTATAAGGAACTATTTCAGGTGGCCTTGGTGTCAAGTCCTATGTCAGCAGATATGTTCCCAAGAGACAGAAGAGTTCAAGGCCCATGGAAATTAATGCTCTAATCTTTCACTGGTAGGTCTCTATTCTGAATAGATTTTCATTGACAAATAACCACTGTCATCTTATATTTGGTCATTTCTACTCACAGAAGAGACTGACTGTGTATGGCCCATTCACTTAAGTTTTTTCTCATGAGGGTAATTTGTAAACTATACTTCAAGCATTTCCTTTATGAATGATTTCTTAGGAGTGAAACTGAAGGCTTCCATCATCAGAAGCCTAAATAAATCACAAGTTTTTTGGTTTTATTCCATATTTTATTGTCTAAATCTAATTTTTTAGACCCAGTCTTATTTTTCTGTCCCAGAACCCTTGCCAATGATCTCCTATAAGACTAATTCTTTACAGACTATATTAAAGTGTGGGGGTGGGGCAGGTAGGGGTATAAAACAAATTAGCAGCAGTTTCCTCAAGGAGGTTAATATCAAATTGGGAAAATAAAGCATATGTAGAAAATTGCTTAGAAGTTTTAATAATATGATTATCAATACAGTCACATTCCATGTGATACAAAACCAAGAAATCTCCTTCATGGAGCTCCCAGTCTCCCAATTATCCAAAATCTTGGATGTTCACATAGTACAAAAGGAGATCTGTCTTCCTTCTCTTCCCTACTGAAGAGATCATTTATATCTGCAACAGCATAGTGGCTAATAATATGGTCTCCAGACAAGACTGCCTGGGTTTGAATTCTAGTTCTGTCACTTTCTAGATTGAGTAATTTTCTACCTCTCTTGGCTTCAGTGCCTTACCTGTCAAATATGTAAGTGAGAACTGAATATGTCAGTTCACATAAGAGCTAAGAACAGTGCATGAGAGTAAATGCATAATGAATGTCAACTATCAATAGGTTGCTTCTAGCTGCCACATGGTGTTATCGTTGAAACTTGTCCTCTCAAGTATGACAGATGAAGCTGCCTACTCTACAATGATCTACCACTAGCTATTACCATGCAGGTCACCTCAGTTCTCTAGTGCAGGACTATCCTACTGTCTCTAAGTGGTTAAGATTAGCAAAGGATGTCCCACACTTGGGCACCCAGGATTGTAGCTTTGACTTATCAGCTCTCTAAAGATCCCTCTCAGTCACCTCACAGAATAATGGCCAGCATCCACAGTGCTTGATTAGAAATGGATCAGATAGTTACTCTTCAAACTACTACCCCTCTCCCTTTCTACAAGTGATCCATGCAGAGAATTCAGACAGCTATTTTTTTTTTAATCACCAATTCATGACACATGAAGGATGTGATGATAACCCTCTTTCCCTGGAAAACAGGGTTACTCACAAATCCTGACAGAAGATCATTAGCTCCTTCAGGCTAGGGAGACTTCAGAATGGGGCTGCCATCTGTGATGCAAAGGTGACTACTCCCTAAAGAAGTCTCCCTAAAGATACCCCTTTAAGCACCCCACACCTTCATTTATGGAGTGAGAAGCAACTAGGTGGACTGTCTTTGATGATTCTACTATCGTGTTCCCTCTCATGAAAAGAAACAAAAAACCCACAAAACTCAAGTTTAATCTCTGGCGAGGCATATCACTACCATAAGAAAAAAACATTTATTTATTAAGTACTTATAATTTATTAATTTATATATAATGTATAATTATTTATTACTATTTATTTATAAGTACTTATAATTAACGACTTCATAGGTGTCATCTCAGTTAATCCCACCACAGCCTTCTGAAATAAGCATCATTATTACCCTGCTTAGAGAAAAGGAAACTGAGAACATAAGTAACTTAAAATTATATAGCTAGTCAGCAGCAGAGATGATATTCAAATGCCATAATCTGTCTACTTATCCAGTCTGAGACACCCACAGAGTAAAGGAGTGGGCCTAGTCTATTAAAATTAATGAAAAATGGCTTCCTTCACAATTAAAATATATTTTGAGAGAGGAAGAATGATGGCTTAGGAGAAGGTGGCCATTAGTGCTGAATGTAACAGGTATTACGTATACAGAAAAGAATCCATGTTCATTTGAGAAACTCAGGTTGAATTATAAAATTAATTCAATGATTTCCATAGATGCTAAAAAATATGCTTTCTTCTCCTTAGGAAAATTATTTGAAAAGAATGAGTGAAAATAATTAGCCTTGAACTAGAGATGGTAATAGTTGTCCACCTGCCCATAGCCTCTTCTAAACAAGATGTTCTGACCAAAGCCTCCAGGACTCTGTTTGAACCACATGCCCTGCCTTCTTCCCCTGCTCACAACTGCTGACCCAGAGATGAGCAACTGATCTGAAAGGAACCAGTCTATAGGTTAAAATGGATCAATCAGATATCCACTCTTAAAATTTGAAGAACTATGGCAACAGAACCAATTGCTAATTGAGTCACATTAACAGTAGAACACAAGAATAAAGACCCATGTATTCCAGCTGGAGTGACACTGCTCCCCACTCTTCCAAGGGAAGCCTAATCATTTAGTTCCGACAATAAACTCTTTATTCAATTCTCACAAGAGGTTTCTATTCTTGTAACCAAATAATCTCTAAGAGATCATTTACTATGCATCTGTTACATATCAAGGCCTATAGTATCCTAAAAAGCACCCCATTGTATAGGGTCTCCTCTTTCCACTTAAAGATGAGAAAACTTGAGTGTCAGAGAGAAAAAATATTTCCAAAATCACAAAGCAAGAATATGACAAGCCTAAGATTCAAACCCAGGTCTATCTGTTTCCAAAGCAATAACCTTGCTAATACATGTTCAAGTATCCATAATCATACTTCTTGTATATTTACTATATGTAGTATTGTCATTTATTATATATGATTATATATCATATGGTATATTAAATAAAAGTAAACAATGCTTAAATTGATGCTAACATGACTTAACGAAATTATACCTTTCCCAAACCATATTAATCCAACAAGAGATTTTTCTTGCATAATAATAATCCACAGTAAATGGAATTTAAACTTCTATTTAGAATTTAAAAATCTGTGAAGAGTATTGCTCCCACCCCTTCAACGACAACAACAAGATGCCAAGTAACCTGCAAATTCATAACTTTCATGAGAGATCTGAGGTCTCAGGGCAACAAATGACCTCAAAATATAAAGAAACACAGGAGATAAGGAGTGAAGCTCTTGCTTTTCTAGGGAAGACACTGGGCAACATATAAGATGTTAAGAAGAAAGCATCCAAAGTTTTTAGCAAATTGCTAAAAGCCACCTGTAATCTATTCAGTATTAGAGTCTGGAAACCCTAGGAGCCATAAACACAAAGGGAATTTTCATCTACTCCAAGGCTCTTCTCCAGAGACATCATCAGGTACTCACAGGAAAGATTTGGGACAAGTAAAGAATTAGGAAAAAGCCTTTCTTCTAGAGAAGGCCCGAAGGAGGGAAATATCCACTGGAACAATGGATTCTTCTCCTTATCTTCCCTTCCTTATATCACTGAGAGAAGATACAACAAACCCTGTCACTCTTGGATAAAATGTCAAGACCTATTGCAGATGGGGAAAGGAAATAGAAAAGAATTAATGCCAGGAAGGGCAGGAAGTCACCCTAGGCTCACATGGTTAATGATCTGCAGGTAGAGGAGGGAAAGCATCACTGAAAAGTTTCCTACCCCCAAACTCAGGGACAGAGCACTTGCCCATGATTGTGGCTGAACTAGTACAATAGAGAATGGCCTGTACGTTCACCCAGAACAACTAAGCTAGCAAGCACTGAGTAATAAGTAACAGCAGCCTATTGCTGGGAGAGGGACAAGAGCCTGGAAAGACACCCTGTCTGAGGCGCAGGCACAAAGGGAAGACCTAAAGCTGAAGGTGGAGCAGATATTGAGAAGATTCCTCAACAAACCAGCCCACCCTAAGGACAAGGAATTTAAAGCTTATACTGTGCTGAGGGTCACAGCAGCAATAAAACCACATCCAGCTCAACCCCTGATTAGACTGACTCAATATCCCCTCCCTTTCTAAAACCAAGCAAGAAAAAAAGGTAGACATTTCCAAGCGCAAATCATAATATTTTCAGTCTCTACTGTACTACCTTAAATGCCCAACATTCATACAAAAAATATAAAACACAAAAAAGAAAAAAAAAAACAAATTGTGAAAAAACAAAGCAATTAACAGAAATGACCTAGATGTTGCAATTATAAAAGAATTTAAAATAGGATTAATACGTTAAAAGCTCTAGAGGAAAGAGTAGACAAGATGTACAAACAATTAGGGAATTTTGGCAGAGATGAAAACTATGAAACAAAACAAATGTAAATGCTAGACATAAAAAATACGGTAACAGATATGAAGTATGCCCAATGGGCTAATCAGCATACTTTTTTTTAAAACATTTTATTTATTTATTTGACAGAGAGAGACAGTGAGAGAGAGAACACAAGCAGAGGGAGTGAGAGAGGGAGAAGCAGGCTCCCCGCTGAGCAGGGAGCACGATGCAGGGCTGGATCCCAGGATCCTGGGATCATGACCTGAGCCGAAGGCAGACGCTTAACCGACTGAGCAACCCAGGCGTCCCAGGTTAAATATTTTTAAATGCCTAGGTACATCATACTCAAACTGATGAAAACCAAAGATAAAGACAGCTCTTGAAGACAATAAAAAATGAGCACCATATTACATAGAGATTCAAAGATAAGAATTACGGCAGATTTATCAGAAACTGTGTGAGTCACAACTAATGAATCATCGAGCCTTACATCGAAAACCGGGGATGTACTGTATGGTGACTAACATAATATAATAAAAAATCATTATTAATTAAAAAAAAAAAAAAAAAAAAAAAGAAACTGTGTGAGTCAAACCCCAAGCATAATCTAGAATGACTATTTTAAGGTGCTGAACACAAAATAACTGTCAATCCATAATTCTATACACAGTGAAAATAACTTTCAAAAGTAAAGGAGAAATATTTTCTGAGACAAAAAAAAGAGAATTTATTTCCAACAGAAACAATTTTTAAGGGAATTATTTCAGTAGAAAAAAAGAATGATACCACAGAGAATTTAGATCTATACCAAGAAATACAGAGATAAGGAAACTGAATAAATGGAGATACATACATAATTCTTTTTCCTTAATTTTTACTTACTCTAAAAACTGTTTAAAGCAACAATAGAATCAATGTTTGATGTGTTTATTGCATACATAAAAGTAAAATATATGACAACAGCTCAAAGTATTGAGAAGGGCAAAGAATACACTGCTATACGATCCTTCCACTTCATATAAGGTAATATTATTTGATGGTAAGCTGAAATTGCTTAAAGTGTATATTTTAAAATCTAAGGCAATCAATAAAAATTTTAAAAGAGGTATAAGAAATAAGCCAGTAGTGTAGATAAGATGGAATCATAAAATTCAATGTTTAAAAGGAACAGAGAGGGGCTCCTGGGTGGCTCAGTCAGTTAAGCGTCTTCCTTTGGCTCAGGTCATGATCTTGGGGTTCTGGGGTCCTGGGATGGAGCCCCCATGTTGGGCTACCTGCTCAGTGGGGAGTCTGCTTATCCTTCTCCTTCCCCCTTCTGCCCCCTCCGCCTCCATTCATGCTCTCTCGCTCTCTCTCACTTGCGCTCTCACAAATAAATAAAATCTTTTAAAAAATAAATAAAAGGAGCAGAAAAATAAAAATAAAACAGGAAACAAATGGAACAAATAGAAAACTGCTACCAACAAGGTAGATTTCTATCCAATCATATTAATAATTATTATTAAATGTAAATGATCTAAAGACATCAATTAAAAGAAACTATCAGATTGGATAAGAAAGCAAGACCCTACTATAAAATCCACTTTAAACAGAAATCCATGATAGGTTAAAAGCAAAAGATGGTAAAAGATATATATACCATGAAAATACTAATCAAAATAAAGCTGGAGAGGACTCTATTAAAATTAGACAAAGTAAATTTTGTGACAAGAATATTACCAAAGATGTGGAATATTATATTATCAAAAGAGGGTCATATCACAGGAAGACATATCTTAAATGTGAATGTACATAACAAAAATGCTTCAAAACATATCAAGCAAAACTTATAAAAGTGCAAGGAGAGAGAATTTTTAAGGCAGTGAAAATATTCTGCATGATACCATAATAATGGATGCATGTCACTATGTATTTGTCCAAACCCATAAATGTCCTACACCAAGAGTGAACTGTAATGTAAACTATGAGCTTTGGGTAATAATGATGTATCAGTGTAGGTTCACCAGTTATAACAAATGTATCCTCTGGTGGGGGATGTTGATAATAGGCGAAGCTGTGGTTGTGTGGGGGACAGGAGTTATATGGGAAGTCTCTGTATCTTCCCCTCAATTTTGCTATGAACCTTAAACTGTTCTACAAAATTGATTCAATAAAAAAATTTTAAGTGCAAGGAAGAATAAACAAATCCACAATTATAGTTAAAGACTTTAACAATCCTCAATCAATAATCAACAGAATTAGTGAATCCAAAGTGAGTCGAGATACAGCTGACATCATGCTTAATAGTAAAAGACTGAATGCTTTTCCCCTAAGATTAAGAAAAAGACAAATATGTCCACTTTCACCACTCTTCCTCAGCATTATACGGGAGGTCCCAGGCAGAGCAATAAGGCAAGGAAAAGAGACAAAAAGCATACAGATTGAAAAAGAAAAAATAAAATTGTCTCTATTTGCAGGAAACATGATTGTCTATGCAGAAAATCCCAAAGGATCCAAAAAAAGGAGCTACTAGAACAAATAAATAAGCATAGGAAGGACACAGGATACAAATTCAATATGCAAAAATTAATCAAATTTCCATATACTAACCGTTAACAATTGGCAACTAAAATAAATACATAGCTTGGGAAATTAAACAGTACAGGACAATTACAAATCAAGTATTTTTTGTCAAACCCTTCTTTGACAAATTATATATGTTGCCTCTTTTCATTTTATAATTTTTGTCTCTTTTCTTTCATTTTATAGATGTCTCATCACTCTTTGTCTGCTTACTCTTTGATAGCAGGGAAGCCTATCCTAGGTTTACATTAATCAGTTGGCAAGTTTCATCGAATGAATTTAAAGAAAGAGAAAAAATTAATTTTATCTTAGAAATATATAAAAGAAATATTCATAGAGCTTACTCCTTTGTTCCATAAAGCTCAGACATGATTATTTAAACAGCAGTGCAGAGTTCTAATTTATAAAACACTATCGGTGGCACCTTGAAATATTCTTTTATTTATTTTTTAAAGATTTTATTTTTACGTAATCTCTATACCCAGTGCAGGGCTCAAATTTACAACCCTGAGATCGAGTCGGATGCTCTATGGACTGAGCCAACCAGGCACCCTTAAAATATTTTCATAATTCAGGCCATTTATATTTTGTGTTAATTTTACTAATATAGAAGTTTTGACAAATACTAATCTGTCCTTTAAGCAAAAACAGAAACTGAACAAACAGAAAAGCTTAATTTTATTTTACTACATTGACTTTGCCCCTTTATATGCATGGACATAATATATAGGTAAGTCTAAGACCCCTAAGAACTAAGATCAAGTAAAGGGATGGTGATCTTATTTACCCAAAGAATTCTTTCTAGTTCCCTTTGTTTGGTTCCCTGCTCCACAACTGAGTTTATAATTTAGTTTATAATTTCTCTATTAACAGCAGAACCTGCAACTTTTTGAATGATCACAGTAATCCCCTGGAGCCATTATTTACAATGATTTTTTTATTCAAATGCTGGCACTGCAGGGAGTTTTCTTCTCTAGTACATTGAACTTTTGACAGTCCATATGGTCTTAACGAATTTTCCAGGTGCTGAACACCATCCAACCTGTATTTTTGGCAGCCTACAGAGGTACTTAAGCTTGCCTTTGTCATTCTTCCTAATATTGCTTAAGCTGTTTTTAGAGGAGGAAGTTTGAAGTGGTTGGTAGAAACAATCAAGTTTTAAATGCTTATATTATCATCACAAAAGTACTGTCAAGGAGAATTCACTTTTGAGAGAGGAAAACAAAAGCTGTTCATTTAATATCTAAAGAGAACTATAATCGCAATATGTGTTTGAGAGGTTATTATTTGTACTTCTAGATTGTAGGGACAATTTTGCTGTGTTTAAACCACTACAAAAAGTAGTGCACAATATTTTCTTTACCTAGCTTACAAACCTGGATAAGTTTAGGGTGAACAACAAATTAGCCTGATTGTCAACCTTGCTTATTAAGGGATTCCAAATTGATCTTAGAATGTCAGCTGAATTGAATAATGGCTAATTAGCTGATGATATGGATGGGTGAATAATCTTAAGACTGCCTACATAGGACAAAAGTATTTTTAAAATCTTCAAATTATATTTAAAAGTTAGTGTGTGTACCTTTCCCTTTTTTTTCAATGTATTAAGCACCTACTTTACATATATTGTCCACAAAACCCTAGGAGGCAGGCATTATAAATACCTTGATTTTACAGAACAGTGACTAGGACCCAATTTTCTCTAATTCTAAAACCACACACTTAAGCACTTAAGGCTTCGCTTGCCCAATTTGAAAAATATATGGGGATTATAGTGCACATTTTTGGCATTTAAAAAAAATGGCTGCCTAAGGGGAGGGGAAACCCCCTTCATGCGTTGAGTCCACAGTTGTGTAAGTCCATCTTGTGGGAGTCAGAATTTCACTTCCCGCTGCTGATGTGTACAAGGCCAAATCGTTGCACAGCTAGGATGCAGCCTTTTGTGCTACGCTCAACAAACTGGTGTCCCACCTGGGATTTTGAGTCTAGCACAAAAATTCAAAGAAGGAAAGACAATTTAACGTTCATTTTCATGTGGCTACTGGTCCAAGACGGGTGCAGGAAGACCCTGAACTTGGCTCCCCCCATAGACATACCAAATCTACAGCTACATATGGAATAGTTTCCACTAAAAAAGAACTGAAACTAACTGAATAGCTATTTCACGACAAGGAATAAAAGGGCTATACTGACACTGATAGGAGAGGCAGAGACGCAATCTGCCAAAAACCCCATCCCCAGTGAGGTGACCCACAAGAGTGGGGGAGATATCACTGGTCCATAGCCTCTCCCTGAGAAGTGAGGGGTTTGTACCCCACATTAGGCATCTCAACCCTTTGGACCTGCACCAGAGAGAAGAGCACATCAAAACAATCGGCTTTGGAAACTAAAGGGGATTTCATCCAGGACCCAGGAGGCTGTGAGGATCTAAGATACTCCTTTTGAGAGGCTTACACACGAATTCATGTGTCCTGAGACCCATCACAAAGGCAGCAATTTGAGAACTGAGTGGATTATTTATGAAGAAAATTCATTTGTTAATCTTAAAGTATCTTTCGGAGGGGCAGGGACCAGTTGGGACTCTCTTTGGGGACATAGGCACTGTTGAGGGTAATTTTTACATTCTTCCTATACTTTACTAGTGCAAATGAGAGCACACAGACATAGTCTTGCTAAAGCTATAGGCATGCCCTGCCCCCAGCACAGTTTCCCTGCCTTAGTAAAGCCATGGGTGTGCTCTGCCCTCAACATTCTCCCATAGCCTTGCTAAAGCTGGTACGTGAGCATAATCACCCAGGGACCACCCCTTGATTGCCCGGCCCTGGTGGCCAGAGGGGCTTGCGTTTCTTGTCCCCACAGGACTATAACAACCAGAAAGACAGTTCTTGGCAGGCTACCACACCCAGGGCGCTGCACAGACAGCAGACTGAAACATCCCTCAACCTACCTGTAAAATAGGCCCATCTTCTTGTTCTGTAGTTTCAGCCTGAGAGACAGGCTTCAGGTTTGTCACACATCTGGGGCTACAAAGGAGCGTGCAGGGAACACAGGCAGGGACACACCATCTTTGAGCCCTCCACTGGCCTCCACACAACTCAATGATATCTCCCAGAAAGGAACTTATACACTCATCTGAATCCCTAAATTTTGCAACTGTTACCCAGAGGATACCTCCAGATCTCCTAGTCCGGAAGCCAGCAGGGTTTATAGTTGTGGTCCCACAGGACTCTATACATTTGCATACTTTAAAAGTTGCTGCCTGAGGTTCTAGCTTCCAATCATCCTGAAACTAGGAGCTGACTGGAATCATTCTCCTAGGGACACTGAGTGGTCTTGGCACATCCTCATCAATGGAGACCTATGAAGAATAAATCAAGCTACTTAGACAATCATAGAAGTTTAAGAGACAACCAAAAGCTAGGTAAGGTTGGACAATAAGTTTCATTTCCTATATGAGGCCACGCCTTCATGACTGGGAGAGATAGCTATTTTACCTAATACATAGAAATAAACACAAAGAGTCATGCAAATTGAGAAAACAGAAGATGTTCCAAACAAACAAAAACAAGGCAAAACCTCAGAAAAATACCTTAGTGAAGCAGAGATAAAATATCTATCTGATGATGAGTTCAAAGTAATGGTCATAAATATTGTCACCAAACCTAGGAGAACGGATGGACACAGTGAAAACTCAACAAAGACATAGAAAACTTATAAAAGTATCAGATAGACATCACAGAACTGAAAAATACAATACAATAACTGAACTGAAAAATACACTAGAGGGTTTAACAGGAGATTAGATGAGCAGAACAATCAGCAACCTGGAAGACAGGGCAATGGAACTCACCCACACAGAGCAGCAAAAAGAAAAAAAAATTAAGTGAAGATAGTTTAAGGGGCTTATAGGACAACATCAAGTGGGATAGCATTCTCACTATAAAGGTCCTAAAGAGAGAGAAATGGGCAGAAAACCTATTTAAAAAAATAGTGGCTGAAAACATCCCTAACCTAGAGAAGGAAATAGACACCCAGTCCAGGAAGCACAAAAAGTTCCAGACAATTTTCAACTAAAATTATCATTCAGAATTGAAGGAGAAATAAAGACTTTTCCAGAAAAGCAAAAGAAAAGCTAAAAGACTTCATCACCATTAAACTGGCCTTAAAAAAAATGTTAAAGACACTTCTTTAAGTCAAAAAGAAAAGGCAATAATTAATGACAAGAAAACATAATATGAAAGTAAAAAGTAAAAATCTCAATGGAAAAGGCAAATATATAGTAAAGGTAGTGGATTAACCACTTATAAAGCTAGCATGAAGGTTAAAAGATAAAAGTAGTGAAGTTAACTATAATTATAATAATTAAGAGATACAAAAACTTAAAAATGTAAAATATGACATCAAAAACAAAACATGGTGGGGAAAGGAATGAATATGTAAAGTTTTTAGAATGTACTCTAATTTGAGTTGCTATCAACTGTTGTATATATAGGCTGATATATACATATGCATATATATAAACATATATATAAACATATATATAAATATATAAATACACACACACACACACACACACACACACACACACACACACATGAACTACAAGGTACCCACAAAGCAAAAACTTACAGCAGATACTCAAAAGATAATGAGAAAGGAATCTAAACATAACACTAAAAAAAGGCATCAAAACACAAGGGAATGGAGCAAGAGAAGAAGAAAGAAACAGAGAAGAAATGCAAAACAGTCAGAAAACAATGAACAAAATGGTAATGAGTACATATCTTTCAATAATTACTTTAAATGTAAATGGACTAAATGCTCTAATTCAAAGGACATAGATGGCTGAAAGGATTAAAAAAAAAAAAAAAAAAGACCTGCCTACCTGTTGCCTACAAAAGACTCTTTTCAAATCTAAGGACACATACAGACTGAAAGGGAAGGGATAGAAAAAGATATTCATGCAAATGGAAATGAAAAATAAAAGCTGGGATAGTTATGCTTACATCAGATGAAATAGACTTTAAAACAAAGACTGCTGGGGCGCCTGGGTGGCACAGCGGTTAAGCTTCTGCCTTCGGCTCAGGGCGTGATCCCGGCGTTATGGGATCGAGCCCCACATCAGGCTCCTCCGCTATGAGCCTGCTTCTTCCTCTCCCACTCCCCCTGCTTGTGTTCCCTCTCTCGCTGGCTGTCTCTATCCTGTCGAATAAATAAATAAAACCTTTAAAAAAAAATAAAAAAAATAAAACAAAGACTATAATAAAAGGCAAATAAGGGTATTAAACAGTGATAAAAGTGTCAATCCAGCACAAGTATAAAACATTTGTAAATACTTATGTAACCAATATAGGAGCACCTAAATATGTAAAGCAAATAGTAAGACCTAAAGGGAGAAATTGACAGCAATAATAGTAAGGGACTTTACCCCCACTTACAACATGGATAGATCATCCAGACAAAAAAATCAATAAGGAAACACTGGCCTTAAATGACACATTAAACCAGATGGACTTAATAGATATATACAGAATATTCCATCCAAAGGCAGCAAAGTAAATATTCTCAAATGCACATGGAAAGTTCTCCAAGACAGATCACTTGGTAGGCCACAAAACAAATCTCAATAATTTAAGAAGATTAAAATCATATCAAGAATACTCTCCAACCACAATATGAAACTAGAAATCAATTAGAAAAAAACTGGAAAAATCACAAATATGTAGAGATTAAACAATATGCTACTGAACAATCAACGGGTCAATGAAGAAATCAAAGGGGAAATAAAAAAATACCTCGAGACAAATGAAAATATAAATACAACAATCCAGAATGTATGGGAGCAAAAAGCAGTTATAAGAGGAAACTTCACAGCAGTCCTGCCTCAAGAAACAACAACAACAAACAATCTCAAATAAACAATCTAAGTTCACACCTAAATGAACCAAAAAAAGAACAAAGCCCAAATTTAGTAGATGGAAGGAAATAATAAAGAGCAGATTAGAAAGAAATGAAATAGAGAAAATCTGAACAGTTTAATTACTAGTTAAGGAAATTAGATCAATAATCAAAAACCTTCCCAAACTGAGTTCAGGACCAGAGAACCTTACTGGTAAACTCTAACAAACATTCAGAAAAGATTTAATACCTTTCCTTCTCAAACTCTTCCAAAAACTTGGATGGGAGAGAACGCTTCCAAACTCATTTTACAAGGTCAGCATTACCCTCATTCCAGCAGCAGACAAGAAGGCTGCTAAAAAAGAAAATTACAGGCAATATCCCTAATGAACAAAGATGCAAAAATCCTCAACAAAATATTAGCAGACCAAATTCAATAATCCATTACAAGGATAATATACCATGACCAGGTGAGATTTATATTAGGGATGCAAGGATGGTTCAACATTCATAAATCAGTGTGATACACCACATTAACAAAATGAAGGATAAAAATCATGTGACCACCTTAATATATATAGAAAAAGCATTTCACAAAATTCAACCTCCATTTATGATAAAAACTCTCAACAAAGGGGGTAGAGAGGGAATGTATCTCAACATAATAAAGGCCAAATATGACAAACCCACTGCTAACATCACACTCAACCCAGAACAGGGACAAGACAACAATGCCCATTCTCATCACTTTTATTCAATACAGTATTGAAAATCTTAACCACAGCAGTTAGGCAAGAAAAAGAAATAAAAGACATCTAAATTGGAAAGGAAGAAGTAAAACTGTAACTATTTGCAGATGACATGATATTATATATAGAAAACTCTGGAGATTGCACCAAAAAACTGCTAAAACTAGTAAACAAAGTCAATAAAGTTGCAGAATACAAAATCAAAAATAGAAATCAGTTGCATTTCTATACGCTAAAAACGAACTCACTGAAAGAGAAATTAAGAAAACAATCCCATTCACAATTGCATAAAAAAAAAATAATAAGTAGGAAAAATCTTAACTAAGGAGGTGAAAGAAATGTATACCGAAAGCTATAAGACAGTGATGAAAAAACTGAAGAAGACACAAATATATGGAAATGTATTCCATGCTCATGGATTGGAAGACTTAATATTGTTAAAATGTCCATATTACCCAAAGCAAACTATATATTCAATGCAACCCCTATCAAAATTCCAATGGCATTTTTCACAGAACTAAAACAAATAATTCTAAAATTTGTATGGAACCATGAAAGACCCCAAATAGCTAAAGCAATCTTGAGAAAGAAGAACAAAGCTGGAGGAGTCATGCTTCCTGATTTCAAACTATACTACAAAGCTATAGTAATCAAAACGGTATGGAATTGGCATAAAAAGAGACATATAGATTAAAGGAACAAAATAGAGGGCCTATAAATAAACCCATATGTATATGACCAATTAATTTTTGACAAAGGAGGCAAGAATATACAATGGAGAAAGAGCAGGTCCTTCAATAAACAGTGTTGGAAAGCTGACATTCACATGCAAAAGAATGAAACTAGCTCACTAAATTATACCATATACAAAAATTAACTCAAAGTGTATTAGACACGTGAATGTAAGACTTGAAACCATAAAATGCCTAGAAGAAAATATAGGTGGTAAACTCCTTGACACTGCTCCTGGGATTGAATTTTTGAATCTGACCCCAAAAGCAAAAGTAACAAATGCAAAATTAAACAAGTGGGGCTAAATCAAACTAAAACTTCTGCACAAAAAAGAAATAATCAACAAATTTGAAAAGCAACCTACTAAATGAGAAAATATATTTATAATACCCAAAATATCCAAAGAGTAAAAATCCAATATATATAAATACTCAAACAACTCAATACCCAAACATTAACAATCTGATTAAAAAGGAGCAGAGGATCCAAATAGGCATTTTTCCAAGGAAAACATACAGATGGCCAATAGGCACATGAAAAGATGTTCAGCATCACAAATTATTAGGGATATGCTGGTCAAAACCATAATGAGATAACTCCTCATACCTATCAGAATGGCTAGTATCAAAAAGAAAAGAAATAACAAGTCTTGGAGAGGATATGGAGAAGAGAAAACCTGTGTACATTACTGGTGGAATGTACATGGTGCAGCCACTATGGAAAACGGTGTGGAGGGACCTAAAAAAAATTAAAATAGAACTACCATATGATCCATCTATTCCATTTCTTGGTATTTATCCAAAGAAAATAATTTGAAATTATTATTTGAAATGATACATGCACCCCTGTGTTTATGCAGCATTATTTACAATAGCCAAGGTACGGAAATAACCTACGTGCCCTATCGATCAATGAATGGTTAAAGAAGTTGTGGTATACACTCACACACACACACACAGAAATACTACAGCCAAAAAAAAAAAGAAATCTTACCATTTGTGACAACATGGCTGGACCTTGAGGGTATTAGACTAAATACAATGCTAGACAGAGAAAGATAGATTTCTTATGATTTCACTTATATATAGAATCTAAAATACAAAACAAATGAGCAAACAAGACAAAACTCATAGATACAGAGAATAGATTGGTGGCTATCAGAAGGGAAGAGGGTGGACGGGGGTTGGTGAAATAGGTGAAGGGGGTCAACAGTATGGTAATGGACGGTAACTAGACTTACTCTGGCGATCACTTTGTTGTGCATACAAATATCACCATTATATTGTATGCCAGAAACTAATATAATGCTATATACCAATTTTACCTCAATTAAAAATCATTTCTAACTTTGACAGCATCCAGTACCTAGTTTTCAGTAATGAGATTGGCAAAAGAATTAGGAATCTAAGAGTTCAGGGGTGATGTCACTAGCAGCACTGTAATAAAACAGATCATTCCATGAGATGATGTGCATTGTTTGTAGCTGCACTGTTTTGAGCCTAGTTCTGTGCCTGGTTCTCCAAACTTGTCTTGGTTAACTTTAGTTAACCATATTTGGTCTCTGTGTCTTATATACTTACAGGTTGTCAGAGCTAAAGGATGATTACCTACTTACCCTGCACCATGTCACTTTGTCCCTCAGTTTTCACCAGCAGCCATTATATTATCAGTTGTAAATCCATTCTTTCCTTTTTTCCTTCAATTGTAATACCTCTGATATTTAGCTAAGCAGATGGCCACTCAACCAAAAACTACATTTTCCAAATTTCCTTGCAGCTAGTTGGTTCATGTAACAAAATTCTGGCTTATGGCATGCAAGTGGAAATAACTGGTGCAACCTCTGTCATGATAGTAAAAAAAAAAAAAAAAAAAAAAAAAGAGAAAAGAAAGAAAAGAAAAGAAAAGAAAAGAAAAGAAAAGAAAAGAAAAAAGAAAAGAAAAGAAGCATTCTCTCCAATCCAACTTCTCCTCCTTTACTGTTGACGTAGAAAGTAGACATGATGGTGAGAGTCAAAGCAGCTACTTTAGACCATAAGATGGAAACCACAAGTTGAGAATGGCAGAGCAACAGTGTAGAAGGAGTGTGGGTCCTGGAGGATGTGCAGCCTTTAGCTCTGGTCTGCTTACTCTTAGACCATTACTTGAACTTTATTGCAGAACCAAACCTGCATTCTAACTAATGTGGCCATTGGCACTTTCAACTGCATTACACAACTTCTTGCCAGTCATCCTCAAGGGTTGTGTTGAAGATTTCTCATGAAAAAAGAAACATTAGTTCACGTCCCTCCCACTTGAGCTTTTTGACATTCAATCACTTTGTCAGCCAAATATAATAGCTACTCAGCAGTAACAGAAGTGAGAAGAAAGGACAGGGAGACTTTTTGGCCACTTTTGCCACAATGGCAGAAATGGGAGCCCCAGCGTTGCATGAAGAGACAACAAATTCTAATGGGCATGGAAAGGTCAGACCTAGTTTAACGTGCTGCTTGGAAAGTGGTATGAAGCCTTTCAGTAGTACTTTAATAATATCGTCATGCTGGTTTTCATTCTGAGGTTCATGCCACACTACCTAAATAGAAGCACAAATAAAATAAAACAGCTGTGTTGTGGTTTACGATACTCACATTTGTTATTGACAAAACTGTAGTTGAGGTTATTTTTTTTTTATTAATCATACTGAACAAATGTTCCAAAAGTAATTCTTTTTCCAATTAAACATAATCTCTATTCCATAAATTAAAATTAAGCAAGTCAAATGCAATGCAGTTATGAAGATCTCCCTTTTTTTCTCAGCTCACAGTTGACTATCCCCATGTGCATACGATGAAAGGGTAGGGAAACAAGTGGCTTTGCTAAACATTTTGGTATGTGAAGGAACCATTACAGCACTGATGCTATGGCACTGGAATCACAGTGACATGCGCATGAACCCAGCTGACTATAAAAAATTACTGTGCATGTCAGAGCCTTGATTTGACCCAAAGTGCTTCCTAATGGGTATTTTACTGTGCATATAACTCTACTTTCTTTGGGGTAAAAAGAAAAACCTGAAATCTTTTTCCATCTATGGTTCAAGTTCCATAGCTATACAGAGGGAAAAAAAGAATGAAAGAAAGAAACCCCATTTCTATTTCTGCTTCGTTGCAAGAACGTAAAAGTTTATTGCTTCCAGGAAGTAGAATCAAGTCATTAGTAATTACAAGCTCTAAAATAACTATCATATTAATTTTCTTTATCCACCCAAAATACTAGAAAAATTTTAAAGTGTAGCTGAAATTGTCAAAAAAAAAAAAAAAGACCCACACATATGATATATCATAGAGTTATCTTCTTGAACCATATCAATTTCTTTCCATACATATTAGAAATCCAAGAGATTTGATAACTTCTTCCCTCTGTTCTGATACTTATCTGGACAAGTATGTATCTCTTAATAGCATGAAGATGACCTGCTAAGAGCTCAGCTGCCAAAGATGATTGCTTTAAAGTCCTTGTAATATCAGCCTAAGGCAGCCTAAGAGATGAGCAAAGGGATTAATCACAGACCTTTGAACACGGGTAAGCAAACCACAGCCAAATGGATAATATTTCACAAAGAATGTGTAATCTTTAGATGCTGGGGCTTCTTCTTCCACATACACTCCATAATGGCTATAAATTCCATTACCTCTAAATACCCACTGAGCTATAAGCCAAGAGGAGGAGTGAAATCCTGTCTACACAATGTCAAGATAGCCAATTGATTCAGTTTGTTTCATCAACTATTTACAAATAGTTTTATATGCTAGCCAGTAGGGTAGGTAATAAGAATACAGCAGTGACTTGGTTACAGTTTCTAAAGTCAGCATGTGTACAGTCTTATGGTGACTATAGACCTTGAAACAAATCATTTTGATGTGTAAATAGCATAGTGGTCAGCACACAGACAAGTAGTAAAAGCGCCTGGGTCCAAATTCTAACTCCGCCATGTATTTATATGTTATTGAAATTCCCAGTACCTCAGTTTCCTTATCTGTAAAATGGGAGCTGTAATTTGTACCCATCTTAGGGCGCTGTTTTGAGGATTAAATGAGAAAACATGGTTAAATCACTTCAGAGGAACCCTGGTTGGAGTAAATACTCAGTAACTGTGAGCCATGGTGATTTTTAAAAATTGCAGAGTTCTTTGGAAACACAAAAGTGAGAATCTTTACCACACATGAATGTTAAAGGAACACTTATGGGGAAGAGGAGGCCAGGCAAAAAAGAGGGAAGCTTCTGGCAGAGGAAAAAATAATGACAAAAGACATGGGAATGTGAAGCCACATGGCTAGTACCTCTTGGTATTTCCAAAATGTAAATTCAGAGGAAGTTCCTCAAAAGTTCACCCTGACCGTTTGCTGTTCTATACATGAAAATCCGGATGAACTATTTAGCATTTACCTGGGTATTCTGGGACCACAGAGAGAGTAGGAGTTGGGGCAAAACCAGATCATGTGGACCCATAAGCAATGGGAATCTTGTGAAGCATTTTATGAAGTAAGTTGAATGATCTGATTTGTCTTCTTCTTTTTTTTTAAGATTTTATTTGAGAGAGAGAGAGGGAGTGAGAGAGAGAGACCACAAGCAGGGGGGAGGGGCAGAGGGAGAAGCAGACTCCCAGCTGAGCAGGGAGCCAGAGGCTGGACGATCCCAGCACACTGGGATCATGACCTGAGCCGAAGGCAGACACTCAACTGACTGAGCCACCCAGGTGCCCCCTTTTTCTTAAAAGATCACACCTCCTCTGTGAGGACAATGGATCAGACTGGAGTAAGAGTAGAATCAGAGTTACCACTCAGCAGGCCGTCATGGAGGTTTGAGTAAAAGAGGAACTTAAACTAAGGGTAGAGACTCTCACTGGAATAAAGATGGTGGATGCAAATAACATTTTAGGTGTAAACTCCTCAAGACTCAATGTTTGATTATCTGCATGAAGGCAGGGAGAAGGAGGTATTGAAAATGAACTCTAGGTTTTATCTTTGAGAAATTGAAGGTATGGCCCATTCCCATCTTCTGGAGGAGAAATAGATATCAAGGGAAAGATTATGAGCTCAGTTGTGAACAGTATCATCTGAGATGCCTATAGGACATCCAAATGGAGATGTCAAGAGAGCCTTTGGACAGTTATGTGAGGTTCTCAGGAAAGACGTCTGGGATAGAGTCTTAAACATACACACGATATGGGACATTCTTGAAGTGAAATGAAATTGCTCAGGGAGACAAGACAAGATCATCCTAGGATGCAGCCATAAGGAGCTTCGGCATTTAAAGATTGGGAAGAGAAGAAGAAATCTCCAAAGGAAAATGAGAAGTAGCTAAAGAAAGATAAGAAAAATAAGAAAATCAGGGAATCTGAGAATTCAAGGAAAAAGCATGTTTGCAAAAAGGTGTTTATAAAATACATCAAAAACTAGAGAGTTCCAGGTAAGGTAGGAACTGAATATTGTCCTTTGAAGTCTTTAGGTCCCTGGTGTTCTTGACAAAAGCCAATCAATGAAATGGTGTGAGTGGAAGTAAACAGTACTAAAATGAAGGGTGCCTGGAAGATGAGGAGGTCTGGCTGTGAGCCTGATGGGGCAGCAGCTGGAAGGTCTTAGAGGATCCCAGAAAGACTTGGGTGGTTTCTTTTTTAAGATAAAAGGGACTATAGTATATTCAAATGCCTGAGATCCAAATATGGAAAATGCTGGAGTTCTGAGCACAGCATTCTCATCTTCTGAAGCATAGATCAACTATCCTTACTTCCCAGGAAACTTTACTGATATTTTAAGTTAGGTGATGTGACCACAGACAATAGACTCCAAACCTCTATTAAATCACTTATCATGCTGTAATTATTGGTTTATTTTTTGTTTCACTCACTAAAACAGAATGCATTTAAGTACAGGGATTGCTTATCTACTACCATGCCTGGCATGTGCAATTCAATAGTCCAATAAGAAGATCTAGTCCACGAATAAAATCAGTTCCATTTATTTCTTAAATACAAATTTCTAATCCTCCCTAGTAAAAAAAAAAAAAAAAGTCTGGCTAGAAAAAAAGACTATCTGGGCTTTTTAAAAGGCCTAGATATGGTTTGCTTCCCTCCACATCTAGGCCTTTTTAAAAGCCCAGACAGTCTTTCTCTCTAGCCACACTTCTTTTTAAACCATAACAGACTCTTAACTATAGAGAATAAACTGAGGATTGATGGAGGGAGGTTGGCGGGGGATGGGCTAAATAGATAATGGGCATTAAGGAGGGCAATTGTTATGATGAGCACTCGCTGTTATTTGTAAGTGAATCACTAAATTCTACTCCCGAAACCAATATTACACTATATGTTAACTAACTGAATTTAAATAAAAATTTGAAAAAAAATAAATAAAAGGCCTAGATAAAAAGATTTCTAACCTATATTTGAACTTATTAAAATGTGCTGGAACAGATAAAGCTATAAAGACCAAATTTCTTCTCCAACTTTCCTGTAAGTACCATATATTATGCATTTTTGTATCCTCCACTGAATTCAGCAAGGCACTGAACATAAGCTAGGAGGTTCAATAAATATTTATTGACTGATATTTCATTTACCTGCATGAAATTTTATATATACAAAGGAAAAACATTGCCACTGAACATTGTGGTAAAACAGTAATTTCTCTTCGGTGTTAGTGGAACAGCTTGTGTCACCCATCAATTTGACAAAAGAATGTGCACACAAAACAGCAGGTAAATGAATCATGGTGAATAAGACCATCCATTTGCCACATAAAATAGATATATTGGTCTCCCTACAATATGCCATCTTCTTTAGCTGTCAGGTGATTAAATTACCAGCTTAAGTTCTAATTGTTTAAATTTGTTGGTGTTGGAAACAAATAATAAAGTTAATCTGCTCTCAGGAACGCTTCTGTTGGGCAGAGAAGCTGTATAGCAACATAAAATCAGGAACTTTGCTTTTAAGAAAAATTTACAAGGTGACCAATCTATTGTTCTCTATGATGAATCTATACAGGACATTTTCCTCCTTTGCAAAGTACAGTTATTTTATTTTGTTGATGCTCCTACTGCCTCAGGCACAGATGTACTAACACAACTAAAAAGTCAGAAAAACAGCTAGAACTCCAATGTTCTAATATTCAATCTTTCTTGACTAGAGAAATCTAGCAAAGGATGACATTTCCTTTCCCAGTACATCAGACAAATGTCACTAAATGTACATTTCTGTGACAGAGGTCAGTGATTCATCTACACCCATGTTTTCAGAAGTGAAATAATAGTTCGTGGAAGGAGAAAAAAAAAAAAAAAGGAATAGGGCACATCTCAAGCTATGAACCCAAGACAATGCTTGGTTAAAATCATGGGCCCTATCATTAGGAGAATGATACTTCTAGGTTTAAGGCAAAGGAAAACCCTTCTCTCAGTCATTCTGGCATAAGTGGGGACCCAAAAGAAGTTGAAAATTGCACCCTTATTTCAAGCTATGAAATAAGATACCATGTTGGACTAGGGCATTTAAAGGCTATGTGACTTCTGAGAAAAATGGCTACATGAGCACACAAGTCTAGCTTTCCTTCCAAAATCTCACTAAAGTGACCAATAGAATATTCAAATTGGAAACATTGCATCAGACATTAGAAGAGATCTTCATTGCTCCATACCAGAAATAACAAAGGGTAGAAGGTTCCCATGGGAATAAAAATATTAGACAATAAATAAAAAGATACTTCAGCCAACCCTTATTAACTAAAGGACACATCCAGACCATGGTCGATTTCTTCTTTCCTGCTTTTGCAGTCTAATAGCATAGGACCACACAGCCAACACTGGAAGGCTCCATGGTTTGCTTGTAGCAAAGGTAGAACCGAAGCAGGCCTGGAATAACTCACATGGAATATGGGAGACAATTAGTCTATAATATGTCACAGAAACAGAGCTCCATGACATAACACCTCACAGCACCAGCTGCTCCCTGATCCTCTCATACTGGTCATTTATATTTTTGTTGATTTGGTTGTTTGCTTCTTCCCTACTTCCTTCGATCTAGACTCAAAGGACCTCAATGTAACATTTGGGAAGGACAGGAAGCATACCAATTTCTAACAGAACCCACTCAACTCCTACAAAGATTGGCAAGCATAGCCAACCTTCTGGAAGTAGAAGAAAACTGAAAAATCATTAAACCTAAAAAATTTTAGAGTATAATTAAAAAGAAGCACTTAGAAAAATGACACTTATCCGCTGACTCAACAGGTACTCTTCCGGGGCATTTAACATGCTGTAGGCACTATATTAGGTTAAAAAGAGAAAACAAAACCACCCTGATACCTCCTTCTTTTGTGAAAGAAACTGGTTGCCTCTGATACTGATTTATTGCCAGAATCAAACAAACTTTAGAAAATGACTAATCCATGTATCAGAAAGATTCAAGGGACCACTGAGTCGACAGTACAGTTAAGAGGGACAAATCAAAGATTAATAATTAGTTAGAAATGAAAACATAATCACTAAATTAAATCCACCATGGAGGCAGTTAAAAACAGAAAATCAGATCAGTAAACTCTAAGATAACTTGGAGAAATTTAGCCAGAACTCCCATGAAAGCCCTTAAAAAAATTAACTATGAGAGAAAATAGGCAAAAGAGAGAAAGAAATAGAGGCTTCAATCTATGATCAATAGGGAGGGAGGGAGGGAGGGAGGGAGGGAAGGAAGGAAGGAAGGAAGGAAGGAAGGAAGGAAGGAAGGAGGGAAAGAAGGAAGGAAAGAAAGAAGGAAAGAAGGAAATAAAGAATCAAAGCAAATAAAGGAAAAATCTGCTGAAGAAAGACCTTACTTCTTTGTGAATTTGACAAGCTATTTATAATATTTATATGAAAATTCTAAGGACCTAAAACACCCCAAAAAATGTTGAAAAGAACAAAGTTGGAGGATTAACACTATCTGATCACAAGACGTCCTTTAAAGCTACAGTATTCAAGACAGTGTGCATTGGTATAAAGCTAGACAAATAATGCATTGGGACAGAATGGAGAGTTCAGAATGGACTCAGCCTTACATGTCCAAAAGACTCCGACAGAGGCAAAAAAAAAAAAAAAAAAAAAAAAAACCTATTTAATGGAGGAAAGGAAATTCTTTTTAACAACAGAGCAGAAATAACTGGATACTCATATGGAGAAAATGAATCTTGATTCTTATGTGCCATACCATACAAAAAGTTAATTCAGAATAGATTACAAGCCCAAATTCATAAGTTAAAATTATAAAGTTTCCACAAGAAAACATAGAAATTTTTTTTCATAAGTATATTTGAGATAAACCAATATTTTTTACAAAGCATTAACCATTAAAAAAAAACTGAAAAATTTGTCTTTATCAAAATGTAAAACCACTGCTCAAAACACCCCACTAAGTAAATGAATAGGCAAAGCACAGCCTGGGAGAAAACATTCAAAATAATAAATTATAACAGGATATGTATATCTAGAATACATAAGAAATTCTTACAGTTCAAAATAGAGAAACAGTACAATAAAAATGGGCAAAAGACTTAGATACCTCACAAATAAGATACATAAATGGCAATAAGAAGGGGAATTTTGTTCAATACCATTAGACACCAGGCAAATGCAAAATAAAACCAAACAGTAGGTACATACTACATACTGCAATAACTAAAATAAAAAATACTGACACCAAATATCATTGAGGATATGGAGCAGTTGGAATTCTCATACATTTCTGATGGGGGTACAAAATGGTACAACTGTTTTAGAAAATAGTTTGGCACTTTCCTACACTGTTAGAAACATACCTATCCATTCTCCATGTATTTTTCCAAAAGAAATAAAAATGTGTGTCCATAAAAAGACTTGTATAAAAATGTTCATAGAAATTTGTTTTACAATAGCCCCAAACTAGAAACAACCCAAATGTTCAACAGAGTTTTGCATTTCACCATATATAAATTATACATCAATAAAAATAAAGGTTATAAAAGGAAGAAATTCCTGAATCTGAAAATTTACAATGTACTTGGTTTCCTAAGAAAACTCAATTAATAAAAAACTGGGGCACCTGCGTGGCTCAGTTGGTTAAGCACCTGCCTTCCGCTCAGGTCATGATCCCAGGGTCCTGGGATTGAGCCCTGGGTTCAGCTCCCTGCTCAGCGGGGAGCCTATTTCTCCCTCTGCCCCTCTGCCTGCTCATGCGCGCGCTCTCTCTCTCTCTCTCTCTCAAATAAATAAATAAAATCTTTAAAAATATATATAAAATAAAATCATAAGTGTAATTTTCAAATTATAAAAATAAAGAAGATGGCCAAAAATGGAACAAAATCAAGTTGCAGACAGTTTTCTTTTAATAGCACTTAATCATAGAGTACTATATTCTGCAGTTTTCTTTTCTTTTTTTTTCTAAAGATTTATTTATCCAAGAGAGAGAGAAAGAGAGAGAGAAGAACGTGCACACAAGTGGGGGGAGGAGCAGAGGGAGAGAATGAGAGAGAATCTCAAGCCAACTCGTTGCTGAGCACAGAGCCCAACACGGGGCTCAATCCCACCACCCTGAGATCATGACCTGAGCCGAAATCAAGAGTCCGACACTTCCCGACTGAACCCCCCAGGCGCCCCTAACACAGTTTTCTTTCCTTTTTGTTTTTAAGATTTATTTATTTATTTGAGTGGGGAGGGGCAGAGGGAGAGGAAAAGAGAATCCCAAACAGACTGCACTGAGCACAGAGCTTGTCACATTGTTCGATCTTGAGACCACAACAGAGCCAAAACCAAGAGTCAGACGCTCAACCCACTGTGCCACCCAGGCACCCCAAACACAATTTTTTTTTCAATAACACTTAATCATAGAACACTATGTAATAGCATCTTTACCATTACAAATTAAAAGGTAATGGTGCCAGAATTTAATATCTAGCAAAGTTATTAAAGTGTGAAGCCAACAAAAAGATAACCTCATATGTGGAAGGACTCAGAAAATATAACAACCACTCAAATATCTTTCCATAAAAAAAAAAAAAATCTAAGCCAATGAAAAACAATAGCATGGGAATGGGAGATTAAGGATTAACTATGAGAAAATTGTTATAAGAAACAATTAGCTGATATCAGAATTAGAGTGATACATCTAAATACCAGTAGTTGTTTTAGATATACACATAAAACTAACCACCAAATACAAGGTTTTAAAGTAATAGGGATAATTTACATGCAATAATTCAAAAGGAAGGAGAGAAAGCAAGAGTCTAGGTTTATAGCACCAATTTGAATTAACAATGGTTGGGGGGGCATGTGGGTGGCACAGCGGTTAAGCGTTTGCCTTCGGCTCAGGGCGTGATCCCGGCGTTATGGGATCGAGCCCCACATCTGGCTCCTCCGCTATGAGCCTGCTTCTTCCTCTCCCACTCCCCCTGCTTGTGTTCCCTCTCTCGCTGGCTGTCTCTATCTCTGTCAAATAAATAAATAAAATCTTTAAAAAACAAAAAAATAAAAAAAACAATGGTTGGGAAGAAAGAAATAAAAGCACCAATACCCATATTTTCAGGTAAATTGCTACAATTTTAAGGCGATCAGCAGTTAAAGTCTACATGTCTTCTAAATCGCAGACTGGATTCCAGATCATTGTAGAAAATAAGTTAAAACAAATTGCACGAACAAAAAACTTTTTTTAAAGGCAAGAAACACAGACACACGTAGAGGAGAAATGACAAGAAAGGTAAATAACTCACAGTCTCTTACTAAAAGAGATTCTGTGAAGGACTGCATAGCTGGTACATACAGGAAATGTTAGAGGCAGCTCTTATTGTGTAGGAGAAACAGAAAAGCATACTAATTTCCTATTTACCACTTCCATGTAATGTAAACCAGGTTCTTCCACTGTAGAGAATAGCTGTTCATGGCCCTCCTAAGGCTGACCCTTGAATGTTGTAAATTTGACAATTTCCATTTCAATTTCAATTTCAATCTCAATCTCAGTATCTTTTTCCTGGCTTTACTCCTCCCAAACACTGAACTTGTACCTCATTCCCAGAGGACCTTGCCTTCTCTTGATTGTAGATTATGGTTTAGAGGAAAGAGAATGGGTTCTGGGATTCAAGGAAATCAGAATGTTGGTGCAGTCTCCATCATTTTCTAACTCATCCAAATATGTATGCAATTCTTTCTAAGACCAACTTTCTCCTTCATACAATTAAGGTAATATACCCCTCAAAGAGGTGTTGCGAAAATTGAATGAGCGCTATCTCAGTATCATTTCTCAAATATGGTGGTTAATGGGAAAATGTATTAAGTGGACACCGGTCCACTGGGAACATGGCTGAGTAGAAGAACACTAAGTTTGCTCCGGCCCATGGATACAACAAGATAACACTCACATCAGCGTAAATAACACAGAAAATGATCCAAAGACTGGCAGAACAAACTCCACAACTTAAGGTAGAGAAGAGGCACATTGAAGAAGGTAGGAAAGGTGAATATGCCAGTTTTAGAGGGAAAAGGACTGTGGCTGTCTGAGGCAGGGAGGGAGCCAGTGGTGCAGAGAAGGGCGAGAAACAAGACTTGCACACCAAGGAGCACACAAACCAGGGAGGATGAAGCCCTGTAATATTTGCCTTTGAAAGCAAGAGGGGCTGAATTTCATGAGTTCCTACAACCAGCAGGACATAAAGCCTGGAATTTTAAAAATCAGTGGGTTCAGCTCTGGTAGAGCCTGAAGGGCATTAAGAAGCAGAATTTCCATCCTTAAAGAGACAGCATGACAAACAGCCCTTGCAGATACAGCATCAAACCAGCCGTTTCAAAAACATGGGGGTTGGGGGAGGGGGGGTCACAGGGTAGGGAGAGTGATTTGCTTATCTCAGAGCATAGCCAGGAGAGACAGGGATCATGAGGAGACCCCCTCCAGGAACAAAGGAGCTAGCAGGCTCCATTTCCCTCACCAGCCCCCAGCATAAACAACGGGCACCTGCAGGAACCAGCACCTACACTTATTACTTAACTGCTTACATAAAGCACCCCCCTCCACACCGCCCTTAAGTGGATCCACACTTCCCAGTCACACTCACCTTAGTCCCCACACTGCGGGGGGCCCCCTCCCCCAGAAGACTGGCGCAAACCGTGCCAACACTACATCTCCCAACCCACTCATTTTGCAGGGCCTCAGTTCCCATGGCGGCAAGGGCAAGTCTCAGCTCATTAGCAGGCCACTGCACACTTCGTTAAAATGCACCCCACCCCTTCTGGGGACCAAACACTGCCCACACTAGGCAAAGAGAGTCTCTGAAGACAATTGGACTGAAAGAAAAAGAGGCCAGAACTCAACAGCAAAGCACACGCAATACACATTGGAGATGCTTCCAGAATGCTAGGCCCTGGGGAACAGGGGACACCAACTACAGGGCACTACGGGACCTCCTCTTCATAAGGCTACTTTCATTAAAAGCAAGAGAACTAGCTGACTTTCCTAACACAGAGAAACAAACACAGAGAGTTAGACTAACTGAGAAGACAGAGAAATATGTCCCAAATGAAAGAATGGGACCAAACCACAGCAAGAGACCTAAGTGAAATGGATATAAGTACTATGCCTGATAGAGAATTTAAGGTAATGATCATAAAGGTACTCACTGGATTTGAGAAAAGTATGAGTCTGTAGAAGTTGAGACACACAGTAATCTGTGGGACGGAATCTGAGTTAATTCATTAAATTACAGACCTTAGAAGTTTTCTTGCTAAGCCTTCAATGTAACTCTCCGCAGCCATATCCTCCTGCCCTTAAGATATTATCAGTAACTCAATTATCTTCTCTGGGAATGAGTTCTTTCCCAAAAGCATCTAAACTCATGCAGTGGAAGCAAGGGTTCCAGATGAAGGCTTAACTTGTACTTTTTCCCCCTGCTTAGTAATGAAGCTTCAGAAATTCCTTATAACTATAGAGAAACACATAAGATATCCTCCCAATAAGGAGAGAATAAATAAGTCTTTGTGTGGTTTCTAATGTCTATGCTTTTACTGATAAGTAGATCAGTTGTTAGAGAAAAGAAATAAGATGAGCATTGATTATGAGTAAGGCTTGATTAGGAGTGGCATGGTGGTAGCCAGGGAGGAAGACAGGAAAAAGCAAAGAGGGTAGTGCTCTGGGTCTGAGAGGCAGAAGACGACCTGAGACCAGTCTGGGGATCACTCTAGGGAAGGGGAGATGTCCAGGCCATGAACAATAGGAAGGACTGCCATGAACAAGATGCTGCTGCAGTGACCCTAGCTGAGGCCAGCCTAGAGGACCCATCCCTGCATTCTAGTTTAAAAAAAGCAACTGCCTCTCACAGTGATTCTCTGGTCACTGCTTCCAGCATGTCCCATAATCACCCTTTGGCTCTGGAGAATATGCTGGTCCGCAGCTACACTCCTGTACACCTAATGGAAGAAGGGAGGCACACATCAGATGCTTCACCTGTCAGATGGTAAGAAAGTCCAGGACCTTAAGGCCAGGCTCAGGACACTGATGTACTCCAAACCAAGGGCAGAGAGGGGTGAAAACCATGACTATACTCTTATAAATGGACACTAGAGAGTACTCTCCCCCCTCCACCCCCCAATGCATAGTAAAGTCCTCTAAGCCATTCAGGGCAACCCTGAATCCTATGATGAATACAACTTACACTCAATCTGGTCTCCCCACCTCATATTCAATCTTTCTTCCAGATGACAGGCTTTAAAATACTTGATAGCAGCTATCATGCTCCCTCTGTCTTCTTTCCTCTGGGCTAAGTTTCCCTTGATCCTTCAATTAGATAATAAGTATGCCTGAATGGAGCCATTTGAACAAAATTCCCAACAGCCTCATTGAAGCAGGGAACCCCATCTGTAACCATCAGTGTAAACATTAAATAGGGAAATCCCTCTGATACTGTCTACAAGACAGCCATCAACACAGTGGGCCCTCTTAAACAAAGTCATCAGCATTGGAGTGATGAGGATTACACAAATTAAAAAGCTGTACCCAGTGGGGGAAAAAAAAAAAAAGATTGTTTTTAAGTAAACTGTCTGGAATTATTCACAATGGTTTGCTAGGCACTGGTCTCAGTGTTCATGAAATTATAAGCTCTTTGAGGCCAGAGCCAGGATTTGCTTTTCCTTCCCAATTACTTCCCTATCACTTTCCTTTCCTTCCAACTTCTCAATTCCCTATCACTTTCCTACCTTGCTCAGACATGGACACACAGTTTGCACTTGGTATATTCTTAACAAGATGTCTGTGGATTGAATATATGATTGGTCTTTATTCCATCATCTTTAAAAGACAAAGGACAGAAGTCTCTACCAAAGCCTGAGATGGGGTATACAGTTTGTGCTAACAAACTGACATGCTGGATGGTGGAATTCCAACACTGAATAAATTCATTTTCCTGCATACCAACCCAATTCACTGACTTCCACACGGCCCTAATGAAACTACACCCCTTATTTGATTGACACTAGGACTACAGACCTGAAAACGTGAAGGAACTTTAATTGAAGAGTGTTTTTGAGTCATGCTTTCCAAAAGGATCTATATTATATGATAAATGAGATAACATTTTTAGAGAAATCTCTCAAGAGCAACTAAGGAAGAAATAATTAGAATAAATTCAAATGTAGTTACGTATCATAAAACTAATTCAACCATTAGCATCTTTATTTATTGAATAGATATTTATTTAATACCTGCTGTGTGCCAAAGTACTAGCCTGAAACCCTGAATAAGATTATTCAAGTATTGCTAATTATTGCTGATTATAATTAGGCTATTGGTACAATAATTCTGCATTAGAAAAATAAACTCAAAATCTCAGTTACAACAGCAAATATGTATTTTTCTTGCTTATAGTTATACATATTACCAAGGGTTCAGCTGGGTTTGAATCTAGGTTGTGTTGAGTTCTGGTTCACACCAAGAGATCTCCTTCTGAGACCAGGAGCTACTCTTAGTACAATCTATACACAGAGGACTGTAAGAGGGGCAAGCGGAAACATACGTCTCTCAAGACCACTTTCTGTTGGCCAAAGAAAGGCATATAGCCAAGTACAATATCAGTGCAATAAGGAATAAAATCTGCCTACTTTAAAGGGAGGAGCTAAAAGCTTACATGGCAAAAGACATGGATATGTAATTTCTTTGCAAGGAGGAAGAGAAGAATTAGGAAAAATAATCCAACCTACCATAAAGGTATGACTTATGCTCATGAGTTCAAGTGAGAGAAAAAGCTAAATAAACCAATAATTTAGTGGGAATTCATTAAACAGAGTTACATATACTGAATATATTTTAAGGTCATATTTGCCATTGTTAGAAGAACAGGGAGCAAGAATGTAAGTAGACCAGTTAGAAAGCTATAACAATTGTCTAAGAGAGATGGTGGCCTGTGCCGTAATATTGACAGAGGTGACCAAGAGCAACAGAAAGAGTTAAGTATATTTCAGCAGACTAGGTCACTATTAGATATTGTAGGTGGGGAAGAAGCATGTTTGAAGAATGTCACATCAGTTTCTGGCTTGAATAATAAGGGAAATGATGAAGAAACAGGGAAACATGAAGGGAAGAGTGTCACAGTCTTTGTGATTAATCCCCCCAATTCATTCCTTCAAATTGATTAATCTAAGCCAGTTGTCCTAAACAAGACATGTTCCTCCCCACTGTGGGTTCTCGGGAAATGTCAGGTGGGGAACTTTTGGGTTTTCCTAGTAACCGAAAGGTATTTTTCATTCAGGGTCTTATAATGGTGAACATCCTGAAATGCATGGGACAATTTCACAAAACAAAAGTTTGAAATGTCTTCCCTGGTCTTCCCTGAAGCACCAATAAACCCCTGTTGAGAAATCCTGGCCTAGGACTATTATGATAATCCCATTCTACTCACCAATGATTGGGTCAGGAATAGATGTCTGACTTTGCCCTGACAAATAGGACAAATATTCTGGAGAGCTTCCATGAAAGATTTCCCTAGTCATAAGACAGAGGAATGGAAAGAAACAGTCCCCCTTCCCCTAAACACTGTTTGGATGTGATGCCTGGAATGTCTGCAGCAGACATGATAGAGGCCAATCGGAGGACAGCCAAAGAGGATGAAAGAACAAAATAAGGGGACAAAGGGAACCTTATAATATCACTGAGCTGCTGAATGAGACAACCCTGGTTCCCCCTCATCCCCAAACTGGATATTAGATAATATATCCCCTTATAGTTTAAGTCCGCTTGAGACGATTTTTTTATTACTTGAGTAAGAATGCATCTTATATAACAGAAGAAGGAAACAGGTTTAGGAGACAAAAAAAATACAAGTCCCATTTTGTGTAAGAGCTGGATATTTGAGTCTAGGCCTCTCGATATGTGGCTTTGGAGTACATAAGCAAGACTGGACCTACTCTGGGAATCTATACTGGGGGCCTGGAAGTAATGAGTATATATATTGTGGAAAGTGCAGTGAACAAGACCTTCATAGATTGCACCATGGAAGACAGCATACCTAAAATCAGTGAGCACTTTGATGAATTACTCTGGCCTTTTCTGAGAGTGTAGGCAATTAAACTCCTCATCTCAAAGTCATGAAGTATATACTTATTTATGGTATCTTCTGGTTGTTTCGTGGATACTTAGTCACTTCTCCCTAACTAAATTATAATCCCCAAGAATTATTTATTCCATAGCTACCATAGCATCAAATAAAATGTAAAGCACTCAAGCAGGTACTAACAAGTGTTCACTGAATTATAATTACTCAAAAACACATTTCATTTTTATAATTGTTGGTTAAAGCACAGCTTTGTGGACTACATTATATGTCTTAACCCAAAGGCTATAAACTGGAAACCCACGGATACGTATTTGGGTGGCATAATGTTTCAAAAATTTTTAATTATGTAGTTGCCAATATTTAAAAATTGGGAGATTTCACACTAAAACCTGGATTTCCAGCTTCACTTGAAGATATTATAGCACTGGTCCCATTTTCCTACCTACCAACAGCAAGCTGGAGCTGAGAAGAGGGCACTGCCCTCCATCCTCCAGGCTCCAATAGCCATCTTCACTGGCATTTTGAGTGAGTGCCCCTTAATCTCTTTGAGATAAATTCTTACTTCTGTACAATCAGTGGCTAAGCCAAGTGACCTGGTGTCAACATTATGTGATCCTAAGGTCTGTCATTTACAATGATACAGCATACTGGCAAAATTTCAGATTGTTTTTCCTTTCCTGCCCACCTCTCCTCAGTATTTATCCATCGTACCGGCTGACCCAAGTTTTAGTCTACATGTACTGCCTGGTGAAAAAAGAACAGTCAAAGTGTTCTAATCAGCCTCCCTGTGGTTTGGCTGAAGATAAACCTACAGTTTTCCCTGTTTGCCAAAAGAGAGCACCTTCCACTAGTTAAGGTGAAAAATCTAACAAACTGGGCAAACAATGATGTTCTTTAGTGAAATGACCTAACCAGCAAGAGGAACACTGGCTCATCTTCCATCTCAATACTGAAGAAAAGGATTATCGATTTAACATTTTTTTCACTTGCTTGGTGACCCATTCAAAACAAACAATCATTTACATTTTAAGATAATAGAGGCAACTGGGTTGCTCAATCGGTTAAACATCTGCCTTCAGCTCAGGTCATAATCCCAGGGTCCTGGGATCCAGCCCCACATCACCACCACCACCACCACCATCACCACCACCACCACCATCACCACCACCACCACCACCATCACCACCACCACCACCATCACCACCACCACCACCACCACCACCACCATCACCATCATCATCATCATCATCATCATCATCATCATCGAGATACTTGCTCAGCAGGGAGCCTGCTTCTCCCTCTCCTGCTCCCCCTACTCTCTCTGACAAATAAATAAATAAAATCTTTAAAAAAAAGTTACTAGATAATAGCATGAATTTCATTTATGATATCTTATTTTTTCAGTGAAATAGCATTACCTGTTTCTGACCCCATCAAGAAGCTGTAAGAATGCATTTCTCAGTTCTTGTGGCATCCTGCTGTTCTATTGACTCTGTTGCACTAACCAACAGACCTCCCTCATTTAATCCATTTGAAAGACAAACAAAGAGGTTAGGCATCAGAATTTCAGCTCATCTAAGGTTTACTAAAATAAAATGGAGCCATGGTCAATAGCTCATTAAGCAACAAAGGTAAATTTTAAACTCTAGAAACCATGTATCTGAAATACTCTTCTGCAAAGCACTATATTTAAAGGCTTTGTATTGATACCTACTAGATGATAATAATGTAAAAAAGCAAGATTTGGTGTCTCCAACCGCAGAGAAAATAGGAAGCTGACTCTCCTGAGAGCAGTGACTTTGGCAAATACCCTTTAATGTTATTAAACCAAGGCAAGAGATGTAGTAAAGAAGAAATGTAAGTCAGTTGCTCAGCCCGTCATGGAAACACCGTAACTGTTACGGTTAGCCTATAAGGATGAAAAACAGGATCACCACTCCATTTGTCTTCAAAAGATTTTCTCTCTTGAACACATAATATTCTGATGACTTTACTGCACAAATATAATGCACTCCTTTTTATCCTCACTCAACAACGTGTTTAAAGGTATGAAATTAGAGACAGGGAGCTATAAGTGGTAATGGGGAGAATGATCTTTTATTCATTCAAAGTGTCAAAGAAAATATGACTTAAGTTTTAAGATTATGTTGATTGGGAAGTCTTTTTCAGCTATAAAGGAACATATTTAAAATAGTAGAGTACATTTAAAAGTTTTCAAATGTGATTATACTATGGAGCAATTATACAAAACAAATCTCAACTTCCATGTATAGGGAAAGATACATTTTGCTAAGATGTTTAGAAAAGATGCTATAAGTTTTGCATTGTCAAAGCAGTGCAGCTAGTGTGTGGTGTGATTCATGAGTAAACAGTATCTTGAATAAGGTTTCACTATTCTATATAACACTTATGCTCACCCTTGAAGAGGCAACAGAATTTTAATAAAACCTGAATCAATAATATAATAAGAGATTAGCACTGGCCAAAAGTCTGCCTGTCATTTTTTCAGAAGTAGATAGCTTCAGGATGCTTACTTTATCTACATTTTCATAAATTCTATTCACAGTCATATTTTCTACTACTTTTGGTCAAAGTTTCAGTATTGCCTTTAATCTTCAAAAATAGAATTTGAATTCCATTATTCCGAGTTGATTATTTTAATCTTTTCCACACTTACTAGAAGAATATAAGTATCCACCCAGAGTATAAATAAAGCATATATTATTGTTTATCACTGATGTAATCTAGGATCTAGGAATGGAGTCCATTATTATAATTTTATTCTGGAACAAATTACCATATGGCATAAACTGTATGCGTTGAAATTGAAAACTTGTCCTTTGAATTCTTTGGTTAAGAAATTTCTAATGTGAAATTGGGTGATTTAATAATATCAAATGTAGGTAAGAGATCACTTAAAACTTCTTAGGGAGTAAGTTCAGAAGTAAGGTTATATAATTTTAAAAAGATAGCAAAGAAGCCCACAAACATTTGGTTCTTTGGATAAAAAAAAATATGATATACGTCAAATACTTAATAGCTTTCAAACTTATTTAAAAAATAAAATGGGGTGAAACATTGAAACCGACAGAATTCCTTGTGTTGGCTTCTTAATACTTTTATTTCTTCACACATTCATTCATTCATTCATTTATTCAATATTTATTGAACCCTTACTACAACTAGCACCTGACAGTTTCAAAAGTATTAAGCGAATGGCATTTTCCAAAATATTGCATATATATATGTAACTATATATCTATAAAACACTATTCTTATAGTCCTTATATTCCTATGTCTATTCATAAAAAATATAAAACATGTATTGATCTAATTAGCCAGCTGGGGAAGTAAGCATGAATAGAATCTGGCCCAGTACTCCCCCTACCTAGGAGAAAAAGCTTTGGAGCTGCAATCTCCCTGGGGGAGAGGCTGTCACATATGCCTTTCTAGGAGGGATTAAGAAAGCCAGAGCAGCTGGGACGCATTTTCAAATATAAAACTGACATGAAAGGCTTTACATGAATGACTAAAATTCTAAGTTGAGATAAGCTGGAAGAGTCTAAGAAAGGGGTGCATTAGTCTTGGTGTTAAACCAAAGAAAATTGATTAGATCACAAAATGGACAGGTTTAACTTATGATCCTATAAGCCTGGGCAAATGAAAAACAAAGATCTGCTGCCTTATTTATCAGTCCTCTTGCATATTGTACTCAGAAGATGGTAAGAATTAAAGGTTATGTAAGAAATGTCACAGGCTGAACTAAAATAATCAAGATTACAATTTGTGTTGTCTTTCACTTTTCAAAATTTTAGACAATTTTCTGCACATGCCATTCTTGAAATTTTAAAGATGAGTAGCTTTTTGCAAATACAAGGTAGTATTTGCTGTTTTGTGTTCCTTTGTCATCTCCTACTGGGAGTGCCCCTTCATTGGTTAAGAGGTACTTTTTCTTGAACATTTTCATAAACAAGAAGAGTTTAATATCAACTTACAACAGGAGCTTATGTTATATTCTTAGATATCAAAGTGTATTCGCCCATAGTTTAAATTTCGGTTACAGTCAAATGAGATTATAAGAATCCTGAGAGTTTAGAGTGGGATCAAATTAAAGTGAAAATAAAGAGCTAATCCTATTTCATTTCCCATCTCTCTATAAAGAATATCAAATGATGATAGTAATGATTAAGTTTCTAGACATAGGGAAACATGGCACCTATGCAACCGTGCTTTGATGTTTATGAAGTGTCACTTCCTAAAATAAATATAGAAACTTACCAGTTAACACTAGCACTTGCTACCATTACATTGCAGAAGTGTATAGAATTAGTAAAAATAAAGAGAAACAGTATATTGCTTAATAGTTGACAGCCAGAAATGTTTACTTCTTAAGCTTTTGCTGATTCTAGTCAAATACGGCCTTCTACTGAGCCTGGCTCCAAATTTCACATGGCAGGAGGACCATGGCACTATAGATATCATTTCAATATCACAACTTCAGGTTCTGAATTAAAGGCATTTCTAGAGTCCACACATTTCATTTACTTAGAAAAATTAATATTACATTGCTGTTCTTTGATGGCAGTAATGCAATGCTCATATTCTCTAAATTTGTCTAAAAAACCAAAGAAACATTTTCATTCATGAAGGAATACAATTACTGATATTAATATTTCTAGAAAGGCTTTTCTCTTGCTCTTTCTCCTGTCAGTTCCAATAAATTTGAAAAACAGATAAAGCAGACGAAATAGAGATCAAAATAAACCATGAAATGCATGTGGAACTTTCCAGTATTGGCTGCATTATAGCAAAAGTAAAGATCCCTAATAGTGGTCCCAAAATTTAGACCTTGGGGCCTATCTTGGTCTTACCCAAACATCTGTTGGGAGCATGATGGACTATACCACCCCTTGTGGAATGTCAGAGAGAGGACGTGCACAGTTACTTTACCCACTGAATACCATGAGCCAATGAATGACTTCCTGTCCCAGTCAACATGTTGTTCTCCTTCCCATGGAAAGATCAGTGAGGGGTACAGAGAAAATCAGCACATTTTCCTTTCACCACTGTCTTCCTTTCAGGGTTTAGGGTGCAGTCCCTCTCAAGAAAATCAAAGAAGAGATGACTAAGTAGTTCCCCAGAAATTAATTTTATGGAAATGTATTATAATGCTTTCATATTACTCATGTTCTTTAAAAAAAAAAAAAAACCCTATTGTTTTGCCATAATACTTTCCAAAATCAATAGATTACACAAGATCATTTGGCCAGTTTCTCTCTTCTCCAGTGAAAGTCACTAACAGGATGATAAAATCAGCCATCTGTTCTACTAACTTTACAGAAAGTCATCATAGGATGTACAAATTTTATCAATTATATCACCTCACATGTGCTTTTGAATATTTGTCTAATGAGAAACTTGGTTAATGGCAGCTGAGGTGATCCTGAGGGATACTGGTCCATTTGTCATGTTGGAGGAAGCTCTCTTACAAGGTTTCATGCATGCATTCATGCATGCATTCACCCACCACATGACAGGCAGTGTTCAAAGCACTGGAGCAACAGGCGAGGCTCTGTTCTCATCGACTTTCATTCTGGAAGGTGCTTATCAGTCAATAAGAAAAAGAAATTCATAAGTGAGATAGTTTTATGAAGTGATAGGTATCATGGAAGACACTGAAGCTACTTGATGTGATAGTTACTGGAGATTCCCAACTAGAGATAGGAAATGGGGAGGATGTGGATTAAGTGGTCAAGAAAAGCTCTCTGAGGAGAAACCATCTGGTCTGAGACCTAAGTTAGAAGAAGCCATACAGACCTGAAAAGGAGTATGTTAAAGGTCATAAGACACAAAGCCTTGGGGTGCCTGGGTGGTTCAGTCAGGTAAGTGTCCAATTCTTAATCTCAGCTCAGGTCTTGATCTCAGGGTCATGAGTTCAAGCCCCACATTGAGCTCCACACTGGGCATGGAGCCTACTTCAAAAAAAAAAAAAAAGAAAAAAAAGATGCCATCAACAACAACAACAAAAAATGAGAACCTGCAGTTTCAGCTTTTATAGAATCCCACCTACTTCATTCTGAGAAAAATTACTCTATATGATGTTACCATACAGTTCAACAGCTTACTCCTTTGTAAATAACACATGGTAAGCCAGTGGGAAATGGCATATAACTAATGATGAATTCCATGGTGCAGATCCATGATAAGGGAGGAATGAATGTATACCCAGTGCCTACTAAAAGCGAGACACTGATAATAGTTCTTTTATATTCTGCTCACTTTGAACAAATACATCTTTCTTCATGTAGTGAATTTGTAACAAGTTCCTCTATGTGCCAGGCACTGTACTTAGCATTCAGTTAAAAAATGAACCTGACACAGTACTCCTTGCAGTGTGCTTATGCTCGATGGAGGCCAGTTGACAACTGAACAAGCAATTGTGATTTGGCTCAATCAGTGCCATCAAATGAGGTACTAGAGGTGCACATGAAGTTGATTTTACGCTACTTGAGGAAAGGGGTCAAGAAAACCTTCCCAAGATGAAGTGACATTAAAACAAGATGTTATGGATGTATAGGGAATAGCCAGGCCATGTGGCTGAAAGCTACGTAGCCTATAGAAGAAAAAGAATTACAAGTTCCTCTCCACGTGTGGAGCCATTGAAGGAAACTGTCAAGAGATAAGACTACAGAATCAGCAGTGGCAAATTACACAGAACCCTGTCTGCTGAGCCAAGAAATTTGGACTTTATGTGGTAGCAACTGGGAACCACTAAGGAGCTTCAAGTGGGGAAATGACATGACAGATTTGTGAGTTTTTAAAAAATCTCTCTAGCTTCAATGTGGAGATTCCAAGGTGGGGAAGGAAAAAAGCAGGTTGAGCGCAAAGCGAACATAATCCATTCAAGGAGTTTTGCTGTGAAAACTTGAAAACCCCCAGTGAGCTGGATTTCCATCCAAATCTCACAGCGCACTGCTTTAAATGAGCTTAAACCTTACTTACAAACTTCACTCACATTTTTAATACTCAGGTGGTGAATTTAATCACATAAGGTTGCATTGTATTACTTACTTCACGTGTTTTGAAATGTGAGTTTTTCACTGAGTCAGCATGGCCATATTGCTTAGCTCAGGAAAAACATGTCAATCCTTATGCCCCTCAAAACTGCCATTAACACGCATGACATCAAATTTTTCTAGGTGATGTGAAATTAAATCATGACTCATTGCAATGTATTCTAATCAGCTACTCCATTAACTGTTTTCAAATGGTAATCAACTCGGCTCCAAATGAACAGTTACATACTCAGCTTGCTCTGTGAATTCTATGAATGCATAAAGCATAACAAGTTGTAATTATATTACTTTCAGAAGTCATTTACAGCAATTGAACAAACTAAGAAAAATTCCAAGATTCTTGTGTGACAGCGCAATTAAACAATATGAACTGCAAGACTCCACTTCATATTCTAAAATTTAGTTAAGATGTATTTTCTGAGAAAAGATCTTTTTGGAATATAGACATTGTTCAGGTTAAGGCTTTATAACTTTAAATTATGGACCACCAAGCAAAATTATCAGATGATAATACATTATATTTTGTTATGTACCATATTAAATAAATGTCTTTAATAGAAAGAAATCCTCTTTTTTTAAAATAATTTTTATTTTGTTATATTAGTCACCATACAGTACATCCCCAGTTTTTGATGCAGTGTTCCGTGATTCATTATTTGCATATAATACCCAGTGCACCATGCAATATGTGCCCTCCTTAATACCCATCACCGGCCTATCCCAATCCCCCACCCCCGTCCCCTCTGAAGCCCTCAGTTTGTTTCCCAGAGTCCACAGTCTCTCATGGTTCATTCCCCCTTCTGTTGAAATCCTCTCTTTTTAATAAGGACGTAGGTGTCAATGTCTACAGCAAAAAGACTACTTGGGAAAAGATAATTCATGCTTTTACAATACCTACTATGTGCCAGGTGCTGAGCTAAGGACTTTATGTATTTTGACCTATGTCATCTGCTTCATACTGAATACTTGATAGAAGAACCCATCTTCTTCTAGTCAGAATCCCTCAATTTCAAGTAGTTAGGTAGTTATAAAAGAGACTAGAATCATTTCAAGCATCCATTGCTGCCTAACATACCACCCCAAAACTTTAGGAGTTTAAAATAACAACCCTTTATCTGTAGTGTCATTTGCAAATATCTTCTCCCATTCCGTGGGTTGCCTCTTTATTTTGTTGACTGTTTCCTTTGTTGTGCAGAAGCTTTTCATCTTGATGAAGTCCCAAAAGTTCATTTTCGCTTTTGTTTCCCTTGCCTTTGGTAACCTGTCTTGAAAGAAGTTGATGTGGCTGATGTCGAAGAGGTTACTGCCTATGTTTTCCTCTAGGATTTTGATGGATTCTTATCACACATTGAGGTCTTTCATCCATTTAGAGTTTATCTTTGTGTATGGTGTAAGAAAATGTTCAAGTTTCGTTGCTCTGTATATAGCTGTCCAATTTTCCCAGCACCATTTCTTGAAAAGACTGTTTTTTCCATTGGATATTTTTTCCTGCCTTGTCAAAGATTAGCTGACCATAGAGCTGAGGGTCCATATCTGGGCTCTCTATTCTGTTCCACTGATCTATGTGTCTGTTTTTGTGCCAACCACCATCTATCATCCTTCATGATTCTGTGGGTTGACCAGAAAGTTTTGCTCTACAGTGATGGCTTGGGCACTGGGTTAGCTGGAAGGTTTATTATAGTGGCCTCACTCCCATGGCAAGGAGTTGGTGTTGGCAGCTAGCTGGGAGCTCAGTTGGGAATGTTGGCTAGAGGCCTTGGTTCTTCCCTATGGAGGCCTCTCTACATGGTTGCTTGGATTTCCTCATAGCATAGGAATTGTGTTCCAAGAAGAAACATTCTAAGAGTGAGCATTCTAAGAGTATAAATCTGGCATGCAAACACTTATTGTGATAGGTAAAATAATGCCCCCCACAAAGATAGCTATGTTCTAATCCCTGAAGCCTGCAGATATTTTATCTTCATGGCAAAAGAGACTGCAGATACAATTAAGATGAGATGGAAAGATTGGCCTGGATTATCCGGGAGGGATAATATAATCACAAGAGTCCTTGTAAGAGGGAGGCCAGAGTAAGACAGATTTGAAGATGTTATGCATATGATTTTGAAAATGAAGGAAGGTGCCACAAGCCAAGGAATGCAGGCAACTTCTAGAAGGTGGACAAGGCAAAGGAACAGATTCTCCTCTAGGGCCTCCAGAAGGAAGGCAGTCCTGCAGACACTTTGATCTTAGCCCAGTGTGACTTCTGACCTACAGAACTATAAGATAATAACTCTGTTTTCTTTTAAGTCAGGAAGTTGGTGTAATTTAAAATAGCAATAGGAAATGAATATATTTGTCAAGCTTCTGCTTTGAACCCATTTGTTAACACTCAATGGCTAAAGCCTAGAGTCACCGGATGAAATCCATGGAGACATGGTTCATTGTAACAATATACCACCACAGTGACAATCCAACACTAGCACTAGTTCCTTCAAAATATTTCCTATGATTGAGTTTTCTGTTGCTGCTGTAACAAATTAACACAAACTCAGTGACTTAAAACAACACAAATTTATGATCTCACAGTTTCTGTAGGGTATAAGCCTGATATGGGTATTAGCAAGGAAAAAACAAAATGTTAGCAGAGCTGCACTCCTTACCAGAAGCTCTGCAGAAGAATCTAATTCCACGCTTATTCATGTTGTTGGCTGAATTAAGTTCTTTGCGGTTGTCAGACTGAGGCCTCCATTTCCTTGCAGGTTGTCAACCAGAGGCTGTCCTTCTCTAAAGGCTTCTTGCCTGGCCACACACGTGACCCCTTAGATCTCAGAACTTCCAACAGTATACTTGGAATTCTCTGACTTTTTCTTCTGCTCCATGTTTCTCCAGCTGTAGAAAGTTCCCTGCTCCTAAAGGATCATGTGATTAGATTGGGCTCACTTATGACAATCTCCCTATCTTAATAGCTATAACCTTAATTACCTCTGCAAAGTTCCTTAGCTTTGCCAAGCAAGGTAACATATTCACAGGTTCCAGGGATTAGGGCACAGACAGATTTCTGGGGGTCATTATTCTGCCTATCATCATTCTCCAAAACTGAAATCTCTGTGACAAGGAGAGGTTAGAAGTACAGCATCAGTCTACTCTGTGCCCTGTCTAGGAATAAACCCTCAAAGGAGCAATTAGTGCAATAAACGCATCATCATTCTGCTGTTCACTAGCTCCAAGAGCATTTCCAGGAGACAATTTATTTGAGATGTTACTCCTCCAAAATTAGTCACAGTTGGGTATTTCATAACCAGCTCTGCTCCATCATTAAAGGGCGAGGCTTCCGAAAAGAGCAGCAAGGCTGTTTTTACAATAACCCCATAAACTGCCTTCCTTGACAATGAAGAAAGACCTGAAAATAAATTGACTCAAAATGACCTCATGACATCATAAACGGACTGTGTACCCACAGTGGTGGGTACTTCTCACATCCCTCTTCACTCTCCAAAGATTTTGCAATTTTTGTTTCTGTTCTGAATCTAGTAGTGGTTTTTTCATTGCCAAATGCAATGTAATTAGAGCCTCTGTGGTGAATTGTGATTACCTTATGTTTTAAAACATGTGTGTCTTACTTATAGATGCATAGAGACTAAGATGACTAGGTAGGTATAGACAAAAACTGTACTTTTTAAAAATCCAAATGCCTTACTGATTCAACTTAAAATATTAATTTTTAAAATATCGTATTGGACTTGGGGTGCCTGTCTTGCTCAGTCGGTAGAGCATGCGACTCTCGATCTCGGGGTTGTGGAAACAAGCACCGCATTGAGCATGGAGCCTACTTAAAAAATAAAATAGAACAAAACGCTATTTAAAAATGTATTCTATTGGACAACCTTGACAAAACAAAGCCATAAGGAAAACAAAGCTTAGGAGTTAAGTTAAGGAATATTGAGCTATCCCACGCGAGGAAAAAAAAAACATCTTTATTGTCATTCAGGTCAGAGAAAAATCTATAAATGAGCTGGTAGAAGGAAAGGGCACTTTATACTCCCTGAAATCTTCGTATTCATGATGCAGGCTTAAAGTCTGTTCCCAAAAGGAAAATTTCAGGGCTGCCCCTACCACCACCAATGATAGAGACAGCTTGGGGAATATTAGAACCGCCTGGGAAGAATTAAGTTTGGAAGCTTTTAGTCTAACTTTTACACAGTGAGGTGGAAGAGAGCCTCCTTCTGGTCAATTACATAGAAGAGAATTTTGGTTTTCACCGAAAGTTCTTTGCCTGTTTTACAGCTGAAATTGCAACCAGCTTCTCTTATTGAAAAAAGATGCTGCGGTATTAATACAAGAAGAGCAAAGAAAATAATCACTCCGAACGACCTCAGGAGAAATGTGCCCAAACATACATGCACTTCAAAGTAAAGGAAGTTCTGCCCTGTTTCCACCACTGAATAATCATTTTACACAATAGTCAAATTCCAAAGAAAACACAGCCTACACATTAAATATGTTCTCAAATTATCAGTAGACTTAGGACAAATCCTATAAGCTAAATAATTTGCAAGTGAATTTTTAAGTGACCTTTTCTTTATTAAAATATTCATTAATTTAACATAGTCTTGATGTAGACCTCTAACATATTTTTTAGAAACAAGGAACGCTTCACAAATTTGTGTGTCATCCTTGTGCAAGGGCCATGCTCATCTTTAATGTATCGTTTCAATTTTAGTATATGTGCTGCCGAAGCAAGCACTAGACTTTAATGTTTATTATAATAAATGTACTATAGGAGCATAAATTCTGATTCATATATTTTAATTTACAAATCCATCAGTTTGATTAATGGAGCCATTTTTCTCTCCAATCATGTTAAATTACATCCACAGCCAAATCCCTGAAGTAAATTATGAGCTCATTCAGGAAACAACCTGCCAAGAGAGTATTTGGCACACAGTAGGCAGTCAATAAATATTGAAAACGATAAACATTTATTCTACCAAAGCATACATAGCAGTATAGATTTTTAACTGCGTGTAAACTCTTCAATTGAAATGTTAACAACAGTCCAGTCAGTCCCTCATCCAACACACCTGAGAGTTGCTTTGCCTTCCATTAATTGAAATGCATTCAGAAGAGAGACGTTAATTAATATTAATCAAGCCTACCAGGAAAGTAAGGCAGTGCTATTGCCAATGTGTCCTGAGACCACAGAATAATGATTTTAGAGTCACCACATTTTGTTCCCTCAGTTTTTGCTGATATTTAGTTGCATGTGATCATGTAGAAATAATCACTGCTCGAGAAAAATCAGGGTGGGTGGGGTTCAGGTGTGTCCTTTTCCATACTCTGGGAAGGCTTCCTCAATTCCCATTCACAGAATTGTGAATATTGAATGGGGGTTTGCCCTGTACCGGGTGCTGTACTAGGCACTAGATATACATAAGTGAAATGAGATGTGGTCCCTGTCCTCAAGAAGCTTGTAATCTAGTCCACGTAAGTTGAAACTCCTAAGTGCAACAAAATATTGCAAGTGCTGAGACAGAAGAACGAGAACACGAAGGGACAAGAGGTCAGTGTGGAGTCATGTCTAGGGAAGAGAAGCTAGAAGAAATTCTCCCATTGTACATGACGCACCAGTTCCCTGCTGTGAAAGGCATCTGAATGACTACCTATAGCTCTCACAGGGAGATGGAATGTTAAGGAAAATCAAGACCCCGGCAACAACCTGGGAAGGACTCACAGAATCACAGCATAGTTTGCAACAGGCCGGCCCTCAAACAACAGGATTTGCCTAAGAGCAAATACCAGAATGTCCTTTCCTGCTGGGTGCCACACAGGGACACACCTACACACCCTGATATACTTACTGCCTTACGTCGTACATAATTTTTCACCTTGGCTTTCATTCACCAACCTTAGGAATAAGCAAGGACTTGGAACCCTGACTCACCAGGGCCAAAGCCCTCCATTTTCCCTACGCAGTTCTCCAAAGAGATTTGCATGTCCTGTGTCAATAGGACTCCTGGAGGTTTATTTAGAATTCCCAAATTAATCTGAGTTCAAGAGGCCAATGAGCTCCCTCTTTCACCTGAAGGCCGTCCCCAGGCAGCTATGAGCATTAGCGGGTGGGCATGTCATCTCCAGCAAGGACTCTGCCTCCTACTTCTTCCTTGGCACCCTCCAGAGCTCCTGCTACAGTGCCTCACAGGTAGTTCATTAGATGATTGGTAATAACGAGGATGATAAACAACAAACACAGAAACTCTCCAAAGATGACCTGAATGGTAAAATCCCAAGATTTTGCCATGTGTTAGAAGCTATGTATGGTTGGTGCACAGGATAACCTATTTAATACATTCTGTGGGTTTTATATTCCCATTCTCTCTTCCTCCACGGTGTCGTAAATAATAGAGGGTATGCTCTCATGTGTGTTCCTGATTTGTGCTACCCAAGAAGAAAAACAGGCTCCTGTTGATGCCAAATCAGGCATTTTATCTGCCGAACATAAGCCACCATATGGAGGAGGCTCTACCCAAGGCCTGCCTGGGTGAAGTCCAAGTCATTGTGAGACCTGATGTCCAATTTATCCAGGGTTCTGATTCACCAAGTAATGCCCCACGGTGCTGCCTTACATGCCCGGCCTGTGTTAGTAAAGCCAGGCTCGAGAGCCCTAACCCGTGGTCAGGAAGCAGAGGGAAGCCCTTGATCCCATTGGGAGGCCACAGTTCTGTGGCTTGCACCCTCTTCTGGACCCATAAAGCTTCTATTTGTTGCAAGAACATTTATTTGGAAAATTCAGGGACAAAGGGCTTGTTTGCTTTAAGAAAAGCAAAGAACAAGCTCAATAATTTATGGGAAGTTTTATTTGATTACTGGGTCAGTGGTTTAATTTTGCATATGTTCTCATGAACGTAACCGCTGTGTTTCATGTGAGGATCGTCTTGTAAACTAAATGCGCTGGCAGAGCAAAGTCAGTGTGCAGCACCCAAGACATTAGGGAAATTGGCAGCCATGAGAAACACCTGCAATGCTTTCCTCCCCAGCTTCACCGCTAACCACCAGCAAAGGCACACTCTTGCTCAACTGCTCTCCTCTGCAGTGATGAGCTCTTCTGTTGACCAATCACCTTCTGGCTCAATTTCCATATGAAGTACAACCTGAAAGTTATGAGAGCGCTTACCCTCGAGTTATTTTGTTGAAGAAAATATTATCTAACTTAGTAATCAGTTTCTCGTGTCTCATGTACTCCTAATCAATGGCAAATTAATAACAAAAAGAGAAATTCTGTGCGTTGTGTGCATTGCGTGTTCACACACGCATAGGTTGACACACTTTGTTCTAGGGGCCAAGAGCTACACACTAAAGTGTACTTACAGGAACTTCACAGCCTTGTATATTTACGTTTATCCTACTAGGGACAGGAGATGCAACAGTGCAGACAATTCCCATCTGCAGTTGCCATTATGATGCAAGTGGGTGTTGTCATTAATCTCAAGAGAGCCTATTTGGTTTTTGTAAGCAATCCTCACCCTGGGATTCTCTAATGTGGTTATCAAAGAGTTAAGCACTTCCTGGCTGCAGCTACCATGTGTGATTAGAACCTACCAGATGACATTGTACTGGGCATATTCCCTTTAATCCCTTTCCCATATTGCTGAAACCTTGCAGGACATATATTTTTATCCCTATTTTATAGATCGGGAAACTGAACTTCAGGGAAGTTTAAAAGTGGAAAAGATGATATGTAAACCTAAATTAGCCTGACTCCAAGGTCAAGCTTTTTCCACTACATGCATAGCCACTGACTTTATACACTCCTAGGATTATAGCCAGCCACACACCCTTATTTTCTAAGCCCTGCTTTTCTGAGCAGTTGATACTCTTGAGAGACAAATGCTATACATATGGCTTTCCAGCTAGAAGTATCACAGTCATTTACCCACTCTGCTGAGCTAAGGCCCAGAGAGTATCCCTCCAACCCCCTGAGATATCAAGAGAGTAGGAACAAGGTTTATGGAACACCACACAAATAAAGCTTCTCTCAACCACTCCTAAGAAAAAGCTGATGTGCGTCATTCACTCAACAAATATTTACTGAGGGACCCTCTGGGCCAGGCACTGTATTATGTGCTGGACTTAAAATACTGAGTAAGAGAGCCCACTCTCAAAACGCTGGCAGTATTAGGGAGACAGGTGAGCAAAACAACAATTTCTATGTAGAGTGATTAAAAACTACTATTGAAACAAGCATGAGATTATTAGACGCAGAGCAAAGGCAACCACTTGTTGCGGAGTGTTTAGAACAACTTCCAGGGGACCAATAGCATCCCAGAAGAGTTGTAAAGAACAAACAATTGGTGAGCCTGGCCACTGAAGTGAGGCAGTTAGTTTACCAGGCAGAAAGGACAGGATACACACAGACCTAAAAGTGAGAGGGAACCTGCATGTTCCAAATCCTGCAAGGTCTCCCGTGTTGCTGGAGGGGGTAAGAATAGAACATGATGACACTGGACAATTAGAACAGAACTCTATCCTAGAGGGAACATATTCCCTGAATAAAGAGTTATGATTTTGATCTCTTAGCCATTCAAAGAGAGCCTCAAGGAGCTAGAACCACTGCTCACCTAACCCATCTTAGGAATAAAACACTATTCTTGTAAGATTTTTCCCTTTGTGCTCCTCGCTCAGCCCTGAAGAGTGATTGTGGTGTTTTTCCTCTTGGCAGTGACATGAATACCCATGAGAGAACTGGAGGGAACAAAGCAGGGGAGGGCTGGTGCCAAAGAGGGTGTCATTCATTCATTCATTGGTCCATTCGTTGGTTCCGTCATTCACTTAACCCAGGCAATACAGCAATAACGGTTTAAAGCAGGGGTTGCCAGTCTATGACCTGTTAAGTCAAATGTGGCCTATCACCTATTTTTGTAAATAAAGTTTTATTGGAACATAGCTATGTGTGTTCATTTATGCATTGTCTGTGACTGCCTTCACACTAAAAGAGCGGAGCTAGTTTGTTGTAACAGAGACAGTATGGACCACGAAGCTGAAAATATTTACTATCTGGCCCTTTACAGCAAAAGTCTGCTAACCCCTGCTTAGTTGATTTAAATACCAATTCTACCATTTGGGCTCTGAACCTCAGTTTCCTCTTCCCTGAGGCAGAGATGATAGTAATGGTGTTACCTAATAGATTTTCTGTGAGGATTAGATCATTTTTATGTGCAAAGTACCCAGAACAAAGTAAGCACTGAATAAATATTAGTTGTTGATGTTTTTTATTCCTTTACCAATATTGCAGGAACAGCTGAGAAATTGGACAAGGACTACACTGAACATTTTATCCAGCCTCCATGGCTGCTGAGCTATTTGAAATGTCTGTTACATGGGCACATAGAGAATAGGGTATCCAGGTGTGGACTATGCAGGAAGAGTTAAAGGCTGGGTATACACATTTGGGAGTTAATCACATATGATATATTTAAGGCCACAGACCTGGATGGAATCACTGGAAAAAGCATATGTGGAAAGTAGAGGAGGGCCAGACACCAAATCCCGTTGAGGTTTGTGATCATAAATTTAAAGTTAGCCTAGTAAGCACTGTTACATTTCCTTCCAGCTACATTCAGTTGTACTGACGCAGTGATGGAATAGGAACAAAGTTGAATTTACTCAAGGCTGGAATTCTCCCAGACAAAAACAGTAGGAGGAGTGGGGCAAATGAGCTGGATATGTATACATGGAAATTCCTTAACAATAGATTGAGACATTTTAACCTAGTAAAGATGGATGTTGGCCAGTGAGATAAGAGAAGAGTCAGTGGACTGGGGTTCCCAATGGTGTCCAAGAATTACTGGAGTGGAGTTCTCTCACTTACTTACACTAGAGTAAGTGAACTGGAGAGATAAGAAGACATGGTCAAAGAATAAACAGAAATAGCGACGGTGAGAAATTTAACAAACTAATGGCTAAAATCCATAATGCATTGGCGGTGTGATGGGGAGAAAAGCAGATTACTGTAAAAAGAGGGGGGCAAAGTATATAGCCTAATTCCATGTGCTTCAAAGACCAGAGGGATTAAAGAGGAAATGCAAGTAATGGTATAAAAGCAGTCTTAAAGAAAAAGGTGAGCACCTACCCCAAATAACTTCAGTTTAGTTGCTTAACCAAGAGAGAAACGCTTACATAGTAGAGGCTGCGTGTAAATAATGTAGAGTACATTACTAAGGCAGCATTAGCTGCTGTAAGAAATAGGTAAAACCCAAATGCTCAGCGGCTTAACTCAATAGAATTTTACTTCTTGCTCAATAAACTCAATAGAAATGATCTCTTGGAAGAGGAAGGGCTCTTTTCCATGGAGTTGTTCAAATACTCAAGTAGATGGAGACTCTCCATTCTCAGCATGTGGTTTCTCAGGCTGCCATGGGTATTGATGTCAAAACAGTAAGAGAGAGGGATGAGCATTGCATTATGGGCCAGGCCTGGAAGTGGCCAACATCATTTTCTACCATCTAGTAATGGGGCTAGGAATGGAGTGTGTATTTTGTGTACAGAAATAAAAGGAAATAAATTTGGTGACTTGCAGTAGAAGTCTAGGGAACAGTTTAGCCAGGATACTTTTGCGCAAGTTTATCAGGAAAAAAAATAAATCATGGTATATTAAAAAATATCATGGACTCAGAAGTATTTGATTTAAAAATTTAGATTTTTTGGGGTGCCTGGGTGGCTTAGTGGGTTAAGCATCCAACTCTTGGTTTCAGCTCAGGTCACGATTTCAGGGTGATGAGATCAAGCCCCACGTGAGACTTCACGCTCAGCTCAGAGTCTGCTTGAGATTCTCTTTGCCCCTCTGCTCCTCCCCCTGCTCATTCTCTCTCAAATAAATAAATAAATAATAAAATCTTCAAAAAACTCAGCTTTATCATATATATGAACTTGAACAAGTCATGTAAACTTATTAATCCTTATTTATAAAATTGTAATAGTAGTTCTCTTGTCTTAAAAGGTACTCAAAAATATCAAAATGGATATGATGTATTAATAATGTCTTATAAATTCTGAAGCACCGTATAAATGTTAACTATTATCATTACTAGTGAGAACATAAACTGATATCTGCCCCATTCTTGTTCCTTTAAGTTAACTACACATCCCTGTGCAAACTGGCATTATAATTCTGTAAAAAGCTGCTTCAAATACCTGCATTTCCTATCCAAAATCTTCATACATGCATTCCACTTGACCACCTAAGTTCTGACTTTTGGCAAACCCAACTTCCTACTTCTCCATTTTGGTATTTCCTTTTCTGTCTATCTGATAATATTGAGAACCGAGTTCTGGGTTTCCATCTTGTTTTGCCCTCTCACACATCTACAGGGCAAAATCCACACCTGTTAACTCCTATTCACAGAGAGTGTTCCACCTTCACAGCTCAATTTTCTATTGACTACCATTGTGCTTTTGAAAGACTCTTACATAGAGTTGCACAGTCTGTGTACTGAACAACCCTATAGGCCACTGTTCATATAGCTGACCACATTATTACAATGTTCTAGCAAATAGCAACAGATATCTATCAAGACAGTATTCCATCAGAGAGAAGTTATGTGTCTTGAAGAAAACATCCTTTTCCTAAATCACACTAAGGTACCACACAGACGTGTGATGGTCCCTTAGGTGAGGTCTAATCCTATCCAAAAGTGAAGGAGAGTCACGTGACCTGTCCCGTAAGATTAAGCACAAAACTCAAGAAGACTGAATCTAAAAGGCTCAGAACTGTGTCAGAGCCTTGTCTCTTGCAAACCATAGGTAAAAAAATATTTACCAGTTCCTAATGACATAGAATTGTTGATTAAAATAGCAACACAACAGTAAAACTTGTGTTGAAATTTGTTATCCATGTGCCTGTGTAGACTTCCTATCTTAATGGGCTTGTTCTTTAAAAAAAAAAAAAAAACAAAAAAAAAAACAACCTTGCTTGAAAGCCAAATCCAAATACTCCATTCCATCAGTTAAAGTAAAAATGATGAACCCAAGTGTCCATGCTTTTAGACCACAATCTTCTTATCTTCTAGACCATAATTTAGATTGATGAGTCTATATAACTAATGTCCAAAGATTCTCCCTGAGTTGAAAACCACAGGTAAAGGCAGAGATAAATATACACAGTACATAGTAGCCAAAATATCCATAACCTAAGAGGAATGCCCCAAGGTAAATAAATAAAGAACCTGCCTCAGCTTCTATCCATCTCAGTACATGTTAAGAAAATATAACTTTTTACACTATGCTAATCCATTTGCCTATGTACCCCCTTTCATCTCTGCCTATTCAGTCACATCCATCTTTAAAGACATAGTTCGAAATCCATATTCTTCTTAAAAAGATAAATACTGTACAACCCCACTTACATGAGGGATCTAAAGTAGTAAAATTCACAGATTCAGAAAGTAAAATGGTGGTTACCAGGGGCTAAGAGGAAGGGCGAAATGGGGAGTTGTTTAATAGTATAGGAGTTTCTGTTTTGCGTGACAAACCAGTCCTAGATATCTGTTTCACAGTAATGTGAACATACTTAACACTACTGACCATACACTTAAAAATAGTTAAGATAGCACATTTTATGTTATTTTTTACCACAATTCCAGACTTCAACTTACATTACAAAGCTGTAGTGATCAAAACAGTATGGTACTGGCACAAAAATAGACTCATAGATGAACAGAACAGCATAGAAAACCCAGAAATAAGCCCAGAACTATGATCAATGAGTCTTCCACAAAGCAGGAATGACTACCCAATGAGAAAAAAGACAGTCTCTTCAACAAATGGTGTTGGGAAAACCACATAGCTACATGCAAAAGAATTAAACTAGACCACTTTCTTACACCAAACACAGAAATAAATTCAAAATGGATTGAAGACTTAAATGTGAGACCTGAAACCATAAAAATCCTAGAAGAGGATTACAGGCAGTAACCTCTTTGATATCAGCCATAGCTGCTTCTTTCTAGATATGTTTCCCAAGGCAAGGGAAACAAAAGCAAAAATAAACTATTGGGACTTTATCAAAATAAAAAGCTGCTGCACAGCAAAGGAAACAATCAACAAAACTAAAAAGCAACTTACAGAATGGGAGAAGACATATCTGAGAAAGGGCTAGTTAGTATTCAAAACATATAAAGAACTTATAAAACCCCAAAGATGAAAAATCCAGTTAAAAATGGACAGAAGACATGAATATTTATCCAAAAAAGACATATAGTTGGCCAACAGACACATAAAAAGATGCCCAACATCACTGATCATTGGGGAAATGCAAATCAAAACAACAATGAGATCACTTCACACCTATCAGAGTGGCTAAAATCAACAACACAAGAAATAACAGGTGTTGGCAAGGATATGGAGAAAGGGGAACCCTCTTGAACTATTGGTGGGAATGCAGACTGGTGTAGCCACTCTAGAAATCAGTATGGAGGTTCCTCAAAAAGTTAAAAATAGAACTACCCTATGACCCAGCAAGTGCACTACTAGGTATCTACCCAAGAATAAAAAAATATGGAATTTAAGAAACAAAACAGAGGATCATAGGGGAAGAGAGGAAAAACTAAAACAAGCTGAAATCAGAGAGGGAGAAAACCATAAGAGACTCCTAACCAAAGGAAACAATCTGAGGGTTGCTGGAGGGGAGAGGGGTGGGGGATGAGTAACTGGGTGATGGACATTAAGGAGGATGTGTGATGTAATGAGCACTGGGTGCTCATATAAGACTGATGAGTCAATGAATTCTACCTCTGAAGCTAATAATACACTATATGTTAATTAACTGAATTCAAATAAAAAAAATAAGTCTGATGAATCACTGACCTCTACCTCTGAAACCAATAATACATTATATGTTGATTTAAAAAATAAATATAGTTAATTATAAATGTAAAAAAAAAGTACAAAAATACTAATTCAAAGGGATACATGTACCCTGATGTTTATAGCAGCGTTATCTACAATAGCCAAATTATGGAAGCAGCCCAACTATCCATTGATTGATGAATGAATAAAGATGTGGGAGATAACATATCTATATCTATACCTATATCTATAGATATAGATATCTATAGATATAGATATATATGTCTCATATATATATCTCATATATCTATACATATACATATAATGGAATACTACTCAGCCATAAAAAGAATGAAATCTTATCTTTTGCAATGATATGGATGGAGCTAGCATTATGCTAAGCAAAATAAATCAGAGAAAGATAAATACCATATGACTTTACTCATACGTGGAATTTACAAAACAAAACAAATGAACAAGGGGGAGGAAAGAGAGAGGCAAACCATAAAACAGAATCTTAACTATAAAGAACAAACTGAGGGTTGCTAAATGGAAGGTAGGTGGGGAGATGGGTTAAATGGATGATGGGGATTAAAGAGAGCACTTGGGATGAACACGGGGTGTTACTTGTAAGTGATGAAACACTAAATTCTGCACCTGAAACTAATATTAAACTGTATGTTAACTAACTGGAATTTAAGTAAAAACCTAAAAAATAAAGGAAAAGAAATAAATTTTTAAAATTCTACATTCTTCTGAAATCTTTTGTTAGCCTACTCTGCCTGAAATGACCCTGTCCTCTTCCCCAAAATTATTGTCTGTCCTGTTACTTATTGTTTAGTCATGTGTCTACTTGTAACAACTACTTTCATCTGAAACTGTTAACTTAGTATTTTTAATATAACAAGTTTTTATATATTCGAGCCTTTATGAGACAATGACAATGAAATTATTTTAAAATCAGTGTCTGCATCTTACGTTATATCCTCTCTGTGCCTAATAAGCACCTCCTGTTTCAACTCAGCTGAGTCATAGCAGGACCCACAAGATTTGGAGAGCCAAGGCTGAATCAGGATTCAACATCAAGGATAGTGTGGGAAACAGGGAAGAGTAAAAATCATCAGAGAAGGCCTTACTAGCCAGCAAGGACAATAAGCAGACGGTGGCTGCTTTCATTTGCTCATCCTTTTATTCAATAAGAGATTATTGAGTTCCTATGTGGAAGACACCATACTGGTTCTGTAGAATACAGGCTGATAAAATCTCTGCCCTTATGAATTTATAATCCAGCAGTTTCTGACTCCTTCTCCTAAGAAAAGCTGGGGGAGGAGTACCAGCCATGTTGGTCCTGGATCTCAGGGCTGAAAGCCAGATGTAGCAGAAACCCAAGGTGCACAGAAACACATGCAAGGGAAACAAGGAGAAAAATGAGAGAAGTTACATTGGTCATCAGGTAAAGAATAGAGTACAAATGCCAATATATGAGACAAACACAAAGGTAAAGTAAACGTAGTAATCGGGCAAGAATTAAGGACCAAGGCTAGACTAGGATAAAAATTAGAAGGACTTTGGCCATTGTCAGAAACAGGATACCCAGACTTCTCTCTTAATGCATGCATTTCCAATTTTAGTAGGTGGTTTCCCAACGGTTAAAGGCCCAGGGTCAGGCAAAGTGGAGAAGCAGAGTAAATCTACAAGCAATCAAATTAAAAATACTAAGTGCCATAGGCAGATGCCAACTATTATAAGATGGTGCAAGAGACCATATAATAACATAGCAGTTAGCACAACTCTCGATGTCAGAGTACCTCGGTTCAAATCACAACCGTGCCAGTTATTTGCTATGTAATATTGGGCAAAATAAGGATATGCCTCAGTTTTCTCATCTGTAAAACAGGAACAGTAGTTATACTGCTTTAAGGTGGTATGACAGGGATGAAAGGAGTCAATTCATGTAAAAGTTTGAAGAGAGTGCCTACCACATAGTAAGCTATCTAAAAGGGTTACCTATTATGAGTTAAAAGCATGAATGATCCCTACCAGATGTAAGGGCCAGAGTAAACTTTGTAGAGGAACTGGTATTTGAGTTCGTTCTTGAATGATAGGTACCACTGGAATGCATGGGAAGGGAGTGCAGGGGCAGGTCAAAGTGGCCCAAACTGTGTTTAAAGAAGAGAGGGAGAGAGAAAAAAAGAGAGAGAGAATGGTTGAAATATAGGGCATACGTTGGAGAATAATAGGAGATAGAACTAGAAAGGTGATTTCCACCCAGGTAAGATGAATGCCAGGGGAGGCATTTCAAACCTTATGCAGAACGCAGTGCAGAATCACTGTGGGATTATGAATAGGGGAGGGGTACAGTAAGAGAAGTGAGATGAATCTAGAAGCCCTTGACTGCATGGACTGTGTAGAGACTGAAAGCCACATGCCCAGATAAGAAGTACAAGTGCACAGGAAAGGTATGAAGGGTCAGAGAAGACTTAGATACAAAAGGCATCATTCAAACTCTGCAAAATGTAGAGCTGTAGGAAAGTATCTAGAAAAGAGAAATAAATCACATCTATAAAATACACAATCTATTCACATACCGAATACATGCCGTATGTATGTTCCACTGTGACAACATGAATCCTTGTTCACAACATTTTTTAATCTATGTGGATTGTTCATTTCTGTGCATATTCCTTAAGAAAGAATTCAAATTCTTCCAAAATATTATCTCAACCTGGATCCCCAACCTTCTCTCTCTCCAGCCCCAAAAGTACACCCTATGCTACAGCCAAATTGCATGGTTATTCCCAAACAGTAAAACAAAACAAAATAAAACATTGTAAATCATAAAGCACCATGAAAACTTCAGGATTTATTTATTATTTTCATATCTTTTGTTTTCTTCATTTTAGGCCTTCCCTCACCCAGTTTTCTCCCCCTGGAAGTCTTTTTAATTCCAACTACCAAATTTCTATCTAACCTTTGAGGCCCAGCTGAAACACTGCTTTCCTCATGAATCTGTCCTCCATCTCTCCAGCAGGGAATGATCTCTCTCTTGTCTGTTCTCTCAGCACTTGATATATTACTCTCGTATCACTATGATTTCATGCCAAATGCAATAAATGCTATCTGTGAACATGTCATAACTATGTCATTACTAATCGATTTGTTTTTCTTTTTTAGAGAGAGAGTGTATGTGTGTGAGCAGAGGTGGGGAGGGGTAGAGGGAGAGAGAGAATCTTTTTTTTTTTTTAAAGATTTTATTTATTTATTTGACACAGAGAGAGACAGCCAGCGAGAGAGGGAACACAAGCAGGGGGAGTGGGAGAGGAAGAAGCAGGCTCCCAGCATAGGAGCCTGATGTGGGGCTTGATCCCAGAACGCCGGGATCACACCCTGAGCTGAAGGCAGAGGCTTAAGGACTGAGCCACCCAGGTGCGAGGGAGAGAGAGAATCTTAAGCAGGCTCCATGCTGGGCATTGAGCCCAGCGTGGGGCTCGATCTCACGACCCTGAAATCATGACCTGAGCCAAAATCAAGAGTCGGAGGCTTTACCCACTGAGCCACCCAGGCGCACCCATTACTAATCAATTTTTTAAAATTGCATTAGTGCTTGAGAGTTTACAGACATGTCTCCTCTGTATATGTACAGAATAAACCAATCCTTTTAACCACTTGTTATTAAAAATAAACAAACAGGAAAATTATTATTATTCTCATTCTTTCCTGCTGACGAAAGAATAAATGAATCACCCAAGGTCACACCACACCAAGGGTTGAGCCCAGATCCAGGGAATTTGTTACCACATGTTCTCTCACCCACTAAGCTCCTCTTATACCCTCCCTATAGGAACTCTTGCCCCCCACACCTCCCAGGCTGTTCTCATGATGTGCTAGTACCACACCGATGAGTGGGATCTCTACTGCGGGCCATCCTCAAAGGCAGAGGCTCTGTCCCCTTTACTTTTTGAATTTCCAGGTAATCAGTACTCCACCTGCCATGGTAGACATTTCTGCTTTCCCAACACTCTCTGTCTCCAGCCCATTCATTACAGAGCCCCAGCAGCCAGGACCATCTTATCAGAGTTGCCGTCAAAATGAAGCCTATTTGCCACCCTGGATACAGGAAACATGAGGAATCATGTTGTCCACCTCAGAAGAGCAGACTGGACCAGACTGCACCAACCACTACTGACTTTATACAGTTTTCTTAGTACAATGCTCAGCAATACAATAGGTATTCTGCCCCGCGTCTATCCAGTGCAAGAAGGACAACAGAGGAGTCCACAGAATTTTACATGAATTTATAACATTTTGTGACTTTTACTTAAGCATCTTGCTTTTCCCATCACTCAGTTATAATAGATCATTTTTCATGTTTCATTTGCTAGCTTCTGAGCTAGACCAAAAGGGAAAATCTAGCAAAAGGGAAAAATGATTGAGTGGAAAATCTAGCAAAAGGGAAAAATGATTGAGTGGTACAAGGCACTAATTCATGAAGTATAACGTTTTTCTCTGCCAAATCCTTTCCCTTGTCAAATTTTTGCCGGAATCAATAGGTTATTTTTGGAATTGTTAAACATAGTACTGAATCAAGCAAATTATGCTACAAATAATATCACAAGTACTATTCAGAGAAAGAATACAATAGATGATTAAGTGCCTACAAGCAGTCTTCCTAGGATAATGTTTTCTAATGAATTATATGACGTGTATATTTAGGAAATGATTTTTTCCCTTCAGAGGAATGCTCCTTTATTGATTTAGGAAAAAATCCAAAAAATCCAAATGATGCCCCCACAAAGAGTCAAATTCTGGGTTTTCAAGTAAGTGTTTTCATTTAAATAACAAAGGTACAGGAAGAATAATATTCAATAATCTAATTTCATATTTTGAGGACTTTTCTCACTCTGATTTTCTTAAATCTTTACAGAAATCCAATGCTTCATTGCATCTTTATTTTAATCTTTATTGCTTTTTCTGGTTATAACAATAATGCATGCTACTATAAAAGTTCAAATATTTCAGAAAAGCATTACAGAGAAAGCAAAGAATCCTGCAATTACTCAGAATTACTGCACTTCTAAAGACTCTAACTATAGTTTCAAATTTTCTCAATCTGTTAACCCTCTCCTGATGTTTCGAGATCAGCCCAGTTCCTCCTTGCATGTTTCAGCCCTACCCTCTCCAGTTCATGTGCAAACATACCCCACAATTTAAAAAATATCCTTTGACCCTTCAGTATCTTCAACCCTTACAGTGGTCTCTCATTTCTTTCTCATCCGAACATCTCAGGAGTAAGTTTTATTCATTTCTCAGATCATTATGATCTGATTTCTTTCCCTTCTAGTCAATTAAAGCCATGAGATTCTAATGTCCAAATATAATAAACACATTTGTTATCTCAGAAATCCTCTCTCCAACTTTAACACTGCTAATCTCTCCCTCCTTAAAACATGTATCTCATTGGTTTGATTACATTTCTCTGTCCTGGTTCTCTTTCTGCTTCTCTGGTAATGCTCACTTGATCTGCTTTATTTTGCCATCTTCCCCTGCTTGTCATTCTTATGGTGATGCTTTGTCTTTGGTCCATTTTCCTTCTGGCTCTACATGAGCTGTCTCATCTGAGTTATCTAACTGATCTCAAGGTTTTTACAACTACCTATTACAGACTGATAACTCCCAAATCTTATTCATCTCCAGCCCCTCACAGTATCTTCAGGTTTCATACTCACATATGTGAGTGTTTCCCAAAGACACTTTTAAATTGACATTGTCCAGAGTGAATTCCTCATTGTCTCCCTGTTTCACCAATGCAAGAGACACCCCTCCTGCTGTCATCCATGTGTCAGACAGTGACACCATCATCCACCTGCTCACCCAAGTATGACCCCAGGCACTCATTTCTCCCTTTTTCTTCATTTTCCTTACAGACTTAACCATCCAAACATATTTTGAGTCTGTTCCCTTTTCTCTAATTTAGGCTCTATCCTTTCTCTTATACCATTTCACAGCACTAATTTTCTAGATCCCAGTCTTGGTCCCTCAGACACATTCCATACTCCTTTCAACCTAAGCTTTAGAAAATTAAAATCTGATCCTATTATTTCCTGCACTAAATGACCAATGATTCCCCTAAGCTTTCAGATAAAAATCTAAGCTCTTTAGTATGGCATTAAGGTCTTTTCTAACATGGCTTCTATCATTTTTCTACTACCATCTCACAATTTATGATCCAACAACGCTCAACTACTTATGATTCCCTGCATACACGAAGCCCTTGTCTTTATGCATGCTATTCCCTCTTGTTTTTCTGTTTATACTCACTTGCCTTTTAATTCTTACTCATTCGCTTCTTTCTTTAAGGGAACAAAAATATATGTTAGCTTTTACTGTCTCTGAGGCTCAAAGGACGTGCAGACTGGATTTCTGTTCTGAGTAATAGCCGATCAGACTTCTGCAGAGAAACCTCCTGGTGGGACAGAGAACTAAGAAAGGTAGACAAAATAGTTTTAAAGATTTGATTGAAGGCATATGAGAAAGTCCAAACCAGTGAGGGTTTAAGGGACAAATATTCAAGAAAGAAGGAAAATATGGAAAGGTAACTTCAGTTTTCCCCTCAAAGCATTTTCTGGCAGGAATATAAGTTAGTACATCCACTTAGAAAACCATTTGGGAGTATCTACTAAAGCTGAACTGTTCATACCCTATAACCAAGTGATTCTACTCTTAGGTACCTGCCCCACAGAGATGTGTAGCAAAAGCCATGTAGAAGAATGTACATAGCAACATTATTCATGATAGCTCCCAACTGGAAACTGATATTGCCATCAAATATTAGAATGAATGATTTACATTATACTTATACGATGGAATGCTATACAGCACTGAAGATTAATGAATTATTGCTATACACAGCAACCTAAATGCATTTCCTAAACAAACTTTGTATGAAAATGCCACATACAAGAAGACATACTGTAAGACTTCATTTATAAGAAGTACAAACATAGATAAAGACTTTTAGCTAAAAGTCCAGATAGCAGTTTTCTTTGCAGAGAAAGATTGGATCCTGGTGATATTTGAATGCTTGATCTGATTAGTACTCCCCTGGAGGTATTCACTATATGATCATTTGTCTAGACATACACCTGTAATTCATGCAAAGTTTGGTATATATGTTATACTTCAATAAAACAAAATGCCTTTTAAAAAAAGGAAAACAGGACATCTGTATCTAAATAGAATATAGTATTATGTACAATTGAAAAGGGGATAGAAATATAAAGCTATGTTTTAGAGAAGCAATTTTGAGAAACTGTGTATCTCAGCATACATGCCCTAAAACCTATTACCAATAAATTACTGGAGAACTATCAACCGCAAGTAAGTATCCAAGACATACATATTATTTACTACCACAAAGGACTCATGCAGAAATTTTATTCAGACACAATAAGAAAGCTTCTCTTTCCATAAAATATGCTTATTTTTCAAAGAAAGCCAAAATCAAAAATGGTTCTCAATATTTTTTCCAGCTGACTCCACCTGGGAGTTGCAATTCAATTTCATTTGTTTTAGCGTCTGGTAAATGGTTTGAATGGAGGCTGCTAGAAGGCTTTTCCTGGACTTTGTAATAGCTAACTCTGTCTCCTTACAAAATGCTTCACTGTGTATGAGTACTTAGAAGACATTCCAGGTTTTTCACCTTTGTGTTCTGATCCAGAGAGGGACTACATAGACAATTCTGTGCTTTTCAAAGTGTCAGAAAATATTTCAGCAGCTTCCAAGTCTTGGACATCAGGAAAGAGTTTATATTGAAAGACCTTTGTTTTTAAAATACAGGAACCAGATCAATGATCAATGTTAGATCAGTGCAAGTAGATGGTAAAAAATGGTGTGCAAATGAGCCACTTTCCGCTGGTGGTCAGCAGGAATAGCAGAAAGGATAGGAATTGAGAAGATGTAGAATTAGGCATCCACTTTCTGGCTACCTGTTGTCTCCACCTGGAGATCTACAGTGCAGCTGCCAGTTGCTCCCATTTCTGACCACCATGCTTCCTCACACCCAGGTACCGCACGGGTTCCTTAGGCAGCCATGGCAGGGTGGCCTCGGCCAGTGGCAACAAGCAGAGAGCCCATGCTTTCCCTCCCAGAAAGGACCAAACTCCCCACTCTCTCACCTCCTACAATCAAAATCTAACATACTTATTGATAAATCCTTAGATATATTCTCCCTGACCTCACAGAAATTTAAGCCTAGGTGAGAATGTAGATAATTTTAAAGTCCTTTATAATTCTGGTAAATGGGCCTTCCTTTGTCTCCCCAGATATAAGTCTCTACTTCAGTAAACTACTCAGATCAACAGTTCCTATAAAAATGTGGTTACTCTGACTTACTCTTGTCAGCGTTCTTCCAGAAACTCCCAGAACCAACATCTAGACCTTATCTTCTTTCAGGTGTTACTGAAACATTTCCCTGGAATGAACTGCTTTCTGGCTACCTGTCTGCCTGACCACCTAGAATTCAAATGAGTTGTACATTTCCACCATTGTGCTTCATCTATCAGTTCAGAATTGTTTGTCATCCTGGACTAGACTCCCACTCCCACTTTTATATCAAATGCTTTCTGTCACAGAGACTATGATCAGGAAGAGAAGACTTATCCCAAGCTCTGGTAATTGCATCTAATGTTTTTGTGATGGACAGACCCTAAGATGTCGCCAAATTAGCCCTGTCTCCTGGTATTCATAACTTTGTGCAATTCCCTCCCTTCAGTGTGAGTAGAAACTGTGACTTGCTTCCAACCAGCAGTATTCAACAAAAGGGATGCTCCATCATGTCTACAATTTTATTACCTAAGATTGTAACTTCCATCTTGCTAGGAGACTTTCTCCATTGACTCTCTCCCTTGCTAGCTTTGATGAAGCAGGCTTCTATATGGAGAGGCCCACACAGCCAGGAACTAAGGGTAGCCTCCAGCAAATAGTCAACCAGAAATTGGAACCTTCAGCCCAACAGCCCACAAGGAATTCATTTTAATGCTATTAAATTCTGCCATTTTTGACTGTCTGAGGTGAGCTGATGAACAGTTAGTGAACTTCTAAACATTTATTTTATTTCAATTGGCAGAGACATTGTACATTTTCATATTCTGTGGCAGACAATATTTTCCAAAGATGGCTACAACAATATCCTCCATCCTATGTGCTCTCATATAATGTGACCTCTCCACTCCTCCACCAAAGGCAGAGTCTAGTTCCCTCCTTTTGGGTCAGACTTTGTGACATGTTTGTAATCAATAAAATGTGCAGAAGTGAGGATTCAGGATTTCTGAGGCTAGGTCAGTAAAAACCATGCAGTTCCTGCCTGTTCTCTTCACAGTTTTCCTTCAGGGCACTTCCTTTCAGCTTGCTCCTCTCCAGAACCCAGCTACCACATTGTGAGAAGCCAAAGCCAAATGAAGAGGCCATGACTAGAAGCTCCAATTGACAGGGTCAGCTGAGCCTAGCCTTTAAATCGCGTACCAGACCCATGAGTGAAGAAGTCTCCTTATGGTTCCCCAGCATTTTGGATCACCCCAGCCATGCAAGTCTTCCCAGCTGAATGCCCAGACATTGTGGAGCAGAGACAAACTGTGATGGTCAGTTTCATTTGTCAAACTTCGCTAGGTTATAGTACCCAATTATTCAATCAAACATAAATTGAGGTGTTGCAATGAAGGTAATTTTGTAGTCATGATTAACATCTACAATCAGTTGGCTTTATGTAAAAGACATTATCTGGGGGAAATCTGGGTTAGCCTGATGCAATCATTTCAAAGGCTTTAAGAACAGAACTGATTCCCTGAGAAAGAAGAAATTCCACCTGTGGACTGCCCTACAGATTTCAGACTAGCCTAATTAGCCCCCACAATCATGCAAGCCAATTCTTTGCAGTAAGTTCCTTAATACACATATACCCCACTGGTGCTGTTTCTCTGGTGGAGTCCTGATACATAAACCATCTGGCTATGCCCTGTCTGAATTCTTTACCCATAGGAAACATAACTTAATAAAATGGGTTTTTTTTTATACCACTAAGATTTAATTATTTTTTATGCAGCAATAGACAACCAGAACTCTTCCTGTTATTTAACCAACGTCTATAAGAATTCCCTAAATCACAAGAAAACGCTTATTGTATGTACTTTGCAGCTCTCTCACACTTTAGGCAAAATATAGAGAAAGTAGACTACTGTTCTTGAATCTGAACATGTTATCATTCATTATATCATTGAGATTGAAATTTAAAAGATACCTTTCTATCTTTAGACAAAATATATTAAAAATATACAAGACAAAAACTATTCTTAGAGAAAGCAACTAGATTTGTAACCTGGATTTTGCCCTGTTATATCAATGTGCCAGTCACATAAATAATAATGATATAACATTAATAGTGATGAACAGTATTTCCTTAGCTGTAGCTCTACCTTGTTTTACAGAACTATTCTCTAAAACCTTCCCTTCCTTATTCCCCAGTTTTTCTGAGAATGCCTTATTTAAGGTTTCAATCAAATGAGTATCAACGTGTTTTTTTTTTCCTACTTCCACCGAGTGCCCACCAGATTTCCCCACATCAGCACCCTTTTGAGGGTGGTGCCCTAGAACACTGCCAGCACCTGCTGTCCATGGTGCTGATTTATGTGCCAGCAGCACTGCTTCCTACTGACACAAAGCACGGCCTCATGCCACTGATGAATCCATTCAGCCCAGATATCAAAGCCAGAAACTCATACTTAGATTTTGCCAGGTGCTGCCATGAAAGGCTATGAGTGTTCCCATGATGTCAGGGGCAGGGTGTGGCCGAAACTTCAAGTGTTACTAATGTGTCAGTGCCCTAAATGTATTAAAGTTTCATATTCTCTGTACCCACCTTATTCATCTCTCCAGTTTTTATACCATGCTCTTTTTTAACAGGCATCAATGCAATGCTGCTTACTCTCTTGACATAGAAATTCCTAAGTTTTTCTGTGAAAATAGATTTTTCCATTTTTATCTTTGGCCCTCAGTTTCCTAGAGATAAACTGATAAGCATCACACTGAAAAGCAAATTTCAAAAGCAGACAGCTTGCTGTACTCAAAATTGGTCCTCATTTTGGATTACCAAGCTTGCATGTTAATTCTCTTTCCTCTTAGAATAAGCTCATTCTCAAAAAGTTTTGTTTTTGTTTTTGTTTTTTTTTAGAACTTCTTTCAAACAGACCCTGAGTGAACCTGCCCTGATGTATTTAATTCTAAGGTAAGTAGCACTCAGGCTTTAGCTGGAAATGTCTGTGATTTCACATTTCTTTAAGAATTTAGTTTAGTTGAAGGAAAGTTGTGAGTTCTTGTTTCATTTTGATGAGTGAAAAACCCAGAACCCCAATTTTAATTAGAACATCTTATTTGGGTGTGTTGGCTTATTTGAATTTACTGATTCTAATCTTGCAAAGAGTGTAGTAGTTAAGGGATGGGCTTTGGAACAAGACTGTCTGAGTTCTTCCCCGCTCTGCCAGTTACTGGCTGTGAGATCTTGGAAAAGTTACTTAATCACTGTCTGTCCCTCAGTGTTCCTAGCTATAACGTGAGCATATTGATAGTGCATACGCCACAGGATTTTAGTGGAAATTAGTTCACATCAATAAACAGCACTGGCAAAAATGGTGACTGGCATACAGTAAGCACTATATGCGGATTTGTTAATTTTTTTTTTACTTTTTAAATTCAGTTCAATTAACATAGACTGTATTAGTTTCAGAGGTAGAATTTAGTGATTCATCAGTTGCATACAACACCCAGTGCTCATTACTTCAAGTGCCCTCCTTAATGCCCATCGCCCAATTACCCCTGTTAATATTATTTAACAATTGCTTAGCTGCTGTAACTTTACCAGTCACCCAGGCAAAGGGCTTCTCATTTAGTGACACTAGATGAGTAAGAATTGATGTGGTCTGGGAACGTGCCAAGGATTTTACTTGTTTTAACACTTCTGTGCATTCTACACAAAGGGAAGGGAGACACATAGAGGAAATTGTGAAAATGTTTGCACTTATTTGTAATAAAGCATTAAACTCTAGTACATGTCACAATTAGAAGAGTGTTTTGCTTGGGAGACCGTTTACAAGCAAATGTGTTTTATTGGCATACAAATATCTTTACTATGCAAATAAAGCCATGCATTTTCACCAGCAGCTGGCATAGTTATATGATGCTAGTACATTAGATATAAATGTAGCCAACATGTGAGCTCCTATGTGTCAGGCTATATTACTTAATTATAGTCCATTGACATAAATGTCAAAATGATTCCTATTTTGACCAAGAGAAATACCTCCAACAAAGACAATCTCTATTCACTGCTAATTTGTATATTTTCCTTATCTATTAGTTAAAAATACTGAGTTAATGAATTAACAAAACAAAAAAAGAAAACTTGGATTCTCGCACGCACACACACACACATTCACAGAAGCTTTATTTCTAATAATCAAAAACTGGAAACAACCAAATTCTCTTTCAGTGACTGAAAAGGTAAACACACTATGGTATATCCAAATTATTAAACACTACTCAGCAATCAAAAGGAATGAACTATTGATACACGCGACAACTTGGATGACTCTCAAGAGAATTGTGCTGAGTGAAAAACAGTCAATCTCAAAAGATTATGTATGATATGATTTCAATCATGTACATCTCTTGAAATGAGAAAATTCTAGAGATTGAGAACAGATCAGTAGTTACCAGAGGTTAAAGGAAGGAGTTTCAGTGGATGCAGCTACAAAATGGTAGCACAAGGAATCTCTGAGATGACACTGCTTTGTCTCTTGGCTGTGCTGGTTTCAGATGAATCTACACATAGGATAAAATTGCATAGAACTAAGTACACACATATACAAAGGACTGCATTTAAAGCTGACAGCAAAACATGAATAAGATTGATGGAGTTTATCAGTAGCAATCTCCCACTTGCGATATTGCTTATAGTTACGTAAGATGTTACCATTAGGAGGAGAAGGGTCAAAGGCATACAGGATTTCTATTACTTCTTGCAATTACATGTGAATCTATAATTATTTCAGAATAAAAGTTTTACAAAAAAGAAGGAGCACTTAAGAACTTTCATAAGGTTTTATATAAAATACCAATTTTTAAAAAAGATTTGTTTATTTATTTTAAGATTTTATTCATTTATTTGTCAGAGAGATAGAGGGAGAGAAAACAAGCAAGGGGAGTGGCAGGCAGAGGGAGAAGCAGACTCCCCACTGAGCAAGGAGCAGATGCAGGACTTGATCCCAGGACCCTGGGATCATAACCTGAGCCAAAGGCAGATGCTAAACCCACTGAGCCACCCAGGAGTCCCTATTATTTATTTTAGAGAGGGAGAGCATGAGCATGCATGTGCATGAGTGGTGGGGAGGGACAGAGATGGGGAGACAAGCAGACTCCCACTGAGTGGAGAGCCTGATGCAGTACTTGATCCCAGGACCCTGAGATCATGACCTGAGCCAAAACCCAGAGTCAGACACTTAACTCACTGAACCATGCAGATGTCCCTAAAATACCAATTTAAAAATAAAAAATCTAAATCTAAAAGTAATATGATTTTAGGGGCGCCTGAGTGCCTCAGTCTTTAAGCGTCTGCCTTCGGCTCAGGTCATGATCCTGGGGTCCTGGAATCAAGCCCCACATTGGGCTCCCTGCTCAGCGGAGAACCTGCTTCTTCCTCTGCTGCTTCCCCTGCTTGTGCTCTCTCTCTCTCTGTCAAATAAATAAATAAAATCTTAAAAAAAATAAAAGTAATATGATTTCATTACCAGAAATTTACAGTATCTGTTATTTTTAAAGGAGCAATTACATGATTCTGCTTCAATAAATATTTATTGACAGCCTACTGAGCTCCAGGAACAATAGCAGGCATTTCAGAAAAGAAAATATTACTTGACCTTCAAGGATACTCTTGTGGTAGGTACTATAGTTCCTATTTTACAATGAAGAAACAGACTGAGTAATGTGAAGGAACTCGCCCAAAGCCCCACACTGAGTATAGAGCAGGTCAGGCACTTGTGCCCAGCCCCGTGCTTTTTCTAGCACTCTATCAGATCAACCTTGGTCATACAGAAATATCCTAACACTACAAACAGCTATTTAGAATGAATTTAGGAACTTGCATGGTGCATTTTGTCTTTCGTTTTTTATCATGAAAAAGGAGTAACTAATAACCTCTTGTTGCTACAATCCCTAAATTTTTTTAAACTTGTTTAAATTCAATTAATTAACATACAGTGTATTATTAGTTTCAGAGGCAGAGTTCAGTGATTCATCAGTCTTATATAACACCCAGTGCTCATTACATGACCGGCCCTCCTTAACGTCCATCACCCAGTTACCCTATCACCCCACGCCCCTCCCTTCTAGCAATCCTCAGTTTGTTTCCTATGCATAATCCTAAATTTTACTTTACTTTTCTTTTGTCCTCAGCCACAAGAAAAACCTGATGACTCCCCCACCCACATCCTGATCCTTTCCCTACATTCATTTCTTAAAAATACCAAACCTGACTCAACCACTAAAACCTCTTTGCCCACCCCAATCACTGAGCTGCTGAAGATAGGAAAACAATAATAGTTTTCTTCAAGGAAAAGGAAGATGGTCCCTCAGGGGCTTTATAGGCCAATCTATTTATATCTCAATTCTGGATCTGATTTCCTGGGTCTAAAATTGCAACTTATGTATCTTATTCTTTCAGTGTTTGCTACATTCCACTGAAAGTTTTTTCCTTAAACTTGCCATTTCCCTCACAATGAAGTAGCATGTATTGTTTAATATTCATATTTTCCCAATTATTTTCCTAGTAAAAAAAAGGGAATCCATTATCTGAATTTTTTCAAGGTTGTCCTTGAAATATATTACATTATGCTGAACCAGAATATAATTTCTATAAATAGCTTTTGTTTATATATCAACCAACCCCAGAAAATATATAGACCTTTCCGGAGGCAATCTCAAAGTAGCACAGAGGTGTAAGAATTATCATTATTTCCAGCCTTCCCCACCTCAAAAATAGCCGCTTGATCTACCACTTCCTCAAACCTGAAACCTGGTAGTCATTTTGGACATTTCCTTTTCCTTTATCCCCACAGTCCATCTATTAATGACATTTGTCCATTCTGTATCTGTAATATATGCTGGTCCTTCCCTCTTCTGTCCATTTGTATCTATCAAACTCAAAGGAAAGTCCACCACCATCACTGTCTAGGGGACAATGCATTAAGTCTCTAAATTGATCTTCTTTCTTCCTCTAACCTCCCTTCAGTCCATTCTCCATACAGAGGCCTGAAAGCTCACGTCACTCATCTAAAACTGTTCAATGGCTTCCTATGCCACTTACAATAAAATCCAATGCCCTGAACATGACTCAGGTTTGAGGGTCCCTACGCTGATCTCAGCTTCTCAAACTCAGCCCGATGTATGACTGACAACTCTCCTCTTATTTCTTCAGCTACAACCACATCAGCTTCCTCTAAGTTCCTCAAACATGCCGCGTTCTTCCTCACCAGGCTCTTACCAGCGTTGTTTCCTTGTCCTGGCACAGCCTTTCCCCTTCTCTCAAAACTGGCCATCTCCTCAACAACCTTCAAGTTTTTGCTCAAATGTCACTTTCCCAGAGTGTCTTTGTCACCAGCAAACTTAAAAATGATTCGCCATCAGACCCTCGGTTCTCCGTCACAGCATCCCACGATTTTCCCTTAAAGACCTTTCACAGTCCAAAACTATATTCTTATTTGTGTTTACAATTTTCTCTCCTACTACATTCTAATAAGGCAAAGACTGCTTCTGACTTGATCACTTTATAACCAAGCCTATCACACTGTGGGCCTTCATAAAAACTGTTGAATGAATGAAAGTACAAATGAAGAAACTGAGGCTCAAAGATATACAATATTTGCTCAAAGTCGGAGTTAATAATCTTCTCAGCCAGAAATAGAACCATAATTCCCTGTTTTCACCCAGCACTTGAGCCACCATATTATACTTTTCTTTTTTTTTTTTCTTTTTTACCGGGGGAGGGGCAGAAGGAGAAGGAGAGAGAGAATCTTAAGCAGCCCCATGCCCAGCAGGAGTCCAACATGGGACTCGATCTCACAACCCTGAGATCATGACCAGAGCCAAAATCAAGAGTCCGACACTGAACCGACTGAGCCACCCAGGCACAACTATCATATTTTTCTTAAAGGAGTAAAAAGTATTGTGGTTTTTCATGGCATGAAAGTATAAAAACTAAAGACATTCAGAATTCAAAACCCTAACTCGAAAGCTGCTGTATTCCATAACTAATGTGAACCATGTACCATCACTACTACTGATTCAGCTCTTTTGAATGTAACTATTAATTCTTAATCAGTGATTGTTCATAGTTATTTTCAAATTGCAAAAGAGCCAGAGAATAGTTGCCGCTTCAATGTATTTTTCACTGATGTGTAACATCAATAAGATGCCTTATTTTACTGTTAAATTCAAAATAAGAATGTTCTAATGAGGAGTTAATTTGAGCAACTTTTATCATAATATCATAAATTTTTTTTCTGATGATTCTGTGTACTGTTTCATTTGTACTTAGTAGCCTTCTCATTATCTTTGTATTTAAATTTGAACAACTCTGAAAAAGAATGAATTTCATATGCTTCAAAAAAATGTCAAAGATTGTGTGCTAAGTTGGTTTGAATTGAAGTTTTTCAATTTTATCTCACCTACTAATCACAGACTATACAACCGGGAAAAACTAAAATTCACAATGTTTGCAAGAAGTCATAAAAACATCTAATGAGCATTTGAATATGACAGACTTCTTTGATTTACAATTTCATAAAATTTCTTGAAAACTGTTCTCTACTTTATCATACTGTCTATGGAGAACACTTCCACTTAATTCTAATTAGGCTATTTTTACAGTCTCTAGATGTGTATCTATCATTGTTATAATCATTGCTTTATGGTGATACATATGTGATCGCTAGGGATAGAGTTATATGATACTTTTGTTCTTTTCTATTCTTATGTATTTTATTCATCGTCTTCGTTAGATCATAACCCTCTTGTGATGGAAATCACATCTACAGCTATTTTCTTTGACACTTTCCACAAAGCCCCACCAGACACTATGCCCACTGTACCTACTTAATAAACATTGGCTCATTGCCTGAAGGAAGCAATTGACAACTCAGTCATAAAGAATTCACAGCGGTGCATAAATTTATCAATTTAATTTTTACGTTCCTGTGAGAGGTGATGTACCAAAATATTTTCTAATCTTAGGTGAGATCCTCTTGGCAATCAGACAAGAAAAGGGGAAAAAATGTCACATTGGTGGCTGGCTAATTTTGTGGTAACAGGCTTTTCAGTGTATAAAAATTAAACTGCATGAATGAAAGTGGAAAAGGACGCTTCTGTAGGTGTGGGTTTCTTTAATTTGCTCCTTAACTTATTACCCAGATTTGGAATATTTGACATCAACTTGGGAGACACATATTAACCATCATACTTCAGAAGAGAAGAAAAACATTTCCTAAGATAATACAAAAATGCAAAACAGCATTTGTTTGAAGACGAATGGGCTCCGAATCTGGATATTCCTGGGTTCAGATCTTGCATCTGCCACATACTCATTATGTGACCTTGCATAGATCACTTACCTTCTCAGAGACCTGACAACCTCAACTGCAAAACAGGAATAAAGGGGCGCCTGGGTGGCACAGTGGTTAAGCGCCTGCCTTCAGCTCAGGCCGTGATCCCGGCGTTGTGGGATCGAGCCCCACATCAGGCTCCTCTGCTATGAGCCTGCTTCTCCCTCTCCCACTCCCCTTGCTTGTGTTCCCTCTCTCGCTGGCTGTCTCTATCTCTATCAAATAAATAAATAAAATCTTTAAAAAAAAACAGGAATAAAAAAATCTACCATGGAGCATTGTTATGAGGATTAAATGAGTTAGAACCTGTAAAATGTCAAGTACTGCTAGCGTGAACAAATGCTTACCTAATGTTTTTCTCAAATTTTCTCCCATAAGATCTCCCCTTTTGTTATACATAATGGTTGCTAGAACGGGAACTGGTGAGGGGAAGAAATACGTAAATGTTTTAGGTGATCAGATAGTCACTGCAACAGGTGGCAATCCTCCCCACATCCATTTCTCCTCTCCTGCCACTCCACCTCCTCACTAGGAGCAAGGTTCATTGGCGACAGCAATGTCTTCAAAAAATCAAACTGTAGGGGGCCCTGCACAACATTTGTCTGCCTTGTTTTCCTCTTTCCCCATAATACTTTCATTCTAAAATGGAAGATAAGGTTATGACATCTGAGGACTGCCCACCAAAATCTTTAATAACCATGACAGACTTGTCAGTCACAACTCTGGTCAACGCAACCCACCAAACTCTCCCCACTACAATCCAGTCCTCCCACGGGTCACCGGAACTCCTACCTTATGGTTGAGCTTTGGTGCTGTCTTTCCATGCTGAAGAACATTCTGGCACTCCCCATTTCCTACAGCTGAACTACTTACTATGGTTCTCATGGCCTTCCCTAACTTAAACTCACCTGCCTATCTACTCTTTCCTCTCAATACATTCTTGTCATGAGGTCAAGGAGTTGTTAATAAGTCCTAAATATGTCCTAAGCCACATGCCTAAATTATTACTGTTTTTTCCACCCGATACGCCCACTTTCCACTTTAACTATTAAGATCCTATCCTTTCTTTAAAATACAATGAACATATCTTACCTTCTTTTGTTTAACTATCTTAAATCTCTCCTCCCTTCTTCCTTATCTAAACACCTACTCACCATTCAAGTTCCGAACGTGGGAGCTATTCCCTCTTTGAAGCCCTCTACGACCTCCCCACCACTCTGACCTCAGGTAGAACTGATTACCTGACACACATTCCCTTCAGGGTCTCTCTCTATCACACTGCTGGTCTCACTTATTCACGTTTCCCCCCTTAGACTCCAGGTCCCTCTGAAATCCCTGATCAAAAGAACATCAAGTTTGGAAACCGTTGCTCTGCATAGGAAAATTGACTAATATTACTCCAGTTTGCTATATACCCTATGAAAATCCTACCTTACGACTATAAGTTTTTCAAAAGACCACCCATCATAAAAATCGAATAGAAAGAAACCGTAAATATATTCATCCAAATATGAGACTGAGGCTACGAAGAATATAAACAAGCAGGGCAGAAGGCAAGAAAGAGGCCACACACATTTGGAAAAGATTAAAACTCATACATACTGCACTCAGCAAACTTTTTTGAGTATAGACTATATTCAAAGCTCTGTGCAAAAAGTTATTTTAAGAGCCTAGACATTATGATGATGTCAGATTTGAAAGACTTTCTTTTTTTTTTTAAATAAAGGCAGACTGCCACATGCAGCACCTCATCTGGATGTGTCTGGAGTCTTGGAAGCTTCACTACCATATGTTCCCCCACAAATGGACCTTGAGAGCTTGTTTGGAGGTTCTAGCAAGGAGGCACAGCTACTCTTATACTCCCCACTGAGGAACAGTCCTCTCTCGGGGAAGGTTGTCCTCTTTGACCAATTGTTCAGCTTCGGGAAGGACATATATGGAGCAGTGAGGGAGGAAGGGGACACCCACCTAGGTAGCCAGATGGGCCAAATCAACCCTGGTGATTGATGGAGTGACAGACGTCACAGCCAGATTGCCTCATATCTGAGAGACATTTTTTTTTTTTTTTTTGAGAGAGAGAGAGAGCGTGCGCGTGAGCGAGGGAGTGAGCATGTGACAGGGGCGGGAGAGAGGGGCAGAAGGAGAGGGAGAGAGACAATCTTAAGCAGGCTCCACACCCAGCACAGAGCCCAAGTCAGGGCTCAATCTCACACCCTGTGATCATGACCTGAGCCAAAATCAAGAGTCTGGTGCTTTACCGGCTGAACCACCCAGGTGCCCCCTGAGAGACATTTTTAAACCCAGAATCAATGGGAATTGGTGACTGAATATGAAGTGGAGGGTATGTGAGAGAGAGTAGTCAGAGATGATGATTCAGAAAGCAAGAGCAGGAGAACAGTGGAGTCATTAACCAAGATAAAGGAACACAGAGGAAAGAAAAAACGTGGTATGGGGTGGAGTGTGTTGACAGCAGAAGAGGGGTTCCAGAGGCCACAGTGGATAGATGGGCAATCAGTAAGACAAGAGCCAGGTGGGGTGAGGCTGGCTTAGATAGAGAGGATATGGCAATGAGAGTCTGAGAGAGACGGCAGGCCTGGTGTCCTTGCCTTCTGGCTGATAATCCTGAGTCACAAGGAGAAGAGTCAGAAAATCACCACATGGCCTGAAGGGACATAGTAAGGATGGAATAGGACAATGCAATGCTTAAGAGTCTGGTTGCAACACTCCAAATGGTTCTCTGCTGTCACAGAGCAACAGCGTCCTCCTAAAAATACTTTCCAAGATGCCTTATCCTGGATGAACTCTCACTGTGGTTCAACTTCATGGAATCACTATTTGGAGCTTAGGATATAATCAAAGGCATTGGGTTGTCAAACTGTGCCCTGCAAAGCCCTAAGGACTTCATGGAGGTGCTGTAGGGTCCAAAGAACACTGAGGGATTGAGTTCTGAGTCCCTACCCTAATCCAATCAGTGGGATTCCCTCTGAATTTCTCTTACATGTTGGGCTTCTCAGAAACAGGGCCCTACTAAAAAGAATTCCACTGTTAAGAAACATTTTTTTTTTCTAAAAGGAAAAAGATTTAGAATTCACTGAAGTGTCTCAATCAATAATGAAGTGTAACTTAAGTAATTCATTATGCATCATAAAGTAATGTGGTTTACAAATTTTCCATAAATTACAGTGGATTTAAAAGTATCCCATTAATAATGTCACTCTCACTAACACTTCCAGCTGCATTCTTGAGTAAGAGAAAAAAGAATAACGATATTACTAGTGTAGTAGGAATTTCACAAAATCCAGCTACACTCATGGGAATGTGTTATTGATACAAAAGTTATCCTTTGTAAGTGTTGATGGAAATAAATCTTGACAACTGGTGATCTCCGTGACAGCCAAAGTCCTTAATACATGTAGAACGTTCAATCTGCCACTTCCGATCCAGAACAAGGGAAGAGCAGACGGCTCACTGAAGGCTCAGAGAGTGGGGTTCTTTATAAGGGCCCCGAGTCAGACCTGCGGACAACCCTATACAAAGGAGTTTCATGTAAAGTTTTCATAGTGATAATGAGTCAAACAAGGCTAAAACTTATTCACAAAAGCCAAACCAGAGCAAGAGCATCACATCTAGCAAAGAGAAAGAGAGTGGTCAGGGTGGTAAAGAAGGAGACAGACTCAAAGCAAACTCAGGCCCTTAGGTGTGTGGCGCATGGGAATGCCGAGCTACCTTCAACAGCTGGGGCACGCAAATGGATGCTGGAGTCTACCTCCAAGAGCAGTTACTTCTTTAAGCCTCAGCAACAATGGCTTTTTAAAACTATTCCTCAATTGGGGCATCTGGGTGGCTCAGTTGGTTAAGGCTTTGGCTCAGGTCATGATCCCGGGGTACTGGGATCAAGCCCTTTATTGGGCTCCCTGCTCAGCAGGGAGTCTGCTTCTCCTTCCTCAGCTGCTCCCCCTACTTGTGGTCTCTGTCAAATAAATAAATAAAATCTTTAAAAACAAAACAACTATGTCTCAACTTCATAAGAATTCATGGGAAGCTTTGAATAAGCATGAATAAGAGAGAAACACATTTCGTAAGATCTGATTAACAGTATGATTTCACTGTACCCTCAGCCACAACCGTCTGTGAAAATCACAAAATATTTACTGGTGTATCTTATTTAGGGTTGTGTTTCCACATGTACTGTCTCAGCCCATCTTCTAGGCATGATGAGATATGAAAAGTAAATAAAGACTTGATGCAAAGAACAGTCTAGGGGGGAAAAAAACAAAACAAAACGTATGCTTGGCCACTGGGAGTTGAAACTGAACTTTGCTGATAAGACACAAATTTAAAAATCAGAAGCAGCATCTTGAGGGAGCGAGTCATTGCATACAATATAAAGAGAGTTCTCTGGCCATGCAACTGAAAAGAGGGCATAATGCAGGGATAAAGCAAAGGTGGAGCGAGCAGACAGTTTCAACCACAGGCAGCAACCATGGGAGAGGAGTTCTCTAGAGTACTAAAGAGATAGAATTGGACACAAGAGATAGACCAACACTCATTTAATTCCAGGTTTAGAGTAGAGGTTTATGAAGCCTGTTGGTAAGATCCAATGAGAGACACCAGGACCTGCCTGTCACTTCAAGAAACTCCTGTTCCTCTCTGTCTCATCTCCTTCATTCATCTGCCTGACAATAAAAATATTATCATAACTTAATACTATCATTAATAATGTACAGAATATTTATTACTAGGCATTATGTTAAGCTTCTAAAAGAAATCATTTCATTTAACCCTTATAATAAACCAACCAGTGTCATTAGGAATGATGGTGCCAACAGGTATCTTTCCATCAGCCATCCTCAGATACGGAAAATTGACTTTTTTGAAATGTGCTAGGCAAACTCACTGTAAATTCCTTTTCCAGGGGCACCTGGGTGGCTCAGTCGTTAAGCGTCTGCCTTCGGCTCAGGGCGTGATCCCGACAACCTGGGATCGAGCCTCACATCAGGCTCCTCCGCTATGAGCCTGCTTCTTCCTCTCCCACTCGCCCTGCTTGTGTTCCCTCTCTCGCTGGCTGTCTCTCTCTCTAATAAATGAATAAAATATTTTTAAAAAAATCCTTTTCTAATCAGCTTGCCAGCACAAGCCACTTCTAAATAGAAATTCTGAAACCATCTCTGATTATTACCCCCACAGATAAGGAATTAAGACTGAGAAGTTCAGTGATATGCCCAAGGTCCCACAGCCAGGATTCAAATCCTGGTGCTATGACCACAGAGCACACACTTCTGGTCTCTAGATCTCTTACTGGCCTATACGATCAGGCCAGTAGCTTCATTTGTTAGGCCAAAAGCTTCACATGTATAACCTGCAGATTTTACACTTTATATTAATTGCTTCTGCTAATTAAACCTTTAATTATGTGTATTTGCTAAGGCCCTTTAAGGCTACAAGATACAAGCACTCTCAGTTGAACGTGGTAGTGGGAGTTGGTTGTAAAGATGTACAAGGAACTAGAAGACCCACAAACTATTTCACTAGCCATTTGGTTTGCCCTCATGAACCTGGTAAGTCATTCATCCCCACTCACACAACAGGCATCCGGTGAAAGGCAGTCATCAGCTGTTACTCATTCTTGTGACTCAGCTTGTCTTTGTTTCAGCACCTGTTCCATTGTGTTCTCCCTCTACCACTGCTACTACTCTTGCTGTGTCTCATCTTAAAAAGTCCCTGAAAAGGGAGGCTCCAATTTTGTGGTAGGTCATTATCCAAAATGGAACCCCTCTCCCCCACAGTAGGCTACAAAACATTTGAGGAAAGCCCCTAATGTGAAAGAGATAAAACAAAAAGATGAAGGAAAGCAAATTGGAAAAACTACGCAGGGAGAAGAAAACCTCAAATGTATCAATATATTCACAGAGATAAAGAAAAAAACTACATCCATGAACCAATATGGTAGATTTAAAAAAGGCTACTTGGAAATGAAAGAGTTCTTGAAAAAAAATTTTAAAGATGATAGAATTACAGTAAATAAGCCAACAGCGGAAATAAAATGAAATACTAAAAAAAAATAAATAAATTCAATTAATTCAAAAGAGGGCAGAAAAATATGAAAAATAACCAGTGATTAAATGGGATAAAGAGGGTTGCCTGAGTGGCTCAGTGGTTAAGCGTCTACCTTTAGCTCAGGTCACGATCCCAGGGTCATGGGATCAAGTCCCGGGTGGGGCTCCTTGCTCAGCAGGGAGCCTCCTTCTCCCTCTGCCTGCCACTCCCCCTGCTTGTGCACACTCTCTCTCTGACAAATAAATAAATAAAATCTTAAAAAAAAAAAAAAAGAAAAAAAGAAATGGGATAAATAGAAAGCCAATGATGTAATGGTCAATTAAACCTAACCAGATAGATAAGTACATTAAATGAAAATGGTCCAAACACTCCAATTAAAAGACAAAGATTATCAATCTGTATTGGGGGGAAAAAGACCCAAATATCTCCTATGTACAAGAAGCCACTTTAAATGTAAAAATAGATTAAAAGTAAAAGGATGAAAAAGATGGATGATGAAACCCTGCCAAGAGCACAAGAAAATGTTTTGGTATAATTGAAATGGTTCATTTATTGATTAAATATACATTGTCAAAATTGACTAAACTGTACACTTAAATGGGTGTGCTTTGTTATCTATAAACTATATCACCATAAAGTTGATGTTTAAAAATTTTAAAGCGATTGTAGAAATCAAAAGCACAACAGAAATCCTGAAATATTAAGGAAATCCTTCGGAAAGTAGAAAAATAACAGAAGTGGTCTATAGTACAACAATGATAGGAAAATTAGAGAATTAATTCAGGAGATCCAACCTTATTATAATAGGTGTGCTCCGGAAGAAAATGCAGAAAGAGGAAATAAAAATCAACTTCAAAAAATGCTAACAGAACTGAAGGGGCACCTGGGTGGCTCAGTCGTTAGGCGTCTGCCTTTGGCTCAGGGCGTGATCCCAGGGTCCTGGGATCGAGCCCCGCATCGGGCTCCCTGCTACACTGGGAGCCTGCTTCTTCCTCTCCCACTCCCCCTGCTTGTGTTCCCTCTCTCACTGGCTGTCTCTATCTCTGTCAAATAAATAAATAAAATCTTAAAAAAAAAAAATGTTAACAGAACTGAAGAACTTGAGTTTCCAGACTGAATGCCCAACACAATGGATGAAAATAGACCCACATTAAGGTGCATTCTTATAAAATTTCAGGCCACTGGATAGAAGAGCAAATATCAAAAATCGTTCAGAGACAACAGGGTTTACACACAAACCATCAAAAATAATGATGGCATTTCGGCTTCTCATTTACAACAGCAGAAGCTACGAAACAACAGAGCAATGCCTTTAAAATTGCAAAGGAAAATGGCTTGTCTCTTAGAATTTTATATCCTAAAAACTATCACTCCGAACTATAATTAAGTCTGAAGGTGGAATAAATACATTTTAGAATGTATTTAGTCTCGAAAACTTTGCCACCCATCCTTTCTTTCTCAGGAAGCTACTGAAGGATGTTATCCAATAAAATGGTGGAGCAGAAGAAGAAAAAGACTCAGAACTGAAGAATGAGAGGCTCCCACACAAGAATGAGAGACATGAAGGAAATCCCAGGATAAGATCCTAGGACAGCCAGGCAGCAGGGCTTGAAAGCAAGTCTTGAAAGCCACTGCCTAAATTTAAGTGGGTTAGTCGTTCCTGGGGAAGTTATTTCCTAAAGATGAAACTGACAGATTATCTGATGTGTTAATAAGAGATTTAGACAATTGGGTGAGAATTAGGGCTTAACTTTGTGATAAACACATTAAAAGACTACTCATCAACAAAGAAGGTGAATATCAATTTCAGGAAAAACCCAATGCTGTTGACGAAAAATAATTATAGTATACTACGTTACTTAAGTGTAACCAGTATTTGCATAGTTATAGTTATTTAAATGCAGAATATAGATCCAATGAAATTTTTCAGTACTATGAAACTTTACTGAGAGGATGGGAGAATGGATGGATGGGAAGTGTGTGTGTGTGTCTGTGTGTGTGTGTGTCTGTGTGTTATTGGGGTAGGCAAGGAGGGGAGGGAAAGAGAGCTAAATCTTCACCTTCCATACTCAGAAAGTGGTGGATAACATCTAAAACTGAAAAATTAAGAAGTAGCAATCTATTAAAATTATTGGTGCTTTTCATAATGAGCCTTATAGAACTATTTGACTCTCTACACAATCTCAATGCAGTACTTCGATATAAGGAAAATTTAATTGTAAAAAATATGGAAAAGCCTCAAAGATATTTTTCAACGAAGTTAGCAAATTGGGAGAGCAGTAGTTGAAAAGATTTACAGGAGTGGATACACATTGCTTCTCCCTGAACCCTTCCTCACTCCTCTTGCTGAGTGGACGCATCACATAAAAATATGACTATCAGTAGTAAAGCGAGGCCCTCACATAACTCGTTATATTATTTGTGAGATTGACATCGTCTTTTTTCTACAGAACTCAGCGGCTGTACCGAGAATATTAAGCATGGAACATTTTAACACTATGAAATTAAAAACAAGGCAAGTGCATGGAAAGAGAAATAAGATTGAGAGATTACGAAGAGCAAATGAAATCAAATCTTCATTAGAAGATAATTAAGACCAAGCCCCTGAATAATTCTGTAGTTTCCACAAGACATTAACGATAGAAACTGGTAGCGTTATTAGTTTTCTCATGAACCATTCCCACAATAGGTCACTATCCCCATTATTTATCACTTCTATCTTTTGTTGTCCTGAAAACACTCAAATATGCTTTGACCACCTGAAGTTATCAAAAACCAATCCACGCCACTTTATTTTACTATGATTGCCTGAGTCTAGTTTGGGGAAATGTATTATCAGAACTGCCTGTGGCTTAATTTGTTACTGGTGCTTTGCTCTGCCCTTTGGAAGGCCAAATAATAAACTAAAATAGTCTGACCTGGCTCAATCCTGCATTCCTGGAACTTTTCTTCCTGATTTGGCCTTTACTGGACATTTGGTCATGAACTTGGGAAAGACTGGAAATACCTGGTTATAGCATTAACTCTTTGGGCTCTAAGTGTATCTACTATTGAACAGAACTGGCTAAAAATCATTAGCCAGAGTCAAGAACATCTCCTCATTCTCATTATGACCTGATCTATTGATTTCCTACTTTAGGACTCCCTTTGAGAATTTAAAAAATAAAAAAAAAATTTTTAAGTACGGCTTGAAAAAGAAAATAGTGATAATTTTATCCTGACTTTAATATACAGGAACAAGAAAAGTTTAATCAAAGAGGACCTGACGAATTCCCTTTTACGGCCCACTTGATCCGTGCTAACCACCATGTCAGACGCTTTATATAATATTATCTCTAATCGTCAGTACAATTCTTTATAATAGCTATTATAGCTGCAAACTACAGGCTGAGCACACTGAGGCTTTAAGCAACACAGTCTTGCCTAGAGCACCTGATGGACCACAGAAGCAGTGTGATCAGCTGGAATCCCATCTTCCCATAATTACGATCTTCCACTGTAAGGTGTGTCCTGGTCACAAAATTAAAACTACCCCAAAGTTGTTGCAAGGATTAAATAAATAAAAAATAACAATACCAACTAAAGCTCTGAGACCGGTGCCCTAAACATAGTGTTTAATACATGTTAGCTCTTAATGCAATTATTCCTGTCATTAGAGATTTAACAAAATAGTAACCTTACCTTCCTTTTCTTTTTACTTCCTCTTGTCCCTTGGCCAAAAGGAAGTAAGAGATAACATATGCCTTTAAGTAGAAAGGGGTAGGTGGCTCCATGACTTAACGAGACGTAAGTCAATGCTCTTCCTCCAGATCTTCTCCGTTGATCTGTACAGGTCCTGTAGGACAGAACCCGTTCTGAAAGTCATAATCTGGCTCTTTAACCAGAGTTAGTACCCAGTACAAAACCTACTGTCCTGTCCATTTAGTCCTTCGGTCAGACCGCTGTTGAAGGATTCATACTGCTTTCTGTGAGTTCCAGGGCCAGCGTCATAAATAAAGTGAGGCTTATCGCTCATTCCCTTCTCTCACCACGGAGAGTAGAGGTGAGCCCAGGATGAAGTTTGCTTCGATTTCTACCACCCTTCGATTAGCTAACTTACAGGACTGTTCTACTTGGGTAAAAAAGCCGCCCTACTTCTAAAAGCTGTAGCTATCGGCTGCTTTCGTGCAATTACTCCTATCCAGAGCCTCTCCTAACATTGCTTCAACGCTCAACCAACCACGTTTCGTGCACTTATCTTACACTTTTCCCTATGGGCTCCCTCCCACATTGCTACATATCCTTAACATTCACGTAAATCTCTTCCCTTCATCCTTCCCAACAAACACCAGCCAGTTACAGGTGAGTTGTCTTTGTTCTCCTCACATGAGCCTGGGTCTTTAATTAAATCTGGACTGCTTTTCTGAGTCAATCCCTTACCTCCCACCTCCAGGCTGTTGGTGGATTCACAGCTGCTGTAAGGCAGCTCCTCTCCACCTCCTTCTCCTTCTCTCCTCCTTAGACCTCTCTTGGAGTTTCTTCTAACAATAATGTGAGAAGTGAGTTCTTCGGTCTCAAGTGTCTGCCCATAGGAAAGACTGAAAAAAAAAAAAATAAGGCTCAGAATCTGGGAAACATTTCATTACTTACCTCTCTACACAAATACTTGCCTTAATCCTGACAGTGCATAAATGAATATAGATAAAATTCTTCTGTTATTAGAAAGGAGCATTACAATAGTGCCTCTCATAAGACCCACATGTGAGTACAGTCGTTCATCCATATATGAATCCATCAAATACAAATGCCTTACTTGCCTGCCATGTGCTAATCACTGTGGTAATGCCAGAGAGACAAAAGGGAATCAGATGGAAAGTGCAGCAGAGGAGGGAGTGCCAGACTAGGACCAAGGAAGTCAGTTAAGACAATAGGGCAATGTAGTAGTGATAGTTCAGGCAAATAATGATAAGTTCCCGAAAGAACCCAAACAGTGGCAGTGAAGTTAGGAGGCAGGACAGACACAAGATATAAGGTGGGTGTATCAGAAGGATTGTCGACATTTTTTTTAGAAGAATGTGGGTATTTTGTGTGTGTGAAGAACAAGAGGGAAAAGAAACAAAAGTCTAGAGTGCCTTCATAATTTCTGAATGAGACTGGGTGCATGCTGTTATCATTCCCTGTGAGAGAGCTAGGAAAAATCCTTTTGGAGGGAAATCATGGGTGCAGTTTTGGACACTAAGATACCTGTGGCATATCAAGGTGCAGATAACTGCTAAGTATTTAGACTAAAGCTAGAAGTGTAAGTTTGTTGGATTAAATACTTGCCACAGAGTGAAATTTCAAGCTCAGTGTCCTCAGTGGGTATCACAAGCTGTTTTATGAGAATATTCAGGGAGAATGGCTTGCAAGACAAAATTTACTTCACTTCAAGATATACTAAAACATTTCCTTAGGAACATAAACCATATTATATTGGCCTGTCATAGAACGGCTTTAACTAAATTGAATCTTATTTTGATGCCATTGTCTAAATGGAAGGTGTTTATAAGATACAGGCCTTGGGAACTCGTGAGTTTATCTTCTGGAATGATGACATTGAGGATGTGATTCATGTCCTTTCCAGGCCTCCTCACCCACCCCTGAGAGAAACTCTTGTTCCACAGTGTTTACCATGATATGCAGCAATGGTGGGATTTCTAAACAATTGGTACCTGATAGGCATTTTGGACTGTATAACCATGATGAGATTTCACCCTCTTCTCATGGGTTTCTGAAAAGCTTAAGACTACATTTGGGACTTACAGCATATTTAGCCTCATTCCTCCTGGGTGATATTTTTTCTCCCTTATTTCTCTTCTTTCCTTCTATCTCATACTGATTTTGTGCTACTCGGCTGGATTTTCTTATATCCTTATTAACAGTTTTAAGTCATTCCTGAGACAAGATGTATTGTTTACAAAGTATTTATTCATTTGCTTCCCTTTAGGGTTCATGAATCCTCAATGTATAGATGGGAGTCACAGAAGAGAATGAGACGTCCAGAGAGCACACAAGAAGAGAAAAATGGATCGTTCACATTTTAGGGTGGAAACAAGAGGAGGAACTGGCAAAGGAGACTGGAAAGAAATCGTGAGATGACCCTGAGAGAACTGTGCCAGAAAATGCAGAGACGGAAAACTGACTGCAGAGAGTCAGATGCTGCAGAGAGGTGGACTATAATGAAGTCTGAAAACAGTCCACTGGATTGGATAATTAGATGATGGCCAGAAATGGCAATTTCATTGACTTGGTAGAATCAGTTGCCCGACTCCCGAAGCATGAGTCAAAGCAGAAAATGAGGATAATCTTCCAGTTATGGAATGAATAAGGCACAGAAATAAAGGGCACAGCACTAAGGAATATAGTTGATGATATCGTAGCTGCATTGTGCAGTGACAGATGGTGGCTACACTTGCCGTGAGCATAGCATAATGTATACAGATGTGGAATCACCATGTTGTACACCTGAAACTGATGTGACATTGTGTGTCAACTATACATACTCAAATTAAAAAAAATTAAAGATAATTCTCATGAGGCATTTGACTCAGAAGGGAATGTGAGATATTAAGAGATAGAGGTTGACTTGTGACCAGTGATGAAGTTGTTTTCTATGCAGAAAATATTTGGGCATATTAAGACTGCAAGGAAGAACTGAATTAAGGGAATAGGGAAGTACGGAAAAGAGCAATACGAAGCAGTGGGTCAGGTTTGGGTTACTGAAGTTTAGGGGCAAAGATGATGTTAAAGATTTCAGAGCCCAGCAGGTAGCCATGCAGGTAATTGGAATCTAGGACATTCAAGAAGATTTAAGACTAAGTATTGACTTTACCATCCATGCAGATACTAAAGTCACCAGGATCGTGGCATGACTTGAAAGACTGTGATCCAGTTGCCAAACCCTCAACAAATTTGGAGTGACCTCAACTGGATGACAGCCAGAACAAGCTAGACGGTAGCATGAACAGAAGGCAGGGCCCAAAACGGAAAGGGGTTTTGCTTAAAGGTAAAAAAAGAGATGGTGTACCAGGGGTAAAGCAATACTGGGAATTGTCCAATGCTGCCTTGGAATCCATGGGATCTGGACAATGGGAGGCAGTTTTAAGCAGTCTCCTGTGAGACCTCTGAAGGCAAGGCATTGGAAGAGAGATCTAGAGAAGGAACTTCTGGTAGGGCGAGAAGGTGGGAGATGAACAGCCATTCTGTTTATTGTTTGAGAAAGATTAAAGATGGGAAGTAGAAGAAAATCACGTCCATCCAGTCCCCATCTCCTTGAAAACGTAGAGATGCTATAACACACACACGCCTCCAAATGATTACCTACGTGCCTGTTTAAGGATGTCCAGCGTGGAAAGCAGATCTGAAGTGCTGAAGAAATGGAAGCTTCTCCTAACACAAAACAGTAGGTAGCAGCTGCCACAGTGCTTACCATGATGTGACCCATTCTATCAAACTTCTATTTATGTGGAAGAGGAAGAAGGAGGGAGAAGGGTAAATAAGATGACCACATCACCACTGAGTGTCTAATTTGTCAGGGGGTGGGAGGGCAGTGGGGAAAACAATGTTTTTAAGGCATTAATAAATTAACAGTTCTAATTAGAGACACAGGGCACCAAATCCTTTCCCTTTAGAACTCATGGGGAATGAACTGTTCCTGTGGGAAGAAACCCTGAAGTTTATATCCTTTCATAAATCAAAGGATATCAAATATACTTGACTGTCTTACTTATAACTTTTATTTAAAAAAAATAGTTTCTTTCATGTGTATAGCTAAAGAAAATACCTATTAGTAGCTAATAATTTGATGTTCTAATAATTCTCAGGGAGAAATTTTAAGTGAAATATAAAAGTCCATTAATGTTTCATATAGGGTTCAAACTCTTGGGCTTGAGAAGGGGGAATCCAAGTAATAAGACTTTTTCTGTAAAGAGCATTTTGTATTGTATGTTATCACACTTAAATCTTACAGAGTTTTAACTTAGAGCTTTGATTACGGCACAATCCCGGGAGTAGCCAGATTGACACACTAAATCTTAATGTTTCTAAATTAGAAAGTCAGTAACTATTTGCCAACTAAATTTTCAATCTGCTACATCAATTCTTGCATAAAAACTATACCCTCTGCAATTCTCCATTTTTATACCTCTCTTCCTCAGAATGAATAATGTATATTTGATGCAGTATCAAGCTCTGCCCCCTTTGCTTTATTTTTTTTATATTTATGTAATTTTCTAGGTGTATAATTTTCTATAAAGCTGAAAAAGGACTGGTTATTTCCATCAGATTAAATGTGCATTATAAAAACAATTACAATATTAAAAATATTGCCGTCCTCCTTTCACCAAAACAACCCACATTCAATTTAGAATCTGGAACAGCCAAACTGTTCTAATATTGCTATCTTACACATTTGACTTAAAATAGTTATGTTTTACCCATCGTTATCATCTGATTTTTGAAATTAGAAGCATCTACTGAATACCCGGTTCAAAGCAGAAGCAACCATTTAAAATGAGCTTGCTTCAAGTAGATATTCCTGAAAGTTAAAAAGTGAAAGCTATTATGTTCATTGACATTTTCTGCTACCAAAGTGTGGCACTTCCAAAACAGAAAACCAAACCACAGAAGTAGCACAGTTTACAGAAGAAATTGGACATAAAAGTTTTTATTGGATTTAAATAAGCTTTTTCAGATCCATCTTCTCTTACCTGACCAGCCAGTGACTCATACCACCATCACCCCACCCATCACCTTATCTCAACTTCCGTTTAGATTGGCAGTAAAATCTGACAGTGTTTTCTTTTATGGCTTATTGCATTGCTATCATGCTAAAAATAAGAATCCATGCTCCAAGAATACTTTTGCAATTCTTCCTCATTTTCCCAATACTTTTATGGGGACTTTTATAATTATTTAAGCCATACCATTTAACTTAAAACGAATGTGAGCTAGAGATCTAATTTTCTTCCTTCCTTCCCTTCTTCCGTCATTTTCTTCTTTCCTTTCGTCTTTCTTTCCAAATATGAGCCGATTACTCTCACACCTTGTAGTAAGCAGTACATTCTCAGGGCACCTGGGTGGCACGGTTGGTTAAGCAGCCAGCTCTTGGTTTCAGCTCAGGTCATGATCTTCTGGTTGTGAGATCGAGCCCCACCTGGAGCTCTGCCCTCAGCACAGAGTCTGCTTAAGTTTTCTCTCCCTCGGCCCCTCCTCCCACCTCTCTAAAATAAATAAATAAATCTTTAAAAATAATAATACATTCTTTCCCCATTGATTTTAGTGGCAACTTTACCACATGCTAAACGCTGGCATTGATAATCATTTATACACTTTCATCGTGCTTACGGCAGGCCAGGCATTATTCTAAATACTTTACACATACTGCCCTTATAGCAACTCTGTGCAGTATGGACTAGTTTACCTGTTTGATGGATATGAGATATGAAATAAGGAAGGTTTAAGAATTTGCCCAAGGTCACACACTACAGCACTCTCTTCGGCTGCATATAGCTTGTCCTGAACTCTGTTCTGTCCCCTTATCAACCCCTAGGCTGACATCACGCTTTTATTTACTGTAGCTTTGCAGTACATTTTGACATCTACTAGGGAATACCCTTCATTGTTCCTTTTCTGTTTTCTTGTTGTTCTCAGTCACTCTTTAACATAAATTTCATCATTACCTTGAGAAGTTAAAAAATATACTTTGAATGGAACTGTATGAAATTTACAAACTTGAGGGAGAACTGATATCTTTAGAACACTGTATTATTCCATCCAGAAATATGCCAAGGCTCCTCATTTACCTGGATCTTCTTTTTATGCCCTGTAATAAAATGTTATGGTTTTCTTCATATAAGTTTCATATACTTCTTGCTAAATTTATCCACAAGCATTATATTTTTTCCATATTTTTTCATTATATTCCCTGCCTCTTTCAAGTAAAACATCAGTCAGAAAATTCCTGATTCATGCATATTTCTCACATCTTACTGAATTCTCTTACTCGTTTCCAAAAGATTTTCAGTTAACTCAGTTGGATTTTGAGACATTTATCTTCTGAAGAGAAAAATAATTGTGTCCATTTCTTTCCACTATCTATACTTCTTTTGTTTTCCTGTGGCATTGCTTTGATTACGACCTCCAGAACAATATTAAATAAGGTAGTAAGGCAGAAAGTATTAGTTGCCCCAAGTATCTATTCTCTTCTTCATCCATGGGAAACCCTAACTTTGACATGAGCACATGACTACTCAGAATAAGGGTTACAGTTTCCAGCATTCCTTGCAACAAAATGTGGCCATGGAACCACTTATTAGTCAATGTCAGCAGAATTATCATGTGGCAACATTCATGAACATTCTTTAAAAACAGCAAATACCACATTTGTGTTCTTTCTTCTTTACTCATTGTCATTTTCTCCATCCTCTGCCTTAAATATAGATATGCTATCTGGAAGAGTTATAGTCTTAAAATATGAGAATGAAGACCACACCCTAGGAGTGATAGTAGGAATCTGGGTACCTGAAGAGGCCATGGAGTAGACCCACTTTGCCACCCTTGACTACCTCCTCCCCTGCTCGTGCACTCGCTCACTCGCTCTCTCTGTCTCTCTCTCAAATAAATAAATAAAATCTTTAAAAAAAATATAATGGAAATACTACTTGTGTTTCATTACTTAGTATGGTACTTACCACTGGGTTCTCATATATATTGTTTCTCAATTTAACAACGTTTCCTTCTAACTCTAACTTATGAAGATTTTAAAATCAGAAATGACTATTATTTTTATCAAATGACTCTTCTGCATTTGCTTTAATCAGCACAATTCAGTAGAGCTTTCCATAATGATGGAAATGTTCCCTTCTGTGCTAATGCCACAGCCCCTAGCCATATGTGGCTACTGAGTATTTAAAGTGTGGCTAGTGGGAATGAGGAATCAAATTTTCAAAATAATACAATTTCAGGTATTCAAATTTCAATTGGAATAGTTATATGTGGCTAATGCATAGCATGTTGGACAGAGCAAAACCAGATGATCATATAGATACTCTCTTTTAATTAATAGAAGATATTGAAATAATAGGTATAGTAATGCTAAACCATCCCTTATTTCTGGAACAAAATCTACTTGGTAATGCTAGATTTGACTTGCTAATATATTATTAATGTAATAATATGGAGAAAATTGCATTCACCAGGATTCCTAGGGAAAGCACTATATTTGGTCAGAAGAAATGCTTCATAAGTGTCTTGGGGTGGCACATAAGACCTTGAGGGAATGTGCAAATAACAAGGATAATAGAATTTTCTCTCCATAATGGAAGGGTATGGAATTTTAATTCCCAAACAGAAAAACTGAGAGGAACAGAGTGGAGCCTGAGAGGCTGAGTACTGCATGAGGGAAGAAGGAGAGAAAAATAAAACATTAGTGACACTATAGAAGAGGAACTGGGAAGAAGAGAAATCTCAGGTAGAAATTTTCTGCAAGATTCTATATACCATGCGATATAATTCCTGCTTTGGTCGCCACAAATTCCAGTAAAGTCTATAAAGATCATTAATGTTGTGAGGTGTATGTGTGTGTGTTTCATTTAGTGTATGTCTTCACAGATACTCTATTTCTCTGTCCTTCCAGACATATGGTAGGATTTAATTTCTTCAACCTCTGAAAATTACTTGTGACTTGCACTGACCAATAAATGTGAGTGGAAGTAACATGGGTCATTTCTAGATAGAAGCTTTTAGTGCCTATACATGGTTTTCCACATTCCCTTTCTCTGCCATGGCTGTCGGTCGTGTTCCAGAAAGTGGAGTGTCTGGCATGTATGACCTTGAACGAGGACTATATTCATTGGAGCCCACAGTCTACCTGTGGTAGACTGGTGTGAATGGGCAACAGATCTGTTGTCTTAGACCACTAAAATTTTTAGATTGTTACAGCAACATAACTCAGTCTAACCTAACGAATATGGAAATTGATAGTATGGAGTGGAGTGTTGCTGTATTCAAAACAACAACACTGAAATATTTGGCACTGGATTAAGGAATGGGAGGTAGATGGTGAAGAAAACACTGTTATAGCATGAAGAGATGAAAATCTATTTTATGCAGTGAGAGAACACTTGATGCAAAGTAAAGAAAACAAAGACATATAGCAAATATGAGAATTCTGTCCAGAAAAGAACTGTGGTTATACTGGTACATGAAGCCGACTGAAATCAAGAAGGAAGGAAGTCATCAATTTTCTAAGGGAATTGTACTGCAAAAGTACCACCAACCTAGACTAAAAACAGTTACAACTGTTCTAAACTTGAGACAACCATAGGTCCCAGTCTTCTGTGGATCAGAAAGTGGGGCAATAAAGCTGCTCTCTCCAATCAATGCCATAGTCCTTGATGCCCACTTCAGATATAACTAAAGGGAATAAGAAGAATCTCTTAGAGGTGGAAGCTAGGAACAATGACAAATAATGGATGGTCAAGGGAGCCAACTCAGGGCTAGCTTAAGGAAAAATCCCTACATCCATAAAAGGGGCACTTTTCCTTTTACCCAATCCCTGTATATATTGAGTATATGAGGGGCAGGTACATTTCAGTTCAGAAGTCTCCAGAAGCTGCATCCAGGCTTGGCACAGTCTATTAGGCATTACCTTCTTCTTGATGAAGAGACTATCACACATTACCCAGAGATCCTGAACTTTGACACTGGTTTTGTTAGACTCCTAAAATTTTGAGTAGTCTCCCTTGGATAGGAAAAAAATGGACTTTGAAGGTAGAAAGGAGAATAAACCAAATAATTGGTGATCAGAGAGGAGTTCTCTAGTAATCATTAGGACTATTTGCAAATGTTGCATTTCTTTCTACTTCCAGGATGAAGGTAGGACTGTTCTTACTCAACTTGTAAAAGTTCGATGCACACATGTGACTTGCCTTAGCCAATGATATCTAACTAGAAATGACAGATAGATAGATAGATGTATGTACATGTAAATATCTATCTACCTATCTATATAAAATCTCTCTGACAATGCATTAAGAGCCAGAATATGATTCCCCATGTTTCCTCCCTTTGCTAGCAGTCACTAAATAATTTCCAAATGGTCGACACTCTGAAAGCCTGTATCCTTGGGTGAAGAAGTCCCCAGCTGACCCTCAGTAGAGGAAGCAAGAAATAAGCTTTCATTGTTTTAAATGAATTTGGGGTTTATTTGTTACCACAGCAAAACTTGTGTATCACGACAAATACAAATGTGAGTGGGTTTTCTGAGTAAACCAGAGAAGGGGGTGAGTTCTGTACTCAATGATGCAGGACCAAATGGAGTCATCCTGTGGAGACCAGGACACGGATGTCTTCTGGATTATATTCAGGACATAGGCATCTATTTTCATGCACATTCGTTATTTTCTTTTTGTGCTATGATTTTTCAGTTTTTATATTAGTTATGCAAGCCTTAAAAATAGGTAGACAAATTTTACGGGTTTTTCCTCCTATGATTTGGAATAGTGAGAGGAACAAAGGAATTATCTGTCCCTTCATTACTCTTTTAAGTTGACCTATAAAACCATTATGATCAAAAGTATTTCACTTGCAGGTGAAAGATACCTAAATTAAACTAGCTTTAGTGAAGAAGGAGAAGGAGAAGAAATAGGAAAAAAAATTACTTTACATGTAAGAAAGACAGCAGTGGTAGCACCAGGGACTCAAGCAGTGTTGGGATCTTTCTCTTTTCTTTCTTTCTCTTTCCCTTGATTTCCCTATCTGTATCTGTATGTGTGGGCCCACCTGTCTCAGTCTCTATCTCTCAGTCAGAGAGTTTCTGACCATGTGTCTGTCTGTCCTTTGTCACCATGTCCCTGCCCACATCCCTTTCTCTTCCTCTCCCTCTTTCTCGTCTCTCATTGCAGATGGGCTTAATTTGTGTGGGAAGGAGAAGTTTGACCCTTCCCGGTTATAGATTCACATGCTCCTCATTAGCAATCCAGAAGAGAACTTTTTTCCACAGATGCAAATACAAAATTATAGGAAAGAACTCCAATTAACTCTATTTGGATCACATGCCCCGCTTCGAATTAATATATACAAAGATATTTGCAAATATGGTTCAACATGATGGATTTGTTTCTGTGGCCAGAAATCAGTGTGCTGTGATTTCCCGCTATCATAGTATCGTATAATTGAGGTACGGGAGGATTCATCCCCAAAAGAAGGAGTGGTACTGACCAATAGAGGAAAAAAAGAGAGAGAGAAAGACACAGGCAGAGACATAGCTGTTAGGTAAATAAACTCCATAGATATCTACTCCCAAAATTATGGGCTTAGCTCTGGAGGGGAATAAATCTCTGGCAACATTTTTCAATTCATTCCACAATCATTGGTCTGCCCAGGTTTTCCTAACTGCACTTAAGTCAATTTTGATAATTTATATATTTTTTAGAAAATGTAGATTTTCAACTTTATTGGCAAAAAGTTGAACAGGCTTTTCCTTATAATGTCCACCAAAATGTAAGCCAGTGGCATAATGCCAAGAGCAAATCTGTAAAAACTATTCTCTGGAGGAACAAAACAAAAGTATTTCAGGCTGCAGCTCTCCCTTGGTTTGGCTTAATCCAGGAATAAAACTGAGTGTCTAGAGAATGAATGGGCTGCATATCCTTCAGGCAATTCTCCATATATATTACTTTTCACAATTGAGCTTTTGATAGGTACTGGGCAGCAGAGATTTCTAGGTTATAACCTCTGACAAGAACTTGGAGCACGAGTTATTTTACAATGCTCAATTTCATATGTTTCAGTGGTCAGTCAAAATGGAGAGAGTTGACGGTCTCGTGTGAAAGTTGAGACATCTAAATAGGATATATGTCTGAAGAGAAAAGACAGTATCGGTCCACAGAATAAGTACTTATGGATAGGGCCAAGCTTTTCTCAGAACAAAACCACTGAACAAAACACAAGACAGGATGACAAATAACATTCTGTGAGAACTGAAAGAAGCTGCCACGCTGCCATCAGAGGGTACAGATAAAGCAGGTGGAAAAGAAAAGTGTCATTAGGGTTTCATCAAGAAAGTCGTAGTGGAGATGGGCTTTGTGAGATGAGAGGGACTTCAGTGGGCAGAAGGGACGCAGATGAGCAAGATAGAACTTCACGAGCATATCTGTAAGGTATATTTCTTTAGAGTTTGGGAATGGCTGAAGGGATAAAACAAAAGTTGGATGAAAAGAGGAAGCAGACTAATTGTCTAGCCACTGTAGTGTAAGGAAGTCCAAGCCAAACACTGAATGATATGGCAAGTGGCCTTAGTACAAAAGGGCCTACAGGGCCCAGGCCAGCTGAGGTTCCAGAGGGATTCTGCTACATGAGTGATCCTAGCTGCAATCCCACGAAGCAGAGGAAAAGTACAGCTGAGCCCTTACTAAATTCAAACCAACCCTGAGAAATAATAGAATGCTGTCATGTTAAGCCACTGCGTCTGGGCATGGCCTGTCCCACGAGGTATATACTCAGGTCTGGAACGGCTTGCTTAGCCTTGTGCTGCCCTTATACGAATGGGAGCAAAGTCATGGGCCCCATCCTGACTCTCAACCATCCTTCACAAAGGACCTATGAATTTTTTTCTTCTTTCAGAAGGAGGACCTCAGAGGTGGGGGTATGGAAGAAAAGAAGCTAATCTAGGGCCAATGTTGTTAACTATACCGTGCCTATTAACTCACCTTGTACGTACTTTCTTCCATTTTCCCCACATGATAAAATGCTTTCCTTCACTATGATTTCAATGATGTTTGGAATTACTAGATGTTCTAAATCCAAGGGTCTACATTTTTCCCATTAAGATGTACACGATGGTTGACATTTACATGAGTGAACCCTTGCATGGGCTGATCTCATGGGCTCCGAAAGCCCACAGCACTAGTTATACAATGCTCTTGTCTTCATTCTTTAGTGCAGCCCAGTTTGGAGGTGTTAACTTTGTCAATGTTTGTGAAAATCTAGAACGCAATTTTAAAATATCATGTCGGGCACCCGGGTGGCTGAGTCAGTTAAGCCTCTGACTCTTGATTTCAGCTCAGTTCATGATCTCAGGGTTCTGAGATGGAACCCTGTGTTGGGCGCCGAGCTTAGAGGGGAGTCGGCTTGAGATTTTCTCTCTCCTTCTGCCCTCCCCTCCCCAAATAAATAAATCTTTAAAAAAATAATAATAAAATATCATGGGAAGTTTGTTGGAATAACTTGTTCCTTGATTCAACTTTACCAGACAATGGGAGAAAAAATACCCTGATTATTTACTTACTCCATTCCCCTCTATGTAAATTGCCCTTCCTTCTTTCACCTCCAGATAATTTAGCCTTTGATAGCCACTTGCTCTCTCTAATTCTCTCTCAAAAGGCAGCATCAATTGTTCTTTCACTGATTTTGATAGCCTTTTAAATGTCCTTTGATAATGGAAGACTGCATTTTATCAAATTACTTCTTTCTGTGTCTCTCTGGCTGTGAGGACAGGTCCAGTTACCATCTTTACTCTTTCAGTTCCAGAATCAGTACACTTTGCACTTTGTCATTCTTGGCAGAACTGAAATTAAATATGAAAACTAAACATGTTACCTGTTTCGGAAACTGTAAGCAAACTTAAGAGGAAGAAAATATTCTCATGATTAATTTTCACAGGACCTTTTTAAGAAAGAAATGAACAGTGAATTTAATTATAAAAGCAATGGTGGAGAATAATAGAAAAATGAGAACCAGAAACAGCTCAAATAAAAATGTAAAAATTGTGATTAATTCTCAAACATAATTAATAATGCAGTGACAAATTGATTGCTTTTTTAGCTTTCTAATATCCTCTATTCTTTCTAGAACTTGAAACCTGGTTTATAATTTGACCCTAGAAGCAAATGTTATATTCCGGGTCAGTATATTATCTATTAGAGGATCCTTTATCATTAATTTCAAGGCAAGGTCTTAAGTGACAGAAGAATGGAGAAAAGGAAAACAAAGTAACTGACCAGTTAGGACTTTCCTCCTTTTATCTATCCTTACGACCACAGAGGAAATAGAGATAAATCAGAGATTGAAGACAACGATTATAAAATTCCAGTTAGTATCTTCAGCTAACTCGGGAGCTATCATAGTCACTGAAACAAAAATGGATGCTAATGAAAAGAATAATCAGGGAATTTCTGAAAGGGAGTAGGTCTACCAGTAATCCCAAAGCCGGCCTGACCATAGCTCCCAATTTATTAGCCGTATTTCCAGGAAGACACCCCACCACTAGAGCAGAACAGCAGTGTTAGACTAAGCTGAGATCTGACATGGATTTTGTCATCCATTATTTAATGGCCTTTACTAAAGTATAATTCACATATGATAAACTACACTTATTGTAAGTATACCATTAAAAGAGTTTTGACAATTGATAACTACCACAATTTGTAATCATCATCACTATCCATATATAGAACATTTCCTTGCCCGGAATTGTTCAGGCTCTTTGCAGTCAATCCCACCTCATTCCTGGACCAAGGAAACCCTTTACCTGCTCTCTCTCCTAGTAGGTTAGTTTTGTGTTTTCTAGAATGTCAAGTAAATAGTACGTACACTTCTTTGGCTTCTTGGCTGCATATATTTTTGAGAGTCTTCCATGCTGTTGTGTGCTCTTTTCTCTTTACTATGCAGCAACAGTCCACTGAATGGCTATACCACAGTTTGTTGATTCACTCACTTGCTGATGGACCCTCGAGATGTTTTCAGTTTGTTGCTACTGTGAATGAATTTGCTATGAATTTCATGAGCAAGGCTTTGTGTTGACATATATTTCTACTTATCTTAGGTAAACACCTATGCATGGAATTATTAGGTGATATGACAACTATATGCTTACACTGCAAAACTGTTTTCCCAAAGTGTGTGTACTATTTTACACTCCTTCCACCGATGTATGAGCTACGGATGCTTCACATCTTTGTGGAGCATCTTCAACACCTGATATTATTAATCTTCTTCATTTTTTTTTTTTAGGCATTCTAGGGGGTGAGTAGTCATATATCATTGTTGTTTGAGTTTGCATTTTTCTGATGACTAATAATTCTGAGCATCTTTTTGTGTGTTTTATTGGCCATTTGTACACCTTTTTTTTTTTTTTTTTGGCCAATTATCTGCTCAAATCCTTTGCTCATTTTATTATTGGATTGTTTGTCTTTCTGTTTTTGAGTTGCAAGAGTTCTTTATATATTCTGGATACAGGTACCTTTTTCGCAAATATTGAAAACAATTTCTCCCAGTCTGTGGTATGCCTTTCATTTATTCAGTGGTTTCTTTCAAAGAATAAAAGGTTTTAATTTTGATGAAGTCCAACTTATCTTTTTAAAAAGAATTTATGGTTTGTACTATCAAAGAAACTATTGCCTACTCCAAGGTCATACAGATTGTCTCCTATACTTTCTTCGAGAAGCTTTACAGTTTCGACTTTTACATTTAGGGCTGTGATCCATTTCAAGATAATCTTTGTATATAATGTGAAGTACATGCTGAGATCTGTTTTATTCCTGTGGATATCCTCTTATTCCAACACCACTTGTTGAAAATATTAGCAATGGACCCACTGAAGTACCTTGAAATCATAATCAAAAATCAATTTATATTCAATTTGTGTGTATAATTACATAGCTATATAATTACATAATTATATATGTCTGTATAATTACATATTGCTACATAATTATATATTTCTATATAATTATAATTAATTTGTGTACATTTATCCAGACTCTCTATTCTATTCCACTGACTATCCTTATGTTAATATTCACTATCTTAAGTTCTGTAACTTTATGGCATCTTGATATTAGATAGTATAAGGTTTTTAACTTGATTCTTATTTTTCACGATTGTATTCAATATGCTAGATTTTCTACATTCCATAGAAATTTGATAATAAGTTTGCCAATATCTGCAAAAGAAAGGCTATAGTAATTTTGATTGGGATTATGTTGAATCAAGAGAACAATTTGCGAAATTTTGAAATTTTAATAGTGCTGATTCCCCCAACCCATGAACCTGATATACATTCCCATTTGTTCAGATCTCCTTTAATTTTCCTTAGCAATAAATGGTGATGCTCTACATGCAAATATTAAATATATTTTTTTAAATTTATTTTTAGGTACTTTATTTTTGTGCTATGTACATAATATTTTTTTTTCCAATTGTTCATTGCTCATATTAAAAAACCCAATATAGTTTTTATATTGAATTTGTATCATGCCATCTGGCTAAATTCACTTATTCTTTTTTATTTTAATAATTTTTATTTTGTTATATTAGATGCACTGGGTGTTATATGCATATAATGAATCATGGAACATTGCATCAAAAACTGGGGATGTACTATATGGTGACCAATATAACTAATATAACAAAATTCACTTACTCTAGTAGCTTTTTTGCAGGTTCATTAGGATTTTTTAAATATACTATCATATCTTCTGCAAATAGAAAGTTTTGCTTCTTTTTCTCCAATCTATATACCTGTTATTTGTTTTTCTTGCCTGTTGCAACAGCTAAGATCTCCAGGAAAATGGTGAATAAAGGTGGTAAAAGCTATACCCTTGCCTACTCCCAGTCTTAGAGGGAAGGCATCCAGTCTTTCACTAGTAAACATGACGGTATTTGCAGTCTTCAGACTCCCTTTATCAGGATGAAGAAGTGTCCTATTTCTAGTTTCCCCAGGATTTTTTAAAATAATTAAGTGTTGAATTTTGTAAGTAATTTTACTGTACCCAAGGCAATAATAATCTGATTTTCCACCGTTATTATTCTCTTAATATGGTGAATTACATTAATTGATTGTTGAAAGCTAAACCAATTGTGCATGTCTGGGATAAATCTACTTTGGTCATGAGGTGTTATCCCATTTATATATTGCTGGATTTGCTAATATTTTGTTAAGAATTGTTCTGTCTGTGTTCCTGAGGGATTTGGGCCTTTAATTTCATTATCTTTTGATACCTTTGTTTTCAGGGGAATTCTGGCCTGAAATGACATGGGAAGCATTCCTTTCTCTTCCGTTTTCTGGAAGCTTTTATGTATGACTTTTATGTATGTATTATGCTTTCTTAAATTTTTGGTAGAAGTCACTAGGAAGTCCATCTGAGACTACAGTTTTCTTTGTGGGAAGGCTTTTAATTATAAATTCAAATTGTTTAAAAGATATAATGCTACTCAGATTTTACCTTTTTTTTTTATTATTTGTGACTTTCACTTCCACCTATTTTTGTTTATTTCCATTTTAGCAATGCATTTCTGCCACTTAAGTCTATTTTATCCAGTGCACCTGTGTAAGAACTTATGTAGGATATATACTTACGCATGAAACTTGAGGTTTTGTTTATCCTAGTATATCTTTATTTTCTTTTAATCTCTGATTTTATTGTACTTTTTTTTTTTAAGATTTTATTTTTTATTTGACACAGAGACAGCCAGTGAGAGAAACAGTCAGTGAGAGAGAGAACACAAGCAGGAGGAGCGGGAGAGGAAGAAGCAGGCGCCCCAAGTACTTTTATATTTTATCTTCTTTAGTTTCTTTGGTTTTATTCCATTTTTTTCTAACTGTGTGCTTTCCTTCTTGATTTTCAACCTTTCTTTCTCTTTAAAAAACATTTATTTCATTACTATTGAGTTCTAAGTCTATTTAATCATTATTTCTTTCTGACTTAGAGTTACTTAGAAATACAAATTTTTGAATGTTCAAATGCATTATGTTTGCTTTTTTCACGTTTTGTTATTGTTACATTTGTTATTGATATTACACTAGATTGCATTGTTGACAGAAAATATGAGCTATATGATACCTGCCCTTTGCAAATTGTTGAGGCTTGCTTTATGGCCTAGCCCATAATCAGGTTCGTTGGTTTGTTCCTTATGTTCTCAAGAAGAACATGCATTCTTTAGTCATTGGCTCTACGAACTAACAGTTCTCTATGTACCTATTAATCAAGGCTGCTAAATGTGTGATTCAAGCCTTCCATATATTCATTAAACTTTTGGTCTACAATTCAAATATTGCATTTGTCCACTTATTAAAACAATTTAGCTCCCTATATTTTGAGACTTTATAAATTTTATACTGTATTTTATGTATTTTACTGAGTTCTGTAAACTTAGAATTAGAATTTCCCACTGAAATAAGTCTTTTATCATTATGGTGTTACTCTTTTTATCTTATATTCTACTTTAACATCTTTTAAAATATTTTACTTATTACTTACTTATTTCAGAGAGAGAGAAAGAAAGAGCACATGAGCAGGGGGAAGAGGGAGAAGCAGACTTCCTGCTGAGCAGAGAGCCTGATGTGGGACTCCATCATGACCAGAGCTGAAGGCAGACACTTAACTGACTGAGCCACCCGGCACCAGATTGATAAGATATTGTTCCCTGGACTTGGTTCTATCACCTTGCTTGTGCTTTTTACTTAGTTGTATTTTTGTATGTTTCTTTATTCTTTCTTCAGGCAAACTATTGGTTTATTTTCATTTTTAAAAAAATTTTAGGGTAAAAAATAGATGTCCCAAATTTGCCTTTTAAATCATTTTTAAGTGTACAGTTCAGTGGCATTAATTACATTCACAACATTGTGCAACCACCACCACCATCTATTTCCAGAACTTCTTCATCACTTGGAACTGAAACTCTGTAACTGTTAAGCAATAACTCCCTAAGTCCTCCCTTCCTCTACCCCCTGGTAACTTCAATCTATTTTCTGTGTCTATGAATTTTCCTATTCTTGACATTTCACGTAAGTGGAATCATACCGTCTTTGTCCTTTTGTGTCTGATGCATTTCACTCAGCAAGAAGTCTCCCAGTTTCATCCATGCTACAGCATGAGCAGAACTACATTCCTTTTCATGCCTTAATAATATTCCAATGTGTGTATAGACTATATTGTATTTATCCATGCAACGGTTTACGAACATTTGGGTTCCTTCCACCATCTGGCTATTCTGAATAATGCCGCAGTGAACATAGGTGTACACATAACTGCTTGGTTCCCGGCTTTCAATTATTTGGGCTATATACCTAGGAATGGAATTGCAGTTTGCTTTCTTATTTGGTTGTTTCCTTCTACTGATTAAAGATTATAGACTCCATATTTACTCTTTATTGATTAACTTTTAAGCAATATTTTGTATTCATAATAACTAACCAAGTCTACAGACAGTATTTTAACCCCCTGCAAATAACACAAGAAATTCAGGAACTTAACTCTGATAGCCTCCTTCCTGACTTACATAGATCTGTTGTCCAGAATTAGGTTCTGTGTTCTTTTTAACCTCACAAAGTACTTCTTCTTCTTCTTATTATTATTACTGATATGCTGATATGATACAAGTTAAATAACAATCACTAAAAGAGTACAAATAGAGCATATAACTTGAAAAACAGGAGATTAGAAAAGTGAAATCTTGATGTAAATCTTTCAATGTAAAAATATTCTGATTTTTTTAAGTTAGTCACTATATAAAATTAAAGAAATAAAATTTTTAAATTCTCAAAAAAACCCACACAAACCTTCAATACTGTGCAGAGCAAATAGCAGAGTGACAAATTTCAGCTCCAGTTTAAAATCTATGATGTGACATTGCCATGATGTCTAACTCTGGTTCGTTCATACCTGTGTACTGATAAAAAATGATATATCATTTATCTTGACTATACTAGTCAGTTTCTGAACTATGCCATCTTAACTACCCTAAATTCTTTCCTCGATGCTTTACTTGTGCCTCAGCAGACCAATATGGTTCAATTGCTTCACTGGTCAGCCTACCGTCCTCAAGTGCCTAACACATGGCAGCCCAGTTCCAGTCACTGGGGACACAGCCTTGAATATACAGACAAAAATGAATGCCGTCATATTTGAACAGACATCTCCAAAGAAGACATACAAATGGCCAATAAGCACATGAAAAAATGCTCAATATCACTAATCATTAGGGAAATGCAAATCAAAACCATAAGATACCACCTCACACTCATCAGGATGGCTATAATTTCCAAAAAACAACAACAGAAAATAACAAGTGTTGATAAGGATGTAGAGAAATGGGAACCCTTGTGCACTGCAGGCAGGAACGTAAAATTGTGCAGCCACTGTGGAATATAGTATGGTGGTTCCTCAAAAATTAAAAATAGAACTATCATAAAAAAAATACAACTACCATATGATCCACCAATTCCACTTTTGGGTATATCCTTAAGGGAAATGAAATCAGAGTCTTTTTTTTAAAAGATTTCGTTTGAGAGAGAGAGAGAGAGAGAGAGAGAGCATGAGTAGGAGGAGGGGCAGAGGGAGAAGCAGACTCCCCTGCTGAGCAGGGAGCCCAATGCGGGGCTTGATCCCAGGACTCTGGGATCATGACCTGAGCAGAAGGCCGACGTTTAACCAATTGAGCCACCCAGGTGCCCTGAAATCAGAGTCTTGAAGAGATATTTGTGCACCCATGTTTATAGCAACATTATTTAAATTAGCTAAGCTGTGAAAGCAACACAAGTGTCCATAGATAGATGAGTGTATAAGCAAAATGTGATAATATGCATGCATTAGAATATTATTCAGCCTTCAAAAATGAAATTCTGACACATTCTACAACTTAAGGACATTATGCTAAGTGAAATAAGCCAGTCACAAAAAGAAACAAATTCTATATGACTCTCCTCATATAAGGTCCTTAAAGTGGTCAAAATCACAGAGACAGACAATCTGGTGGTTGCCAGGGACTGGGAGAAGGGGCAGAATGGGGAGTTAGTGTTTAAGGGGCATAGAGTTTCAATTTTACAGGATGAAGAATTCTGGAGATGGATTGTGGTGATGGTTGCACAGCAATATGAATGTTCTTAATACCACTGAACAGGACATTTAAAAATGGTTAGGAAAAAAGGATGGTTAAGATAATACATTTTATGTGTATTTTTTACCACAATAAAAAAAATTGAAAAAAAAATAATTCCTTGAAGGAGTTTACACACAGTCAGAAAGAAGGAAATGAACGAATAAAACATGCCATAGGCCAAATGGTGAAAGTGTTCTAGAGAAAAGCAAAACAGGGGAAGAAGACAGGGAATGCTAGGAAAAGGGGCTGGGGGTAGTTGCAGAGGTCAAGGAAGATTTTACCAAGGAGGTGATGGTTGAGCAAAGACCCTGTGCTAGAGAGGGCTAGCTCTGCACTCCCTTCTTAGAGGAGAATTGCTGCGAAGAGCGGGCTTCTGAGGCAAGACTACATTTCCCAGCTCTCCAGCATCTTGACATAGCCGCATAAGTGATTCTCATCAGCGTAATTTGAGTAGACATGCTTTCTCTTACCTCTAGGCCAGGGTTTTATGAATCTGATATGGCTCCTCCACTGGGAAAGGGAAGACCCTTTTCTGCCAACAGAAGCAGAAGACTCTGAGGCTTCAAACAGTGCTGCCCAAGAGAAATATAATGTGAACTATACATGTTATTTTTAATTTTCCAATAGCCATGATAACACATATTTTAAAAATGGATGAATTCATTTTAATGATGCATTTTTGTTTTTTTGTTTTTTTTAATAATGATTTTTTATTATATTATGTTAGTCACCATACATAATGATGCATTTTTGAACCCAATATGTCCAAAAATTATTTTGACATATATCCAAGACAAAAAATAATGAGATATCTTTTTTTTTTTTCCAAAATCCAGTATGTGTTTTACACTTAGAACACTATGAACCACTTTTCAAGTCCTCAGTAGCCACATGTGGCTGCACACTGGACAGCAGAAGTCTGGGATATGGTGGAGCCATAAGGTGAGAGGAGGTGGGTCCCTGAATCTCCGTATGGGGGACAGCCACCGTTCAACAAGGCACACCCACATTGTATCGTTACGTGAGAGAAAAATAAACTTCCTTTATGTTCACCTTCCAAAGGTCTGAGACTCATTTGTTACAGAAACTGATTGCTTGAGGTGGTGTAGAAAATAAAAAACTAAAATATAGGGCATTGGCTTAGCAATCAAGTAAGAGCACGAAAGAGACGTTAGAAGCTGGAAATCAGAGGCTCGTGTCATATGCTTGTAAAACTGCGAACTGCGCATGCTTGTAAGACAGACCAGGTACGGAGTGACCCGGTAGCATTACAGTAATTTTAAGAACAAGAATGCCAACAGACGCTGTAGTAGTCTGCTCTAGCTGCCGTAACAAAATATGGCTTACCCAACGGAAACTGATTTTCTCACAGTGCTGGAGGCTGAAAGTCCAAGATCAACCCCAGCAGGGCTGGTTTCTGGTAAGAACCTGCTCCTTGGCTTTCTGAGAGCTGCCTTCTTTGTGTCCTCACGAGGTCTCTCTGCGCGTGTGCACTCCTGGTGTCCCTTCCTCTTCTCATAAGGACCCTAGTCCTATTGGATTGGGTTCCCACCATTATCATCTCATTTTACCTAAATTACCTCCTTACAGTCCCTATCTCCAAATACAGTCACATGGAGGGTTAGGGCTTCCACATGTGACTCTGGGGGGACAGAATTCAGTTCATAAAAGAGGCCCCATGCTCCTCTCTGCACCGAACAGAGTGCAAGAAAGAAATGTGTTCAGGAAAGAATCGGCTGGTTTGCAAGCAGAAATGAAAGAGAATGAAGAGAATCGAGTAATCAAGGTGAGTTTGGAGCCGTGTGATCTGGACAGCAGACTGCTTCTAGATACCAACCAGTAGGAGATAACACCTGAAATGAGCACAAGTGCCTGTTAAGTTGTTTTGGTTAAGCAGAGGTTTGCAAGGCTAAAACACAAATCGTGGTAACGTATTTTCTTCCCACCAAGACTCTTGCTTCAAGGGGCCTCAAGTTAGCCCCATTAAGAGAGAAATAAGTATAGAGGCAAAGAGGGAAAGAAACAGAGCAGGCTTAAGAATCATTTTTAAGAAAGAACTTTGGATGTGGTTACTGGCACATGGAACCGACTAGAAATCATGGGAATAACGTTTCCAAAGAAATCAAGGGAATAATGTTTCCAAAGCACAGTGATCTGAGCCTTAAAAAGCCTGTGACTAAAACATCCTCCTAGGGACCTCAAATATCCAACAGCGGGATGCAGGCTGTGAAAGCTGTGCGCGCTCCAAGGAAGTCAGATTCCTTACTGCTGATCTCAGACAGCGCCAGCAAGGATAATGGACAAGAAGGAATAGCCCCGGGGGCAGAGCCAAGGACCACAGCAAACAGTGAACAAGCAAGTTCCTCCCATGAAGCAGAACCACAGTCTAATGACGGAACCTCCTCCATCTTCCGGGCAGGGAGCCTTCATAACGCCTGCCCAGTCAGATTCCCCATTGCTGTGGGCCAGTCACTGTTATGGATCTCCCAGTCTGCCCTTTTCCAAATATGAGTCTCTATTGTTATCCTGGTCTTGACTCATATTATTTACATGAGGTTTGTTGCAGGGGAGGTGGGCAGACAATTTGCCTTTGAATTCATAGGTCTCTGAGCCAAAGGAGCACAGGAATCAGAGTGCCTAGACTTAGTCCTGGAGGCGGCACCTGGGGGAACTTTGGGTTGTCTCCTTTCGGAAGGAGGCCACACAGATACTTGGTGGCCTGGGGGCAGTCTGTGGCAGAAATAGCTAGCTGCCTCATGAGTTTGTACTCCCTTCCGTAGTGTTCGATTCTTACTGGGATGTGCTGGAGAACCAGTGATGACGATCACAGCTTCCCTTAAATCCAGTATATCCGTGTAACTAGCTGCTCTTAACAGAGTGTGAGTAGTGCTGCTATATGCTTTGTCTACTGTCTGTTTCTCCTTCCAACAGCTAGAAACAGAGGTCTCAGGGGAGTGTCTGAAGACAGCGCACGCAGATGGAGGAGCCTGGGTCCCAGAGTCGCCACAGACAGGAAACGTACCTGGCGTCCAGGAACACCATTATCAGACAGTTCCATGAGTGAGACATTGACTTCGGGTTTAATACATCACTGAAATTGTGAAGTTTCTCTGCTATAGAAGCTCACATTAACTTAGTTAATGTGCCCCTAAAAGAGGTGAAGGAGAGAGCGATACATCTCTAGATGAAAAGCATTCCAGGCAGAAGGAAACAGGTCAGTAAATGCATGGCCCGTGGGCAGGAGAATACCAAATGTGGCCAAGAATTAGCAAGGAGCTGAGAGTGGCTGAAGCAAAGCAAACAAGGGGAAAATTGAAGGTGATAAGATCAGAGTTGTAAAAAGAGGCCAGATCCTTAAAACCTTGCAGGCCATTGTAAGGACTTTAGCTTTTACTCTGAACGGGCTGGAAAGCCATTGTAAGTATTGGGAGAGGAAGGAGGACATGATCTGACATTATGGTTTGGATCACTGTAGCTGGTGCTCAGGAACAAATCAGAGGAACAACAGAGAAATCAGCTTTGATACTATGAAAACAATCCAGGGGAGAGCCAGAGGTGGTTTGGGATTGGGAGGTTGTAGTGGTGGTGGTGGTGGTAATCGGCGTTTAGATTCTGGATATATCTTTAGGGTGTACGTCAGAAATTCAGGCATAAATGACATTTATGCTTCCAGGGGGCTTAGATCAAAGAACTACATGTGCATCAAGAGCAGAAATTGGTTCCCAGCAGCTCAGAAAGTGCTTGGTGTCCTTTGGGGTGAAAAGGGAATAGTTCTATTGTCTTGGCACAGGTATTAATAACTAATGTGTAAAACGTAAATGAAACTAACTGAAGGTCTTATGAATGCTTTCTGAGTCCCCAGCCCATAAAGAACTCCTCACTGAGATTTAATGCTATTAAAGTCTACGCATCTTCAGTGCCACCTTTTATACTAACCATGAGATTGTCATTGGCCTCTGAGACAAGGTTGCTTTGGCTTCTTATCTTAACAGCCAACTGGGATTGTTTTAAAGCAAGCAAACAAAAATCAGCTGCCTCTTTAAATAGGAAAACTACAAAGATGTCAGTTTTACAGCTCTGAAAGTCAGTGAGGCTTCCTCGCAGGCTGTATGGGGGTTTCTTTCTCTTACTTTCTCATTGCATGTTTAACAAGAGAATCATTAGAGAATAGTGAAAGCAAGATTATTCTTACTAGTGTGCAAATTTTAATTCATCATCTCTTGCTTATACATGTTGAATTTCAGCCCTATAGTTGCAACATGTGGTAGCCCCCACCAGCAAGATCGTCTGCTTTGCCTCTCTTCCCATGTCCCCATTAGGCTTCAGCTGACCTTGTAATTGTTTTCCTCCTTTAGAGGAGTCACTGGGGGAAAAAAAAAAGGTAAATCATTTCTATAACTGTATTTTTCTACAACTAGCAACTTTGCCTGGTTTATGTTGACACTGACTAAGGTGAAATCTTTTTGAAATTTTTCATTATTAAAAAAGAAAATCACAAGATTACAAAAAGTTGAGGAAAAGAGCAAACACCAATTACCCTAAGTGGTTACTCCAGGATCATGTCCCTGTAATTGCAAATATCAATAAAATATTTAACAACCATGAGACAAGTAAAGAAATCATTAAAATGGAAAAACACATTTCCAGAGTAAATTTCAGCAAGCTTAAGAAAACAGAAGTGGCCACATGGGAACATAATTAAACAACAAGAATCCCAGTAAAACTGGGTGTGAAAATAGGAAGAAATCCTCCTTGAGTCAAAAGGATAGACAAAATTTAATTTCATCAGCCAAAAAAATGTTGAATAACTGAAATAAAGAGGAAAGACAGACACACACACACACACGAACACACACACACATACACACACATGCACACATGCACACACAGGATATTAGACCATTTTACTATGCTGGTGTAGGCCTAAGGGGGAAAATAAATGCAATAAAATATTAGATATTATTTGTAAAAAAACAAAACACATAAGGATAGGAAAATATTGTTACTTTGCTTAAACTATGTAAAGTATAAGATAAAATAAAGGAAATTATGCTCTCTCGTGGATAAGGACCTACAACTTTTAAAAATAACCTTAAAGAAAAGAAACATAATTCTTTTGGCATTCTTTTGATCGAAACACAATCACTTTTGATGGGACTTTTATAACAGACAACATCTGGAGAAAAGAGAAAGAAAACTTAAAGTATGACTTTAAAATGTAGACCAAAAGAGTATGTCCTAATTCGTAGGGCCTTGTAGGTTCCTGTGCGATATGGTATCATTCTTCATACGTGTGTGCAGCTGAATAGAAGCACGGACAAAAGTCTCTGTTCTGCCGTCTCAGAAGCAACAATTTATCTGCTAGGCAGGCTCTAGATAACCAGTGAAGCTTTTATTCATATCTTTTAAATCTTTGACAAGAATAATAATCTAGGGATCGCAAGCAATTTTATTAAGTTGGTCAGGCAAGCTTCTGTTTTCCACACTATCTTCTGAATCCTTCTCCTTTTATGAGGAGACTCTCTCCTCCTATCTTGTTAGGAATGCAGGGTCAGGGGCATCTAGGTGGCTCAGTCATTAAGCGTCTGCCTTCAGCTTAGGGCGTGATCCCTGCATTCTGGGATCGAGCCCCACATCAGGCTCTTCTGCTGGAAGCCTGCTTCTTCCTCTCCCACTCCCCCTGCTTGTGTTCCCTCTCTCGCTGGCTGTCTCTATCGCTGTCAAATAAATGGGTAAAATCTTTAAAAAAAAAAAAAAAAAAAAAGGAATGCAGGGTCACCTTCCATTCAAGCCGTCCTCCAGGAAGAAGGACCAACTCCTGCCCCAGTCTTACCTGCTTCCGCTCACATCTGCACCACTCAACTATGGCAACCCTGAGCTCTTTCTTCTTGGGGCCAATGCCTTCAGGGTCCTATTCTCTAACAACCACACAGATATACTTATCTGAGAGCTCTGAGGCCATTAGTGAATATGCCCAAGAAGTGGCCATGTTAGTTTGTGACCAAAGGAGTAGAGAGCAGCATCTTGGGAAATATTCATGGAAAGAATATTCATGTCTCTGCTACTGTGGGAGGGAAGGAATTAATAACATAGTGTCTAAAATCCAGATTTGGCCACCTGCCCAGGCCCCATGCTTAGAAAACGATTAAGAAGGCAAAAAAAAAAAAAAAAAAAAAACCAAAAGACTACCAACAGAGATTGTTCTCAGACTCCCTATTGTGGCACAGAGAGGCACTGGCCTGATAGGACTTCGGGGGGGGGGAGGGAGGCGGGGAGAAGGGTGCGAGAGGACCCCAAGGCCATCTCCCATACTCCACGGCAGTAGCGCCTCACAGAAGCAGTAGCAGCGGCAAGGCCGGTCCTACAACAGTGAAGATCCAGTGCTGGTTTCCTGTGATGACAGCAGTGGCAGCTGGCACCCTTAATGGGGGCACAACGGCATCACAGAGTCTCCCTGACCTGAGCACAGACAGTTTTGCTGGCCGGAGGTGGCCACGCTCCCTGGGGACACCCGCTGTCATGCACCACTTGTAGGAGCAGAAAGAAACCAACATATGGCCCTAGAGGCCTCACGTATCAGGTGAGACTGGAAAGATCTGTTTGAGGGTATGTAGGACCAGGGACTCCCAGAATTTACTGGGGAGGCAGGGGTGAGGCTCTGAACAAGTCTAGAAAGTCCAGTGTATTATATGAAGTATTACAGCAAAATTACCCCCATTTTTATCCACAGGGGTGGGCTGATGTCTTAATGTGCTACTTGGGCAATGTTGGTTAAATGATTACTCTTTCCAGAACAGTTTACATTTTAACAGAGACTTCCTGTAGACAATACATTAACCTCTGTACATGAACATTTCCCCCTGGTTGTTTAGAGAAGGTCTGGGCTAATACACCTCCATTTGGGCTCCACTGGGCTCTACTTCTCTAGTTTTTCCAAGGTGGAAGGCCCTGCATGCAGTTTGGTGGCTCTGGGTTAGGAAAGGTAATATCTGTAGTATTTAAACATAAGTTTCAAGTCCTGAGCTGCTAACCCCAGAATCTTCTTCCCACCACTTCCTACCCCAACCTCCTCTTTCTAGTGCACAATGGAAACATCTTCATGTAGTCCTACAAAGGATTACAATGAATAAATGCTATGAATATAATGTTATTAGGTAGGTATAAAAACTACACCCAGCCATTCAATACTAAGCTTAGAAGAATGAAGGTCACAAAGGTCAGTCTTTGGCCTGATATTTTTTAACATTCTCCTTATTAATGTATGTACATCACGTAATGTAATAAGTAGAGATGTGTTCAATTTCACCAAATATGGAAATAAAAAATGATTTCAGCAATAACCTTAAAAATCCATACTAAGTGATAAGGACTTATTACCAAATGGTTCTAAGGTGATAACCTAAGTATCAAATAAGTATTTAGAATGAATTGGCAGGTTCAGAGGACTTCCAAATCAGCCCTACTACTTTATTTTTTTTTTTTTAAGATTTGTTTATTTAAGAGAGAGAGGGAGAGTGTGCATGAGCAGAGGGAGGGGCAGAGGGAGAGAGAATCCTCAAGCAGACTCCCCACTGACCACGGAGCCTGACACGGAGCTCGATCCCAGGACCCTGAGATCATGCTCTGGGCCGAAATCAAGAGTCAGACACTTAACTAACTGAGCCACCCAGGCACCCCCAGCCCTACCACTTCATAAAGAGAAAGCTGGGGCCTAGGTAGGCAAAACTTTTGTTCCAGCTTACCCAACAAGTGCTGGTCCACCTTGGTCTAGAACCTGTCTCTCTACTCCTCAAAGTGAAGTCCTTCCCTTCTGTAAGGCTCTGGAAATTAAGGTGAAGCTTGTCCCTCATTTTCTCCAGAATCTCAATCCCAGGGCAATGGTCAATTCCAATTTTTACTGTCCCACCTGCTGCGATCCCTCCCAACCCCAACTTCCAAACCTGCAGCATAAATGTAGTTCCACATAAAGGGGTGCCCCATTACATACTCTCCACTATCACCTTCCCAGAAACACCTTACCCAGCTCAAAAGTCATCCTATCTGTTGTGGTCTGGAATGTTTGTTACAGCACAACCCCCTCTCCACATCCTGGCCTTCAACATTCACACACAATGACAATCATACACACACATGCACACCAAGTATGCTAGCTTTCCATTTAGTGAGAACACAAATTGCATGATCACTAAGGAAAATGACCTTGCTCCACAGTGCTAAAGATGACAAGGAATCTGTAAAGATAAAGAATGAATTCCTCTGTTCCCTATGGGACATGTAATCACAGCTTAGGCACCTCTCTTAGAACAGCTGGACATCTGGATGCAATTTGAGATGGGAGCCATAACTGTCCTTTGGTATTAATATGATCTTTCTTTTTTTTTATTGTTGCTAAAGCTATGAGCAGGAACCAATCATGGACTTATTCTCCTGACATTGCTTATAGTCAGCCAACAATAAATCTTCTGCCATCTCTGAACTTGCTAGCAGTTAGAGAAACAAATGTATCACATTCCCAGGCCCCTGAATGGCTGAAGACAAAGGCCATTTTAAATGAGAACCCTCAGTTTAAGAACTGTTAAGCGGATCCACTCAAAGAGACCTGAGAATTGCCAGGATGTGAAGCCAAGGTCCTTCTGTTGCCCGTGCGAAGACAAGTCAGGTTCTAATTCCCTCTGTGACTGCACTTTTGAGAACAGATGCTCTACCTGGATGACGGTGCTCGCAGGAGTGGAAGAAAAGGACAACATCCAAGGAAGCTAAAATAGTAACTGGACGGCTCAGACTGCCCGACGATGTGAATGAACTCTAATAAATCTTGGGATCTGGGACCCCAAAAGGGTAAAAGACTATTTGCAAGTTTGAGACGCTATGAAATAAGCCTTCCGCACAGAGGAATGTCACCTGTCACCTGTGTATATTCTCTAGATCACAGCCCTTGCTGCTCATTCTTCTGTTAAAGCTCTATCCCACCCGAGAGTTCTCACTGACCACCTCAACACTTTCCAAACACCAGCGACATAGCCGCCAACCAGCAAGAGCCAGCTCTCTGCCACTCTGCACCTACTCCACAGGGTGATGCACCTGCCCAAATCTTCCTCTCTTCACTGATGGCACAGGAGGGTTCTATTTCTGAAACCATGGATTCAGAGCATTCAAAAATATTGATGAATAAGCATACAAGCAGCGTGATGGTGAGGAACAAGATGCTGGGCTTTGGGGGAAAAGTACCCAAGCCCAACTCCAGAGCAGGTAAACTAGAAGTCTCTGGGTGTGGGATTCAGGTACTGGTATTCTTAACAATCTCCCCAAGGGATTCTAAAGCACAGACAGGGTTGAGAACCACAGGCCTAGTGCAATATGGAGTCCTGAGGACCATGGCCACGTGGGCAGTACAACACTGTTCCAAAGTCGATGACCTTCCAGGCAGAGCTTATAGAGGTAGAAACACAAAATCAGCATGAAACCTGGTGTCGCAGTTTTAAAATATGGTCCCAAAGCGTTCGACATTTCTTCCATCAAAAGGTAGAGTGCATCACAAATAAATTCAAAACGGATGAAAGACCTACATGCGAGACAGGACACCATCAACATCCTAAAGGAGAACACAGGCAGCAACCTCTTTGATCTCACCATAGCAACTTCTTACCAGACACACCTCACCGGAGGCAAGGGAAACAAAAGCAAAAATAAACTACTGGGACTTCATCAAGATAAAGACCTTCTGCACAGCAAAGGAAACAATCAACAAAACTAAAGGCAGCCTACGGAATGGGAAAAGATATTTGCAAATGACTATATCTGATAAAGGGTTAATATCCAAAATCTATTAAGAACTTATCACACTCAACACCCAAAAATAGATAATCCAGTAAAGAAACGGGCAGAAGACATGAATAGATATTTTTCTAAAGAAGATACCCAGATGGCAACAGACACATAAAAAGATGCTCAACATCACTCAACATCACAGGGAAATCTGAATCAAAACCACAATAAGATACCACCTCGCACCTGTCAGAATGGCTAAAATTAACAACACAGGAAACAACAGATGTTGGCAAGGATGCAGAGAAAGGAGAACACTCCTACACTGTTGGTGGGAATGAAAACTGATGCAGACACTCTGGAGGACAGAATGGAGGTTCCTCAAAAAGTTAAAAATAGAGCTACCCTATGACCCAGCACTACTTGGTATTTACCCAAAGGATACAAACATAGTGATTCGAAGGGGTACATGTATCCCAATGTTTATAGCAGCTTTATCAACAATAGCCAAACTATGGCAAGAGCCTAAATGTGCATCTGCTGACGAATGGATAAAGATGTGGTGTGTGTATACACACACACACACACACACACACACACACACACAGAGGAATATTACTCAGCCATCAAAAATGGTATCTCTCCATTTACAACAATGTGGAAGAAGCTAGAGTGTATTACACTAAGCAAAATAAGACACAAAGAGACAATTCCATATGATTTCACTCATCTGGAATTTAAGATACAAAACAGATGAACACAAGGGAGCGAAGAAAAAAAAAAGAAAGGGAGGACATCATAAGAGCCCATTAACTATAGAGAACAAACTGAGGGTTGCTGGAGGGGAGATGGGCAGGTGATGGCTCAATGAGTGATGGGGATTAAGGAAGGCACTTGTGATGAGCACTAGGGTTATATGTAAGTGATGAATCACCAAATTCTGCCCTTGAAACCAATATTATCATATATGTTAACTAACTAGAACTTAAATAAAAACTTAAAACCAAAAAAAAAAAAAAAGGTAGAGTGTGTGTCCTTTCCTCTCGAATATGGGTAGATCTTTGACTGTTTCACCCAAGAAATATAGCAGAATTGATGCTATCTTCTTTCTAAGGGAACATTGTAAAAGGCAATACATTTTCCACTTTGTGGGCTTGGGTACTCATTTTGGAGCCCTGAGTCCCCAAAGAAGTCCAACTGCCTCAGCCACCATGTCATAAGGAAGATCGGGCTACACCAAGAAGCCACATGCAGGGACTCTTCTTGGTGCTCCGCCCAAGTTCCCAGCCACCATCAGTGTCAACTGAACAACTGAGAGATTAACAGGTTATCTACAAAATCTGGGACTCAAAGCATCAAAGTAAGTGTATTGGAGTAATGTCTCTGAATTTGCCCACCAAACACTCATTTTCCAGTTTTCTTCCAAATTTAAGATCACTCTTACTTTAAGCAATTGATGAAATTACAAGAGTCTGAAACTACATAACAAGTTTTTCTTGTTCTGAATAGTGGCTACATTTGAAATAAAATAGATAGAAAAAATACTCTGGAAATGCGAGGAAAAGGTCTGTAACAAACTGCCTAACCTCAAAGAAACAACCACTATCATTTTGAAATATCAGAGAAATGAACGGACTTTAATGATTTAAGTGTGGGTCTAAAAAGCCGAATGGTGGTCCCAAAAAAGGGATATCCATCTCCTAGTCCCTGGAACCCATGGATGTCACCTTATTTGGAAAAAAGTTTTTTGCAGATGTAATTAAGTTAAGGATCTTAAGATGAAACCATCCAGAATTATACAAGTGGGACCTATACTCAGTAACAAGTGTCCTTGTAAGAGGTACACAAGAGAGTTAACAGACAGAAGGGGACCAGGCAAATCTGATCACTGAGGCAGAGATCTGAGTGAGGCAGCCATACGTCAAGGATTGTTTACAGCCACCCAAAGCCGGAAGAGGCCAAGAACAGATTCTCCTCTAGAGCCCCAGGGGGAATGTGGCCCAGCCAACACCTTGATTTCAACTTCTGACCTCCAGAACTGTGAGAGAATAAATCTCTATTATTCTAAATCAAAGTTTGTGGTGATTTTTCACAGCAGCCAAAGGAAACTAATACAGTTGGGAAAAAACATTTCCTAATCAAAATGTTCTGCTTCTATAGAAGTAAAAAACTTAATAAATTGCAGTTTTATTCTTTATACTTGTCTCCTCATGCTTCTACCTATAAGACAGATTTCAGTTCAAAATATCATTTCTAATATAAAACTGCCAAATTACTATTATTATTTTTCTATATGCTTAATATTTCCAAGCTCGTCTTTTAAATACGATCTAACAGTGATTTTTTAGGCAGTATTTATCAGCAACCTAAATAGAGTACAAAGTGAAGGACTTGATTGAGCACCCTAATTTCTGCAGAGGGTGCACTTAAATTCTGGGGGGTGAGGAGTGGAGAGCAGAGCACTAGTTACAGAAAGGATAAGAAGAATGATATCGGTTCTGTAAAGTATATGACTTGCAGGGCAATGTGTGTAGATATGCTTTAAAAAGGCTGTCCCAAATCCCATTAGCGGGACATCCTACAAAATGACTTACCAGTATTCCTCAAAACCATGGAGGCCAGCAAAAACGATGGAAGTATGAGAAACTGTCACAGCCAAGAGGAGCCTAGGGAGACATGAACACTACATGTAATGTGGTATCCTGGAACAGAAAAACATTAGGAAAAATTTAAGTAAACCTGAATAATGACTTCAGTTAAAGAATAACATGTCATTATTGGTTCATCAACTCCAACGAAGTACCATACAAACATAAGGTGTTAATAAACAGGTAAAACTGAGCGCCGGATATAGGTGCACTCTTTCTATCTTCTCAATTTTCCTGTAAATGTAAAATTGTTCTAATGTAAAATGTAAAATCGTCTACTAAAATACACACCGCACGCGCGTGCGCATCGGCGTGCACACACGCTCGCGCGCGCACACACACACACAGCTGTCCCTATCAATATTCATATTTCAAATAAGAAACTAAAGTTGAAGGAAGTGAAACATTTAATACAAATCAGTAATGTTGAGGAAATTTTCTCGACTACTTCCCAGAATGCTGGTGCACGTTGCAAAGAATTATTTAATAAGGCTTTTTGCCCTTAATTATTGGTGATGTTCTTAAAAAGGAACACCATCAAAAAACTTTTCCGGAACTAGAAGAAGGAGAAGGAGGAGAAGGAGAAAGAAAGAAAAAGAAAAAAACAGCTGGTTCTGCATGCAGTCTAGTTTCCAGGACTAACTGGCGTGCCATCTGCTCGCAGCATAGAGCGGTAACCATGGTTCACGTGTCACACCAGCGTGCGGTGTTAGTAAGTTTGCCCCAACAAGCCTGGACAACTTAGCTTCCGCGCAGGTTGCAGGGGGGAGGGGGTAGCGGCAGCGGCGTCCAGAGTGTGCGTATCGTTTTTTCCAAACTCCATCTGGTTTCCCCTCCCCTGGCTGTGCCCGCGGTCTCCCAGCGCGGCAAGCCGAGGGGACCGGAGCGGGCCTTTTATGCATAACAAAAGAGCCCTCCTCCTCCTTCTCCCGCTGCCCCGCGCCGCCCCCACCTTGGCTTCCCGCGGCCGCCCTGGCCCGCGTCTCCGGCAGGAATTGGCTCCCCGGCCCGAGGTTTCCAGGTACCCGGAAGGGGGAGGGGGCTGAGGCGGCAACAATTGGGCGGGTGAGGGCCAAACGCGCGGCTCGGAGCGCCAAGACTCCGAGGGGCGGTGAGCCCGGGCCGTGCCGCCACGTGATTGGCCGGGACCGCCCCGTCGGGCGCCGCTGATTGGTGGATTCTCAAATTCGGTCTCAAGGCGCCAGAGGAGGTGTTTTAGCGGGGACTGCGATCCAGGGCTGGAGAGCTGGCGCTGCCCGGACGCCGCGGGGTCCCAGCCAGCTCAGGGCACTCGGAGCGGGGATCTACGCGCCTCACTTTCCCCGCCCGATGTCACCGCCCGCCTGCTGATCGCTTCGTCCCGCTGGTCCCGCGCCGGTGTGGGGTCGTAGAGGACCCCAGAGGCAGGAAGCCTCCTTCTCCAAGTGGGAGTAAGTAGCGTGCGGCCCTAAGCGCTGCGAGGAGGCGGGAATTGGGGGGAAAGGGGACACCCTTGCCCCCAGCCCAGGCTACCAGCCTGCCACCCCTCTCCCCTGCTGGCGGGGATCGAGGAATTTCTGCCGCCGGACCAGGCGTGCACGGGGTGTCCTGGTTCCAGCTCTTCTTCCCGCGGAACAGTAGAAGGGACTTGTCTTTCCTCGCGATCTGGGGGGTTCATTGGAATTTTATCCTTGGGGTCCGCTTGGAGGCCTGTGAAGGGGCTGCGCTAAAAGCTGAGTGGGTTTGGTCTGGCGATCAGGTTTCCTTCCCCCCTGATTCAAAACCCCCTCAAAGCCGAATTCCTCCCAGTTCTTTGCGCCAAAATTAACTGACCCAGGAGACCCTGTACTTTCTGACAGATTTGCCCTACACTCTCCTGACTTGGTAACTTTGTTTTGTGCTGTTGCTTTTCATAAAAAATTACCATTTTGGTCTATTTTTGTTTTCTTCCCAGGTTTTTAGTAATTTCCAAGCACACTTTAAGTGTTCGTGTTCAATCATGTGCATTTTAGAGTTGGGGGGTGGCTACACTCCTGGAAATTCCCAGGATGAGTTTAGGGAGGGAAGTTCATGTTCACGAGCAAGTAATAAATAGATAATTTTGTTGGAGGAGAAAATATCCAATTATAAAATCACTTTCTAATGTGTTTGTGCATTACAGATGGAGGTAAATTGTTTAACACTAAAAGACCTGATCAACCCCAGGCAGTCCAGACTAGATTTTGCAATTGAAGATGGGGAAAATGCACAAAAGGTAAGTGCACTTAAATACCTTAAAGCTGTAACATATTTAGGATGATGTCTAATTCAAGGAAGTGTACCAACATGCCACTTGTACTTGTCTTATAAACATAATAATTAATTTTGATGATTATAGAAATATACTTTTTTAACAATGGAGACACCCAAACCATTATTGTTGAGTTTCTCACTCAGTGTGCAGTGGAAAGAGGCTAAGTTAGATGTAATGTTGGAACCAATTTATATGAATCGAAGATGTGCTGGACACTGCAATCAAAAGTTTATAATACTTACAGTTGTCAAGAGTGGAATTAGCTAATGCTGCACAGGAATGTTAAGCCTCAATTCCCAAGAAAATAGACCTTATACTGTAAATGCTGGATTATTAAAGTGCCATGAAATGTTCTTCGTACCCCAGTGACCCAGCTCCTAGCGGCTGTTCCATTCACCCAAAATTATGACCTGTGCCTCCCATATATAGGGAGATAAAACGACTTAGCCCACTAGCATATTTGGAATCTTTGACAGTGCTGCTGGTTTTGTACTAAGCCTTTCCCTCCCTTTTTGCAACCCTTGTGATTTTTAAGACCATAGTTGTGTCTTCGAGAAACATAATGAAATAAAGTGGCCATAGTAATGTCTAAACTATTGCCATACCCGCATCAGCACAGCTGCACTCACCAGCCAGTGCCCTACTGAAAAGGTAAAATAGCTCATTAGAGAATGTCTAAGCATTTTTAGGCAGAAGCCAAATAGATATAACAAACCCAGGTATAGAAACTGCGTACAGATCTGAGCATAGCAACTTACTTGGGCATTGAACTTCTCTAGGTTCCTAGTCTTATTTTTAGGCTTAGCATCAACATGAAACTACCTGGTGGCAAAGCACCTGTTATGTGGACCTTTGAAGAATAGTTGACAACTGTTCATTTTGGATAGGCGCGCAATTGTATGTTTTTTGTTGATTTTTGTTCCGCTCATTCAAAAATTTTTTGTTAGGAAAAGAAGTATCCCAAAACATTATTGTTTCCAGGAGGACTTTCTAAAAATTACCTAAGCCATATGAGGATGGAAATGCCCAGACATTAAAATGTATATTGGGAGTTTCAGAGCAAAACTTTTTGTTTTCCTTTATAATTTGGGTGGAACAGCCTTGAAGGAATGTATACATTTATATAAAGCCTGAGTCATGTCCACTTCTTGCCTTTTGGGTCAGTGATTTTTTTAATCAAGTGCCTTCCACAAGGGCACCCTACTCTAGTTAGCATTGGTGAGTTCTGTGTCCAGCTGAACTTCCCCATTGTAATGCCTGTGGAGAAAAATTCAAATCACTCAAAAGAGATCAGAAAAGCAGTTAAAATGTTTGAAATGGAATGTATGAGCAGGGATTATTTCACCTCTCAAGGAGAAGGAAAGGAAAGAGAACCGTACTTCTGCCCAGATACCGGAGGGGTTTGTCTCTTTTTTTTCATCTTGCTATGTAGTAAAGGAAGGGGGATTTCTAGGCATGGCGAGAACATGGGATTTGCAATAACAGAGATCTGGGTTTGATTTCCTGCTCTGCCATTTATTAGCTCCATAACCTTGAACTAATGTATTTATTCAGTCACTCAATAAATATTTATGTTCCAGGAGCTGGGACACAGCGGTTTAGGTTTCCTCACCTCTTTCTCAAGCCTGTTTTTTTCCCTCCATAAATTGGAGCTAATAAATAGCACCTCCCTCTTTAGGTATTTGTAAAGCACCCAGTAACACATACTGGTCACACTGTCCTCGGTGGAACTGACAACCCAAAGCCGAACGTGTCAGCCCTGCCCTCACTTACCTGAGAGACTTTCAGGGTCTCAGATGCAAAACTAACCGACTGTACTGTGATTTGGTAAATGCCATCACAGGAGCAAGCACAAAATATTTGGCAAAATAAAGGAGGAAGAAATAGATTCACGGGGATCTCCCAGAGGAGATTTGGGAAGCTTCTCAGAGGAGGTAACATCTGGGCTAAGCCTCAATGGCTGAGGACGTTCAACCTACAAAAAAACAAGAGTGAACAACATGGACATTGTAAGCAGAGGAAATAACATGAGGTGTAGGCATTCAAGAAATGTTCGAGATATTCAGAGTGGCCAGAGCTAGTGGTGCTGAATAAATTGTTGCTTGAGACCCTCTGCGAGATGCCCGGTACAATGTTTTGTGGGTCAGCTGGCATTTAGAGGATTTCTCTTTTTTGACTTTCTGCACATTGGTCAACAACTTTAAGTGCTGTATTATGTATGCATCATCTTGCTACTTACGGAGAAATTTTTTTAAATATATAAGGGTTTTCAATTTCATTACCCAAGTTTACTGAGTCCAGGTATGAGATAATAAACAAGAGTCTCCTCTTAAGTTGTTCACAGCGCCTTTGGGGAGGACAAAAGAAAATGGATGGTTTGGCACGCAGGGGTGAGCGATAAGGATTGAACTGTCGGGGTGCTTTGTGAGGGAGATAATGCCTCACAAGGGCTGGAAGGAATGGATGCTAACTTAAGCAAGTGGAGGGAAAGGGAACTAGTAAGGAGTAGAAATGAGCAGGTATATTTGGAGACAATGCCCAGACTTAGTGGGCACAGGTTTTCTTTGAAGGTCATTCATGACTTTTAGGAGTGATTAGAAAAAAGGTAAGTTTGATTTGGAGTATATATTTGTTCCTGTGTGATTACAGGTAGATAAATACGTGGAGGGGACACTCGTTGCCTGATCTTGGAATTCATGGAAAGTCCTAGCCAGATACAAACTTGGGAACTGTCAGCATACAGGGTGGTTTTAAAGCCAGGACATGAGAGCAGGTGAACTGTTCCAGAGAGAGCGAACAGAGAGGAGTGGAGGGCGGCCGTTTTAAGAGTAGAAAAAAAGGAACCAAGGAAGGAGACTGAGAAGAAACAGTCTGAGAAGTAGGACGAGAACCAAGAGAGAAAGCGTGCTCTTTCAGAAGGCCTGAGTGTGTTTTAGAGCAAAGAACAGTCAATGGTGTCAGCCACGGCGGTGAGGTCAAGTGAGCCGTTCTGCTATTGATCTGGCAAGTAAGAGGTGACCTCAGGGAAAGCAGTGGATCAGAACAGCCTGGTGGTTTGAGGAACCCCTGGGAGATGGGTAGGGGAAAGCCCTTGTGGATTACTCATTCTAGAAAGTGTGCTCTGAAGGGAAAGAGAGTTATTGGTTGATCGCTAGAAGGAGACATTCCTAATGTGTCGTCTTTGCAGTGAGCCCTAAAGCATAGGTAGGGTTTCAATGGGCAAAGCTTCACTGATAGCACTAAAGACAAAGTCATGGTGTAGGGCAGGTTTGAAGAAAAGCAAGTGGACTGTTTGGGCAAAATGTGGAATAGGCATGAGATGGAACTGGAAAAGCAGTTGGCAAAATATTGCCAAGGGCCTTGACAAGGCTGATCACTGTATACATTATTGGAAGGAACACGATCAAAGCTGTATGAGACACAAGCAGGACTCGAACCAAGATCTTCTAACTACAAAGCCTCTCTCTGGCAGTGTACAGCAGAGTCGAAGTGCTGGTGTAATTCATGATCACACGCATCTGTAGCACTCACAAGTGACAAACTGCCTTCACCTTCCTTATCTGATGCCACCTTCCCAGCACTTCCATGGCAAGTAAGCCAGGCTGTGCAGTCTCCATTTGCATATGAGAACGGGAGAGCCTGTTCCATGGGTTGCATTTCCCCAGGCCTTCTCTAACCAAGGAGGGGACGTCCTGGGCATTGCGGCTTAGATTTCCGGGCAGGCAGATCCAGCATGGTTAGTGCACAGGTTTGTTCGGGGGGCTTTGGGGGTCCGGGCCTGTGGGTGGGAGGTGAAGGCAGTGGAACTGGACAGAGGGAGGAGCAGATCTGCAACACAGGCTCAGGGGAAGTGGGAAGTCTGGACTTTATGCAACTGGGAGTTCTAGGATGACCTTTCAGAGCCATCCTGAGTCAGGGCAAGGGGGCCAGGCTCTTACATATCAGCACTGCCTCTTCCGGCATTGAGGATGACCCAGGCCTTCCTGGGAGGCTGCAATCCCAGAGGAGTTAGCCCTCTCAGCGGAGGCACTCCGGTTAAGGGCTTCCCGTTGGTATTCCTTCCAGCAGCTGGGGGAGCGAGTCATTTGTTCTGAAAAGATCTCAGTGGATCCCCATGGCCACCACACAGCGGGGGAGCCTTGCTGGAAAGCCGCAGAGGTAGTTACTTTAGTTGGAACCCCTTACTTTATCTATAAGGAAACCTGGGCCCAGACAGAACAAGGAATTTGTTCAGTATCCAAAAGATACAGAGCTGAGACAAAAACCATGTTTCCAAATTCTAACTCCCTTTCCACTCACACGGTGTCAGGACTGCAGGCTAAGCAGACGAAGCAGGGTCCGATTAGCGTACAGTTGACTTTCTGCCCATCTGAGATCTCAGAATGCAAATGTGCGTGGCATTTTTTTTTTCCTTTTCGTGGAGGTATGCTACAATCATAACCTGGCAGGTCACCTAACGCTTCTGCTGTAAGTTTTACTTAAACTGAGGTGAAAATATATCAAAGTATTGGAGGAAATAACGCATCTAAATTGTTCTCGTAGGGCAAGAGTAGGGGCTCATCATTTCTGTGAGAATAGGTAGGTACCGTAGAGGCTGTACAGAAGGAGGGTGGCTCTCTGGCCCCCTCAGCAAGCCTGGGCCACACCCTCTACCACAGGGATACGTTTTGGAAAACAAGATAATCAAGGCACAGTGTTCTTTCAGCATCTGTAAGGGGCAAAGCATAGTGCCAAAAACTGTGATGGATGAAACATGTGAGACTTGCTCCCTGACCTCCAGAAGGGCACAGTCTCGTTAATGAGTCAAGATACGCACCCAAGAAGTTAAGTAACAATATGACGCGCCGTATCGTATTAGCCGAGTGTTAGCCGAGTGCCAGAATGAACGGTAATACAGAGTGGGAGAGAGGGGAATGGGTAACAGCTAAGTTTTACTGCGAGGTCACTCTATGCCAGGAACTATTCTAATAACCCTTGAGGTTGGTATTTTCATGAACTTCAGTTTCAGTTGATAGAATTAAAATACAGTGAAGACAAGCAGCTTGCCCACGCTCATGCCACTGCTAACTAGCAGAGGCAGCCGAGAGCCTACCTGCCCAACTCCTTCCCCATACTGCCTCTCCACGGGTGCCCGTGGGTACCTTTTGTGGGAGCTCTGATAAAGATAACTTCCTCCCAGTTTGCACCCAGGACAAGCTCATTTCTAGATGTAGGATTTCAGAAACTTCTGCTGTCAGCTGTTTCTTGCATACCAATGACTTTTATACTGAACGAAGGTCGTATGTGACCTTGGGCAAGTTATTTAACCTCTCTGTGCCTCAGCTTCTTCATTGTTGGCTGGAAAAATAATAGCACCTAGGTCACAGGACTGGATGCGGAGTTAATAGATGTAAAGTACATAAAATGGGGTGTGGTCCAGAGTAAACACTCAGTACTTTCCCTTCAGAGTTCCCTTGAGGAAGACTTCATCAGATTTGCACCCTAGCACGTTGTGTTAAGAGATGTGCGCAGGTGAAGTTTCTGGGATGGCTGCTTACTGCCGCCGTGGTGGGACATCGTCACCCTCGTCCCCACCTCCCTTCCTTCCAGTGACACTGGGCAGAGCCTCACCGTGGCCAGCTGGCAGCTTCTGCTGATCCAAGGAACAAGAGTTGGCCCCCGCTAACACAAACTCCAGTTGCTCCCAGTCTTTTTTCCCCTCTTCATATGTTGCTCATTTATAGGAAAGCACCTTTTTTAAACCACTGCTCAGCCAAAAGGCAAGCATGCAGTAGCTGCAGAGTGATACGTGTATAGGAAAAGGAATGACAAATGTTTAACTCAGCCGCCTTCATCATTATGTAAGATAATATTGCCTGGAGGTGAATTCTGCTACACGAAGAGCAGAATCTTTCCATTTTCGAACAGCAAATCCTTATTTTAGGGGAAAGAAATTTGTTTTCATTACCTGGTAGTTCCAAATGTGGCTTTCACGTACTTGGTCCTTCTTCACAGTGGACTAAAGGACATAATGGATCCATCGTTGATCTTTTCTTACAATTATCTAAGACAGTCTACTCGAAGCATGGTCTGGGGGCACATGCTAGTCCACAAACTATTACTAAACTGCAAAAAATTAAGAACAGAACTTGAGAGTCAAGTACTTGGAAAGCTCTGTAGCTATTTGATCTTGCCCCCTGTGGCATCTAGGCCTATGATCAGGGGTCTCTTCCTGTTGAACGGGCAGTAGGTTGTTTGAGTGACCAACTCAAATGGAGAGTCACAGGTGGTGCAAGTTGCATGTGAGTCCTGTGAAGTAAAACCAGGTATCAGTATGTGGGAGTTTGGATAGTTTGAGAAGCATTGCTCCAGGGGAATTATAGCCCTCCAGGTCAGTTTGAAATGTGGCATTTTTTTGGATACTTTTCCATTGGTCCTGCTACTAATTGCTATATTAGCACTGGTGAACATTGAACTACAAAAGCATAATTGTGCTGCACTAGTTAGTGCAAACTTGTAAATAGAGAAGCAATATGGACTCAACCCACATTTGCCCTTATCATCCCTAACTATTATAAGAACCTACCAGTGACAGATACACTCACGACTTTGTTCACAGAGGTGCCATGAGAAGTATGTTTAAAAGCAGTGAATAAGGGGTGCCTGGTTCACTCAGTCAGTGAAGCATCTGGCTATTGATTTCGGCTCAGGTCATGATCTCAGGGTTTTGGGATCGAGCCCCTCATTGGGCTCCACACTTGGTGTGGAGTCTGCTTGAGACTCTCTCTCTCTCTCCCCCTTTGCCCCTCCCCCTGCTTCTGCACACTCTCTCTCTAAAATAAATAAAGATATCTCAACAAATAAAATAAAAGCCCATGATAATCATTTTCTCGCTGAACCACTCTTGGATTCCACGAATCCTTCTATTTTCATTAGTCCTAGCCTGATATTTTTCAGCCCTGAACATGTGGTCTCTTTGTGTCTTCATGTGTTGGTGAATCATGGGAACAAAATGCTCTTGGCTATACCTGCACATTCTCTTTCTTGCTAAAAGGTCTCTTTTTTTAAAATAGGAAAATATATTTGTTGATCGCTCAAGGATGGCCCCGAAGACTCCAATAAAAAATGAACCAATTGATTTATCAAAGCAAAAAATCTTCACTCCAGAAAGAAATCCCATTACTCCAGTTAAGCTTGTTGACAGACAGCAGGCAGAACCATGGACGCCCACAGCTAACCTGAAAGTGCTCATTAGTGCTGCCAGCCCAGACATCAGAGACCGGGAGAAGAAAAAGGGACTGTTCAGACCCATTGAAAACAAGGATGATGCCTTTACAGACTCTCTGCAGGTAAACAGGCTGCACTCCTCAGGCTTTACAGAATTTTTAAATTTTTACTTGATTATTTAAAAGTCATAGACTTCTCTGGGGCGCCTGGGTGGCGCAGTCGTTGGGCATCTGCCTTCAGCTTAGGGCGTGATCCCGGCGTTATGGGATCAAGCCCCACATCAGGCTCCTCCGCTATGAGCCTGCTTCTTCCTCTCCCACGCCCCCTGCTTGTGTTCCCTCTCTCGCTGGCTGTCTCTCTCTCTGTCGAATAAATAAATAAAATCTTTAAAAAAAAAAAAAAGTCATAGACTTATCAATTTTTCAGTTACTGTGGACCCAAAAGCAGTATTAAACTTCATGTCTTCTTTTTTTTATTTTTTTTTCCTATTGGGATGCTATAACGTCATGTCAGATGTCTGTAGTGGTAAAATACCTTTCGGTAGGCAGTATCTTTCATCCACAAATCCCTGCTATTTATAGATATCAGAATACATCAAAACTTAATATCTTATTTATAGCTGAAATGGAATTCTCACACTCTCATTTTTTTCATAATGAATGCTTTCTTCTCTTCTGTATGCTACTCCTTTGACTACTCCCAGTACACATTTTAAAAATGAAAATTTTTAAGCAAAACCATTTAAGAATTTTGATTTAATGAAAAAGTTGGGACTTTTTTTATGCTGCTGTAAATTGTAATTTTGCTTTGATTTTGAGGGCAATTGTTTATTTTAGACCTGGGAAATTTCTTTATTTTTATATATGTTCAGTTCTTTCATTTGGGGCCTTAAAGTTAAATCATCTTTAAGTTATCAGTCCTCTGGGGAACCACAGCTATTGAATAAACAGCATATCTATACTTTAAAAAAAAAAAGTCAAAAATTTTCACTCTCCCAACAAATTTTTTCCCATATTGCTAACAAAAGTCAGTTATTTCTCCATTTTTCCTCCTTTTAGGGATTTTTTTATGCTATAAAAATTACCAAACTGAAGAAATTGGGACAGGAAAAGAGAAAAAGATGTCCCAAATCTGGTTTTAGTTGCTAAAGATTATGTACATGAGAAGTATATTTTATATGACCAATATTCTATCAAAAGGTAGTAAAGAATCAGTTTAAGGAAGATATTCCTCAGTAATTTTTAAGAATATAAAGGGATTCTATGACCCAAAAGTTTGAGGACTACTGTCCAAGAGAATACAGCTAGCAGTGAAATTATTATGTCACTGGATATGCAAATATTCACAAAGTAATTGCTTTCCCAAGTGTTATTTTCACCCACCAATAATGTATGAACATTTATTGATCCACATCTTCTCTGACATTTGACTCTGTCAAATTTATTAATTTCTGCCAATCTAATGGGTATACAGGTGTGTATTTTTGTGGTATTCATTTGCTCTTCCTTGATTACTAATGAGGCTAAGCCTCTCTCCACATGTTTACTGGCCACCATGTTTTTTTTCCTCTTCTGTGAATGGTCTTTTCATGTTCTTTACTGATTTTTATTGGGTTCTTTTTCTCTATCCTGATATGTAAGAGTTTACTGTATAATCTTGAAAAATAAACCTTTATCAGTTCAATGTGCTACATTTCAGTTTGGTGCTGGTCTTTTTTCATGTTGCTTGTTGTAATCAATTGTCCCTGCACTATTTATTCAGTCATTTTCCCAAGTGGGCAGTGCTATCTCTGTTATCTGTTTCTTGGTTCTCTTCTGTTCCATTGGCCAATCTGTGCATCCCTACACCAGTACCATATTGGAATAAGCCTCGATATTAAGTAAAGCAAGACTCAACTTATTTTGCTTCAGAGTGTGTAGGCTGTTCTCTGCCTTTTGCTTTTCCATATATGCTTCAGATTGGATTTTAATTGAATTGCATTGTATGTAGATTAATTTGAGAAGAATAAACCTGTTTATGGTACTGAGCCCTCCTATCCATGAAGATAGTATATTTCTCTAAGTTTTAATATTTTATACAAATAGATTTTTGCTAGTTTTGTTCCTGAAAGCCTCATCATTCTTATTGCTATTGTAAATAATTACTTTTCATTTCATTTTTCTGTTACTACTGTATGGTAGTGCTGGTGGTTTTTTAAATGTATTGTTTTGCCTTTACATCTACCTTGCTAAATTTGCTTATTATTTTTAATAATTTGAGATACTTTTGAGTTTTATATATAAACAATTGTACCATCTGCAGAATGATAGTTTTGCTTATTCTTTTCTAATCCTTTGCTTCACTTTCTTTTTCTTGTCCTCATGCACTGGCTAGGATCTTCAACATGATGTTGAAGAGGAACAGTAATAATGGGCGTCCTTATCCTTTTCCAGATTTTAAGGGAATGCTTCCAGTATTTTCCCATTAAGACGTGTGTTTGCTGTTGGGTTTTTATGGATACACTTTTTATTAAAGAAGTTCTCCATTTCTAGTTTTCTAAGGGCGTTTTTGAAAATCACGAATGAGTGTTAATTTTAGCAAATGCTTTTTCTGAAGCCATTGAGATAATCATATCACTTTTCTCCTTGAATCTGTTGATTGAAAAGACTTTTACTTTCTCGGGCTTGAATTGAGCCTTCTTCAAATGTGGGTTGATGAGACAAGGATACTACTTTAGTGTACTTAACAATAAGAAAAAATAAGAAAGAGTAAGACTTAGCTGCCCTTGTTCAGTTCCATCTACCCTTGGTCAGTTATAAAAAATAAAGCACTTTGGTGACAGTGCAGGCCAGTGGGTCTCAGACTTTTATGTCAGTAGGAATCACCCAAGATCTAGATTCTGATACATCAGGTCTGGGATACAGCCTGAGACTCTATGTCTTTTACAAGCTTCTGGTGACACTGATCTAGTGAGCACGTTCGTAGCAAGTGTGTAACAAGCCATAAACAACTTCATTTTTCATTTTTTAAGCTTTTAACCAAAAGACTCATCCTCAAGTTTCAAAGGAGAAAAAATTCAGTCCAAAGAAAACAATCAGTAAGACGTTAAGAAAATTGGATTAGGAAATGTATTTTAACCAGAGTCTAACATGATATGGACAGGGATGTGCCCCTCACTTTGCCAATAACTCTCATTTTTCCATGCATTTCTCTTGCATTTTTCATGCAATTTCTCAATTAGGATATTAACTATGACATCTCTCTCCTCCCTTTTGTCTGCCCTTTGTAGCTTGATGTTGTTGGGGACAGTGCTGTGGATGAATTTGAAAAGCAAAGGCCAAGCAGAAAACAGAAAAGTCTAGGACTCCTGTGCCAGAAGTTTCTAGCTCGCTATCCAAGTTATCCCTTGTCAACCGAGAAAACAACCATCTCCCTAGATGAAGTTGCTGTCAGTCTTGGTATGTATCATCAGATTACCTGGAGGCCTGTCTCTAGTCACGGTGGGAAACCAGTTTCCTCGGGCAGGCTGAAGTCTTCAGATAGCTTCTCATTAAGTAAAGGGTGAGCTCTAAACAGTAAGGACAGAGGAGCAAGTCGAGCTTCCTTCTGTCATCGAATTTCTCTTCCTTATGTATAGGATTCCAGGGAGTCTTCTATGCCTGAGGGTCAAACAAAAATTGTTTTTTTTTTAACCTTATAAAATATTTGTATAAAAAGACTCACATTAAAAATTAATATCTCATTTTTAATTTCAGATTATTTCAGACAGACAAAAAACATTGAAAAATGCCTTGCTGTTTATTTTTAATAATGCTTCTAAGCCTTCAGACCTGGTGTTATTTCTGATATCAAACAGGATTTGAGAGCAAGAGCATTATGTTTGAAGCCATATACTGTGATATTCACAGCAGGCCTGCCAAACGAGGAGAAGCACATCTGGACATAACTCAAACAGCTAAACCTTATAACAAAGAGGAGTGCCTGTGTTCACATGGCTTGGGTGTGTGTAATGTGCACTGGCGTATGGGCTGCAAATACACGGACAGCCGTCTCAGGGTAGAGACCCCTAGTGGACATGAATTGCAGTTCGTCTCAGGGTAAACATACTGTTGTCAATATTTAATAAGCAGAAATCACAGCGATTTGAAGGTAGAGGGTGTCCCCTTAAAAAATAAAGAGGTTGCACATAATTAAAAAAAGTCAACTAAACAAGGTTGTATGATAGATTATATTTTTAATTTGTTTTTTGGTTCTTTTTACATAGCCCTGAGGTATGTGCCTCAGTAGGTGGTTATCAATCTGAATTATTCAAACTGATGGCTAAAAATATTTTAGTTACCAGGAACTGAGATAACGAGGAAGCAATGGGCTGTGATAGAAAGACCATGGGCTGGGCTTTGGGTCAGATGGGGCTGGATTTGAAGCCCAGCTCTCCAATTTACAGGCCGTAAGAGTTTTAAAAAGTTAATTAATCTTTCCCTGTCTATAATACAAGAATCATGGCACCTCCCTTGCAGAAATTTAGCCAAGTTGGGGATAATGTCAGCAACATGCCTAACTCAGGTCCTAGCATGGGTAACTGTTACTGTTACGTGGAATAGTTTCTACTCAGCTCTTACTAGATCTCTCTCCGCCCTCCCCAAATTGTCCTCTCAACCTCTAGGAAGAGGAAGAAGTATGGTGCCTTGGGGAGTCCAGACGTAGAATACAGTATTTGGCATCAGTGCCAATGAAACAAGAAGGGGAAGGTGACCCAGTTGGATAGAGGCTTGGGATATACCCATTCGAGGCATAGGGTGCTAGAAACTTGTCTTACAGAGGATGAGTGTAAAACATAGTCATAGTGTCCTTCTCACTGGGGTTCATGAAGCCAGCTTCCTCCATGTACCAATTTCCATTTAGGGACCTTGTATCATGTCAGTGCGAAGACAAAAGATTAGATGTTGGAAGGCTATGTTACAGATCGTGGCGGGGGGTGGGCAGACAGGAAACTGGATTCCTACTCTCATGTGAGCTACAGATGCCCATGTTATGGCTGGTTAGAGCAGAATTCCAGAGATTTTTGCAAACAGCTTCCCAATGCCTCGTGATCACCCAGACCAGCAAAATGAACTTGCCATCTCTCTTCCTGTGAGGTCCAAAAACGGGGTCCCTTCTTGGAAGCTGTTTCAGTGGTAACGACTTCTTGGGGTTGAGTCTTAACTCCCTGCTGTATCCCAGGTCACAGGTTATAAGAACATATGTTAACCAAGAATGTTCAGAGCATTTCAATTGCATTATTTTGCAGATTGTGATCCCATGTAGATTTGACATGGATATTACAGGTAAGAAGTTAAAGAACTAGGGGCACCTAGGTGGCTTAGTCAGTTAAGATTATGACCTGATTCGGCTCAGGTCATAATCTCGGGGTTGTGGGATTGAGACCCGGGTCAGGCTCAGTGCTCAGTGGGGAGTCAGCTTGAGATTCTCACCCTCTGCACCGACCCCCCACCCCCGAGCGTGTTCTCTCTCAAATAAATAAATAAATAAATATTTTTTTTAAAAAATATAAGTTAAAGAACCAGGAGTGACTTCAGTAAATGGACAATAGCACAGCCTTAGAAATGAATTTATTGGACTGAAAGATGTTCCCAATAAGCTCCATCGAGGACTAAGGGAAGCATGGTAATGACTGCTAAACCTTGGGGAGGCATAACTAATGCCATGACTAGGATTAATAGGATTGTGCTGATCCAAAAGAAAAAGGAGGCTGGGTGCCAGGAAAAACCTTCCCGACAGAGCAAGCCCCAGCGTCACCTGAAGGTCTTGAGACCTGTGAAATGGAACTTTTTAGTGCACCAGCCAGTAGACAGTTAAACGCAGTCCAGATTGAAAAGATGATTATCCAGGCAGGCAGCTGCCACATTGGCTTTTATCAGCACCACCTATTAAACACCCATTGTGCATATTAAACATTCATCTTACCCTCCAAGTGGTCAGAATCTTGCTTTATTTTCCCTTCTTAGGATCTCTATCCAGCTAGATGGAGATTTAACAGTTTGTATCTAATACAAAATAACAAAACAGCCCAGCATATGGCTGGCCCCAGGGTGTCTCAGTTGCATTCACATGACATTTCTAATGGGAAGGTTTATAGAATGTTACACTCTAAACAAGATGTGTTAATATATGAAAACAGACCGGAATAAAAAGCCAGGCAGATCTGGACAAGAGGCTGCTGACTGCCCCTGCCAGCACCTTCCAGCAGGCATCTGGCACTGAAGCCTGAGCTTCTGAGGGTGAAGAACCTTTCAGGGTCAGGAGCCGAAATGTACTGATTGTGAAATGCGTCTTCATGCAAATGAAAGAAATTTACTTCACCTCCAAAGTTTTCATCGTCATTTGGTCAGTTTTTTCTATTAAATCTTGGAAGGGCCAGAAGCTACGTTCACTGAGTCTGCTCTGATTATATAACAGCTCCTGACAAGTGAGCAGAAAGAGGGCATCTTTGTAGCTGGACCAGTTTTCTGGGAGCTGCCTGGAGGCTTTTGTTATGGGGTCTTAGATGAGAGCAAAGGAGCCAGTGGGTTCCAAAAGCCTAAGGGCCTGTTGCACAACAGGATGAGTCAGAGGAAAGTTTTAAAATCTGTTTCTACTGTGACCTCTCATGCTAGCAGGGATTTGGGGTATTTCCAATGCTGTGTTCAGGAAATATTTACAAAATAATATACAAACAGTAGATAAAATTGACACCTATTGTAGACCCTTTACGTTTATGGCTACGTTTAATCCTCATCACCTTATGAGATAAATACTAAGGCACAGAAAGATGAAGTAACTTCCAAGGATCACAGAACTAGTAAGGGATAGATTGGGTTGATTCAAATCCAGGCAGTCTGACCTCAAGGCCCCCATGCTCAACTGCCGTACATATTTTTGATAAATGTGGTAGACAGCTCATAATCCTAGCTATTTTGAGAGTGTTGGGAAAGTGGGTGGACAATTGATGAACTTCATGGTCAGCCTGTATTGGACATGAAGAGTCTCTGTGCTTTACCGCTGGGCTGTTTGGCCCAAAGGCCTGTGAATGGGAACAGAGGGACAATTATCGGTGGCCAAGGAGCAAAAGGAAACCTGTATGTTGTTCAGCAGTGGCTGTAGCTTCCTCCAGCAACTTGAGAAGGGTGCCCACGCTCTTGACTCCTGAGTTTCCAGTGCAAAATAGGAAAGAAAATATTTGCCATCTGTTTTCCTAACCGGGCCATTAAGAGAGTTAACAAGATAATTATTTCACATCATTCAAACTCCAGGAAAGGAGAGAATTGTCCAAATGAGGTATCATGCATTATACACAGTTTATTTTATAGTCTGCATAATTAGGAACACAAGTCCAGATCAACCAGTGTTCATCAGGCGTCCGTTAGACACACTAGAACACATGGTGCTCAGTCCCACCCGTTCTAACAGGCTGAAGTGTTGGTGTGGCTCACCTCACAGGTCCAAAGAAAAGACATACTACTGTTTATGGCATAGAGATGGAACTATCATCCGTGTCTGGGGGGATGTTTTATCCTAGCTTTTGTTAAGGGTTGGATCCCAATAACAAGAAAGAAAAATAATTTCTAGGTTGAATTTTTAGAGTCTCTGCACTTGCTGGCCATTATACTGGGCATCATGTAAAGGAGTTTACAGACACGGTCCAGGCCCTCAAGGAATTTTTACACAAAAATGTTTGCCTACATGACGGTCAACTTCTATTTTTCAAACAGGCGTTGAAAGGAGACGTATCTATGACATTGTAAATGTGCTGGAATCGCTGCATCTGGTCAGCCGGGTGGCCAAGAATCAGTATGGCTGGCATGGACGGCACAGCCTGCCAAAAACCCTGAGGAGCCTCCAGAGACTGGGAGAGGAGCAGAAGTATGAAGAGCAGATGGCACATCTCCAACAGAAAGAGCTAGATCTGATGGATTATAAACTTGGAGAACGTAAAAAAGAGAGCTATCCAGATTCTCAAGATCAGCAGTTACTGGATTTCTCAGAACCCGACTATCCCTCCTGTGAGTGCACTGTAACCACACGAGTAATGGCAGAGAGGGAGTGGTGGTCTTTTCTGTAGAAATCACCGCTAAGGTGGGAAGTGCCAGATTGACAGCCCTGGAGGGAGATGCTCTCCTAGTCGATCTACCAAAGAAAGGGAGACAGATGGCTCCCTGACTGGGCTTCCCCCTCAACTTCACTTCAAGCCTGACTAGTGGCAGTTCACTTGGTATTTGGTATGTTTGGACCATAGATCGCGAACAGTGCTCCTATGTCAGACTGACAGCCCTGTGCTGACATGTAATTGTGAGCCTTTAAGGAAATTCTACTCTGAAGTTATCTTTTCAGAGAGTTTAATTTTTTAAATTATATTTAGAGTAGATTACTTAGAAAAGAACCCCGTTGGGAGAACATGTTGATAAGAAAGATCGATAACCCCTCCTGTCATTTGCTGTAGCATGTATCTGCATTGTTCCTCCCCGCCCAGCTCTTAGGTATCCACTTCCAGTTTTAACCATTGATCTCCATCATTCTCACCCTATTCACCATTGCTAGGATGGTAAAGTACAAGGATCACTCGCAAATACAATAGGAATGGAAACGCGGTCCTGGTTTTCATTAGATTTACTGCCTCGTGCCTTTTAGCGCCACCCCACGAGCCAGTTCTTATCCTGATAACCAGAGGAGACAGCCATCTGTCGGGGATGGTTGGCCTGCCGTCTACAACAGCACACATCTGATCATTGTCTCCTCTTCAGTTCTAGCTTATTTCTTCACTTCCTTCTGAAAAGCAATGAAAGAGGCGAACGCCTGCTTTGTTTCAGATATTCTAGGTATTGTGGGCACAGAGAAATAAAAACAAGAGTTCTTGCCCTTGGGGGAAGAGTTGCTGTTCTGAAAACAATCCCTGAAGTCCACCCTCTCCTTTTTTCCTTCTACACTGATCTTTTCAAAAAGTTGTTTCAGGAACACTACCTCATGGACTGTATTCTATGAAGTAGGAGTCTAAAAGCACTACGAGTGGTTTCAAACATGCATTTCAGAGTTTATGCCTGCTGGAGAGTAGTTGCACAGCCATAAGAAAATCCGTCTCACTTCTTGGGGCGCCTGGCTGGCTCAGTCGGTAGAGCATGCAGCTCTCGATCTCAGGGTCATGAGTTGGAGCCCCACATTGGACATAGAGATTACTTAAAAAAGAAAGAAAAAGAAATCCATCTCATTTCTTTATGAGCCATCTTTTTGTGATATGTGTCCAGTAGGCGTCTGCCTGTAACCAGAGCGACCTTTGCATCTGCTGTCGAGTTAGTAGTTCTGGCAAACTCTAAGTACCGTCTTTCATGTGGTAAATTATATGTTTTGATGCTTTCGTTTCATTCCCTTTGTAGCATCTGCAAACAGTAGAAAAGACAAGTCTCTGAGAATTATGAGCCAGAAGTTTGTCATGCTGTTCCTCGTCTCCAAAACCAAGATTGTTACTCTTGATGTGGCGGCCAAAATACTGATAGAAGAAAGCCAGGATACCCCGGACCACAGTAAATTTAAAAGTAAGCATCTTCACCTAAACCCACTTACCAGTACAAAAAGGGTGGGATTTCATGTGTTGATATTTTCTGTCTCTGAGATTGAAAAAAAAAAATTTTTTTTTAAGAAGTGCAATCGTTTCTCACACTCATAAAGGTTCTTGGTGCTGTGAGAGGTAAGTTAGTAAATACTAGAATTCCCAGTAAAGTTCTGTCAGATGCGTTTTCCTCAGCAGTCAGAGGGGATGGTGGAAGCAGAACGCCATCCCACAAACCCAGGTCAGGGAGGGTGTAAGATACTTTGCATTTCTCTTTAGTATCGCTGCATCCAAGACGGAATGTCTGAGTTTTCTTTCCCCTTTTTTCCTCACCCCCTGCCTACTCTTCTGATGGGTGGAGATGAAAGTTGTCTGCAGGTAAGAGCCAGAGGAATGACCAGGGTAGGGTAGGGGCGGTGGGACAGGGCTGCTGGGCAAGCAGAGAGTTTCTGAGTTGCACACCCGGGGCATCTTCTTTTTCTGTCAAGCCTGGGTGCAGCCAAATACCCTTGGCTACTGGTAGCGCTTTCAAGCCGTGAGAAGCCACGAGCTCAGCTTTCTCTGCTTTGTCTGTTTCCACTGGAATTAGAGTGACTCTGTGGGAGAAATGACTAGATAAAATGCAGCTCTATCAAGATTGGGAAGAAGATTGCATCTGGGGTGAATGTGTGATGTTTCTGGACCATAATCACAGCTCCTTTGCTTGATCTTAGCCCCAAGGTCAAGTGGGTTTCCTACCTATAAATCGATGTCTTGAATAGAAATTACTTTATGGGTATTGCCCTGCCTGTCGAATGCCTTACCACCCCTTCTGAATTTCCCCTCTAGTACCTGCATTTTCAAATGTCTCTCCTCAAACCTCATAAGACTCAGGGAATGTCCATCCCACCCTTCCCCACTAGGCGGCCAGATGCCAGGATTCAGGTGAGGAGCCGCCTGTCGTCAGCACAGCTGACCCTCATGACCTTGAGCCCCAAGCCCTCTTGTGTGCCCAGGAGTGCAGCCACACAGGAAGCTCTGGGGGGGGGTCCCTGTCATTTTCACAGGCCAGCTGCCTGCTCGAGCTGGTGCCACCACCTCCTGCTGGGAGAAACTCAGCGCAGCTTTTGACATGCCACATAGCAGAATTACATTCACTGAGCCTTTAATTATAGCCCCTGTCCCTCCCTTGGTGTTTTTGCCATCTCAGCGCTCCCTGCTTGTCAGCAGGTGCCTCTTACATGGGGTGTGAAGTTGTGGAAGAGGAAAGACACACTGACCTTCCCTTAGAATGTGTCTTCGGACACATCAGATACATAAATCCCAGGTGATCGCATGACGGAGCCGTCGGCCTCTGCTGCACCCCACTGCTTTCTGCTGGAGGTTTATGTGGTGGCCGAGAAAAGTGACCTGTCACATCAATGACAATGTAATGGTATCACAAACGGCGTGACCATAATTGTGTTTTATATCTTTAAGCAAAGGTACGACGCCTGTATGACATAGCCAATGTTCTGACCAGCTTGGCTCTAATAAAGAAAGTGCACGTAACAGAAGAGCGAGGCCGTAAACCAGCCTTCAAATGGATCGGGCCTGTGGACTTCAGTTCCAGCGGTAAGTCGCATGGTTTTGCTAGGCGTCTATTTTATTTACAATCCCCAATTCCTGTTCTAACTCATGCCTCTTCTACACAGTGGGATTGATGTTCATTTCCCGTAACCCCTGTCATATTCAAAATTAGACCTGTGGTATCCCTCGGAACAACGAACATTCGTCTGTAAGTGGTGTGTGCAACGGCTCACATATCACCGGAAGGGAAATCCTGAGCCTATAACGTGGGAGTTTCTGTAACTATTAAATTATAGCCCATTAGCTTTTTTCATTTTATTCCGAAGTTCCTGGAAGTTTGGGCTTGAGGATTAAAATAACCCTTCTTATGAACTCTGGTGTTTCTGCATCAGCAGAATAAAGCATTATTTTTCTTTGAAATTCCAGGTAATATAAAAATTATATCAATTACTATCACAAAATGAATATATGGTAAAGATGGCTTCTAAATATGGTATGGATGTAATGAACACCTTTTTGATAATTTATTTAACAGGTTACAAATGTCATAATTTCCTAAACTAGAGCAAAAAGGGTATTATCTTCTACTTATTTGACAGGTAATATCTGAGCAATTGGGGACTGGATCCTACTGTACCAGCTACTTTACATATAGTTATGCTGCCTGGGAAAAAAAGCCATTAAAGTTATTTTTAAATTACCCTTCCAATTCTGGTATTAGCAGCATAAATTCCTGCCACTTAACCCAGGCTTATAAAAGATATAGCTCTCTACCTCACTTAGAATACATTATTCACTTAGGATCTAGATGAAACTACTTAAAATCAAGTATAACTAATTCAACCCAGCAAGTACTTACTCCATGTGGACCGTGCACAGTTACTATACTAAATGCCATGAGAGGTTTAAAGATGTGTATGACACCGTCCCGCCTGCATGAATTCTACACCTTTGCCATTTTCCGCTCCTCTGCCTCTGGCTTCTAGTCTTTTCACCTGTGAAGCCCTCTTCTTTTCGACATGCAAATATTCTACTCAGCTTTCAAGATCTGGCTCAAATATCAACTCCTCTGTGAAGTTTTCCCTGGTCACCCAGAGCAAAGACTGTCTCTTTGGAGCTATTGCAACTTAATATTGTCCTGTTGTACTTTTGAGGTTGACATGTCATGCCATCATTGCCCCAGCTCTATGCATTTGAAGCCAGACTCGGTCTTTATTTTTTTTAATTTTTAACAACTATATGAAGATATAATTCGCATAAGATATATGATATAATTCACATAATTCATCAGTTTAAATTTAGTAAAGAGTTGTGCAACCATCACTGCAATTACTTGGAAAACAAAGTCACCATCCCTAAAAGAAACCTTGTACACATTATCACTGACTTCCCACTTCTTCCCAACCTCTCCCTTGAAGCTCCAGGAAAAAAATTAATATACTTCTATCTCTATAGATTTGCCTATTTTAGAGATTCCCTATAAATGAAATCTTACCACGTATGGCCATTTGTGACCAACTTCTTTCACTGAGCACAACGTTGTTAAGGTCCTTCAACCTTAGAGCACGTATCAGTACCTCCTTGCTTTCCCTTGGCTAATACCATGCAGTCGTATGGAGATGCCACGTCTTATTCATTCATTCAGCAGTTGATGGACATTTGGATTTTTTCCACTTTTTGCCATTATGAATAATGCTGCTTTGAACATTGTTGTAGAAGTTTTGATATGGACATCTGTTTCCATTTCTCATGGGCATATCTAGGCGTGGAGTTGATGGCTCATATGGTAGCACTGTGTTTAACATTTTAAGGAATGGTCCAACTGTTTCCTGAAGAGGTAGATTCCTAATGAGTTAAAAGCAGACTCAGTCTTTATTCACCCACGACTACCGGATAGTACCCAGATCAGTGCCTTGACACACTTTCGTTGATGAATGAGTTTCTATTGAAGGTATAATTAGCGTATATTTGAAAATTAGAGAACAATTAAGCAGTACACATGGTTGTTCTGGCTCTTTGCGAACTCAGAGTGGATATGGGTTACATTCTGACAAAGAACACTTAGGTTTTAAAGGGAAGGAGAGCTTTTTAGTTCAAGGAACAGATACCTAAAAACAAATCTGGTGTGTGTTTGGAGAAGAATCGTCCTGATTTAAGTGGAGGGCATGAGATAGGGAATGAGACATAAAATGTGATCGGTTAGGACGACATTTTGGAAGGCTTCAAAATTAACCCAGAAATTTGTCCTAAATGTAACAGGCAGAAGTGACAAGGGATCTTTAGATAGATTAAAAGAGAAGAGGGACTCAAAGGTGGTAGTGTCATTGAAGAAACTAAGGTAGCCAGGGAACTGAGCTGGTGTTGAGGAGTCAGGAGTTAAGGGATTTGTATAACCATGAGGACAACAGTGGAAGAGCTCTGCTCTGATAAGGGGAAGAGACTTGGGACCAGGTCAGGAACCTCGGTGTGAACTCACTTTCTCCACCCAACAGAAACCTCATCTTCTTTCCGTGTATCTAGTTTCATTACTGACAATACTATTGTCATCCTCAACCCAGCCATCCTATCTGGAACTTCAAGTTACCTTTGATTTCCTTAACTCACTCTCCTTCACTCCTTGAGTAGCGAGCGATTCCTCACAGGTAAACTTAATTAATGTCTCTTTTCCTCTTCTCCTTCCCACCATCATGGCCTTTTCATCCTTTCACAGCTTTTTTGAGGTCTTATGACATAGAATAAATGGCACATCGTTAAAATTACAATTTAGCAAGTTTTGCATTGTGTGCACCTGTAAAATTATCACCACAGTCGAGATAATGAACCTGTCACCCTCCAGAGTCTCCTGTCCCTTTGTAATTCCTCCCTCCTTGTCCCCCCACCCATCCCCAGGGCAACCACTGATCTGCTTTCTTTCTAGATTTGTACATATTTTCTAAAAAATTTTATAAGGGAATTATATACAGATAATGCCCATTATTCAAAGTGCATATTTGCAAATTTACATACTAAAGTTTTTTGGTAATTCCAGAATCAATACTCAGAGAATTTTCTCAGTCATTCACAGACATGCAAAATGGCAAAAAATTTTGGTTAACAGCACACCCATCTTCCCCGCTGAGGTCGAACAGGGCAACACTATGCCCTCTTATTTCTCATACTTGTTTCTATATGGCTCTCCTACTCTAAATGAGTGTCCTTTTCATGGTCTTTTTAGTGCCATGTTTTCACATTTTTTGTGCTTTGTGTTGGGGATTTTGCTGTTAAAATGGTTCCCAAACGTTGTGCTGAAGTGCTAATGATTCCTAGTGAAAGAAGGGTGTGATGTGCCTCACAGAGGAAATACGTATGTTAGAGGAGCTCCACTCAGGCATGCGTTCTAGTGCTGTTGGCTAAGAGTTCAATGCTAATAGATCAACTATATGTATTAAATAAGGCATCTTTAAAAAGAAACACATATAAAACAGGGTTATGTGTTGATCAGTTGACAAAAATGTGACCATAGGCTGGCAGGAACCTAACCCTATATTCCTTTAAGAGCAATGGTTCGGTATTTGCTAATTCAGTGTTCATGGCAACTTCATAGAACATAACTGCCATGAGTAACAAGAATTGACGGCAGTTTGTATAATCATTTTATCTAACGTCTTTCACTTGGCGTATTTTCAGATGAATAATACTGTAGAATGTATCAATAGTTTATTCCTTTATATTGCTGAGTATCCCATTGTATGGATATATCATTCTTTATTCATTTACTTGTCAGTAGACATGTGGATTGTTTCCAGTTTTTGGCTGTTAGATATAAAGCTAAATGAATATTCACGTACATGCCTGTCTATGGTAGAATTCACCAGTGAAGCCATGTGGGCAAGCAGTTTTCTACGTGAGAGGGTTTTTAACAACAGATTCAATTTCTTTAGCTATAGGGCTACTGAAGTTATCTTTAGTAGATCCTTTCTCCTACTTTGTGTTCAGTTTGCTCTTTTTCTAGTTTCTTAAGGTAGAAATGGAGGTCATTCAAGATCATTCCTTTTTCTAGTAGGAATTTAGTGCTATAAATTTTGCTGTAAGTACTGCTTTATCTCTAGCCAACAAATTTTGATATGTGTGTTTTGTCCTTCAATTCAAAATATTTTATGATTTCCCTTTTTTTTCTTTGATTCACAAGTTATTTAGATGTGTGCTTATTTCCAAATCTTCTGGGATTTTCCAGATCTTTTTCTTATGGATTTCTAACTTCATTCCATGTGGGCAGAGAATATACTTTATATAATTTGAATCCTTTCAAATTCATTGAGGTTTGTTTTATGGTACAGATATGGTCTATCCATATGTACTTAAAAGAATGTATCTTCTGTTTTGTTAGGTGGAACGTTCTATAAATGATAACTAAGTCAAGTTGGTTGATTGTGTTGTCTAATTCTTCTATATCCTCACTTTGTTTATTCTATCAATTACTGATAGAGGAATGTTGAAATGTCTGATTTAGTTGCAAATTTGTCTATTCTTCCAGCTCTATCAAGTTTTGCTTTGTATATTTGAACTTGTCATTAGGTGCATAAACATTTAAAATTGATCACTATGTCTTCTCTTGGTGAATTGACTCTTTTATCAACTTTGGCAAATTATCAGCCCTTATTTTTTCCAATATTTTTTTCTGTCCCCTCTACTGTTCTTTGGAGACTCCAGTGATGCTTACATTTGGCTGCTTGAAATTGTCCCACAGTTCACTGATGTTTTGTTTCTTTCATTCTCTTTTCTGTATTTCATTTTGGATGGTTTCTATTGCTACATCTTCAAGTTCACTATTTTTTTTTTCTGCAGTGTCTAATCTCCCATTAATCCCCTGTGTTTTCTTCTCCAGCATTTTACCACTGGAAGTTTGATTTGACTTGAGTCTTTATATTTTCAATGTCCCTACTTAATATGCTTAGTCTTTCCTCTGGTTTCCTGAATTCACGGAATATAATTATAATACCTATTTTAATGTGCCTGTCCACTAATTCTATCATTTGTGTCACTTTTAAATCCATTTCAGTTGATTTATGTCCTCACTGTGGGTTATATCTCCCTGCTTCTTTGTGTACCTGATAATCTTTAATTGTATGCCAGACACTGAGATTTACATACTGTTGGGTGCTAGATATTTCAGTATTTCTAAAAACATTCTTCAGTTTTGTTCTGCAGTGCAGTGAAGTTACCTGGAAACAGTGAACCTTTCAGGTCTTGTTTTTAAGCTTTGGTAGACAGGATCATCAGCAGTTAGTCTTTAGTGCATTATCCCCATTATTGAGGCAATAATACCCTTTTTAGTATTCTAACTGGTAATCCATGAATTAGGAGATTTTTCCATGCTGGCACTGTTCCCAGCCCTGGATAAGCTGCAGACACTATTCCTTCTACTCCTTTAAGTGGTTCCTTTCCTGACCTTGGGTAGTCTCCTCAAATGCATGAGTACTCCACTAGATACTTAAGGGCGGGACCTTCTGCAGATCTCCAGCATTCTTTTTGTATGACTCTCCTCTCTGGAGTTTTGCCCTGCAAATTCTAGCTGCCCTGGCTCCAACCTCAACTTGGGAAGACTTCCAGTCTCTGTCCAGGTTCCCTTCCCCATACTCCAAGCTGGAAATACTCTCCAGGTAGTAAGTGAGGGCAATCATAGGTCTCACCTCATTTGAATCCTGTCTTTAAGGGTCACTGCCCTTTGTTTCCTGTGGTCCAGTGTCTTGAGAGCCATTGTTTTATATGTTTTGTCTGATACTGTGTTTAAGGAAGGAGTGTAAATTTGTTCCCTGTTACAGTGTTGACCCATTTTCTTTTTGATTTTGTAATTTTTGATTTTCTAAAAAGACCATGTTTGGGGTTTTTGTTATGGGAAAAAACTGTAAAGGTGATTTTTAAAAAATTTTTGTGTGTTTCAGAAAATGTAAGTCTAGCTGAGCCTTTCCATTTTTAAGTTAGTCTTATAATTAAAATGTGCATGCTTTGAACTTAGAAAAATCACACAGATGAACAGGGTAGGGATGACTGAGCAACAGGGACTATTTCTCTGTGGAAAAATAGGCCTGGTTCTATCTAGAAAATTCTGTCCTGATTTTACACAGGCCCCTTTAAACATAAAATGGGCCTCCAAGGTGCTTCTGTTCTCACTGTTCTGCAGCATTTCAACCATGAGGCTTTTGCTGACCTTATTCCCTTGGTCACTTAGTAACTGAGCCTGCTACTGCATCAGAAAGACATAATAAAGTGTAATAGAAAGTAGAGATTCTTATACTCATTGCCGTAGAGCTGCGGCCCTAAGAGGTCGATCTCAATTAATGTTAAAATCTCTAAATATGTGTGTTGGGCTGAGCATGGTTGGGTTTTCGTTTGATATCTCTGCCCAAAGAAAGCATCTGAAATGTCAGGTCCATTCTAATTTGGGTTGGACAACATCTTGCTCTACTTTTGTTGCAGTTTAGATAATTTTAGAAAATATATGGATTCGGTTTCACTTTATAGTCTTTTGCTAACTCTTAAAAAAATTAGTACATCAAAAGAAATTGGGGTTTGAGACAAGGCTCCTAAAATTCCTTTGATTGTCATAGCTTTTAATTTATAGGGTAGCTCCATTACAATTACAGGCTCTCAAAGCTATAGCTTTAAAAGGCTAAAATTATCCTGAATTATAGCTATATAACAACACTACCAATTCTCTCATTTATTTAGATGAAGAACTAGTGGATGTTTCTGCATCTGTCTTACCAGAATTGAAAAGAGAAACATATGGCCAGATTCAAGTCTGTGCAAAACAGAGGCTGGCTCGACATAGTTCTTTCAGCACAGTTCAGGCTTCTGAGAGGATCCAGAGGAAAGTGAACTCAGAACCCAGCAGCCCTTATAAAGAAGAACAAGGTATCTGCCTTTCCATATTCTGTGGAATCCGTCAGTTGTCCTATAACAGTCACCCTACCCAGGCATTTTTAAATAAGCTGACTCTAGGTACTGCCTGTTTTTTCCACTTACCTGAAGTGAAATGATGGTTGGGGGTAAAATAGTTGCCAGCTTCACAGGGAAGGAACATGGCCCCATGCCTGAAATTCATCCTAGTCCACCAGTGGAGATCGGCTGGTTTGCCGAGGTTGGTCTGTTTGATGCATGTCAGACATTCATCAGATTTACAAAGCAACACTTGTTTTGTTTTCTTTCTAATTATTGATGAGACCTGAATTCCCCATTAACAGCTAGCTTCTGGAAATTTCTCTCTTTGAATCAAAACCAGAATGGATTTGAGATAATCTTATAATCCCTGAGCAGTGAATAATGAATCTAGCTGTATACGGTTGGTGTGCCTAAGTCTCTTGCCATATTTTGTTAGAGTTTTATTTTCCTTTTCAGGATCAGGTGGCTACTCCTTAGAAATTGGAAGCCTGGCGGCTGTTTACCGACAGAAAATAGAAGACAGTTCACAGTAAGTAGTCTTCAAAAAACTTGGAGTGTATTCTTTTTTTTTTTTTTTTTTTAAGATTTTATTTATTTGAGAGAGAGCGAGAGAGAGGCAAAGAGAGCACAAGCAAGGGGAAGGGCAGAGGGAGAGGGAGAAGCAGACTCCCCACTGAGCAGGGACCCTGACACGGGGCTCGATCTCAGGACCCTGAGATCATGTCCTGAGCTGAAGGCAGATGCTGAACCACTGAGACACCCAGGCGCCCTGAGTGTATTCTTTTATATTTTCTGGTGTTAACTTTGACTCCATTGAAATGCCACCCATCGAAAGGTAAATTTTAGCAGTCTTGCTCCTAAGTCAGCCATTTGTTTATTAAGAATTTTCTAAGTTTCCCCTTTGTGCCCAACATTGTGCTGGATGTAGCATCAGGGACACAAAAATATGAAAAATTTATCTCCTAAGCTAATGAAAGCTTACAGGGGAAAACACAAAAACAAATACATTGAAAAAAGATAATTCACTACTAACGTGGCCCTGAGAACTGATGATTGTAGTTCCTGGAATCACTTATCATCACTGTATCTAACTTTGTTTATGAACCACCAGGTCCTGTTCTGAAAGTTTATGTATATTATCTAATCACAACCATAGTCATTTGAGTTTGGTACTCTTATCTTCATTTTACAGAAAGGACAGAAACCCGAAGAGGTTAAATAACTTGCCCAAGGTCACAGTGCTAAGAAGTGACAGAGCCAGGATTCAAACCAGGCTATCGGACTCAAATTTTGGGTCTGATTTTAAAGGAAATCACATATTATGGGAAGAAGCAGAGGAAATGCTAATGTGGGAACAAGAGAGGTTTTGTATTGTTTCGTTTAAGATTTTATTTATTCATTTGAGACAGATACAGAGAAAGAACATGAGCTGGGGGGAGAGGCAGAAGGAGAAGCAGACTCCCCTTTGAGCGGGGAACCCAACGTGGGGCTCGATCTCAGGGCCTGGAGATCATGACCCAAGCCGAAGGCAGATGCTTAACCATCTGAGCCACCCAGGCATCCCACAAGAGAGGTTTTTAATGACAGATTTGGGAAGAAACAGATTGCGAGGCAGGATCAGGGAGTACGGGGACCATATACTGATTAGTTTAGCTATAACGATTTGTACAAATAGGATAGTAAGAGGAAACCTCATTCGTAAGAAGAACTCGGGGTATTGGAGGTGAATAGGTCAAATTGGCAAAAAAAAAAAAAAAAGCTTTGAAATCCAGATAGAAGAGTTTGGGTTTATGAGACAGACAATAAAGACCTACAGCAGACTTACTGGAGAAGAACACTCTGGCTGCTTGAAGCAGGTGGGCTGGCGCTTCTGCAGCCATTCTGGTCTGTCATGGTGCGGGTCTGAGCCATGTCAGCTGTGGGTGGAAAGGAATGGAAATCAGTGTAAGACGGTGAGTCGGCAAGACTCACCAAGACAGAAAGAGACTTCACAAAGGACACCTGGGTCTCAGATGATGGTGCTACTATTGGTGGAGATGGGCAGGTTGAAGGTGAATGACTGGAGGTAGGATGGTGGGGGATATACTCAGTGTGGGCATTTTGAGCTTCACAAAGCTGAGTGGTAGTGACTTCTCATTCAGAGGGGCTGTGGGGGGAGAGCTTTACTCATCTCTGCAGCCCAGCGCCCTCCATTTGATTCCCGGCAGCACGTGGACAATGAGACGGGGAAAAATAGGTCTTACTGATTCCATCAGAAAGGTTCAAAGAAATCCCTGTCCTCTGTTTACTAGTTCTTAAAGGAGTCTTAAATGGGTTTTCCTCATCTGTTTCCAAAAATACACTAAAAACATAAATGTTTTTTAATATTTAGAAATCTTTCCAAATAAAAGGCCCAGACATTGTTTATAATCTCATATATTAAGTGGGGCTTAATTTTGAATGTGTTGTGCCTAACAATTTGAATACTGAGCAGAATGGGACAAGAATGACAGAAAATAATTTAGGAGATAACTTTATTTCCTCACTCACTGCCCACTCCATTTATCTCACAGTGGATTGGAGACAAACCAGAGGTGTCCTTTAAATGAAACTCTGGTCCGGTCTCAGCTATCTACCTAGACGTCATCCGGTGCCTGAGTGTGAGACCCAGTTTCCTCACGTTCAAGTGGGGTGGCTGACCTTCTGCAGGCTGATTAGTCTCTGAGCCTCACTTTTCCTCCCTTGTCAACTGGCTGGGGGTAACTATCATAATTATGTAAAATTAGTCTGATATTATGTTAGTCATAGGGCATCTGTGGGCCAGCTATGGGGTAGCAGTCACTTTGTGGCTGGCTGATAACCACTAGATGTAGAGGAGACAGGGGAGAGCCAGTCTGAGCTCTAACCTGAGATTCCCCCAAGGGCTCACCCACCCCATCCCTAACCATCCATCCAGGTTATATGGTTATTGCCTCTGGAGTTAGCTCATAGGGCTCAGGGGGCACAGTTTAGTATCAGCTTGAGCAGCAGTATCTCATTTCTGCTTTGATACATCTGTCTTTAGGAAAGCAGAGAATCAGGAGCTGGTGGAAGGTGGTAACTTGATGGGACCCATGATGTTCCCTTTTATTGCAGGAGGAAAGCCTTTGCCAGTAAGAGAGTGATGGCTCCGTCTAGCAGCCTGGACCCTGCTGCTCCTTTCCCTGGCCTGTCTGTTGACCCCGAATATTGTGCTAACCCTTTAGCTCACCAAGTATTTTCTGCGGCCCAAACGGACCTGCAGGCCTTCTCCACACAGAACAGTCTGACTGGACAAGTGAGTGTCTCACCAGCTTCTGCAGCCTCGGACGTGGAGAGCCTGAAACCGGCCCTGCTGGCCGGCCAGCCCATGGTGTACGTGCCCTCCACCTCACTGTTCATGCTGTATGGGAGCCTGCAGGAGGGACCGACCCCGGGCTCAGGCTCGGGGTCCGAGAGGGACAGCAGAAGCGCGGAAGCCGCAGCAGCAGAGCCGCCCTCCGCACCCTCAGTTCAGAAGCGCCTCGGGGAGGAGCGCAAGCGTCAGGAGGAGGAGCCAGCCACGAAAAGACAGAGCAGGGACTACGAAGACAGCCCTCTAGCTCTTGTCATGCCCAAGGTAAGGGAGTTCGGGTGGGCGCGCTTCGTGACGGCCGTTAACCCAGAGTTCCTTCCAATAAAGACGCACAGATGCTAACAAGCTATTGAGTCTGGAATGTGAGGTATTTCATGTATCACTTGTATAATTAAGCCCGGGACTGGCTCTGCCATAAAATCTTGCCATAAAGTAATAACCATAAGAAAAGTGACTTTTATAAAACTCCTACTTTGCACAAAATGCTAAAAGGTGTTAAAAAAAAAAAAAAAAAAAGACCCATAACCCCACCACATAGAGTCAGTCACCGTGAATACGTTTGCGTATTTTCTCCCCATCTCTGGGCTGTCCTTTTTTTCCTTAAATGAGTTGAGATCACTGACAATAACCGTCTGAACCCAGGATGTTCCTGAGCACCAGAGTCGGCCGTGTGGGTGCTGCTGGTCTTTCGGTGTCTGTCCGTTCCCATCACAGCTCCGAGATCCTGTTTCCCCAGCTACAAAGTGAAAGAACAAAAAGAGGAGCTGTTCACATCTCCCTCTTAGTAGCCATTCGGAGGTGAATGAGATCTGACCACACACTCAGGAAGCAGAAGCCCCGTCATGACAGCTGGCTCTGCTGGGTCCGCTGGGCTCACCCATGGAAACCAGTATTTTATTGAAGACCCGTTCTCTTCTGTTCCTTTCTCTTTCCAGAGTGAATCTTTCTAATTTCGTATGTGGCCTGGGGTGGCAGAACAGCCGTGACTGACTGACTGGTATACATAGGCCTTAGATAACCAAGACTGGCATCCACACCCGTTACGCGTTAGCAGCTCCGAAATTTCTCTTGTAGTCTAAACACCAGGGCCAGTCTGTCATTGTTAAAATTCCATCATTTCTGTGCTTAAGAATCCTAAGCTTGTAGAAGCACGTGACTGGACACTGATTTTTTTCAGCCCATTCCTAGAAGCATGACTGAAACAACAGGCATATACAATTCAGCGTGGCACGAGGCTGTCTTTGACCTGTTTGTTTATGTGTTAGCTATGTTGAGAAAGCTGCTATCGAGATTTACCACTGGGATTTTTACTTGCTTTTCCGGTTCCTGGTTGGCTATGCCTAGAAACCCTCAGAGTCCGCAGATGCTGCGTCCCGCAAGACCGCGGGTAACAGCGGCTCTGTACCCACTGAAGACATTCACATGGAGGCCCAAGTCTCAGCTGGAGAAGAGGCTTCAGGAGAGGCCCTGGCCAACTGCTTCGTTTCTTCTGAGTGGGGCAAAACTTCGAGAGACACAGAGATTGAAAAGTCTTCAAAAGAAAATGAAAGCACCAAAGAGCCCTCTTTGCTGCAGTACCTTTACGTGCAGTCGCCGGCCGGTGAGGGATGTCATCGTGTCTTTGGGGACCTCAGGGGGGTCGAATCATAAATTAGATTTTTACATTTCTGTCCATGTCACCCGGCTAAAGTGAGTCATCCGTGAGCTGCTGTCTCACAGCCTCTGAACCGTTTTACTCTCAGCCTTTTCTTTTCTCCCACCTATGAAATGAGGGTAGAGGCTGCTTTCACTTTGGCCACCTCGAAGGGGACTATGAAAATAATTAGGGCAAGTGATTTTTTTAAATGCATTAAACTTGATTTGCTAAAAAAGCACAATTCAAAAGATCATTCTATTTTTATAATTCAGCTGAGTCTGGCATTGGTTCAGCTTACTGAACAATGTAAATCTATTGGCCACCACGTACAGCTAGCTTGCTGTGAATATCCAGAGGTACTGAGCGTGGCATTATGGTTGACGGTCAGGGCTGGAGTGAGAGGGCTGGACATTAGAGCCGCTTATTATCCGCATGAGCTTAAGTATTTAGCCATCCTCGCTGGTAAAGCAGCACTAACAACGGCACATGTGTCGTGGGGCTGCTCTCAAAACTGAACTGAATTTTATAAGGTAATACATTTAAAGCACTTCGGATAATAGTACCTGACAGTAAGACTCAAATGCTGTTAGTATTTTGAAATGAAGCTGGAATAGATACCTATTTTTTTTAAGACATGCATTGTGTACATAAAGCTGCTCTCGATGCAGAGAGACTTAAATTGATTTTCCCAAAGTTTCCATTCACTTCACAGGTTAGGTAATTGTTATTATTCAGTTATCTACAAAACATTATTCCATTGGCAAATACTTTTTGAGGGTTTCATGTAAGCATGATACTCAGTGGTGCCGATACACTGATAAACAAGAAAACAGACTCAGTCGCTACTGAATGAAAATGACAGCTCTGCACAGGGATTATTAGCTTTTTCTGGACCAAAGACCTATTGACACTATGGTAAAGCCCATAGAGTCCTCCTCAGAATGTTTAAAAAATGTATAGAACTGAATACATAGGATAATAAGGGAAGCCAATTATACTGAAATACAATTAGGAAAAATAATTTTTTAAATGATAGCAATAAAAAGATCTGACAGCAGGTCCAGTATTCTCATCATTTCAAAGTCATAATGAGCTTCACAGTCTAGTAAGAATCTGCCATAGCTATAATATTATATAAATACATATGTGCTTTTTACTAGTGACAAAGTCAAGGTACTATTAATACTGTTTGATTTGTTGCCTGTGATCCAAGTTGAGGGAAATATAAATTTGTTAGAAGTTTATAAAAATAAAGATAAAATTTTTCCCATCCAAGTTCACTTTCCTCCTCAACTGGCATTCAATGGAACACACATTAATTGGTCTTCTCAGGAGACACAGACAACCCCCCACATTATCACACAAGTGAATAGGGGACTTCATTGATGGCCACTGCTGGGGAGAAGCAGTACAGGGCAAGGAGAGCACGGGAAGGGAGTTGGCCTGGTCAGGTGGAATCCATTCATTGTGGGTTCCCATTTGGAAGGGCTGTGGGGGATGTGAGCTGGAATGGTACCTTCCATTGTATTGACTTTCACCTTGTTCTGCTTCTGTTTCAGGATTAAATGGTTTCAACGTGCTCTTATCTGGCAGTCAGAACCCCCATGCCGTGGGACCCCCTTCAGGGCAGTTGCCACCCCTCAGCATTCCTTGCATGGTCTTACCATCTCCGACGCTGGGCCCCTTCCCCGTTCTCTATTCTCCCACTATGCCCAGGCCGCTTTCCTCTGCCCCTGGTGCTCTCCCAAATGCGGGACCTGTGAATTTTGGCTTGCCTGGCCTCGGATCAACAGCTCATCTTCTCATCGGCCCTGCAAACGTGGTTAACCCAAAATCATCAGCACTCCCCTCTGCAGACCCTCAGCTTCAGGGTCCGCGCCCACTCAGCCTGAGTCCGGAGATGTCAAGGTCACACAACATCATCCAGCCTGAATCCCCTGCGTATGCGGGGCCTCCTGTCTCCGTAGTAAAATTACAACAGGTGAGTCCTGACGTGAGCCCGGGAAGATCATCATTCTGTGATGGGGTCAGTCTGCATTTCTTGAGCTTTGCATCTAGTCCCATGACTGCAGGACGAGGCTCCAGGTCAGGGTCTATCCAGCTTCTGTTGTACACCCAGAAGTCATCTGCTTACTTCATAAAGCATGTAGCCTGGAGGCAGGAGATGCTGTGCTTTAAAGACAAAAATATTTTGTCTATGTTTGTCTGTATCTGTTCCTTAAAATTAGAGGGACTTATTTCAGGGGCCTTGTTGGTGAATGCTGAATATTCAGATGATTTCTCCAGGCTTTCATTTCATTAGATGAATAAAAGGAGAGCACCCTGAATTTTCATTGTACAGCTATAAAAACAATTCAGAGAAACAGAGTCTGGATACTAATGCAAAGATTCCTAGCATCTGTCATTTCTCAAAATGCAATGTTTATAGGAGGATAAACACCGAGGGACAGCTTGGTTAAGTAGTTTGCCCAAAGTCACCCAGCTAGTTGTGCGGGTGCCGCGCTCCCAAACTCTTCGCTAGGCTGCCTTTCTGCATACAAAACGAAGTGAATTCCCAGCTGTGAGAAGTGGTGGGGAGGAGATAAAGCAGATGAATGACAGAAAACCGAAGAGGAGAACGCCTGCATGAAGATCATGACACAGGTCCAGAAAGGGCTTCTTAGTTCGGAGACTGAGAACAGTTTGACTTCACTTCTGTTTTTATTTGCTCTTCTAGTCCCCAGTTCCCGTGACCCCCAAGAGCATCCGACGCACACATCGCGAGACATTTTTCAAGACGCCTGGCAGCCTCGGAGACCCCGTCCTTAGGAGAAGAGAGAGGAATCCCACACGAAACACCAGCTCAGCGCAGAGGAGACTCGAAATCCCCAGCAGCGAAGCTGACTAACCCGCCGCCGTGCCAGGCAGGGGTGGGAGCCACCCCGCTGACCTTCCCCGGCGCAGGCGATGCCCTGACGCCGAATGCAAAGCGGAACGCAAACCAGCCGGTCTCCAACACGCATCGTCCTGTCTCTTTCATCCACCGGTTCTAATGTTAACTTCCCACCATCATGAATCACCTATTTTCCCGAAAGCAATTGTTATTAATTGTGCATTTAATATCAGAGTCCAGACTCTGTGTGGTGTCAGTGAAGCACCGACTGACTTCCGTGGTTTTGATTCAAGAATCCTCTTATTGCTGGAAGTAGATCTGCACAGGCTACTGGAGCCTTGTGGTGTTTCTACTGGGGGCGGGGGGGCTGTCCAGCACTTAACTAGGGTGAGCATCTTGGCAGGTTTTTTTCCCTTCGCCCTGAGTATAGATCTGTGGTGAGAGAAACTTTTTTTCTGCAGTTTAAAAAAGCTACTGCTTCCTTAGGCTTCATCAGGAAGCCGACTCCAGTTGTGAACCCTATGGTATTATTTATTTTGTTCCTGAAATGGGATTTAGTGCAAAAAGTTTACAACTACAGCAAAATACATGTTTTTCAGGGTATGACGACTTGAATGTGTATACTTTTTTCCTATAATTTGCCCTGCACTTACTTTACAGCCTACTAAGAGTGTGGATAAATGCATATGCATGACGGAATGTTACGACCAAAATAACTGTGAATGGCACACGTGCTATAATGAACTGTGCTGACCCTGTCTGGGCATGAGAAGCAAGATGCACGCTAGCAGCCTAAGAGCTGACCGGTGTGAACCGTAAGGTTTTACTGTTCATTTGTAAAAATCCTACCGTGTGCAGTTTCCTTCACTACGTGCCCCGTGGTTTTTATTTAAATGTTAACTGTAGAGTATCAGGTATGGATGCCTTCTAAGAATTGCTGTCTGTTGAATAAATCAGGATGGTAGCAAGTGATTATATGGAATATTGGAACCTGGATGGGACCTTTTGGTAGAATTCTGAAAAGTAATGATGTAGAAATTGATATAGAACTGATAGGTGATCTTTTTTTTTTTTTCCTTTGGCTTTTTTTATTCGTGAAGGGTAAGAGGGAAAATGGACAGATTATGTTCAGTATCCAAGAGTATTCAAACCAGTTATTTTTCAGAGTGTTTCTGAAAACTAAGAGCGGTGAGTGCAGGGATCATTGTTCTAGCATGAATACAATTCTGGAAACTATTATGCAATACCCATTTGTTAAACCATATTGCTTTAGGATTTCATTAAGTAGCCAAACTAGCTCTTTGTATTCCTAGATTTATTGATGTACCTCATTCTTGTCTCTTCCAGTAAAGGCCTTCCTTTCTCCTTTTTTCCTTCCCTCCTTCCTTTCTTCATTCCTTTCTTTTTTAAGCTTCTGCCTTAGATTTGGAATTTTGGTGTTGGATTCTATTTTATTTTTATTTTTGGACCCAATAAAATGTTATATGAAATAAAAATATTAATTTAAGAGACTCTGGGAGTCTGAGTAAAGTAGTTTTATATTAACTACAGGATACTGTTAGCCTTATTACCCCACAAGATTTTTGAAAACTTGAGGTAGGTAGCCAGATTAAATAAATTTGTTATTATATAAAATTTTTATCAACACTAAACTTTTAAAGTTTACAAGATGGCATTTTTTTCTTTTTCTTTTTTTTTTTTTTAACAATCTTTTCTAGTGTTAAACGGATAAAATTATGGTTCTAATCATCAACAATCTCCTGGTAATGGTTACCTGGAGCTAATCTGAGGAGTTCCCCTTGAAACAAAAATATGCCTTTTTCAGTGAAAATACAGGACACGCAGCGGCACTATCTGCACAGGGTATGAGCATGTCTAAATCCACCACCTGGAAACTTCCACAACGTATTTTCACTTGAAAGGTCTATATTTACATGAGATCACAATCTGATTTTCCCCGCGCTGATTTTGGATGCTTGCCACTTCCTACTTTAACTTCTTTGCTATCCTTTTTTTCTTTTCTTATTCTGTTCATGATATGACCATACAAACCTCAGAGAATTCACGGTTCTTGAGGGGTGTGAAGAAGCAACCCCCTAAATCAGAACATTATGACTCTGTGACCATACTCAGCAACAGAAAGCGAAGAACCAATTCCTTTTGTATTCAGTACCCACTTTTTAATGTGGTTTTGTGATGCGTAAAAAGATAAAGAATGCGGGGGTTGTTTCTGTCAGAAAAACGTATGCTTCTGACAGAGCAACTGACGGTAGGAAAGCTGCTAAGCTGGACTTGGGTAGTCGGGGTCGTGAAGAAGCAATGGCAATCTTGAGTCTATCATTGTATAACTTAGTAAAAGACAGAATTGCTGGGGATCCTGCTAAGGAAATGCAGCTTTGAATTGACACTGAGGGAGGTGTGTGTGCCCTACACTGTCCAGGGTTTGTGAAACCCTTTCATTCTGGTACAAGAGTTGGGAGTATAACTTTTATACTTGAATCTACCTACCAAGTTTACATTTCTCAATTCTTTTTTGTAAGGTGCTATTTCTGTATTTAAATAACTTTTTTTTTCAATGTAAAGCTGCTTTCAGCTAATCTTATTGCACTGCTAGTTTTGTGTAGGTATTAATTTTATTGCTGCTTACTGCTTTTATCTTCATGCTACTTAGCTCTGCTCTTTTTCCCAATGGCTATATTATCTATAGCTATCTACTTGTAACTTTACTACATGTAAGCTGATTTTTTGTTCTTTTAGAAAGATATTAAGCTTTATAAAATAGAAATAAAAATTCATTCATTTCATAAGAGATGTTGGTTGTATTTGTTGGTGGGCCGTGTGTACCAACTTCAGCAAAACCGTTAACAGTTGCAACCCAGCTAAGCAGGCCCTCATAAACCCAAGCCAGATCTTTTTATTGAGACCTCCCGGTAGTTCCCAAACACCAAAACTTAATGTGTCAGAATCACACAGGAGCTTGAGAAGGTAGGAGGACGATGCCCTTGAGCTTCTGATTTCTACTGAGTGAGAATCTCAGGTTTGGAGCTTCCGGATGATTCTGAGGCTTATCCTCTTCTAAGAATCACAGGTGAATGCAGACCACTTCCCCAACTTCTCATGACATCTGCAAGGTTAAATGCTGCTCATTCTAGCAAATGCCTACCCTTAGTTCAGAGCCAAATTCTATCATTAACCCTCACTTTCAAATTAACCTCTGCACAGACATCATCTGATTTTCCCTCCTTTTTTATACTTGCAGAGTCATTTAGGTTACGTTGTCAGTCCCTCCTGCTAAACTGTGAGGTACCAGGGAAAATAATAGCTTTGAAACCCCAGTATCAAACCCAGGCTGGGTACTTAGCAGCCCCCAAAATGGTGAGTGGAGGAACTATAAGACCCTGTACAAGAGGGCTTGCCCTTTTTGCTAGGGCTGTTCCATTCAGTTCTTGCCGATTATTTTATCGTGACCTCTTCCTTCCGACACATCACTTCCTGTCCCAGTCCATAGCCTCCCTTCTTACAAGGCATATACAATTGTCCCTTGAACACCACGGAGTTTAGGGGGCGCCGACCCCTGTGCAGGAATAGTCCAGCTTAGCTGACTCCCCAAAAACGTAACTACTAATAGCCTGTTGACCAGAAGCTTTACCAATAACTACACATTTTATATAAGTAGTGTATAATGTATTCTTACAATACAGCTAGAGAAAAGAAAATGTTAAAATCATAAGGAAGAGAAAATACATTTGCAGTACTGTATGTATCCAAAAAATCCATGCATGTGGATCTGCACGATCCACACCTATGTCATTCGAGGGCCAGCTGTATGAGGTAACTCAGGATAAATTTGCTTCCACAAAAACACCAGTATTAGGATTTCACTAGCACATATCTAGTGGTATATTATGTTATAATGGGGTCGTGCTGTTATTACAGGCATCTATCAATATCTCCTCCCGTCCGGCCCTCCTTGTTGGTCTTTAATGGTGTAAGTGCACTGAACGAGCAGGACTCACGAGGCAGCCATGAAAGCATTTTTGTCTCCTTTTGCTCCTTTTAAGCCTGGTCAACAGAGGTAACCTTCTCGCCCCTGTATGAATATTAGGTCAGGTGCTGTGACTTCTCTGGTTACTGTCAATAGCAGAATTTCTACAGTCATTTTAAGTTACAAAGACAGTCTCAATTTATTATGCAAATGAGCACTTAAAATTTCTGCACCTGGGGCTCAAGGTGAGCAAGAAGGGCATGGATCTGTTTCTACTGAACATTTCCCCTTCCTCAGCGTGCTTGCCTGGATTTCTTACCCCAGCAAAGTCAAAGCATGGGAACATTTGCCTCAGCTTCCTGTGATGCAGGCAATATATTTTCCGCCAGCTGCTATTCTCCTTCAGTCTGGTTTTCCTGCAGTCCGCTCCACACAGGCTCTTGGGTAGGATTTAGAACAGTCCCAGGCTGGCTCTGTCCGTCTTTAGCCCACCTGCCGTGTCCTTTGCCCTGATTCTTGGAGAGAAGCCCCAGCCACACTCAGCAGCATCTCCTTCCTTTTGCAGCCGGAGCTGCTGACTCACCCCCAGCCCCTACACCAGCCAGAGTCAGACCCCAGACAAGCGTGAGAGGCAAGCAACACCCCCCCGCACCTCCCCTTAGTGGTTCTAGAGAGGCAGAAGTGTGGAGCCACAGCATAATTCTCCAAAGAAATCACAAAATCCATTTTTATTTCCATTTGCTCATCCCTTTCAAGGCCTATAGTGAAGGGATTCAATAGTTGTGTAACTTATTTGCAAAACCCGCCCTATCGATTCTTGGGAATGCAGCATTTATTAGAATTTGGTGCTACAGCCAAGCTATTTAACATCCTGTTACAATAGTTATAAACTTCCATTGTCCAAGATTTGCATTTTCCTAGATGATTGTTAAGCACTTAATAACTCATAAAAGTAATTTTTGATAGCTATTAATTTTTGTATTAGGTCAGTTTGATTAGGTCAATGTACTTTCTGACATGAAAATGCTTAAGAAATTAAAATAATAAAGCTAAAATAGTTCTCTTCTTTCCATCCCATTTTGTAAATAGCCTGCTGGTAGTCTTCCATTGACCTGGCTCTTCTATACAAGCATCCAGTCTTTCCCCAACTATGCCCCGAAGACTCAACTGTTAATAGATATTAAGAGTCAAATAAAAGTGAGTAATCTCAATTAAACAAAAATTAACAGTTAATTTATTTTTACTACAGGATTTATTAGACTTAATTTTGCAAAACTTTTAAACTAGTTTGATGGTGTGACTGTTTGTTTGTTTGTTTTCTTAGAGTAGTGTGCAAAACTACAGTTTGGCAAAAGTTACTTTGAGAAGCAATAAATTAATCCACCCAACAAACAACGCTCTAAAATTTTCTTCGTCTTCACTGAAAAGAGGAGGGATCAATATTAGCTTCTTAAAGTCAGAGACCATAGATTATTTATATCTGTATTCACAGTGTCTTTCACAAAATGTGCACCCAGTAAAAAATGGGAAAGAGCATTGGAGGGTGAGTTACTGCAAATAATTAAAAAGAAAAAAAAAGAAAACACCTTTGGAGGGTTTTTCATTGCATGGTCCTAGATACCTAAGAGTTATCAAATAAATAATTGTAGTATAGCTTGTTGTGTTTTTTCTTTTTTTAGTTTACAACTTTATTTTAGATTTTATTTATTTGAGAGAGAGAGAGAGAGAGAGAGCAAGCGCAAGCAGGGAGAGGGGCTAGGGGAAGGGGTACATGGGCAGGGGGAGAATCCCAAGCCGACTCTGAGCCAAGCACAGAGCCCAATGCAGGGTCCAATCCCGACCCTGAGACCATAACCTGAGCTGAAATCAACATTCGGACGCTCAACTAACAGCCCCCCAGGGGCACCCTTTTTCAGTTTAAAAGAATGGCCTCTGCCATGCCACCAATGCTTATAAAATAAATAGAATTGTCGTAACCCTGCTTCTGAGCTTTTGGGGGCATCCCACGCAGCATTTTCCTGAACCTTTTAGCATGGCTCTCCAGTCCCTTCACAGTCTGGCCCCAGCTTGCCCTCAAAGCTATGCTAGAAAGGGTCTATTGACCCCCACATTCATTTCCACTCCTCTTCCAGGTTCTGAAAGCCTGGGAACTACATTTCTCAGCTCGCCTGGCTACCAGGTTCCAGTGGTGATTCTGTCAGTTATAAACACTCTCATGCAGGACTTGGTAGAGAGAAAAGCAGCTGGGGCTGCTCTTCCTCAAGCACAGGTAGCCACACACTGAGACTCTGCAGCAGCCATACTTGACGCTACTGTCTAGTACAAGACCATGTACCATGGTAGCTGTGATACTGGCCACAGTTTCATGCTGTTCCCAACCATCAGGAGGAAACGGCGTCCCCCCTACCTCTGGGAAGCAGCCATGGTGACATAATCTGAACACTTCTCTTTTCCCTGCCTTCCAGTGATTTTATAAGCACCAAATTCCCTGTATGAAAAACTTTCTGCTAGAAATACCTAGAATATTTCCTAATTTCTACACAAAACCCAGCAGTCTTGTCTCCACCATTTCTCCCTCCTTCTCTTCCACCCACCCTCTGTCAATTGTGTCACTCTCCGTGCCCACATTCCTTATATTCCTTTTTGCATCCATGCCTTTGTCCCAGCCTCTTCTCTTCCTAAAACACCCAACTCCCATTCCCACTTCTCTTTCTCTACTGGGCTGTTGCATAGGCATCTTCCAAAATCCAGTTCAAACGTCCCTCTCTCAGGAAGAAGGAGTTGGTTTCCCCCACCTGTGAGACCCTCCAAGGCAGAAATTAAGTTTGTCTTATCTACAGCCTCGTACCACACTCAATGAGTACGTGAATCAAGCTGAAGGATCACCTGTGGTCGGGGTAGGTTCAAGAGCAACGGCAACATGAAAATGGTGAGTACAGGAAACAACAGATTCTTTTAAAGAAAGATTTTATTTACTTCTTTGAGAGAGAGAGAGAGAGTGCATGAACTGGGGGAGGGGCAGAGGGAGAGGGAGAAGCACACCTTGCACTGAGCAGGGAACCCAATGCAGGACTCAATTCCAGGACCCTGGGATCATGACCTGAGCCAAAGGCAGATGCTTAACCGACTGAGCCACCCAGGCGCCCAGAAACAACAGCTTCTAACCAGCACCAGATCATGCATAGCCCTACTCCACCAAAGTCATGCCAATCATTCATTCACTCAATAAACATTTACAATTACTACACAAAAGGAAGTTGTCTTGGGTAGGTGGGTATGTGTGTGGGGGGGATCAACACTTTATCTCTCTTTAATAATGGTAGAGAATTATAGAAATGTAGTGCCTGAAGGAACCTTCAATATCATCTTATTCACTCCCCTATTTTACAGAGAAGAAATAGAAAGCAAGGAAGTTAAGCAAATTGCCTGGGCTATACAGCTACTTTAAAAGCAATACTTTTAGTAGCAGGTATTTAAAAACATATTTCAGGGACTCCTGGGTGGCTCAGTCAGTGAAGCGTCTGCCTTCAGCTCAGGTTATGATCCCAGAGTCCTGGGATCGAGCCCCGCATGGGGCATGGGCTCCCTGCTCAGTGGGGAGCCTGCCTCTCCCTCTGCCTGCAGCTCCCCCTGCTTGTGCTTTCTCTCTCTGACAAATACATAAATAAAATCTTAAAAAAAGAAAACCATATTGCAGAATGGCTTCAACAACAAGGGGTCTTGGTGCTTATATCACTGGAAGTCTAGAGGCAGGATGAGTTCAGCTCATTTTCACCCCAATCCCTTTTGTTCTTTATTCCGTACGCCAGTTTTACCAGACTGCGGCAATTACAGTTCCACACAAACCAAGGTCAAAGGTAGAGAAGAAACAAATCTTTGAAATGCCTTCCAGAGAAGTAAGAAAGAAATTTCGCGGAGTTCCTCCAGAAAATCCTTCCTCATTATTGGCCCAAATTGCCTAACATGTCCATTTCTAGACCAATTATTAGCACGGGGTATAGGATTACCTTTATTCCGTTTAGACCTAGCCCTGCAACTGAAGCAGGTGGGCTCGGCAGGGGCGGGGTTCACACTCGAGCAAAATCGGGCTTCTGTTAGAATGTAATCAGCAGGCAGCAGATGTGGCCGCAAGAGCAGTTTGCCTACAGTTCTCCCCGTCTCCTGCAGCCCCGCGGCATCACGGCGCGGGGAAGGACAAACTGCTTCTCAGGCTTCGTCTGTTCAAACTGGCATCAGCGGAGATGTATATTTTTCTTCTGCTCTGTGGTCCTCCTATCCCTTTCGACACGCACTGTGACTTCCTTGGACCGACTTTTACCAGCCTGGTGTCTCCCACCAGGTCCTCTTCATGCAACCACAGCTGCCTCAAGTCCACTGGTTCTCAGGCCTGCGTTCAACATGCCACCTGCAGCCCCCAGGAAAACTGCTAGTTTTGTAGGGCGATGGTCTTCTGCAGCTTTGTGCATGTCTCAAGGGCTCAGAAAATCCGGTGAGGCTGTCTCTGACTCTGCCCAGATGGTTTCAGGTAACACTGGGCCTCGTGTCGTGTTAAGTCGGCCCTTCAGAGCTGCCATCTATGAAACTCCAACTTGGTATGCAAAAGCAGTGAGCTCTTCCAACCCTGTAAGGCCACTCTAGGGAAGTGTTATGACCATTTTGAGGACACAAATCTTAGAGAAACTCTTGTCTTATACACTGAAACACACATAAAGGTGTTTATCATTCCATTTTTGTAACAACAAAAAGCAATAAAGTTCCAACAGCATGGATAGTGATCTATTCATATCATACTACTGTTGAATACTTTGAATGAAATAACTAGATCTGCATGCATCAACATGGATACATCTAAAATATATAACGAGTGGAAAAAGTAAAATGTAAAGAGACATACATTTTGCATCATGTACATTTTTAAAGCACTTTTGTAATAAATATATAAAATAATAGATGCAAAGAATACACTCGCATCAGAATGGTTACTTCTTAGGACGTAGGGGCTTAAAAGGGGAATGAGATGGGGTTGGTGGGGTGCTTCAACTGCATCTCCAATGTTTTGTTTGTTCTTTTAAAAATGATTCTATTTATTTATTTATTTGAGAGAGAGAGAGAGTGCATGCAAGGTGGGGAGGTGCAGAGGGAGAGGGAGAGAATCTCAAGCAGACTCCATGCTGAGAGCTGGACCCAATGCAGGGCTCCCTCTCAGGACCCTGAGATCATGACCTGAGTCTAAACCAAAAGTTAGCCACTTAACCAACTGAGCCACCAGGTGCCCCTATTTCTTTTTTAACAAGGGGATCTGAATTCAATATGGCAAATGTTAACAGTTGGTAATTTTAGGAAATAAGTACTCCTCTTTTGTTGTGTTAATCTCTACTTTTCTGTATGTTGGAAATATTTTGTAATTTTAAAACTAAAATATTTAATATAATAATTTTAGACAATGATCACCATCTCTTTATAAGTCAGTGGTTCCTGGATTTGGGATTTTCACAGGTGCAGGAGGTTGTATAATCAGTCAGGATATCTGCTGCCCCTTCCTGGAGGAAGTTTGCATATCCTTACCGTGTTGGACTCAGCAGAGGCTATACACTGGCTTTCCCAAAGACATGTTGAAGGAAGTGATGAAGGCCCCTTCAGAGAAGTTTTAAGAGATTGCTCGTGGTTTTCTAGCTCTGTTTTTCCCTCTGCCTAGAAACCACATGTCCCAAGGAGGAGCTGAGTGGTCACAGTCTTAAGCAAGGAGCAGAGATATAGCCAACCCGCAATAACCATGCTGTGTGAGCATAAATAAAACTTATTCTCAGATCACCGAGATTTGGGGTTAATCAGCTTAATTTAGGCTATCCTAACTGTCACAATTTAAAAAGTATAACAAATGAGGAATTGACATTGCATAGGCCTTCAAAATCACTATTAACATCTCACAACATCCCCACCCTGTATCTTTAATGCAGAAGACTAAACAATATAAGGAAGAGTTATTTAAACTCAATTAATTCAACACTTTGAAAACTTAACTATGCCCACCTCAGCCCCTACTGCCACAGCCCAATTTGGTATCAGACTTCAGGCAAGCATTTTTGGGATAAATCAGTGATTTCAAACTGGGGGATGTGTAAAGGATTTTTAAGGGATATGTATACATTCGAATAATTTTTAAGGGAACCAACTTCCCATCTTTGAATTCCACTGTATTCATTTTTAATTCCTATCATAACTGATAATCTTAGTAATTTCTAAAACTGATAAACTTGATAGCCTTGATAATCTCTGGCGAACTGTTACTCTGGTATGACATGTTATATTGTGCTGTGTTTTTTTTTTTTTTTAAGATTTTGCTTATTTATTTGACAGAGATAGAGACAGCCAGCGAGAGAGGGAACACAGGCAGGGGGAGTGGGAGAGGAAGAAACAGGCTCCCAGCAGAGGAGCCTGATGTGGGGCTCGATCCCATAACGCTGGGAATCACGCCCTGAGCCAAAGGCAGACGCCCAACCGCTGTGCCACCCAGGCGCCCCTGTGCTGTGTTTTTATAATACTCTGTTCCCAGCTCCCCTTTCTAAGCCCTTTCTCCCATTAAAGAAGAAGAGTTTATATCCAGCCTAGTCAAAGATTACAAAGGTGCACTGTTTGGAGTATAAAATCTATGGGACGTCCCTCACAGAGATGATTTTAAATATTGGTATCTGTGCTGAGAAAGTAAATAATTCTAATGACTGGATACCAAATCCTTTTGCAGGTCAGGGAGCTTCTAATTCTTTCACTGTCAACACCATTGAAGCAAAACTAAGCCACTTGTCACTGATTATTAAAATAAATAAATATATATATAGAAAGAGTACTAGGTCATTTTTGGCAAGTTGTTCAGAAATCAGTTAAACAATTGGGTTACAATGCCTAATAAAATTTCTCCCAGTCCCATTACTTATTTCTGTTAATGAAGTTTCTTGAGGCTTACAACTGGAAAAAAAAATATATATATATATAGTATTGATGCTGATATTTTTCTCATTCTAGCAATAATGAATTTTCATCATAAATAAGTGAACTAATTTTTTAAAGTCCCATATAAGTTACAGATTTCCAAATAAAGCACTACTTTTTAATGTTTCATAATTATTGATCAACATTTGTAATATATTTGTGGTTTTTAGTCAATAGTGTATTAAAAAGCATAGACAACTAAAGCCATATAGTCACAGAAAAATTTTGTAATTTAAATTGTACTTCATAGACTTGGAGGAAGATGGCAGAGGAGTAGGTGACCCTGGTTTCATTCAGCTAGATAGCTATCAAATCATTCTGAACACCTGTGAACTCAACCTGAGATCTAAGAAAAGAATTGCTGCAATTCTACAAATAGAAAAACAGCCACTTTTTGCAAGGTAGGAGGTGTGGAGAAGTGAATCTGAGCAATACTGGAAGATAAACCGCGGCGGGAGGGAGCCTCCATCAGCCGGCTACCAGAAAGCGATAGAGCAGTGGAGCACAAAATCAGAACTCTGAGAAGTCTGCTCGGTGAGGGACATCCCTGCTTGAAAGGTGCTCAGGTGGTGAAGCGGGGCAGAATCCTAGGTGGGACAGTGTGGTCTCAGGATCCCCGGAGACACAGAAAGAACGGGGGTGCCTGAGTGAGGCAGAGTTCCCAAGATTCAGAGTGGGGAAGCCAGCTGCAGTCAACGAGCCAAGAAGTGGGCTTTCAGCTCGTTGTTGCCATGACCCATGAACTGCTGCACAATCAGGCGACGACTCCCAGCAGACACCCAGCAAATAGTGGTGAAACACCCTCTCCCTCTCTCCCCCCAGAAGGAGTGGCATGGGTACACACCACAGGAGTCTATAGGGTTTGGAAACTCGAATCGGGGTCATGTGCCTGAGATAAAAACGGTTGGTCACAGGCTGGGTGATCACAGAGTGTGGATAGAAACCAGGGAGACAAAAGTGATTGACTGCTATTCCCAGAGGGTGCACTGAAGAGTGGAGGCCACTATCTTTTAGCTCTGGGGCTGGAGAACAGGGAGCCACAATTTCACCCTCATCCTCTGAAGGGGCAGAAAGCCTTCGGGTAAGGCAGATGCTTAACCCACTGAACCACCCAGGCACCCCTTATCAACTCTTTTTTTAAGTCTTTTTTAATTTTTATATTTACATTTTATAAATATGTATTTATATATATTCTTCATTTTTGGCTTCCTTTCATTGTATTCATATTTATTTTTGTATATAAGTTTTTCCTTCTTTATGATTTTGGGATATAATGACTTCTAAAAAACAGACCAAAATACACCCAGGACCTAGTGTATTACCCTGTTCTGTCCACATGTTTGATTATATTCTCTATTTCCTTTTTTTTTTTTCTTTTCTGGTTTCTGATCTCTTCTAGTTTGTTTAGAATATATTTTGCTGGGGTCATGGTTAACATTTTTGTATTTTGTTCTCTCGTTCATCTATTCTTCTCTGGACAAAATGACAAGATGGAAAAACCCCAGAAAGAAGAACAAGAGGCAGTACTAACTGCCAGAGACTTAATAAATATAGATATTAGTAAAATGTCAGAGTTAGAATTCAGAATAACGATCATAAAGACACTACCTGGTCTTGAAAAAGGCATAGAAGACACTAGAGAATCCCTTTCTGGAGAAATAAAAGAATAAAAATCTAATTAGGTTGAAATAAAAAAGGGTATTACTGAGATGCAATAAAAAATGGAGGCTCTAACTGCTAGGATAAATGAGGCAGAAGAGAGAATCAATGACATAGAAGATAACATGATGGAAAATAAAGAAACTAAAAAAAACGAGAGATAAACAACTACTAGATCACAAGGTAAGGATTCAAGAGATCAGCGAAACCATAAAGTGAAAAATATTAGAATACTTGGAGTCCCAGAGGAAGAAGTGGGGGGGGGGGGGAGCAGAAGATATATTGGAGCAAATTACAGCTGAGAACTTCTCTAATCTGGGGACGGAAACAGGCATTCAAGTCCAGGAGGCACAGATCACCCCCCCCAAAATCAATAAAAATAGGTTAACACCTCAACAAATAATAGGGAAGCTTGAAAATTTCAGACACAGAGAAAATCCTGAAAGCAGCTCAGGACGAGAGGTCCTTAACCTATAGAGGTAGAAACATAAGCCTGTCAGCAGACCTGTCCACAGAGACCTGGCAGGCCAGAAAGGACTGGCATGATATATTCAGGGTGTTAATGAGAAAAATATGCAACCAAGAATACTTTATCCAGCGAGGATATCATTCAGAATAGAAGGAGAGATAAAGAGCTTCCAGGACAAACAGAAACTAAAAGAATTTGTGATCATTAAACCAGACCTGCAAGAAATATTAAAGGGGATCCTTTAAGCAAAGAGAGGGTCCAAAAGTAACATAGCCCAGAAACGAACAGAGACAATCTAGGGAAACAAGACTTTACAGGTAATACAATGGCACTAAATTCATATCGTTCAATAGTTACTCTGAATGTAAATGAGTTAAAATGCCCCAATCAAAAGACACAGGGTATCAGATTGGATAAAAAAATAAGACCCATTGATACGCTGTCTGCAAGAGACTCATTTTAGACCCAAAGACGCCTCCAGATTGAAAGTAAGGGGGTGGAAAACCATTTTTCATGCTAATAGATATCAAAAGAAAGCTGGGGTAGCAATCCTTATATCAGACAAATTAGATTTTAAACCAAAGACTGTAATAAGAGATGAGGAAGGACACTATATCATACTTAAAGGGTCTATCCAACAAGAAGATTTAACAGTTGTAAATATTTATGCTAACTCGGGAGCAGCCAATTACATAAAACAATAACAAAATTAAGGAAACATTGATAATAACACAATAATCATAGGGGACTTCAACACCCCACTCACTGCAATGCATCGATCATCTAAGCAGAAGATCGGAAAGGAAACAAGGGCTTTGAATGACACACTGGACCAGATGGACTTCACAGATATATTCAGAGCATTCCATCCTAAAGCAACAGAATACACATCCTTCTCGAGTGCACATGGAACATTCTCCAGAATAGATCACATACTGGGTCACAAATCAGGTCTCAACTGGTACCAAAAGATTGGGATTATTTCCTGCATATTTTCAGACCACAGTCTTTCAGAACTCAATCACAAGAAGAAATTTGGAAGGAACACAAATGCATGCAGGTTAAAGAGCATCCTACTGAAGAATGAATGGGTCAACCAGGAAATTAAAGAAGAATTTTAAAAATTCATGGAAACAAGTGAAAATGAAAACACAACTGTTCAAAACCTTTGGGATGCAGCAAAGGCAGTCCTAAAAGGGAAGTATATAGCAACACAAGCCTTTCTCAAGAAACAAAAAGAGTCTCAAATACACAACTTAACCTTACACCTAAAGGAGCTGGAGAAAGAACAGAAAGAAAAAAAAAAAAAGCCTAAACCAAGAAGACAAGAATTAATAACGATTATGGGATGCCTGGATGGCTTAGTCAGTTAAACATTCTGCCTTCAGCTCAGGTCATGATCCCAGGGTCCTGGGATTGAGTCCTGCATCAGGCTCCTTGCTCAGTGGGGAGCCTGCTTCTCCCTCTGCCTGCCACTCCCCGTGCTTGTGCTCTCTCCCTCTGACAAATAAAATCTTATAAAAAAAGAATTAATAAAGATTAGAGAAGAAATCAATGAAATAGAAACCAAAAGAACAGTAGAATAGATCAATGAAACTAGGAGCTGGTTCTTTCAAAGAATTAATAAGATTGATAAACCCCTAGCGAGACTTATCATAAAGAAAAGAGAAAGGATCCAAACTAATAAATCATGAATGAAAGAGGAAAGATCACAACAAACACCAGAGAAATACGAGAACACATTATGAACAACTACATGCCAACAAATTAGGATGCATAACGTATAAACTATGAAAAGTGAAACAGAAAAAAATAGAAAACCTGAACAGACCCATAACCAGCAAGGAAATTAAAGCAGTAATCAAAAATCTCCCAACAAACAAGAATCCAGGGCTGGGTGACTTCCCAGGGGAATTCTACCAAACATTTAAAGAAGAATTAATACCTATTCTTCTGAAGCTGTTTCAAAAAGTAGAAATGGAAGGAAAACTTCCAAACTCTTTCTATAAGGCCAGCATTACCTTGATCTCAAAACCAGGAAAAAAATCCCACAAAAAGGAAAATTACAGACCAATATCCCTGATGAACACGAATGCAAAAATTCTCACCAAGATACTAGCCAATAGGATCCAATAGTACATTAAAAGGATTATTCACCACGACCTAGTGGGATTTATTCCTGGGCTGCAAGGGTGGTTCAGCATTCGCAAATCAATGTGGTACACTACATTAATAAAAGAAAGGACAAGAACCATATGATCCTCTCAATAGATGCAGAAAAAGCATTTGACAAGGTACAGCATCTTTTCTTGATTAAAACTCTGCACAGTGTAGGGATAGAAGGAACATACTTTAATATCATAAAGCCATATACAAAAAGCCCACAGCGAATATCATTCTCAATGGGGAAAAACTGAGATCTTTTCCCCTAAGGTTAGGAACATGATAGAGATGTCCACTCTCCCCACTGTTGTTCAACATAGTACTAGAAGTCCTAGCCTCAGCAATCAGACAACAAAAGGATATAAAAGGCATCCAAATAGGCAGAGAAGAACTCAAACTCTCACTCTTCGCAGATGACATGATACTCTATGAAGAAAACCCAAAACACTCCAGCCCAAAATTGCTAGAACTCATACAGGAATCCAGCAAAGTGGCTGGATACAAAATCAATGCACAGAAATCAGTTGCATTTCTATACGCTAACAATGAGACAGAAGAAAGAGAAATTAAGGCATTAATCCCATTTACAATTGCACCAAAAACCATAAGATACCTAGGAATTAAAACTAACCAAAGAGGCAAAGGATCTGTACTCAGAAAACTATAGAACACTCATGAAAAAAAATTGAGGAAGACACAAAGAAATGGAAAAATGCTCCATGCTCATGGATTGAAAGAACAAATATTGTTAAAATGTCTATGCTTCCCAGAGCAATCTATACATTCAATGCAATCCCTATCAAAATACCATCAACATTTTTTGCAGAGCTGGAACAAATAATCCTAAAATTTGTATAGAACCAGAAAAGACCCCGAATAGCCAAAGGAAAGTTGAAAGAGAAAACCAAAGCTGGTGGCATCATAATTCCAGACTCCAAGCTATTTTATAAAGCTGTAATCATCAAGGCAGTACGGCACTGGCACAAAAACAGACACATAGATCAATGGAACAGAGTAGAGAACCCAGAAATGGACCCTCAACTCTATGGTCAACTAATCTTTGACAAAGCAGAAAAGAATATCCAATGGAAAATAGACAGTCTCTTCAATAATTGGTGTTGGGAAAATTGGACAGCCCCATGCAGAAGAATGAAACTGGACCATTTTCTTACACCATACACAAAAAATAGACTCAAAATGGATGAAAGACCTAATGTAAGACAGGAATCCATCAAAATCCTAGAGGAGAACACAGGCAGCAACCTCTTTGACCTTGGCTGCAGCAACTTCTTTTTAGACATGTCTACAAAGGCAAGGGAAACAAAGGCAAAAATGAGCTATTGGGACTTCATCAAGATAAAAAGCTTTTGCACAGCAAAGGAAACAGTTGATAAAACTAAAGACAACCTACAGAATGGGAGAAGACTTTTGGCAAATGCTTTATCAGATAAAGGGTTAATATCCAAAATCTATAAAGAACTTATCAAACTCAATACCCAAAGAACAAATAATCCAATCAAGAAATGGGCAGAAGACATGAACAGACATTTCTCCAAAGAAGACATACAAATGGTCAACATGTGAAAAAATTCTCAACATCACTCAGCATCAGGAAATTACAGACAACAATGAGATACCACCTTACACGTGTCGGAATGGCTAAAATTAACAAGTCAGGAAACAACAAGTGTTGACAAGGATGAGGAGAAAGGGGAACCCTCTTACACTGCTGGTGGGAATGCAAGCTGGTACAGCCACTCTAGAAAATAGCATGGAGGTTCCTCAAAAAGTTAGAAATAGAGCTACCCTATGACCCAGCAATTGCACTACTAGGTATATACCACAAAGATAAAAATGTAGTGATCCAAAGGGGCACCTGCAGCCCAATATTTATAGCAGCAATGTCTATAATAACCAAACTATGGAAAGAGCCCAGATGTCCATTGACAGATGAATAGATAGAGAAGTGGTATACACACACACACACACACACACTAGAATATTCCTCAGCCATCAAAAAAAAAAAAATCTTGCCATTTGCAACAATGTGGATGGAACTAGGCGGTATTATGTTAAGCGAAACCAGCCAATCAGAGGAAGACAATTATCATATGATTTCACTCATACCTGGAATTTAAGAAACAAAACAAAGGAGCATAGGGGAAGGGAGGGAAAATAAAACAAGATGTGATCAGAGAGGGAGACAAATCATAAGAGACTCTTAACCATAGGAAACAAACTGAGGGTTGCTGGAGGGGAGGGGGGTGGAGGGATGGGGTAATGGGGTGATGGGCATTAAGGAGGGCACAGGATGTAATGAGCACTGGGTGCTATATACACCTGATGAATCACTGATCTCTACCTCTGAAACTAATAATACACTACTTATTAATTAATTGAATTTAAATTTAAAAAAAAGTTGCGTGCTCTTAAACCGACTGAGCCAGCCAGGGGCCAAAAATCTGAAAATAAATAAGTAAATTCTAATTTATATACTAAGTTTTGTTAAGAAAAATATATGGGGCACCTGGGTGGTTCAGTCAGTTAAGTATCTGCCTTCAATTCAGGTCATGATCTCAAGGTCCTGGAATCAAGCCCCGCGTTGGGCTCCCTACTCAGCAGGGAGGCTGCTTCTCCCTCTCCCTCTGCTGCTCCCCCTATTTGTACTCTCTCTCTCTCTCAAATAAACAAAATATTTAAAAAAAGAAAAAATATATAAAATATATGCAGCATTATATGCATAATGTTATATACTTATATATAACATATATATGTATGAAACATTAGGACGTAAGTCTGTTGGGTAAGTGGAATTCAAATATAAGTTTAAGGGAGAACAGGAATTATGTGAATATAACTTATTTAAAAGAACTTGCTCATGTAATTTTAAAATATTATACATACATACATACACATGTATGTATATATCAAATCCCTATGGCATTTAGAGTCCATTGTATACATTTAAAGGAGTGATTATGGCAGTTTTATTTTAACATGGTGATATTCACAACCATAGGAGATTATATTCTTAACAACCATTTCAACTTATAATTAAAATTTTTCCATATCAACCTAAAAATAGACCATAATTTTACAAAATTATTCTAAGGGGTACATGAGCAAACTGTCTGCAGACCACTACCACGTTCCCCAGGGATGGACCCTCTCGGGCTATCCCTCATCCTTCAGCTCCCAGTAGGCTCCCAGCATTGTCCACATGGTGGCAGTAGTGTCTGTTTAGAGGGACAAATTTCCAAATCTAGATGATAGCTAAATCATTCTGGTATTTCATTCGTATCAACATGCTAAATAAACAGTTTACATATTGCATTGGAACAATAAATGTCCACTGTAACTTACCACTGCTGAATTTCAAAATATTTCATGAAATTTTCCAGTCACGTAACAAATAAGCTATAGCTATAATTAACAGAGCTATATGCATACATCCCTCTTCATCCACCTGGGAATGACCTGTACATTAAATTTACTTTTTACATTCCTCTCTGTTTTTCTCTCCCCCTCTGCTTACATAGTCTCTGCCCACACACACACCCCCAAGCTTCAGTTGCTAAGCAACTAAAAGAGCTTTGTTGTTTGCAACACTAACCATTAACTGCCCTCATTTTCTCTAATGAGAACATGGCCGCAGCCCAAATTACCTCCTTTTCCTGAAAAACAGTGCAGGATGCTTATGACTTATGTTAATAATAAGGCAAATCACATCCCAATAGATAAATTCAGGAAAAGGAAACCCGGAATGCTCAAGCAGCTCTGAACACAGTACCAAACACTATACTGGATTCATTTTTGCCTTAATAAAAAGATATTACTGAGCACCTATTATATGCTAGGCCCTGTGCTAGGTACTTCCCATTTATTATTTCTTTTAATCTTCAAAACATTATTTCTTTTAATACGTGACCCTATTTTTTGAAGGTTTTTACAGCCCAGGAAAGAGCAACTTTGCAGGATTCAGTTAGATACAGGGTACTATTTTTTTGAGAAAGGGTTATTGATAAAAGGGAAGTGGGAACAGAAAACTCTGACAGATAACCATTCATCAATGTTCTTGTGCAAATATTTTTTTAATTGTAATTTTTACTTTAATTTCCCAGATAGGAAAGCTGTGACCCACAGAAATTAAATGATCTGCCTATGGTACAGAGCCAGCAAATAGCGGATTTCAATTATGTCAGACTACCACCATTATGGCACAATGCCTCTTGTTCGTCTTGAGTTCAGAAATTGTTGTAGAAATTACTATCTTAGCTCCTTAATTCATAAAAAGATGTCCTTTGTCCAACGTGTAGAAATACGAAGAGAATTTCTACTGTAAAACTCTGGTAGGCTTTTCTCTCCGCCTGAAAGTAATGTTTGCAGTCTTCTGTGTAAACTGAGTTGTACAAACTAGACTTTAAACCTTGCTTTGCTACTTGTATAACCCAAGAAATTTACCTCCTCACTTTGTGCCTCAGTTTCTCTTCTATAAAAATAAAAATAGTCTCCACCTCATAGAGATGATTTGAAATTTAATGTTATATATTGGCAGGGATATGCTACACTGTTGCAACAAAGGGACTCCCAAATGTACAATGTCTCAAAGAGTCAGGGTAAGAGGGCAATAGCAGTTCTGCTATCTTTGAAAAATGACTTTCAAGATCACCATGAACATCATCTTCATCTAAGTAAGCTGGAAGTAGGCAAGAGTGGGAGAAGTATGTTTGCAAGGATTTTTCAAGTCAGACTTGGAGGAGAAACATATCATTTCCACTCACACTCCGTTAAGTAGAACTCAGGCACGTAGACACAGCCACCTGCAAGAGGATGGGCCATATAACCTGGCTGAGTGTCCAAGAAGAAGAGGACCTAGAATGTGAAGAACACCTAGCTATCTTTGCCAAGGATCACACGTACAGAACTGTTTTTTTACCACATGCATAGTAAGAGTTCAGTATCAGTTTCTTCCCTTCCTTCTCTCCTTACTTTCTTTTTTTCTTCCTCTGCATCCACCCCTCTATATAGAAAACATTTCTCATATTTGATATAACCATTGTTTTATGTCAGTGGGACAACTCTTCAATTGACATTGAACTATGAAACAAAGATGAGATGATTTTTAGAGCAAACAGTTCTTGTCAAGCAAGAATCTAAGCCTACTCAATAAATACTAGGTATTTTAGTTTTGATTATGATTTCCTCTTCCTAAGTCATCACTGGCTAGAGAATACTTGATCTACTAAACCACAAAATAAAGAAATATTCAAAACAATATTGGATTCTCCACATTTCACTTTGTAAATATTCTAGAATATCTTAAGTTCTCAGAGTTGTAAGGGCCTCTCAAGGTCAATTTGTCAAATTTCCTCAGTGGAGAGGTGAGAAAAAGAAGACATAAGGAAGTGCTGTACCCAAAATCATACAGCTAGTCAATGGCAGGGCTGAACTCTTGACATCTAGTCAATATGAGGAGGAAAAATGCATCCAAAGCCCTTACCATTGTTCAAGAAACAGTTGTAATTACTGAAGAAGGGCATGCAAAGTAGTTTGAGAATACAGCGGAGCTAAACAGGAATGTGAAGAGTCCTGTTCTCAGAAGGCTGATGTTAAAATGGTAATTTTATCTAGAATCAATATCATTTTTAGCTGAAGTTGTTTATCAATTTCAAGCTAAACAATTTCAAGGCAAGAAAAAGACATTGACTTCAATGGAGGCATAAAGTCAGAATTGGGACAGGTCCGGAACAGGGTGGAGGAGGGTTTGGAAAGACAAACCTAAGTAGAGCAAAGATATTTGCATGCAGTGGGGACCAGGTGGTGGGGGGTGGGGGTGGTGGAGGGGCTTCAGAGGCCAAGAACCAGCATAAAGGCTTTGAACATCTAAGAGAAAGGGTCTCTTTTTAACCTTATTTATTAAACACATGAGAGTGTATATTGCATCAACAAAAAATCCAGAAGGCGGGTGGACTGATGTCATCACAGTATTTTAAAGATGAACAAATTGATGCTCAGAGAGCAGAATGACTGGTGGAAAGAAATGGCAGAGCCGGAACTTGAGTCTGGTCTTGGACTTGAAATCTACTAAGCTTTCAACTAACATATGCTATAGGAATGGGAACGGTGAGTTACCAAAGACAAACTTCATTTACTTATAATATTACTGTTACAGGGTAGATGGACTGTGAATATAGCCCCAGTTCTCCATCCACCCTTATATATCCATGCTCATTGCAATGTGACTTTGCAGTTCTTCATATCATCTGAGAAAGTCCATTTCCCCATCCCTTAAATCCAACTAGCCTGTGACTTACTCTGGCTAAAAGAATGAAGTAGAAGTGGTGACATGTAAGCAATACCATAGGAGACTGTGTATGTGTGATCTTTCTCTACTTTGGACTTCTGCTGCCACCATGAGAAAAAATCTAGGCTACCCAGGTATAAGATGAGAGACATTTGGTGAAGAGTTGATTCATGCAGAGACCTTTCTAAACCAGGCAGCTCCCAACCAACCCACCGGCTCAAAGCAAACACTAAACAAGCTCAGCCAGTATCAGGCAAGCCCAGCCCAGTAGACCCAGACACTAGTGAGTAAAAACAAATGGCTGTTCTAATCCATTATATTCGGGGATGATTTGTTACTTAGCAATTGCTAACTGATACTAGTATTCAGAACGAGACTGAGAATCTCCATAAAGATTCACCCAAACATTATAGGAATGCATTAGAAATATGTGCCAACTACCTCTAGATTTCACAGCTTTGTTATGTAACCGACAAAATGTATGTTGCTTCTACTCATGCCAAAGTAGAAAATACCCTTAAATGAAAAAACAAAAATTACTTTTCTCAGTTACAACCACACCCCCATTAAACAAATGATGAATAACTAAAAAAAATATTAATTCAAAAGACATCAAATAATTAGATGACTAGGGAGCCTCTGTATTTTTTCAACTTTCCTGCTTTGCACTTAGATCATGGCATAAAAATGCTCTTAGGGCAGTGTACTAATTGTCCTCATTCCTTGGAAATGTCAAAAGTTAATGACAAGCAGAGTACTTTTTAAGTCCAGAAATAGAAAAGTTATTAGGGCTTTGAGAGGTAAGATCAGGTCAAAACTTGATAGCAGAAAAAGATGTCCCAATCCCTGCAATCTATAAGCCTGCCTTCCTTCCTGAACAATCTATCCTGTATCACAAGCTAGCCTTTGGAATATCAGTTCCAGACACCAACTCATCTTCAGACTTTGCTGAGTTTGGAGTTTGTAGGATCAAGTTTCAAGAAAACCAGGCAAAGTCATTTATGAGCTATGTGAAAGTGGAAATTCCATATGGTTTCTAAGTTGTAAAAAGTAAAATAATATTTAAAAAAAAATCCTCATCATCCAAACTTGTTTTCTTAAAGTATAACCTTTTCTGGTAGTTGCTTTCTAAAAGGAAGTATTTTAAAAGGTCTCTTTTGGAAATGAAACAAAAGTTATTCAAGTTCACTTTTGGTCTGCGTCAGCAAGCATTTCCATATGCTGTTCGCCAGTGGGCTGCTGATGGCATACAATTTACTGAAGGCAGCCTGCCTTTCTTCAGACCTAGGGTAGATGGGAAAAGGAGAGTCATCTGCCAGTTTGCCAGTGATTTGCTAGCTAATATTGAAAACATTTAAAAAGAGCGAAAGGAACTCAGTTCTCTTATGCCAGAGGTCAGTTATTCCCCCACTTACGAGAAAGTATTGTTCAATGGTTAGGAGCCTGTGTTTTAGATTACCGTCCCAGCTCTGCCATTTACCTGCTGTGTGGCCTCCGTTTCCTCCTCTGTAAAATGGGGATTATACTAATGTCACAGAGTGGTTTATAGGAAAGTATGCCAGGTACCTAATAAAAAATAACTACTACTTATTGAGCTGAGGACTGCACTCCACACGTGACACCTCATTTAACCCTCAGATGAGGAATTGAGGTTCAGAGGGTTCACACTTGGGCTGTAGCTTGCAAATGGCAGAGCTCATATTTGAACTCATGTGTCTGATTCAAAACCTCTTCCATCACTTCTTCTCCCCTTTAGTCAGCTTGTTACAAGTGAAAAGAAGACTGGAAGGGGGCTGGTCAAGACATAAGAGGGAAGGAACTTGACTTGCTGGCTCTCCACAGGGAGGAAAGTCACTTGCTAACCTTGTTTCAGTTGTTGACTGAGAGAGAAATACACTTCTACTGTGCTTGAGGCATTGTGGTTTTGTCTACCCCAACAGATATAGGCAAGAACTCAGAAAGACTCAAGTTGTATTTGCCACATGGGGCAAGAGAACCTAGGTGACCTTTGCCAGGTCAGGTATCAGGACCCAGGAGGTCCTCCAGCCCTGCTGCAGGGCCCAAGCTGGAAGCGCTTCAGATTCTGCTTCTAAGTACTTGTTTTAGAAGCTTACTGTACTTTGCCTGCCCTGGAGGAAGTCACCTCTCCCCTATATGAAGAGTGGGATTAAGTTGAACTCAAGACCAAAGAGTGAAGCAGGCAGGGCTGGGTCAGGGCTGACCAGCCACAGTGCTATCACCCCCTAGTTGTTAAATATTTTTACTGTCACACTTAAAAAGAAGCACCGTTAGACTAGGCTCCCTTAAGATATGTACCTATATGTTCTTTGCCATAGTTATTCTCCTAACAAGCCCTCATTTCCAACACTCTTTGCCCACTTACCATGCTTGGGAGGTATGCTCAGCGGACACATAGTAACTGATGGTGGGAATCTGAGAAACGAGACCATTTCTGCTGTCTGCAGCAGAAGACAACAGAGCAGGATCTTGGCCAGCCTTTGCCTTAAAGGAAATCTTTATTAATTACGTATGGTTCACAAATGTTCTTTAAAAAAAACAACAACCACCCAACTTTCCAGAGAAGCACAACCCTCATGAGTGGTTTCAGCTTTGCATCATGGGTCTGGTACTAAAAGAAAACCCAAGTGATACAATTTGTTTACACTATGATACTTTCTAAATAAACTCTTTAAAAAATGAGTATGTTAGTTGAATGATGTTGAAGGCCAGTGGGATCAGTCTGTGGTGGCTTAATTTCCCCACCTCTGGGTGAGGGAAACACACATGCATACAGGAGAACCACTAGAGCAGGAAATTCAGAGTCTGGTCTTCTATTTCAGACAGTCTGGGCTCAAGTCCCAGCTCAGCCACAAACTAGCTGTGAGATATGGAATAAATTATTGAGCCTCTCTCAGCCTTGGTGAACCCAGGCCTAAGTGGGGGTAATGATAATCACCTAGGGTTTTATTGGGATTGAGTGATGTTATGACATAAAGCACTCAGCACAACGAATAAGCCCTATGACAATAATCACATCAATGTAATAGTCAATTGGGTGGGAATTTTCATCTCAGCTGGTCAGAGCATCCTTACTAAAGGGCAAAGCTGGTGACACAGAGACAATTCTTACTTTTCAGGATGTCCTTCTTCTCTCCAGCTTAACTCCCCCATCCTCCTTGTTCCCAGAGAAGTCCTTCAAGTATAACAGTAACGTTAGGGTATCCCTTTCTCTCACATTCCATCTGGATTTGATTTAATCTCCAGTGCTTGCCATTCCCCCTTTTGACCTTTGACACACCTAGGTTTTTTTTAAGGTATTCATCCATCATGTGTTACTTGTGTTATTTGACTAATTTAACTCCAGGAGAGCAACAGCATTTCCCTGTTTCCAAGTTCTAATGCACGTTTTACTGTCAGTCCCAAGTAATAACCACAAATATTAAATTCTAGGCTCATTCTGCCCACTCATCAGGGAGAGGAAACCCAGATAAAGAAAAAATATCTCCACAGACCAGCTTGGATATTTCATAGAGTGAAAAGAACTTGGATCATGTTACAACTGACAAGTAGTGTCCATCACTGAGAGATAGCCTCATCCAATTATCTCCAGCAGCCGAGGCAATGACGCCATCTATATGGTCCTGGATCACATGAAGTTAACATCTATCCTTGTTTTTCCTGATGAGATGACAGGCTTGGGATCAGCCCAACAACCAGAGAGACCATCTCAAAGGAATGAGCCTCCCTGAGGGGTCTCCTGCAGGAAGACAATGTCTCTAGATCTTCAAGACCTGCCTGGTCCTAAATTCTGCTTTGTCCTAGAATCTTGAGGTGCAGTGGTTGTATAGTAATCTGCCCACTACGACAGTGGGTTAAATCTTTTATCTATCTCCTTTTGAGTGCCTTTCCCCCTTTCACATACCTTACCAGTGCCACAGCTCTTCAGGGTAGCCAGATGTAGGTACCCTCCCAAAGTAAAAATCCCCTCCTTCTATGTAGCAACCTCACCGGTTAATGTTGTTCAAGTATTTCTACTTTGCTCTATCTTAATATTTCTTGTAATGGACTAGATATCCACAATAAACAGGAGGGCTGATTATTCCTAATGCAATCTTGCCCTTTTTCTTTCTTTTCAAGTATCCAGTAAAATGCCTTTGGCTTCTCTTGGGTCTAGTCACCATGGTCATAACCAGGCTTCCAAGTTCATGAAAATCTTTCATAATATGCTAAATTGCACTCCAGTGCACTGTTTTTTATTTGACTAAATTGGCTCTACTTGGTTACAGCTGTATGACGGTTACAGTATTTCCTGGAATAACTTCAACATTTATTTTATTGCAAAATACTACAAACCGCATTGTGTTCACAGCAGCCTTCAGCTAGCACTTTAATTCCAGTGTGCCTGGCATGCCTAAGCTTTTTCCTTCTTTTCTTGTATTCTGATACTCTTCAATATCTGAGTGCAAAGGAAAAGTAGGAGTGGATGTAATTCAAAGAATGGGATGTAATTCTTTAGAAATTGTTATTTCATTTTTTTTCTGAACCACCCTTAAATTAAAGTTACTGAAATCTCTACCAAGTTCGTAGGAATTTAGGTAGCTATATATAGTTCTCTTTTTTTAGCAATTTCTCAGTACTATAGACCAGGAGTTGGCAAGCTATAGCCCCAGCAATCCTAGCCTGCAGCCTGTTTTTGTAAATAAAGTTTTACTGAAACACAACCATGCTCATTTGTTTGTGTATCGCCTATGGCTGTTCTCACACTACAGCAGTAGAGTGATGGCCTACAAAGCCTAAGATGTTTACTATCTGGTCCTTTACAGAAAAAAAAAAAATGGACTGAGTAAGTTAGCACTGAGTTTGAATAGAGATAAAAAACTAAGAGAAAGAATTCTAAAATTCATGATGGGGGCTGGATATCAGATAAATGAGAAAGTACACGCTCTCATAATGCTCACATTGTTTACCTTAGCGAGCAGAAAAAGATTTTTACTTCTAAGAGAAGACTTTTCTTCCTAGCTCTTAGAGTATTTTCTTTATTGTCATTTCTCTCCATGAGAATGCAAGGTCTGTGAGGTGGGAACTTACATATCTCCAATGTGCGCTTGTGAAGCAGGAACATGGGGAGATAGGGTTAATGGCCTGGGTTCAAATTTTGTAACTAGCATCTACTAGTCATGTATTTTGGGGAAGTTATTCATTTCTCTAAGCCTAACTGGCCTCACCTATAGTGCAGAACTCAGAAGACTGGTAACAATATATACCCAACACATTGTAGCTTCTGTTACATTATTGTTGGTGTGGAAATATGAAACTCTAAAATAGGGTAATTCCAGAGCTCATGCTCCAGGTTCTGGAGTGTTTAGGGGCAGTGGTGGCTTCACAATTGAGATACATGGAAGTGACCTTTAAAAATAACTTTTCATACCTATAATATACAACATAATCAAAATATCTTTGGCAGATTCATAAGAATTCTTAAGATTCGTAAGAATAGATTCAACATTTTCTCTTTGAGAAAGATAAAGAGAAAACTGTTCAGGGCTCCTGGGTGGCTCAGTCAGTTAAGTGTCTAACTCTTGATTTTGGCTCAGGTCATGGTCTCAGGGTTGTGAGACTGAGCCCTGCATTGGGCTCCACACTCAGCACAGAGTCGGCTTGTCCCTCTCCCTCTGCTCCTTGCTCTCTCTCTAAAATAAAATCTTTCTTTTTTTAAAAAAGGAGAGAACTATTCAATTCACATAAAAGTGGTATTTTAAAATTAGGTAATAACATGACATCCCAGTCAGACAGTGTGGCCAGGACTCAGAAGGGTCTACCTGAGACCAAGAATAGCAAGAACCAAGGGACCCTTCTCTTCCTCTCTGTCTCTCCTTTCTTCCCCCATCCACCTCTCTCTTTCTGCCTCTTGTCTTTCCTTCTCCTTCATGCCAACTTGTCTAAAGTTGCAGAGTCACTTTTCTCTGCTTTTGCAGGCAGACAATGGTTGCTTAAGTCCTGGGTCCCCATGACCTCTCCATTGACCTGCCCAACATTAACCATATCTCAAAGTGTGATCTGCATCTCAATCTCATGGAGATCCTTGTTGAAATGGACATTTCTGGATCCCACCAGAAGTGAAGCATTGGATTCTTCCTTTTTCCCAAGCTCTTCATGATCCTTATGCACCTGAAATTTGAGGACCACAGAACTAGAATATATGTTCTAATTCTGAATCACAGGAGAGAGAGACTCTGATTGGCCTAGCTAAATATATGCACTGGTCTCTAATCATCTATAGCCAGAAGGGAGCAGAGTCACAGATTCTGTGTCACCATGGGGACTCATACCTGGAGGAGGACACCATCCTCACAAATAGGAATGGCTTTTGCTAATGTTGCAACTGCCCCTAAACATCCAGGAAACTGGAGAGTAGACCCTGGAATGCCGCTGTGAGAAAGGTTAGCACTTCTAGAATCTTACAAGTTAGCAGAAGTAGTCAAGAACCACAGGAAGATGGTTTTTAACCTTACTTCTACCTTTCAGATCTCTCTTGGCAGACCTGAATTCACATCCAGAACCCTCACTGCAAGGGAGTCTAGGAAATGGAGTTTCAACTTTTCAACTTGCCCAACTGGAAGAATAGAGTTTGGGTGGGGTAATGTAAGGCATTAACACAAATGGCACTCTTCATCATTTGTGTACTTTTATAGCATGAAAAGCATCAATTCACCATTTTATTTTTAGATTGTCTCCTATTTAGAAGAGGAAGAATAAAACATATTGAAAAGCATTCTGATACAGAAGTACACTGTTAAGATTCTTCAATTTGGCCAATTTGCTATTAACCATCAGGTTAAAGACATGCAATTCAAATGTCAGCCAAAAGCCTTCCAACTCCAACACTCAAGTAAAATCGGTCCAAACCTCAACCCTAAGTACCACCCCCTGTGCAAGGGTAGAGCCCACCCCTAAATTTCTGTGGACTCTGCATAGACTTTTATTACAAATGTCAACTTGACCTTGGGACTCCTCTTCCACATATGTTCTCTTGGTTATATATCTTTTTGATCCAGGTAAGAAATTCAACCCTAATTTCTACAAGATTGCATTAATAAAATATTAATAAGGTTAATACATTTTACCGACAACAGCACAACACTGCAAACAACTTTGAACAACAAGCATTGTAGTTCTTAAAAGATCCTCTGGCCACTCCAGTCCCATGAGTTTTAATGACCTAGTCTGCATTTACTTTCAACCATACTTCATCTTGTCAGCTGAATCATCTGTTCTAGAGAAGAGCAGGGGGGACAGCCCTCCTATCTCACCCAGAATAGCTTAGTCTTTATTAACTGACAGGAATGTATTCATCTTCAAGTAACAGAAATCAAACTACAGTGACTCAATAGGGGTTAATTTTTCCGATATAACAAGGTGTACAGAGGTAGGCAGTGCAGGGCTAATATAATTATTCAATGATTATGTAAGTGTCCCAGGCTCTGCCAGTTTTTCTCTTTCACCGTGATTAGACATTATAATTTGTTCTCATGCATGTGGTCTGATGGCTACAATATGCCTGCTGCACTTTCAAGCATCAGGGTGTTTTCTAAGTGATTCTAATGCTCAAAATCAGATCAGTGTTGATTATGGTATTTGTTATATATTTTCAAATACCATGAACCAAAATATACACAAAATTTTAGAAACTAAAACAGAATATGAATTTTAATGTAAAATTGCCTGAACATATAACCAATTGATGGTCTAGTACAGAGAAAACAAAAATTTAAGAAATTATAATAAGAGCTGCTACATCTTAAATATCTCTGTATTATGTACCAGGTACTGGAATAGGCATTTTACATGCACTATTTTGTTAAATTCTCATGACTCATCATTTAACAGATAAAAAGCCTAAGTTTTAGAGATATCAAGTAATTTGCAAAAGGTCATACAAATCCCCCACCTAGTGAGCCTAATTCCAGACTTCACGCTGTACTACTGGGGGCTTGGAAACTTCCTTCTGGTTTCCACCAAAATTCAAAGGCACCCAAGCCAGTTCCTGAGGACTTCCAATATATATCTGTGCACCATGATTTTTAACATACATGAAAGAAATTGAATACCATTTATGAATGTTCTACTTCAAGATATTTTGGTGGTAGTATAAAAGTTGTTATCTTGGTCTTAAAATACACCCACAACATTTATTTATGATAAGAGAGGCTGTCGATCCATTCCTGGGCTATATTTCTGTGGCCAAGACATTACACCACAATAAGAAGCTGCCCCCGTCAGAAAGTCCTTTGAAAAAAATTGAGTTTAAGTTCATAAATTATGCAAAAGAGCTGGCTGTGTTTGCACCTACATGACAAAAGTACCCTTCTCTAGGACTCCAAAGGGCACCAACCCAGCTGAAAGAACAAAGTCAATCAAAGTTAGACAAGTGTGTAGTTAGTATGCCAGCTTCAGACTCTTTCTGCACCTTATCCTGCTTCCCCATCCTCATGGATTTCCTTCCTTTGTTTTAGGAATGGTAAGAGCTCCAGTTTCCTTCACTACTTTGCCCTATCAAAACAAGGAAGGATTTATTAAGTGGGTATATGCGTTTGTTAAATGGCTGCTGAAACACAGTCAAACAAAACATTACCTCATCTAGACATTTGCATTTTTCACATTAAGCTGTAAAGATTTCTTCTAGTAGAGGAAATTGGCATGTGCAAGTACGTAAGGAAATATGAAGAGAGAATGAGCAGAGGGACCCTCAAAATAGATTTTTGTTAAACCTGAAGGCAAACCGAATGAAATCCTTTTAAGATTTGGGAATGAGAATGAGAGGAATTGGCCTCCTTCTCGTTCTTCTCTTCCTTATAGTACCTCTCCCAGAGAGGAAGGTACCAGCATATCGATCACCACCTTCATCTTCTTCATCATCACTATCATCCTAACATACATGTCCCTTTGTCTGCAGTATCTCCTGAGATCTGAGACTCCCCGCTCTCTTCTGACCTAGATCTGCCTTGGCAACATGAAATAGGTAAAAGCTGCCATTTCCATCCACCAATCATGTGCCAACACTGCCCAGTGTTTTACAGGCCTGGTCTCTCCTCTCCCAGGAGACAGAATTCAGTATTTCCCAAAGGGTGTCTAAAGATAGATTGCATCAGAATTACTTGAGATGCTTATTTAAAATGCATATTCCTGGACCCTACACAGCTTACTGAATCACAATCTCTTACGAATCTTGTGCGTACTGAATTTGGGGACTAGTTAGATGAAATGATTAGCTCAGTTTTATAGTTCAGAACAAATAGAAGTTAAGTAACCTACCCATTGGTCACCTGGCTACTAAGTGGTAGGGGTCTGGTTCTATAATCTCTGCCCTAAAATTCTAAGCAGTCCTGCACCTAACACTGCATTACTGAAGATTCTGAGCATTACGGGAGCTACTTTCTTCAGACAGCTATCCTACCCCATCCAGGGCCAAATTAGGTAATGTTTGATATATGAGCACCACTACCCAATTGCCTGGTTTCAAATCTTGGCCTCACCCTTTATCAGCTATGTTATCCTTTACTTAACCTTGTTGTATCTCACTTCTTCTATCTACAAAATGAGGATAATAGTACCTATTTCATAGGATTGTTGAAAGGCTTAAATTAATTACTACAGAAAAAATGCTTAAAACAATGCCTGATATAAATTACTCATAGTCTTAGGTAGAAGCATTTCCTGCTTAAGCTTAACTCTAACTAAACCCTAACCAGAAAGCACCTCTAACCCAAGGCATATTTTATTCTTTTTTGGTTTACTTGCCTTTTTTAGTTTATATTTAACTTTAAAAAGATATTCTACAGCTCTGATCTGATTATGGGAAAGGGTTGCTCTTACATTTATTCTACCCTTGTGATTCTGACTACGGGGATTATTTCATATTTATAAACTTGGATAATGTCACCATTGAAAAATAATTAATACCCTCGAAAGCTTGACCTTTATGATAGTGTATGCTAGAAACTTGGGATGAACTTGAAAATATCAAAATACACAAGATAGCGCATTTATTATTCCCTACTGGCATGTCCCAAAAGGAAAAACTAAAGTTCTCTGATGGAACATTTGGATGATGAATACTGTTCTTCTTGGTGTCTTCATTTTACTACTCTACTAAACTCTTAAGCTGAATAAATTGATGTAAACAAGACTTAAGAGATTACTAAACTGTGTGGTTAAAGTTTGAGCATGTGAAAAATTCTCACCACATTAAAGGTAAGATGCATTAATACTTTTAGCCAGAAGCATTTAATGTAAAAGGAAAAAAGTTTTGAAGTTAAATTTGAACTAAAGATTGTCCTTACCAGCTCCTAATGTCACCTGATTTTTCCACATTAGCACAGAGTTTACCTTGAGTATGGCAAAGCTGGATTCTTACTTCAGAACCCAGTCATTTCTGCTACTTTAACAGTTTACCCACAATTATTTAGAGAAAAGCGTTAAGATTATGCCAACTAAGCACTAGCTGGTGGGCTTTCCAATCTCGTGACCAAAACACCATCTTCTCTTCCTCACTAACCAACTCATTTTGTGAAACTTTGCTGTAACCAATGTAAAATAAACTGGACATGAGGGCAAGCTTTCAAGTTGATTGAGTCTAACTCAATGAATAAACATGAGTTTAACCAAGAGCCACAGTCTTCCTGCTGGAGTTACAAGCATCACAGGATGGAACTCTACAAGAACTAAGAATTGCCTAAGGAGACGTTCTGCAGTAGAGGGTGGCCTCCAAGGCCAATCCCTGTACTTTTTTGCAGGTCTCTTGTACTCTTAAACTGTCACCGCACACCGCTTCACCAGTGACCAAGATGACACTAACCAGTGTTTCATATGAAGCAAAATGACATGAACAACCCTGCCTACTTTAAAGCTTAAGGAGGCTAATCTGTTCTTGCTGTCATCAGTTGTTGACTCACTAACATCGATTTACCTCATATAATCAGCATCAGCCAGTTGGTTTGGTAACAGGCATCTAACTTTATCTAACCAATGAGAAGTGAGTAAATATCGCACTGAGGGATTGCAGGGGGCAGTTCTGTTAAAGATCTATCCACTCTTTGAAAAAGAAAATTGGATGAGAAAATTCCTCTTCTTCTAGATGTTGTCAAGTCATGAACACCTGAAGATAAAACTAACAGAATCAGAGACCAAACATCACAAAGAAGCAAAAAGAGTGCCAAGGCATTGATATAATGCACCTGGAGCCCATTCTGTCTGTGCACTTTTCATCATGTGATGCATTTACTATTGTTTCAGCCAGTTCGAATAAGAGTTTGTCATTGCTTGAAGGTAAAATCATCCTAATTACAATCTCCTTAGTCTCACAAATGGCTCCAGCTTTGGTTTGCTTATTCTCATCCTCTATCTCTATGCTGGGGCAGGGAAACCTAAAGTGTAATTGATCAATTGCTAGAGGCTCAGTGTGGACAAATCTGAGAGACAAAATCTCTGTGGTGGGGGGGAGTCAACAGGAGGCCTCCACACTTATGTGAGTTTTATCTTCTGGAACTATACCAAATTCTCATAGTAAATAGCAGAGAAAGATCCCTTCAAGTTTCTGGGGGGAGGGGGAAAAGAATCATTTTTAAATACACAAGAACTATTCTTCTTAAAACTTCTGCACTCAGGAGAAACTACATAACCAGAGCCTAACCTGTTGGAGTATTATTAGAGCCTTACTGACCTGGGGTAAGGGAAATACATAATTCCAGCTCTCTCTAGCCTTCCATGTGGGAGGAAGTACTTAACTCTAGCCATTCTGTCCCACCTAAAACGGAGGAGGGGGTGGGAAACAACTGAGAAGCACTTGTGAAGTTCACAGTCCAAAGGCATAAATTCACTAAAAGACCTACCTACTTATAGTGCTACAGAACACTTCCCCTTCCCCCATGCCTCACCACATTACTAAAAGCCTATTTATAGCAGTCCCTTTTACCTGGTACAACAAGACCAGCTACCAAGAAAATTTTACAAGGCATACTAAAAGACAAAAAACACATTTTGAAGAGACAGAAAAAGCATCAAAAGCAGACTCAGGTAGGTATTTATGGCAGTATTTACAGTTATTGGACTGGGAATTTAAAACAACCAATTCAGGTACCTGGGAGGCTCAGTCAGTTAAGCATCTGCCTTTGGCTCAGGTCATAATCCCAGGGTGCTGGAATCAAGCCCCATGTCAGGCTCCCTGCTCAGCAGAGAGCCTGCTTCTCCCCCTTCCTCTGCTGCTCCCTTGCTTATGCTCTCTGTCAGATAAATAAATATTTTTTAAAAATAGAAAATTTAAAAACCGATTAATATGCTAAGGGCTTTAATGAATGAAGCAGACAACATACAAAAGCAGATAGGCAATTGTAAAGAGAGAGATGGAAATTCAAGCAAACAAGCAAAAAATGCTAGAGAGAAGAAAAAAAAAAAAAACCTAACAAATGAGGACTGCTTTTGATGGACTTATTAGTAAAGTAGACACAGCTGAAGAAAAGATCTTTAATCTTGAGAATATTTCAATAGAAACCTCCAATACTGAAAAGCAAATAGAAAAATAAACTGAAAAAAAAAACAAAACAAAACCCAGAACAGAGCATACAAGATCTGTGGGACATGGCTACAAAAAAGTACAACATATGTGTAATGAGAATACCACATGAAAAGAAAAAGAGAAAGGAACAGAAGAAATATTTGAACAATAATGACTGAGAATTTTCCCAAATTCATGGCAGACACCAGAGAACAGATCCAAGAGCACAGAGAATAAAAGACAGGATAAAAAAAGAAGACAAGAAAAACAGAACAAACAAAAAAAGTACACTTAGGCATACTGAACTACAGAAAATCAATGATAAAAAAAAAAGTCCTGAAAGAAGCCAAACAGACAAAACATTTTACTTATAAAGAAGCAAAGGTAAGAATTACATCCAAATTCTCCTCCAAAATCATGCCAGCAAGAGTGGAATGAAATATTGAAAGAATTGAGAGGGGGGAAGAAAGCACCAACACAGAATTGTGTACCCTATTAAATTACCCTTCATAAATGAAGGAGCAATGAAGACTTTCTCAGACAAATAAAATTGAGGGAATTTGTTGCCGGTAGACTTACCTGACAAGAAATATTAAAAGAAGTTTTTTAGAGAGAAGGAAAACAATACAGGTCAGAAACTTCAGTCTACATAAAGAAGGGAAGAGTACTGAAGAAAGAATAAGAGAGGGTAAAATAAACACATTTATTTTTCTTATTCCCAATTGATGTAACAGATAGCAATTGGTTCAAGATAATAGAAACAATGTATTTGATTATGTATGCTATGTAAGAATATATATATATCTCTCTATATATGTACACACACATACTTAATGAAATAAATAATAGAAATGATACAAGTAATTGGGAGGAAGGAATTAAGATTATTTTGTTATTATAACGTACTCACACTACCCACAAAATGATATAGTGTTATTTGAAAGTAGACCTGGATTAGTTGTAAATGTATATTGCAAACTCTAGGGCAAACACTAAAAAATGTAAAAACAGAAGTATAACTGATATGCTAAGAAATAAGAAAAAGGCTGAATCACAGAAAATGCTCAAAATCACAAAAGGCGTAAGTAGAAACTTATAAGAATAACAGTAACAAACAACATTATTACTTAATAAGTAGAAACAAAGAACAAAGGCAACAAATAGAAGACAGTGACAAATATGGAAGATATTAATGCAACCGTATCAATAATCACTTTGAATGTCAATGATCTAAATTCACCAATTAAAAGACAGGAGATTGTCAGGATAGATCAAAAAACAAGACCCAACTGTATGTTGTCTACAAGAAACATACTTTACATAAAAAGACACATATAGATTATAAATTGATGGGGAAAAATAAACCATGCTAACACTAATCAAAAGAGATCAAGAGTAGCTATTTTAATTTCAGACAGAACAGCCTTCAGAGCAAGGAGAGTTATCAGAGATAAAAAGTGCCATTACATAATGATTAAGAGGTCAATTCTTCAGGAAGACATAATAACCTTTAACATGAATGTGCTTAACAACAGAGCATCAAAATACACGAAGCAAAAACCAATAGAAGTGCGAGGGGAAACAGATTAATCTACTGTTATAGCTCGGGACTCCAACACCGCATTATCAGAAATGGACAGATCCAGTGGGCAGAAAATTAGTAAGGACATAGTTGAACTAAACCATATTAATCAACTTGATATAACAGACATGTACAGACTACTTCTTTATCCAACAACAGCAAACTACGTATTCTTCTCAAGTTCATATAGAACATTCACCAAGATAAACCAAATCCTGGGCCATAAAACACCCCTTAACAAATTTGAAAGAATGGAAATCATATGATGTCTACTCTCAGACTACAATGGTATTAAACCAAAACAGAAATCAGTTACAGAAAAAATAATCAATAACAGAAAGATATAATGAATAACAGAAAGATAGCTGGAAAATACCAAAATACTTGAGAGTTAAACAATATATTTCTAAATGACATATCGGTCAATGGAGAAGTCTCAAGAGAAATTTAAAAATATTTTGAACTGAATGAAAATTAAAATAGCAAATGTTGCTGAGGTGTGGAGTAACAAGAGCTCTCATTCACTGCTGGAATGCAATATGGTATAGCCACTCTGGAAGGGAGTTCGGCAGTTTCTTACAAGACCAAACATACTCTCACCATACAACCCAGCAGTTACGTTCCTTGGTAGTTACCCATAGGAGCTGCAAACTTACATCCATACAAAAACCTGCACATGGATGTTTGTAGAAGCTTTATTCATAATTACCCAAACTTGGAAGCAACCAAAAAGTCCTTCAGTAGATGAATGAATAAACAAAGTGTGGTACATTCAGACAATAAAATATTTTCCAATGCTAAAATAAATAAGCTATTAAGCTATTAAAAGACATGGAAGAAACTTAAATGTGTATTATTAAGCCAAATAAGCCAATCTGAAAGGCTTCTAAATACCGTGTGATTCCAATTTATGGCATTCTGGAAAAGACAAAACTATGGCAATAGAAAAAAGATCAACAGTTGCCAGAGGGTGGGGGAGGAGGTGAGATGAACAGGTGGAGCACCGAGGATTTTTAGGGCATATTCTGTATGATGGTGGTTACATGTCATTATATATTTATCCAAATCCATAGGATACACAACGCCAGGAAAGAACTATAATGTAAACCATGGATTTTGTGTGATAATGATTTATCATTGTAGGTACAGCAAAGGTAATAAATCTTCCAGTCTGGTGGGGAATGTTGATAACAGGAAGGCTATGCATGTGTGGGGACAGAAGATACATGGAAAATCTCTGAAGCTTCCACCCAATTTTGTTGTGGATCTAAAACTGTTTTTAAAATGAAATATACGTTTAAAAAAATAATAATACAGGTTTGCAATTCCTTATCCATAATTACAAAATAAAAAGAACTCTAAAAACCAAAAGTTTTAAAATAGTTTTTCTGTGGCACAATCTGATCTGAATTAACATGAGGCTGTGTATGGTAGCTTTGTGTGAATGTGTTTCACTGCAGAAATACTAATGTAATTTGATTTGGGGGTGCTGGAGATGTTAAGATGCAGTATATCCACCTTACTTCTGTTTTAAAGTCTAAATAATTCTGACTTCCAAAATACATCTGACCCCACTGGTCTCAGAGAAGCAATTATTGGTCTATATCAAAATTAGTATTTACCGAAGACTTAAAATATTTTAGGAGCTATTCTAAGCATGTTATATTTGTTAAACTATTTGATCCAATTAGTATAATTGTGGTGGCTCCAAAACTAGGGCATCTCTGAAAGGGTATACAATCCAAGAATGCTTGAAGAAAAGAGAATATCAATTATTTTGTGTACACCAGTCCTTTGGAGAACTTGGACCACTCTCTCCATGACGCCTAGCAGAACTGAGGTCTCGAGGATCCTCCTTTAGAAAAGATGTGCTTCAGCTCCCCTGTTGCATGTGGGGACAAGTTGCAAAATCTTTAATCTAGATATTCATTTACTGAAGCTCTGAGAAGAGAGGAAAGATCTTTCCCTATACTAGGTCATTTTTTTTTTTTTTCACCAACCAGCAAATATACACTGGGACTATGAAAATCACTTATGGAAAAAGAAAATTTTATATGAGGAGATTTAACTTTTCCACAGAGTAATGAATAAATATTTATTGGTTTCTAACAATAAATTACTAAGGAAAGAATCTATAATTAACACTATAATCCCTTTCTTTAGTTATCCACTTCCTGCTGCATAGAACTAAATTAAATCAGTGGGAAATTGATTTTCATGCTAGATTTGAATAATAAAATATCACCAGTTAATCTACTCTCCCTTATTACTTTCTATACCTCCATTATAAAGAAAAGAAAGGCTAAATAGACCTCAATTAGATGACATATCATTATATTACATTGATTACAAGCTTACAAGCTTGACTTCTACAACCCACATGTCCTCTAATTTCAAGAGCTATGCAAATAAAGATAAATTTAAAAGCAACAAAAAGAAGAGCCACTCCCCTTTGCTAACATAATATAAAAGATAAGGCAATTTATTGTTTTTGTGGTTTTTTTGGACCCACTTCACCAGTTTCTCCCACTCCCCAACCCCACCCCTGGTAACCACCAATCTGTTTGGTGAATCTATGAACTTGGTATTAAAAAAAAATTTTTTTTAATTCTACATGTAAGAGATACCATATAGATGTATGACTTATTTCTCTTAACATAATGCCTTCAAGGTCCATCATGGTGTCACAAATGGGAAGATACTCAGTGTGTGTGTGTGCATGTGCATTCACGTGTGCTCTGTGTGTGTGTGTACACCACAATTTTCTGATCCATTCGTCCATCAATGGACACTTAGGGTTTTTTTTTCCATAGCCCAGCTATTGTAAATAATACTGCAACAACTATAAGGCAATGAATATCTTTTCAAGTTAGTTACAAGATAGTGTTGAGCATCAAAATATCTTTTCGAGTTAGTGTTTTCTTTTTTTAAAGATTTTATTTGACAGAGGTGAGAAAGCACAATGTCGAGCATCTTTTATATTGCTCAAACAATTGACCATCTGTATGTCTTCTTTGGAAAAATGCCTATTCAGATCTGCCATTTTTTAATTGGATTGTTTGTGTTTTTGATATTGAGTTATAGTTTTTTATATATTTTGGATATTAGCATCTTATCAGATATTTAATTTGTAAATATTTTCTCCCATTCACTAGGTTGCTTTTTCATTTTGTTGATGGTTTCCTTCGCTATGCAAAAGCTTTTTAGTTTGATATAGTCCCCCTTATTTTTCATTTTGTTGCTTTTGTTTTTGGTGTCAGATTCTCAAAATCATTGCCAAGACCAATGTCAAAGAGAGCTTGTTGCCTATCCATGTTTTCTTCTAGGAGATTTATGGTATCAGCTCCTTTGATATTTTTGGTGCTCTAAGACTATAAGCCTGAATGTATCATGGAATCCACCTTGGAGAATGTGCATGCCCTTCATTGTCTTCATCATTGTAGTTGGATAGCTTTTCTCAACTACTTTTCTCAAACTTCTTAGTTCATGACAATGTTCCTGGGAGCTTGTTTAAAAGTGTAGTAGCAATTGCTTTAAGCTTTACCTATGGAAATCAATTTAAAAATCCATTTCTTTGCATTTAAAATTTACAGTTTAAAAGCTTCCAAATTTATAGATAATGAGCATGACAGCAATCAGTGATGATCAGATGAGAAAGTTTATGATTCAGCTAAACACTTTGACACCAGAAAAGGTTTGGATGCTAGGGATTTTCATTGGCTCCAATACCAGGATCTCCACATGCTCCAAGGTCTCTTCAGTTTATCACTATGTATCAGATGAGCAGGCTCTAAAATATCCATCTCAAAGAGGATTTTCATAAGAAGTTACTGGAAGTGAAAAGGCTTTTAGAATTCTAGGAATATTATTTTAAGAAAATCTTTCTTTTTCCAGATTGGTTTAAATGACATCATCTCCTAAAATGCTTTCTAAAATTTTGTTCTCATTAAGACATTCTTTATATAACATTATTTCCATTTTTTTCTTCCTATCTTAAACTGATCCCAAATTGACTACAGTTATATTTGCTGCTACAAATAGGCCTAAAAAATACATTTCCTATTAGATTTTACTTCATTATGAGAAATTCATTTATGAATTTGCATTTTAATTAAAATTATACATACACACAATAGAAATCTAAAAACAAAAAATGCCCAGAAAAAAATAAATCACCCAAATCTCATTACCCATAAATAACCACAAATAACATTTCAGTGAATGTCTTTCTAAAGAGAAGGATATAATTTTACATAAACGGAATCATGCTGAGAGCATTTTTCACTTGTTTTTTTCCACTCAACACTATGTCACAAACATCTCTCCATGTCAATAAATATTGAGCTACATCAAGTTAATGGCTTCAGAATTTTATTGCATTTATGTGCAATAACTTACTTAATCAGTCTCCTATTGATAGATGTCTGGGTTGGTTCCAATTTTTGTATATTAAAAACAGATTTATAAGAAACATTCATATGCCTACATCTTTTCATTCTTATGTGACATCTCCTTAGGGCAAATACCTAGAAGTGGGACTACTGGGTCAAAGAGTCTGATATTTTATGAGTTGTTAAATTGTGTTCCAGAATGAACCATGGATTTACAGCATCCTTCCTCCCATTCAGTGCATAACCCTAAAAGTAACTTTAAAAAAATAATAACTTCATTCCTTGAGGAATCGAGAGACATTTTTCTTTATTTTTCCAGATGCATTTCTTTTTATGAAAAAAAAAAAAAAAACCCACAGGAGGCTCCAAGAACTGAAATAAATAATTCCTACAAAACTTGTTCTTAAGTTTTAATTCTATGAGGGTTGTAAGATAATGTATTTAGGGTCTGAAGAAAAGCAAAAATTGATTGCTTTTCTCACTGGCATTTAAAACTCTTATTACATAGGAATATCCATTTTTCTGTTATTAAACTGAAAATTGTATATAAAATATGACAATAGTAATTTTAGAAAAATGTATAAACCACCAGATATTACTATTCAGGACAAAAGCTACTTTATTAAAGCAAAGAATAAGGAAGAAGTTACCATTTTTAGTGACAAAATTGAAAGTGATTCTGTCATCCCATTTACGTTTAATTGAGATAGGAGCTTTGTTGTATTTAAACAAAGACTGAAACTTAATTTGTACAACAATTTGTACAAGTTAGAAAGCATAGTCCCAGAGGGTTTGAAATGAGGAAGATCCTATTTGTGGGAAGACTAAGTAAGAAAGCTTTATTTGCCTTCTAGATATGAAAGACAGATTTATCTTCTACTTATAAGACTGACGTAGAGATAAAATTAATGATTGCTCCTCACTGTTGAACATCTATTAGTGTCACCCAGATGTGATATCTGGTGTATCTGGGGATCCATATTCCCTAGGAAAATGGATCGCAGCCAATGCTGGTGAGGTTAGCGATGTCTCCATTCCTTCTGAAGGCCAAGAACGATCATGCACACTAGTCGACTCTGTGAGGTTCATGGGAAGATGGCTGCTTTGGGAGAATAATTCTACAAACAGGCATCAAAATCATTATTTTCTTTTACTATAAAAAATTCATAAGCACTCTCTCTCTTCCTTTGTCCTGTTCACACATAGCGTATGTTACATTTTTACTCTTATTTTCCTGCTTAAATTTCTATCATTCATTTCTATCATTTCAATATATATTTATTGAATACCTACTGTAGGCCAGAAATAGTTCCAACCACTGAGGATGTAGCAGTCAATATAACACATTCTCTTTCCTAAAGAAGCTTAAATTCTAGTGGAGAGACAGACAATCATCAAATAAATATGTGGTGATGTCAGTTTCTCATGGAAAAATAAAGAGGCACAGAGGATAATAAGGAGGGGTAACAGGGAGTGCTACATCAGATACCATGGTCAAGGGGAGCCTCCATGAAGAGGTTGAGCAGAGGCCAGGAAATGAGGAGCGAGACATACAGATATATGGAGGAAGAGAGTAACGTTCCAGGGAAAGTGGACAGGAGGCGAGATGAGAAGCTGTAAATGAGTTAAAAGAATTTTTCTGACTGCTATGTAGAGGAACCATTTACTGAACTGAAAAAGACTGTTGGATGAGCAGGATTGGAAGAAGGAATCAAGGGCTTGGGGTTAATTATGTTGAATGTGAGACATCCAAGCGGAAATGTCAAGTAGGCAGTTTGATAAACACATAGGAAGTATATCATACATGGAGATGTCCAGAAGAGACATCTAAAGAAGTATATCATAAAATGAATCATAATGTCTCAGGACCGGATGAATCCTTGTAATACCCCAAACACTCATCAGATGTTTGAATCTCCTCTATAATATTCCTGCCTATTGATTATATAGCCTAATTCAAACCCTTTCAGTAATGGATAATTCATTATCCCCACCATCATGAAGCAGCCCCCTCCGTGCCAAGACAATTTTGACCAGTACAAAATTCTTGATCATAAAAACTAGCCTGTAAATTCTACCCACCAGTCCTAGCTCCATCTCTTAGAAGCCTATTAAAAAGTGTCTGGGCAAACTAGCATCTGACCAAAGATAGAGAAAAGACATTTCAACTTTTTGTGAGAAAGAACTATTCAACTTTTAAATCTACCCTAAATATAGATTAGGCATCTCATAAAGCAATGACATTTACAGAGTATGGTAATTTAGGGAGACATTGGATATAGATGCAGAAGATTCGTGCGTCAGCTAGATTTCTGAGATCCCTTCTGAGGTTGACGTTCTAAATCAGAGAGAGTAAATTATTTGCAGAATGTTAAGAAAATATATCATAACCTATATTTAATATTGTTTTGGGTGGATGGATCACTCTATCTGGAAGTGTGGTGTGCTTGCTCGACAAAGCTCAACTCCATATGTTGAACCCTATTTTTATCACTGAAATATTTTTGAAGTCAGAAATAATATCAGCAGTCTGGTCCCCTCCAGAGACATAATCTCTTTACGAGCTGTGTTCCAGCAGTAGACATCTGGAGGGAGGAATAAATTCTCCAGCTTGGCTCCTATTTCAAAGTGGTCATTTCTACAGAAAGAGGGAGGAGAGGATTCTGCCTCCTGCTGAGGCAACATAGGGCCCTAAAGGGTTAACTTAAATCAAAAGTAAACACACTTCCAATTGAACAAGCTTAAAAAATTATATAGCAAGCTCAATATTGCACATTTGCACTAAACTATTTCAGCTTTATCTCTAAGTTTAAACTTCAAGTGGTTTATGGTTCATGCCAAAATAATCCTTTGGTTCTTTCACAGATTTAACAGAATCAATGAGAATACAATTTATGTATGCCTCCAGAGTTTTAGAAGGTTGCCCAATTCAAAAAAATAGAATTCCAGTTCAAAACTACTGAGGTAATGGGCCTCAAATAAGTGCTTCAACCTGCTTGTTTTCAGCGGACTGTGAAGTGCCTACGTTCATTTATTCATTCAGCAAACACTTCCGGAGTTGACTATGGGCTGTTACAGGGCCAGGCACTGAGAAATTCATTTTCTACCTCATCGAAGGAAAAAATAGGCTGCAGAGCAGAATGATGGTGTAAAAACCGAAAAAGATGAAGAAACTGGTGGCCCAGCGATTATTGATATCAACTCAGAACCATAAAAGGATCATCTGCAAGACAGCCCAACCGTGGGAGCAGAATACGCTATTAGGAGATAATTTTTCTGCTATTACAGATGAAATGTAAGCAAACTTGCTCCAGTGTTTTATGTTCTGAAATATGCTGACATTTCTTTTTTCTAATGTTACATTTTGTGCAACACTCACATGACACCCACGGAGCTGGTTATTCTAAAATGTAAATAGGTATTTATACACTTGCATCCCTCCATCTTATTCTGGACTCATAAAAGGCTCAGTTTGAAAAGTACCTAGCCAGGTGATAAAATAATTCCGATTTTTATCTGCACATAATTTCTTCCTCTTTAAATACAGTTTTTAAACTAAAGTGGGAATGGGAGAGAAGACTGATGGGAATCATAAGGTGATGTTGCTCTCACAGTTTGGAAAGCACAGCAGCTGTTGCAGCAAAATCCCCTCACAATCCCTCCCTCACCCCCGTGCCACCCTAAATCTACAAATCCGGGCAGGGCTTCAGACTGAGTCACACCCCCTTCCACGAATCAGAAGGTCACGTGGCCCCAATAACCACATAACTGCCCTGTATGGAGATACTTGAGCTTTTTGAACCACCAGTGTCTGAAATAGTTATAATATTTTAAATTTTATTTTTATCCACAGGGAAAAGAGAACCAATCAAAGACAACAGAAAGAATTTAAAGGAGGGTTTTGTTTATCCCAGGACTTCAAAAGAGAAACCTGAAGGAAACATTTCAAAGGCATCCTTGCCAGGAAGTCACCCTTTGTCCAGAAGGCTGAGGCAAGAGGGCCTCTGTGTTGGTCCTTATCAAAATATACTATCCTTGTTGACAAAATTCCCACTGGGCCTCTACACACCCAACCAAAAACGGGAAGAGGAAGGAACATTAATAATGGCTCTCTGGATTTGGGATCTCATCTCTTTTTTTTTTTTTTTTTGTTAAAGCCCAGGAACACTTTATCAAAAGAAACCATGCCAGGAAGTTCAAACTGTAAAACAAATAAAAGGACATATGTAGAGGTCCTTTCCACGTCGAAGATGGTAGTGAGAGGGAGGGCCTAGGTAGCTGACTTTGTACTTGTTCCCACCCTCTGAGTTGTCTCTTAAAAATAAGCATCCTCCAAGGAAGCCAAGACGACAGGACCCAGGCCCCAACCCAAATTCAAACACGGCAACTCTGCCTTTGTCTGCTTTACGTATTTACACTTTGGATTAAGACAGCCCTTGTTACATACAAATGATGAATCACGGAACTCTACCTCTGAAACTAATAATACGCTATATGCTAATCAATTGAATTTAAATAAAATTTTAAAATATTTAAAAAAATCATCCTCATTATTTTAATTTAGATCAGATAGACAAGCCTTCCCTCATTTTGCTACATGTGATGTCAAACCTAGTCACAATGTCAGGTTAGTTCTGATTTTAACCCAGAGCATGAGAGATTTGTTCCCTGGTGCAGCGAGTAAAAGTAGAACAAAATTACAATTAGATTTTTTGAATGAAAACTATATAAACACATTGTGCTTTAAGTGACCCAAAAAAAGGTGGAAGAAAGGGTTCTTTCCCACTAACCAGCATAGTGAGTTGATTCTGGAGACATTAAGTTTGTGACTTCTGGAATCCTAATGCCTTGGTTGGAATCCAGCCTCTCTACTTGCTATCTGTATACAATTGTTAACCCTTTCAAAGACCATTATAGCCATCTATAAAACATGGACGGTAGCGGTGCTCACCTCACAGAGCTATTATGAGTGTTAAATGAGTAAGTGCTCAAAAAACATCAGGTACTGCTATTAACAAATGGTCCTGTCACACTCTGCCCCAGGGCTATGTCACCAGTGTAAGTGGTGACTCAGCTCTAGCACAACAAACTGGTACGGAGATGGCTTTGATGACTAATAGACAACTTTGGCACAGAAACCACAGGAACCAAAACTCTGGCAGCCTTCTGGCCTCCCACCCACCATCGCACCCTCTGCTTCCCACCGCAGCTGGATGCGGTGTTTGATGGTGGAGTCCAGTGGTAGTGAAGCACTTCACACAGCTTTGAGGGCACGAGAGGCCTCTTTACTCAGGCAAGGCAAGGTCTCTGAGACAGTCAGAGCTCTGTATGTCTAAGAACAGCAAGATGGCCAGTGTTGCTGCAGTGAACAAAGAAAGATGGAAGGAGGTGAAGCAAGAGAGTCAACAGGACCAGATCATAGGGTCTTAGAGACTCTTCTACGACATTTGGCTTTTTTTCTAAATGAGATCGAAAGCCACTGCAGGAATCTGAGAAGTGCAAAATCATTAGCTTCGTTGAAGTAAAGGTCTCAGATAAGACTAAGCCAAGCGATATATCAGTGGTATGGACCAGGTATCCATACAAGGCCAAATGAATTAGATACGCTTTGATCTTGGTAGTCAAGCAAACTACAAACAGGTTACTCATTGTAATCTCAAGGTAGATTTTACAGGTATTTCATAGTACCCAAACTGGTAGGAATCATTAGAATTATCTATATAATTGTCAAACTTCCTTTCGATGCTGTGTTGCTGTAATATTATTTACTGAGTTATTGAGTTATTGAGTTCTGAAATACAGGTTAAACATAATAACTACAAAGTCTAGTTCAAATCTGAAGCAACTAGCAGTTGGTATTTGTATCATCCATGGGACACTGAAAGTACTAATCCACACTGGAATAGTCCAAATTTGATGAAATCAGAAACAAGGAAACATTCAGTGACAAACGCTCCCAAACCAGAGATTGTGTTTATGTATCTCAAATTTACAAGAGGCTCAAGCTCTCTGAAAGACAGGGTGCCTCACCCACAGTAATATCTGCTGAATAAGTTTTAATTTTCATGTAACGTGTCAGCATTTCCTACTCTCTGGATCTCAAGCCAATCTCATCAATCATCTTTAAGGCTACCTCTGTCATAAACACCCCAGTGAGCTGAGGTAATATTTTCCAAGAACAGGCAGTTACATGCCCCTTTACTCTCTCTGTTGTAAGAATCTGTTCCAATATCTGGTCACTCCACCCAAAGATGACCTATGGAGTAAATGCACAGTCAAGGATTAATAGATCTGGAATATTCATAGCACCTTATGTGTTAAAACATCAAGTAAAACATCTATAAAAGTGCTTACTTCAATTAGAACATTGTTATTTCTTCATAATGGTTCCTAACCAATGACAATAGTAGTCATGGAATTAGACTTTTAAAAACTGAACCTTCTAGGTTATCTGGGCTGCTGCCCTCCTGGGTAAGGTAATCAAAGTCCAAAGAGGCTGGGGGATTTCTCCTGGGTTACCAAGCAAGTGAGTTGCAAAGCCACAACTATAATTCATATTCCATGACTCTTAGCTCAGGGTCCCTTCCACCTCATGATGCTTCCTCCCAAGCTGTGTGAATCAGTTAAGGTTCAATGGTAGCAAGCAACAGAAACCATCCTGGCAGGGGCGCCTGGGTGGTGCAGTCGTTAAGCGTCTGCCTTCGGCTCAGGGCGTGATCCCAGCGTTCTGGGATCGAGCTCCACATCAGGCTCCTCCGCTGGGAGCCTGCTTCTTCCTCTCCCACTCCCCCTGCTTGTGTTCCCTCTCTCGCTGGCTGTCTCTGTTAAATAAATAAATAAAATCTTAAAAAAAAAAAAAAAACCATCCTGGCAGAAACAAACATAAAGGGGAAGATTACTTGGAGGGATACAGGAGGACTACAAATTGGAAGGAAGAAATGAAAAACCAGTCTTAAAATAGAACCAGGTGACTCTTCACAGCAGGAACTGCTGTCAACCTTGCCTAGATGGTACCATTGCCATTCAGAAGCTCCAATACTTTATTTCAACTTTGTATAATTGAATGATTATGCAAAGTTGCATGAAACTCTCATAATATATGCCTACCCCTTGGTGGTCCTTGAGTGGTAAGAAAAAGGATCTGATAGAAGGAACCTACAGGAATCACCTTACAGTTCATAATGGCAGAGCAAATACCTGGGTTTACTGCCTTACTGAAACAGTATGATAGAAATAAATCCCCTAAATACAATCAGGGTGCAAGTAGGAAGGGGTATTGGTGCCGAGTGGTCAACAACTGATAAATGTCTACCACAAAATGAAATACATACATGACAGCATGCACAACCTAAAACATTTGATAGTTAAGCACAGTGTTCTTCTAAGTTGATATATAATTTTATCAGTTCTAAGAGTGACATGAATAGTTCAGGGGTGATTTATTGGCTGATACTATGTTGAATTAGAAACATGGTTAAAACACTTAAATTGCTTAACTTTTATAACTCTAGGGCATAAATGGAAGAAATATTGGTAAATTTATAGCCTTAACTATTTCAACTATTTAAGAGAATATAGTTATTGCTAACATTTCAAGACAGTAACTGTTTTGAAATTTTACTGATAAAATTAGTAATAGATGGTTACCTAGAAGTAAGTAGATGTGGAATTGTAATTGTCTGTAGAGGGAGTTAATTCATAAGACAAGTTGACTTGATCTCAGCTCTCAAGATACCTGTTTGATTGCTAAAAATTCCATTAATATTACCTGTTTGATTGCTAAAAATTCCATTAATATTACCATAATTCGATTCAGTAAATTTTTAGTGAGTCCTTACTTTTTGGCAGACGCTAATACAACTTTGAATAAAGCCTGATTCTTACCCTCAAAAATATTATACATTTGTGGTAAAGGCAAAAAAAAAAAAAGAATAAATTATGGAAATGTATTTCACCACTTTCATGGGTAAGTGGGAAAGTTCAAGGTTTTATCTACAGCCACCACTGCCCCTTTGGGGGTTAATGTTCACAGTCCCTACTGCAGTACTTCCAAAGTCCTGAGATTTTGAGATGGTGGTTGGCTCACTCGGATCAATTGACTGGGTATTGAGCAAAGTCTTGTGCAGATGGATATCCCTCTGCCAGCCGATCAATAAGTGATTAGCTAATTCTGACTATTTGAAGGGAGAGCCTCTTCCTCATTCCTAGTGTTTCCTTTAATGTCGAGAGAAGCACAATTGCTATTACCCTGCTGGTTCTCCCAACCCAATTTTATCAGATAGGTAACTGTAATCATTTCCCTACCTGACAAAATTAGGAGAATAAAGTGGGCATGCTCATATCATCTCTCTTTTCCCTCTTGGGAGCAAACCTGTTTACCAGGATGAGTACTGGGAGCTGCTGAAAACCTCATGGAACATCCTCTATCTCCCAGTGAAAGCGCCTGCCTTCATCAAGCGCTGCCTATGGGGAAAGGAGGCACATCCATCTCATCTGGGGTTCAGTAACCCATATTCTACATCTCCAACCTAGCATTTATCAATAAGAAGGATGATACTCTGGCTCTTGTTTGCTACGTCTTGGTTTTCCTTCTGAATTTGTTCAGGCATATCCCACAACTCCAGACCCCATCTGTCTCTGCCCTCCCACCAGGTTATATTCCCTCCATCTCCAACTCTTCCCCACATTAACAGACCCCAGTACTAATAAGGAAAACAGCTAAGGTGATATGCAATCCACATTGGAATGGACCACCTAAGGATGCTAACTCAGCTCTCACATGATTCCCTGGTACTGGTGCCAAACAGCACTCACTCTAGTAGATGGTCAAGTGTGGGCAAGCTTTCTCAGAAGACTAACTCCAGACCAGTGTGTGTGAACTCTCCAGACCTGGTCCCTCATCCTAGACCCCACCTATCTCTGTTTCCCACTAGGCTATGCCTCTGCATCTTCCCTCTGTCCCCCACACTCTAGCTCAGGGAATCCTGGCTACTAGTTAGCTCTTTTCTAACTCATCACTTGCATCAAATCCCTCATCTCTACATGGGTACTACTTATTCCTACAATGTCCAGGCTTTGGAACCCAAAAGTCAATGATCAACTCCTTTTTTTGTCTCTGTATGTCCACTCTATCGCCCCCTTCAGACATAAACTGTTTAGCTGGCCAAGGGTGGGGAGATGAATAAATATGGGAAACAAAAAGCTGATTTGAAAATATTATTCTACTCCACAGGTGACTAAGCAATTACAGCAGGATGTCAAAACAAGAGTAGTAAGCACAGAGCACCACACAGATGCAAGTGAAGGCCAGATAATTTGGCACAAGGGCATCAAAAAAGGCTTTGGGGAAGATAGCACTCCTGGTCCAGGCTTGAAATTGTCAGAATAGAACTGAGTTCTTACAAAGATCTGTGCTTTTGTGTGTTTGTGTTATGGGATTTTTAAAGTTTGCTTGTTTGCTTTTACTTAAAAGAGAGAGAGAGAGAGAGAGAGAGAGAGAGGAAAAACAGTGTAGAGGGAGAAAAAGAATCTTAAGCAGGCTCCACATCCAGCATGGAGATGGATGTCAGGCTCAATCTCACAACCCAGAGAGCATGACCTGAACTGAAATCAAGAGTCCGATGCTTAACCAACTGAGCCACCCAGGTGCCCCTCGTTTACTTTTGATTTAGGAAAATTCAAACAAAAGTAGAAAAATAGTACAATAGCCCGTTGCCAAGTACATTAATTGCCAACTCATGGCCAATCTTATTTCATTTAAACAACCCATTTCCCCTTGGCCAAATTATTTTGAAGCAAATTACAGACAAAGGTGAAGATTTCTAAAATATTATTTCCATACCATCACCACACATAAAAATCACTGATAATTTTTAATATCATTAAATAACCAATATTCAGATTTGTATCCCTTAAAAACAAAAAACAAAACAGCTGCTGTTCGAATTGGACTCCAAACAAGGAGAAGCATACATCGTTTTTGTTTGATACTTATTGTCTCTTTTCATCTATAGTTTCCCCCTTTTTTCCCTTGCAATTCATGTGTCAAAGAAACCAGATTGTCCGATAGAGTTTCTCACATTCTGAATTTTGACGAATAAATTCCCATGGTGCCTTTTTATATGCTCCTCTTTCCCTTCTATTCACTATAAATTAGTTAGACCTAAAGCTTGATTTGATAAAACTGATTTTTTGACAAAAAATTTTATAGGTTGTATTGTAGACTTCCAACAGGAGTCACCTAAATTTTAACTGCCTCTCTGTGAGATTCAACCATTGAAGAGGATTGCTCATATTCATTATTTCATTAAGGTTCATATTTGCATTCTAGAGGTTTATAACAAAACCCACAAAGAGAATTTATGCTTCTCAGTGACTGGGGGGCTGGAGGACTAGTATTTATTATCATACATTCTCTAGCACTCAGGCTACAGTCAAGAGAGTGAGAAAGAGGAGACCACACAAGCTTCACGAGCTGGCCTGAAATAGGGCTTTCCAATGTTTCAGGGTATACTAATAAGCCTCACATAACAGCAGGACTGTGACACCCAAAGATCGATGCCTAAATTGAAAATAGAGGGATTTAAATGCAGGTTCCAAAGCAGTTCTACCATGAAACAGTTTTCTAGAAACCTGATATCATTTCCTTTGTGTTCGCTCTTCAGTCACATTTCCCTAGTTTCACTGTAACAAACAATTCATTCCATTTCTATCAATTCTCATTTTCTTCCTTATATTGCACTGATTCCCCTTTTCTGATTGACATTCTCCCTGTCATACATAAAAAATCAGTTGGATTCATGTATACCCAGTCCTGTCAAGAATAAAAAAAAAAAAAATCACTAAACATGACAAGCAAAGACCACACTATGAAACAAAAGCGGCATCTATTTTCCTACCCAGGACATCTGCAAGCAGTTAAGGTGTTGTAATAATTCTTTTTCTTTGTGCATCAGTTGCTAAGCCACCTGTTAAGTTTTCAGTACTACTCACTTCACAATGCAGGCTGAGCATTTACGCTAAATGAAGAATTACTCCCAAGGCAAGCTCTTTTTAAAATAAGGCTTTGGCTGGATTCCTTTCTTATCTAACGAGCAGTAATGAAAAGCAACATTTGTATCTCATTTGTTTCATTGGTCTCAACAAAGACTTACAAAAAGAAAATATTTCTTATTTTCTTATAAAATATTCTTATATACTTAATTGAAGACAAAAATACAAATGAGATAATAATCCCAATTCTTTAATTGCCCCAGGAATATTGGGATTAGTATTGGGGGATGTGGGTGACAATTGTGAAAGACAGATTTGACCATCATAAATATGAACACCATATGAGGTGCCTAAATTCATAGCTTGGCAGTGAACTACAATGTGTCACACTTCAAAGAAGCCTAGATATGTTTTGAAGTGCAATCTATTTTTTTAGTTTTAATTTAAATTCCAATTGGTTGCCATACAGTGTCAAGTGTGCAATTTTTAACACTTTCTGTTCTATCTCACATTTTGTTGCTGTTTCTGAACACGCTTTTTTAAAAATTAAAGTCATTACAGCCTTTTGTTTCAGAAATGGGCACAGAAAATAGTGTCATGCATGATCACTAACCACTGCCTATTCAAGATGGATTTAAGACAACTTGTAAAGCCATGAAAAGAAATGAATAAAAAAAGAAAGAAAGAAAGAAAGAAAGCAAGAAAGAGAAAGCAATGAAAACATAAAACAAAGGTGGGAATGAAGCTAGTCCACAACGGTACACCTGTCTACTTCCCAGGAGGCTACCGCCTATGTGTGAAGAGATTTTTCTAAGATTCAAAGACATTACTGAATAAAGCCAAGTGGGATTGACCTCATGTAGATATTTCTACTAAAGACTTCACTCTGTCATAACTTTCTCCCACCCTTTCATCTGTTCTAGGACTTTAAAACTTTTAGGTTAAAAACAAGTCTTTAAAAGCAGCACAAAACAGCCATAATTTTGTCAAGTTCAGGTCATCAACGCCTCCAGATTTCTTTAGAAATATTTTTCCTAATCCTGTAGCAAGTATAACTACCAAAGATCATAGTAGGCCCTATGAATCTTTCTTAGCCCTTTGAAGAGTTTCTAAAAATCAGAGTGTAGATTATTTCAATAATTTTTTCCTCATTTCAGCATGGAAAATTCTCTGTGTCACATTCTGACGCCATCAGTCTTGGAAAGCGTGCTACCTAAGAGTGCCCTCAGCAGCTAAAAAGTCATCCATCCATCCGTCCATCCATCCATCCATCCATCCTTTTTATTTATTCATAAATTTGCTGATTTAACAGATACATATTGAGTAGTATCTATGCTCTAGAAGAGAAGTGGCACTGGGTACAGTGAGGAAGGATGGGCCAAGATATATTCTGTCTTTAAGGAGTGAGGCAAACAGAAGGCCTAATCCCAATTCTCTTTCCTCCCTGAAGCTTGGTGTTGCCCTTTGACACAGTCCATACCAGTGAGATTTAACAACAAACTCAGCTCAGATTTCTGGAAAAGCTTTCTTGATGAAATGAGCGACTTAACAAGAGCACAGATTTGGCTCTGCAAAGGGTGAGCTGCTGAACCAATGCCAACAGCTGGTTTCTTTCATCTTAACGTTTTGCAGATAAGAAAAACAACCTCCATTTAAGCACCTTGAGTCAAAGTTTCTGTTACTTGCAGCTGAAAGCATTCCTAACTGAATCCATGAATCTATGGTCAATTTGAAATATTAGACACAGTTAACCATAAAAGACAAAAAGAAGAAAATGCTATTATATAGGCTTCAACAAAATATTATTAGCTTTGAGGAATAAAAATCATTTTTATATAGGAAATAAGGAAAAAGAGATGGATGGAAGAAAAAATGGGGAGAAAGGGGAAAAAAGTTGAAGATTTTTGCTGTTGTATATATTTATTTGTCCCAGCAAAACTGCTTTAGAAAGGATGTGAGGCAAAGCTCCCATATCAAAGCTCAGACAACAGAATTGTCATCCTTCAGGACCACATAATGTGGCACTGGGGTAAGGACACTGGGGAGAGGGAACAAAGAGGAACAAATATTTCTGGACAGAGTTGGGCTGGCTGCACTGTGAATCATAATTTGGGGGAGAAGAAAATTTTTAAGAAGTTTTGATAAATGTTTAATAATAGATAACTCCTTTATTTCTTTCCTTTCTTTTTTAGACACTTCAGTAATGATTTGTATTATTTCTTAGAATTTTTGAAGTAGATATATGTTCCATTGAATAAAATACTGTACAAAGCAGAAACTTCAGGCAATTTAAGAAGGGCTAGAATATTCAAGTTTCACATGCGTTATTATTTTCCATCATTACAACTACTCTAGGAAAGAGCAGAGTTTTTAAACATAAGGATCTGAGGCTCAAGAGACTAATGTATTTGCCTCAGCTTTTACTTTTAGAGAGTTGTATAGTGAAAAGTGAATAAACTTTGTCCATTTCCAAAGCCCTTTCTCTTTCTACTATACTATGTGGCCTGGAAAAAAAGAGAAGTGGAAAGAAATAAGAAAGAGACAGATACAAACAGGGTTGAGAAAAAAAAATCCTTAGGAATTTTCCTGAAATTTCATAATATATAACTAGAAGCCACAAGAAAGTTTTGTTGTTCTATGTAGTGTAAGGCAAAAAACAAGCAAGCCACACAGTTTTTTCGTTAGGTGAAAGGTAGCTATACTTCTAACTATCTGGGTGACCTTGGAGAATGAACTTAACATCTCTGGGTCTCAGTTTTCTCACCTCTAGGATGAGTTCCTAAGAAGATTCAATGAGAGAATGCCTATCAGGTAATTAGCTACAATGCCTGACATGTTCTAAATTTCAAAATGGTTAGCTATTGCTATCATCGTGATGACTCGAAATTTTCTCTTCCCTTGCCCCAACCAGTGACCGACAATGATCTTTAGGACTGGTTTCCAAGAGGTCAAAAAAAAGAAACAAGAGGTGCCTACAGGCAATGGGAAGAAGTAGCATCAGAAGAAACAGTTTGCAACATGAATGATCTTGGACCATCACCAAGATCAGCAGGACTTCACTCCATGGCCAATAAATAACATTCACACCATCCCTATGTGGAGTAAGGCTTCAGGAGTGCCAACCAGACAGTCTTCGGTGGCGGGAAGGGAAGTTTTCACACAGGGAGACTTAAAGCAACACCGGAAGGTCACAAAGGAAGGGGCCTCCCACTCTCTAAGAAATCAGATCATTTATGCCTTTACTTGATGTTTAAAACACACGCAATTTTTTAAAAAGCATATGGACTTGCAATGATTTTTTTTTTTTTTGCGTGCTGCTACACCTGAAACATTTCCCTAAAAATGTCTAAGCTGGATTTTCTAAAAATGTCTACAGATACTTTTTTCCTTAAAATTGCCTAAACTCGCAACAGTTGTAAATAAACCCTTTTTTGGAATCCTAGGAATTGATTCTTACAATGTTAATAGAGCTGTAGTTAATAGTTTATAGACTGCTGAATCACTAGAACAAAAAGGCCCACTTCAGCAAGCACTGGGACCCAGGAGGGGGAACTGCTGAAGGCACGTGCACAGCTTCATCTATCCAGGCTGGGAAAAGGGCCCGAATAAGGTAATTTGAGCCTGAGACGAAATCCTCTCAGGAGGTCCAAAGACCCCTGAGAAGAAGATCAGGCTGTTTGACTGAGTGCCTCTGGGCTCCAAGTAAGACTGTGGGGGGCAGACCACCAGTGAAAGTAACAACTGGCCACTCAAGTTATCCAGCCTTTGTGCGTTCCACTTCTGATCATTGTCTGGTCTTCCAATATTCTTTCTCACCCTTGATTTCAGTCTCAAGTCTGGCATGGGAAACACTACAGAGCATGAACACAGCAATTTATGAATGTAGAAGGACTTCAGACTTCAGACTTCAGACAGGATTTCAGAGCTGGAAAGGGCTTGGGGAAGGTTGACTAGATCAGCAGTCTCTTCACTTGAATGCTGAGGCAAAAACCAGGAGTGCCGCCCTCCGGCTGTGGGACAGATGGAGAACTGGGAAAACTGGCTGGAAAGGAAAGTAAGACAAGGAGAAAGAAGGCAGAGAGAGAACAAGAATAGAAAGCAGAGGGGAGTGCCGCGATAATTACCAGTAGAATTTCCCATAGCATCTGTGACTCAGAGTCTGGTCTCCCCTCTCCCCTCCCCCGGGCCAGACTTACCACGCCATTCTGTAGGTGACTGGCTATTAGGGATACAAAAGAAAAATGTTGGTTGGAGGGAACCTCAGTCTACACTTCCGTGAGTCTTACATCCCCACAGTCAGTTCTTTGGTAACAGATCAAATCCTCCAAGATTCTCAGCCTAGGCTTAGGTGACACACAGGTGCAAAAGTTGAGGGAAAAAAAAAGTAAAGCACAGAAGAGAGATAAGAAGCATCTGTGGGTGGAGGGGGGACTGTCATTTTAGATAAGGTGACCAGGGAAAGCTTACTCAGGGGACTCTGAGGAAAGAATGTGAAGAAAGGAACCATGGAGATGACTGAAAAAAGAGCATGCAGGAAGGAGAACTAGCCAGCATAACGACCCTAGAGGAGGGGACAGGGAAGGTGCAGGAGGGCGGTGGAACTGCATGGACCAACCAAGAAAAAGGCTGGAATGTGGTGAGACCAGAGAGCAACCCAATCACAAACACTTTGTGGAACACGCGGTAGATTTCGGCTTTTACTCTGGCTAAAATGAGAAGCCACTAGAAAGTTTTGAGCAGAGGAGTGGCAAGATCTGACTGAAGTTTCAACAGGATCATTCTGCCAGTTGTGGCTTAGAATAGACTGAACACAGAGAAGGATGGAAATAGGGAGACTGGTCAGGAATCTATTGCAATAATCGAGGCAAGAGAGATAATGGTTTTAGGAATCAACATCTCTGTGTGTCTTTTCCCTCATCTATAAAGTAGGCCAAGTAATGCTCACTGTTTTGGATAGTCAGTGAGACGGTGCATTAATAGACCTAAAGCCCTTATGTCAGTGCCTGGCATACAGCAAATACGCAAGGGATAGTTATTAAATGGTTTTGAATCTGTCAATTTAGTCCCATGTTATAGATACAGAAAATGAAGCACAGAGAACTTAAATAACTTGTCTAAAGTCACAGTATCTTCAACGTGTTAAGAACTTCAACATCAGACTTAGGCCTGTGTGCTTTATGGTGTGACAATTTGCAGCTACTTTCAGGGGAAAACCCACTCAACCTCATTCTAGCCACCAGTGTTTGCTCTGATGCTGTTCATCAGATTAAGCAGTCACTTAACAAAGTCCTTAGCAAACCCTGGGCCACAGAACAAGTAGGTTTGATGGGGAGAGGTTCAGAGCATATGTCACTCTTCTGAGAGCAGGCCTACTCTGAGAATTTAGAGAGCATAGCCATGAGATACTGTGAAAAGAGGAGGGGAGAGGAGGGGAGGGGACGGGAGAGGGAAAAGAAAAGAAAAGAAAAGAAAAGAAAAGAAAAGAAAAGAAACAGAAGAGAAGAAAAGGAAGGAAGAAAAGAGAGAAAGAAGGAAAGAGAAAGGGAAGGGGAGAAAGAAAGAAGAGGAGAGGAGGGGAGAGGAGGGGAGGGGAGGGGAGAGGGAAAAGAAAAGAAACGGAAAAGAAAAGAAAAGGAAGGAAGAAAAGAGAGAAAGAAGGAAAGAGAAAGGGAAGGGGAGAAAGAAAGAAAGAAAGAAACGGAAAGAAAGAAAGAAAGAAAGAAAGAAAGAAAGAAAGGAAGGAAGAAAGAGAAAGAAAGAAAGAAAGAAAGAAAGAAAGAAAGAAAGAAAGAAAGAAAGAAAGAGAAAGAAAGAAATGTAGAAAGAAGATGAAACACATGGGCATGAAGGAAAAGCAAAAGAAGAAAAAGTAAAGAAAGAGAAGATTGAATCCTAGGAGTAAATTTTTCCTTCTTCAAAATTCTGTTCAGGGCTGTCCCTGTCTTCCTTTCTGTGTCCTCTCATCTTCTTGAATGTCTTTGCTATTGGCTTGCTCCAAGTTTTCCACATCTGGTTAGCATCAATACCATGCTGATGGCCAATAATACTGAGAAACCATTACAGGGCAGAAGAAACACAGAAGGAAATATACCTAAAATTACAGCCAATTAAAGAGCATGATCATTAAAGAGCATGATCATTTACTTGGGAGCCAATTAAGAATGCAGAGTGATTTCTCCTTAGAATGAGGGATTCATGTTAATATTTTACCAGGAAGAGGAGACATTCTTTTCCTTTCAAATCCATTTTCCTTCAAAGGAAAGAGGGCTCTGATTTTTTTTTTTTTTTTGCAGCATTCTGAAAAAACTAGAAACTAGACAAAGAATTATTAATGTAAATTAGCCATCCTTATGCTGTGAAATATCACAACACAACTTTGTAATTTCTGCCAGGCCTACAGTATAGTGTCTTCACCCACGAGTATGCAACCTCCTCTTCATTAGAGAGCTTAATGCATGCTTATATTCATTAACAAAGGTAATCCTGGCTTAATTAGCATCCAAATTTATATGTCCTCTCTTGTAGAGATAAGCCCTCAGAAATTAATAAAAAAGTCTTCTAATTTATGCAAATCACCATAATCAGATTTGTTGTTAATTTTATGTGCATTAAGTTTCTATTTAGAAAATGAAGAGCGCTTGGCCAAGGCCAGAACACACACAAATCCAAGCCAGACAAAGAAAACCTTGTTCCTAATAAAAATGTGTGGAGTGGGGGTGCTCCATACAGGGCTAAGACCTTTTATTAATTTGATAGTATATGAAACTAACAAGACCATTTTCAAGTTATTTCATTTCTTCTCCAGTTAAATTGAATCTGAAAGATAGATTCAGACACCTGGGGATGGTAAAAATGTCAGAGGATGAGCCAAAAAGCAAAGCCAACATTAATATGGGCAAGATCATTTCAGCTGGACTAAGAAAATTAAAATAGGAACACCTCCCCAAAGAACCTTGACACCTAAAGAAGTACAAGGATTGTAGTAACTGACATTTAATCATTTTGCCTTCATCCTTAATGGACTGTTAGATAATATCTCCCAAATCTTGACCAATAAAGCAGCAGCCATGTTTTCAAAAAATGATTTGCTTTGGTAAATGTAATTAGGGGATTTGAGCAGGGAGCCCCAAACATCCAGCCCAATTTTAATTTTGGTAACACAGGCAATGGCTCTCCAAGGACCTTGCCTCTTAGCAGTTACATCTGTTCACCTAATTGACAATGCAGGAGGGAGTTGTTGTAATTTGTTTTCTTTGGACTACATCAAAATCTATAAAACATTCATGGCATGGTGTCAGCGATAGTAACCATATAAATCCATACCAGTTTTTCTGGTAAGAACTTAAAATTTCAAGTAAAAGACTGCCTTTTTCCATGGTACTTACAGACACTGATATCTGTAAATCTAAAACATATTCCCATACACTACTTGTCTAAGCAGGTCTGGGAAATCACATCTGTGCTATAGGGAAGCCCACGTGGAGTAAGTTAGAATGAGTAGACAAGAGGAGGAAAATACATTTTGTTCATTGAGCCTGATGATGAATATCAACCATTCTGTCTTGCTCTCAAGAATATCAAGTATCTAAGAATTATTAAGAACGAAGTATTCTCATTTTCTTTTCCACTTGACCAGGAGTTTGTATTAACTTGACAGCCTACTCTACCAAGTTTGGAAAAATAATTAAACTTAGTTAAATAATATTTTAAATAATTTGCACATATAAATGTTAACTTTTCAATCCTCTGTTACGGTCATCTATTTTATATTTTTAAAACCAGAACAAGGATAATTAAGTGGAGCTTAATTTAAAGCATATAGCTGGAAAAATCTTACTTCTTTGAATTGTAATGAAAGAAATCAAGAAAATTATTTCAACCAAATCTAATCAGTATTCCCTAGGACCATTTCACCAAACAGCTCCCAGAAGTGTCATTTACATCATTAGCTGTGAAAATGGCACTCCCTTGAGTTGTGCAGTGCACAACCTGTGCAGTCCTAGGTGGTGGCTCAGATTTCCTCCAGTCAACTATTGTCAGAATGCAGACTTCATGAACCAATTCCCAAGTCTTTACTCCACATTGTGCAAGGCAAAAGCTTCATTCAGAGACTACCTGCTATTATAAAGTCAAATTAGTCATTTGTTTCATTTTGTCAGATAGGATCTATCCCAATTTCACCTATGAATAGGAATAATAAATGAGGGTAATGCGTTGACCCATTAATGTTTGAGAAACTGTTTGCTAAGCACTCTGTTATTTTAGTTAATCTTCATAATAAATCTGTGTAATATTATCATCACCATCTCTGTGGGATGATTCAGTTAATAAATTAGAATATGGATTTAAATCCAGATCTATTTAATCCCAAAGTACATGCTATTTCCCTTACATGATTTTACCAGGCTGCTCTTGTAAGAGCAGGCTTTGATAAATGGCTCTGGGAAACTCCCCAAAATGCGATGATCAATTGTCAACGTGAAAAAGAGTTTCAAGGTATTGTCTAGATTTACAAGGGAATATGGCGATGCAGTTATTATGAAGTATACGGAAAATCCCCCAATGGAGATATTGCACAAAGGATAGAATGCACTGAATGCAAATCAGCTGGCACAGAGAATTAGAGGGGTGCTAGAACTGTGCAAAGCTATGCAGACTTGGGTACGCTAAGTCTGGAATGTAAGAAAATACAGATCGAACGCATGAGCTATCATATGAATCTATGACCAAGAGGAAGTGGACCAAGACTAAGGAAATCAATAACAGAGGTTCAGGGGCAATAAAAGTACCATTTAATAAGTACATTATAAACCTGGCTAAAAGAAAATGAATGGAAACAGGGTTTCACAGGGGCTAGGAGGAGCATTCCGGAGAAATCCTGAGTTAATTGAATCAGGACTTACAACCAGATGAGGCCCCAAAAGAAAAGTAGGCAAGACTTTAACAAGACTTTGAGCCACAGGACTTACAACCAGATGAGGCCCCAAAAGAAAAGTAGACAAGACTTTAACAAGACTTTGAGCCACAGCTGGACGTGGGGGAAAGGGGGCAGTCTTTCCTGAAGGATGATGCTGTATGTTGCTAAAAGATAAACTGAGGTATTAAAACTTCGAAGAATTTATTTGAGCAAAAATCCATTCCACTGGGGCAGCACCAAACAGGAAATGGTTAAGAGCATGCTGCCAACAGGAGCCAGGGGAAAGACAGAGAGAGAAGACGTGGAAGCAAAGAAAGGAAATTATTGGATTGGCTATAGATTAAAGCCTTGTTGGCTGCTAGTGATTGGTCGTCCTTAGGGTTTTGATTTTATAACCTTGAAGCAATTACAGGCTCAGAGTTTTGATTTGCTTATTTAGGCTGCCACAGCATTACAGGCACCTCAGTCTAATGGCCTCCTTGTTTAATTAATTTAACAGTCTTCCCCAATCCAATTTCCTTTTCTCCTGCTCACAGCTGGCCTACTTTCTGTGTCTCTCTGGAAGTAATATGTAGACTGGGTGGTTACATTTGGCGAATGGAAGGAGACTGTATGGAAACAGTTAAGATACATGTATGTCAGAACCAAATTTCTAGATGTAGGCAGAGCCACAAATGGAGAAGTGTAGGTCCCTAAATGAGCACATGGGAGTCAATGAGTCAGAAATACACACTGCCCTATGAGATGAGCAAGACCATGTATGGCCATAAGCCACTGAGAATGTGGAGTTTCTCTCTTACAACTGGTAGTGTTACCTTAATACAGGGTACTACAAATGGCTTATGGTCTAGAGAAAGGCTGTGTAGACTGACAGAGTAATGTGTCTCTGAAACCATTTAATGCTTTAAAAGTTGTCCAAGTCCACTGAACAAAGTGAGTTTCATCCCACTCAATTCCACCAACCCAACTCTCTGGGGAGGCATTTCTGAGCTGAAAATGAAATGGTGAAAAACAGCCAGTCACATGGACTTCAGGGGAAGGGGGATACTGCAAGCATAAAAGCCCTGAGGTGAGAACAAGCTTTACTTTACATTATGGGGAAGGAGATGGAGGGGAGGTGGGAGAGATGGACATGGCAAGTCAGGGAGGCCTTTGTAGGACATGCTCTGGAGTTGAGATTTTCTTTTTAAATTTATTCTAAATATAATAGGAAGCAATTAGAAGTGTTCTTTTAATGTTCTAGATTTTATACTTAGTGTAATGGGATTTAGGTTAGTTGTATAGGATTAGATGCTTTAAATGTCTCTACAGCAAAATTAAGTTGTACTTTGAACTGAATGAATGGATGAAGACAAGAAAGTAGCCCTGATTTTAAGGTGGGGGAAGAAGGTCAAGATGAAAAACTCATACACAAACACTTTTATCTTAGGTGGCAGAGATTTTTGAACTTGACATCTCCAGGGGATGGCATGATGACCTTACAGCAGCCTTTGAAGACATTTGCCATATTTGTCAATGCTACTATTGTTCCCTGTATTATTAAAACAACAACAAAAAAAAATCACTAGTCAGATATTGAAAAGTACATACTCTAGGGAATTTGTTCCTAGGCTTTCTCAGGGTCGCCTTGCAATTTGTTTCATATCATTCTTCTTTCCTTTGGAGTGTTATTTGAAAAAAAAAAATTGGAAAACCTGAAGTTTGTGGGGATGGATGTGAAATACCACAGTGTATTTTAAATTGCAAATTAAAAAAAACAGGTTATTGAGTCCAACAGAAAAATATATTCATGCCACTCTCCTTTCTTACCAGTCTAATGATCTGGCATGCCAAGGCTAGAAGCTTCCCACAGATGGCTCTTAGGGTCAGTTTTCTGCAGCATTCCTTCCTGCATGTGAGAACTGTGATATAGACATTCATATGCCAACTTATGATCCTGAATTACTAGTGAGTGCACCTGCTGAAATCAGCTTCTCACTTTATTCAGTGGTAATCTGAGCTGGGGGTGTTTGGTTCAATGTTCTTTGTTGTTTTTGTTTAAACTGGAGATATAATGCTTGCATTAAAACTTGAATCAACAACTATTTCTTTTCCTGTGTACTTAAAACTATGGTGAATAATCAAGTCTGCCTCCGTAATCTAATATTTGTTTAGCTCCATAAAGTTCTGTCATTATGAGGTGCTGGGAAAGATTTCTCTAACTTGCATGTAAGTGTAAATGAGTGTGTGCACTCCGTTAAGATACCTAAACATCCAAATACCTTGAAACAATACCAGTGACACTAGCTGCCTGATAACCTATTTCCCAGAGACACGAAGCCACAGTGAGTAAGACTCAGCTAGCAGGAACAGAGAGTCTCCTTGTATGCCAATGACTGTCCCCATAGACTTAGCGGCTTTGCTTCAAGAAGCAAACTCAACAGCACAGACCATCCCCGTAACATGCCTCGCTGCACAGCCTGGAGATCTGGCTTACTGCCAGCAGTACCAGACCCAGAAACCAGAGGTGGGTCTCAGACTATCCAGAGCACTGAGAATGGTAACAGACATCTGAAATGGTTTTTCATATGCTAGGATTTCATGTTTCCACATGTGTACCTCTATACAATGTGGTTTGTACATTTATAACTAACACTTTACTCGTAGCCCTACTGTCTGCAGCCCAACACATAGGAGATAGAATTATCAACAGAATGTCTTTGTTGTAAATTTTCCTAGGACTAACCAAGGTCTGAGAGAGATGTGAATCAACCCCTATCTAGAAAGGGGTACCGTGCCACTCTCCACTAATTTTCCATGCAGTGGGATGGATCTGTTAATGCGTGTTGAGGGACAGGCTCTCCTAGGTGCCTCTAAAATGTACGTTTTGAAAAGAAAATGTATAAAACCATAAGACTCTTCAATACATGCCCCAGTAAATACCCTGCAATACATTTTCCTTTTTGTCCTTTCTCAGTAAGAGGGAAACTCAGGGTTCCTGGGTGGCCTGGTTGGTTAGGCGGGGACTTTTGGTTTCCACATGGTCATGATCTTAGGACAGTGATATCAAGCCCTGATGGGCTCTGTGCTCAGCACAGAGTCTGCTTGGGATTCTCTCTCCCTCTCCCTCTGCCCTGCCTCCATGTGCGCTCTCTCTCTCTCAAATAATTAAATCTTAAAAAAAAAACAAAAAGTTTGAGTGAAACTCAAACTTCTTTCAAATTTTTCCAATATTTACCATTTTCCTATTTTGTTCTCTTCTGAATTAAGTCACCTCAAAGAAATACATATTATACCTCAATTTCTACAGGAAATTACCCTACCAAAGAGAAGGTAAAACCATTTGAAAGATGTCATGTTTCCAAGATATTTATCCTTAATATAATTTCTATTTTCTGCAAAAATATATATGGTACCTATTGCTGCCTTTGGAACTGTGAGTAATTTGATTAATATAAAAGGCTTTGAAGAATGAATCTGGAAGTCTTGATTATTAATTACACCTATCACAAAGTGAATTCTCTCTAATGATTTATTAACTACTGAAGTTAGCCCAAAATGAATTCCTGTAGAAATTTGGTAAAATTTCATGGTAAATTACTATTCTGTATAAACTAGATAAATTATCGCTATGTACATGCTATTATCGTTATGTACATGCCCCAATAAATTACGCCAAGAAAGCAGTGAAGAAAATAATGTAATTCACCTCTTTCAACATGTGATTTTGATTTTCGTATTTTAATCTAAGGGAGATGATAACAAGAAATCTTTTAAAAATTACACTGGGTTTTCATGTAAATACATCTAATAGTTTATTCTGTTGAGGGGATGTAGTTTCTTATGTGAGTTTCTAAAAATTCTCTTCATTATCTGTGAATAAAATTTTCCAGGATGAAAAACAGAGCCTTTTATTCAAACATTTTCGTGTTTTCTAATTTTCTAATTAAGAAAATTAAGTCTGATTCCATTTACTAATTTTAAAGAATTGTTTTAAAACATATTTAAAATCATGTCTATAGCAGATAAAGGGCTAGTATCCAAAATCAAAAAAGAACTTACCAAACTCAACATCCAAAGAACAAATAATCCAATCAAGAAATGGGCAGAATACACGAATAGACATTTCTCCAAAGAAGACACACAAATGGCCAACAGACACATGCAAAATGCCTAACATCACTCAGCATCAGGGAAATACAGATCAAAACCACAATGAGATACCACCTCACACCAGTCAATGGCTAAAATTTAGAAGTCAGGCAACAACAGATGTTGACAAGAATGTAGAGAAAGGGGAACCCTCCTATACTGTTGGTGGGAATGCAAGCTGGTGTAGCCAGTCTGGAAAACAGTATGGGGGTTCCTCAAAAAAGTTGAAAATAGAACTACCCTATGACCCAGCAATTGCACTACTGGGTATTTACCCCAAAGATACAAATGTAGTGACCCGAAGGGGCACCTGCACCCCAATGTTTATAGCAGCAATGTCCACAACAGTCAAACTATGGAAAGAGCCCAGATGTCCATCGACAGATGAATGGATAAAGAAGATGTAGTGTGTATGTATACACACACACACACACACACACACACACACACAGGAATATTACTCAGCCATCAAAAAATGAAATCTTGCCATTTGCAATGACATGGATGGAACTAGAGGGTATTATGCTGAGCAAAATAAGTCAATCAGAGAAAGACAATTATATGATCTTACTGATATGTGGAATTTAAGAAACAAAACAGAGGGTCATAGGGGAAAAGAGGAAAAAATTAAACAGGATGAAACCAGAGAGGGAGATAAACTGTAAGAGACCCTTAATCACAGGAAACAAAGTGAGGGTTACTGGGAGGAGGAAGGAGGGTGGAGGGATGGGGTAACCGGGTGATGAACATTAAGGAGGGCATGTGATGTAATGAGCACTGGGTATTATATAAGACTGATGAATCACAGACCTGTACCTCTTAATTGAATTTAAAATTTTTTTAAAAAGATAAAAAAATAAATAAAATAAATCTAAACTTAAATGGAAAATTGAAGGTATTTTGAATGATGGTTTTCTTCTTTTATCAAAAAAAAAAAAAAAACCCGAAGTTCTTTATACCATGCTAACAAAGTACTTTGCCCACCCTATTCTTGTGGTATAGAATATCATATTGAAAAAATTACTCTGGTGACGAACACAATGTAAAGCAGTGCTATAGATATGCTTCCTACAGATCAAATATCATCAGGATTTATTGTGAAAAAGTATAAATTTTGCTTGTCTGCAGATTCATTGAATGATTAAAAGTGCCTATCATAGAGAAGGAAAGCTTAGATATGTAAAGGTATGAATAATAAGGTTCTGAAGTGGCAATTAGATTTTAAGCATCCCAAGGCTAAGGTTCACTGTGAAGATAAAAATAAACAAATAAGTGAATTTACCGTGTCAATTATAAAGTCTCTAGATATTGATTATTTTCTGCCCAACAAAATTTACAGAATTCTTGGGAGGATTAAAATCATATTTAATGGGACCCTTTTTACTTACGAAGGTGCTAAATGAACATTAGCGATCATTATATGTCCTTAATTTCCTCCTCAAATTATTTTATCTTCCTTAAAGTGGAATTCGCCAGGTAAAGTTTGGTGGCACTGATTGCCTATGTGCAAATCCACATAAGCCCCAGTTTCTACCCAGTCAGAAAATGAGAACCACTGGCTCTACCATGCTGACACATGTGTGGTTACTCGTCAAATGAGATCATGAAGGTGAGTCCATTTTGAAAAATCAGTATTAAAATAAAACCGATGATGAATAAATGATGGTTCCATTAGCCCTCTTGGATCGAAATAATCTGGTCCACAGCCTGTGTTGTATGGCCCTCAAGCTGCGAATGGTCTCCACATGTTTAAAAGTGTAAAAAAAAAAAAAAAAAAAAAAAAAGAGGAGGGGAGAGAGAGAGCAAGAGGAAAGAATAAGGAAAAAGAAAAAAAAAAGAAAAATATGCTGTGGAAACTGCATGTGGCTTATCTAAAATGGAGGTATATGGGTGGCTCAGTCAGTTAGCGTCTGACTCTTGATTTTGGCTCAGGTCATGATCTCAGGGTCATGAGTCCAAGCCCTGCATTGGACTCTACACTGGGTGTGAAGCGTACTTAATAAATAAATAAAATAAAAATAAAATACATACTACTGACTCTTTATAGAAAAGGTTTGCAGCCTACGATCTAAATACAACAATTATAAACAAAGTTGTTTCCTCAGTTTAATAAAGGTGCTAAATAAATGTTTGTATTAATGGATAACTGAAATCTTAATTTTTAATACTTCACTGGGGTTTATTTCATGTGCAATAAACTGCATATATATAGGAGTTTCTCAATGAAGCTATCATCCTAATCAAGGTGTTAAACATTTCTATCCCCTCCACAAGTTTCTTCATGCTTCTTTGAAATCCATTCCTCCCTCCAGCCCTTCCCACAGACAACTACTGATCTGCTTTGTTATTATAGGTAAATTTGCATTTTATATAATTTTATATAAATAAAATCATAGCATATACATTTTTTCATCTGGCTTCTTTCACTCAGTATGATTTTGAGATTCATCTATTCATGGTGTGTATTTGTATTTTTTTCCATTTTATTGCTGAGTAGGATTCCACTATATGGACAAACCAGAGTTGGTTTACCCATTCACTTTTTGATGGACAATTTTCTCAGGTAAATACATAGAAGCAAAATTTCTCAGTAATATAACTATATGCTTAATTTTATAAGAAAATGCCAAACTGTTTTCTAAAGTATTTGTACCACCTTACATTCCCTACAGCAAACCCTGCCCCATACCCTTGACACCTGCTATTGACTTTTTTTTTTTAGCTATTTGATATGTTATCTCATTGTAGTGCTAATTTGCATTTTCCTAGTGTTTGATGATAAAAACTCTTTGACCAAACTCTAGTCAGGCTTCTCTGAGCCCCTTCTTGACTAGGCCTCTAACTTGGCCCACAAAAACTGCAGACTCAGCATAAATGCTTCTGTCCACCCCACCCTAAGAGATTTGACCAAACACTTGCATCATTTCTAACATCTCAAGGCCTCATCCCTAGGATGAGCTCAGCCCCCCTTAAAATGGTAATTGGCAGATATGCCCCTAAATCGCCTCTTAGAGCAGTTACTTTAGAAACCTTGCAATTATAAATCCTTTCTCTGCACTTTGAGATATAAATCTACCACCCAAAACTGTTTTCTCAAGGACCTGAGAGCCATTTCTTTGAAATGCAAACATTCAGTTCCTGTGGGAAGTTAAGAGCCCAACTTCGCTAGGCTCCTGGCTCTAATTACATTACTGCCTCCTGTTGCAAAGATACAAGAAGTTTCTCTTCCAGATAAGCGCTGACGAACAAACCCAGATGGCCTGGTCACATTAACTAACACCCTCTTCTGTCTTTTTGTAATGTCTACTTTTTTGACTCTACTCAAGCCCCCACTGTTCTCCCATCCCCAATCCCCCACTCTCCCTTTAAAACAGTCAATTACTGCTGCACAAATCAATGTTGACTTTCACATTGGACTCTTTTCCCGATTGCAATAGAATCACCAAATAAAATCTGTCCTCACCACCTTAACTACTGTCTGGCTTTGTTTATTTTGACACTAATAACATTGAGTATCTTTTTATGTGCTTATTGGCCATTCACACACCTTTTTTTTTGTGAAGCGCCTATTAACATCTTGGTCATTTATTATTACATTATTAAGTGGAAAGATTCTTCACATATTCTGAATACAAGTCATTTTTCACACACATGCATACACACACGCACTATATATATATGTGTGTGTGTCTGTGTATGTTTGTAGAGATATAGATATGGATAGACATACCTAACCAACAGAATATGTGTATAGATACAGATATAGATAAATATATGAAATCTACAGCATGTGTCCCATTGGTTCCATCTATCCATATTCACATACATCTTGTTGGGTCTATATTTTCTATCTCTATCCATATACCTATATCCCTGTCTACATATCTAGATGTATAGATAGAGCTATGTAGTTTATTTTTATAACTATTTTAAGGAATTGACTCCCTCAATTGTGGAGGCTTGAAAAAAATCCAAAATCTGGAGGAAGAAAGTAAAATCGAAGGTACTTTTAAAAGCCTAGAAGTTATACAAAGTCCGTCAGGTTGAAGTAAATTAATTGGGTGACAAGCATAGGTATTTTTAATCACTCTAACTCTATGAAATTTGCTTTTCTAGGATCTGTACACACTGAGATAAATTAGCCTCTGCTCCCTCATCACCTGACCAAACTCACATTTTGCTGATGACTGACACCAAGTAGGGGCATAAGGGAGAAAAAGAGAGAGGGACCTCAGGGTTACGATATTTAATGGAGATGCTCCACGGCCTTGGATAGAGGCAACAGAAAATTAACACTGAAGGACTGAGGAGGAAGGAGCTTTCTATCTGGTGGCATCCGGAGCCCATTTCATCACATAAACACCTCAAGCACATTAACCACTGGCACTACATGAAAGCACGCGTTTCATTCCTTCAAATTATAGGAGAAAAGGAAAAGTAAGTAACTTCTGGGAAGAAATCCAAAAAGTACATTTCATAAGAGGACTATTTTCCCAAATCATAACCTTAGATATTCCAGAAAAGGAAAATTAATCAAAGACACATCCTTTCAAAATACTTGAAAAGATTTGAGCTGCACAAATGTGGGTCATGTGGAAGGTTTTCCTCCTTGAATGGTGGGCCAGTGTTCAACATAGCAGAGTCATTCTGGTGGAAATTCAATTCAATGTTAACAATAAAACAGAATTCTCTTCCAATGTATTATTGACCGTCAGCACATACAGGTGAAATATCACTGGACTAGGACACTCTGCATCACGGGTTTAGTTCTAGTCACGCTATAGACCTACAGCGGGCTACTGAAGAATGACAAAACATTTGAACGCCTCTCCAACCCCCATTCTTAGACAATCCCTCCACAAGATTCACATTATCTTAATAAATTGAGAATAAATAATAAAAAACCTTGTGAGAGGTTTTTAATAAGGATTAAAACAGAAATCCTTGGAAGGTAGGTATTAGTATTTCTACTTTACTGTTGAAAAAATTTCAGATAAGTGATTTCCCAAAGCCACACAGCTCATAATAAATCCAGGAGTAGAACCCAAGTCTAATTTCCAAGCTGTATTGTGCAAATTACATTATTTTTCTTAACACACTCATCCATTCAGCCATTCACTAAAACTACTATATTTCAAGAATTATACCAGGGGCTAAAGATATAAGGATGAATTAGACAAATTCTTGGCCCATAACTCTTGCCCCTCAGGGAGCTCACCATCTAATAAAGAAGCATAAATAAATATAAACTGCATGCCACTGGTTCTTACCCACATCTACAATTATAGCAACAAAGATTCTTGCAAAGTTATCTCCCAAGATCAAGTATTTCTTTTCTTTTTGTTTTTTTTAGAGAGAGATTGCAAGAGAGCATGCAGGAGCCAGATGCGGGGCTGGATCTCACAACCCTGAGATCATGACCTCAGTCGAAATCAAGAGTCAGATGCTCAACTGACTGAGCCACCAAAATCAAATATTTCTAAGGCTCTCACAAGTCTTATGAATAAATCTTATTAGCTCCTGCAGATTTGAGAAATAGTGACCAATGGTCTACAATGATGAAAGGTACTATTTGACTTGAATGGTATTGAGCTGCAGAGTTATTTTTAATTTGCTGGCTACTTTTCCCTGAAAGTATTGATTCTGAGCTTTCTGGAAAATATAGACCATTCTGGGCTCCACATTTCTACAAGGCAGTAATAGGCTAGAACCAAGTAGTAGTTGCCCATATTGACAAGGTACTTGGTTCCAGTTTTCCAATGACCTACCTCTCCTGTTTCACAGACTTCACCTACTTCATTCATTTATATTACTTGCCTGCCATCAGCTGAATTTTCCTCTCCTCCAGCCCTGACCTTGTCAACTGGTTAGTGTTATATGAAACTCTAAAACTCTTAGGGATTCCACGGAGTCCCACAAAAGAATCCTCTGGCAGGAGGATCTCAAAAAGATTCTGTGGCCAAATGAAGAGAACATGCTCATTTTCGTGCTCTGCTCTCCAGAAGGAGTAAAAAAAAAAACAAAACAAAACAGAAAATTTTTTGCAGAAAATTACTTTTCACTCCCATCTCCTAGGATTCATATATATGTCCATGGAGGTTGGGATTTTCACAACATAGGTTGGAAGAGGAGACCTCCAAAGCTAAAATTTGACCTTGAGAAGGGGACCACCCAGCTGCCACTGGAACCTTTGAGGGGGATTGGTAAGCAGCTGTTGTACCCTGGTGAAGTGCTGTTCCTGAGACACTAAATAGAGAGCAGAGAAGCAAGTCCCTTTTCTCTTCTTAATTCCCATTTCCTCTAGGGCTTTCTCTCGGCAGAGCCATCTTTCTCTCCGCAGAGCCATCTCCCAGAAGTGTACAGAACAGATTCGGAGGTGAGGGACTAGAGCCTAACAAATCACATGGTCCTCAGATTGCCCTGCTCTGTAACAACTGAGGCTTTGTTAGAGGACAACGTACTATTCTTGGTTTTTCTTCCCTCAAGTTCTCTCCCAGAATGGTCCTCAGTCCCTATCCAAACACATTTCCAGAAGATCTGCCCGCACCAGATTATCAGACTTGTCTGACTCCCAAAGTACAAACAACCGAATCTCTGGTGGGAAACCCTGCTACACACTAATTGTCATGTGTGATTAATACTAATCTCGGGTAGATACAGCATGCAGCACGGAAGAATTCAAAGGCGCGACATTTGACCAGCATCTTGAAGGACAGTTAGGGGTTTACCAGAGGAAGAGGAGAAGAGTCTTGTGGGTGAATGAAGCGACCCCATCTCAGACGCCCCCCTTCCACTTTTTCCCCAAGAAGAGCACGTGACCGTGTTGCCGCGCAGCCATGGAGCTGTGGTGCGCAGCCCACCTTCACAGCACCTGGGGTGCTCTCCCGGCCTCTCCCGGCCCGCTTTCAAAACACCCCTGAGATGTCACCACCTCAAGGAATGTGTCCTGACCCCACACGTAAGACGAACCACCCCTCTTCAGGAGTGTGTCTATGGCTGCCATCATTACACTGTCCTGCGTGTCATAATCATTTGCTTTAACTCTGTCTCCCCTGATCAGCAGTGAACCTTTTTGAGGAAAAAACATTATAATTTTTAATGACTTCTAGGCTTTATAATTGCTGGCTTTCAGTAAAGTCAGGATATTGTCAAGTGTTTTACATGCCAAGTTAAGAGTCTGACTTTTTTCCTATAGGGAAAAGGAAATTATTCTCTCACATTCTCATCCCTTCTTCCCCTCTCCCTACCCAGTCCCCCAAATGGGATAATGTAATATAAAACTTACAATAAGAAAAAAAAGTCCAAAATGCCAGTGTTTGTTCATGTGACTTTTACAGTCTTTAATAATTTCTTTAATGTTATTTGTTAAAGGAAAAGTTTATAGGACTCTTTTCTGAAATCCTTTAGCAGCCCAGCCTTTATTTCTCTTGTGCGTAGCCCTGTCCAATCTCCCTGTTAGTCCCCAGGTACTGTTTTTTCCCCTTCCCAAGAAGGTCACAGGAACCTCCCAGTTCTCCTTAAAGTCTCGGCCCATCCACAGTTGCAGGGCCTTCCTTGGTTGGCCCCAGTACAGAGCACTTGCCAGAGGGACATGAATATACAGATGACACCTGTTCACAAAATCCCGGATGAACTAAGCCCTTGTTCTGTGCTGCTTAGGGCCATAGCCTTCCAGGAGCCCAGAGAACCATATCAAAAAGGGGCTAGCTGCAAAAAATGCAACAACAAAAATAATGGGATATTTTTGAAAATGGATGTAAATAAGTGAAAAGATCTTTAAAACATAATTTGCACTTAATGAGTAAGAGTCAGGGATGCACTCTTGTTAATGGCCTGAATAAATAACCATCTTTGAGAGGGGTTCACGTAGCACTTTGGAAGAGGCACTAACGTTTTCCAGCCTTTTAATGATATGCAGAAAAAAGAAATTAGGCAGGTAAATGGTGGAGATAATGGGCCTTCATCTCCTTAGGGGCTCATCGCCACCAGGAGAAGTCTAGAATTTCCATTGTAGCCAGGCACTGATATATTTCATACTTAACATTCGTTTGTAGGGTTCCTACTTCCAAAAAGACTTACAATAAAAAAACAAAAAAAATGTGCATTTAAACAGGACTTTTTCACTATGCTCAGATGCCTGCTTAATTTTGCCTTCTCCCCATGTATGTCCATGGACTGTCACACTGCTATTCCTTTTATTTAAAAAAATAAATAACTACAAGGTAATTCATGGATCCTCTAATAAGTAAAATAAATCACAGCTGTATAAAGAAACACGTAAAGTCTGCCTCGCACCTATTCCAATGCCTGTTGTGTTAACAGCCTGATGCGTGTCCTTCAACACCTACAGTTCCCGGGAGAGACACCGGTGTGACCGCTTTGGAAGGCAATTTGGTAAAACCCATAACATCGGAAATGCACAAACTCTTTAATCCAGCAATTCCACCTCTCAGAACGTGTCTTGCAGCTGTACTTGAACATACAGGCTAGTCTCTGTAGTATTGTTTATTCAGCAACAGTTTAGAAACAGCTTAAAAGTCTGATCAATTACGATGCCTTCTAAGGACAGGATGGTCCACGGCTCTAAAACATGATCAAGTAGAGAGATACGAAATAAAAAACCAATGTCCAGAATAATGGGTATGGCATGTTCCTGTTTGTAATTTATTATATATTTTTTCCCCTGTGTACTTGATACACAGAGAATAATTCTGGGAAGACACATAAGTAAACTTCACAGAGGCTGCCCCTAAAAGGTAGTGTGGGGAGCAGTGATTTACAAGAGGTAGGCTTGCTTCATTACACACCTTTTGGTAGCATTTGACTTTTTTACTGTATGGATTTAGTCATTTTTCAATAAAAGAAAAATAGTAAGAAAAAATTTGGTGATCTGACAGATGAAAATTATACTCCTCTTTGAATTTCTCTGACAAAAAGAGAGGTTGACCACTTTTTCACTACGTTTCCTGATCATTTCATTCCTTCTATGAAATGCCAATTTACATCCTTTGCCTTTTAAAGAAATTAACTTCCTTATTAATTTTAGTTTTTTGAATACAGGATATATTAACCACTTATCATATATTTTACAAGAATTTTTTCCTGGTCTGTAATTTTCTTTTTATATTGTCCATAATGACTTTGGCCCTTTAGAACTTGCATGTATATGTTAATAAATATGTATATTTTACATAAACACATGTGTACATAATAATTCCATCTTTTTCTTTATTTCCCTTCTTGATTAAGGCTTCCTTCAACCAAAAGTTATAAAAATGCTGTTCTTACCATTTACAGCTTTAATCCATCTAGAATTTTTTTTTTATTATGTGACACAAACATTTTCTTCCAAGTGGATAGCTAGTGCTATCTTTTCCCCTCAATGATTAGAAATACCACCCATCATATATTAACTGTCCATGTATGCTAGCTAGTCTTACTTTGCTCCCTTAGATTCATTCTCTGCCCAGCCCCACACCCCAGGGAGCTATCCTTAGAGTCTGCATTACCCAGGCCCCCTTGCTTCCTGATTTCTATCCTCTTTGGCCAATGGGAGGCACTGGCAAGACACCAGAGATCAGAAGGAGAGAGAGGTCAGAATATTTCTTCCTTGATCCTTCCTTGTTTGGTTACCAAAGTGCCTCAAACTCCTTTACCCCTTTGGCCCCTTTACCCTACCTTTACCTGTATAAATAGTCATCTAAATTCTGTTTCTCGTCTCTTTTGAGTATACCTTCTGTTTTTAGACATTGCTTTTCTTGTGCCTGTTTTATGCAGTTAGATTATGGCAGTTTGAATGTATTTTAACACACACCTGATTTACTGCTTGGTATATTCTTCTATTCTTCAACTCTTTCAAAATCCTCTTAGAAATTTTAACATGTTTGTTCTGCCACATGAAATAATTAAAACAATCTGGTCAATTCAAAAAAATTTAGCTTATGATTAAATTTACACAAATTTGGACACCCGTTGGGGTAGAGTTTATCAATCTTATGATGCAGATACTCCCATTATTGGATATGGCACTACTCACAATTTTCAATTTAGTATTACAAATCTTAATATGCACAAAACAGGTCAAACTAATTATTGCCCTTTCAAAATTTTTTACTGTTTAATTCCCTCTCACTAATGGTATTCACACTGCCACACACACTCAAAACCTAGTATCATTTTCACTTCTTTCTCATTCCCCACGATCAAATGGTTGCCAAGTTCTGCTAATGCTAACTGCAAAATATCAAATTCTTTCCTCATCCATTTCAAAACTACAGATTCAAGTTCAATCTATTTTTCACACTGCCTCCAGAATCAGAGTTATAAAATACAGTTGTGAAAATGTCATTCTTTTGCTGGAAACTTTCAATGGTTCCAATGTAATAAAAAAATCAACGTCTTTTATATTCTTTCCCCGATCTACCTTTCTGGTCATTTTTCTTCCATTTACCACCCCCCTCCCTAAAACACACACCGCACACACACACACACACCATGCTTGAACCATATGGGTTTAGTTATAGTTTCCCGGATATCCTATTTCTTTTCTGTCTTTGAAAATGTTCTAGTCCTAGGCACCTGGGTGGCTCAGTCGTTAAATGTCTGCCTTTGGCTCAGGTCATGATTCCAGGGTCCTGGGATCAAGTCCCACATTGGGCTCCTTGCTCAGAGGGGAGTCTGCTTCTCCCTCTACCCCTCCCCCCTCATATGCATGTGTGCTGTCTTTCATGCAAAAAGAAATAAAATCTTAAAAAAAAAATGCTCTAGTCCTGCACTGTTCAATATGGTGGCCACTAGCCACATGTGGCTGTTAAGCTGTAAATATAAAATATATACTAAATTTTAAATACTTTGCACCAAAAGGTAATGCCAAATATCACAATGTTTTATTAAAAATGACCACATATTGATCATATAGATCATATAGCAGAAATTATAGAATAGTGGATATATTGAGTTAAATAAAATGTATTATTAATATTTATTTTATCAGTTTCTTTTTATTTTTAAAATGTGACTACTAGAAAATGTAAAATTTCCTATGTGGCTTGCATTATTATATTTCTAGTGGATATCACTGCTGTAGTGTATGTTTTTCTCCTTCCGATAAGATCTCCTATGTGCTTAAAATCCTAGTTCAGATGTCTTCCTAGCTCTCCAGGTAAAATTAAGCATTTCCACCTATGCCCCTATAGTACTTTGTACATACCTCTATCACAGCACTCCGTAACTATAATGTAATTATTTGTTTATATGTCTGTCTTTACCATTTTTAAAATCTTTGTATCCTTTATTCCTTATTCTCCAAATACGCTTAGTGCTCAAGCATTTTGTGATGGTTAACTGGGAAGAAGAAATAGTTCCAGCAAAAACTGGGACCAAAGGCAATCACTAAAAATAATCACAAGATTTCCCCCTAAGCTCCAAGCATACAAGACAGGAAAGAAAAATGTCATTTTATATAACTAATAAGAGAAAACTTTTCACTTGTCAGGAAATCAAAATTTTCCTAACACTAAGTCTAGGAGGGATTTATTGCATGAAACCTTATACAAAACATTGAGCCATACTACGTCAGGTCTTTAATGAGGGGTCTATAGATAATACAGAAAATTTCCTTATATGGCCATTTCTTCTATCTACCAACACTATAGCAGACAGCATAATATTATAGCTTGGGCAAAAGCAAGCATTTTATAAACTAGAGTCAGATAGTCTAAACTGAGCTCTCTAGTGATCTCACTTGATAAGGAGAAAGAATCCAGAAAACACAGTTGGGATTTTTTTAATCCACTCTGACAATTTCATCTTCTAGTTGGAATATGAATTATAATTAAAATTATTGATACCATTGGGTTCAAATCTCATACTGTTTGTTTTCTACTCATCTTATTTGTTCTTTGTTCCTTAATTCTTTTCTTCTTTTGGATTAGTCAAGTATTTTTATGATTCCATTTCTCCTATTAACTTTTTAGTTATGCATTATCTCTCTTTTCATGATTAACCCCTTAATAGATAAAATTTTTAATGGTTTTAAAATATATGTTGACAAAAATATTTATACATAAGAACAGAAAAATTCAGAGAAAAAGAATTGGAAAAGATATAACAGATACATACTAACCAGAAGAAAGTTGGTACAGCTATATTAATATCATATTAATGTGATTTTAAGATGAAAATATGACAATTTCCCTAAAGATATAATAATCCTGAGCACATAGTTAGCTAACATGGCTAAAATATATGCCAAAATATTGACACAATTATAAGAAATTTACAAATCCATAATTATAGATGATTTTAACATCCCTTTCAGCAATTTATAGAGCAAACCTGAAGTAAGAATATTAAGGATTTAAACAAAATAATGATGAAGCTTGATCTAATGGAAACATGTATATGAATCCTGAACACAATTTTCCAACCACATTAAATATTTATAAAATCCAACTTTATGCTAAGTCATAAAGCAAATCTCAATACTATCCCAAAAAATCAGCATGATTCATTTTCTACTCAGAAGTAATGAAAACTAGACATATTAAGAAAAATATAACTTTCCAAAATACCTACAGTTGAAAATTTTAAAATGTGATTTTAAGGAGTCTGTGGATCAATAATTAAATCAAAATGGAGGCACCTGGGTGGCTCAGTCAGTTAAGCGTCTGCCTTTGGCTCAGGTCATGATCCCAGGCTCCTGGGACCGAGCCCTGTGTCAGGCTCCCTGCTCTGTAGGGAGCCTGCCTCTGCCTCTGTCTGTGCCACTCCCCCTGCTTGTGCTCTCTAATAAATAAAAATATTTTTTTAAAAAAGAAATCAAAATGGAAATAGGAAAACACTTTAAAACTGAACATGAGAATATTATATATTAAAACCCATAGGATGAAGCTAAAGTAGGTTTTAACATAGAAGTGATTAAAAAAAAGACAAAGAAAAAAGCCAAGGGATGTACAGAAAAGGAAATATGTATTAGTTTTAATTCTTTTGGTCATAAAGCATCAAAAACATAGTATAAATTTAAATATTCAATTTTTCAGCTCATTAAAGTCTAGAGGTAGACATGGCTTTAGGTACAGACTCATCAAGGGTTTGAATTATATATTATCGTGACCAAATTTGACCCTATTTCTGTCTCTCAATTCCACTCTCCATGTTAGTTTCATTATTATCAGACTCCCCCCCTCCTAGGGCAACATAACTGAAGACAGTATCTTCCTAACTGTACTCTGGAACAAAAGGGAAAGGATCTCCTTCCCAGTAGCTTAGTAATGTAGCATGGCATTTTAGTGCTCTGATTGGCTCATGAGCCCATCTCTAATCCAATAACCATGGCCCAGGGAATGTGACGCTCTGGACAGCTGAGCTTGAAGCCTCTTTGTTTAGAGTAGGCAACATCACTGGTAGCACATTAACCAAATAAAGTTAAAGATGTTCAAGTTAAAGACAACTGGTGAATGGGTGCTTTAGGGCAAAAAGGAACAGATGTGTACTACACCACCACTTCAGAAAAACATTTTTAATAGGGTTTCAGCACTAGAGCTCACCAAGATGAGTTAATGGCCTGATGTTCCTCTACATAACAAAATAAATTGATCTGTTACATGGCAAGACTGAATACTATCCGATCCATCTGAATGCTATAGGCCATTACCGGAGGGGATTATTTGAGTTTGGGCAAATTTAATATTGATTTGTTCTTTTTGACGGATATTGGCCAACAGATTCAACAACTTCTGAACATCAATTCCTAAATCTTGTTGCTCCTTTCAGGTAGGTCTTTAATAAACCAAATACTACAATGCTTTGTATACAGTTAGCTCTGTGTTCATTTACACCAGAAATATTTAAGTGCTGACTATGTTCTAGACATTTCATTTCCTGCTGGGGAAACGAGCCAAGCATGAAGACCCTGACCCCCTGCCCTCATGGAACTGACAGTAGTGAGCCTAAGAGGAGAAAATTTCAACTGCTACACTCAAGTAGAATTGTTCAAGTGTGTGAGTTACTTTTACACCCCTTTAAAGCATTTTGTACTGCAGATTTCACAGGTCATTAATCTGGCCAAGTGAAGAGAACATTTTGTTCTTGCGGCAACATTCTCTGGGCACTGGGAGCAGGTCACTAGTATTGAGACAGGGCTTTTGATGGACGAACAAGTGGACCTGGAACATGCCGTTCAGCCTATAAACTAGACCCTCGTTCCCCTCCCAGGTGCAGTTTGGTGGATTTTTAAAGGTAGATGGTTTGGACGGAAGAGAGCAGAATATAAGAAGAAAGGACCAGAAGCATAAAAAGAGAAACAGACCCTTAGGGAAGAATGGGGCCCGGGGCGGTGGGGGGTGGGGGTAGTAAGTGATACAGGTTGAAACCTGCCTTCTGGGGTGTGAACAAATATTGGTCCACTGCTCTCTATCAACACTTGTTTACAGTTCTAGGAAAGATGCCTCCTCTCAAGGATTTGGTGGCTTTACTTCAAATGATCTTCAAAACTTTGAACAAAAACACTATGCACTAAAGACCCAGAAAACTAATTTTACACCATCCTGACTTCATTATGGCAGAGAATAATTGATTCCATACAAAACTGAATGATGTATTCATGTCCTACCTCTTAGCTAAAACAGTTCGGTTTAAATTTCACTTACATACTTGGCTAACAAAAAGATATTTTATTGCAAAACAAAGGAAATAAAATCAAAGTGCATATTCAAATGGGTGGAAACTATGCATTTTCCAACAATAAGAATAATTATGTCTACAACATCTGAAGCTAGTCTTCAAAGAACGTAGGCAGTGATTGACAAAGCATTTCTACCAGTAAACAAAAAGTCTCTTTTGAGTAAAGACAATAGCATACGTAATTTACATGTCTTGCTGAATAAAAATAAATATGTTTCAAAAAGCATTTTTAATAAAGAAATCAAAGAGTGTCATAACAATGTTAGGAGTAAAGTTTGAAGATCTTACCAAATAAAAAAATTTAGAGGTTTTAAATTTCTGCTTAAAATTGTTTGAAAGCCAGGAGAAAGAACTGGGAGAACTGGTTGCATTTGTGGTATCCCCAGTTGGGATAGCTTTCCACATGCAAAACTCAGTTGCACCTGGAAGTAAAGCTGATCAAGTCACTCTTTTGCAGAAAAATCTGTGTTTCCCCTCTAAACACCAACATCCGGCTGGTGCCCTTACTGGCTCTACTAGATTTGGCCTTGCTCATCTCATCTGCTGTGAGTCTGCCCGTGACCACTGCCCTTCCACCATGCTGGCTCCATGTTATTTCCAGACCGGTCAGGCACTCTATCACCTCAGGATTTTTCCATTTGTCTTTGCCTCTGATTAGAACCTCTTCTCTCAGGTTTCTCCACGGCTTCCTCTGCCCTTCAAGTCTATTCAAGTGAGGCCATTCCTGACACCTTCTTTAAATTTGCAAACCTCAGGGAGCCTGGGTACCACCATCAGTTAAGTGTCCAATGCTTGGTTTCCACTCAGGTCCTAATCTCAGGGTCGTGAAATCCAGCCCTGTATTCAGCTTCCTCTCAGCACAGAATCTGTTTGGGATTCTCTCCCCCTTACCCTCTGCCCCTCCTGCTCTTGTGCTCTCTAAAATTAAATAATCTCAAAAAAAAAAAATTTTTTTTTTTCTTCCAGAGAGAGAGGGCATGCACAAGCAGGGGGAGCAGTAGGCCGAGGGAGCAGAAGACTCCCTGCTCAGCAAGGAGCCCGATATTGGACTCAATCCCAGGACCCTGGGATCATGACCTGAGCCAAAGTCAGACACCTAGCTGACTGAGCCACTGGGGCATCACTAAAATAAAGCTTTAAAAAAAAAAAATTGCAAACCTGCTCCCACATTCACCCCTGCTTTATTTCTCTCCCTAATATTTCTCCTGTGAGCACCACAAAGGCAGGAATTTTTGTGTTTTGTTTCCTATTTTTCTGTGCCTGGCACAGAGCAAGCACTCAATGACTGTTGAATGAATGTTAGCATCTGAAATGGGATTGCCAGCATGGTTAGAGGTCTAGTTAATCACCAACTAAAATTAGTCCCCCAAAGCACATCTCCACGCACTGTACTAATAGAATCCGGATTCTCTTGACATCAGAGCCTGAGACAAAGGCACCCATGTAGGTAGTGGTACCAGGCATCAGGACTGACGGACAGAAGAGTGAAATAAACAAGAGTTAGTGAAAGGGTGAGGGACAAAAGTCAATACACAGGATTAACTGATAAAGGGGGACAATACACTCAAAGCAGGTAGTGTTAGCAGACCAGCAAGGATAGGTGGTCATAAACCTTGTTGGGGCGGGTCTGAAAAGAGTGGGTGGGGTTGAGGTTAGACAGTGTCACAAAGCCAGGCAGGGCAGTAGAGACGGAGTTTAACTTTGTTAACTAATCTGATTTGGAGGCTGGGAAAATTGCTCAGAAAGGCCCACTTGTGAAAGCCGGCTTCACGGGCATGTAATCTGCCACCTTTGCACAGGGCCACGCTTGGTTTAATGTTCTGCCATCTTAAAATTTTTACCATTTTATCTTGAACTTGTGTTTCAAAGCAAAGTCTAATGGGCCAGTGGAGCACGAGCAGAGAAAGCAGGCAGCCATGCGTGCAAGCCGTTGTGGTCCACACCCGCGAGGGCTCAGGTCCACGGGCACAGCTGCCAGCAGGCGTGCTTAGTCATCTCAGCCAGTCTGGGGTACAGGGCCTGAGGGGCAGCGGGGCTGGGAGCTGGGCCCAGGGGGGCAATGGCAGCAGGAGCCACAGGAGAGAGAAGGGCCTTGGGTGGAAGGCCAGCACGCTCATCTGTCCCCAGGGTCTGTCCCTACCCTATCTGCACAAATATTAAGTCTCCCTCTGGCTGGACTGATGCGATCATAATTGCCCCTACTCAAGCAGTAAACTTGGTAAGTTATTACAAAACTGAAGTGTATAAATGGACATGGAAATAAAGCCTATCAGGGAATTATTATAATTATTCAAAGAATTTGGAAACTGCTATAATACTGTCAAAGCAACTATCTACAGGCTTAAAAACGGAAATAATTTAAAGAGGATCACAGTCAGTGAAAAAGACCACTATTTTCATATGAAACTATGGCTGAACCCAATATTAACAAGGGAAGCAATTTTTAAATTGTTTTGTTCTTGTAACTGAAGATACACAATAGAATAATTGAATTTTTAACAATATACAAATGTTAAAGTCTCTTTCAGTTTCTTGTATGATTCCCTCCTCCCCCCAAGCATGGGAAATTCCAGAGGACAAATTAAAATGCCATTGTATAAATTTACATTTAAAACAAAATTCAGACTTACAAAAACTGATTTGTATGACTTTTTTAGAAAAATTGTTCCAAGAATCTTCAGTTCTAGATGTACTGAAATTTACATCAAAATAATTTATCAGAAATTTATCCCAATGTTATTACATTCTGGAAAATATTCTTTTTTTTTTTTTAAAGATTTTATTTATTTATTTGACAAAGACAGCCAGCGAGAGAGGGAACACAAGCAGGGGGAGTGGGAGAGGAAGAAGCAGGTTCCTAGCAGAGGAGCCTGATGTGGGGCTCGATCCCACAACGCCAGGATCACGCCCTGAGCCGAAGGCAGACACTTAACAACTGCGCCACCCAGGCGCCCCTGGAAAATATTTTTAACAGCTCCTATAACAGTGCTATCAGCAGAAAAGTGCTTCTCAAGATTACAAATCTCAATTATTTTCAATCTTTCATTTGCCAAGAGTGACTAACATCATTTTCTAAAAAAAAGATTTCATTTACTTATTTGACAGAGAGAGAGACAGCCAGCGAGAGAGGGAACACAGGCAGGAGGAGTGGGAGAGGAAGAAGCAGGCTCCCAGCGGAGGAGCCTGATGCGGGGCTCGATTCCAGGACCCGGGGATCACGCCCTGAGCTGAAGGCAGATGCTTAACAACTGAGCCACCCAGGTGCCCCTGACTAACATCACTTTTCACTCCATCGGTGAAAAAGTATAAATTTTGATGATCTAATAAATGAATTTATTAGACTTGCAGAAAGCTAAGCCAAAAAATTATATGATTGAGATATCACATTAATAAAGTACAGTTTTAGTATATAAGATTGACACCAAAAGTATTTTTGCAATTTATAAAATTACTTATGCATCACTATTACCCCTATTAAGTTTAGAAATAAATTATTTCTAAAGAAAGCTTTACATTTTAATACTTTCAATGGTCCTTTTCTCTCCTTTTTGAAAAAAACAACCCCCATTTTCACTTTGCACTGGACCCTACACATTATGCAGCTGACCCTGATTGTCATTTGAATCTGGACATGAATTTGAAACAAAAGGCGGATCCTTTCACTAAGAAGAAAATTACAAGTGTGGCAGGTAAGGAGAAAACAGCACCTGCCAGTCGTCCTTTCTGTTTATCTTTTTCAGTAGGAAAAGATGACTAACTGATAAGAGGAGGGGAAAACTCTTAATACACATCTCGTGAAGCCAAACTCAAGATACCTTGAAGAAAAAATAAAACAGGGGTCACCTGGGTGGCTCAGCAGGTTGAGTGTCTGACTCTTGGTTTCCAGTCCAGTCATGATCTCAGGGTTGTGAGGAGCCCCGTGTTGGCCTCCAAACTCAGCGGGAATCTGCTTGAGATCCCCCCTCCCACTTGTGCAGCATTCTTATAAATCTTTTTTAAAAAATAAAAAATAAACAGGAAGTTGAAGTCAAGAATGTACCTGGATTAGTTTGTCAGTCCCTCCCTATAAAAACCTTGTTATATTGGCAAGACTAGGGTTAAAGACATTGAAAAAAATAAAAAAAAAGATGTGGGGCACCTGGGTAGCTCCGTGGGTTAAGTGTCTGCCTTCGGCTCAGGTCATGATCCTGGAGTCCCCGGATCAAGCCCAGCGTGGGGCTCCCTGCTTAGCTCAGCAGAGAGCCTGCTTCTCCCTCTGCCTCTATCTCTGCCTCTGCCCTCCTGCTGCTGCTCACTCTCTCAAATAAATTTAAAAAAAAATGTTTAAAAAAAAAGATGAAATGGCACACTAGAGAGCTTTGTTATATATAAACCAAGTGGCAGACTACACATTACAGATAATGAGGATGTTGACAAAAGAGTAGCCAATCTCTCAAATCAAAAAGGGACTCCTATGATCTAAGATGCAAGAATTGTTTTATGTGGCCAAAGACAGAAAGGAACTGGTAGCTGGCACAGAGGGAGGGGATACAAACCGTTATTTTCCTCAAATATTAGAACGCCAGCTGGTTGGCCACAATCATTGCTCCCTTGCTATGTCAACATGTAGAAAGCATGGTCAAAAGGCAAACTGGGGGGGCGCCTGGGTGGCACAGCGGTTAAGCGTCTGCCTTCGGCTCAGGGCGTGATCCCGGCGTTATGGGATCGAGCCCCACATCAGGCTCCTCTGCTATGAGCCTGCTTCTTCCTCTCCCACTCCCCCTGCTTCTGTTCCCTCTCTCGCTGGCTGTCTCTATCTCTGTCAAATAAATAAATAAAATCTTAAAAAAAAAAAAAAGGCAAACTGGGAGTTAGTTAGTGTTCATGGTCTGCTGCTAATTATCTACACAACACGGCAAATTTCGCCTTTTTCTACTGTGAAAACTGAAAGAATGGTCCATCATCTTCCCACTCACAGACTTTATAAAGATCACATATGTGAAAGTACTCTGGGATAAATAAAAAGTAGTAGTCAGAGCCTTAAATTATACATTCCAGCGCTTAAAAGAGCTGTTTCATGTCCAACAAGAACAGTTTCCCATGACTTTAGAAAGACTAATTTTAGTGCAGTGTTCACCAGTCACAAGTACTATCTGCTTAAGTGTTCCTGAAAAGCCAGCTATCAAATGAGGAATAGCAAAAACACCAATAATTACTGAGTTGTCCCCTCCAATCTCTCCTAAACTCATCACGGTCACGATCAACAGCTAACAACATAGAAGTGGTTGACCACTGGAAAACTGCAGGAGTGAATGAAATCTGGATTCGAGTCCAAAATAAATACCAAATTGTTTAAAAATAGCTGCAGGATTTCGTAAACACTAAAGCACAAACACACAAAACTCTTGAAGTTTTTGGGTATACTGTGATAGACAAGATAAAAATATCCTGTATTTTAAAATCAGACATGAAATTTTCCCAAGTCCTTAGCAAAGTATCCTTCTAGAAAATCTATAGAATTGAAATGGAACTAAGGAAGTGGTTTTTAGGTCAGAGTTATATAACACTGTATATATTTCTATAACTTCCAAGACTCAGTTTAACCATTTGTAAAATAAGGTAATAATTTCTGCCCTTCCTGTTGCATGGTGCTTTAAAAGGACCAAATGTAAAAAGGTCTTTAAAACTAAGTGTCTTTAGAATCAGATTATTTTCATAGTTCTATTTCAGTTTTCAGAAACTATGGTCCTCGGTTCTTGACTTTGGTCTGAAAAGAGCCAGAGGTGGTGAGCAGGAGGGAATCTAAAGAATTCTTTATTTAAGGCCACAATCAGTAATAAAAGGACAGAACCCTCTTTGTTCGAAATGAGGCAAAAAGAGAGGGAGGGTCTAGACTGAGATTTTATTCACTTCTCTGTGAAGGAAGTTTGCTGATGGTCCGTTCTATACTGAATCAAAAACAGGTAAGAAAGCCAAGGGTAAGTTGGCCAATCTTTCCCACCTGACCCCCTCCATCCACAACCAATATTATCTGCCAGTTCCTACCCCTACTCACATCTTCATTCTTTGACAAACGTTCTTAAAGTAGTATGCAAATGCAGCTGTCAGCCAGAGAGTCCAGCAATTGCTGCCCTTTCTACATAGAAGTTATGCCCTTTCTACATAGAAACTCAAAGTTTGAGTGTTTTATTTGGGGCAGGTGCTATGGTCTCACCACCTCTCTATGACTCTCTCCCCTTCCTTCCTCCACCAAGGCCAGGGATCTTCCAAAATTAGCCTGGTCCTTGTATTCACTAAAATCTGAAATGTAGACTTTAGATATTATCTCCAGGTGATCTTATACTTCTAGTCGTCTTTGGAGGTGGGCGTTCCATTAGAAAAATGACTTGTTAAATGTAAATCTTTACAATCAACATGGTTTTGTTGGGGTATTTTTAAAGGTAGTGGGTGTTTCAAGAAATGGAACTAGCTTGAGCAATTTCAACCTCCAAATGTCCTGAATAGGATGGACAACTCTGGCTTCTAGTTATTTGACCTTGAATCTATTTCTATATTTTGGAGACCCGGTTTAATCATTTGTAAAATGGGACGATAGTTCCTACCCCCCTGCCAATTGCATGGTGCTGTTAAAATGACCAAATATGGGAACGCTTTGGAAATTGTGAGCAGCTTTATAGTGAGGTTAAAGTCAAAATATGTGGCAGAGGGTCTAGTGCCTCCACTGGCCAGCTGTGTGTGACCTCAGGCAGGTCTCTAACCCACATTGCGAAAACAAGGGCATGCCCAGGTGGGTTTCAATCCCTGCCAGCTATCAAATTCTATGATGTTAAAAAATACAGAATGATGGGGCGCCTGGGTGGCTCAGTCGTTAAGCGTCTGCCTTCGGCTCAGGGCGTGATCCTGGCGTTCTGGGATCGAGCCCCACATCAGGCTCCTCCACTGGGAGCCTGCTTCTTCCTCTCCCACTCCCCCTGCTTGTGTTCCCTCTCTCACTGGTTGTCTCTCTCTCTGTCGAATAAATAAATAAAATCTTTAAAAAAAAAAATACAGAATGAGCACCACCACTTCCTTTTCACCTTTGGTAGCTGCAGCTATGTTCATAACAAAAGGGGCTAACATAAACTGGCCTTTCTGATTATTAATTTTATTGTAGGGAATTAAAAGAGATTTCCATTAACAATCGTCAGGAAACTGAACAGAGGCTGGAGCTGAAAGGATAGTAGCAAGTTTATCAAGAAATTGCGTATTTGCAAGTCAGAAGCTAAGCAAATTAGAAGATTCTTTAGGCTTCTAGCCACTGTGGATTGCAGGTGACTAATCTTAACACTCTTCAGAGCTAGTCAACAGTAGCTAGTCTCTATTACTGTATGTAATTCAAAGCATCTAACACAAAGGAAATGAAAGCTGAAAGGAGGTAGGGGAAGAAGGTTGGCAACACTGATTTTGGTCTATAAATGCTTTGCAAATAATAAGCAACAAAGGAAAAGGGAATCTCTGCTTTGTATTTAGTAGGTAATGACTAGAATAAAGCAAGAGATGAAAGTATTTATAAAAATGGATTTCTAAAATTCTTTCCATCCTCATCAAAACCTCTTAAGTAAATAATTCCACCCGTTTCCCCTCAAAGAGATATGAATGCAATTTTTCTGGGCTCTCCTCTCATTCTTCACCTCACACCCTGTCCTTCAATGCTTTTTCTATCTCAAAAGTCACTCTTACCACCATTCCATGATGTCTTCTGTAGCCATGGATGAGTCTTAATTCTTTACTGATAGATGCGGTCATTAAATAATATATATTAGCGATGCAGAGCATACAAAAAACAGTAATCCAGGCAATGTTATTAATACAGAATTGTTCAATCTTGTGATCATTTTTATCACTCATGTCCAATAATGACTAACATGACTAATGTCCAATCAATGGCCAATGATTTTATCTCTAGAGTAAAAGAAAAAAAAAAACTGGATTGCACTATCTGCTATCATCCTCATCAAGGCTGGATTCCAAGGAGACTCACCAGAGGACACTTGCCCGATAAATCCACCATTGCCTGTGCTTGAAACATGTTGGAGGCGAGTATGGCTGAGTCTGAAGCACACGCATGTTTTGTTTGAATGACCCAGTATTTTAAAATTGAGCAAACATTAAGAAATATATAGACACTTAATAAAAGACCTGCTTTTGGCTTCTCTTAAAAAGAAGAAGATCTGGCAACAATGGACATCCTATATTCCCTCTGTTCTGTCCCTCCTTCTCCCTCCCTCCCATTCTCTTTAAAAACACGAGTGCATTTCATTTATTTAGATTTCCTGCCTGGCCCCATTGGGACAGGGGTTTTCTACACCACATCACAAGACACTGGTAGTGTCTTTCTTTGGATTTCCTTTATTTACACTACATTTTAAAGGGTTTTCCTGCTTCTGAGTTTTTGTCTTAAGTCGATACAGTATGACCATGTTAGTAGTAAACAGCTAGAAAGACATTCTCTAAACTTATATAGTGATATAAATAGAGAAGTTACAGAGAATGAAGGCTTTAGAAGAATTGTGAATAGGAAAAATATGTAAGAATTTTTTAAAAAAGGAAATCGTCATCATCAATACACTCAGAAATCCAAAACTTGTTAAAATGAGTCGTGGCATAAGATACACCGAACCTCATTAAACTTCTAAATTTGAGGAACTAAGGTTATGGTTGATGCAGCAGAGATGATGTTAGGGTTTGGAGCCGACGACCAAGAACAAATTCTTGAGACGTCTTTGGTGAAAAAAAGTTGGTTTTATTAAAGCACGGGGACAGGACCCGTGGGCAGAAAGAGCTGCATTGGGGTCATGAGGAGTGGCCCATTATATACTTTCAAGTTGGGAAGGGGGTTAAGGATAGCGTAAGTCTCTAAGGAATTTTGGAAGCAAGTTTTCCAGGACCTTGAGCAGGCTAGATATTGTTGGGAAAAGTCATTTATTACTGTCTAATAAAACCTTAGTCATGAGACTCTTCAGATGTATATCGGTGGGCCATATGCTTGGGGGATGATTGCCAACAAGTATCTTGGGGGGTTTAGAGATAAAGGAAATTTCCAAAGGAATTTTTATACGTTAAAGTAGACTCACAGGATGGGGGGGCTGGTCAAGCTGGGATTGCCTTTTGCCTTTAGCAAAGTATTAACATCGAGGCAGTTGAGTCCCTAGAGGAATGTCACCCTGCCTGTTTCAAGGACTTGTCAATGGGCTGTAGGTAGCAAGGAAATTTAATAATTTCTCTTCTGCCTTTGTTTCCCACATCAAGGTAATCCGTCAAAATACTCATTTAAAAGAATCGTGTGCTCATATAACTGACTGTTACATACTATAAAGCAGTGAATGCCGGGGATATAACAACCACAAATGAGGTTCTGGGTTATGGTTCAAGAGTTCCTAAACTTGAAATCACCTTGGAAGTTTTAAAAAATTACTGATGTCTAAATCCACTCCAAATCCACTCCAAGAGTTTAGGATTTAATTGGAGTGCAGTGTGGCCTAGACATTGGGACTTTCAAAAGTTCCCCAGGTGTTTCTAAAATGTGACAATTCTAGAAGCACTGTTGTAGACATTACTTCAGCTATAATTAAATATTAGGGCTATTGCTTCTTAAAGCCAATCATCATTCTTGAGAGTAAAGTAAATCACCCGCTTGTCCCCACAGCTGGAGGGAGAGGATCTGCATGTAATTCTTCCCAAAGGTATATCCGTCCTTAAACTAAAGCTCAGAGAATAGGAGGCCACAGGCAAATCTTATCACAAAGGAAAATATTTTCTGATCCATCAAGGGAACCTCTACAGTTCTCCTTTAACTTGAAGTGGTTAATTTCCTGGACTGAGCCTTGATATCCTCATTGGTAAAAATAGAAACAATAATCCCTCCCTTTGAAAGTTGTTCTAAAGATTAAACAAGATAATGTATATGAAACAAGATATGAATATATGAAGCAATTTGTTCTTAATAAGTGGTAAATTTTTTTAAGATTTTATTTCTAAGTAATCTCTACCCCAACGTGGGGCTTGAACTCATGACCCCAAGATCAAGAGTCTCATGCTCTACCAACTGAGCCAGCCAGGTGCCCCAAGAAGTAGTAACTTTTTTTTTTAAATCGAAAATTCAGTGATTATAGTTTTTCCTCAAAGCTGTAGTCAATAATTCTAATATTAATCTCTCCCCTTCCTTATAGCAATCCACTTTCAAATTCTTCATTTTGGATTGTTCTATAATTGTTCGATGAATGTGGTCTTGCTGGATAGACAAAAATTATTTGAGAGAAAGGGAAATTAGACCCCTTATCAGCAGTGATAAAATCTGCTCACTTCTCACACAATATAACATGGTAAATTGAAAGACTGGACCCTCAAATTGTTAAAAGAAACAGGCCATGAATTTTAGAGTGATATCCAGAAAACTAGTGGGTCAGCATTTGGGGAGGGTGCTGTGGAATAGCAGTTTCCTTTTTAAAGGTAGAATAACCCAGATGGTTAAGCATCTGCCTTTGGCTCAGCTCATGATCTCAGCGTCTTAGGATCGAGCCCGCATGGGGCTCCCTGCCCAGCAGAGAGTTTGCTTCTCCCACTCCCTCTGCTCATGCTTTCTCTCTCTCAAATGGATAAATAAAATCTTTAAAAATAAGTAAATAAATGTAGAATAACCATACTGTAGTATTTTTTTCCACTGCAGCTGTAACAAATTACCATTAACTTAAACAACACAAATTTATTATCTTACAGCTCAGTAGGTTATGAAACGTAAAGGCAGGAGACCTTCGCAAAAGTTGCGGGTCTGGCATATTGGTTATTTTGAACTGTAGGCACTTGAAAAAGAGCAGATGTAGAGAGAGGCTTTCTCTGAACGTCCCTTATCTCCCCTTCCTCCAAAAAGAACTCAATTGTTATCAATCCCCTTCCCCGGAGTTTCATTAACCAGGGAAGACCGCCTCTCTTCAGTGTAGAGACTAGAGGTCAAGCCCACACCCAGACTTTGTCACAAACCATCACACCTACCATCTCTTCTTCTAAAGGTCCATTTATCCCCTTTCACAAAAGTCATTTACTCTCCCCTAAGAGGTATAGCTCCGCCCTCCCTTTCCCTTTTAAGATGGTTTTTAATCCCGAATTACAGCTACCTCTTTGAGTTACTCGTTTACCCTGGACATCTGGCATGTACACATGAGGTATAAATGTTAATAGACGTCTGGTTTTTTCTCTCTTGTTAATCTATCTTTTAGTACAATGAGACTCAGCCATGAACTCAGAAACGTACAGGGAATATTATTCTTCTTCCCTACGGTTAGAAATACAACATGGATCCCCCTGGGCTAAGAGTAAGGTGCTGGCCTAGTTTATTGCTCTCCGGGGGCTCAAGAAGAAAATCCTTTACTTGCCTTTTCCAGGTTCTAGAGTCTGCTTTCCTTCACTCCCAGCTCCACTCTCTATCTTCAAAGTCAGCAACTTGAAGCAAGTCCTTCATGCAACCAGCTCTCTGGTTCTCTTTTCCACAGTCACATCTCCACCTGACCATGACTCCTTCGCCTCTCTCTTCCACTTTTAAAGACACTTATGATTAAAGTGGGTCCACCTGGATAACCCAGAGTAATCTCCCCATTTTGAGGTTAGCTGACCGGTAGTATATCCCGACTGCTCCCTAATTCCCCTTTGCTGTAGGACATAATGTATTCACAAAGCAACAAATTATGGAAAGAGAAGCCTAACTAGACTGCCAATTACATTGCAATCAGTGATCATTTAACTTCTCAGCTTAGTCAAAACTGACTGTTATCCCAATTCCAGGGACGACAATGTGGATATCTTTTGGGTTCATCAACCTATCTCATTTTCAACTCACCATGAGAAGCTAATTAAGATCAAGAGTTTGTAAACAAGTAGGGCCTGACACAAGACAGATGAAGATAGTCACTGACGGAGTCATGCGTTCACAGGCCATCAACACCCCGCCTCTACACCTGATCCATGGCAGACATTGCTAGTCAACTAAGCATCATTGTTACCTGGGGATCCTTCCCACAGGGTGAACTGGGTCATCTCCAGTACAGTCAATCAGAGCTGGCACAGAAACTGAAGTTTCTTTTCCATCCTAAATCCGAACAATTGTAGTGGCAAAGGACTCTCTCTCAGGGCCTTTTCTGGCATAAGGTGATAATCTGATGGTTTTAAATTGGCAGATGAAATGAATCCCAGCTGAGCTAAATAGAGAGATTGCAAGAAGACAGGAAAATAAGCGAACTAATTAATTCAACCCTTGACAGAAATCTGTGTTTCTATGATACCTGCTGAGAATCCATACAGTAAATAAGAAAATCTGTATTTATTACTCCCCCTGCCTCTACAACACAAAGCCTTCTCTTGAGACTTATTATAATGCCTCTTTTTTTCCAAGAAGATATTTTGCTTATAAAAAGATTTGAATATGTTTACAGGTAAGTATTTGAAAGCTTTTATTATTCTAACTAGAATGTCATGACGTTTTACAAGTACATTATACAAGTAATCCATGATTGTGGTAGACAATTTAGGAAAAACAAAGAAGAAAACCATACATAATTCTATCTGCCAGAAATAAATTTTGGTGCTCACTCTGTCCAATGTGTTTACATTCATTCATCCAACATATTTTTAGTGAGCCTCCATGATAGGCACTATTCAAGGCTTTGAGGATACAACATGAGAAAAAAAAAAAAAAAAGGACAAAATCTATACCCTCAATGAGTTCAATTATGTACCAAGAAAAAAACCAAAAACCAAAAACAAACAAAAAACCCAAACCAAATTTTTCATATTGTTTTTAACTGGCTTTTTCTATTCACTAGTTTTTAAAACTGTCCCTCTAATTTTGTCAGGCTTTTATAGTTTTCCCAGTAGTCTTGACTGCAACAAAAGATAAGATTATCACAGACTGCTACATGATAGGCAGCCCAGTCTGACTTCTTTTTCCATAGTCTGATGCTATGTCATCAGAAAGACACCTCCCAGAAAAAATGCCGTGAATTCTCTTTTCACCATGCAAGACCACTTAGAGAATTGAAGAGACCTCCTTCTTTCTTGTTTTAGTTCTCTATTGTTGTATAATGTGCACACCTAGAACTTAGTCCCTTGAAGCAACAATAATCATTTTATTGTTATTGACACAAGTCTGAAGGTTTACTTGGTTTGGGGGGGTGGTAATTCTCTCTTGGACTATTTTTTCTTACGCAGTCTAACAGGTTTTGGCACTGAAGTCATCTTGAAGGTTTCTTTCTTTTTTTATTTTAAGGTCTTATTCATTTATTTGTTTGAGAGCGAGAGTAAGAGTGAGAGAGAGAGAGAGGATGAGCGGGGAAGGGGCAGAGGGAGAGGGAGCAGACTTCTCCACTGAGCAAGGAGCCCAAAGCAAGACTCAATCCCAGGACCCTGGGATCATGACCTGAGGGGAGGTCAGGTGCCCAACTGGCTGAGGCACCCAGGTGCCCCATCTTGAAGGTTTCTTTATTCATATAGCCCATGGATTTTGGCTATTGGCAGGAATGTCAGCCAAAGTTGTAGTCTGAACACCCAAACACAGCCTCGGTCTGTGGCCTGGGCTTCTTTACACATGCTGGTTGGGTTTCAAGATCAAGTGGCCCGAAAGCATTAGGCAGGAACTATCTTGCTTTTTATGCCTTAGCTTCAGAAGTCACATAGGGTCACTTCTACCATAGTCACAGGCCTATCGGATTCAAGGGGAGGAAACACAGATGCCACCTCTTGGTAGGAGCAGTATCAACATCACATTGTAAGGGGTGGGATATACTGTGGTGACCATCTTTGGAAAACACAATCTGCCACATATCTCAACCTCCTCATGCCTTTAATGTGTATGGTTAAAATCAGGGATGGCAAACTTCCAGAGCCACCGTAAGCTTAAGGGAAAAGTTCTATCACTATCCAGATTTTCTAAAAAAAAAATACATCTCAAAGATTCATTTTAGTAAGAAAGAACTGATAATTGAATAATGAACTATTCTAATTCCCGCATACTGATTGCATGGATTCACATTTTAAAGTATTAGTTGATGATTTAAAAATACTTCATCAGATTTTTTCTCTTTAATTTACAAAACTTGCTTTGAGAGTGTGACACATAGAGAAACAACAGTCTTTCCTATGTATGAAGCATGGGAAGAACCATTAACTAATTTTGGTATCCAAAGCTATTAAAATGATAATGTAAATTAAGGAGTGCTTAAGTGTAATATTAAGAAGGCTATTAAATGAGCTCCAGACATCTGTGGGATCTTTCTGTACATCACTGGGAAGGTCTAAACACATTAAGTCACAAGGTTACTCTTATCAAAAATTCCACATAAAAATTCAAAGAAACTTTAAAATAAATGCTTGCTAAAACAAATCAACATTTTATCATTTTATGTCAGCATCTGATGAGCACCTATGATATATCAGGTAGAAACAAATGCTATGTACCCATGGTATACTAGCTATTAAGGATCTACATTAGGACATACATATTTAGGATAGAAGTAGTATATAAACGATTGGCACTTTATCACTTTAATAGCACAAATGAAATCCTATCATAATAAACAGCATTATCAAGAAAGGGTCCTCAGTGCAGATATATAAATATCGTAGCAGAATACCCACAACATCAGTGTGTTACTGATCTGATCACAACACACTCTTCCGGTTGAACAGCAAATACTTTTTCATGTCTCTCTCTAAAAATAAGAGTTACCTTATAGTTTCATAGTTGTTTCCTGTAGAGGGGAGAGACAAGCTGGATGGCAGGTGAAAGGCACACAATTCTTTTGTCCTGATGCCGACGAAGCACTCACTTCTTCCTATGTTGTATAAATTCTTAAATCCTCACTCTAGACTTTCACATAAAGGAGGAAACATTTCCTTCTCTCTGCATCCAGTCTTTCTTGTTAATTCACCACAAAGTGAATGCTAATTGTTTCTTTCAGACAGACCTGTTTTGAAGTTTTTTATATTCTCTAGAGCTCATTATAATGTGAGTCAACGCCCACAATTTTCAACAACATCATGCATTAATTAGTTGATAAAATCAACCTAAGAAATCTGAGATTCCTCTGCATTAACTTAATGGGTCATTTCACCTAAGGAGGCGGGGGAGAAGGAAGAGATGAGAGACGACTAAGACTATCAGAAACTAGCAAAGGAAAGTTGTGTTTTGCTCTCTGTTTGTTCTTTGTTTCTGAGGCTGGGGTTTGGCTTGGGTGTGGTCTTGCTGAAGAAAAGGAATGCTTCTGCTCACGAGCACTGTCCTGTCAAAAAAGATGGCCTGGGTGAAACCACATTTTCCTGGAATCACAGCCTTTTCTCCCCACTGCTGAAGACCGTTTAGGGAACTCACACCATCCAAGCTTTTCCAGAAAACTGTTTACTTTGTTGAATCATATATAATACTTAAGCAGGGAGAGGAAATGATGGAAATTTTTCTTCCTGGTGTTGAAATAGACTGACTCAGTATGGGATGCCTGGGTGGGTCAGTTGGTTAGGCAACTGCCTTTGGCCGTTGTCACAATCCTAAAGTCCTGAGATCAAGTCCCACATCAGGCTCCCTGCTCAGTGGGGAGTCTGCTTCTCCCTCTGACCCTCACCTCTTCCATGCTCTCTCTCAAATAATAAATAAAATCTTAAAAAAAAAAAAAAAAAAAGAAGAAGAAGGGGCTCCCGGGTGGCGCAGTCGTTAAGCGTCTGCCTTCGGCTCAGGGCGTGATCCTGGCGTTCTGGGATCGAGCCCCACATTAGGCTCCTCTGCTAGGAGCCTGCTTCTTCTTCTCCCACTCCCCCTGCTTGTGTTCCCTCTCTCGCTGGCAATCTCTCTCTGTCAAATAAATAAATAAAATCATTAAAAAAAGAAGGAGAAGAAAGAAGAGAAGAAGAAGAAGAAGAAGAAGAAGAAGAAGAAGAAGAAGAAGAAGAAGGAAAGAAAAGAAAAGAAAAGAAAAGAAAAGAAAAGAAAGAAAGAAAGAAAGAAAGAAAGAAAGAAAGAAAGAAAGAGACTCACTGCTTGCATGACTCCGTGAGTGGGGATTGGAATAACTAATGGACTTTTCAGGGTCTTTACCAGATATTCATTTCTTTGTCGTTTATAAGTGATGATTTAAAATAATCTAGAAAAAATGCTTATGTAACTTGAGCTTTTGCCTTACCTTTTGATACTGTAACTATCACAGAGTCCCACTTGTTTTTCTCTAGATATTGCAAATGCATAAACTATATGATAATGATATGTTAACCACTATTCTTTTTTAAGTCCTCGACACAAGCCTAGGTCTACTCAGGTCAGACAACCATGCATGAAGTAAAAGTTATCATCCTGTCTGATAATGCAGAAGAGTGGAGAGGAAAGTGTGGTAGTGATGATTGCTGATTCATTCCCAGTTTTCAAAATCTGTCATAAACACCAAGGTTTCACTTCATAGGCATTGAAGATATGTATCTGGGAAATTAACTTACAAAGACTGAGTTAATTGGCCTTTTCATGATGGGCACTGTAATCCCTTGCTCTGGTTTAAGTTTATATCTTTTTCCTGTATTTGTTCATTCTGCCAACATTTGTGAAGCACCTTATATATGGCAAGCCTTGTGCATTAGGCTGAAAGCTCAAGACAAGTGAGAAAAAAAGAAAAATTATAAATATATAAGATTTCATATATTTATACATAAATTTTATACATTTTATATCTATATTTTATATATTTTATATTTATATATTTTATATATTTTATATTTATATATATTATATATAAATAACTTTATCTAAAATTATATATAAATTTTTATTATTTTTTTTTAAAGATTTTATTTATTTATTTGACAGAGACAGAGACAGCCAGCGAGAGAGGGAACACAAGCAGGGGGAGTGGGAGAGGAAGAAACAGGCTCATAGCAGAGGAGCCTGATGTGGGGCTCGATCCCATAACGCCGAGATCACGCCCTGAGCCGAAGGCAGACGCTTAACCACTGTGCCACCCAGGTGCCCCTAAATTTTATAAATTTTTATATAACTATATAAAAGGATTTTATATATTTATATATAAGGATATATAATATTATATATATAATTATATAAAGATTTTAAATATTTATCTATAAATTATTTTATATATTTTTATATTTATATGTTTTATATATAAATAATGTTATATAAAATTATATATAAATATTTTACATATTTATACTAAGGATATATATAAGATTATATATATATAATTATATAAATATATAAGAAAACAAAGACAAAAAATATTATATCCTGGCCCTTAGAGAGCTTAAATCTAGCAGGGAAATAGACAATAACCAGTCACAAAGATGCACTTAATCATTTATCCAACAAATATTGCAGGCAGCATACAGGGTGGTAGGGATACAGCAGAGAACAAAAAGGCCCAGACCCTGCCCTTATGAAGTATAGTCCTGGAGACAGGCCTTAATCAAATATAACACAGATACATAAGTTGAATGCTGTATAATTTAGAACTTTTTCAGTTCCACATGGCCAAAACCCGACTCACACTGCCATAAGCAAAAAAAGAAAAGCAGGGAGGCTATTTATTGGTTCATGCAGATAAAAAGCTGAGGGCTAGTTGAGGCATGGCGGGGTGCAGGGGCTCCAACGATGTTACCAGGACCTGGTGTCTCCTTACTTCAGCCAGTTCATCTATGATTCAGTTTCATTCCCATGTTCAAATCCAGTAGTAAAAGAACTATTTCTTTTCCCCTGGCAAATATCCTGGGCATGACTCTCACTAGTTCAAAAGAGAACTCATGCACACTCCCTATACCTATCCTGGCCAGGGGGATGTGGTGCTCTGATTGGCCAGGCCAAAGTCATATCCTCATTCTTAGACTTGGAGGTGGAACCTAGAGAAGCCTGTGAATTGAGGGTGGGGAAGAGAGTTGGTGCTCCGAAGAAATTAGGGATGCCTTACAAAAGAAGGGGGAATGGACACTGGCAGTCAAAGCACTCTGGCCACTGGCCACTAATATGCCCTGTGGTCCAGTCTCTCTGTGCCTTCCTATTCCTGGAGACAAATATAACAACAAAATTCCACTAAAAGCAATTTCTGTCCTTAAGAGTGCCTTTCAATGATGTCAAAGGGGATTCAATTCATAGCCACAGACAAACATCTTGATGTTCTGTTGTCCTTCTCCTCTCACTCTCAGTATCTCGCATATCCCATGATGTCCCAGTGCCTTTCTGCCAGCCTAGTATCCAGTCCCTACCAAAATTCCTCCCAACACCCCCCTCACATCCCTGCTGTCCTGCCCTCATTTCCTGTGCCTCGACTCTCTTTGCCCGAATCCACTATTATATTACTTCTAGCAGTTTTCTTCTCCAGCCTGGCTCCTCTAGGCTTACCTGTTTTTCAAGTATTCCCTCCACTGATTACCCCAACCTGCATAATAAAGATCAGACATTTCCTTAAAAGGTCAGGGGCAGGGGGTGGCTGGGAGGCCCTAAGTGGCAACAAAAGACTGGACTATTTTAATCTGACAAGGTGAAAAATACAGATATTCATCATTTTTTTCTTCCATCTCTGCCATTGAAATAATCATACCCCACTGTATATAATTTCAAAATGTGATAAGAGTCTGGGATAGAGGGTAAGGTGAACAGTGGAGCACTTTTGAGTTAAGATCTAAAGGATGAACGGAGTGAGTGGGTTTGGTGGATGAAAGAGTGTTCTGGGAAGGAGACACTTTCTTGGACAGCCTGGAGGGAAGCAGGAACTGAGAAGAAGCAGGTGTAATCAGAGCGAGGGGAGCATGACACGGAGGAGGCAGAGAGTAGCAGATACCAGTGACCAAACAAGAGAGTTGGCTCAGAAAGCCTGCAGAGTTTCCTTGAGTCTCAGGGGAACAAAAGAAAGTCCTTTTAATAGCATTCCTAAAGCCCCAGCCTTGTGAGGAAGAAATCCCTTTTGAGTCCTCCACGCCTGGATTGTTACCCTATAGCAATCTGAGTTACGTAAATCTGTGTGAAGCAAGAAATGAAAAGTGCCTTCAGCATAGTGTCTCTTGGCTGAACTTGTTAGACATCTCTCTGTGATATGCTTAAGTTCAAAAAGGAATCACTGCCAAGATCATTTTGCTCTTCTAACCACGATTAGTTCAACTTTCTAATCTTTCACTGCACAACTTTTTGAGAGAAATTTAATGCTGATAGGAGATAAAACTTGTTTATTTGCCTGAGACTATAGGCAAAAAAAAAAAAATCTTGTTTACATGTCCAAGTATTTACTGATATGGTTGGTTTTTAAATCCATCATCTTGCAATTTGTTTTTTATTTGCCCCATCTGCTTTTTGATCTCTATCTTTTTTAAAATTTTTTAATTTTTTGCTCTCTTTTGGGTTGAATCTTTTTCTGATTCCATTTTATTTCCTTTGGTGGCTTGTTAGCTATAACTATTTTATTTTGTATTAGTGGTTGCTTCAGGGTTTATAGAGTATATCCTTTATCTAGCAGAGTCAACTTTCAGTGATAATATACCACTTCACATAAGAGTATGAAAACCTTACAATAGCACACTTCATTTTCCTCCCTCCAGGGCTTGGTGCTATTATTGTCATATATTTGACATTTGATTTCTACATTATAAACCCTACAGTACATTGTATATGCTGCATTTTTTTTCTGTTAATTATCTTTTAAGCAGATTGTTTTTTTAAAGGCCGGGTGGGGAGAGGAGTGTTTTATATTTACTTATCTTTGTACTATTTCCGGTGTTCTTCATTCCTCAAGTACCTCCAGATTTCTCTCTAATATCACTTTCCTTGTGCCTGAAGGACTTCTTTTAAAAACTGATTTTGGCTCAGTCTGTTGGTGTGATGAATTCTTTTAGCTTTTATATGCCTGAAAGAAACTTTATTTTACCTTCATTTTTGGAAGATATTTTTCGATATTGCTCCACTGTCCTGTGGCTTACATTGTTTCCCACAAGAAATCTGCTGTCATTTTTACTTTTGTATCCAACCCCCCCACCCCGAATCTCCCCCACATATTCTGTGGCATTTTTCTTTGACGGCTTTTAAGATTATCTCATTATCACTGGTTTTAAGCATTATGATGTGCCTTGGTATCATTTTCATATTTCTTGTTCTTAGACTTTGCTGAATTTCTTGGATTTGTAGATTTATAGTCTTCATGAAATTTGGAAAATGTCTGGTCATTATTTTTTCAAATATTCTCTCTGTTCCTCTCTTTCAGGAGCTCTAAGCATATGTATCAGGTCATGTGAAGTTGTTCCACAGTTCACTAATGCTCCACTCGTTTTTTCTTCAGTCTTGTTTCCCCAGAGTTTTATTTTGGATAATTTCTGTTGTTGTATCTTAAAGTTATTTAATTTTGATTTTAATTTAATTTTTGATTCCGTTGAGTCTAATACATTACAGTTTTCATTTTAAACGTTGTATCTTTTATCTCTCAAAGTTCAATTTGGGCCTTTTTAGTATCTTCCATGTCTCTACTTAACATGCTCAAGCATTTCTCTACCTTATCATATGAACCTCTGGAATATAATTATAACTGTTTTAATGTCCTTATTTACTGATTTTATTGTCTGTGTCACTTCTGGATCTTCTTCTTCTTTTAGAGAGTGGAAGGTTGCGGAGAGGCAGAAGGAGAGAGAGAATCTTAAGCAGCCTCCATGCCAGCATATAGCCGACGTGGGGCTCAGTCTCACAACCCTGAGATCAGGACCTGAGCTGAAATCAAGAGCTGGACACTTAACCAACTGAACCATGCAGGCGCCCCTGGATCTGTTTCTATTCATTGATTTTTTCTCTTTATTATGGATTGTATTAGATATCAGTCATTGTTAAGTTCTCCGATCAATATTCTAGAGTGTTGTTTTGGGACGCAGTTATGTTATATGGAAATGGTTTGATCCTTTCAAAACTTTTAAGTTTTATTAGTCAGGACCAGAGCAGCCTTTAATTGAGAGCCAACTTTGCCCCACTACTGAGGCAATACCCTCTGGGTTATGCTACCAGTACTCTGTGAATTAAAAGGTTCTTCCTCCAGATGGTGGGAGCACAACGTATCCCCAGTCCTGTGTGAGCTGAAAGAATTATTTCCTCTGCTCCATTCGGGCAGATTTTTCCCTCAGGTAGTTTCCTCACACTCAAGCTCTGATCAGCAACCAGCAAAGGACTTGAGGGGAACCCTCTGCAGCTCTCTGGATCTTCTTCCTGTGACTTCAGCCTGGAAACTCTCTTCAGATAGTAAGCTCGAGCAGTGGTAAAGATCATTTCATTTGTTGTCCATTTCTCAAGGATGACTGTTCTGAGCTGCTTGATGTTCCACATCTGAGAACCATTGTTTCATATATTTTGTCCAGTTTTTCAGTTGTTTCAGATAAGATAAATCTAGTCCCTGTCACCCCTTCTAAGCTGAAAGCAGATGTCTTAAACTGTGTTAAACTGTTGGTTCTCAAACTTCAGTGTGCATCAGAATTCACTGGAAGACTTGTTAAAACACAGACTGCTTGACCTCCCCCACAGTTTCCAAGTAAGTAAATGTGGGACCTGAAAATTTGCATTTCTAACAAGTTCTCAGATGATGTTGAAGCTTTTGGTCCAGGGACCACACTTTGAGAAGTACTGTGTTAAACTATTCAACTAAGAACATATCAGGTGATGTTCATCTATGAATCAATAACACAGTGTGAACCACATTGATAATCCAGGCAAAGCTTGCCAGTTATAGAAAAACAATCATAAGTAAATATATTCATTCGGAGACACATATATCAAGAAAAAAAAAAACTGTTCATGTCCTCTGATCTGATAAATCCAGGAAATAAACTCCATAGAAACCATGTGAAGCAATCTTTCCCAAAAAATATGCCTTAGAACATTAGTAACCTGTGAGTTGTTAATAGGTTCTTTGTGAAAAGTAGTATGTTAATGTGCTTTATGAATTCTCCAAGAGAAAGAATATGAAGGGTTTCCCAAACTTATCTGACCACAAAACCGTTTTATTTTGCAAAACACCCATTAGCAACTTGAACTCTAATGCTCCTTGGAAGCCAGTTTCGGAAATACTGGAGCAGACCCTTGGCATTTCTAAGCTTACCATTTTCAGAGTTAGCTATTTGTCGGAAGACATTCCGTTGCCATAGTAATCTGGGATTCTGCTGGAGCAAGATGGAGCCTGGGGAGTGAGTTACCCCGCTAAGGAATGAGCTCAGCCCACTGTCCACACCACGTACCCTAATGGGGCTTTCTAGTTTGCTGCTCTCCAGGCAGTAGCTTTTACAGTAAGAAAAATATTTGACTTGTGAAAGTGGCCCTGAGGAAAATGTCAGCTGTTGGTTTTGGTGATGGAAAGAAATTATTAGGGGCAAAAAAAAGGATTTGGAGAGGGAGGTGATATTAGAAAGGGGGTCTTAGCAAGCAGATAGATACATTTTAAAGGTGGTCTCCTTAATTTGGCAGGGCTTGGATCTATATGCAAATGAGCTCATTCTGTAACCTACATGGAAACCATAAAAAATGATTCATGCACTGTTTTAATGAGACCCAAAACTTAGCAAGATAAAACATCACACGTGTAATTGCTGACAGAAATGTAATTCAAGAGAAAGCCAGAAGCCTGAGCAGGTGTTTTGGTGAAGCCACCTGAGGTGGAGACACTTAAACAGTAAATAAAATTTGTTTCTAGAATTTAAAGAGAAGCTTCTCTCTGCATATTATGATGCCAGAAGGGAGGTGTGGCCTTAGCTGACCACATTCCAAGGAAGTGAAATGTATTTCATCCTAAGCTAAAGACCTCACAGAAGAAAATAAATGGGAAATAAATCTCTTGGCTCAGGACATGCAGAAAGCCATAGAGGAAAACAGTGCTGCTACTCACCATGATTCTTTTACAAAACCTGAACTCAAGTTCTCGTATTACCGCATAACCCCCTGCTTGCTCGTATTCTCCCATAATTTGACCAATGTTCCTCAGTATCTGCTAAGGGCCAGGGGTTTTGAATGTAAAGAAGCCGGTGCCCTGCCTGCCAGGAGCTCAGAGCGATCACCTGACTTACCGCGTGCTCCCCCAAGGGTGGGGGTCTTGTGAGCTGTTACAGACTGATCTTCTGCAGCTGTGTTTCAACAGCGTCTCCTGCTAAACTGTCAACCCCATCGGGCAGGTGTTTGATCTGTCTTGCTCATCTTCATACTTTATAGAATACACACTTATTGGTTAAATGAATATTCCTTAGAATAAAGTTTGAAAGCAGTCCAGATACAGGCATACTCATTTTATCTCACTCTGCTCTATAGCACTTTGTAGGTATTGTGGTTTTTACAAGTGGAAGTTCTGTGGCAACCCTGCTTTCAGCAAGCCTATCAGCACCATGTTTCCAACAGCATTTGCTCACTTCATGTCTCTGTGTCACATTTTGGTGACTCCTACAATATTTGAAACTTTTATTGTTATTATTATTATATTTGTTATGGTGATCTGTGATCACTACTTGCTGAAAGCTCACACAATGGTTAGCGTTTTTTATCAACAAACTATTTTTAAATTCAGGTATGAACACTTTTTTAGTCATAAAACCCAAGAATTAAACAATGTCACAGGGAAAAATAGAATTATAGCGATTGTATTAGTTATCTAAAGTATCCCAAACCTTGCCTCCTCCAGGTTTAGGGTCCAGCTTTCCCCTGTATTTGGCATGGATTTTTCCCTGCCTATGTCTGTTGACATCCTATCCCTTTAAGGCTCCACTGAAACACTGCATCCTCCCTATGAAGACTTCCACCTCTCTTCCTCCTCAGAATTAACCTGCTAGAAGATGCTGCTAATTCTCAAATACCTCTAGCGTTACTTCAGTGTTCACAGGTGGACTTCCATCTGCTAGAAGCTGCATGTTTTTGGTTGAGAACCTCCTCTAAACCTACAGAAGGCTGTTCTGCCCCGCTCGGCAGGCCGGAAGTGCTAAAGGAGTAACTCCTTCTAGAGAGCCCCTGCTCCAAGGCCGATGGAGGCTGTTTTAGCATGCTCAGCTTGCTGTAATCAAACAGCATGGACTAGGTGGCTTAAGCAGAGAAATGTATTTTATAGTTCTGGAGGCTGGGAAGTCCAAACTCAAGATGCCAGCTGCTTTGGTTCCCAGCAAGGCTCTGTTCTTGGTTTGAGACAGTAGTCTCTTGCTGTGTCCTTACCTGAGGGAGAGAGCGAGCAAGCTCTCTGGTGTCTCTTCCTGTAAGGGCACTAATCCTGTCAGGACCTCATCTAAACCTAATTATGTCCCATTGCCATCACATCAGGGATTAGGATTTCAACGTATGAACTTTGGAGAAGACAACACTCAGTCCATAACACTGGCGAATAAGCACCTCATCTCCTTTGCAACTTGGGTGGAATAACTCAGAGGTTGTGTCCGAATCATTTCCTGGCTTCCCCGGAGGGTTAAGCTCCCGTTGCCCACGATGGTGACTGGCATGATAATGCATTTTATGTCTGCTACTTTCTCTTCTCTGTCTCCCTTCCCCACTCACCTTCCATCCTACACCTTCAAGGAAAAGTCCTGTTCTTGCATCCTTGTATCAGAGCCTGCTCCCCATCTGGGCTCGAGTGTTCCCGTGTTGTAATATGTCTCACATTACGCTCTTTAATGCAGGGTTTTATGAACGTCTAGACTCTCATAACTAAACCATAAACTCTTTTGAGAAGAGAAATTTCCTTTAAATGCCGTTTCCCCCAAAGCCTAACAAAGTACCTTGCATATAGCAGGTGCTGTAAAAATACTAGATTAAGTAACTACATTAATCAAACTAAGGATTTTTATAAGAAAGGCATTATAGCCATCTAATAACTAAATAGTTCCCAGCATTTTTGGGGGCACTATGTAAATCAAATTATTTAAGTGAATTTTTATGAGTCACAATTATTGATTTAGAAATCTCAAAAGCTGTTCCAAGTTCAAAATGAATCCTCAAGTTTAAGCAATAGATTAAATATTTTAATATTTTCTTGTTGAAAAAATCAGCACTTACTGAGGGAGTCAGAGGAGATACGATCTGAATTGAGTCCATATTTCTTAACATAGCATTCAAAGACCCACATGGTCTATCCACCCCTCACCTCCCTTCCCAGCTTTATCGCTCCTGTTTCACCACTGCTGTGGGCACAGCTGTGTGATCTTCATGCAAATGACCTACAGTCAGGTTTCTCTTTGTTAACAAAGCTGCATAATACCACAGATCTCATGGCATAAGAAAATTTATCATTGTTTTAAAATGGGTAACGAGATATATGCTATGAGGAGAAAAAAACAACGCCTCCAGATAATAATGCTTCCTCAGACCCCGCTTGGCTTCCCTGTCATTTACTATACTGTCTATGAGTCTTCATTAAGGAACTGATTCGGGGGCACCTGGGTGGCTCAGTGGGTCAAGCTTCTGCCTTCGGCTCAGGTTATGATCCCAGAGTCCTGGGATCGAGTTCCGCGTCGGACTCCCTGCTCAGTGGGGAGCCGCTTCTCCCTCCTCCTCTGCCTGCCACTCCCCCTGCTTGTGCTCTGTCAAATAAATAAATAAAAGTCTTCAAAAAAAAGAAGAAAGAAACTGATTCAAGTATCTAGAGATTTGTTAACACGATTTGAATTGAAATAATGTCATGCCCTTATGTCCAAGGTCTAATTCTGTGGCCTGTGTCTTGAAGACAGACATCTACAAGACACAGAGAGGCAGGGCAGCACCTGTATGTCATGTGGAATCATAGAAACATAAACAAGAAACATCATTTTTTGGAGAAATAATACAAAGAATACTCATTCATGGTAGAGATACCGGCCAATACAGAGGCGGCCAATACAACCGCTGAGCCACGCAGGCACCCCCAGAATCACAGAATTTTAGAACTAAAGGGTCTGTAGTGATCAGCTAGACCTAGAGGAAAATTAGGCTAAAAAAGTTAAATAACTCACCTGTTTCCTCAGATGGATAGAGGTGGAGGGAAGACCACATGCCTCATTCCCACTCTGTGTGAGGAATCTATTCCATCCATGGGCCCCAAAAAGGTAGTGGGGCAAAAATGGCTATGCCCAAATTAAACTTTGATGTTTCCAAGCCGTCTAACATGCTCATCCAACATGTGGCAGGTTTTAGCTCAAAGGAGAGAGTCAGACTGTGGTGCCTTTTTCATGCACTTGCTTCCTCCTTACGCCCACCTCCCTGTCTACCCTGCGCAGCTGCAGCACAGGTCCCATCCCCAGACCTGCTCCCCCGCTTGAGACCTCCTAGGCTTATTCATGGTGCCACTTCTCGTCCTAGCCTTCACACCGGTCAGCTATGGCGTCGAGCATGTCTGCACACTGCGAAGGTTCATGTTTGGTTTGCCTGAGTGAAGACTTGCACCCAAGGAGCTCCCAGTTCTTAGTGCTGGCAGGCAAAATTACTGTTCTGCGCTGCTTGTATGAGAGGAAAGAATCACTGTTGAAAGGCTCCATTCGGTAATGGAAAGAATGTGAGGTTTGGATCCAGACTGGATTTGAGTCCGAGCTCTGCCGCTTCCTATGTGGCTATGGGACAAGCTATTCACTTTCCACGAGTCTCACTTTACTCATCTGTAAAATGGGAAGAAAGATACTGATCTTAAAAGGCTGTTGTTTGGACCAGAAGAAATATTCCTATAACGTTTGATGTGCAAGGTTTCATTCAGCAAATAGTTATTGTTCAGCAAATGGTTTAGCAAATAGTTATTGTTACTGGGGTTGCTGGATATGCTGTCGGCTTGAAGAACAGCCTAAGGTGCGTACTTTGGCTCTTCCCCACTTCTGGTTTTACAGCTGAATCTGGACAGGAGACGAAGCTCGCTGCAGGGTAGCCCAACGGCCTTTCACGGAGGACTCAGATAGTTTTGCAAGTCTGTGTAAACATATACAGTTGAGCTCATATCCAGCCCTTAACAGGCTGATGGAGGTCGGTTCTGCTTCAGCACGTCAAGTCTTCTGTTGAAGGGAACACAGGGACAAATAAATCAAAAACTTGAGTCTTTTAACACATGGCATTATTTAAGAATTAGGAATGGGAATTGGGTATTCCCACAATCCTTTTTGGAACGGGATAGGTCAATAAGGTTTAAAGTAAAATCTAAGTTAGCTTTCCTTATAAACATATAAATACAGAATTTATAGGAGCTTTTTAAAAAAGTATTAACCTTTTGTCTATAGCTCAACACGTTTCTTATGAGGTGTGAGATGCAGAAACATGACAGTTTTTATTTTCTTTTAGAAGAGAAGTTTCATATTACAAATGACTTTCAATCCCGTATGTGACCATTACTGAAAAATCCTGGCGGCATATGCCATAAATAATCAAGTGCCTATCAATTACAGCAATTGTGCATTGTTTCCAAAACACTGTTAACCTACATCACTTCCCAAAAAAGCGTTACATATATGTACATATAATATATATCTACCCATATATGTACATATATATGTATATATATATGTATACATTTGAATGATGTTCTAAGTGGAAATTTTTGTGAGATTTTCCTTTGGAGCTTTATTCAGTGATCAAAATACATATGGAAATCTCATTTAACTACATTTGAATTAAAGTATACACCCAAATGCTAATTTTTAAATCTGAAATTATACTAATTCAGACTTTTTCTGAATGAGGGAAAAAAATAAAAATTCTTCACTAAGCCCTATTGCAAATTCTAAAAATTTTCCTTGAAATTAGGTGGATAAATATACATTTATTTTTATGTAATCTGTAGCAAAAAAAATGTCAAAATTTAGAATATTTATATTTTACTTTCCTGCAAGTGTCTGGTGTTTCTTATCACAAGTGAGATAATAAAAAATTATTTAATACATCCTGTAGTGTGCTCTGGTCCTCATGGTAAAATTATTGGAGGGAAGAAATAAGTTTCCTAGTGATTGTGACTTTGAGAATTTATTCTCATCAGAACAATATCTTAAGACAGAAGTTAACACTTGTAGGAAACTTCAAAAGTGTGAACTTTCTTAGAAAATTCCATTCTGTGAATGTACACACAATCATATACTTATTCATGTTGTCCTATAACCAAGAGGTCAAGTAAGGTAAGAACTGAAAAATGGTAATTGATTTGGCAGTTGGGACCCTCTATGACCACAGTGAGAGGTTCAGGATCTCTCACGAGAGTGCAAAGTGTCAGCCAGGCATTTCAAGGCTTAACAAGACTATAGAATCTCTTTTCAAGCTCACTCGTGTTTTTGTTGGCAGGAGGCTTCAGCTCTCTGGAGCTGTTGGCTGGAGGCCTCTGTTCTTCACCAAGTGGGCCTTTCAAGGCCACTTGAGTGTCCTCCCGACATGGCAGCTGGCTTCCCCAGAGCAAATGATGAGAGAGACAGAGACAGAGACAGAGATAGAAGGGAGTGAGAGGGATGAAAGAGAAGGAAGTTGCAATGCCCTGTTTTACTTAGTCTTAGAATCATACACTTTATTCTGTTTTCTAGAAGCAAGACACTAAATCCAGCACATGCTCCAGGGGAGGGGAACGAAATTCTACCTGATGAAAGGAGAAGAATCAAAGAATTTGTGGACATAGTTTTAAACCACCACAATCAGTTGGAAGTCCTGATTGCAGGTAACAGAAAATCTATCTCAAAATGAAATACACAACAATGGGAATTCGTTTGCTCCCAAAATGAAAAGATCCTGCCGATAGACAAGTTTCATGAGCACTTTGTTCAGAGTTCAGCTCTATTTCTCTGTCTTCTCTGTGTTGAATCATTCTCAGGTGGGCTTCCTACCAGCAAAAATGACTGCAGCAACTCTGGGCCTCATGTATGCACACCGAACCTTCAAGAACAGGTAAGCATGGCTCTGTGTCAGAATCCCCCACAGTTCAGAGATTCGCTCTGATAGGATGGGTTTAGGTCACACGTGACCCCCACCACCATCCAAACCAGGGTTGGAAGGCCTTGACTGGCTCCAGTAGCCCACCCCTGGGCCAGGGCTTATGGAGACACATCCCTGAAACCACACAGACGCCAAACAGAGGCCTGGGCCTCTGGGAAAGAGGAACAGATGCTGGAGAGCCCACCTCGAATACTTACTACAAAAGTCGGGGATGTTTTGCCAGCTTTTTAAGATATGGGGTACACAGCCGTTTTGTAATATGAAAGCAAAGGAAGCTGTAGAGACTGAGGCATTGAAGAGCAAGAGAATATAACTAAGAATGCTGAAAAATGGGATCAAAGGCACCCTCAGAGTGGATATTCTTGGTAAGGGGTTGGAGAACCAGCCACCCCCTCTGACATCATCATGGGACAGCAAGCGTACATGGGAGAAAACACAGCCAGTTAGACGAGGTAGGCTGAGTGAACACTGGATGTGGCTGCGAATGCGAATGAAGGAGGGGAGGTCACCAACTGAACATAAGGGAGAAAAGTGAAATAGGGCATTCACAAGGTTGAGAGAAGATGGATGGAAGAGATTGTCTTGGAGATGAAGGTTAGCCATATTTCTCATACTTGTCCAGCTAGGAAAACTCTGCTGTAATAAGAATACATAAGCATAGCTAGAAAAGCTAGAAAGCTCTGAGAGAAGAGAAAACATCAACAATCTTGTAACAGAAGGGATATCATTGAAGGACATCTTTTTGTTTGTTTGTTTGTTTGTTTGTTTTGTTTTGTTTTGCTTTGCTTTGCTTTTTTTGAGAGAGTGCATGAGGTGGAGGAGGGGCACATGGTGAGGGAGAGAGAGAATCTTGAATCTTGACTCTTGACATGGGCCTTGATCTCAAGACCCTGAGATCATGACTGGAGCTGAAATCAAGAGTTGGATGCTTAACCGACTGAGCCACCCTAGAAGTAGTATTCTTTGGAGAAAGAAGGGTAAGAAATAATGCAAATTATAATGAAGTGGGAGTTTCAAATAAGTTTCAAAAAAAGCAACTATGACAAATATCAAGAATAAGATACTCTAGGGACGCCTGGGTGGCACAGCGGTTAAGCGTCTGCCTTCGGCTCAGGGCGTGATCCCGGTGTTATGGGATTGAGCCCCACATCAGGCTCTTCTGCTATGAGCCTGCTTCTTCCTCTCCCACTGCCCCTGCTTGTGTTCCCTCTCTCGCTGGCTGTCTCTCTGTCAAATAAATAAATAAAATCTTTAAAAAAAAAAAAAAAGAATAAGATACTCTAATTTATCTTTCAAAATTTAAGCTTATGTAACTTACATTATTCTTTTCTCTGCCAGAAAATGTTGGGGTGCCTGGGTGGCTCAGTCGTTAAGTGTCTGCCTTTGGCTCAGGGCATGATCCCAGGGTTCTGGGATCGAGCCCCACATCAGGCTCCTCAGCTGGGAGCCTGCTTCTTCCTTTCCCACTCGCCCTGCTTGTGTTCCCTCTCTCGCTAGCTCTCTCTCTCTGTCAAATAAATAAATAAAATCTTAAAAAAAAAGAAAAAGAAAAAGAAAATGCACCACAGACTATTAGGGTTGAGTATGAGTAATTTTTAATTCCTACCACGGCTACTAAATCCTGGCTAAGCAAGAAGATGGAACAGCTGCTTCTTTTTATTATTATTATGACTATCATTAAGCATGTAGATTAGCAAAGTGAGAATTTATATTTTCCTTTATTTCACATATACTAAAAAATTCCTCTTCACCATAGCCTAGCTGGCTTCTGGGAAGAAATCCTTGCCCTAAAATAAAACAAAGAGGCCTTATGTTTATATTCACACTCATCTGGTTCAGAGTTTTGTTGAGAAAAAGTAGCATGAAATAAAAATAATAAAAATATTTGAAAAATCTGAACTTGAGCACAAGGTCATGAAGAAAAGCAACCTTGGTTCGACTTGCCTTAGGACAGTGACCTTGACAAAGAACTTTCATTTGAAATTGTTTAATGGGTTCCAGAGAATGAAGGAGCTGTTACAAGTATAATGTGCACTTCTGGGGAAAAAGAAACCTCCTGCTGGACACATTTAACCTTCAATTCTGCCTCTTATAAGATTGAAGGGGTCAAACAGACTAGGACCATATGGAATTCGGAAGGGCTTATTCTTTTCCCCCTAGCTCTTCCCCAGGCACACAATTTACTTTCTACTAGAAAGCTCTTAATTATTTTGGAAAACACTTAATACCTTCTTACTACCAAACCTTTCAGTAGACAACATAAGATGAATGCTCAGCAAAACACAGTTTCTATTTCTTTCTCAACGCAGAAAAGGACATCAAGATAGCTTTGCTTAACATAACAACCATCATTTCTTGAGAATTTATCATGAGCCAGGTGCTGCTTGGCATTTTACATACATAATCTGATTTAATCCTCCTAACAATCCTATGAGTTGTGTAGTATCATTATCTTACAGATAAAGAAAAAGTGTGAAGAAGTCAAGTATTAGGCCAAGCTCCCAGAGCTACTACATAGCAGGGCTGTATGTTGAAACCATATCAGTTTGTTTCCAAAGCTCATACTCTTTCTTTTTGCACCATTCTCCCTAATCATCTGAAATAATTTCTTAATATTTACAAGGAAAAGAGTCAACAGTTTAAAGAAATGTTTAAAGGGAAATAAAATACTTGTTAAAATGTTGATAATTAAATACAAATACAGATTTATTCAAAATCAAACGTTGTACATTATCCCCAGACACCCTGTAAAATACCCTGAGACAAATACATATGGGATCAGGGAGTGGAAATACTTTTAGGTTAGGAGTAAGCCCAACTTCAAATGATAGAATGAAGCTGTGAAATTTAGGGACAGCATGAGCCTCAGAAAGCAAAAGGTCAGGTCCTGGAGACATCAAGAAGAACCCAAGGGTAGGGGAGAATGGACAATGGTTTGCTGAAAATCAGCACAGCAGTGAAAGTTGACAAGAGTTTCATTCAGTAGAAACACTACAGAAACCTATGCAAGAAAAAAAAATTATTGTAAACAACATACCTAGAGTGAATGCACAATCTGAGGACAGAACAATCCTGTCAGCCCCAGGAGTCGTGTCACTTTTACCATTAGCTGATATCATGAAAATATGGCTTGCCCATACTTAGAAAAGCTCACAGCAGGCAGGCAGGATTACTCCCAGACTCCTGCCACACTATCAGCAGATGTCAGTCACCACTCTATGTTTTTGCACAGTATTTGGTGGACAGAGACTATAAGGCTGCTATTCTAATGCATTTATCCTGGATTAGCCCCAGCATAGTATCAGAAGTCAGTTCTGCAAGTCGACATGCAGATGTGTACTAGGGCAGTGGTTCTCCACCGATGCCCTCTGCTCTCCCCACAAGGGCCTCTGGCCAAGTCAAATTTTGTTTTCAATGATTACAAAGTGTAGGGAAGGGTGATCTTGGCATCTGGTGGGTGGAGACATCCTACAATGCACGGAACAGGCTCCCACTACAAAGACTTACCCAGCCCCAAATGTCAAGTGTTCAGGTTGAGAAGCTCTGGACCAGAGCAACCTCTTGCATTTGCGGTTGGAGGAATAGTTTCCATAACAGCCTTTTTCCAGCTCCCCATTCTCCCATGTATCAATTCTTCAAGATGGTGGCTTCTGGCACAGAGGTCATCAGTAGGCCTAGAATGTGAACCAGATAGAGCCGGCATTGTTTATTTTTCTTTTCATCTAAAACAATAAATCATCCTGCAGCTCAGGTATGAGGTCCCCTGCGTTGTTACTGGCATCCTTGGACCCTTAGGTACCCTGGCTTCTGGCTGGCTTTAGGTTTCTTCCCCCTCAACAGCGTATGCAGCCGTGCCCTCGCGGTGGGAAGAGCAAAACACTTGGGGAATGAGGCGTTTTCGTAGCGTCATTTATTTAGTCTAGATGAGATATTTTGCTCTTTAAGAACAGGAAGGTTGCGGATTCCCAGAAGCTGGAAATGGGAGCAGAGAATATTTGTCCACTGGGGAAGTTAACCACGTTGAGTTTACCTACAAGGATAAGGCAAGGGAGAGGGTGGCGGAAAGCCCCGATTTGGCCGATTCTCTACTTGTGGGAGCCTCCTCGACCTTGGACTGTTCCCTCCTGAAGGAGAACTGGCGCCCGCGGGGAAGGGTACGATTCTGGGCGGCGGGGGCTATTCCCCGACGGGACAGTGTCTGGGCCGGGTCTCTCTGTAGGTTAAGGAAGTCTCCTTTTCTAACTGCTTCTGGAAACTGCCGGGTCCCGTGGGGAGGGAGGCCGGGTAGGGCCGGGACGTGGGAAGATGCCAGGCGGGCGGGAAAGAGCAGGAAGAGGCGGGATTCTGCCCTTTGTCTCTCGGTCCCTACCCCAAAGCGGAGCTGCGAGCAGCCCCCGCGCCAGACGCCCCCAGCCCTCCTGAGAGGATCCAGGAATCCGCCGGGCGGAGCGGGGCGGGGCAGGGGCGGGGCTCATAGGCCACGCCCACCGGGAGTCTTTAAAAGGTGCGGACGCTCGCTTCGCCGCTGTTCCCGGACTGTCCTCGCGCTCTTTCCCATCTGGTTTTGCTGTCTCCGCCGGCTGTGCGTGGTCTGCCTCCGACTCGAGTGAGTAGTGGCGGTGGGGGCGCCTCCACCTACCCTGGGGGAGGGAGGTTCCACAGCTTCCCGGGGTCCTCAGGACGTCCTGCTTGCTGTCCCCCAACTCCTCTGACATCCCCCTCCCGATCTCCACTTGCCCCCCCTTCCGCCATCCTCCTCACCCCTGCTGCCCGCTCCCCCCAATCCCCCTCCATACACCTGCCCCGCTCCCCGCAGCCGCCCAGCTCTGTCCTTGGATCCCGGGCCCTTAGGGCAGCTAAATAATCGTGACCTCCCTACGGGTTGCTCCGTACCGGTTTCTCTGGGAGAGAGGCGGGGCCGAGAGTTTCGCGTTGCTGCTAATCCGCGTTTTAGTAGTTTTGGGCCCCCTTCTCCCGCAGCCGGTTCTCTTTCCGCGAACGGGAGGGCGGGATCCGAGTCTCGGGGTCTCCTCTGCCCGGAGTGTGCTACGCTGAGGGCGACCTTACCGGGGGGGGGGGGGGTGGCTGGTTGGGAGTCTTGGGAGCGAGGTGGGGGCTTCCACATCCCGCTGAGCCCAGAATCCTTCCGCTGCTGTGGTACAGAGCTTCTGGCATCCCCATTGTTTGGTGGTCTCTGCCCACCAAGCACTGAACCTTATATGCTGAAGAACAGCCGTGAAACATCAGGTCGATCACTCCCAGCTTTTTCCGGAACTTTCTATATTCAGGTACAAACAGGAAAGCAAGAATGCTTGGTTGTGAAATTCTGCAACAGGTCCTGAAAATCACATCCTGAGTTCCAAAGCTCCACGTAGGCAGCCCCTGGGGGGAGGGGGTTTCTAAGCCGAAAGACGCTCAACCTTCCAACCCCCTTCCCCAAGCCCGGACGTTTGTTGAAGGATATTTGTTTAAATAGTTACCCAAAATGTTTAACCTGTTTTATTTGCAGTCTGCAGACTAAGCACATTTTCACTTTATATGTGCTTTCAATATAGAGAATCTTTTAATTTGGGGAGTTTTTTAAACTCAGGCAGTAAAAGAGGTCTCTTTAGTCCTTTTCTAATTAACCTGTTTTGAAGCTCTACTTATGAAATGCCAAGAATTCAAATAGGACAACCACAAATTTGGCTATAATTTGACTCAGATTTTTCAGGAAAGAGATGGGCGATGGATTCTAAAAATGAATCAAATGATTTCAAAACTGCATACCAAACTGTAACTGATTTTCTGAAGTCCACCCTGGTCCACCCTGACTATCCCCGGTTATTGTTCTCAGGTTGACTGCTGCTGGTACTTGATCAGTATTTCTCAGTGTTCTTTCTACTCTGGATTCTAGTTTTTCTTTACTCTTTTAGAGTGAAATTACAAGGACAGGATCTGCATCTCATCAGTCTTTGAGACTCATAGTACTTGCCTGGGTGCCTTGAACGCAGTTGGACCAGAGCCAGTATTGGTTAATTAAATAAAGAAAGGAAGGAGTAAGACTGCGATTGTGGGGGACAAATATTTCTTTGGACTCAGGCAGTAGATAATATTAGCAGATTTGATCTAAGTTTTCGATCATAAATTTTTAATGAATTCCTCCAAATGTGTTCAAATAATGATTGATACAAATATTGATATGCTAAATACTGTAATGAAAGCAATACTCATTGGAGGTCTGATGAAATTGCCAAATAACTTGGATTTGGGGAAATTGTATTTTATACTAAAACAGCAAGAATGGTGGCATAGCACAGAGGGAATGGCAATAAATGAGGAGCTTTAGAAGCCTAGCTCCAGCCTCAACATTGTCACTAAATGGCCATTGAGATATGGGCCTCTAATTTTTCTTCTCTGCCAAGAATGGGGCAAATCAAATGAACTGGGGAGAGCAAGCCTCCTAGAGGTGAGGAGTCATGGCCTGGTGAAAAGGGCAGGACGGACCAGTCCCCAGGTCACCTGCCAGCCCCAGCACCCATTGGTTTGATGACCTTGGGCAAGTTACTTTACTCTCTGGTCTCTGTTGCTTCATCTTATAAAATGGCTGTAATCGCATGTACACCAGGGTTGTCATAAAGCACGTTGATCTTGATCCTTGAACAAAGCACAGCTCAGCCAGGGAGAGATTCCTTGTCATTAGACACTATTGTGAACTTTGTTGAATATATGGGGAAATGGCTCTCAGTGAAAGCCAACTGAACATAACTCCTGGCCTTGCCTGGATGGCAGGTTTCTTCCCTTTGCAGATTTTCACACGTTTCCTCCAGGCACTGTGTCATTTCCTGGGCTGGTATTTGCATGGCATCCCTGGGTTTCTATTGGGTGGGGAATCTCTAGACTCCCCTGGGGCCTTCATTACCCAGCATGGTGATTCTTAACTGTTTTTATGTGGTGAACCCTTCTGGCCCTCTGGTGAAACGTCTGAACCCCTTTTCCAAATATTTTTAAGTGCATAAAATAAAGTCTGTGGTACCAAGTACACCAGTCCCCAGTATTTCAAGGGATCTGTGGTCCCAGTTTAAGAACCCTGACTTGGGAGTTTTCTCAGACTAGATTGTGGTGGAACCTGACACAAATTCTGATGGTTAAAAATTTTAAGTTTTGGTGTAAGTCAAGGGGAAGACCCAACAGAAGTACACTGTGAATCATTTGCAGAGGATATCAGGTTCCTTGCTTTTTTGTTCACTATCTCGTGCCAACAGTACTACTAATTGTCCTTCACTAATAAAAAGAGGACAGATGCTATGTAATAAATATATTAGGGCCAAATAGCTTCCTGGTTCACTATAGGAAAGAAGGTTTCATGGTGGCTTCACAGTACTTTTGAAAGAGATAAGTGAAGAGAGATTCAAATCCTCACATAGTACAAGAAATGCCCAATTTGAAAAGAACCTGTGCCAGACCAGAGAAGTCAGTCCTATATTTGTGTTGCCAACAGTAGTTGTAGCAAAACATCAGTGAAACAAACTCTATAGCTTATTTGACTTTTGTTGGTGTTGATTTTTAAATTGAATTGGTAATTTTGTTTGGTTTCATAGTTACAAGGCACTTGATGTCTCTATACCTCAGTTTCTCTACCCATAAAATGGGTATAGTGATAACGTCTCCCTTCGTTGTTATGAGGGTTAAATAAGTTAGTATAAGTAAACTACTTAAGCAATACATATAGTAAACTTTATATAAGTATTTGTAATTATTATTACCTACTATGTGGCAAGCACTATTCTAAATGCTTTCCATATATTGTTTAATCTCAGAACTAGTTTATGATATAAATAAGTATTATCTTCATTTTTAAAATGAGAAAACTAGCAGATCAAATAACCAGCATCAGATCATTTGGCAAATAAGCAGTAGTCTTGGCATATAAATCTCTGTCTGACTCCATGTAAAAATCACACAAATATTAAATTGTTTGAATAATTAAATATCTTGCAGTTTGCACAGATTGTGGGTTGCTGTGGCAGATGCTGGGGGTCATGGTGACCAAATTTATAGCCGGGTTGCATTCTAATTGCAATATGTGATTTGGCAGGAAGTATCCAAATCCGTGTCAAGGATTTTGCTGTACCCCACGTTGAAGATAAGAGCAGAAACAGGATATAGAATTAGTAATTAATGGTGAGGCTGAGGTGAACACAGGAGAACTTACTGGAGAGAAGGAGGGATTCTTAGGGCAGCAGCAGAGTAGCAGTTTGGGTGTGAGAAAGGCCCATAGAAGACACTCACTTCCTGGGAGCTGAATCGGTGAAGACTGGTCAGAGAGGAAGGCATTCCTGTGTACAAGTAATTCAGTAACTCGAGGATTGATTATTCTCAGGTGATCTGAGATGGTCTCAACCATTCATCAGATGTGGGAGTTTGGGGGACAGCTTGTGGTTGTGGAGTCACCAGGAGTGAGTTGAGCCTGGATTTGCATGTTCAGAGGTCGTGACCTCAGCAGGTCACCTAACACCTGAGCTTCTGGTAGCCAGATTCAGGCCCCGCAGTGCTGCTGAAGGAAAAGGAAGCCGGTGTTTGTGGAGTACAGGCTCTCTGCCAGGTACTTCACACATGTTCTCTCCTTAAGTCCTCCAGCCACCCGATGACCGTGGTTGTCATCTGCTTCCAAGGTACAGCAGAGGAAGTTGAGGTTAAGGAACTTGGCCAAGATCGCAGAGTCGCTAACTGACTTTCAACCTTCTATCTAAGTTCCACACTCTTTCTCTTACACCAGGAATGTCTCAAAGCTGCAACGTGCACTACGGTTTCCGTGGCAGACATTCGTAATCACAGCCACCTTTGATGCAGAATCTTGACGGAACTTCAGAATCTTTTCAAACATGGTTCCAGGAGCCCACGATCAGTAACTCTACAAGATGAAACGGTTTCTGCCATCCGTGTACAAGTAGACCCTGCAGACATTCCAAATCTCCTTCTACATGCCTCTATGTCATAGATTCTGTCGTAGTGCCCTTATTTGTTTCCATCGTTCTACCACCAAAGCAGAGCTCCCTGCTCCCTTCCTTATAACCAGTCATTTTAGCCTAAGTTCCTAACCCAGGATATGGCTTATAAAATGCTGAATGAATACACTTATGTGAAATCTTCAGACAGGAAAACATTGTACAGTGTGTATTAGCTGCCCCTACCGTAGAAGAATTACTTGCAATACAGAAAAGAAGGTAGGATTTAGCTGGATAAGGGAGGGCAGAAAGTCAGTTGCCCGGATGGGGAGCGATTAGGGGCATCATGAAGGAAGGGCCATATGAGATGAGTGGGAGATGAGGATTGAAAGCAAAACACTTGACCTTGAGTATATTGAGTATCTCATTAGACATGGAGGAGGCATCCTATAAGCATGCTTTCGTCTCATTCTCTTAACAACTCTATAAGAAAAGCACATTTATCCTCATTTTACATATGAAGGAAATGAGACTGTGTTGACTGTGTTGACTCCAAAATCCATGCTCTTAATTCACCCTTAATTAACAGGCTGAGCTGTCTTGAAGATTTGGCATTGGTAGAAGGAGCCAAATGGAACATGGAGCTGATCACTAAGACATGAAGTCTATCCGTGGTTCAGTGGTATTCACTTAGATAAGGGAAGTAGACTAACCAGGTAGTTTGGTTAAGTAGAAGGAAATATTTTTAGAATGGGCATTGAGTAAAGCTTAATTTCCAATTAACTACAACTTTCAAATTCTGTTAAAAATCATTGTAATTTGGGACAATGGTACTAATTTACATATTCTTTCACTAGCAACCCGTCTTGATGTGTCTCAAGATGAAACTGGATTATAATAAATCTCCCTTTCAGGAAATTGGATTCTAGCCAGATTCTAGGGTAATAACAACACCCTGTATGTAGTAATAAAATGTCAAAGCTTCTGGAAGTATTTAGAATCTAGGTTTATAGACAGATTCACTCCAAGCCTCCAGTATCAGAGCAAAAAAACTTAAACTGCAAGTGGCGACATGTAGACTCTAGACTCGCGGATTCAAGACACTTAGATTCTAAAATAAGATGCTACATGCAGAACAGGTGGTGTGAGAACCGTCTGTGTGGTCGTTCTGCGGCTCCTGGTGGTTATCTAGAGAATGAGGTAGCTTTACCACAAGGTGACTCAGATTTAGACGATAGTAATTTTCTCTAGGGGTGAGTCTTATGAAATTTGGGGTGGTGTCTTTGCCTGGGGAGAAGCAGCAAAGAGAAATTGCATATAGGTGTTCAGAGTAAACCAAGCCTTTTCACCTAACACAGTGGATAAATCCTAGTGTTAGAACTCTTTCAGACATCGAAAAACAAAGAACAGACGGAGAAACAGAGAATAAGCCTGTGTTTGGCCTCTTTCGCGCGATATGTGTAAAGTGAGATTTCGTTTCTCCTCTCACCATTCTGTAAATTAATGCACGGGATCGGGGAAAGGCATGCAGCCCAGATTGCTCGGTGCAGATCCAGTCTGCTGTGATTAATGGCAGCTGTTGTGGAGTAGTGCAGCCAAAGGCTTGTAGGAACCACAAAGCTTCAGAGTTTTTTCTGTGCATAGCCATGCCAAGAGTGACAGAGATGGAAGATCATCACACTTCCTCCTGCCAAAATCAGGAACCGTCCATTGGGGTTCACCCTAAAAGTGTAAATTTGAACTTCATTTCTTAGGCACCACAAATGGAACTATCGTTATACTGGCAGTGTGTTTTAATGTCCCCAGAGAAGGTTTATGAGTGACTAATTAGCTAAGTTTTTTCTTTACCCTGTTTGTTGCTCTGTGCTAGGCTTTTCTATAATGGGTTTCCTTACCGGAGTACTTACAGCAGGATGGACAGTATGGAAGGCCCCCTCTGTTTTCAAGCTCACGGTTACTGCCTTCTTTTATCTTCACAATATGTCCGTTGGGTAGAGAGAACTACCTTTCCCTATTTTACAGATGAGAAAACTAAGCCCAAGGTTGCACAACCATTTTGACAGTGATGTTAACGCAGATCTACCCAAACCAACCTTCCTTCCTCCCTCCTTTCCTTCCCCCTCCCTCTCTTTTTCCATTCTGAAATATTTCAGACACACTAAATAGAGAATACCATAAGGAACACCCAACTACTCAGTATCCAACATAAAAAATAAAGCATAACTCCAGCTGAAGCTTTGTGAGGATGCTCTATTATACCGTTTGCTTGGACCACAGAGAGGCTTATTCAGAAATCCTCAGGAAAGCCTTGAAACTGGATGGAACTTTTAAAAAGCTAATGACTTGGAAATTTTACTTAGAATCCAAAAATGTGACTAAGAGAATAGACCAGTGCTACCTTTGTCTTGATCAGCATAAGATCGGACTGGGAATTGTACAGACAGGTTGAAAACGGAAGAATTCCTTAAAACAATAGAAGTTATTTTGACATGTGCCAAGTACTCTGGCAGATTGTATGGGGAAGACAGAGATGTGGTCCCCACCCTAGAGGGGAAAAGGCTTTTAACACAGAAGGCTGAATGTTGTAGCACTTTGATGGGTATTTCCTGAAAAGTGACTCATTTGGCTGGTGTGGCATGGGCAATAGAAATCAGCCTTGACTTACAAGAAGTGAATTTAAGTAACTGTGAATTACATAAAGAAAGGAAAGATCTTCCCTTTTTAAAAATCCAAGCTGCTCTTTAATAGAGAATAACCATAATGTGATGAGTTTGTTTTTGAAATATATGCTTTTAAATGCTATTCAAAGATAACCCAAGAGGGCATTAGTCTTGATAAAAATCTGGTTCCTTATTGGTGATAGCACCGAAGTAAATAGGTGTGAAATGTAAAACACGCTGATATTAAATAGTACACTTTCTAATATGATGAGAAATGCCTTGACAATCACAAAGTATTTCAAAAGCCACCTGGGCTGTTGATGCTTGGGATCCAATTTTAAGTAATTGTAAGGTCATTACCTACGGGCCTGGATTTGGTGTTAGGTTTCCTATGGAATCACGAGGGTACTTCCAGCAGATGTCTGTGGCACCTGTGAGCATTCCAGAACTCTGGTAACTTTGGAGCCGTGGGGCAAAGTCAATATTACTAATTGCGCTCCAGACTCAGGCCAGTGGAAGGCCGTTGGAGCCAGGGCTTTGTGGCTGAGGTTTTACAGTCAGGCTCAAATTTCACTGTGGAGTTAAACAATGGAGCACCTGTCTCCAGGGAAGGGAATAACAGATTTGTGCAACTACTAAAGGAAAGCTTACAGATTTATTCTGTGTTGCTAGCTATTGATCTTCTATGGATGCCTTCACAGTAGCCTGTGACGTTGGTGGACCCTTGGAATTACCTTGGTCCTGTCTGAATAAGCAAGTAGGTTTTTTGCGAGCTGAGACCAACAGTTTAGTGGTAACAGTCAGGCCCCTTCGTATGTGTTTGTTTCAAGGGAAGGAGTTCCATCTCCAAATGACTCAAAAAGGCAATTTATTGGCTCACATAGCGCTCAGGATAAAATAAGACACAGCTGAAAAGAGTCTAAACCTAGTCTCTCCACCTCTTCTTCTGGCTAGCTTCATTCTTAAGTTCTTTTCTTACAATGGCTAGACAGCTAGACACCCCTGCATTCACACAGTCCTGAACCAAAGCCCCGGGTTTCAACTTTCATTGACCTGCCTTAGGGTCATGTGTCCCTTCCCTCATCAATCACTGTGATGGGGAGTGGGGACCGCAGTGACCTAATTGCTGTGACCAAGTCACATGCCCAGGCCTTGAGTAGAGGGTAGAGTCAATACCCTTTAAACAAGTGTTTCTCAAACCAACTGGTAGAGGACCATTTTTTGTTTTGTTTTAATTTCCAAGTACGGATTAATTCTCTGTTCTATTGCTGTTCAACAAGATGAGTCCACTGATTATGCTCTTGATTGTTGGGGCATAAAACTGTTTAAAGTTTTTAAATTCTCACCTGAATTTCATCTTGAATTGGTACCAGGCACGGTGGACCTTCACAGGGAGACAACATTTTAATAAATACTTCTCTAAACCGCATGGACCAAGAAAGAGATGGTTGCTTCCCCGGAGAAAATCTGGGGGAAGGTGTGACCAGAAGAGGGTCAAGAGAATGCCGTATGCCAGAAATGTGCCCAGCACGATGACTGATTCGGTACAACTTGCTTTTAGAAAGGCCTCATCTCAGTGTTCAGGAAGTCTTTGGGTTCTGGATCATTTAAACGCTGTAGGATGGGCAGGAGGATGGGATTTTACCACCTTCCTTTTTAAGGACTGAAGATTCTTCAGTGGATTGCGGAGCAGCCCTCCCTTTCCCTTGTTTCGCTAGCTGCGCTCAGTTAGGAAGGAGGTCTCTGTGTCTCATCCGCCTGTTTCCTGGAGAGGCACACATCTCATCCAAGGACACTCCCCACCCCGGGCAGCAAGTACCCCTCACAGAAGAGAAGTCTGAAAATGATGGTGTGGAAGAAAGGAATTCTTCCACTACTCAGGGCAGGGCAGACAAAACACACGGTCCTTGAAGGACAACTTTCTGTACTGCCGAGGCAGCCCACTGTGCTGGCCGTCCCCACGGGGGCGGTGTAAACAGCGGCCGGGTGGGCAGGTTCGTTGAGGACGGAGATTAGAACGGGTTGGCCCCACATCCCAGCAGGACGGCAGGGTTTAAACTTCGCCCTCTCCCTCCGAGGTGGCCGCTCAGAGGGACTGGACAGACAGTTCCCTTCGCCGGGGAGGGGGCTGGGTCGCGCCTTCTGTGTGGACTGACAGGCCTGTCAAAGGGGCGAACAAGTCCCGGCTGGGCTGGGGACCTGGGGCTTAGTGACGCACGGACACCTAAATCACAGCCATCCGGAGGGGTGTTTGTCGTGGTTACAGCGCGGCGGCCGGACACGACTGCTGATGCCGTCGTCGTGCACAACTCCCGCAGACAGACGTGACACGTGGTCTATCTTCCTCCCTCCGAAGTGTCACAGCTTGTGTATGGTATATGTTAAGAATCCGGTGGTGTTACCATGAGTTCAACGTGTAATAAAAACCTCTCCCCAAGTGTGTATCCTTCAGCGGAGTTTTCGGAGCCCATCATTCAGATGGGGGTGGGGGGACGCCAGTGTTGGCCTTCCCGCTCGCACACTCCTTTCTTAACTCCCGGGACGCTGGGGGCATCGGCTGTGTCGTGCCTGGGGACCTGTGCCGTTCTGAATGCGGCTCCTTTGTCCTGCAGGAAACGGCTTGTGCCCGGCAAGCCCGAGCGTGCAGATGAAAGAGCTGCAGTCAGAGGGGCGATTTCGGAGACAGGCGGCCTTTCCAGGTGTGGTTAGAGCAGTTGGTAAAGAAACCGAATCTGTGGCTGGCGGCGGGGCTTCCACAGCCCGCCGGGAGCTGCTCAGGCGTCTGTGGGGTGTGGGCACATTCTCACGAATGCTTTGTTCCTTCAGAATGCCCGTGTGGGGAGGTGGCAACAAGTGCGGGGCCTGTGGGAGGACCGTGTACCACGCGGAAGAGGTGCAGTGTGACGGGAGAAGCTTCCACCGCTGCTGCTTTCTGTGCAGTAAGTAGCTCCTGGGCGCGGCCCCCGACAGAGCCCGTGTGTCGTAAAAAGCCTCCATTTACCTATTCAAGGACAGGCACTGTGGTGATGTTAACAAACACGCTCACAGAAGCATCCGCGGGTCTCCCGGTCTGTCCCGCACAGCGTGAAGGCTCGGCGCGGCGGCAAGGACGGCAGGGGTGACGCGCTGCACGTGGCCTTGCTGTGTCCCCGTCGCTCTTCGCCATCACTGGGCCTTCACTGCGTTTTACGTGTTCTCACGTCTGTCTCCCTTGCTTTACGACGAGCTCAGTGTCGTCTTTAGCCGGCACCGGGCACGCTTTCTGGCACGTAGTAGGGGCTGGGCTCCATGTTTGAGGGGCAGGTTGCTCCGCACCCACTCCAGCTTTCTCCTCCTGGCGCGGCCCCTTCTCTTTGAAACTTCCTTGCTTGCTTCTTGGCACACGATTCGTTGAGATCAAATGTCTAGAAGTGAAATTCCTCTCTTCTCTGGTAGTGAAAATTCGGAGTTATTTCTGGTTATTGACATCCTAATTGAGGGAAAGGAGCGTAGGGTATGAAAATCCCATCAAGGCAAGTTGGGAATTATTACTATTTTTAGATGGGAAATTATCAGTATCTGATAGAACAGGAAGTAGGACATGAAACACACCTGTTGGCTCCAAAGACAGTACTTGGCTGACAGAGACACAGGCCCCCTCCCCCTGCGTGCCCCTCTGGTGACAACTAAGTCTTCAGTTGCAAGCAGGACAGAAGCCGCTTCAGAAAGCTCTTCGTTAATCATCTTCTGACTCAAAGGACAAAATTTTCTTTGATGAGGGATTTGTTAACGTGAGGAACCCACCCGAACGTGCAGACATAGCTCTAGTCCTGTACAGTGAGAATTATTGCTAGAAACTGCACATATTAAGTTTGGTTAGTTGTCCTATTCCCTCTAGGCACCAGCGTTCAACTTATCAGTACCTTTTTATAGTGTAGCTGTTTTGCAGGCAACTAGAAACAGACAACAGAAAGTCGCAGTTACAAAGAATAAAAATATATGTTTACTGTGTATACCCCCATAATAGCTACCATTTCTCAGATCCAGTTTAAGGATTTCTTCTCTTAAAAGTTACTTTTTTTTTTTAAGGAATCTGTTTTTCAGCAAGTTTGAAACCAAGAGTATGTGAACAAAGAAGAAATACAGATACTTTAGAAATTGTTCTTAGCTTTGTCTACGTTAGGCCATGATAGTCTCTCCACCATAATAAATTCACTGTTGACTTAATGTCAACTTCTTTACTGGCAATTTTACTACGACTTCCGAGTATTGGTCTCTGCTGACTTAAAGCCTTTTAAGGATATAATTCGGAGCAGTTTGCAAACCTAGGAGAATTTTACTGTAGAGAAGAGACATGAGAACGGAGGGAAGGAAGGACAATATTAAAGTTTTCATGAACTTGCTTTGGGTAATAGATATGTGGTCTTTGAAACAGTTTTTGTATTTTTACGTATTCTGTGAAGGGTGTTTGTTCTCCAGCAATGTATGGTTTTGGGTGAACGGGGCCTTCCAGCAAATGTATTTCAGTCTTGAGCCTCAACAGCAAGGTTCCAGAGTAGATGACGCCACCATTCTGTTCTACCAGAGAAGATGGTAGTCTTACCAGAAACTTTGTGATTTTAACTGTTTTATGCAGCTAGTCACCTTTCCCTGCCCCTCTCTTTCTGTCCTTCCTTTCTTCCTCCTTGCATTTTTCCCCCCAACCCTTTGAAATAGGAGGGAAACAATCCCCTTGTCTACTAATCTTGGATCTCCAGCTGCCCAGCTGTGCTACCAGCAGGTTCCCTCACAGTTTCCTTTTTTCTCAAGCTTAAGTGAAGTTTTAGAAAGTGAAATAATGTCTGGGTAAAACATGATGACATTTGGCAGTTTTATGAAGTGGGATACGTGGAAATGTCTTGTGGCAAGAAAACCATCAAGAAAGAATGCATTCTCATTGGGGACAGAAGAAAACACAAATGCAGACTTGAAACCACTTTACGATTTTCAGACATACTCATCACTGCCGGAGAAGCCAGTGGTGAGATGAAAGAATAACACTTTTTTCCTTCTAGACTCGTGATGAAAACTACAATTCTGTATTTAAAGCCATTTTTATTCCAGGGGGTGCTGTTTAGGGGAGGAGGGCTGCAGAGCCAACTCCCACAAGGCACTCAGCTACCCTTTTGTTCTTTGTTAGGTTGTGATTTCACAGTACTGAGAAGAAGAGGTAGAAAAGATTGTGTCGAGTGTTGGGAGCAAAGTGTTAATTGTGTTCCTTTTGTTCATGTAATTATAGCCATCTCTGAAACTTCTCTCCCTTCTGTTAGAGAGGCCAAGCCTATAGAAAAGTTTGAGGCTTCCGGATGTTAAAGTTCTGATATGTTTCTGAAACAACGATCCTATCCATGGAGAAAGGCAAATCGTCCTCAGCTGTAGCTGACCCAGTCCAGATGCCATCCCTGGCGTTTGGGAAACCGCAGGAGAAAAAGGAATGTGAGAGAGCCTATGCCTTTACCATTTGTAGACCATGTGTCAGGGCCACCATTGTTCTAAGGAAAAAGGCATCTCTGGCGTGTTTCTAAAGGTCTAACTTATTCCCCCCCAGTGGTTTGCAGGAAAAATTTAGATAGCACAACAGTGGCAATTCATGATGAGGAGATCTACTGCAAATCCTGCTATGGAAAGAAGTATGGGCCCAAAGGCTACGGTTACGGGCAGGGCGCTGGCACACTCAACATGGACCGGGGTGAGAGGCTGGGCATCAAGCCAGAGAGGTGAGTTAGGACCCCGTTTGTTACCTTCAGAGAGGAGTCATGACAATATTGCTTGGTGAACAGGAGTCTGGGACAGAACAGATGTTTAGCTTAAAATAAGCACACAAAATTTCTCCAATTTTCTAGTATAAATGAGTGACTATTCTTTAAGCTTGAAATGTACAGTTTGGGACCTAAAAAAAATTCTTATTGATCATTGCAGTGATTTCTAGCCTTGATTTTGTAGCATTCTCTGGTGTATCAGGGAGTCATGTTCTCAAAAGTACATGGTTTACATCTACTTCCATCTCACAGCGTTTTGGAGACCAGATGTCACGAAATCAAATGATACAGAAATGTAGTAGCTGACTTATGAGATGCATTTCTCAGGTTCAATTAAGCAGTCAGTGAAAAGTCCTCAGTCACTCCTTCCATGGAAGAATCTTTCACCAAGCAATGACTTTTCTCTAACGTATATATTCTTACTTAAAAATGGAAATTATTTCCTGTTTTTGATTGAAAGATTAGTATTAAATTTTAAAGGTTCCAGGACCAAAATAGCAAGGTGCTAACTCTGTTCAATTTCACTTAGTATTTCATGTTCAGGCTACATAATTTTTTCCTTTGTAATATCCTCTTAATTCCTATTTTGGCCCAATAATTCCCTTCACATTTTTCACATCCATTTTATACTGAAGAGGCCAAAACTGGTGTAATATTCCAATAAGATCGCCTTTTGTCGGACAAGACCGTTAATCATGCCGTGAGCTGGCCAGTAGGCAATATTAACACGTTACCTCATATAATCCTCACAACAACCCAACAGGGTAGGGTTTCCCATCTCACTCAACAAATTTAGATAAAAAATGAAGTGATTTGCCTACCGTCACATTGCTAGTTAATCCTGGAGCCTGGAAATTAACCTAGTGTAACTCCAAATCTTTTTTTTTAATAATAATTTTTTATTATGCTATGTGATCTTAAACACAGTACATTATGGTATGCCTGAAAAAACTTGTGTCTATTGTCTGCTGAACATTTATGTTCATTTTATATAATCCTTACAGTAACTCTGAGTTTAGATACTTTGTATTTTATAGACAGGACAGAAAGGCTCAGGTCACACAGGTAAGTGACATAGCCAAGGATTTGACTCCATGTCCATTTGGCTCCCATACCTGTGCTCTTTCCACTGCATTGAGGCCCACCTGTCTGTTCTTGGGTTTTTTCCCCAAAGTTTCTCAGAGTTTCTGAGCCATGGTGCCTTGTGCACCAGCTGTACAAGGGCTGACTCATTCAACGCTGCATGCCATCACTTGTGGGAACCCAGCTTACCTTGGTCTTTGTTGAAGTTCATTGTTCTTGTTCTGCCCTCCTTTTCCAGCTTGTTAAAATCCATTCTTGTTTTCTAAGATTTTATTTCAAATCTTTCAAAACACATGTATCTATATATACCTTCCTCCAAACGAAACCAAATTGATCCATAATCCCAAAAGTCAGTCAGTGATTGTGGCTGTAGTTTGAAAGTCATCAAGACCAGTGGACCCTCCTCTTGCTTCTCCACCTTCTCCAATAACTGACAAGCCCTCTATGCGGGCCTGTCAGTCTGTGTCCTTGCCTATTCCCCATCTTAGCCTGGCCACATACTAGGACCAGATATAGAGACTTCCTTTTCCAGAAGCCTGTCTTAGTGACTGAATTCTGGGGGCATCTGTGGTCTGGAGCACCCTGTGGGACATGGTAATGATAACATGGGGACCATATATCTTCACAGTGATCTCCTGGGGAGGCAGCGTTGTGTGGGCAGGAACATTTCGTTGAGGCAGAACTGCTTTTTTTCAGTTCAGACTCACCCATTTACTATTTCTCTAGCTCTCCAACAAGTTATGTAACAGCTGAGCCCCTATGTCTTTATCTTTCATGAGGTTAAACAATTATCCATACCCTGTGATGTCATTAGCAGGGAGGTGGGAGAGGATCTCTATTAAGTTCTTATTAACATAATATGTTGGAAATTTTTCCAGGGAAACTCCTAACTCCAAATGTTGGATATCATTGTGAATAGCTTTTAAAGATCACTCTTAAAAAGAAGTATATACAGTAGGTTGTAGAGATTTAAAAAAAAAAATGCATACATTAGGGACAATTGGAAACACCAATACTGTGAGTCAGTCATATACTGGTATTTGTTGGATAGAATAAAATTTCCATTGGCCATAGCAAACATGATTCAAAGAATGCTGTATATGAAACCCCTCACTACACCCCTCAGGTGTAGCAAACCGTAAGATGGCCCAGACATGGGTACAGTGAAGATGAACAAATGGAAGATACAGGTGAAGAGTTTGAATACATTGTCTGCTGAAAAGGCAGTATTTCTAAATTAACATTTTATTTTAAATATGTATGTAACTTAAACTATAATCAGGAAGGAAAAAAACCCTGTTTTTTCACTAGGAAAAATGGGACACTTGTATCTTTTGCTGAGCTGTTGTCCCCTTATCTACTCAACTGACCTGTAAGGTTTGAGAGGGGCCTTTAAATCTCAGAGCCCACAACAGTGTTCTGCAGAGTAGCTACACCTACATCTTGAAGGAGGAAAACATTACAGAAGGCAAGGAAAACAGAGTTTTACCCAGTGACTTATAAATAAGTGACAAAAAGAACACTATCCAGAGAAAAAGTAAACATCATACGGTAATAGGAAAACTTTCAAAATATTTTCCATGAAGAAAGCAGTTTGCTCACACTTTCCCCTACTTAAGATATATTAGGAAATTAATCTGTAAATCATGCTTAACTTTCTTGATGATTACCTAAGTCCACTGACTATTTGCAGAAACGTTTAACTGCTTGGGTTAACAGTGATTTTTTCAAACTCTAATAAAGTAAAAAAAAAACTAGCTGTGATTCCAGTGGTAATATGAACAATAATATGAATGTGGGGTAAAAATACGTCCAATGTAGGTTTTTATAAAGCAAAGCATAATTGTTTAGTGGACAGGCAAGCACTGGAGATTCAATGAATTCTGATTTTAGACTCAGACATTTAAGCTTGGGGCCTCATCTCTCTTTTGGGGGCAGTATTGAGCCCATAAATAGGTTAAAGTAGCAGCTGGCCAGCACCTGAGATTCAGTTCTTTCTTTGCCCTGTAAGTAGTTCAGTGAAGGCCACCAGCTGTGGGACAGTTTAGCAGTTAAATCCCAGCTTCCTTATGCAACTGCCTTGTGGGCCTAGAAGGGGCCTTTGGTAAATCTTGCCTACCTTTTCCCCCCTTTTTACAAGTGCTCAACCTCACAGACCTACAACAAATCCAAACACTTCTAAATTTGCTCAGAAATACGGAGGTGCTGAGAAGTGTTCCAGATGTGGGGATTCCGTGTATGCTGCTGAGAAGATAATTGGAGCTGGAAAGGTAAAGTGCTATCTTGAGTTAGTAGCCGTGAATGACCCCTCCGTTCCCTTTCTCCCTTGTCCCCTTCCCATCCCCTTCAGGTACTCTTTTATAGAAATAAATAAATGCCTTGGATTCACATTTTTCTTAGTCAGATCGCCATCTGAATCATTAACTTTTTGAAGTGATGCCGTTACCTGACAGATCACATCTATGTTCGAAAGAAACTTGTTTTCATAAGGCGTGCACCTACAGGTTGTTAACACACCTGGACTCTGCGGGTTATTCCAGGTAGCGGGAAACCAGGATCAGGATACCCAATGCTCATTGTTGTGTGCATTTGAGAAAGTTACTTGACCACTTCACCTCTCTGAGCTGCAACTGTTCTCAGCCATCAAAGAGGCAGTCTTTAAAGGAGCACGCTGTGCTTGCGGCAAGGGCTGAGACCGCTCTTGGGGAAACAGCCCTTGCGTGGTATGGCTCCCAGCCCGTGTCCTCTGTGAATGAAGTTTGAACTCGGCCCTTTTGGAGGTGACCAAGAATGTAGGTATGGGGAGGTCCAGTTGCAGGCTTTTTGTTGGAGTTGAACCACAGCAGTCAGGAGCTCGAGTCGGCTTGATCTTTGCGAGCCACTTGCTGCAGCGTCTAACCTATACTGCAAGAAACCGACTCTCAAACTTAATTGTCTCTTCCAGCCCTGGCACAAAAACTGTTTCCGGTGTGCCAAGTGTGGGAAGAGTCTTGAATCGACAACTCTGACTGAGAAAGAGGGTGAAATCTATTGTAAAGGTAAAATTAATTTCTGTTATTACTGTCCATCTGAATATCCCACACTGGTCACTGGCTAAGGAAATGTCACCAGCATTAAAAAAAAACAAAAACTCTGACAACAGGGAAAGGTGGGATTGCCACTAGCGAATTTAAAAATAAAGGATCTAGAGATGCTTACAAAGAACAGAGAACCACGGAACAATTTGAGATGATACAATAAAGTTAAGTTCTGGTCATTTTAAACTCCCCAACAAATAAGACAAAAACCCCTCACTATAAAGAGTCTTCTTTCAAATTTATGTTTTCAGCAAAGCATATGAATACATGAAGGTAATAGACAAATATGTCACTTGCCCGCCTGACTTTTATGCTTGTAACTCAAATGGAACCATGAGCTGAATACTGTGGAATCAGAATGTTTGGACTTGCCTTTACAGCTATATTTATTACATCGCTCATTTTAATTATTTTATTTTAAAGATTTTATTTATTTGAGTGAGCGAGAGAGCACAAGCAGGGGGAGGAGCAGAGGGAGAAGGAGAAGCGGACTCCCCACTGGACAGGGAGCCTGACCTGGGGCTCGATCTCAGGACCGAGAACATGACCTGAGCCAAAAGCAGCCGCTTACCCAACTAAGCTACCCAGGCACCCCTACATTGCTCATTTTAGATCTTAAATAAGTTGAACTCTTTTGGGCATGGCAGACTTTTTTTTTAACTTACAAGTGTTTGCCCTTTCGTGGGTCTTAAGCAATGCTAGCAAAGCTTAATGGTCTTCCACTAATTCTCCCTTTCCTTTCATAGGATGCTATGCAAAGAACTTTGGGCCCAAGGGATTTGGCTATGGCCAAGGAGCAGGAGCCCTTGTTCATGCTCAGTAAAGGTGTAAACCCAGAACCAAGATCACACACTGAGAATCTCTACATCATCTAGGCACAGATAATCCAACACTAAACTGTGAAATTCTGCCAGCACTTAAGTACTGTCTGTCGTCCTGTACATGGATATGCTGGCTGGCTGACTAGCAGGAAGAGAGCACTGTATCCTTTTGCTTCATTCATCAGCATTTTCCAGAATTGTTTCTTTTACATTTTAAATAAAATTTCAGCTTGATTTGGTTGTTCAGTGTCTTTCAATTAACCTTTTGGAGAAGCTGCTGTGATTTCCGCTAGTGGAGAGTCACTTAGGTCCCTACCTGCATGTTAGTGGTTAAAGAGAGTCCACCCCATTACACAGTTGACTTACTACGCTAATGTCTACATTATGGCTGTTGGAAAAGATCTCTTTTAACCTGGCAAGTATGCCTCAAGTTTGAGGATTGCTAGGCAACGGGTTCTAGCTCTTCAGAGATGGGATTCAGCAGCATCTCCGCCTGCCTGCCTGCTCTGCTCACTCTTTAAGGCATGGCTCCTAGACAACCTGCATTAGAATCACCTGGAAGTATTAAAAGGTGGACTCCTAGACCCTACAGAAGCAGAAGCAAACTCTCTAGAAGTGGGGCCACAGAAGCCCTTCTAAGTTCTGGTCATCAAGCTCCTCAGAAAGGCACAATGACCCAGGGTGGTGAGCACACTGTTAAACCAAACACTGAGAAACTCTTGATTCATCTAAATCTAAAGATAGATTGTTACAAACAGCTACCTATGGACAACTTTAGAATCTGAGGCTTGGTATGATTTTTTTAAGACTCCATTCTGACCTGATAGATGGTATCTTATAAATCCTGGAAACTGAAGTGCTTTTCTCAAACATTTCAATCCTGCATAAGTTGCAAAGAATGTTGCATTGTCCTGGCACATTTAGCTGGCTCAGATAAAGGAGTATGTTATGTATACACAATATTTTCATTATTTCCCCAGAAACTTTTAGTTCTTTATCAAAGACTCAATCCAATCTTTTATTTTTCAGGGGTATGGTGTGAAATTGGTCTGTAAACGTGTATTGGTAAAACTGAACCAGCATGATCAATGAGCCCATTTGAATCTTTTCCAAAGCCTATTTTAACATACTATATTGCTTATTTTGAAAAGCTACAGGGGGTGTGCTATGTAGGACATCAAAAACATAAGCAGAAACAGTGGAAAGTCAATCTTGAGGATGTACTAAGTGAAAGAATCCATGTATCATAGCTTTGAGCATCTCACACATTTGTCTTATAAGGCAAGTTCCACTGCGGCAGAGGGGAAGGCCTTTTTGTTAAGCAGACTGGGGAAGTTAATCAGCAATAAATGGAGATAAGGCTGAACTGAAGAAGAGTTACGGAGTAACTTCTAATTCTCCATGTGGTAGTTTTAAAACCTGCCCGCAGATTCTTGGACATTCCCATCAAAATATGAAGACTAATTCCCTCCCTCCCTCTGAAGAAAGGCCAACTCTAGTGACCCATTTTTAACTTAGGACAATATGATGGGCAAGACTAGGTTAGAAAAGACAGTACAGCTTCTGCCTGCCTCTTTCCCTTTAGATGCTTACTCTTTGGAACTCAGCCACCATGCTTTGAGGAAGCCCAAACTACATGAAGAGGCTACATGTAGATATTTTGGCCATAGCTTTGGCTGAGATCTCTACCATCAGCCAGTATCAACCAATGTAAGTGAGCAAGCCTTCAGGTTATTCCAGTCCCCAGTTTCTGAACCATTCCAGCTGACACCAAGTGGAACAAAGTATACTATTCTTGTTGAGTCCTGACCAAACTAGAGATTTGTGAACAAAAATATGTTTTAAGCCACTAAATTTTTGAGTGGTTGACTAGGTAGCTATAGATAACCAAAATGCATATATTAAACTGTTCCCCACCCAGAACCATTTCCCATACCTACCAAGTTTCCAAAATTGGAGATACGCATAGTTACCTAAGAGGAAAACACTCTAAATGCCAGGTGCTTAGTAATTTGATATCTACCCAATAAACAACTGAGACATTCACTCATATTTAAATTATTCTTAAACTGGGAGCCATGACAAAACACCTCCAGATTATAAAATTAGTTACCAGTGGTTCCAGGGCAGAAAAGGGAATTTGGCTTTGGGTAGACTGTTCTGACTCTAAAAGTGATGAATCACTTTCAACATCTGGATGTAAGTCAATAGGTAGCCTCAAAATAATCCAAATGTGATATTAAAGTGCTGTACTGAAATATATACTTTTACTTTTAAAATGACCCATTTGGGATGTTTTTAGTCTCTTGTGCTGGTTTGGTATATTTGAGGAGGACTGCTGGCAACTTTAGTTCCAAAAAGTCTTCAAGATCAGTTGAGTTTAGCAAGTATTGCTATCAATCCATATTGATACATGTATATACACATATATATGTATCTCATAAAGTCATATATATATATATATATATATATATATATATATATATATATGTCACACACATATGTCATACACACACATGTCACACACTAGCATATTGAAGGCTTTGCGAGCCTGTGGTTGAGAAGTCTGCTTTAACTTGAGAGCCTTATACCAAATTAGTTGTCCATGGGGCCACTAACATCTTAAGCACTGGGAAATGTTGGTTTGGACCACTGGTTCTCAAACTTTTTTATCTCAGGATGCTTTTATATTCTTAAATTACTAAGGACCCCAAGGAGCTTTTGCTTATGACCAATTACATCTACCAATATTGTCCATGTTAGAAATTAAAACAAAATTTTAAAAAATGTATTAACTCAGACTTCTACTTAAACCAAAGTGAAAACAACAGGGACCAGATTTACCCTCTCACTTGAAACAACCAAAACCACAAGTTGTATGAAAAAAATATTGTTTTCAGGCACTCGACAACAGGTAACAAAAAAGAGTTATGGGGAAAATGAGATCAGTCTTGGGATTAGCAAAGCTAACTGCTTTGGGAGTTTCTAGGCTGGAGCTGGAGTGCAAAGAGGGAGAACACAGGTGGGGCTGGAAGGCACTCCAAGTCTGAGACTGAGCTGAGTCCAGAGGGACCAAGGCAATTAGAGTTCAAGGGACTGGAGAGAGCTGCACAGAAAACTCCACGAACATGCAAACCACGACCCAACCCCCACTTTGCAAGTCTTCAGCTGAGTACTGATAGTGCATACATGTAAAGTAACTATCCAAGACCAGAGAAAAAAACCAACTGAAAAGCTTATAACAAAGTCTGGTGCTCATATGGAGCTGGGAATAGTGCCTATTCATTCCCACCAGTGAGATGGGCAAACACGATTCATGGGGCTTTAGATGGAACACACAGATATTGCTTGCCTCAGCAATCGGGAATCATTAATCCAAAATGAACACTGCTCTGGTCCTGCCTAACAAATCTTGCTTAGCAATAAAACCTGAAAGGATTGAAGCTTCTAAATAACTCCATCCCAGAAAAAAGCTCTACACTTTTTGTAGGAACACAAAAACATCCAGCACCCAGTTCATAGTGTCTGGCATCTAATCAAAAATTACTAGTCATGCCAAGAAGCAGGAAAATACAATCCATAATAATGAAGAAAGATCAAAACCAACTGAACGTGACCTAGATGTGAAAATTGGCAGGTAAGGATATTAAAAGTTCATTGTAAGTTTATTCCATATCTCCAAAAAAGTAGAGATACAGAAGATATAAAAAATGGTCTCAAACACTGTAGGTGAAGACTATAATGTCAGAGATGAAAAATACACTGAATGGTATTGACAACAGACTAAACAATATAAATGAAAAAACTTCAGTGAATTTAAAGACATAAAAATGATCCCATCTAAACACTGGGGGAAAAGAATTTAAAAGATGAACTGATCAGTGAGCTGTAGGTCAATCCCAAGTGGCCTAATATATGTGTAACTGGAGTTTCCTAAAAGCGCACTTGGGGGGGGGGGGAGGAAAAATATTTGAAGACATAATGACTGAAAAATTCCCAAATCTGATGAAAACTGTAAACCTACAGATCCAAGCAGCCCCAGCAGCAATGAGGCTTTCTGATGCTTTGAATGGAAACAGTCCCTCTTTCCGAGTACTAGAAACACTGCTGTCTATTAAAAAGTATTTTTCAATCCAAATAAATGATGATAGGTATTCTTATAAAATTTACCTGAGCAAAAAATTCATACTCCAAAGGCAAAAGGTTTTCTAAAAGGCACATCTGGTTTCCTGGAGTCTGTTATCTAGCTGACCTAGATCAAGGAACATTCTGAATATTCCACTTGGAATGACAGACTTTTCTATTTTATATATCACGTAAAGACATTTAATAAATAACTCTTATACCAACAACTTTATGGAACTGAAAATTTACTTTTTGACAAGAAGCTAAGACTTCTTGTCCTAACATGTATCACTTGTTTCCAGTTATCTCTATAAACTCTTAGAACCAGATATCCTTATCATAGTACAATCTACCAAACCGGAAAGGGCTGGGGGAGACTCAAATGATGAGGAGAAAAGCACCTGCAATGAAAACTGATGGCTTGCTGTAGAATTTGCTTCATTTTCACACTTGTTCAAAATATTGTTACTTGAGTTCTATACAGCTCTGGAGGCATCACTTTAAAGATCATAAACTAATTATGAAATGAGTATCAGTCCAATCTGAAAATATTAAAACCACTGGGTTCTCAATTAAACCATAAACAATCCTGTGAACAGGCAGGAAAGAGTTCCTTCACAAATTTTGCTTTTTAAATTCCCCAATAAAGAAGTTGTCATGCACAGCTTTTGAAGTAACTGAGATCAATGTTTGGTAGGTTTCCCTTTCCAAAATTTTACCGCAGTGTCTTTAGACACTTACTATATTTAAAACTTGGAGATTCATACAATCCCTGAGCATACTAATTACTCTATGGAATCCAAAATTCTTAAAAGAAAAATTTATTCCTTTTATTTAAAAAGTATTAATTACACACACGTACATAACATACATGCAGAACTGGATATTTTCAAAGAATGCTACCACCACCCTTTACTTTTGCTAATTTCTAGTCCTGACCCAGATATAAATACACAGAATAATCTTTTCATATCACAGGTACCACTACCAGTGTTTCATCAATTTCTTGGAGTGAACTGAGAGAAATAACAAACAAGCACACACTTAAGAGTCAATATTTATTCTGATTAATATTTTACAAAATTTTGACAGATTTAATTTATGTAAGGAGAGCTAATTTATTAAACACTTTACAGGTTTTCTTTCCACAGAGTAACACAGTAAGTAGCAAAATAATACTTGGCACAGTTATAAATAAAGAAAATATAAAATAAAAATACCCACAGCTTAAGTATAATGATGCTGTTTTATGCCTATTAATATTTCAAATAAACTCCTGGGAACAACAAAAAATATGAGGAAAAAAAAAAAAACCTCCAAATAAGTAATTCATGTTCAGGGCTGAGAAGTAAGTTCCTATTTGCTAAAAGTATCCAATTAAGCTGATATGAACTATTCCCAAAAGGGTCACCTTCATACACAACTTTAGAACTGGGTTAAGCTGGTTCCACACACACGACTTAACAAAATAAGTAAACAGACGGTACAGTACACTGCTGCATAGTTGGCTCCTGACCATCTGACCATCTCTAAGTTATAGATTTCACCGGTACTGTGAGATGGTTAGTACTAAAGCATTAACCTTGCTAATATGTTCATGTACTTACAGAGCTAAAGTATTTTTTCCATTTAACTGAAAGACATCTCTTTTGCACTGAAAAGAATATTGTACCACAAAGAAAGAACATGGTAACAACACTCTTATCCAAACTCTTGAGAATACCACCATTGTATTCGACTATTAATAAAAATGTATTCAATAAAAATTGCAACTGAGTCTTCACGTGAAGTGGCTCAAAATACAAAAAATTAAAACAAATTCTAGCCTTTTATAAATAACTTTGAATTTAAAAATTATCTAAAATTTCCCCCAATTAGTAGTCAAAACTAGCAGAGACATTTGTAAAGTTAACCAATTTTTTACATTCTATGACAAAATGGCACAATTCTATTGCCACCCCACACCCATCTTTCCCTTTTCAAAAATAAAGTACATATGCCAATTTTCTAATATTAAAACACTCAAATACACTAAAGGTAATCTTTTTGATGTGTGACTTATGGTCAAAGAAACTACTATATAAAAATGGTACTTGGAAATACTGAACATCAACTATATACATTTTCACTGCTCCTCTTACTAAGGCAAGGGGCGTGTATACCACTAGATTGCTTTAATACCTGTAATCTGCATTTTACAGAGAATACTAATTTTACCAAGCATCAGACATGCAGTGAACTTGCAGGGTATAATGCCTATTAACAGCAATATTGAACATCACTAGAAGCTCATTAGTTATCTCCCTTTTCTTTTTGGTTGGATAAAATGAAATGAGCAGCTTTAAATACACTAACACATAGAGACACAAAGAGAAAACTATTTGATAAATTATTTATATACAGATACACAATCTTTACACTGGTCTAGGATCTGTCAGCAGTCTGACCACCCTTTTCCCACCCTCCCCCGAGCCCATTCCCTCTCACAGGTTTGCCACAGGTTGCTCGAACCACAGTTTGCTACAGCACTTAAGAGGACTAAACCAAGTCTCACTCTGTAAACAATATTTATGGAAGCAGTGACTAATAGTTCACCGTGAGAGTATGGAAATGCTGCAACAAAAATTGATCAGTGCATCACATTTAACAAGAAGAAAATCCTTCTGAAATTGTTTCAGACAGCATTAACAAATTTTAAAACATTCAATATTGGGAAAATTGAAATAATCTTGAGGATTAAGTTCTTTCTGATAGGTCACTTTTTAAAAACCAGAATATACCATTAGCTTTTCTTTTATTCACATGTGCTATATGTACAGAGATCATGCTCCATCTTTAGCTAAATTCCATTATTTTGTCTACAGTTTATTTTGTAGCTCAGAATTCTAGAAGTATATCCACTTATCTCTATTACTGAGAATTTTGCATTAACTTATTTGTTCTGCCTTGAAATTACCTCAACTCTTAAAAATTGGACTGTTTGCCATCAAATTAAATTCTAATTTATGCTTTACTGGATAGTATGTGCTAGTATACATTCTATGAGGTGTATCATGCACTTAGTAGGGCTTTTAAGTTTGAACAAAATAACATGACTTACTATACTCATGCAAGTGCTTTATTATCAGACCATAAAACCTCAGAGCAAGGTTACTACAAATTATTTCACTGAACTAGAAATATATCAGCATTGCAACAGCTGATGGCAATTAAAATATTGTTAGCACATATTTTTGTGAACATTATTTCTTGTGCCCTTGAAGACATATTACAGTAGATCCCTAATAAAACCACATGATTTTTATCACAGTATTTACATGTACATTCTAAAATGTACATACTACTAGCCTGAATCAATTTAAGACAACTCTCCTGGAATTAAATGCAATAGTCATAGTAGATTGCATCATAAAATTTAGCTGTATACCATAAATTTAGTTTTAGCTAGAATCGAACATTTCTGATCAGTATACCATGTCTATCAACAGAATAAGTTCATTCTTTATTAATGAAAAATGTTATGAGAACAAAAGCAAAAAGTTGAGTATGCTGTGAATTCCCACATTAAGAACCATTAAAATTCCTTTTATGATCTTTATTCTTCCCAGAAGTGGCAGTGTGCTCTGTCCATGTTTACTTTTGTTAATAAAAGTGTTGAAAAAAAGACTGTAAAATTCACTGTTAGCCCTACATATAGCATGCTATTGTTCAAAAAATGTGGATTCGAGTGTGAGAGAGACACGGACAGACACAATTTTCAGGCACCACTCAGCAATATGCTTCATAGGATAAAGATGTTGCTACACGAGCTGGTACCCAGATCCTGATATTTGGTCATATTCTATTGTATACTGCCTGGTCCAGTCCACGATAACAGGACGAAAGAGGCCACAGCATCGAAATTCAAAGAAGTCTATAATATTCCTTACACATCCATGGCTAAAACACCCCCCCAACAAAAAGAAAAAGAAAAAGTCTATTAGTACAATAATTTAATATATGAGTTTAATATAATTTTGGTGTTAAATATAATTTTTCTAAACTTAAAAACTCAGGTTACTTGCCAGAAATAACCTGTTTATAACTCTACAAAATACATATGCATTCGTGTTTCTTCACAGGTCTGCCAACACTAATTTTTCTTTTCTCTTTTGCTAATTTAATGGGTTACACAATATTTTAAAGTTATTCAAATCTGCATTTCTTTCATTCCTGTGTCTCATGTAATTTTTGATAAAACCTTTCCTTAATGGGTGGCTCTTTGGCAAGGAGACAAACTATATCCAAAATTGAGAAAGTAAAACACAAAATAATTACAAATAGCATGAAGCTGGCAACATATCTAAAAGTAACAATTGAAGAAAAGATATGTCAAGGATAAGTTCAGGGAATTTTAGGACTTCAAGAACACCTCTGGAAAAGCAGTCACAGTTTTTCACTTTATATAATAATTGTACCCATGGGAGAATTCTCAAAACTACCCAACAGACTCCTTTATTTTTGCTTTTATTTAAAAGTTTGTATGCTTTCCAGAAGCATGCAATAATTAATAGCATTACAAAGGCTTGAAGGTAGTAGACAAGTAGCTTGAGTAAAATTCAAAAGTTTTAAATATTTCATATAATTAGGAAACTATTTCTTCTCAGCATCAAACTAAATGTAAGATTAGATCTATATATTTAAATATATATACATATATATGAATAGGACAATCTCTTTGATAAAAGGTGTTGGGAAAACTGGTCAGCCAAGTGCAAAAAAATGAAACTGGACCATTATTCTGAACCACATGCAAAAATTAATTCAAAATGGATTCAAGAGTTGAATGCAAGATTCGAAACCATAGAGCTGCTAGAAGAAAACATGTGGTAAAGCTCCTTGACATGGGTTTTGGTGGTGAAATTTTTAATATGACACCAAAAGCAAAGGCAACAAATGCAAAATAAACAAGTGAGACTATATCAAAATAGAAAGCTTCCATACAGCAAAAGAAATCATCAACAAAATGAAAAGACAACCTACTGAATGGGAAAGAATCTGTGCAGATCACATATCCAAAAGGGATTAATATCCAAAGTATACAAAGAACTCATACAACTCAAAAAGAATTTCAATTAGAAAATGGGCAGAAGATCTGAATAGACATTTTTCCGAAGATATACAGATGGCCAACACATAGATGAAAAGATGCCCAATATCACTGATCTTCAAGGAAATGCAAATCAAACTCACAATGAGATAGCACCTCACACCTGCTAGGATAGCTATTACCAAAAAGACAAAAAATAACAGGTGTTGGTGAGGATGTGGAGAAAAGGAACCCTTGTGCACGACTGGTGGGAGGGTAAATTGGTGCAGCCACTAGGAAAACAGTACGAAATCCTCAAAAAAATTAAAGATGGCACTACCATATCATCCAGCAATTCCAATTCTGGGTATTTATTTTAAAAAAACCCCACAAATGCTCAAAAAATTAAAAAAGGAACAAACAGAAAAACCCACTCTAACTCGAAAAGATACATGCACCGCCATGTTCACTGCAGCATTATTTACAACAGCCAAGACATGGAAACAACCTAAGCGTCCATCGATGGATGAATGGATAAAGAAAATGAGGTATGTATGTGTGTGTGTGTGTGTGTGTGTGTGTGTACACACAGAATATTATTCAGCAATAAAAAAGGAAATCTTGCCATTTGTAACAACAGGGATGGACTTTGAGGGCATTATCCTAAGTGAAATAAATTAGAAAGATAAAGACAAAAACCATACAATCTTACTTATATATGGAATCTAAACAAATAAACAAAACCAAACTCATAGAAACAGAGAATAGACTGATGGTTGCCAAAGGCTGAGGGTGGTGTGTGTGCAAAATCGGTGAAGGGAGTCAAAAAGTACAAACTTATAAAATAATAAGTCATGGGGATACAATGAACAGCACTGTGACTATTAGTAATACTCTGTTGCACACTTGAAAGTTGCCAAGACACATCTTAAAAGTTCTCATCACAAGAAAAAAAAAAATTCGTGACCATGTTTGTTATCAGACTTATTTATCAAATCATTATGCTGTACATCTGAAATTAATATAATGTTATATGTCAATTATACCTCAATTTAAAAAAGAAAAATAAAATAAAACTGTGTATGGAAATTTTTGTGTCATGCAGAGGGCAAATAAAATAATTCAAACTGAAAAGTAGCTGCTTACAGTCTAGAAAATTTCGCTAAATATGAATTTCAATTGACTGTATTTTTAAAATCATATTTCAATTCTGTGCATACATTCATTTATCAATGAAAATGTGTAGAAACTTATGGCAATATTAAAGCTGTATGTTAATGTATAATAATATATGTTCATACTAAATGTTAGTAGGTCAATAGAGTTTGGATTGTGCAACTAAGAAAAAAGAATGTCACAAATTTATATAATGTGATGAAGTTAGAGTAAACTAACCTAATGCTATGTCTGGCAGAAATCTTAGAATTCAGGACTTATAAGCTATTTTACATATTGCTAAGCAAAAGAAATATTCCCTGTTTCATATCCTACTGGCATACCTAAAGATGATATTTCTCTTTGATGTATTCACTAGATATTTGCTAAGTTATATGCAAAAGAAAATATTAAATTTATAAATATGTACGTACTTGAACGGGCTTTCAATAGATGTTGTTGTGACTTTAAAGTGCTTGTATCTTCTAGCATTCATTCTTTCATTTGTAGTAATACCTAAACATGATATCTAAGAGGTAAGAGAAAGCAAACCATCAACTCTCTCTGATATAAAGTAAGTATTAATGTAAAATAAATCAGTTCTCAAGAGGACCAGATGGAGAGAAAAATGGTGAAGTTTGTTTTTGCTTTTCCATTAGGAGATCATCAAGCTAGTTTACATGATATCACTTTGACTCTTGTGGAAAGTAGTCAAACAGGAAAAATGTTTAAAAAACAGGTTATCTGGCATTGTGCATGCGGAGATGGACACTATGAACACAGACCACCTCTCCATCAGCCCCTTAAAAATTGAGCTTTTAAAAAAATCCTTAATTAAAAAAAGTTCTTGAATAAATACTGGTATTTGTAGGTAATAAAACATTACTAATAAACACAAAACTAATGGCATTATCGATCTAAGCTCACACCTATATTCAACTGGGTATATATGAATCAGGAACAACAGAAATAAGTTCTGACAAAAGTAGTACTGAAAATTCAGGGCCGCCTGGGTGGCTCAGTCGGTTAAGCGTCTGCCTTCAGCTCAGGCCATGATCTCAGGGTCCTGGCATCGAGCCCCACATGGCGCTCCCTGCTCAGCAGGGGGCCTGCTTCTCCCTCCCCCTCTGCCGCTCCCCCCTGCTTATGCTCTCTCTGTCAAATAATAATATTATGTCCAAAACAAGAAAAGAAAAGTCATAATGTAAGAACAAAGTTCATAATATAAGAAGAAGGAGAGGAGGAAGAAAGTGGGAGGTAGAAAGAAAAAAAAAAGGAGGAGTAAGCGAAAGGTAAAGAAAGAATAAAGGAAGAGTAAGGAAAGTAAATTGAAAATTTTAATCCTTGAAAAGTAGAACCGGTTAGAAAGAGAATGCATTATCTTTTAACAAGGAATGAAGTGTTCAGAGCTTTCAGTTATTAGCGCACTAAAGAACCAATCATGTACCTGCACGTACCTGGTACATCTGACACATGAGTAATACAGCCACCCACATGAAATGAAAAACACTGTTCAGAAACATCCAGAACATCCAAGGTGAACACGTAGCAATCTGAGTAATGTATGTCCAAAATCCATCCTTGGTGTAAGTGGTCTCACAGTGGAGTCCCCAGTCTAAAATGAGAACAGAAGGTTCACATTTACTCAGTAATCATCCAAGCACTTCACAAAGGCACCATCCAAATGTCTACATTTAGCCGATGACTTTGAATGCAAATTTTTATGCTCTTAAATAACCCCTTAATTAGTGAAAAATTAGTATATAATTATTGTATAATTAGTGAAAAAACACAGCAAAGACAGAAATGGAAAAAACACCAACCAATCTTTAAAAAAAAAATACTACTGCACTTTAACAATACACAGTTTTTGATTGGTACTGCATACATACAATAGTTAACTTACCTTTAAACAAAGATAAAATGATATGTATGTAAGTGAAATATTTTTGGGTCTGTGGGAGGGGGGACGTATAACACAAAAACATCTCCTTGGTGAGGGAGGGCTTTTTCCAAAACAAAAATCTCTTCTTTTAGAGCTCCTGCCATAAAAAACTAGCGTTGTTAGCAGGACCATGTTCTCCCTCAGGTCTGTTGGGCCAGAAACTAAGTTAAGATCTTTGACCAAATCTTTCTCTCTATTAATCTGTATTTGAGGAAGTAGACTTTTTAGGGCAATAACAGACATTATTCGGGGCGCCTGGGTGGTGCAGTCGTTAAGCGTCTGCCTTCGGCTCAGCACGTGATCCCAGCATTCTGGGATCGAGCCCCACATCAGGCTCCTCTGCTGGGAGCCTGCTTCTTCCTCTCCCACTCCCCCTGCTTGTGTTCCCTCTCTCGCTGGCTGTCTCTGTTAAATAAATAAATAAAATCTTTAAAAAAAAATAACAGACATTATTCTTAATATGTCTGAAAATAGGACTAGGAAATCATCCTTCCACAACTTATTTTTAAGCCAGGATCTAATACATATTTATGTGAAGTACCACCAAGCCCTGAGGCACAGTAACTAATATCTTCATTTAAATTCTTCTCAAATCATGCTCTCAATGCAATAAAAACCCATCATTGCCCTTATACCCATATGATCAAGTGAATGACAACTTACTCCTAAAAAAGTATCTTCTACCACCTTTTAATATTCTCTAATAGGTAATAATTACACCTTACATTTTGAAATATTTCAAGTTCTGTGCAAAGTTAACTGCATTTTCCCAGCTTTTTGGTACTAAAGAGCAACTATCACAGTCACAAAATCTGTAAGCTCCTAAAGTAAAGCAAGCACGTGATGTGAAAAATGTTGGTGTATATTACCCAGAAGCATTTCAAAGCCTATTAAACCAACATGTTTTTCAGAGGACACACATATTAAAACATAGCTAACTGATAATTCTGTTGCTTATACTATATGTTGAATATATTCTACATCTGTTCTTTTCTTTATGCTTCATTGCAGTAAGGTGCACCCCAAACCATAATTTTTAAAGACTTGTCATTATCATATTTTGTTAATATGGTAAGCAAAAGTATACAAACATTTGTTTTAAGAAAGTAAAAAGCTAACTGTACTCACAAGAAATACAACCATAAATCATCCAGCAGATCATAAAAAGCAAGAAGAATAGGTAGCCCATAAAGTATCTATGGTTGCCTGCACCTAAAGAACAACACAGAAGCAATTTTTTCAGCTAAGAAAAACAACTAGAAATGCACCTTTTGGGGATGGGGGTAAAGGAATGCCATGAATGATACGATCTGGACAATAATTACAAACATTACTTATTTTACAAAATGTTCTTTAGGAAAATAAATGTTTTAATAAAAGTCTTAAAATAAGGACGCCTGGGTGGCTCAGTCAGTTAAGCGTCTGCCTTCGGCTCAGGTCATGATCCCAGCCTGGAATCGAGTCCTGCATCAGGCTCCTTGCTCAGCGGGGAGTCTGCTTCTCCCTCTCCCCCTACCCCCTATTTGGGCTCTCTCTCGCTCACTCCCGCTCTCTCTAATAAATAAAAAAATATTTTTAAAAAGAAGTCTTAAAATAAGAATATTTATAACTACAAAGATGTGATGACTGCAATGACACTGATTCTGAAATCAAGAGTCCCAAGGAACCAAATGAATCACAATTTTGAATTTTACTGTTTGCTTTATGAGGGTTAAAATAACCTGATTTATCTTTATTTTTATAAACTTCATAATCCAACTTTTTAAAGGCTTCTCCCCAACAGTCATGCAATCTTTGCAACGTTTCTCTATTGTCACCTCATAAAAACCCAGGGCCGTCTCTCAGACCACTCAGTTCACCTGCTCAGATCACACCATTCTTGAACACTGAGGTACACAGAGTTTTTGTCTGTCATTCCTCTCTGCTTCTGTCCACGACATCCTTCCAAATATTTTCACTGCCTTAACTTTTCCAGTTTAACTAAAAAGCAATACTGTCTTCATCCTTATCAATTTCACCATTATCCAATAAAGAAACAGGAAAGAACAGGCACCAGAAAGAATTGAGAGAGAAATATCAATCTTTTCTAGAGACTGATTTTATAATTTTATTTCCCCCTCTTTCTCACAACTGAGGTGCTGTTGTCAGCCAGAAGACTAACCGGGGGGCAGAGGGGAGCGGAGCTATAGTGGAGTGTAGGAATGAAGTTTCTACCATCTACTTTAATATTGTACTTCATTAGTTACTTAGAGTAACTTAAATGAACAACGCACTCAGAAATTATTAATAAAACTTACCTACACAGTTACCCACCCATGGGCAATGATGATCAAATTTTGCTATGCAGCGGTTACACACACCACAGTGTTTGGACCTCACTGGTTTCCGTATCTGTTAATAAGCATTTTAAAATATTACAAAAGGCATTATACTGAAGAAAGGGAAGCGGAATATTTATTTTCTCAAAATACAATTATGAAGAAAACAAAACCATATTCCCAAAGGCATAAAATAAAACAAAAACCACTATGTTTTGTTTAATGAGATTTCAACTGCAACAACAAAGATAAAAAGGATAAGGCTAATGTGGAATATAAACTCCTAAGAATGGGGCAGAACCATCACTTCACAAAAATAATTAAGAATGAAAGACCAACTTGCTGTTGTGATGAATGGTACTATATTTAATTCCCATCCCTCAAGTTTCTGAATAATAAAAACATCACTCTCCAGGCTTCTAAATGAAAAGTTATTGTGATTAATGGTCATGATACTGGTTCTTGCTGAACAAAATGAAATTGTTCTTTAGTAAAAGGAAGGCCAAATTAGAAATGAAGGAAAGAAGCTTTTAAAACTCAAAACCATTAATAAAATGTCTTCCCAAAGTTAACAAAGCTAACAAAAACCAGTAAGTGTACACACATCTTTCTCTTTCAGTGGCTCCTGAGATCTCAGATTAAGGTACAACATTTCCTCTGCTGAACTTCATGACCCATCTAAGAAAGTACACCATGCTTAGTTTAGGCCCTATTACTTCAAAAACACAAAATACATTCATTATTCAGCTCCTGACAGGCAATAAAGAATTCATGTTTATGATGCCTTACTGCTTTAGGTGTTGTGAAATGTTTCATTCTATATTACTCTGAATCAGCCAAGTGAATAAAGAACTCATTAGTGATCTTCGAAGGGCTACTAGTCCTAATGCTGGATACATGACAAGAGCTGGTTATTAACCCATGCCAGAAACAAAATTTGTAATAGCCTTCCTTGGTGTTTCAATAAAAGCACTGCCATTTTTCCACCAGTTTGCATTAAGGTTATGTATCATTCTGAGGCACTAAGAAAAAGCACAGACTAACTATGCAGTCCTTACATGTACTAAAATGATCTGTGGACTCTTTAAAGAAAAGGGTCACTTATTCTTCACCATAGATATTAATCTACATCTATTTAGGAGAAAGAAGAAGGATGAATTAAACAAATTTTACCCCCACTTCCAACCGTCAGCTATACTTCCCCTTTGGGCAATACTTGTCAATGAATTCTAAACAAAGACTGACATGAGACTCCTAAACATGACAGTCTCCTCAGTTCACTTACAGAGTAATTCACTTTTAGGAAATTCTGATTTACATGTGGCTTCTTAGGGACTTGTCTATTTATCAAAGGGCAGGATACCCATATAACAACAAACACCTCTGCCAATTTGCATCATATTATAATAGGATATGCTCTTTTCTTTACAACACCAAATTATCTATCCAGAAGTACACAGCTTACTTAATAAAACATAAATGTTTTATGCTAGAATGATAAAAATAAGTCTTGTTCTTGCCGTCGGATATTTATTTAACAATGAAACCATACTGAGTGACTCCATAAAGAATTTGTTTGCCACATGGCAAACATATCAGCAATGCATACTTGGCTTTGTGGAATGGAATAACATGTCCAGAGAACAGCAGACTATAAAAATGTTCTGAACGTTAAGGTGCCAATCCTGTAAATTAACCATTGTAAAGCACAGAAACAAAAACCTTTTTAAAGAATGCTTGAAAAAACAAAAGAATCTAGTCAGCTCCTTAAAGCTGCTACCAAAAGTAAAGCAGTATACATTTTGAATATTCAAAATCATAACTGTTTGGTCAAGGAATGTTAGGTGGAACAATTTAAAGAATCTGTAGAGTTAGAGCTCCATTTCAAAGACTCATTCCATAATCCCAAACTAAGTCAATTCTCTTGTTGTTATTTACATGTTAAGACATTAGTTCAGTGATACTGCGTAACTTAAAAGTATAAAAGGACATTTAGTTTCAGGTATGATTTAGGGATTATTTCCACTTCCATGTAGGAAAACATGGTTTAACTACTGTGGCAATGGATATATTCTTCTCAAGAACTAATTATAAAAATTTGCAGAAAATAATTAAAACACAAAACAGTATTATTCTATAGAAATTTGATCTATAATGACACAAACAATGTATTACTATACCTGATTACTTAAGTAAATGCTATTTAATTTCATTTATATCTTTCTTTATGACCTGGCTGAAGAGGACAGCTTCTAATATCAATGATAAAATAGTGCTCAAAGTTCCATAAATCCTCTAAGACAAAGAGATAACTACTCAAACCGAACCATTTTAGACGCCATGTTGTCTTAAGTTATCTAACAGATTTTCCCACTGCGACGTCTAAATATAAAAATAAACCTTTTCTTAAAATATCTAGGAAAACAATATTAGGGAAGCATAATAAACCTTTGATTTTTTAATATTTTATTATTTAATTTTTTCTTTGCTGAGTTAGGAAAGAAAAACAGATTAAGGATGAATACAAATGAATGGTACCTTGAATCTGAAGTACAGTCAAGGTCTACCATCAGGCGGAACAAGCACATTGGGAGGAGACATCTTTTTACTGTCTTTCTCCTTACACTATGGTCTAAAAGGAATGGCCCTGAGGGGTGGGGAGTGTGGAGGGCATGAAATGTACTCAGCAGAATAAACTGTTCTCCTTGTTCCCCACCCCTTCTATGCTATGCTATTGCTATGGGAAGAGGAGAGAGGGAAGAATAAAGAAAAAAATACTACCAAACAGGTACTGCAGAATATACTGAGGTCCAGACTTCCTGTCTCTGCAAGTTCAACTATTGTCTGTGAATTAAAAATATACATATATTTTATTCAAAACTGAACAATGTTCACCAACTACAGTGCCGTCAATATGAATCAATAAACATCATGTTCATTTTTAATTAACCAACGTGTTTTCTGCTCAAAAGAAAACATTTATTTACTTCTGCTGTTTCATTATAATATGAATATAGAAATTTTATTTCTTGGGTATATGAAAATGTAACTCTAAACTTAGGGGAATACTCCTCTGAGAATAAAACTAAGTCACCTACCCCAAGAACTGCTCTGTATAGGTTTTGATGACTAAGACATGAAAATAAACTTAAGTTCAGTAAAGAACGAATCTTTAGAACTGGATTATGACTAAGAAAACCTAGCAAACCAATTAGCAGTAATGACTGAAGAATACTGTAAACATAAGGGTAGCAATCTCTATGCAGGCTAGAAAAGGGGAGATTAGACCCTAACAACTTGCTACTGTTTTAGTCTATTGTGGACAGTAATAATTCATCAGGATTTGTTTTTGGAGACTGGATAAAATAGCTCAACATAGTTTAACTGCCTCCAGTCTAATCTAATTCCCTACTCATATGACACCTTCGGATTGTAAATTTGGTTTCCTAAAGTAACTGGGCTTTAGACGAGGGATGCCCTGGATTTTATACATATATACACACACATGTATTTGTTATTGGACACATAAATACATATATGTTACTGAAACATAATATCTGAACTACCAACCTGTTTACTGACCTTCCAGTTACACAGTCATTTAATAAACATTTACTGAATTCATATTATTTGCTGAGGGTTTTCAGAGATGTTTAAAGTGCTGTACTCATCCCTCAAAACAATCACAATTCTTAGAAAGGAGAGAAACAGGAAATTTAAAAATGTCATGAAAGTGTAAGGATAGGCATTCAGGAGTACCAAGGATGAGCAATAACTATGCATAATCTCAATTTGGTTTGAAACTTCTTTATGTTCTAAAAGATAGTTTCTTTCTTTGTACTCTAATACCTGGTATAAATACTGATAATTTGGCAGTTAAACACATGTGACTAGTTAGATTCTATCTTGCTACCTTTTTCTTTTGTTCTTCTGTAGCTTTAATAATCCCTGGATCTGATTTCCAAGATTTTCCAAAATTGTAGAAAAGTGCAACACTATTGGCAAGGAATGGAAGATGGATAAATAAAAAGTTGAGATGTGCCTAAAGTTAAGGAATCTAAAGAAGCAATGATAAATGAGTTACTATTATAGGTAAATTTATAATCTGTAAAATTTTACCCCACACACATACACACACACACACACACACACACACACACACACACACAGAACACCTACCAAGAAAAAAATACAAGCTGATTTATCTGTTATTACATCAAAATAAATATACTTCTAAAATATATTCATAACTGAATATAGAAAGTAAAAATGTGATTTCTTTACAAACTTTAAGTCATGTAGGATAAGCTTTCTGACACTTTAAAAAACTCAGTAATGCATTAAAAATTCAGTGAATACATTATTTTTAAATGATCATTTCTTCTGATCAAAAATGGACTTCTCATGTTCAAAGTTATTAACATATTACTTTATCTACATGCATTAAAGTCTTTATATAACTACCATTTAAGATATCACACCCAGGTATTTAAAAGACTGCTTTTAAATTCTTTCATTGCCTTTTTTGACACATTCAAACTGACCCTGTTTTTGGAAAAGTATTCATAAACTTGCTTTAAACAAAGTTTCTATGTTTACATATTTCTACCTAATGAAAATATAAGAAATGTACTAGGCTTTATAAATATAAATGAGGAATCAAAAGCTACTTAACACTAAGAAAAACAATGTTGTTAAAACAACACATTTCTGAAGCACAAAGTATCTGAAATACTCAAATACTATTTTCAAGATTTTATGCAGGTCCAAGCATCAACAGCTAAAAATCGCTTGAGAATAAAGCTGGGTAAATGTACATGCAAAGAATACCGAACCCTGGTATTTTTCAGGAGCAGGACCTTTACACGCTATAAGTTTCAAAAGGTGCTAACATGTAAATAGCTCAGGTTCTTTTTTTTTTTTTTTTAAAGATTTTATTTATTTATTCGACAGAGATAGAGACAGCCAGCGAGAGAGGGAACACAAGCAGGGGGAGTGGGAGAGGAAGAAGCAGGCTCATAGCAGAAGAGCCTGATGTGGGGCTCGATCCCATAACGCCGGGATCACGCCCTGAGCCGAAGGCAGACGCTTAACCACTGTGCCACCCAGGCGCCCCATGGTTCTTAAAGGCTGGATTAAATTTGCAAGGGAGGTAAGCAGCAGCTCAAGAGATGACTACAGATTTAAAAGGGACAGGATATTCAAGAATTATATATCAGATGAACTTACAGAAGTTCTTTGCTTGATATTTAAAGGTAAAGAGATGAGATATCTTTAAATGGTAGTTTGAACTTAGCTTTAGTAATAGGTCACACACCGTTTAATTTTTTAAATTTAAGAACAAAAATTTACAAACTCTCCATAAATGGCATGGTTGTTTTGTAAAGGTTTAAAACAACCTTTTTTTCCTTATAAAATCAGAAAAAACTAAAAAGTATAAAGGCAAAAACAATACCTCCACAACCCAGGGACAATTCTTTTTATATTTGGTATTCTGCATTTTTAATAACTGAGATCATAGTATTTTTATGAACATTAGTAAAACAAGTAACACCTATTAATCAACTATATGCCATTTAATCTGCACAAAAACTTTATCCTAACCATGTTACAGAAGACAAACCTGAGACAGAGGTTGACTAAATAGTCCAAAGCTGCAGAGTAAATTAAAGGCGGAGCAGGTATTAAAATCCAGGCTCTTTCTACCTGTGCTATTCTGCCTCTCCAATGCACTCAGCAGAAGATACTGGGTCATTAGTTATTATGAGAACAATATCTTTGGGTATGAACATACTTAAGTCTTGATGTATATTTTTATATTGTCAGATTATTTCCAGAAAGATACACCAATTTAAAATCCCACTAACATCACATATTGCTTGACTACTACATTTCCATCAGCTTTGAGCAAAGAAAAGAGTTGTCAATTTCAGAAGCAAAAGAAACCTTATTTTATTGTCTTAATTTGTATTCTGTTTTTATGTTTAAATAGTCCTTCGATTAGATAAAGAAGAAGTATGTGTCATCAATGTTTTCATTTAAATGTTTATGGAATCTTTTCTTACATTTAACTCTTTAATCTACTTGGATGTTATTTTGATGCCTGCTGTGAACTGCAGCTCTAATTTGCCATAATACCCAACAAAATAAAACAGAAACAGCAAACCAAATGAATCAACTATCTGCAAAAAATGAGCAACAACTTCAAAAAGGGGACAAGCCACACTATACCATGAAATTCAACTGGAAATCAAGAAAAGACGACTCCGGTAAGGCAAGCTGCCTGGGGTAGTTCTTAATCCCACCTCCACTGTATAAATAGCATGGAAAATGCAGACGAGAAGATAAAGTCAGAATTCTCATCAGTCTCCTGGCCCTCTGCTGTGGACTGAATCATGTCCTACCCCCGACCCCCTCTCCCACTGAAATTCATATGAAGCTCTAATCTCTAATGTGACTATTGATGGAAATGGGGTCTCTAGGAGGTAATTAACGTTAAATGAGGTCATAAGGGTAGGACCCCAATCCAACAAGACTGTGGCTGCATAAGATTTAAGAGGAAGAAAGAAACCTCATTCTCTCCCCCTGCTCTGTAGGACACAGGGAGGAGGTGGCTGTTTGTAGGCCAGGAAAAGAATCCTCACCTGAACATAATCATGCTGGCATCCTTATCCAAAACTGTGAGAAAATCAATTTCTTTGTTTAAGCTAATCACTCTATGTTACTTTGTAATGGCAAAGACCTAAACATCAAGTTATTCTACAACTTAAATAGAATTTTAATCAAAATTGCATTAGGCTTTTCATGGAACTTAAAAAAGCTGATTCTAAAAAATCTAAACAGAAGAACAAAGTGCTAAGAAAGCAAAAATATTCCTGAGAAACAAAAAAGCTGGAAAACTTGGGCTACTAGATATCATGATTTAAGACTAAAGCTTTAGTGGGGAGGTGAGGTGGGGGAAGGATGGGAGAAATAGGAGAAGTGAATCAAAAGTACACATCATGATGAGCATTGTGTAATATACAGAATTACTGAATCATATTGTACACCTACAACTGATATAACATTGTATGTTATCTGTACTAGGAGGAAGGGAGGGAGGAAGGAAGTTAGGAAATTAAGAAGTTAGAAAGCAAGAAAGAAAGGAAGGAGAAAGCTATGGTAATAAAATAGTACTGACACAAGCAAAGAGATCAATAAACTGAATAGAGCACTGGAAAACTGATAAATATCAAGGTTGATATTGCAACTGAGTGAGGAAAGGGTATACTGGAGCAATGAGTTCCCTAATAAGCGAAAAGGAAGACAGACACACACCCCCCGCACATCATTCATTATACACAGTAGTCAAATATACATGAATTAAGAAATACATTACAGATTATCTTTAATGACTTCAGAAACACCTGCATGTGCGCACATGCACACACACACACACACACACACACAAATGATATGCAAGAATATTTACAGCAACACTGTCAGAATTCACAGAAAGTAGTGACTGGGTACCTGAAGACAGTTTTAAAAAGCTGAGAGAATATTATAAGAAAACTAGAATAGATACATAAAAAAACTGAAGAAGCCCTAACAGTAAACTGCAGGAAAAAATGCTTAAGAGGAAAACGTATAGGAGAAGATGGTGAAAATGATAATTTAGCAATGTCTTCATTTTTATATATGTAATCATCCCAGCTTCTAGAAGTTCTTTATATCCATCTTTAGTTTAAGCTTAATTTAACTTAAAACACGACTGAAAACTAATTTTAGACATAAAATTTCTAATAGCCTATTATCAATATTTTTTCACTTATTACATCCTAAGTATAAACCCACATCAAGTCTTAGAAAAGCACTGTAATGGCTATTTTATCCCATACTACACATAGCTAATTGATAACAACTATTATCCATTCAGGATGGATACTTAGGTTATTTCCATTTTTTCCCTATTATAAATAGTACTATGGCCAACAGCCTTGCAAATAAACTTTAGATCTTATCTCTGACGATTTACTTATGAATGATTAAGGGTATTTTTAAAGCTCTTTCTACATGTTGCTTTTCAGGAAGGTTTAAAAACTTAAAATTATGTTCAGAGTATAAAATAAGACATTTGAAGATACACTGTTATCAGGTCAAAAAGTTGGGCAACACTCTTGATCGTTACCTATCTATGTGACTTTGGGCAAGACACAACTTCTCTGAACCTCAATGTTTCCATCAGTCAGAAAACAGGATTAGGATTTATGTGGTTTGTTTTTCTAATCTCAAAGCATTGCTCTGAGAACCGAGTCAAACAATAGATCTGAAAGAACTATAAACCAAAAAGCACTGAATAAATGTAAGGTATATATGAGATGATAATTATTTAATGAACAGTAGAAAAGAATAAAAACTTACTTGTTAGGACAAGTAATTTATATCAATACAAAATTCATTACACCACAAAACACTTAAGTTGGGTATCCTATTATGAGAAACTAAAAGTTTATACAGTTGATCCTCACGCCTACTTGCTGACATTTATTTGTAACCCCAAAATCAATACTCATGGTGCTTTTACAGTCATTCATGGATATATGCAAAGTAGCAAAAAATATGAGGCACCTTCTGTACGCAATGCCAGCTGAGCTGAACGAGGCAATAGTCTGCCTACTTGTTCCAGCTCTCATACTGTAAAAACAGGTATCTTTTCATGGTCGATTCTGTGCCACACTTTTTGCCTATTTGTGCTTTTTGTTGGCGATTTTGCTATTTAAAATGGCCTCCTAGTGTAGTGCTGAAGTGCTACCTAATGTTCCTAAACACAAGAGGGCTGTGATGTGCCTTACAGAGAAAACAGGCGTTGTCAGATATACTTTGTTCAGGCATGGGTTATAATGCAGCTGGCTGTGAGTTCAATTTCAATCAATGACAAATATTAAATTTTATATTTATACAGAAACACATATAAAACCAAGGGTATATACTGATTGGCTGACAAAAATGTTGTGACCAGAGGCTTGCATTTCTTTTTCTCCTAGGAGCAACAGGTTTAGTATTTGTTAATTCAGTGTTTGCAGCAACTTCATAGAACATAATTACCGCATATAAGGAAAATGGACTGTAACTCTATTTTTCACAACTGGTCTGATCAGTTTTAATTACATATGTAGTCATGAGTTGCATGAGGAAGTGGTGGAATCAATAGCAAACAGGCTGAGGTCAACAAGAGAGATAGTCCCTGACAAGAGCTGCCATTTTTAACTCCATTATCTTAATCGTTATCTTACATCATGAACCTTATGACGCTTTCCTGTCTAACATCCTTTGTGCTTCCATTATAAATTATTCTGGGCTCTTTCTGTTCCTTTCCTATATAAGTTTCCTGAGCTCTTATCTCTGGTCTCAAAGTTTAATACTGAAAAACAAACATAGCTCTAAAATCATATAGGGCATAGAGATCTGGTTCTTTTATAACACAGAGACTTACATAAAGCTTTTTTTTTTTAAATCAGAATTTAAAGTTATTTGTGATTTCATTCCACATTCCATGAGCAGCATATACACATACACAAACATTTGAATAAAAGAAACCGTAAATGCACACTTAAAGCCTATGTGGACACAATGATCCAAAAAGTCATGCATAAGATAATAACACACACTTATTTAACATTTCTTACATGTCAGGTGTGTCCTAAGTTTTAGTTCATTCATCTTCTCAAGAACTCTGAGACAGTACTATGATCATCCTTCCTTTACAGACAAGTATAAAAACCTGGTATTCTCATACTACAATTTTTATTTGAAAAATTAAATATATGCAATTTGTTCAGAGCATCTAAAAAATGAACTATATGCCAATCTATTCTAAAGGCAGAATTATTCAAATAGGGCAAGTTAAATTGACTTGATTGTGCTGCCCTTCCTTTAAAAATCTACCTCTTACATTCTCAACTCCTTAGCTCTGGAAACTTGCATAGCTATTTTATTCTATCTCCAAATAAGGAAAAAAAGAAAAAGGAAAAAATTCAAGTCAGACTACCATAAAACTCTCTGGCATGAAGTTTTCATTATTTGTAATTTACTAATTTTCCTGCTTTTCTCTCCACTTATATGCACAACAGATTAAGAGAACAGCAACAGTCTAAAATTATTTTGAGATGTGAATCTAACTTTTTTCATGATATAAAATTTACTGTCCAATTTAGGAAACAAAATGAGAAAATATGTCTGGAATACTAATGTCATTTCAGAGGTCACTGCTTTTTATAAATTTAAAATAGATGAGGTAACAAAAATAAGCAGATCTGTTTTACCTAGACTAAATGTTCCAATAAGACCAATTCTAATGTTTAAAGAACAATTTTTATGTCAAAGTTTAGTACAAGGCAGAATGAGCTAGCAAAAACTGCCACATGGAAATATTTCAAAAGATACTTATGCTAAGGAAATATTTTTTAAGCTCTATACTTTCTGAAAGTAATTATATAATGCTATAAAAACGTAAGAATGACAAGTGTAGCCACAATTCTGTGCCTCAGTCTCAAAATAAGCATTTTTTTCAATACTTTGTTTTTGTTTAAAAAACACAAGACAATAAGAAGAACACATGTTATAACATGCAAGACTGTGAAGCGAAACTAGGTATTAACTAAAATTGTTCAGAACAATCGTAAGTCAACAAAAACTGCATTTCATTTAAAACCTATCTTATATTTTTTATGGTAATGTTTTGAAAAATGATTTATTAACAGATACTTGTGAAACATGTGCCTTTATTTTAATAAAACAGACTGTCTTACTGATTGAGCTTTCCCTACATAAAAATATCAAAAACTGACAATGGTCTTATTTCTTTGATACACACACATGCACACACACATATTTACAATTTCAAAGTATATATTACTTTTTTAAAGCATACTACACTGAAATAATCAGCAAATATTTGAAGATACAGTACTGCATGCTTTTCATGATACAAAAGAGAAAATAAACTGTTACCAACCACAACAAAATAAAAAGTTGTGATATTAAGAAAATATTTAGAGAGAACAGTTTGATACTAAAACATGAAAATCACAGTTTAGTAGAAAGGTTTTGAACAGGTGTTGTTGAATCAGACTAGTATGTGTTTCTATCCCAGCCTTATCAGAGACTAGCTGTGTGGCCTTGGGCAAGGATAACAGCTTAACCTATTTAAGCCTAAATTTTCTCATCTATAAAATGTGGAGATAAAAATATAGAGTGTGTATAAAATAAGTACAAAGTATTAAAGTATTTAAGAAAATGCCCTTTAAACACACAATAAATAATAGCTACTATCATTATTACTGATGTAGTCATTAAAAGCAGCTTTCAAAAGTGACCTATTAAATATGAAACGTTTTAAAACAATATTTACTTTGGTTCACACTTATTATTTTCCTAGAAATACTGTTTTACTGCAGCAAATCATGCGTAATTCAGTCCTAATGTTAAATTATTATAAAACAATCATTTAAGTAACAAAAATTGCTTTAGATATGACCTTTATAACCAAAGGATATCATTCCAAAACCAGAAGAACCACGTTACATACATCCAGAATTTGGTTGCCAAATATATTCCAAGGGGCAATGCACTATGCATTGAATGATCAAAAAAGGATCTGCAAAATACAAGTTTTTATAAAACTGAGCTCTGCATTTCCTTATAAAAATGAATAATTATTTAAATGAAAATTATACACATTCCACATAGTAAACTCTGGTTTAACCAAAATCCAGAACTCCAGGATGCTTAAATACCAAGACCATTTTTCATGGTAATCAATAACAAGTGAGTGCACAGCTGAATCAGTCAGCAAGATTCTGAAGCTCCTAATTTGCCAAGAAATAGGATTAAATTCTATTCTATGTACTTTTCAACCTCAGAATTTCGGTCTACGCCTATTCTCTTAAATCAATAATTCACTTTAGTACATTTAGTAACTCTATCATTCAGCATATTATTCACCAAAGACGAATTATAATTTTGACAAACAAGTACAAAGCAATCCTCAAGTTTTTATGTTTCATTATTTCTCCTTCCCTACACACTCCTGTTAAGCTTTTAGTATAGCTTTTCAAATAGAATGAACTGGCCAATGTAATGGAAGTGAAGGTCATTATGTACAGAATTTAGAACCGGGGGAAAATATATACTAATGAATTTTATTAAACATAAGCAGGATCAACTATCCATGTAGGCTAAATAGGAAGCCTTCCTATTTATAGGACCCCTTGGAGCTCCTAGAAACACTAAAATGAGATTTATTACCTAAAATTAAGCCTCTTCCTGACAGTTAACACATTAGTGTATTACCAGTCATTCTCATCTCTGTGTGAATTATTTTCAGAACTCTTTTTTTTGAAATTCAGATGAAAACAAAGTACTAAAAAAATGGATATTACGTGGAAAGTTCTAGATCATAGACAACTGCCTAGGTTGCTGAATGGGCAACTTAAAGGAATGAGATCTAAGGATAGGAAGAAAGGAAAAGATCACAATGTTTTAAAGAAAAATGAAGGAGAAGAAAATACAAAGGCTAAGCCTTACTGCATATGCTCAGACTCTTTCTACCTTAGTACTAAAATCAAACCTCTTTCTTGCATATTGCTTATGACCAAAGAAAATATAATTTCTATGGAAAGGTAAGCTAAAGCATTGTAATTACCTAGAAATACACAATATGTATATTACAGTTAGAATTGAATGAACTCAAGTCTACTTCTACTGAAATGTTTTAAAATTGTATTTTAGCCTTAAAAAGTATACGTTAGACTTTGGTCAATGAAAGTACCTGTAGAATTTCAACATTTCAGTTTGTTTCTTTCTCTGATTGACCTGGGGTTGCTGGAGGGGAGGGGGGGGATGGGGTAACTGGGTGATGGGCATTAAGGAGGGCACATGATGTGATGAGCACTGGGTGTTATACGCAACTGATGAATTACTGAACTCTACATCTGGAACTAATGATGTACTACATGTTGGCTAATTGAATTTAAATAAAAAAGGAAAAAATAAAAGAGAAAAAAAGAATTTCAACATTAAAAAACCTAAAAGATTTCAGATATAAATCTGCCAAAATTCTTTAACATTAAATTAAAATGAAATATATTACATAAAGGCAATGTTCTAAACATACAAAACATTAATTTTACACAGCAGGGTCCAAATTATATCCTTTAAAGCACAGTTAAAAATACAGTTAAAAACCACACACTTACTTTGAAAGAAATTGTACTGTAGCCCAAACGCCACCATACATTAGCCCTTTAATGAGCCAAGAATCAATATTTAGGTCTGCTATAAACCCAACCAGCCAAATAACTAGGAATGGAGTTCCTAGCATTACTTTCTGCCGAAATTCCTGTACAGAAAAAAACAATTAGTTAGAAAGTTTGCATGTTTCAAGTAATCTGAATGTGAACCATTGTTATTTTTGTGAAAACATGCAACAGAGAGTGAAATTCATTCATTCAAATATGTCTACTACGTACAGGTACTATTCAAGGTGCTAGTCTCAGTCTTCTATAGACAGGCATTAAATAGACAATTTAGAAGTACTTAAGCAAAATTGTGGAAAATGAGAATATAAGTTATAGGAGAGGGTCTAGATATTCAGATACAGAAGACAGCAGTACCACCTGCCAACACGTGGATAAACTAGAAAATAGTTTATGACGATACTAGCCCATTAACAGGGCCACTGGTAACAACCAGAATGACTTAATGTTCTAAGAGCTACATCAGATAAAGAAACGTGAGGATGCTTAGCCTGAAGACACTCTGAATGATACACATAAACAGTATACTAAAACCTTAAAATGAGATAGAAAATAAAACCAAACAATCTACAGGGTCCCAGAGTCCACCGAATGAAGACTAGGTGCCTCTAAACACATATCAAAGCACAATGCTTAATACTCTGGAGGTAGTTCCATTTCATTTTCATACTGATCTAGTTGTTACAAAGTCTCTACTTCTAAGTACAAATCCTATCTACTTCCTTATAACATCTATCACAGTTACATCTTCAGAGCAACACAAGTAACATCTATTGCCTCCTCTACATAGCAGCCCCTCACAAACTGACAGGCAGCTATCAAGTCTCTGTGGAGGCACCTCAAGTGACAAAACAATATAAGATCTTCCAGCTGTGATCTAACAAAGCTCAGAGAATAAATATTACTTTCCTCCCTATTTACCTTTCCGAAGGCTAAGATATGACACTTTTTTAGCGCCCCTTTTATACTGCTGGCTTTCAGTGAGAAATAAATACTTTTTCATATAAATGGCCACGTCTTTCCCAACTTAGCCACTGTAATTCATTTTCTGAATGGTGCCTAATTTTAGCTTGAAAAATAATTAAACATAACTTCAGAGTTTAATTTTATGCTGTAGTAAAATAACTAACCCTTCCAATCTGTTTTCTTCATCTCTAGTATGCATGAATTTTATATCAAGACATTAGAGAAGATGATTTATAACTGGGAGGACAGAGTGTATGGTAAAGGGTGGCTACTGGTGGGAGAGAAGGCAGATATGCCATTGGAAAAGTATTTTCTAAAATTATCTGTAATTTGCCTTGTTTTTAGTTAAGATGCTTCTTCTCCCTCAGCAATAGCCACTATTTTTTTCATTATTAAAAATATACAATTTACATATAGTAAAATTCACCCTCTTTGGGGCATAGTTCTCTGAGTTTTAATTAACATACACCGTTATGAGTTTTGATTAACATACACTGTTATGTCAGCATGAAAATCAAAACACAGAACAGTTCTATCAAGCCCTGAAATATCCTGTGCTCCCAGTCCCAGCTCCTAACAAACACTAATCGCTACCCCTATATTTTTTGCTTTGCTGGAATGTCTTATAAATGGAATCATACTGATGCAGTCTGGCTTCTTTCACTTAGACAACACATTTGACATTCACTCATGTTGTGTATATCAGCGTTTTTTTCCTTTTAAATGCTGACTAGTATTCTATTATAGGACGTATCACTGTTTATTTACTCATTTCCAGCTAAAGGTTTAGGGTTGTTTCCAAATTTGAAGACGGTGAATAAAGCCATTATAAACATTTGTGTACAGGTTTTTGTGTGAACATAAGTTCATTTCACTTGGATAAATACTTATGTGTGGGCTTCTGGAGTTTTGGTTTTTTTTGTTTTTTTTTTTTTTTTCAAAATGTTATTTAACATATGGATTCATGATACCATAAAGATGTTTTAAAAAAAAAAAGATGTAATGGTGATGTGCTTTTACAGATATGAAAAATCTATTTTTTCTTGAATTTTATTATGGAAATGTTCAAATATATAGTAAGTTTGAAAGAATTCTATAGTAATTTGCATCTCCCTAATGACTAATGATGTTGAACAGCTTTTCATGTGCTTATGTGCCATTTTAATATCTTTTTTTGTGAAATATCTCGTCTTTAATCCATTTTTCTAACTGCGCTGTTTGATTTTTTTCACTGTTGAGTTGCGAAATATTCTTTATACATTCTGCAAACTAGTCCTTTATTGGGATATATGGCTAGCAAATATTTTCTCCCAGTCTGCAGTTTGTCTTTTCATCCTACTTAACAGAGTCTTTCATTGGACAAAAGTTTTTCATTTTGATGAAGTCTAATTGATCAATTTTTATCAATTTATCAATTTTCATGGATCATACTTTTCATGTTAAGTCTCTTTGTATAGCCCTAGATTCTGATGATTTGGTTTTTTCCTAAAAGTTTTATAGTTTTACATTTAAGTCTGTGAACCATTTTGAGTTAACTTTTTTATACAGCATGAGGTTTGAGTAGAGGTTTATTATTATTTTTTTGCTTATGCATGTCCGAATGTTCCAACATCATTTGTTGAAAGGCTGTTTCTCCTTCACTGATTTACTTCTGCACTTTTGTCAAGTCAGTAGGCATATACCTCTGGTTCTATTGCTGGGTTCTCTATTCTGTTCCACTGATCTAAGAATTTGTTCCTCCAATAATACCACACAGTCTTGATTACTGTAGCTACATGGCAGGTCTTAAAATTGCACAGAATGATTTTTTTTTTCCAAAATTGTTTTAGCTATTCTTGATCTATTGTCTTTCCATATAAATTTTAGAATAATCTTAGCTATGCAAACACGTCTTACTGGAATTTTAATTACGTTAAATTTGTATAACAATTCGGGCACAATTGACATATTTACTATGTTGAGTCTTCCATTTTATGAATACAGTATGTCTCTCCATTTATTTAGATCATCTTTGATTTCTTTCACTGACATTTAAAAAATTTTTAGTATACAAGTACTTTACACGTCTGGTTAGATTTACACCTAAGTATTCAGATTTTTTTGAGCAACTGTAAGTAATAATGTAGTAATTTTGGTGTCCACACGTTTATTGCAAGTCTGTGGAATAAAATAAAATATCCTGTGACTTGCTAAACTCATTTATTAGTTCTAGGAGTTTATATTGTAGATTCCTTGCGATATAGACAATCATATCAAGCACAAATAGGGACACTTTTATTATTTTTTCCTTTCTGAACTATATGCCTTTTAATTTCCTTTTTTTGCTTTATTTCACTAGCTAGAACTTCCAGGACTAAGTTGAATAGGAACAGTAAAAAGGATATCCTTGTCTTCTTCCTGACCTTAGGGGGAAATCACTCAGTCTTCCACCATAAAAGTATGATGTTAGTTGAAGGTTTTAGAAATGGTCTTTATAAAGTTCAGGAAATTCTCCTCTATTCCTATTTTTCTGAGTTCTACCATAAGTGGATACTGATCTTTATCAAATGCTTTTCCTGCATGGATATAATCATGAGATTTTTCTTCTTTGTTAATATGGTAAATTACGCTGAATAATTCTGAATATTAAATGAGCCTTGCATTCTTATAATAAGCCCAAATTGGTCATAGTGCATAATTCCTTTTATGTAATGATGATTTCTGTTTGTTAATATTTTGTTAAAGATTTTTAAGTGTATAGTTGACCCCTGAATAACACAGGGGTTAGGGGTACCAACCCCCATGCAATCAAAAACCTACATATAATTTTTCACTTCCCAAAAACTTAACTACTAATAGCCTACTATTTTGACTGGAGGCCTTATCAACAACATAAATAGTTGACTAAACTTATTTTGTATGTTATAAGAATTATATACTGCAGTCTTATAGTAAAACTAGAGAAAAGGAAATGTTATTAAGAAAATAGTAAGGAAGAGAAACTACATTACAATATTGTATTTACCAAAAAAAACTGTGTCAGTAGACCTACACAGTTGAAACCTATGTTGCTCAAGGGTCAACTGTATATTCATGAGGGATATTTGTTTATAGCTCTTTGTTTTGTACTGTCTTTGTGTGGTTGTGGTACCAGGGTAATATATACTGTTTTCATTCTGTTACTTTCCTATATAAGCAATTTGCCAATATTCTTACATGTGAAGTGAGTTTCTTAGAGACAGTATAAAGTTGGGTCATGCTTTACACAGACCCAATAACTGTCTTTTACTTGGTATATTAGAATATTTTACTGTAATGTGATTATTGACATGTTAGGGTGTAAGTCTATGATTTTATTTTTTTCTTCTTCTTCTCTATATTTCTTCTTCTTTCTCTGTTTTCTTTTCCCCGCCTTCTTGCGGGTAACTGGAAAGCTTCTTAGAATTCTATTTTGGTTCATCTATACCGTTTTCCAGTTTATCCCTCTATATAGGAGGGTTTTTTAGTGGGTACTCTAAGTATTATATAAACATAACTTATCACACTGGTGTCATCATTTTACCAGTTCAAATGAAATGTGGAAACCTTACCTGCCTTTATGCCACTCTACCCTCCCCTGTTTATAAATTGCCTCACATATATACCTACATTTAGAGACACATCAAACAGTATTATAATTTTTGCTCCAACTGCCAAGCATAATTTGGAAGGCATAAGATGAGGTCTACTGCATTTACCCATAATTTTGTTTACTATGATCTTATGTTCCAAGATTTTTCCTTTTATCATCTGCTTTCTCCTTAGAGAATGTGTCTTAGACATTCTTCTAGGGTAGGTCTGCTGGCAACAAATTCTCTTAATTTTCCTTTATCTGAGAATGTATTGATTTCTCCTTCATTCCTGAAAGATACTGGATTCTGGGCTGACAGTTCTTTCCATTCAGCACTTGGAAAATGTGCCAGTTTCTTCTGGCATCTATGGTTTCTGATGAGAAATCCACTGTCATTTGAACTGTTTCACTCCTATTGGCAAGGGGATTTCAAGAATTTTATTCCTTGGTCTTTGGTTTCCAGAAGTTTGAGTATGATGTATTAAGGCAAGATTTCTTCAAGTTTATTCTGTTTAGGGTATGTTCCACTTCTTAATCTGTAGGTTGGTCTTTTGTCAAATTTGGGGATTTTATGGGCCACTGTATCTTTTGGGTACTTTTTTAGCTCCACCCTCCTTCTCCTCTTTTTCTGGGACTCTAATCATATCGATGTTAGATACTCTACTATAACCACAGGTCCCTTAGGCTCTGTTCATTATTTTTTTTTTCAATTTATTTCCTTTTGTTGTTCAGAATGCCTAATTTTTATTGTTCTATCTTCAGGGCGACTGATTCTTTCCTCTGTCCCCTCTATTCTGCTGTTGAGCCCATTCACTGAGTTTTGTAAATTCTGTTCATTGTAATGTTCAGTTTTAAAATTTCCACTTGGTTCTTCTGTATATTCTATTTCTATATTTCTACTTCATATGAGACTACTTTTCTTTCAAGCATGTTCATAATTACTCATTGAAGCCTTTTCAAAATGGCTACTTTAAAATCTTTTTTCAGATAATTCTAATATCTCTGTCATTTTGTTGGCATCTATTTGATTCTCTTTTCATCAGTTTCACATCTTCTTGGTCCCTGGTATGATGAGTGATTTTCATTTGAAAACTGGACATTTGGGGTATTATGAAACACTGGATCTTATTCAAACCTTTTCTTTTAGACGGATTCCTCTGATGTAGCTTGGCAGAATGAGGGGACTGAAGCACCTTCTCATTACTGCCAGGTCAGGTGGAAGTTCAGATCTCAACTTGTACTTTAATGACACCTGAGGAGGGGACTCCTCATTACTGTTGGGAAAAGGTGGAACTTCCAGCTCCCCATTATACCTCTACTGATACCTCCCTGGCTGGGAAGGTTAGGAATGCCTCATTATTGTTTCCTATGTGGTCTTCCCTGACAGAGCAGGGGACGGGACCTCATTAACAGCCAGTGGGGATGAAGGTCCCAAATCCCTATTTAAACCTTCTCTGATACCACCCCAGGAAAGAAGTTGGGGTATCTCATTACAGCCTGGTAAGGGTGGAAGTCTAGGCCTTTGCTGGTGTGATTCAAAGTGGGGCCACAGTTTTTTCTGCAACATTTGGCTGTGGTAGAAAGTTATTTTCTAAAAGTCTCTATCTTGCTAAGCTGCCTCTTTTGTGGTTCTTTGGCCAGAGAGCAGGATTTTGTTGGAGCTCTTTTTGTCTGTATTTATTTGTGATTCTAGGTTGTTGGCTTTGTCAGCTCTGTGTTTGGGATACATGAGGCAAAAAAGGGAACACATTCTTCAGGTCCTGAGCTCCCTAGCCACTCTGCCGCCTTCTTTCCATCTCCCAGAATTTTCCTACATTTGTTTTGTACATAATATCCAGGTTTTTCAGTTCTGCTTACTGTGGAAGAATAGGAAAAGTACAGCTACTCCATCTTCCCAGATTTATTTTCACATAATCAATAAACAATATTAAAGAAGACAATATGTGAGATTTCCACTGTTGACAAGAGAGACTGTGGGTTTTTAAGTGTTCAAAAATACAATTTAGAGGGATGCCTGGGTGGCTCAGTCGCTAAGCGTCTGCCTTCAGCTCAAGGCATGATCCCGGAGTCCTGGGATCGAGCCCCATATCGGGCTCCTCCGCTGGAGCCTGCTTCTTCCTCTCCCACTCCCCCTGCTTGTGTTCCCTCTCTCGCTGTCTGTCAAATAAATAAATAAAATCTTTAAAAAAAAATACAATTTAGAGATTTCTAACTTATTATTAAGCATTTATTTAGGAGGCACTCTCTCTGCCCCTCCCCCATGTCTAAAATCTTCTGACCTTAAAATTCCAAGAGCTTTTAAAATAGTTTTCTAAAATTAAGATTCCCTCCACATCTATCTACTAGCACTGTCCAAAAGTTTTTCCCCGCATTGGGATGATTTATTTTTAGTAAAATACTATTGAATCCTAGGTGTAACTATTTCTTATTTCGTTTTAAATACAGAACATACTTTACAGATTAGCAAAGCAAGTCATGTTTATGATTTAAATATTTCTGATGAGATGAAAAGAGAACAGTCTGTGTAGTTAAAATACTTAATTTCACAAAGCACCCAACTATTGTACATTTTTATTTAGTAATCTTTTTTTTAAGATTTTTATTTATTTATTTGACAGAGGGAGGGAGGAAGGGAGAGCAAGCGCGCACAAGCAGGGGGAATGGAAGAGGGTGAGGGAGAAGCAGACTCCCCGCTGCATAGGGAGGACGTGGGGCTCGATCCCAGGACCCCAGCATCATGACCTGAGCCAAAGGCAGATGCTTAAACTGACTGAGCCACCCAGGCACCCCAGTAATCTTTTTTAAAAAATGTAATATATTTAAAAATACTAATGCAAAAAAAAAAACCAACACCAAAACAAAAAACAAAGGAACATTTAACTTCTGAACCGATGACAATAATATACACGTTAATAAAATTGTGCTAAACTCTTAAATCAAGTTCTTTTATTTTTTATTATTTTTTTAAAGATTTATTTTAGAGAGAGAACGAGCAGGAGGGGAAGAGGGAGAGAGAACCCCAGGCAGACTCCACACTGAGTGCAGCGCCCCAGATGGCCTGCGATCATGACCCAAGCTGAAACCAAGAGTTGGATGCTCAATTGACTGCACAACCCAGGCTCCCCTGAAGCTCTCTTTTTTAAAAGAAATCGTATCCAAACACATAAACGTAACATACAGTTCATATTGCTATAATAACTATATATTATTAAACATTTAGAATTCACAAAGTCATTTTTATCTGACAATGTATTTTTTTAAAGTATTTAGAATATTTACACTAAACAAAATGAAAGCATAAGTATTATGGGACTTTCCAAAGTAATATAAGACACTTTTGTTATAAGCTTAGTTATTATGAGACATCAGCCTTTGTTCATTGTATTGAGAAAAACTGCTTTAAATCCTAGAGGACAGAGCAAAAGTAATGAAAATTAAAAATAAGCCATTTTCTATGTTATAACTAATAGTAAAATGAAAGAGTTAACACGACATAACAAAAACTGCTCATTATTCTCAACTATGGGTTTGAAATGTGCAAGTTTTTTTTTTTAAGATTTTATTTATTTATTTGACAGAAAGAAAGAGATAGAGCATGAGCAGGGAGGGGGTGTGGAGAGAGAGAGGAAGAAGCAGACTCCCTGCTGAGCAGAGAGCACAAAGCAGGGGTCAATCCCAGGACCCTGGGATCATGACCTGAGCCAAAGGCAGATGCTTAACCGACTGAGTCACCCAGGCACCTCAAAAGGCAAGTTTATATACTATAAATCTAACTTTTCTCATGTTGAAGTAATGACCAATGGTTTCAACGCATTAAGGAAGCCTGAACTATAAATAAATGAGACACGTTTTCACATTTCCCTTTGTCCAAATCTTGTCATTTTGTCCTGATAACACAAAGAGCATTAACTTTAAATATACAGTATTACCACCAGAACAGACTGAATAAAAAGGTACTGAAGGCTTAATGCCATTCAACTTGTGATTATTGACAAATTAGCCAAATAACTTGTCAATTACTTAAGTATTATAAAGAAATGTCCAGCTAATTTTTCCTTTTTTAAAAGAAAGAAATTTTTAAGGAATATAGACTCCTCTTTGGGGAAATATTCTTAGTTTTGAAATCATATTACTATAATTAGGCAATTGAACCAACAGTCATACAGTTTAACCTTGGCGGTATACGGAAGATCTAAAACAGGCTTTCCACAGAGAAGTGAAAAATATAAGTTTCTCTCACTCTAAAAAAAATTACAACATATCACAAAAGAATGGGAAGCTTGAATCAATTAGAGTTTGAGCATTTTAAAAAGATATGTATTAGGACTATAATTTTTCATAATTTATTACTATATTAATAAATTTACTTAAACAAGGGACTTATTATCTCTCTATTGCTTAACGAAGGCCAGCTGAATCAATGAACTAAAATTTATGTTAGGGGCGCCTGGGTGGCACAGTGGTTAAGCGTCTGCCTTTGGCTCAGGGCGTGATCCCGGCGTTCTGGGATCGAGCCCCACATCAGGCTCCTCCGCTATGAGCCTGCTTCTTCCTCTCCCACTCCCCCTGCTTGTGTTCCCTCTCTCACTGGCTGTCTCTATCTCTGTCATATAAATAAATAAAATCTTTAAAAAAAATAAAAAATAAAAAATAAATAAAATAAAATTTACGTTAGCTTACAGAGATTTAAACAATTTCACGTATAACCATCCTTCTTAATTATCAAATTACAAAGTAGGCAGAGTCCTGAAAAACTCTGCTATTCAACTTCATTTTGTCCTGGGTAATACAGTATTTTAAAAATTACACTGGCCAATGGCAAAATTAAAAGCTAAAAATGCTCAGCTAAGAAAGTATGCCTATGAATTTTACTTAAAAAGATTATATACTGAAAATCTTCAGTCATGAATTTACCTTATCAGCTTTCAGCTTTCTAAGGAAGGATGGATTGTCATATCCTTTTGCCTGTCTCGCCTCTTGCAAATGGTTGATCATCCACACGTTTTTTCTTTGCTTTGCCAAATCAAGTGCTGATTCACCCTGATAAGCAGAAAAAATTCACATTAAAAATAAAAGAAAAATACTTTAGTTACTAACTTTTAAAGTACTCCCATAAAAATATATTGAACAATTAGTTCATTAATATTGTTTGACATTGGGCAAAATCAAATACTAAAAGAATCTAAATCACTACATATTATTATTATGTTTTCCCATTCAAGGTACAATCAGTAAATGGATTTACTCATTCTATAGATTCTATTTTTGGTTGCGTTTTGACTTATATTAAAATAAATCAAAAAGTAGGTATTTTAGCACCTGCTGGATCAGAAGCTATCATTCAGCTTATCAGTTATTTCATATTCTTCAAGGGTTTTACTAATAATACTTACTACTACAAAACATCCTACTAGAATACCAAATTGCTAGAAACCTCTCGGTTTAATTTTGGTAATGACAAAGGTCTGAAGACAATATGGAAGAAAAGGAAAAGTCAACTTCTATTTCTACGACTATTGTACTGGCATTCTGATCATCTTAAATTCATTTAACCATCTAGAAATTTCCAAAGAAAATGAGAAGAGTAACAAAAAATAGTGAAACTCAAGTTACGGGCCTATAGCTCCCTTCAATCTCAAGAAGAAGAATGCCAAAGAATGTAAGTGAATAGAACTCAAGTGTTTTAAAGAAAGAAACAAGACATAAGCGCCCCCAATTCTAGATCCATGCTTCTTTTTTACTTTATTAATTTAAAATCTTATTTCTCATTCGTCAGACACCTTCATTTCTATTCTATTTAATATTCTCCACCTTTTATCTACTTCTTTAAATAGAAAAGCAGAATGAAAAATTGTGTGTGCCAAAATTTTAAGAATGTATGGATGAATATTCAAAATTAATTAATGAAAAAGAGAATATTGAAATTTTATTTTGAAAAACTGGATAAAAACAAAAAAAATAAGCCTTGGAGTGTCTTATGAGGGATGATTATTATCAAGTATAGAGTACACTTTATTTAGAAAAAAAAACCCCTAAAAAACAAAACGCAAACAATAGCATGGCACTACCACCAATAGCAACAACTATAACAACACAACAATAACGACAAAAAGCCCGAACAATCCTTTAAGAAAAGGTGAACAGTATTTAATAAGGAATGGGCTAATCTAGGTGAGTCTTCCACAAATAGGGATATTTACTGTAAAGTATCTCCTTACCTCTTCAAAACTTCTATCACCTAAGTTGTAAGAACCAGCTAATTAATCCAAACTATAAAGATTACCTGAATAAAAGCAATCCCTTGGGTAACAATTCCCAGAGAATATCCTGCTGTTGCCTCGGTCCAGCTGAGCATCCCTTCCACTAGAGGGCCATGTGACACCTAAGGATTGCCTAGATAAAAAGATGGAGGGAGCTTTAAGAAATCTTCCAACTACTACTCCTCTAGTCTTCTCACTGCTTTTGTATAGTTCTTTTATTCAGCTGGTAAAATAAACAAGCAATTAATTTAAAGAATGATACTAAAGCCCAGGTTCTGAATTAAGTCTATATTTGATTGCTCCATGTGTCAGCCAAAATAGTAAATGATAATAACACAAGAATCATGGAGTATTTATAGACTATGTAACTGGTAATAAAAGAAATTTTTCAAAGATTTTGGTGAGATAAACATAATCGAAGGTGGATGGTGGAAGGCAACTTTTTGCTAGAGATTGAATCTCATTACTAAAACTAAGGAAAATTCTTTCTTAGAGACTATCTAGGTCAGGTACTTAAGAGGTAAAGAAAACCATTTTTAGAAAAAAGTTTCTTACCTCATTTCAAGAAATCATGTAAGAGTCTTTTAATCTATTAACAAAGCTCAGTAATTTTATAGCCTACACAAACTAAAAAATTCTGTTGTTTGATAATTTTTAGAAAGAAAAAACTAGAAATGCTTGGGCGGCACTCAGAGATTAATTTTTCTCCCAAAATTCAATTCATCTAAATTTATCTGTATAACCAAAACATGTGGAAGGGAGTACAATATTATTTTTAAAAATTCACAAAAGAGATTCTACCATAAAAAGGGATTACTGCATAGGTCATTTAAAAAAATTCTTAGTATCCCAAGTCATTCTTCCTTCCCTTACTGTTACCACTTCACAAGATTTGGATTTATTCCATGTAGCTATTATCTGGGGCCATGGTTCTTAAATTCTTTTAAATCATATTTGATGAAAGCCATCAAGTATTCTTCTCCCCAAAAAGTACTGATACAAGTAATTTATTTGTAACAATTTATGGGCCCACCCCCTACCCAAAATTCACTGGTAGGTCCCCAACTAAAGAACTTCTAGTCTAAGGTATATGGCCATTCCTGTTCCTTCTAAGGATCAAAATAGTCATTTTAAGGTAATCTTATTTTGAAAAAAAATCATTTATTTATATGTTAAAATAACTGAATTCCTTATTCAAATAACCAATTTACAACAGTAAATATCTAATATAAAGACAGATTTCTAAGAAACTTTAATCTTATTTAGCCAATAGCTATTTTAGAAGAAATAGGATCAACAGTTGTATAACTATAACACAAAGTATTATTTTTCATAGTCTTTGAAGAATGCAACTTTTACTATTACAGCCATATCCAGATTTGCAGACTATATCTTTTTTGTTATAATTCATGATTATCAACTAGACTGTCTTAACACTTAAAATGAAAAATGGAAAATATATGGGCAGAAATCAACTGTATTTGTCAAATTCCTAGAAAAAGAATCTAGGTTGTTTTTAATTAATGAATTACTTAATTAGCTTGCCATTCCACCTAGCTAAAAGGCACTACACCTCAAAGTACATGACTAAAATAGAACCAATTCCTATCACCCTCACCCCAAAAAAGTCTTCCTTCAGTCTTCGCAACCTCAATATATATCACGAGATATTTATTTATTCAGTCATCAGGGTTTCCTTTCACCCTCATATCTAATCTACTCTAAGCTATCATTTCCAAATCCATTCATTTCTCTCCATCTCTACTCCTACAATCGTAGGCTAAACTAACATCACCTGCCTGATTTATTACAATGGCCTAACTGATCTTCACCCATCCCCTCGATTTTCTTAATTCTTCAATCATTCTCCATCAGCAACCAAAGTAGTCTTTTAAAAATATTTGAAACACAAAGATTATAAAGCCAGCCTATGCAAATCCTTCCAACTCCTTCTCGTGACTGAACATAATTAAAGTTCCTTAGCATGGCCTTGCGTGATCTGGCACCCGCCTCTCTCAGTGACTTCACTCCCTTTCTCACTGCACTCAGTCCAGGCTGTCATTTTCTGCACCTCTAACATGGCAAGCTTACTCCTGGCCTTGGAACTTGCCCTTGCAGGCTCCTCTACATGGAAAGTTTTTTCCCACATATCTTTGTAAAACTGATCCCTTCTTCATCAGACAAGTCTCAAAGCAAATGTCATCTCCTCAGAGGTATTCACAAGTCACTCACAGCCCTCAACACTGTACCACATTTGCCTATGTGCATGCATGTGTGTTTTAATTAACTTACTATTTCCTTAATACAATGTAAATTCTGAGAGAATACAGACTTCATCTGTCTTAAACACCTTGACTCCTCAGCACTAATATTTGTTAAAAGAATGAATGAATACATGGTTTCCATTAGAAGGTGGTGACTAAACTGCAGCATATTAGGAATGCCAGATTCCACTAGAAAAAATAGCGGATACTTATTTCATCTTTTAACTTCCACAAAAAGTGTATTTTAAAACAAAAATCTACTTTTCCACCAGTGTGGATAGAAAGATTATTTTTACTCTGAAAGTATAAATGTTCCCCGAGCAAATGAAGCAACTCCTTAGATTTTATTTCCTTTAAAAATAATGTCACTCCAAATAAGTCAGAGGCAGATAAATACTATATGATCTCACTTGTATGTGGAATCTAAAAAACAAAACGAACAAAAAACAAAACAAAACCAAGCTCACTAATACAGAGAACAGACAAGTGGTTGCCAGAAGCAGGGGTCGGGGGTGGGTGAAATGAGTGAAGGGAGTTGAAACGTACAAACTTCTGGTTTTAAAATAAGTCCTGCGGATGTAATGTACAGCATGGCGACTATAATTAATACTACTCTATTGTAGATCTGACAGGTCCTGAGAGAGTAAATCTTGAGGGTTCCCATCACAAGGAAAAAGGACATTTTTGAACTATGTAATGGTAACAATGCTGACTGGACCTGCTGTGGTGGTCATCCCACATCTTGTTCAAATCATTATGCTGTATACCTAAAACTAGCATAATGTTGCATGCCAATGATACCTCAATTAAAAAAATAAAATAATAATGATGATGATGATGACGATGATGATGTCACTCCAGAAGATACCAGCTACATTTAAAATTAACTTCTTTTGCGGGGGGCACCTGGATGGCTCAGTCGGCTAAGCACCCAACTCTTGATTTTGATTCAGGTCATGATCTCAGGCTCACGGGATGGAGCCCCACGTAAAGCTCCATGCTCAGTGAGGAGTCCACTTGAAATTCTCTCTCTGCCTCTCCCTCTGCAGCCCCCCCCAACACACATGCTCGCTCATGATCTCAGAAAAAAAAAAGTTCTACATGCACAATAATTATACAACACTGTAGCTCTAGAAGGCATTCATATGAACCACACTAGTTAAGAAAGCGACATTTGAGGGCTACCTGGGTGGCTCAGTCGGTTAAGTGCCTGCCTTCAGCTCAGGTCATGATCCTGGGGTCCTGGGACTGAGTCCCACAGAAGGCTCCCCACTCAGCAGGGAGTCTGCTTGTCCCTTCTCCCTCTGGCCCTCCCCCTGCTCATGAGTGCTCTCTTTCTCAAATAAATAAGTAAATAAATAAAAAGAAAGCTACATTGGACCTTATCCTATCTTGGTACCAAATAATTCATGTACCTTAACCTACAAAACGTTAAAAATACAAGGTTCAAATCAAACCATATAAATCATCTCAAATATCTCTCTTACCATTACGTTTCTGTTGAAATTCATTACAGATTATTCCTTCTGCTCAGTCTAATAAAAGTTTATGCAATGGTTAATGTGAAGTTCACTATTTATTTGAAAAGACGTTAAATTTACAAACCACACTTCAAATACTTAAAGATCATGATCCAAGTGAAGTTACCTAAATTCTATACGGATAGAAAAAATATTTTTAAATGGTCTAAAAATACACACTACTAGCTTCAAATTTCAGAACTGTACAGTCACTTGTCACAGTTTTTAGTATTCTTGTAATTTCAATATATTGGTGTGGCTCTTGGCAGTCTATGGAGACTCCATATTTGCCATAGTAAAACTGGTTCTATCTTTTCAATAATATTAATACTAAATACTTTGAAATATATTCCTGGGGCATGATCATTTTAGGAATGGCTGTCCAGTACCAAAGAGAAGAAAAATAATGCTCTAAAGCAATTCAGATATAAAACATAAGGTAAACTCCCTTATTTTTTCTTATGGGGATATTGGTTAGCTTAGTTAAACTCATTCTTTCTTATCCTTTAGGCCTTGAGGTCGGCCTAATTTACTAATCACAGTGTTATGACCTTTTGTGATATTAGGCCACTCTGATCACTTTGGGTGGAGACAAAAGAACTCAAAAATTTAAAAAGAAAGAAAATATATGGTTTTCTCAATTTCTTATAGTTTCCAATAAGATATTTGATATTTACTTTTAACTATTTTTAATTAAACTAATTTTTAAAAATTGGTTAAAATTTTAAGTACATTAGGCTCCGTATAGCGAATCTAAGCTCTACTATTTTAGTAGTTCAACCTCAGAGTACTCAAATACAGAAAGAACTATTCATTGGAACATAAATAGATGCCCTGATCCAGCAGGAGATAACCTACTTTTTGATTGCCATTTCAGATTATTATGTGGCTCAAATCTCTTTCAAATTTAATTAGCACATATCCCTTAGAAATTTAAGAAACATGATTCAGAAAATAATATGGTTTATAGTCAAAGAATATTTGTCAAAGGGCACGAAGTTATTTATGAATTCACATTACTGAAAGATGATGTTTAAAAGTTTAAAGTCATTTCACAGAAAGAGTTGCTGAAAGACGTGGTAGATCCTGAAGCTTTAAAAATGAGAATAGTTAACCAAAATTCAAAACCACCAACAGAATTTTCTTTCAAGTACTCATAAAATGTCTACAAATTTCTAAATGTTCAGGGTGTAAATGTTAGTTGGGTTTTGTTCTTAGATAATTTTGTATACTTTTCCTGGATTAGTCCAACATCTGGGGGAGGTGGGGCCTCTCCTATAGACATCATAAAGGTATCTACCAAATTTAAAAGTCTTGACCTTTAAAATAAGACAATAACAAGTCAAAGAATTACTAAAAGTTATTATGCATAATGTGGTTTAACTACAAACTTGTGATTTTCTGTACTGATCTTCTTAAAGAAACCAGAAAACTACACCCTTCAGCTACAAAGATACTGATTATATAATTTAATTTTCAAAAGTCAGTAAGAATTCACTAATGAAAAGGCCATCAAAAATCTGAAAATTACTTCAATACTAAAAGACAAAAGTAAATAAACCAGTCTTTCCAAAGAAATTCTTGCATGGAAGCAAAGGGTTGAGTTTAAATAAAAGGTTTCTTCCATCTTTGACAGTCTGTGAAAAAACCTATTTTTTACGAGGAATTAAGATCTTAAAAACATTTCACATAGCATAATCAATACAGGATATTTTTACCTTGATGTTCTGGGCATCAACATTAGCCCCAGCTTCCAGAAGAAGACTAATGACTGTGGTATTCCCTGCTAGTACTGCCCAATGCAGAGCAGTGTTTTTGTGATACTTGTCACCAAGGTTAACTGAAACATTGAATGTTAAAAGCAATCTAGTTGGATCCACACTGAAAAGGAAAAAAAAAAACAACAACAACAACAACCCTAATTTCAATTATAGAAATCATTACAGACACTAAACTGATCGTGGTTGCATTTGCATTCCATCTTGGAACACTTCTATTCTAACCTATACTCAACCTTATAATTGGTAATGAGAGAACATTCTAATATGAAGGATAACTATGTATAACACCATATAAAGTATGGCCCCTCAAAAGGGTGCATACTTGGTCCTGACATTTTCTAATTTTGATTAGGGAGTAAGGTCATTAATATCTATATAATTAAACAATTAAATTTTTAAATTTAAATCTGGTTGTTCCAAAAAATGTTTTCAGGCAACTTACTAATTAATATATTAAACCTACCCATATACAAGTAACATGAAAAAAAATTTTTTTTAAATAAGGTAACATCTTTCATTCTTAAAAATTGCTAAAAGAGGAACAGAGTAATACTACTACAATTACCAAGGTCAAGGTAAGCACAGAGACTCAAACATTCAAAAAGGTGATTTATTATATACTATGTACTCATAATAAGAATTTTAAATATTAATAGAACATTAACTGCTTTTTCTCATCATTTTACATTTTAATATGTTGAAAATGATCTGAATAAATATTTTATAATGATTACATACCTATGTGTTCTATAAGCTGCCCACATTAAAGGTGTCATTCCATTCTGATCCATCATATCTACATCCTGATAGAAAAAGAAAAAAGTCAGACAGTATTCTAAGTTCCTACCAAATTTACTCGGAAAAATCTAATTTACATATCATAGGAGAAGCCAATATAACACTCCTCCTCTAAGGCTGATTCATGAAAATTTTTCCTTTTTAACTTTTTAAAGTAAAACTATTGTCACTAAATATTTTAATTAATGGGCATAATTTAATTGATTATACATTAAATATTTAATTAACATATATTTATAGACTTCCTTTTTCAGACACTTTAATCACCCTTTCAATGTTTTGCATTTAAAGATCCTGACCTACTCTTCATCTTTCATCCACAGAGGATAAGTTAAATGATTTAAGTCTGTGAAAAACTGATATATACTAATTCATGATAAGAGGTAATAATGAAACCCTGTTTATTTCTAGGCATTTCAAAACTAAGAATAAAAAGACCTATCTTTTCAATAAACTCAAAAATGTTTGTTTGCTTTTTATTGTTACATTGCATGTACATTTTTAGAGTCAAATAATTCTGTAAAATTTGTGGTGATAAAGCAATTCTCTGCCTTACTCCCCACTACTTGTACCTCTTTTAGCCCTCCACATCTTAAAATCAGATGCTTGAATTGCTACTTTTTGATTTTTCAGTTTTTGGCATTATCTTCTGAGACTCTTCAGTATGCAAAATGAGAATTTATCTCTTTACTCTTCCTGACCCATCACAAATACGCACCTCTCTATTCTTTCAAGAGATCTACTGTATTTCTGGTTCTGGTTCTGGTTCTATAAATGTTTGATATTAATATTTTTATGAATGTATATGAATACTATTCCCAGCAAAATCATGTAGTAAACCATGATTATTTTTCTTCTCCTACCCAACTTTTTTGTTTTCCCATGGTACTTCCCCCCCTTTGCTTAATTTTTTAACAAATTACAATTAAAACTACCATCTATTCAACCAAAACTCTTCCCTAGTTATCTAAATCTCCTTTCAAGACATCCTGATGCATCAGACATTCTATCAGTTTCACTTTCCTAAAATTATCTCTCCTAACTCCACTCTGGACTAATTATCCTATATCCCTAAGGCATCTGTCTCATTAACTAGAATAGGAGTTCTTTGACAATTAAACTTATATTAAATTCATCTTTGTATTCACAGTGCCCAGCAGAGTAAATGACCAAAAACCATTTGTTAAGTGAAAAGACATGTTTATCTACATACTTGTTTGGGAAAGGCATAGGCTTTAGAATAAGACAGACATGGCTTTGAATTCTTAGCTGCACCACTTAATAGCTATAAAAACCTGAAAAATTACTTTCTCTGTGCTTCAGCTTCCTCATCTAAAAATGCAAGTATAAATAATGGCTTCATAAAACCCCTGTGATGATTAAATAGAATAATTTGTGTAAAGCACCTAGTCCATAGCCTAGAACATAACAGACATTCAAGAGATAATAAGTTTCCTCTTCTTCCCTTCCCCATCGCCCATTCCTGGATTATACAAAGGCAGCAGTTCTAATCCAAGTTATGTTATCTAATACACCAGTCAGTGCAGAGAGGACAGAGTTATAGTGAGTACACTGCAAAACACTCTATACCTCTCTACAGCAGAGCTCTGTGAGCCACTATTACTGATGGGAATATGTCTCAAATGTGAACATTAGCCAAGTGTACTGAAGCAGAAAAAGTGCTGAGAACCCGTACATTAGACAAACTAGAACACACATCCTTGGACATCATTAGTTTTAGTCCCTCATCATGAATACTGTAATCAAAAGTTACACCTTATCCATTAAAATCCATTTACAGATTTACGTTAACTGTTGGGAACATCCTATGTCACCTCATTCAGTATTTCTGATATACATATTGATTTTTTTTTCAATAAAAATCTTTAAGAAAATCTTCTCAGAAATTACAAGCTTTCTTGTTTTTTATCAGTCAAGTACTGTAACTTATTTTACTTCCTTCAGGGTCCTAATTCAAGAGAGCTCAACTAAATTTGATATCCAATTAAAACAAACATGTAAATTCTTGTTTTAGTTTCTTCTTCCTTCTTAGTTGTCTTTTCATATCCTTTTTAAAAAGTGATAGTATTAAAAAATATCAATAAGTAAAATTAAAAATGTAAAATAATGCCACATCTCTAGAGTACTAGAAGAAAAATGAAATTCAACCTTTTCTTTCTTTGGGTCGGGGTTTAAAACTTGGTACTTCTTTTCCAAGTTCAGCCTGGACGTATGGGTATTCTCTATTAGGAAGAATTAACAAGCCCAGATCAAAAGCTTATGGGGATTCCATGATCAACAGGGCTCCATAACTTAGCATTTTCCCTTTTCTCCTGAAAATCATCCAAAAGAATTGGTAGTGAGCACTAAATATATTTTAACAGTATAGCTAAAATGAAACAAATGTGAAGAACAGAATGACAAACTAAATGGAAATGTTATATGCCCTAAGAGTGTAAAACTGATACAATTAACAAAAAATGAAGAAGATGGAAAAAGGTTGAAAAGAAAGTATAAGTACCTAATCTGTAATACCTATGAGTCAAAGGATATTACTTAAAGCTGAAAAATTAAGTAACAGAAATGTAGTTACATCTATCAGAACAAAGTCAACACTAAGAAAAACAATATTGTAGACTAAAGTCAGTGAAAGACAGGGAAGAAAAAAAATAAAAATATACTAATTTTTATTATTACTTATAATTGGGAACTAATCAGAACTAATAAAATTTGAGCAAACATCTGATTGAAATAAGACAGAAAGAGAACTGTTTGACTATCTAAGGAAAGGATTTAAAGGGGAAGATAAGATCAAGCACAAGGCCCAAAGACAACAGCATAGTAGAGCTATTCAAGAAACAGCAGGAAGACTGGTGTGCAAAGCAGACTAAGGAGGAGATGACAAAAGATGGGCCCGAGAGGTATCTTGGACCAGACCACACATGGTTCTGTAGTCCTTCTGTAGGGAAGGACTATGGACTCCATTCAAAGTATGATATGATGAATACTAGAGTTTTCTTTTATAATTAGTGTATACATGGAAAAAATTCTAGAAAAATATATAGTAAACTGTTAAAGAAAGTGTTCTCAGTGGGGGGAGAGGTAAGGGAGGAGATGGAGTTTCATTTTCCAAGTCATACTCTTATGTTTGAGTATTTTACAATAAGCATGTTACTTTTGTAGCAAAAAAACAAAAACAAAAATAAACTTACTCATGAAAAAGAAAACAAACTGCCAGACATTTATTATCATCATGCATTTATTATACAAAAGGTACTGTGACAGGTAGAAATTCCTGTCCCGTAAGAATTTTATAGCCAACATCCTATACCAGAGTTAAAAAGATTACTGAAACATCCAAACCCCAAAATCAATTAGCTAACAAAAAGACAAAAAAACTTTTACCACTTTTCTTACCCAGTTAAAAACCAAAAGAAAAAGTGAATGCATCTTATAAATTTATACCTGCAAAATAAAAGGCGACTAACGACACTATCATGTGTTATAGCACAATCTACTGCTCCAAACCCCAGTCTAGAAGAAACTTGGGAGAACAAAAGTAATCTCCTGTGGCAGCTAATATCCAAACATGGCCCCCAACAAACCTCGCCTGCTGGTATACCCGTCTGTTCCCACAATGAACATGAACTGGCCCTGTTACTTGCTTTAACTGACAGAATAGAAGAGGAATGTTTCTGTGCCAGTTCAAGACATAAGACTTAAAAAAGGCAGACAGCTTCTGCTTTTGTTCTTTTGGGAGCTCCCACCATGTAAGAAGTCTAGTTCCCTGCTAGAAAGACTATGTCGACGGGTGCCATGGAGAAGGAATCCTGACTACATGGAGAAAAAGAGAGAGGACTCACTATCCCAGCACTCCAAACGAACCCAGCCTTTTAGCCATTCCTATTAAGGCACAAGGTATGTGAGTGAGCCATCCTCCATTCCAGTCAAACCCAGATGACTGTAACCCCCAGTCATCATCACAAGGCAGAGAACCAACCAGCCAAGCCCAGTCAACCCAAGGTAATAAATGGTTGGTACTGTTCTATAGCCATTAGATTTTGGAGGTAGTCTGTAAACTCCATAATAGATAATAACGCCCTACTCCAGCAATTAGCCAGTCTATGCCTCTTACATTATAATGCACGACACACAACTGCCATTGCATGGCATTGCCAACAACAAATATCTTAAAGTATTCATAAAATAAATACTATTCAAATTCCAAATCTGCATAAAATTTAAAATAAATACATTAATAGCAATAGATTAAAATCATTTGTCTTACTCTTATGAGATCCTCAGCTATAAAGCTAATGTTTAAGTATAACCAGAGAAAATGCATGAAAGAAAAACCGAGTGACATTAATTTCAACAAGATACATTTATCACAAAAACATGGTATATATAGACTGACTATAGATTATAGTCAGTACACACTCATGAAAAATCAGGAAGAACCACTTAAATCATGAAAAGTTTTCTGACATATAAGAAGTAGCATTATTTTATGCAGCAGAAACTGAGAAAATGATCCTAAAGAATTTATCCCCCACTCTGAGAAGTACTTAATAGAGAACCAGTAAAATGTTCAAAAAAGTTTAAATGAATTCAGAGTATATATTCAAAAGAAGTAATTAAGGGAAAAAACAGATACCTAAATTTTCTTACTTTCTGGGATTCATCTCTATCATTCTCAGAAATAAAAGCTGCAACTTAATGGATCATTATGTGGTTCTCGATTATCTTTTTTATTTTTAACTTAACTATACTTATTATCTCAATATCAAACTAACTATATTATTTATTTATTCTCTTCATCCATCAGAAAGTACTATTTAAATATCACCAGGTTGTTAACACTTGTAACACCAATGATATTAGGCACTGAAACCATGAAGAACATATAATTAAAATCCACACGATTGTGATTTTTTTTACCTGTCCTTTTGCTATGAGATAAGCAACAATTGAGGTATGTCCAAACTGAGCAGCCAGATGAATACAGCTACATCCTTCTCCATCAATTAATGAAGGATCTGCACCATATTTCATTAGTTGCACAACCATAGATAGATGGCCTTGTCTAAAACATAAAAGAATAAACACTTAAATATGTGAAGTTATTTCAAACAGGATCTCCTGGAAAGATCTTTCTTAAATAGGGCAATGGTGGAAAAGATTACACAATTTTTTTCAGTTTCTTAAAATATGTATATGTCAAGACACGCTTAGGATTTTATGGTTCTTAAGCCTCAACTGAAATAAGAGTCTTTTAAATTTTATAGAGCTACTTATAACTTCCTTAAATATGTAATAAATAGTTACTATATTCTATTAATCCTATTCAAATATAATTTTAATTGTCCCATGAACTGGGCAACTTCTTTAATTGTAAATATATAAAGGCTGCATAAGTATTACATTCACAAATCCAAAGTTTAACTCAATCGTAAACTAACTGGATTAATAGCAGCATGGTGAATTCCCTAAAGACACTTTGGAACAATAAACTTTGCTGCCAATACAGGTTAACACTGTACAGCAATATATTAGTACAATGTTGATATTAACTATTAGCATTAAGTGCTCTCATTCATTTTAGCATATCATTAAAAAAAGAAAAGTTGTTTAGTTATAAACTAATAAAGGAACCAAAGGGAAAAAAATCCAGAAGCAAATTTAAACCTTGTGGCCCAGTGCAAAGGAGTGGAATTTAGGTCTCCTCCAAGTTGATCCACAATAGCACCTTTCGAAATATAGTATCTATAAGACAAAATTTTAAATAATTTAGACAGCTTTCATTTTCAAGAAATTATGTAAAAAATAAGAAAAAAAAATGTTTTCTATCGTAGACCTCATGCTAGTTTATGCCTCTGATGATAAACAATCCTTTGTGGTATTTAAAAAACACATTTAGTAGAATTTTATATCAAACACATCACTCTTTTGTTTTGGAAGTAAAAGGAAAGTAATTTTTTTTTAAGTTACAATAAAGAATAGCAATGCCAAATAACAATCATATAAAAAAGAAGGCAGAGAACCACAAAGACTTGGTTGGATCAGAGAGCAGCAGCAGATAGAAAGTTGTAGAACAGGCCACCAGTCTATCATGGGTAGACATTCAGCTTTACTTTTCTCACAAAATCATTGTAGATTAAATCCAACAATATTCTTTACAATGCCTTGTTATACCTTTGAAGGTGTGCTGCTTTAAAAAGCAAGAACCACCTCACTGCTTAATATTTTAACGTTGTAACATCCTGATACCTTCTGAAATGAACAGGATCTAGCTGCTTATCATAATGTTTACTTTGGATTGATCAATGAATGAATCTTGAATATAAATAATTTCAAGCCTTTGATGTCAAATGCTTGACGGTGAATACTACTGAGATTTTTAAACTGTTCTAAGTGATTACTGCTTTAGAGCACTAATGCATTCACTTTTAATGTACACAGCTTAAAACATTTAAAATACTCGTACTTACATGCTTGATTCAGAAATTTATTGCTTTATGTATCTGTTAAACTGGCGTTTTTAAAGCATTATGTAATGAAGGGCCAAACTCCACTCTATCATGTAAAACAGTTCAAAGTAACGTAACAAAATATTTCCAGACTAAAATATCAGAGACATTAGTCTGAACACAAACATTTAACTATTCCTAAATTCTTTCTTAAGAAACTCGGTAGACCTTATGTAATAGCTGAAAATAGTTTTTTGAGCCCAAAGAGAAATATAGCTCAGCCAAAGAACAGTTTTGATAAGAACTGGGATGTTTTTTTAAGGCAATTTTATTACCTTCTCTACAGTTAATATATTTGTTCCTGAGTTATTTTTACTCACATTTCAAATCTTTGTTAGGGCTACAGCAATGAATGATTTCCAGACTGGTTCTAAAGTACAACTCCCCCCCACCCCACAGGGATAGGAGATTTTTTTTTCTTGCAAACTAAAGAACAACTTCTATCACCTTTTCATTGTAAACTACTGGAAGAGAAGTACTAACTTTTTATAACATGTTATTCTTTATAGCTGTAAGACCCTAGTTCAAAACTACACAATTCTGAAATGATCATGTAATTCTTATTTTTAGACTCAAGCCTTCCTGCATACTACAAGGTTATCAAGGAATGTTCCTGTAGGTACTAATTAATGATCCCTAGGTTTTGAAACCAGATCATCAATGAACGAGAGATATCAACAAGTATTTGAAAGATGGAAAGTAAATAGTTAAAACTCAAATGTCTCCAGAGGGGGACAACAATGAGAAGCAAACCAGAATGTTATAAAACCCTAGAAAGACTAAGGAATTAAAGGTAATTGTTACCTCTGTAGAATGCAATGAAGAAACTAGAGTATAAACAGAAACACCGGTTGAAAGTTAATAAAAATTGCTGAAAAAACTGTTGTTTTGTAACTTACATTCTCACTGAAAGTTCAGTATTTAGCATCACAAACAGGCATTTCAGTGACACTGAAACAATGAAGCAGCTGACAGTGCTAGACAAGTACTTCTTTGTGTACTGTAATGTTCAATCTTAAAATGTGACTACTCAAAAATTTAATATTATTGTAATAATAACTCAAACTCTTCAAGTTCAGATTCATTCTTATGTCCCTAAGCTTCATTGTATGATGATGATTTCTGGCTCCAGCCTCAGGCTCAGACTGATTTTAACACTCAACCATTTGGCATTTGCTGAAAAGTGTATTCAGTGCACCTTTACCAGAGAAATTTGAGACTCATGGAATTAAATCAGAGAACCATATGAGACACCATACTGAAAATACAGCAATTCAATGAAAGTTTACACTCTAAACAACAACTTGGTCAGGTCAGCTGGCAGACAGATAACTGAACTCCTTCCCACAAAGAGATCAGAAGATTTTTCTCTAAGAGACACTGAACAACCCTAGAGAAAAACTTCTAGAAACAGACATATGGGAGGTTCTTGTTGTGACCTAAGTCCTACAACTTCCAATCAGCTTTGTTATGTCTCTCCTAAATATGACCAGGTAATTCAGGAAAGTTTCAAATATGGAAGGAGACCAAATAAAGAGAAGAAGCCTAACCTAAACAGATAATATAAAGAGAAGAAAAAAGAAACAAAATAAAAATTACAATTAATTTCCTCCAAAAAATAAGAGAAGATAATACACTCATGATAAGAAGATCAAAATATTTTCTTAAAGGGGGGGTGCAGAGATCAAGAGAAAAAAATGCTTGAACATTGAAAATGCAAGAGATAAAATTAGAAATTCAAAGGAAGAAGATAAATTACATAAATTAAGAAAATCTCCCCAAAGTACAACATCTATACTGGGAGATAAAAATCACTTGGGATATGGGGGCGCCTGGGTGGCCCAGTTGGTTAAGCATTCTACTCTTGATTTCAGCTCAGGTCATGATCTCAGGGTTGTGAGATCAAGCCCCACATGGGGCTCCACACTTAGTGCAGAGTCTGCCTGGGATTCTCTCTCTGCCTCTGCCCCCCACCCCTGTTCACACTCTCTCTAAAATAAATAAATAAATAAAATGGCGGGGAGGGGGGAGTACTTGGGATAATGATAAGAAAAAGAATCAATCTGGTTGGTTTCAGTATCTGAGTTTCTGGGGGAAAAACAGAAAACAAAAGCAAGGCACTCTTGAGGGCACCATGCAAGAACACCTCCCTAATCCAAAAAAGCAAGTTTCCAGAAAAACTGGCCACTTAATGGTCATAAACTGGATTTAAAGTTTAAGTCAGTCAGTCAGTAGATAGGTAGATAGATAGACAGACAGATAGGGCTGTATCAGTACACTAACGTGAGCTTTCACAAAGTCAGGGATAAAGAAAAAAAATGTAATGTTCCCAGGGAAGAAGAATAAGCCACATATACAATGCGTTCTCAGAAAATTTTAAACTCGGTATTTTAACAAAGCCCCATATTCCTTAATATACCTTTGACTTGAAATCAAACTGAAATCAAGTATTATTAGTTACTCTTAACGTAACGAGACTGTTGAAGACAAAAGCTTGAGATAGCTTGAGATAATCTTTTTTATTTTATTACATTGGAGGAAAAGCTGAGAAATACAGACTTTCACTTGAAAACATTAGAAATACAAACAATCCAGGCTAAGGTGAAGGTCTCCTCCTTTCCATATTATACTTACTTTATACCTTACCATTATGAAAGCGACCCAACTACTTTGTTTGCAGTAAGTCCTTTTAATATACCCTGATGGAACATAACTGTTAGAAGAGACACTTCTCCATGGATCTCTCATGTTCCCACATGTCTTGCTAGGTATATGAGTAGAATGCAAGGCCCTGACCACTTTTACACAGGTCATTTCTCCGAGTTGTGTTTGTATCAAGCAACCTTGAGAGATGAGGTAATGTCTCCCTTTGGAACAAAGAGCAAGCTTGCTCTTATTACAAAAGCACTGAATTCCCCAAGATGTAATACAAACCCACTATGTGTGCTACATCCATGGAGATGAGCTCAAGCCACTCCCATAGGACCTAGGAGCACGAGGGCTCTATGCAAATATGGTGTTCATACTATTTGCTGTGCTATGGATGTGCTATAACTTCTAATTTTGATTTTTGGCAGTATGATGGCGGTATAATTCCAGGTTCAGCAGTAAAAAGTAATCTTGAGGCTATGCATACCAGTTGTTACTGAAAACTGCCTTTACTCACCATGCTTGCTTTAGGAAAGTAACTTGCTAGATTACGCATTGTGAAAAATTAAGTTTACATACCTGAAGATATAATACGCACAGACACCAATTATTAACCCATTCTACAACTAAGGACTTTATTCTATAACCTTACTAGTCCACAAGAGGCTTGAAACATTTGTAAGGCAGGCAGCATCAAGTCTTTTTGTCTATATTTCTCACTTCAGACTTTATTTTTAAACACAAAGACAAATGTGAATTTTTTAACCAACATAATCTCAGTAGTAATATATGAATTAAGAAAATAATAAGTTAACGTTTCAAAATTCTGAGAAAACTATTTTTTATCTGTAAATCCATGCTCAGCCAAACAGCCAATAAGGTGTAAGGGCAGAAATGATAGTAACTTCAAAACATTCACCTCCCAAGTACCCTCTCTCTCTCAGAAAGCTATCAGAAACTGTGCTCTACTAAAACCAGGTAGCAACACAACAGAGACAAAAACCAGAGACCCAGGAAACTGACACCAACACTGGAGCAAAGAGATCTCCCAGAATAATGGCAAAGGAAAAGTTCACAATAATGGTTTTGCGTAGTATCTCTAAAGAGCAAACAATCTGGGTTGGAGCAGAAAAGTGGAGAATTCCAGGAATGATTTCCTCCATCCCCTACCTCCAAAAACAGATGGATAAATTAGCTGATACTGTTCTCATATAGAACTAAGAGTATGGGAAGAATTAGTTACGACACAGAGAAAATTTTAAAAATGAAGTAACTGTTACCTCAGGCAAAAATCAAAATTCCACAAGGAAAGAACAGATAATCATAGAACACTTCTGGGGTTAGCACTGAGAATTTACATACAACAACTTAAACTTTGCATGATGATTTAGCCAAAACTATAGTGAGAATGAAGAATTATTAGTGGTGAGGAGATCTAGGACATCTAGATATCCCAAAATAGAAAGTCAAAATACAGTAAGTGATAAATCAAGAAAAATAACCATAAAAGTTGGCAATATTTATTAAAATTCAAAATTCATCTTTCTTTTTTACTCCTATAAATTTTGCAGATATAGATGAACATAGCAAAATGATATGTGACCAAGATTATCAATTACAGCATTGGTTGTTAATGGTAAAAACACCAAAATCAACCTAAATGTCCACAGAAGGGAAAACCATTAAATAAATTAAACCCATATAATTGAACATTATACAGCTGTTCAAAAAGAATGATGCAGCTCTTATTTGTTCTGATAATGAGAAATCTTGAAGATATATATACTAAATGAAAAAGGAGAAAAAATGTTTGCTGTCATTTTTTCTAGATAAATGTAGGAACATAAATATATAAAATACTGAAAGAAACAGCTCAAGTGCTAAAAATAGTTATTTCTGGGCTAAAGGACCCAGAGGGTGGGGAGGGATTGCCATTTTCCATTGTAAGCCTTTACTATTTGAGTTTTCAAAGTGTTTATACACTATTTTGATTAAAATAACACTAACTGAAAAGCAAACAGAGGTATAGAAGATTAAATCATTTGAATCAACCCTCCCATTAAAGAAAACGAAAAAAGTTCAACAAAATCTAAGAAACATTTCCTAAAAAGTAAAACCTAAGAAGATTAAGAGCACTAACCAAGCCAAGATTCAGGAGAGGGTTAAAATCCAGAGAAGTTAGAAAACTGCTTGGGCACCATCTGCCCTAGAGATAATTTGCTGATACAGAAGAGTTGGCCAAGAAGCAAGCTAAACACACAAAAGCAAAACAAAGACTGGGACCCCAAAAGGTTACATTGTAGCAGTAATTATGAACCAGAAGTAAACCTGACTCTAGCTTGGTCTTCAGCCACCTGAGGAATCCAGAAAATCTGAAGTATTGAAATTAAATTAAACGTAGGCCTAGCAGGAAACAAAAGGAAATCTCATCTTAGGCCTCAAATTATTCAACAAATAATTTTCAAACACAATGTCTAGTACATATTTAAAGATAATCAGGCACAGGAAGGAACAACATTAACAGACTATCTTCTCATATACAATTACAGAATAACTGTATTTACTATATTCATGTATACAAGACAAGATTGAAAACTTCAGCCACAGATGATTTAAGTAATACAGGTTTGAAAAAAATAAATGATAAAAATTCTAGAACTGGAATGCATATGAATAAAAGCATACCTTGAAAATGGAAAAAGAAATAAATAAAAAGGAGATTTTAAAGATTCTCAAATGATGGTGGTAAATGCATGTAGAGGTTTTGAAGTTAGAAATTTGTTTTTGTTTTTCAAATAATATGACAAGCTAATTATTTGGTCTTAAAAAAAATTCTAGAACTGGAAAATAAAATTAGGAACACACTGAATAGATTTAACAGCAGATTATACATAAAGAATAAATGAACTGGAAGGTAAGTCAGAAGTTTCCAGAATGAAGCATACCAAAGGATAGTACATACAGAAGAGAAGAGACACAGAGTACACAATGAAAAGGTCGAATAGACGTTTAACTGGAGTTCCAGAGAGAGAGCAAAAAAAGAATGGGGTAGAAGCAATAGTTGGAGAAATAATAGTTGAGATTTTCCCAGAACTGACGAAAACATCAATCCAAAGAATCAAGAATTCCTTACGACCCCATTCAGGGTAAATAAAAAGAAATCCACACCTAGTTACATCATCATGAAACTGCAGAAAACCAGAAACAAAAAGAAAAAATCTTAAAAGCAGACAGAAGGAAAAAAAAAAAAAGCCTTCAAAAGCACAATATCTAGACTGATTTCTCAATAGTAACAGAAGCCAGAAAACAGAGGAATGTTATTTTCAATGAGTAAAACACAAAAATAAAACAAACAAAAACTGCCAACCTAGATTTCTATACCATATGAAAATTTCTTTCACAAATGAAGATGAAATAAAAACATTTTCCGACAAACAAAAACAGATTAGACATCAGGAGACCCGTATCAAAGGCAGACGAAAGTTAGACATACAAGAACAAAAAAGGAACAAATAAAATGGAGATATGCTCTCTGGAAGAAAGTTATTCAGACGTCAGTGCTTTAGTTATTACTTGCTTAACCTTCCTTTAGTATTCAAAAGGGCAAATTCTTTTCCCTGGCCTTAATATCCTAGTTGTCTCTAGACTCTGTATGCTGTACTTAAGCGCACATCTGCAACTAGTTTATTTCAGATTCATGTCTTCAGCTGAAGAACTTATGTCCAAATTGTCAGAGACTACTAAACTAGATTTACTAAGACTTCCTATCACCCTGACCCTTGCTTATCTAACTACCTCTCATTAATACTAAGCAAGCAGATTAGCAGTAAGTAACAAAAATCATTTACACATAGTAGGTATTCATCATCCATGCTGGCATGAATAGTTAAAACAGATTATTACCTATTATCTTTGTAACCCCTCTTTTCTTTTGTAGCTTTTCCCCAGAGAATTCACATTTGGAATGTGAGCTGCGAATTACACTGTTGAAATCCTGATTCCAACTTTTACTAGCTGCATGTCATTGGTAACATATTTAATCTTTTTATGGTTCAGTGTGCACATCAGAAGGACAGCAATTATTGTTAGTGTTCACAGAGGGTTATCTCAAGGATTAAGTTTAAAGGAAAGATACATGAAAAAGCACTCAGCACAGTATCTTGTATAAATGAGCATTCAATATATGTTAAAAACAATTTTCAGGAAAAAGAGGTACACAGAATCTACATTTTAAAAGCAATGATTTTAAAAATTATTAGTCTTTATAATTATTTCTAATAATTTTATAATAAATAATTACTTTAAAATACAGAAAACACATACTTGACTAAATCTATTCTGTTATTGATGGCAGCCCAATGGAGGAGTGTAACATTTTCTTTGTCTGGTTGCCTTACGTCATAACCTGCTTCCACCAATTCTCGGCAGCGTTCATATATTCCATATCTGGAAAAGAAAGAAAATATGAGATTGTTATTACTATTTGACAAAATTAAAGCTGAAAGTAACATTTCCAGAAGAAAATAATGCTCCATTTTGATACCTGGAAATTATTTTTTTTTTAAGATTTTTATTTGTCTCGGAGAGAGAGAGAGACAGCACAAGCAGGGGGAGGAGCAGGCAGAGGGAGTAGTAGGCTCCCCACTGAGCAACGAGCCCAATGTGGGACTCAATTCCAGGACCCTGAGATCATAACCTGAGCCAGAGGCAGATGCTTAACCAACTGAGCCACCCAGGCATCCTGATACCTGGAAATTAAAATGGACTTCTCCAGGTAAAATGTTACTTTAAAAATATCAATATTCCAGGGCACCTGGGTGGCTTAGTCAGTGCACAAGGGAAGAGCAAGAGTTCCACAATTCACAGGAGATGACAGTGGCATCTTAGGTTCTTTGTTCTTTTTCGGAAAACTGCCTACAGGTGCCTAGTTAAGTGAACTAGACACGCTACCTTAAAGAGCAGAATCTACCTCATACTTTAAATGAGGTAAGTGACAAGTGACCACAAAAATCATTTTGTAAAATTAATGTACGTTTGTATGTAATCTCTACACCCAACGTGGGACTTGAACTCACAACTTCAAGATTAAGGGTGGCACACTACTCTAAGCGAGCCAGGTGCCCCGAAAATCTTTTTAACTATACAAAGAAGTGACTTGCATTTTTCTTTTAACAAAAAAGAAAAGTATTTCAAATTTACTGCCTTTGGGGGGGGGGGGGCAGGGCTGGGAGTGATAGTGATGGCAAATGAATGCACAGTATACTATCAACCATATATTCTTAAAATGGGTAAAGACAGTCTGTTCCCCTCCAAGACAAAGGGGTATTTTAGACACAGTGAGAAAATATCTACTTTTACTTCAAAAAAAAACTTGCTATTAAGAGAATATTTTTTAAAAACTGTATGTTGGAACACCTGGGTGGCTCAGTCATTAGGTATCTGCCTTCAGCTCAGGGCCTGATCCCAGAGTCCTGGGATCTAGCCCCGCATCAGGCTCCCTGCTCCACTGGGAGCCTGCTTCTTCCTCTCCCACTTCCCCTGCTTGTGTTCCCTCTCTCAATGGCTGTCTCTCTCTGTCAAATAAATAAATAAAATCTTTAAAAAAAAATAAATAATAAAAAAATAAAAACTGTATGTTGGGAATTTATAATATAGTTTCTGAAAGATCTAAATATATCACCTATAAAAACCTCATGTGAATGCACTAAAATATTTTGAAACAATCTTGTTAACACCTGCAGACCCATTTATTGTAATTGTAAAAATGCCAAAACCTGAATAGTTTGCAAGAACTGGCATTAAGAAATGGATATTTACAAGATAAAGTTCAGTAAAATACTTGCCTACTGAGTAATACTGAAAAAGTAACTACTATGATTTAGTAAATCCAGTTTATGCTATAATTCAACCATCAGGTAATTATGTATCTTTGTGAGATTATTTTTTACCCAGCCAAAAAAAAAAAAATCATTAAAACAAAGTATCCAAGTAAAAAAAAAATTTGGATCAGATTTCTATATCATTATAATATGAAATATTAAACCATTTAAAATAATAATGAAAAGCGTATTGAATTACACTACTCTCACCATAAATAAGATTTATGAAAGACATTAAAGACCTAAAGAAATATATATAGCAATTTCCCCCAGACTGATCTACAAATTCAATGACATTCTAATTAAAATCACAAATGAGTATCTCATGAACTTCTCAAGTAGAACCTAAATTATTTGTGAGAGTACAAGGCCAAAAACAGCTAAGACAACTGTGAAGACTAAGAAACGATTAAAACAATGTGGTACTATACAAGATGAAACAAATGAAAAAGAGTATTTAGAAACGGACCAGAGTGATGTCAGCATCAGGGTAGAATAAGACTTCCATCGTTTTGCCCCCTTCCAACAACAGTAATTTGGCATCTAGTCATGGACAAAAGTGCCTCTGTGGGAGTTGTGGGATCCAGTACCACCCTCGAAGGGAGCTGAGAAGTCTCACCCACCATGTGTTGGGTAACAGGCATACAGATTTCAGCCCAGCCATGGACCCTGCAGCGGCCCATGAACTGGCTCCAGTCCTTCTTGACAGTGGTCTGGGAATCCTGGACAACACTGTCTTAGACAACCACCCACAGATGAGAGAACTGTTATGGAAGTCCAGGTTTCCAGAGAAGTTCCACCACATTATTGCAAAAAAGAAATAGGAGTTTCAACACACTGGAGAGGAGTAGTGAATGGTGAGCTACATGGGGTGGGGAGGGTGAGAAGGGGCTAGGAAAGCATCAACACAGGACTCTGGAGAACACTAAGGGGACACAGATCCCACTAACTTCTTTGTGGACTCCATCAAAATATACAAAGAACTTTTACAAATCAATTACAAAAAGACAAAAGAACCCAAAATGGGTCAAGGATTTAAAATGGCAATTTGCACAGAAAGAAACCCAAATGGCCAATAAACATAGGAAATAAATTCAACACGATTTGTAATCTGCAAAAGGCCAATCAAAACAGAAAACCATTTCACAACCATTAAATTGACAACAATTATTAATGTGACACAACTAGGAGTTAGCAAGAAGTAGTCAAAGAACTCATTTCCTGCAGGTGCAAGGACAAACTGGTACAGCCATTTTGGAAATCAATTTGGCAATAGTTGGTAAAGTTGAAAGAACATACTGAAGAAGCCAGAAATTCCACTTGAGTTGTCTACCCTAGAAGAACTCTTGTTTATGTATATAGGAAAACAGGAAAAAGGACATTCACTGATGCAATGTTTGTAATAATAAAAAAGTACTGTAGAAACAATTTAAAGTGTCCCTCAGTAAGGAATGATAGAATAATACAAAGCAGTTAAACAATAAATTAGGTCCTTATTTATCAACACTAATAAATCACAAAAGCTATATGGTTTTTTTATTTTAAAAAAATAGGCTGTAAAGTGATATGCAGAGTAGAATACAGTTTATATAAATTTTAGGCACATATTACAACAACATATTTTATTTGTAGATGTTTGTAGAAATAAATGTACAGGAATGTTCATGAGAATGATTCACAGCAGTTTCAAGAGAGATTTCCTTGGGGAGAAGGAGGAGAGCACACTGCGCGACCTGTAGCAATTACAGCAAAACGTTAGTAGCATCTGCTTAATCTGACAGTTATATTCTTCTCTATACTTTACTGTAGAATTGAAATGTTTCACAATTTAAATAAGTGTTTTTAAAGGTAGAAATTACAAACAGCATAGATAATTTCAAGAAATAGACTAGTTAGAAGAGTATGTGAGGTATAAAGAAAGGTGGTTATTTTTTTCTTAAGATGAAAGATACTGGAGTCTGTTTTCTGATGGAAATGATGCATTTGGGTGAGATAGATTAATCACAAATGAGAGAATGGAGATATCAAAAGAAGCAGTCTCAGAAGGAAAGATGAATGTAATGCAGTGTAATTTGTGTGCTGAATACAGGGGGCACAATGTGCTCTGATTTTCGACTATACCTAACATTCAAGAAAGTAAAAGTGCCACCAGTGAAGTAAGGACCTCCGAAAGTTTGTCTTTCCACAAAAGTAATGAAAAACCTGGCAGAAAGTGTAAAAATCAACTTTTTCAGAACTCTGGGAATTAACAAAAGGCTTCCAGCAATCCAAGGAGCATTCAGTCAAAAAAATAGCTGAATTTCAGTAAGAACAGAGAACTTTGGTGGTATTTTAACATATCATAGTACCAGCATCTCTGCTTCCCAGCAGCCTTGAAAAAAAATGTTTGTATTCCTGGTACTAGTGTCACCAGCTAAACCCCAACACCACCTTTTACTGCCCACCTGCTTGAACTCACTGACCTTTGTCCCACATTTTTCCTTAAGCTCTTCTTTCCAGCTATCTCAACTCAGGCAAATGGAACCGAAACCACCCCTCAAGTGATAGCAACTGCCCTGACAAGACCTCCAGCTGGCCGAGACCACCCAGACTAGTTTGATTCTAACCCCCTGAATTGCACCTATACAGAGGGACTATGGAGTAACCTCTAGAATGACTGACAATTACTTTTATTCATTATAATACTAAAATCTCTGCCCAAGGAGGAGCACAAGCCTCATTTACATAACATAAAATGTATGCACAGGCATGTTTCCTTTTCCTTAAGCCAAGTGTGCCATCTTATCCCACCTCTACGTGTAATGACAAGAATCCCTTTTTAAAATATTCATCATAACCCTAAATAAAAGGAACCCATCCACACTTGCTCAGGGAGTCACAGCTTTGCAAGTTATTCCCGTAATCTCCTCACTTGCTGCAAATAATGTTTACTTGTGCAACAACTCCACCTGGTGTATCTGTGACTCACCAAGGAGTGAACTCACATTGCTTCGGTTATACTCGTAACTAGTAACCAGAGTGAGCAGAACTGGGATGGAGTTCTCTCAAAGCCTCATTCCAAAAGAGAAGTCATTATTTGACCTGTCTGGTGGTTCCCAGACAGGTAAGAGTCCACTTGAAAGGCTCATCTATTGAACCTCACTTAAACTCATGAAAAGCTTCTCCCTGGGGGCTGTTTGTCAAATATTTTAACATCACAGCTGCTTGAGAGGATGGGTGACAGCTGGGTCCAACAAGACAAATCAAAAAGCTTAAAAGCAAAAGCAGAGGAATAAGATATCCATAGAGGCTTTGAAAAGCTCAGACATATCCCTGGGAATCTAGAAGGCCATGCACAAGCATACGGCTGTGTGCACATGTTCAACAAAGACCTAGGAAGGCCCTAAGCTCTCACACCTGATTGACCCTGAGGTTCTGGCCAAGCAAAAAGCGAAGGCTAAGCTCTAGTAAGCTGCCTGGCAGAGTGCTAAGTGTCCTAACACACACACACACACACACACACACACACACACACACACAGAGTTCCTCAACAAAGATCAGGCTTACGGTTCTAGGGAATTAGAAGTTTCTGTCTCATCTTTTACTGACCACTAAACTAACTGAGCAGAGGTTTCGGTGGTCACACATGACAAAAGTACAGACTTTACAGAATTAGTTTAGAAATGGTACAAATAACAACAAACCCCAGGAGAATCTGATATAAAAACTATCACCTCAGGGATGCCTGGGTGGCTCAGTCAGTTAAGTGTCTGCCTTTGGCTCAGGTTCTGATCACAGGGTCCTGGGATCAAGCCCTGCATTGGGCTCCCCACTCAGTGGAGAGTCTGCTTCTCCCTCTCCTTCTTCCTCGGTGTGCTCTCTGCCTCTCTCTCAAATAAATAAAATCTTTAAAAACAAAACTATCATCTCCTAGAATTTAAATAGTCCAGTTTTTAACAAAAAAATTACAAGACATGAAAAGAAACAAGAAAGTATAACCCACAGTGGAGGGAGGGGGGAAATTAACAGAAAACTGTCCCAGAGGAATCCCAGACATTAGACTGACTAGACAAAGACTTTAATCAGCTATGTTAAATCTGTACAAAGAGCTAAAGTATGAGAACAATGTCTCACCAAATAGAGAATTATGAATAAAGAGAAATAAATGTATGTGCTCATATTTCACCTGAAATACAGATGTCAAAGAAGAAAACAACTACAACAAAAAACTTACTGTGTAGCCTTGACTATATCCCATGTGCTGTAATCATCAATATGAGTTTTCCGTCCAAGAGGTTCACCATATCCATGGTTATAATGGCTTTGGGGTTTGATTTCCTGTTAAAGAGTAAATCACACAAAGGCAAAAATTCAGAAAAGAGGTACAGAAAACATTTCAATATTTTACTACCACTTTTGCACTGTTTTGAAGAATGTTTATTATTGAAATTAATTATTCTGAAGTCTGTATTCTTCAGAGAAAAAGCACATTCACTAGATCTACCCCTTGTGTACACTCTCAAAACAGAAAAGCTGTGAGACTAGAAATTAGTGACAAATTTGAAACTGAAATTTATCTTTAGCTCCACAGAACTCTTACTTCATCAAATCAACTCTCATTCTCTCAAACCAATTTTTTTATTCCAGCATAACCCCTACCTTTAAAACTCTATTTTTTATTTTAAAATTTACTTGAGTACACTTGACATGCAGTATTACATTAGTTTCAGGTATATAACACAGTGATTCAACAACACTCTAAACTCTACTTTAACACCTAACACTCTAAAACCTTCAACACGTGCCAAATAAACTCTAAGGTGGTAAAAAAACAAAACCAATGCAGATTATTCTCCTATTATCTTCAGATATTATCTTTTCTTACAACCCTATATGCCAAGGGCTTGTTAAGCATCACCATTAGGTGAGTAAGGAACAATGGGGCAGTTCTGATAAAATGTAAATTCGCTTAAACATTTCTAAAAAGGTCAACACTCCTAATTTTAAACAGTTTTACAGAATTTTACATCCATTCAAAGCTTATATGCTGTGTGTAATTTTCTATTTAAAATACAAAATTTGTGGGGCGCCTGGATGGCTCAGTCGTTAAGCGTCTGACGTCAGCTGAGGGCGTGATCCCAGGGTCCTGGGCTCGAGTCCCTGCATCGGGCTCCCTGCTCCGCTGGGAGCCTGCTTCTTCGTCTCCCACTCCCCCTGCTTGTGTTCCCTCTCTCGTTGGCTGTCTATCAAATAAATAAATAAAATCTTTTAAAAAAAATACAAAATGTGTTACACATAGTCCGCCCCCTCAATATAACACAGCACTAAGATACAATTATGTTTCTTTTATACGACAACAGAAAACTAAGCACATTTGGCCTGCTAAACATAAAGCACTATATGGTGTACTGCAACCTCAAGCCAGGACATGGTAAGGCCAATACAAAGTTTAAGAGGTTGCCAAAAAATTCAGTAATCAAGATAAAAACTGCACAGTGAATGGATAAAGAAGATGTGGTATATCAGCCATAAAAAAGAATGAAATCTTGCCATTTGCAGCAACGTAGATGGATAGAGGGTATAATGCTAAGTGAAAAAAGTCAGAGAAACACAAATGTAGTTTGATTTCACTCATATGTACAATTTAAGAAACAAAACAAAGAAAAAGAAACAAACCAAAAAAAAAGACTCTTAACTATAGAGAAAAACCAATGGTTACCAGAGGGGAGAGAGGGGATGGGTGAAACAGATAAAGGGGATTAAAGAGTACACTTGCCATGATGACCACTGATGTATAGAATTGCTGAATCACTATACTGTACACCTGAAACTAACGTAACACTGTATGTTAACTATACTAGAATTTCACAAAATGTATTTTAATGGATTCTGTTTTAAAAATCAAAGCCAAGGGACACCTGGGTGGCTCAGTTGGTTAAGCTACTGCCTTCAGCTCAGGTTGTGATCCTGGGGTCCTGGGATCAAGCCCCACCTCGTGGCTCCCTCCTCAGTGAGGAATCTGCTTCTCCCTCTCCCTCTGCCCTTCCCCTCTGCTCATGCACTCACTCTCTCTTTCAAATAAATAAATAAAATCTTCAAAAAAATAAAAAAGTCAATGCAAAAAAAAAAAAAAAATCCCAAACATCAACCTTTTAAATATAGACAGCATCAGTATTGCTGATTTTTCCTTTTGCACTAGGCTCCAGTGTGGCTTGGAGAAGCACTGCAAACATACACCAAATACAGTCACTAGCTGTCACGGACGTTAAAAATTCAGAGTGCAAGGACAAAGTAAGTAAGAAACCTAAGTCAAATACTAGAAACAAGAACCTTTCAATAATAAGTTAAAACCTAAACAAAGACAACATAAGATCTAAAAAGTCATAACTTTAAAACCTATGTCAATTTGAAAATCTGTTAGGGCAAACTGCTATTCTTATTTACTAAGGACAAACATTTTGCTTTTACAGACAAAAACCAAATATTCATAAAATAAAAAATAAATCTCTTTTTAAGGCTTATTATCCTAATGCTTCCATGTGACTTTAATTCCATTTTTATCCCCAGAAACCTCACTTATTGTACAAAATTATTAAGTTGTACTCAGTTTCTCCACAGACCATTCTGTCTCAGTGACATTGCCAAATGTTCTAGAAATCACTTTTTTCTTCTAGTTACATTTTTAAATTAAATCTCTGTTTTATCCATCTATAAGATTTTGTTTTTACTTTTTAGTAAAAGAAACTTATTTTTTTTAAGATTTTATTTATTCATTTGACAGACAGGGAGAAAGCCCGTGCACGCACAAGCAAGGGGAATGGCAGGCAGAGGGAGAGGGAGAAGCAGGCTCCCTACTCAGCAGGAAGCCCTATGCGGAACTCGATCCCAGGACCCTGAGATCATGACCTGAGCTGAAGGCAGACGCTTAACTGACTGAGCCTACCAGGCGCCCCAAGAAACTTGATTTTTAAAAGATAACTTTAATATATCCCTACAGTAATTCCAGAGAGATAAAGTATTCCCACTAAAAGACAGAAGTAATGATGTTAAAGCAAATCTCCAGCCTGTTTCATTCCCCCCAAAAAAATTGTAGTACAGGTTTTAAATGATCTTTCTCACTTTTAAACAGACTGGAAACTGATTTATCTGTAGAACTAGAACCCCATCACTATGACAAACGACAACACTCTCTATCAAGATAATCACCACTATCACTAGGCCTAGGAATAACAGTTATAATTTTTTAATTCCAAAAACATTAAAAAATATACTATATTCTTGTAAATAAGTGCATCTTCAATAAAGGTACAGATAATATTAACTTCTAATTACAAATCTGCTATTACATATCCGATACATTTTCAACATGTAAATATTTAATGATAATTTTAAATTGTATAAGTTTTCCTTGATTTTAATGGGAACTAAGAAGCAATTTAACTGCTACTTGCCAAGAAAAGTAATATCAATTTAAAAATACATATGTAGAACACTGTAATTTTTAAGAATGCAGTAAATTCATTAGAAGCAGCTTGGTGTAATAGAAAAAGTCTTTGACTAGAAGGCTACTGAATTCAAAGTCTGCCACCTTCTTATCTAGGCTATACCCAGGGAGGCAATTCACTACTATAGGATTCAGGTCCCTTATTTGTATTAAAAAAAAAGAAGGATAAATAAAATAAGGACACAGTTCCTCTAAGGTGCCTCAAGGACCAACAGCAGGGTATCCAAGAGCTCTAAGGCTTAAGCCCCACTCTCAATACATTCACTTCTTAAACAAAGGCCTGTGTTATTTATCCTATCTTTAGGTACTGAGGTTTTACATAAGGTTTCTTTAAATGAAAAAAAGATGCAGCTGCTTTTTTAAAAAAGTTCAAAAAACTACTAGATTACAAGTCCTCCAAGATGCCTTGTAAGGCGAACATACAATGATTTTCTATATTGGGATAAAGAAATTACAGCCATAGGAAGATCCTTAAGGTACCCAGTTAACAGCCAGTTTGTTTGTTTTGTTTTCTAAAGATTTTATCTATTTATTTGACAGAGAGAGAGAGAGGGAACATAAGCAGGGTGAGCAGAAGAGGGAGAGGGAGAAGCCGGCTCCCCAGTGAGCAGGGAGCTTGATGCGGGGCTCGATCAGGACCCTGGGATCATGACCTGAGCTGAAGGCAGACGTTTAACCGACTGAGCCACCCAGGCGCCCCTTGTTTTGTTTTGTTTTGTTTTGTTTTGTTTTGTTTTTAAAGTAGGCTCCACACCCAGCATGGAGTCCAACTCGGGGCTCGAACTCACAACCCGGAGATCAAGACCTGAGCTGAGATCAAGAGTCAGACACTTAACGGACTGAGCCACCCTGGGACCCCAACAGCCAAAGTCCTGGTAGTTGTTGAAGAGAACTGAAGGAAGGAGAAAGCACCTCCAAAATCTAATGCTAAAGTAGTAGACAAGAATAAGAAGAGCTGGGATAAGCTCAGCAGCTGCACACTGCTGCAAAGGGAAATCATGACAGGACCTAAATTTATACAGCAGGTACAGGCAAATGCTGACTGGTGTATCAAGATGACAGATGCCATTAATAAATGTTTTTTCAAATGCCCCGGTGGAATATAGCCAATCAACTAGTTACCAAGTGTCCATGTGCAATCTAGTTAACTTTTTTCAGAACGCTAGACCTATTAAATCTTTAGTTTACATTTATTTTTATTTTTTAAAAAACAGGGAAGCAGCATTGACCAAAGTATCCTCTACGGCCCAGAGCTTATGTTTATTAGCAACTGAATACAGATGTTTTATATAAGGTTCTGTAAGAATTGATTCGATGGTAGAGTACTTCTGAAAGAATAACTGTGCAAGATGAGTAAATTCAGGAATATTCAGGAAAAAAAGGGTAAGGGAAGAGATTTGTCCTACCACCGACTACAGTATATAAGGAAGGAAACACATGCAAAAATAGAAGCAATGCAGTAATAAACAGGGCAAGGGAATAGAGCTTGAAGAATGAGAATTAGAATCATGAGGGAAAGATTATTCAATAAATGGTATAAATGGACAACTGGCTACCATTCGGGATAAAAAAAAATGTAGCGATCTCCAACATAAACGCTGATATGCTCTAAGGAAAGAGGCTAACAAATATAGCCAAAGATACAGTTTCCTTAATGGCAGATGATGCTGAAATGTATTTGAAAATAACAGGGCCACAAAAAAAAGAATTCAGGGCAGCATGAATGGAGGCTTCCCAGGTCAGCCACATTCTCCGTAAGAACATACAGATGCCTATGTGAGAGAAGGATGGGGTTCTCCTGGTGAGAGAAGGATACATCTTCCTGTTCTTGGGGAGTGTGTACCCCTCCTGGACTCTCCTGACTGTTCTGGAAACTCTGGCCATACCCAAAGTCTAAGTAACTTGTTCAAAGGCTCTAGGATTTTCTTCAATGCTTACTACAGGACAAGGTAAATTGCAGGTCAATTTCCCAGGCTTCCCAGAGATGTGACTATCCCCTGGCAGGACCAGGCTCCAGCCTATCTATTCCCACCTAACTCCTCATATCAGGTAACTTCCAGCTAGGCCAAAGACTTAAATATAAGAATACTCGCAATAGTAGTCCTAATGTAAACAAAACAAAACAAAGTTCTGAGAAAAGCATGAATAACACCACATTTGACAAAATGGGCAAGGGATATGAAGATAATTCACAGGTGGCAAAATACAATTGTCAGAGAGAGAGAGCAAGCACACCCACGTGCAAAAGAGATGAAAAAGACACCATAATTCCAAATTAATTAAATAAATGCATTCCCAAACCCCTCCCCCCAAAAAAGGGAGAAATCAATTTAACATTCTAGGGCACAAACATGTTACCTACAAGGCACATGTTACCTGCCTATCTTTGGTGCATAGCCCACATACACAGTGAGTTAGCAAGCCAGCAGGGATTAACTATATGCTTATGATTTGCACTGTGTAAATGTCTGCTGTCAGGTATCCCTCTAATAAGGCAGACTCTGAATCAAGGAGCTAAATGTATTTAATTATATAATTTTGAGTCGCTCAAATTTAACTTCATTAAATGTACGAGATAAAATTAGAGCACCATAAAGGGTTACCAACAAGAAGAAGAAAGGAAAGGAAACAAGCTCTATGCATACTTGACTTATTTTTAATAAGTCCCAGCTAAAACTGCGAAGCCAAATGTGAGACCTTCCTAAAACCTGAGGTAGTGATGAACGAACTTCTATGCATACCATAAGGATTTGTTAAAAAGTAATATCAATTATATACAACAAAAAGACAGCATAAGCATAAAACAAATATAACCAAGGGAACAATAAATAAGGAAAAGCAGTAGCCATTACAAGATCATAAAATGATTTAAAAAGTGTATTTAATTAACAGTGCCAGCAGATGGCACTATACTCAAGCCAGAATGCTTTCTTTTTTTGATGCTCTCTTTAAGGGAAGATTAGACAAAAATGATTTGATAATAAAATGGAAAGATTTTGAATCAATTTTTTCAGTAAGCAACAGGTCCCATATATTACATATTCAGCTGCGGTTCCGGATCCCTGCCTAACACTACGTGATTGCTGCTTCTAATAGAGAGTCGAACTTCACTCACAAGTTCTCCTCATTCTGGAGTAATACCACCATTGCCTCAATCCAAACTATCAAAATAATCTTGCTGCTTCCAACAAATGTTAGAGTAGGAAAATGTTCATCGTCACCTTCTGGCTTCTTTAAAAACTGGTTTTCACTTCATTTCTTTCTAGGATTAATCCACACATATATAAATATTTGTAACAATATACATAAATTTGGCATACATTTTTTTCTTTCCCCACAGGCATTTGATGAACAAATGCCTACATGTACATTTTTCTCCTTCTCATACCTCTTTAAAAATAAACTTTATTTTTAGGATTTTTATTTAGGATAAGATTTATAAAAACAATGCAGAGTTCTCATATTCTGCATACCCAGTTAACATCCAACATTAGTACCACATATTTGTTGCAATTAATGAACTAATATTGATACATTATTGTTAGCTGAAGTCCATACTTTATTCAGATTTCCTTAGTTTTTACATAATATCCTTTTTCTGTTCCAGGATCCCATCTATAACATCACATTACATTTAAGTTGTCATGGCTCCCTACGCTCCTCTTGGCTATAACAATTTCTCAGATGTCCCCTTGTTTTCAATGACAGTTAGGTATTTTGCAGAATGACCCTCAACTGGGATTTGTCTAATTTTTCTTTTCGTTATTAGTCTAGAGTTATGTGTTTTTAGGAGAAAGTGCTGTTTCCTAATTTAACCTAATTTTTAAAATTTCTTTCAACACTGCTATAACAATCTTTGTTCATCCAATTATCTTCATGTAGTCTGTAATCATAGTACTCATACTTTATATTCTTCCATTTTACATTTCTTCATGCCATTATAGGTAGTTTTTATAAGTAATGCTTTGAACCACTGCAAAATATTTAATTAAATTGACATATTGAAACATACTGAAACATTTCCCAATCACTAAACATTAGGTTACTCTTACATTTCCTAACTAAGCTCAGATGTTACTTCTTGGGCATTCCATTCTTTGTCTTCTCCTAACATTTTCTTCACCATTGAACATAAACTATGACAAGTCAAGAAGCCCACCTTAAATCATTTGTGTACTCCCAGTGCTTAGCACAAACAGAGACTGGCATAGTATTTATTGCCCTTAAAGGAAATTACAGAACAAATGAATTGACTTTCCCCACTACTAAACAATACTACCTTTAAGTCATTTAATATTTCTTCTTTTTAACTGGACAAAACTTCCTAAAGAGGAATTCTTAAAGAGGATGAATATTTTTATGGTTTTTGATACAGTATGTAAATTGTTTTACAAAAGGATTATATTTATAATCCCACCAGCATCATATGATTGACCATTTCTCCATAAATTCACTAGCACCACTCTTATTTTTATTGAATTCTTCCCTTAATTTAAATAAAGTAAACAATACTTGATATTTCAGGGGTGCCTGGGTGGCTCAGTAGGTTAAGCTTCTGCCTTAGGCTCAGGTCATGATCTCGGGGTCCTAGGATGGAGCCCCATGTCAGGCTTCCTGCTCAGCAGAGAGTCTGCTTGTCCCTCTGCCTCTGCCCCTCCTGCTCTCTCCAGGAGCCACCTCCCCCCCCCCCACTCATGCACCTGCTCTTTTTCACTCTCTCAAATAAATAAAATCTTAAAAAAAAATACTTGGTATTTTAACTTTCCTATTCTATGTCATCTTTTGAGACTTGCCTGTTCTTATCCTTTGGCCATTTTATTCTATTTGAGGCCTGAAATTTGTTTGTTTAACAGATTTGAATCAGATTTTCACATACTGAGAAGATTAGATATTAACCTTTTTCATACTGACCTAAACACTTCTGTTCTATTTTTTGAGTTATTTATATTTTCAATATATTTCAAGAATTATGCTCTTTATAATCACATACAATCTTTTCCTTGGGCTTTCTGGTCCTAACTTTTATATTTAAATGCTACTGTGATCATTAGTGCTAACCATTAAATATTTCCAATTCTCTTTCCAAGTACATAGCAGGATTATACACCATGGCCCCTTGAAAGTGAAGTGAGTCCAAGTGGCTTTTTTTTAATTAATAGAATATGAATAAAAGAGACATGTTGTTTTCAGAGAATAGGTTTTAAGAGCCAGTATGCAATTCCTCATTCTCTTTCCCTCTACCATGGAAAATGGCAATATTCCAAAGAGTGGATAATCAGTTGAAAATGGCAATATTCCAAAGAGTAGATAATCAGTCGAATTCCCAAAGCCACTATCCAACCCACAATGCATATGTACTGCACGTTAACATGTAAGCCACTAAGACTTTAGCGTGGCTACTGCAGCAAAACCTAGCTTAATCTGACTAATACAACTCAGAATTATTTTGGTAAAGAGTATGCAATGGAGAGCATAAAGCATTTCCACTGTATTTTGGAGCTCGATATCCAGGATAACCTCTGCATCTCAAGACCTTTAATGTAATAACTAGTATACAGGAGTATTGCTAATGCTCAAATTTATCTTGTATCTCGACACATGATTAAAAATATTCATTTGTGTTTGATGATTTCTTTGAGTAGACTAAGAATACAAACAAGTACTCCAAACATTTACTCCTGCAAGTAAATGTGGTCTTTCACTTCTGTGGCATATGACATTGGCAAAAACATCAAGTGCAATACTGGGGAAAAAATGATGACAGTACGTCCTTATTTCCTTACCTTTTTTTCCACTTTAAAAAGGCAATGTCTTTATTGTTTCTCCATTATATATAAGTTGTTAAATAGTATTCAAATACATTCCAGAGAATGAATAACATTGTACTTGGATATAAATACTCAGTTGGCCACCACCCCTATAAAACATGTCCAATTTCATATTTCACTTGAGATTAACTCTCAATTTTATTCTCCAACTATAGGATTCTGACTAGCATTCTTTTCATATCATCTCCTAGTTGGCCTGAAAATCTCACGGAAGTCTCTTTCCACTTCTCTGCTTCCTGCCCTTCACACACACAGCCAACTCTTCTTAACCAGCAACCCAAGCTCAAGTACTGGCCACATTTCCAGCTTGGCCCCAGAAAGGTAGGGCAGACACAAAATGTCCCATCTGTGGCAAATACCTTTTAAGCAATTTAAGTTTTGTTTGTTTTTTAAATGTATGAGTCAAGTGCACGTGTGCATTAAGTTTTAAATTTATTTACCAAGTTGCAAATACGATGTCAAAGAAACACTGAAAATCCTAAAAGAAGAAATGCACAAATCCCATCTTCAATTGAGAATAAACAAAGGTACTTATTAGGCATCCAGTTCAGTAGGCAATAGATAATCAGGGAGTTTTGAGCAAGGAAATTACAGATTAGATATACAATTTTAAAAGATCATCTAATGATCTTTCTCCTCCTCACCATCTTTACAATATATTCTTCCACCTTCCTGTATAATTTACTAAAAGGCATTTCCAACTAGCAAAATGTCCACACTAAATGTCATTCAAGCCCCCAAAATTTCAGGTGCAATTAATTAGCTACCAAGTCTTACTACTTCTTTTCTCAAAGCAAATCCATCACTTCTTTTTTGTTTTGCCTCTACAATATCTTCTCAAATGGTGTAGCCACCTTACTGTTCCAATCACTTCCCTGCTTAAAATCCTTATAATCATGCAAATAGGGTAAAGTGGTAACACTTCAGTAAGCATGCAAAATTGCATGAACTGGCCCCAACTTACTTTTTCCAACCTTAGTATCTACCATTTCCTTCTAAGCATCTTAAATGTTTAACAGCCATCCCAAGAAGTCTTGTACATTAAAAACCTTAAGGTCCTTTCACTCATGTTAGCTATTCCACTTAGAAGGCACGCCCCATCTCAGATCTGGCAAACTTTTACAAATCCTTCAATTCACAATTCAAATGTCACCACAGCCTTCCTTGTTTCCCTCAGGCAGAGTTAACAATCCAGTTTTCTGTGTTCCCAATCCTCTGAAAACAAATAATTACAATACTGTGTGATGGTGTATTAGTTTTCCATTACAGCTATAATAGGTTACCACAAACTTAGAGGCTTAAAACAACACAAATATATTATCTTATAGTTCTGGAGGTCAGAAGTCCAAAATCAGACATCAGTATCAGAAGGTGTCAGCAGGGCCACACTCCCTCAGGAGGTACCAGGGGAGAAGCCATTCTTTGCCTCTTCTAGCTCTGGTAACTTCCGGCATTCCCTGGCTTGTGGCAACCTCACTCCAATATTCCAGGCCCACATCTCCCAATCTCTCCAGTCTGCTTCATATAACCTTCTGTGCATGTGTGTTCAAATCGCCCTCTACCTCCCCTTTATAAGGATACACGTGACTGCAATTAGAGTCCACCTGGATATCCAAAATAACCTCCCCATCTCAACACCCTTAATTTAATTATCCCCGCAAAGACTCTTTTCCATTTAATAAGGTAACACAGGTTCCAGGGATTAAGATTTGATTTTGGGGGGGGGCCATCATTCTGCCTACCACAGGACAGGAATAGAGAGAGAAAAGTGAGAAGTTTCTTTCATGATGGCTCTAGCCTAACTAGCTTCTAAAGTGTTCTCCTGGTCCAAAGGAAACACTGTTAACATCACTACACACACAGAGGAAGCCCTCTCTTCTGGCTCTTCCACTGCAATACTATTTTATGTATCCCTTACCTTTATGCTTCCCCAGGAAAGCAGCAATGGCCTTCAGTCTGTGGGCCTTCAATAACTGCAGGGGACCCAAATCACACTTTTCCATGAATTCTCTAACACTCCACTAAGACAGCATCCCAGCAGGCATCCAGACTTAGACAAATTTTCCCTCCTGAAAAGTTCCCCAGTCTTTCAGAGAAATTGTTTGCAACACACACAGAGGACAATATAAACACTACAGCACTCCCTCTTGGATTAATAACTCTTCAAAGAGCCCTTCCTCTCATTTAAGTCTCTCTCAATTTTGTATAAGCTGGAGGTAACAGAGTTCCAGGACAAATCATGGCCACTTCCCAGCAAGCTCAGCATCTCTGTTTACACCACAGGGATCCTTTGTCAACTACTGTCCTCAGCTTTGAACTCCAGGAAAAATGCTTAGATGACACAAAAAGTCCCATTTAATATCTTATTATATATCATAAATCACATAAATCACAAATATACCATATATAATTTATTCTTTCACACCTAGTATTTTTCACTTAACATTATGTTTCTGAGATCTCTCTGTGCTGATACATGTAGTTCAATGCAATTGCTAGATAGTACTCTATTATATGAATAAACCACATACAGTTTCCTACTGAGACTTTTTGCTACTATAAACCATACTACAATGAACAATCTTATACAAATCTCACCTGTAAAAGTTTCTCTAGGGTAAGCACCTAGTAATAGAACATCTGGATAAAAAGATTTTAGTATCTTCAACTTTCCTATCATTAAATTGCTTTCTAAGGTGGTAAGACCAATTTAAGCTTCACTAGCAATGTCTGAGTTTTCACTATATTTAGATTTACCAGACTTAATTTTGAGGAAATCTGATGGGTACCAAATTGGACCTTGTTTTAATCTGCATTTCCCTGAAGCAAAGAAAATGTATCCAGGAGAAATCAACTATATCAATGCTGATGAAAACTCAAGAAGGATAAGGACCACATGATGACCACTGGATTTAGCAACCGACATGCTGCTTTACTTTGACAAGGTGGGGCATATGCCAGGCTGGACTGATTAAAGAAAAGATGGGAAGGAAAGGAACTGGGAACAGCAAATATAAGCAACTCTTCTGACGAGTTTTGCTATAAAGAAGAGCAAAGAAATAGGGCAGAAAACAGAGGTAAGTGGGATTAAAGAAAATAAGGTTTGATTTTGGGATTTTTTTTTTTTTTGGCTGGGAAAAATGATTAGTAGATATAATCTAATAAAGCTAAAAACTGACGATGTAGGAGTGTAAGAACTGCTGGAGAGATGCCATAAGTCGGCCTGAGAGAACAGAAATTAGTGTAACCAAACATATACAGTACTTTCATGCTGAAAACCACAAAACACTGATGAAAGAAAACAAAGATCTGAACAACTAAACAGACATACCATATTCATGAATTGGAAGACTTAACATGGTAAAGATGTCAATTCTCCCCATACTGATATACAAGTTTAATGCAATTCCTATCAAAGTCCTAGGAAGATTTTTTGTAAATATAGACAAGATTATTTTAAAATTTACATAGGAAGGCAAATAAAGTAGCTAAAATAATTTTGAAAAAAATGAATAAAGAAAGCAGTTACTCAATTTCAAGACCTTTTATAAAGCTACAGTAATCAGGATGGTATAGTACTGGCTGAGGGACAGACACATAGATCAGTGAAGTGGAACACAGAACCCAGAAATAAGCACACACAAATATGCTCAACTGATCTCTGACAACAATGTAAAAACAATTCAATGGAGGAAAGATAAGCTTTTCAACAAATGGTATTGAAGCAGCTAGATATTTACAGGCCACAAAAAGCCCAAAACACAAAAAACCTCAACCTAATTCTCACACTTTATGCAAAAAATAACTGATCCTGAACTTCAGTGTTACCTGTGAAACTATAATGTAAAAAAGAAAAAATCTTTGAGATCTATGGCTAGGAAAGAAGAGTCTTAGACTTAACTCAAAAAAATACAGCCCATAAAAGTAAAAACTTATAAACCAGACCTCATCAAACTTTAAACTTATGCCATGAGAAAGACCCTATTGAGGCTGAAAAGACAAGCTAATAGACTGGGAGAAAATATCTGCAAGCCAAAACAAAGAACTAGTGTCTAGAATACATTTAAAACTCAACAGTAAAATAATCAATTGAAAGAAAGTGGCAAAAGGCATTGTTATGGGCTGAATTGTGTCCCCCAAAATCCACTTATTGAAGCCAAGCTGCCAGTACCTCAAAATGTTACTGTATTTGGAGCTAAGCCATTTAAAGGGGGAATTAAGTTTAAAAGAGGTTGCCAGGGTGGGCCCCAATCCAATCTGACTGGTGTCCTTAAAGGAAGAGGATATCTGGACACAGACACCAGGGTCACTGTGAGCACAGTTAAAAAACCATGTGAGGACACAGCAAGAGGGCAGCTGTCTATAAGCCAGAGTGGGACCTCAAAAGAAACCAAGCCCGCTAATACCTTGATCTTGGACTTCCACGCTTCAAAACAATGAGAAAATAAATTTCCATTATTTCAGCCACTTTATGTGTGGTATTTCTATGCTCTAGCAAACTATTACAAAGAGACATTTCACCCAAGAGGATATAAGATGGCAAGTAAGCACATGAAAACATAGTCAGCAACAATGGCCATTAGGGAAATGCAAATTAATACCACAATGACTTATCATCATCTACTATTCAAATGGGCTAAAATCAAAAAAAGTATCAATAGTAAATGCTGGTGAAAATGCAGAGATCAGATTACTCATACCCTGCTGACTGAAATGTAAAATGTACAGCCACTCTGGAAAACAGCTTGACAGGGTTTTTTTTCTTTTTTCTTTTTTTTTTTTTTTTAAAGATTTTATTTATCTGACAGAGAGAGACACAGCCAGTGAGAGAGGGAACACAACCAGGGGGAGTGGGAGAGGAAGAGGCAGGCTCCCAGCAGAGCAGGGAGCCCGATGCGGGGCTCGATCCCAGGACCCTGGGATCACGCCCTGGGCTGAAGGCAGACGCTTAACGACTGAACCACCCAGGCACCCCTTGACAGTTTCCTGAAAACACTAACATACAACTACCCTATAACCCAGTGAAATGAAAACTTTTTTTAAGATTCATTTATTTATTATTTTAGAGACAGAGAGGGAGAGAGAGCGTGTGCATGGGGAAGAAGGGCAGCGGGAGAGGGAGAGAATCTTAAGCAGGCTCCATGCCAAGGGCAGAGCCCAAATTGGGGCTCAATCTCAGGACCCTGAAATCACAACCTGACCTGAAATCCAGAGTCAGACACTTAACTGACTGCACCACCCAGGTGCCCCATGAAAAGTTATTTTTACTTTACACAAAGACCTGTACACAAATGGTTAAAGTAGCTTCATATATAATAACCAAAAACTGGAAACAATCCAGATAGCCTTCTATAGGTAAATGGTTAAACAAACTGTAATATATCCATACACTACCCAGTAATAAAAAGGAACGAAATAATGACTGACTGCTACAACCAGACAAATCTCCAGAGAATTATGCTGATTGAAAAAAGCCAATCCCATAAGGTTACATACCACTATGATTCCATTTAAATAACATTCTTAAAATTACAAAACTATAGAAATGGATAACAGTTTAGCATGGTATACAAGGGCAACACGAAGGATCTTTGCGGTAATGAAATGTTCCATATCTTTAGTGATTCAATATAATCTCCTGGTTGTGATATTACACTATAATTTTGCAAGGTGTTGCCACTGGGGGAACCTGGGTAAAGGGTACACAAGATCTCTCTGTACTTTTTCTTACAATTGCATGTGAATTGAAACTATCTCAAAATAAAAAGTTTAACTTAAAAATGAACTTAAAAATGTTAAATTTGTACAATTTATCATAAATAAAATATGCCTTAACAAAAAGAGTTATGCAGTAGAAAATATTTTTTTAAAAGGCATATATGTTTTTAAAAAACCATCCATATCAGCATTGTCCAAAAGAACTTTCTGCAATTACAGATATATTCTACATTTCTACGCTGTCTCAAACAGTAGTCACTAGGCACACATAGCTAACAGACACTTGAAACTTGACTAGGGTGACTGAAAAACTGAATTTTCTATTATATTCATTTTAATCAATTTAAATTTAAATTGCCACATGTCATTGGTGGTGGCTACCACGTTAAACAAGGCAGGTCTAGACATTACAAAGAAAGGGGAAAGATCATATGGTACAATGGAACTACATCCAAAGTATATTCAGAAAAAATGCACTGGTTATATTACTTTTACCTTCTACTATATACCTTCTGTACTACTTAAATACTTGACAATAATCAAGTGTCACTTTTTTTAAAAGCAAAAAAACCCATACTGGAATTTAAATGTCTGACACCTTAAAAATTCATATATACTATTCAACAATATAGAACAAATCAGATGTTAGGATAAGAGTTCAGAAAGTTTTTATTTGGTCTGCTATGTTATGGTTCCAGATTCTAGTTTGTCAAAGTTTTTTCCCCCAAGGGTGGACTTTGTTAGATTTGGTTACATTCAATTATCCACAGAAAAAAAGAAGACAAATAAGGAAAAAACAAGTTTAAATAATGGAAACTTATGAAATCAACTCAATTAACTTCTTACATAAACAGGTGAAAGATGCTGGATATTCATAATGGGTGTTCAATCAGAAAGCAAAATTCCATTAGAAAGAATGTCTACAGTTTACTCATGATCATAGTTGCAGAATTACAAATGGAGAGTAGTGAATACTTATAATTACAGCAAAGGGTGATAATATAAGCAACAGTGGGACTCTTGGTTTAAAACCAAGGTGCCTGGACTCAAGCCAGCAACACTTGTCTTCTCATCAGCTATTCCACAGATTTAATACTAAGAATATTTATCTTCAACGCCTCAAACCCCTCCCCCTTGATCACACCTAGGGTTATTTCATTTCTTTTCCAGGAATTTTATTAATGAAAACATATTTTACCTTATATGTTCAGAATAAGCAGGGGAAAAGAAAAAATAGAATGGAATAAACAAAAATTCTGAAGGAGAGTGTTTTGTTGTTGTTGTTGTTGTTTTAAAGATTTTATTTATTTGACAGAGATAGAGACAGGCAATGAGAGAGGGAACACAAGCAGGGGGAGTGGGAGAGGAAGAAGCAGGCTCCCAGAGGAGGAGCCTGATGCGGGACTCGATCCCAGAACGCCGGGATCATGCCCTGAGCTGAAGGCAGAAGCTTAACGACTGAGCCACCCAGGCGCCCCTGAAGGAGAGTGTTTTTAAGAAAATCCAGTTTTAGGATTTCAAGTCAAATGGTTACTCAAAGAAGTAGACTTAGAGCAACTGCCAAAACTGAGTCCTCCCCTAAAACCTTTAACAAAAGCTGAGAGTAATTCTGAGTTTTTCAATTATATAGTCAAAAATAATTTGTGTTTTGACCTATTAAATTATATGGCAGAATATATGTGAGGATTACGGGTTTGGAGTTAGAGAGCTTAGGTTCTAATATAAACTGCCAACTGCTAATGATGTGAAACTGAATAAATTACTTCACCCCTCTGACTCTGCTTCCTAATCTGTAAACAGTTCCATAATACCTGCTTTGCAGAACTTTAAGAAGTAAATGAGCAGAACACTGAAATAACCAAAATGTCCTTCAGTAGGTGAATGAATAACTAAACTATGGTACACCCGCACAATGGAACATTATTCAGCATTAAAAAGATGAGCTGTTGAGTCATGAAAAAACATGGAGGAAACTTAAATGCATATTACTAAGTAAAGAAGCCAATCTGAAAAGGTTACACACTATATGATCCCAATTACAGGACATTATGGTAAAGGCAACACTATGAAAAGAGTAAAAAGATCAGTAGTTGCCAGAGTTAGCAGGGAGGGAGGGATGAATATAGGTGGTGCACAGAGGATTTTTAGGGCAGTGAAACTATTCTGTATACTATCGTAACAATGCATAGATGTCATTACATGTTTGTCAAAACCCAAAGAACATATACCAAAAGTGAACCCTAATGTAACGTATGAGCTCTGGGTGGTAATGATGTATCAATGTAGGTTCATATGCAGCAGAGGGTGGTGCAGGTGTGGGGGCAGCAAGTATATGGGAAATCTTTATACTTTCTGCTCAGTTTTGCTGTAAACTCAAAACTGGTCTAAAAAAATAAAGCCTATTAAAAAAACTTCAAGAATTTTTTAAAAAGTAAATGAGGGCACTTACAATCACAGCTAACCAGTGCCTGGCAAATGATATTCAATCAACTCTATGACTGTATTAATCACTTTCACATTGTGCTGTGCTATAAAAAAGGAGCAACTGAATTCAAGCAGTTTAAACCTGGATTCAAATTCAGTTCTGCCACCTACCAACAAGTAACTTACTCTCTCTATGCCTCCATTTCCTCATTTGTAAAATAGGTATAGAAAAGTGGGAGAACTGAATGAATATACATGCAAAACTATTCAGGATAGTGGCTAGCTCAGTTATAATTTGATAAATGTTAACAATTACCATTATTGTTATAAAACCGAAGAGATAACATGAAAAGCATACAGTACAATTCTTCATACACTAAATGTCAAATCAGCTTCCTTCCTCCTCCTGTAGTAAAACTTTTACCACATATCAAGTATGTATCAATGAATGGAGAACAAAATATGAGATAGTTTATAAGAATCCTCTCTGGAACTTTTTCAAAATATACATACCACAAATCCACATACTAAATTACAAACTTTAAGAGGTGTGCATGGAAACAGGTGTATTCTAACAAAGTTCTCCATAAAATTCTAATACACACACACACACACACACACACACACACAATTCTTAGCTCACCCAACCCATCTCCCACACAAATCCAGTCCTGATAAAGTTATTGAATACCAGTGACCAATGGGATTCAATGCACTGAAACATACATTATAATATAAATTTCTTGGAGTTTCTATGTATTGTCCCAATAAGGGGCTGACAAATATATCCCACAGGTCAAATCTGACTCACTACCTGATTTTATATACAAAGTTCTATTGGAACATGGCACACCCAATCATTTCCATATTGTCTTTGGCTGCTCTAATAGGACCACCACAGGGCTGAGTAATTGCTACAGAGACTATATGGCCCACAAACTTGAAAATATTTACTACCTGGCCTTTACAGAAAGTCTCCCAACTCCTGGTCTAGATTATTCACACAGAACTCTATTCAGTAACTCGACTAGAACATTTGGCATTAAGAATGAGTTCAATGTAATTACAATATCTCTTAAAGCATGTAAAAAACTAGATGACTGGAAACAAAGCAAATAAACAGTTCTTTCAGTTAAGAATATAGAGGACAGAAATAATTTTGCCTGCTAGCATTCCTTCTTTAAGGAAACTATTCTCCCCTCAAATCCAACCAAGAGATCTGAGCAAATTACAGGCCTTATTTCATGGTCATAAGAGTGGAAACAACCTAAATAAGAAAAATGCAATGGCACTTTCCACTGTGGAATAAGGGAAGACATGCAGTCCCTCTCTAATTGTTAGTTAAAATTTGAGATAGATGGGGGGAAAAAAAGTCAGCATCCATGTCACCACTATAGAGAAGAAAGAAAATTCTCTACATTAGGAGAAAACAGAACTGAAATGCAAAGATGAGAACAGATAGAAAACAGTCTTGGTGACATTCTCGGCTCAAGTTCCAGGTACCCTTGAGTCCAAATGCATCCCTGCCATCCTAAGTTAGGGTTATGTAAATCAGTAACTTCCCTTTTTGCCCAAGTAAGTTTTTAAAAGGGTTTGCAACTCAAGGATTCTAACACAACAAGCAACCTCTCTCTTCAGTTCACAGAAGGGTTTATTTTTTTATTTTTCATGAAAATATGGATGGTTTTGCTCATCCCTCATCAAATCCTTCATAAGTTAACAAATGTTGGTAATCCAGAAACTTATTTTTAAAAACTGACAAGGGTAGGGGTGCCGGGCTGGCCCAGTCAGTTAACCACCTGCCTTCAGCTCAGGTCATGATCTCAGGGTCCTGGGCTGGAGTCTCCCCCCATTGGGCTCCCTGCTCAGTGGAGAGTCTGCTTTTCCCTCTCTCTCTGCCCCCACCCCTTAAACATGCTCTCTCAAAAAAAATCTTTAAAAAAAAGTTGACAAGGGTATAGTACAGTAACATCTCAATCAGTTACTATTTTTCACTTGATTTTTCCTAATATTAAAGAACTGATTTTTAAAAATATAAGCTGTTTAACGTATATGCAAAAAAAAACAAAAAACAAAAAACCACACACTTCAGGTACATTTAGCCCCCTCACCTCCATCTCCTCAATAATAAACATTCATAATCAGAAAAACAAGCTTAAGACATTATAATATTGTAATTTATCAAAGATTCTATCATATTTAGTGTTTATTAATCCTAGAAAATGCAATAAGCATGTGACAAATTTTCACCAACAATTAAAACAAAAGCAAAAAATAATATCCCTTTATAACTCAGGAAATTAAGTTCTTTGCAATATCTCCTTTACAGAAAGCTGAAGTTTCACTACACTTTCAAATTAGTTGCCAGTGTAGTTCTATTTTAAGGATATTTTAATAGAAGATATTATCCTACCACTGGAAAATTATTATACTGCATGAGAATTTTATTTGCATATTTTATAAATACAATATTGCCTTGAATCAATTTTTCAAACTCCAAAGTTTAAAGTATTCGATATTTTATTTTTAAATCACCTTTCTGTACTAGAATCTAATTACAAAATAATACTAGAGTTAGATGATGCTAGGAAAGAGCGTTTCACATAACCCTGATACTGAAATGCTTTTTGGATTATGTGGTTGTTAAGAGGTTCTGTCAAAAAGCACACTGTATCAAGATGCCGTAACTAACTAATCCTAACTACCCTAACATAACATTAGAATACTCTCTAAAGGAAAAGAAGTTTGCCATGGGTTTTTAATTTTTAACAAAATTTTAACAAGCTCACTTTTATCTATTGTGAGGGATCTAAAGGCCTACAGTTAATATTTTGTTATTTTACAATGCCTTATTTTATATTCCCCATTACTTTGTGACCTGTCAAAGCATCAAGATCATACTCAGATGTTCAATAAACTCTCCTCATATCAAAGCACACATTTTTAAGAAAATTAAATAGTATTTAAAAAGCTTAAAGTCCTCTGCCCATCTTCTCCTCAATCCCCAATCAATTTTAATTATCTTAGCTTCTTAGCTGCCTCCATATCTAGTACATGTATACTACTATTGCTTGAGAATTACTAACTTCTTACCACAACATTAATACTAACATGCATTGTGTTACTAAGCGCCAGACTCAACTTTATATATATTATCTCACTTAACCTTGACAATAACTTCATGAGGTAGGTGCTATTATACTCCCATTTTTGTCTGGAAAATTAGGACACAGTTCAATAACTTGCCCAGGGTCACATAGCTAGTAAGAGGCAACACTAGAATTTAAACTCAAGCAGCCACACTTTTAATCAGTATCTTCTTACACCTATCCACTCCACAGTCCGTTCTAAATAAATACTTTTGGGATGATTCTCTCAAACTAAATCAAAGTAATGAGCAAAATAAAACAAACAAGTCAAAACTGTAAAATGGCATTTCTCACAACCAATATAATTTTTTGGTTTATAGATCAGTAGTTTTCAACTTTGGCTTTGAAACAATCTGAGGTCACCAATTAGTTACATTTTCATTTTGTATCTATTGATTCAGTGGTTACTATGCTTAAGGTACAGTATTTTAAAATCTAAATTACAACTACATGACCTATAGCATTCTTCCTGAATAAAAAAAGGCATTAGATTCTTAAAAACTGCCAGAAAGATATGTTTTAAAGGAAAAGAGTATGACAGTAACCTATCAGAAGAAGAAAAACAGTTTTCAAAGGAATTTTCTATCTACTTTCTGAAAGCAAATTATTTATTTTTGTATACACATATATATCTCTACCTACATAATAGGGCAAAAAATAGTAATGGAAAAAGGCAAAATCATTTTCACTAAAGAAAAACTTCAAAAAAGAGATCTTATAAAATCTGATGGCAAGAGAAGTAGTAATACTGTGGCTTAATGTTTTAAACAAAGAAAAAAAATGAGACATGAATATGGACAAAATTAATGTGAAGCAAAAAACACTGCCATTTTAAAAAAGAGAGAAACCAGAGAAAAGGCAGTAACAGAAGTTTTGAAATTGAGAAAAAAGGGAAGCAAACAAGAGATGAAAGCCCTAGATAATCTAGGCAATCCAGTTCAAAGCTCTAAGTCAGATCTTGCTGAAACAGAGAGCCCCTATAATAATACTCTGGCAAAAGGACGTATTGTGGCCTCATTCTATGAAAGAGCTAGGATGGCTTATTGTGGATATACTAGTGGATGAAATGGAAGAGCGGTGATAGCAAGTCAGCTGGATTGTAGACCAACATATGGTCTCTATTTCCCTGCTGAAGCCATTCTTCTAACCATTCTAGGTGACAGAAATCTGATACTGCTTATAGGCTACACTAATCAATTCAGCACTTATTTGGCTTCTGTTAAGTGTTTCACATGTGTATACATTCCCAATTAGACCATTAACTTCTGCAGAGCAGAAGCTATCCTGAACTATTTTATTTTCACCCATATAACCTAGCACAGTACTATGCATGTAGATAGATGCTCAAACCTACTGATTCTGAAAAATCACAACATACAATCGCAACATTAGAGTTTAAAGAAATCTTAAGAGATCTAGTCTAGCGTCTTTATCTTTTTATCTGAGATCAGGACCTGAGCGGAGATCAAGAGTCAGACGCTTAACCGACTGAGCCACTCAGGCGCCCCTAGCCTATCTCAAAAGCAAAGAAACTTAAGAGCAGTTAAATGTCCAACAGCCTAAAGTTACAGAGCTAGGATTAACACCCTACTCCCATGATAATCAGTTCATCTTTTTCCAAATAGCCTCTAATTTCTTCCGTTATGATATAATGAATAATCACCTACTTCATCAGAAAACAAAGTAATAGCACCAGTATTCATTATATCCTAGGGCTTTCAGGTCAGATTTGTTTGGCAGCCTATGTGCCTTGGTCTCGAATGACTGCTTTATAAACATTATATAAACATTTATAAACATTATTTTTTTACTTAATGCTCACAATAAATACTCTAAGAAGTATTAACCCAATTTTACAAATGTAAATTGACCATGGTAACAGCAAGGGGCGAACCCAGATTCTGTTTATCACCAGTGGCTCTTAACCACTATCCTATACTGCCTCTCATTGATTTTAACACAAAAATCCCAAAGTCTCAAGAGTTCAGTAGAGTACCTGACCCAAACAAAATAAAGAAATGTTTAAAAGAATGACTAAATGGATGGGTCATTTAACTAATTAAAAAGTAAGTTTCTCTCACAGTAAATATCTCTAAAAAGAAGGTTTCACAGTTCATCTGATTACATAATCCCGAGAAAGGGTTTAATAGTGAGCAATTTGGATACTAACAGAAGATTTAAGGAAGAGCTAATTTCTTTATCCAACAAATAATTCATCTGTTCAACAAATATTAAGTGAGAAACTATTTTTGTGACACAGTGTTAAATTTAAAGATAAGTAAAATAAAACTTGTTCCTATAAGATTCTACTCTATAAAACCCACACAAGTCTCTAAACCATTTACCAAAACCAAAACACATGTGGAACATCTCCCTCCTTCTTCTGGTAGAGGAAAAAGAACATTAACTGAGCACCTACAATGTGACAGTTCTTAATCCTCAACATAGTCTCACCTAATTCCTTACTGCTAGCTGAACTAGGCCACACCTCCATTTCTGATTAACAAATCCGTACTTTAAGAGATTAAGTACTTGTCTCAGGTCCCTTAGCTAATTACTACAAATTACAGAATTAGAACCTAAGTCTGTCTGACCAAAAGTCTATGTTCTCTCCTAAAAGAAGTTAAAAGAATTATTATTTTATTTGCTCACCAAGGCATAGAATGGGTTTCTTTCCAAGGGAGACTGCAAACATGGCTTCTTTTAACAACAAAAAAAGAATACATTATCACAATCCTCACAATATCCTATTAGTTATTATCATTTCATACCATTATTACAAATGATGAAACCAGAACTCAGAGAAGTAGCTTGCCCAAGAACATACTGCAAGGAAGCAGAACTCTACCAGATCTGCACCAGGTGTGCATGCAACACTAACCACAGGAAAAATGCAGAAAGACCTTAGCTCTTGTAATTTTAAGCTTAAAATACAAAACATCTAACCTAATCAGACCTTGTGTTTGCTAGGTGAAAAAGAAAGGTAGATAACATTTATGTCAACTTCCACTTTCAATGATAAGACAAGCCGATTTTCTAATAATATTCTTTTAAATGGCAACCTGAAGACCGGTCTCTCAATTTCAAGCCTACAGGCCATTTCATTATTACAAGCAGTATCTCTCTGGATTCGTTGCCAGTTAAAATTATTCTTAAAGTACCAAACAACGTACTATTTCACCTTTCACAAAGCAAAGGTTTATTAAAAGAACAGTATGTTAAAATACATAAAATCAACATTTAACTATTTGAAACTTTCATAGGAACAGATGAGTAGAAATACTCCTTAGCAACATTTTCAATGCATCATCTGAAAACTTTGTTTATTTCTTGGCATATTTTTAAGGCCTAAGTGTGAACTAAAAGAAGTATGTGTCCAATGCCAGTTCTAAAAATGGTACTAACTTGGTCACAAAAATATTTAGTTTTACTGTACAGTTCTGTTTCTCAGAAATCCAGAGGAGCCTTTTCTATTGAGAGTGGCTCAAGCATATTCCTAAGAAACTGTCCCATCTGTTTCTGGTAAATCAAAGTGATGAATAAGAGGGTGGTTGAGTATTAATATATAGCATGTTTAAGTGTGTGTCTTTATTTACATTTTACTAAATAATAAAAGCATGCTTTAACCCAAAATTCAGAAATAAGTAGAATCATTCCAGTGCAAAGTAACCAGGTAGAGACTTCCATGTTTGTTCCCCCCACTACAATACAAAGGTTGTCTTCTTCCCTTAACCTCATAAAAGCTACAGGAGTTCTTCAGGAAGCTTTGCCGCTGTCTGATCCGCCCCTAACTGTGGATCATTAAAAACTGGAATGCATCAAAATTACTTCCAGTACTGAACTAGCACTAGCTCAGCTATAAACTAAGAGGTAAACAAGTACAGAATGTGATCCTGGAGCAGGGCACTGTTTACTTACATGGGAAGATACTCATGTTGTGATGGGAAACGTGTTGCACTGTCCTCCCCTGGCTCCAAAAAACAAACAAAACAAAACAAAACAAAACAAAACACGGTACTTTGACAATCTAGTGTAGGCGTGGGTCTATTCCCAAAAGTTCTGACCTCTCTCTTTAATCGCTTAAGGACAGACGCTCAAATAAGGACATCCGACACAAGGTGCCCCGAGGTGCTGCCTATGGCATAACCTGGAAGGACACCACTTTATCCAAAAACTGTGTTCTCCCCCACGGTGATGAGCTAAATGGGAGGAACAGATACTGTCATTCACCCTAGCGAAGCAAAAGAGAAGAAATCAAAACCAGACGCGGTCCCTCCTCGCCCCGGAGAAGCTTGGAGCAGGACTAGGGGCGTAAGTTGCGGTTCCAAACCAGCACCAGGCCCCCGTCGTCTGTGCAGCCGCGAGCAGCGTGGCGACAGAGCAGAACCAACAACATCTCCACCTCTGTCCTCTAGGCAGAGCCAGGGACTGCGTCCCAGAGCCCGCCCCGACCAGGCCCGCCCCGCTATCTCCACCCCGTTATCCGCTCGCAGCTGCGCTCGGGCCTGGATTTGCCTCCCCGCCCTCCCCAACTTCGACACGTTCCACTACCCCCACACGGTTAGGCCACAGCCCTCCGCAAGTCCTGGGGGGTGGGGAGAAGGTCGGGGCCCCAAGGGCGAGGAATGCACTCGATGCGGTTCCTCACCTCTGGATGGAGAAGGGGCACGCAGCCCGCTTCGGTATCGTACTCATCCGGGCCGTCCGCCATCTTGGTATTAAATCCCTCCTCCCGCTGCATGCCGGGAGAAAGCGTTTCACCCTCGCGGGCCTCGGGCGCGACGGAGGGCACGCGCGAGGGCGAGCTCGAGCCCCGCCGGAGGCGATGCGGCCGCCTCCTCCGACTCCTTCCCCTCCCCCCTTAGCCCCCACCCCCTCCTCTGAGGGCGGGGGTCCCTGCGAGCGTGCGCGCGAGCCGGGCCGGCCCCGAGCGGGAGCGCGCTCTGCTGCACTGCGCCTGGCCAGCCGGGCGGAAGGCTCTGGGCGTGGGTAGCGCGGCCCGGGGGCGGGCCCCGGGCACGAGGCAGATGTGCGCCACTGTCCGCTCGAGGGAGGCGGCCAAGGGGTGATTCAATAACGCGGGAAACCTGGCGGCCCAGTGGGAGCAAGACGAAGCTGCGGCGCCGCGCAGCAGAGAACTGGGGGCACCAGGCTGCAGTGACGGCGCCCGCCCACGAGCACCTTGTCCGGCTCCGAGACCCCCGGTACTCCTTCCCAGAGACCAGGGGCGGAACCTTTACCCGGCTCCAGGTTCAAGACTTTGGGCTGTTAGGCTTGAATCCAGACGTACATCGCTCCTGAAGACGACAGACGCGCTTCTTTCCTCCACGCTGAGAAAGGTCATCCCGCAATTTATACCTCCGGTGGGCACCCGGAAAAACATGGGTGAAGCTTGGGACTTCCTCCTAGAGAAGCCTTTTTAAAATGACCCAACCTGCTTTCGTTGGTTTTGAATTAACAGTAACTACATAAAAAATTTACACCCTCAAAGCCCACAGACCCCCATCTGCTACGTTTTAATGTAACCCAGAAATACAGAGTCGAAGTCATTTAAACTGAATTCGCTGAAATTGGAACCTGATAAAATGACTAAAGCCATTTTTAAACGGATATTAGGGCTGTATGATGGAGGGGTGGGGAATTCCTTCCTAGAAATGTGCTGATGGAACAATTACAGAAAACATGTATCTTTGCTTTTAGCAATTAAAAACTGTAAATCTAAATTGCTCAGAGGAAGATTTAGCAGACATAACGAAACAAGTCTATTAGAGATCCTGATACTAACCTGTTTCCTGTTAAAGCCAAATCAGCCAAGACCACCGGGAAGAAGCCTGCCATCTGGTAAAGTCTGATTTATGTGTAAATCAGGAGGAAGGGCACTCCAGAGGAAGCCTGGTTCAAGGGAAAGAGGAGGATGAAGTATCTTTTGTAAGGTTTAGGTTCCCGCCAAAGGGAGTCAGGAGGGTCTAGGGAGAGCGAGTACCGGTTCTGGATTGGACGCTCTTTGTGAGGTGGGATTAGGAAAAGCAGGGATTAACTGGGGATTGGATGCTATCATGAGAAGAGGACCGTTCACTAATTGGGTGCACCCAGTAATAAATAAAAATAAATAGCTAGATATTAGCTATTAAATAGCTGGATAACTAATAAGTAGCCTCAGCGTCATTGGTAAGTGAGCAGTATCACTCAGAGAGGTGGATACTGCTTTTTACAGCTGCTGCATGGCCGTGGGAAGAACAAGGTTCTCTGTTAACTTTGCAGCTGGTTTATCTATCTCTGCCCTCCCAGCACTGCTGCTTTCTCTCATTTCAGTCTGAGCTGATTTTAATTCTTTTGGTCCTAGCCCAAACAAAGAATTTTGGTTTAACTCTTTCACCCAGCATGCTGAACTAAACAGAATGAAGGTTCTCCCTTTGGAGCTCCAAACTGCTTTTAGATGCATTTTAACGTGGACAGAAGTAATTTTCACTTCAACAATTCAATTTTCATCTTGCTCCTCCTTACCCTACATCATGCATTTACTGAAAATAGAGGATGGGAGTAAGGGAAAGAAACAGTGGGGAAATGGGGTAAAGAAGATCTTGAATTGTGGGGGAGTGACATAGTGACAAGCATAAATAACAGGAAGGAATGTTTCATGGGTGCCCATATATTAGAAACATTGGGGTGTATGAGTTTTCAAAAAATGGAGATGTTTAGCCTTCCCACAAATCACTGCTGTCTGACTGAAAACAATAGTTATTAAGAAAGAAATCAGGAGTAAGAGCAGCCATTCTGGGGAAAATATATTGAAGTTGAGGCTTGGGTGAGGTTCAATATGGACCAAAATGAACCCTATAGATATCATCAGAGTCCATCTTGGTAATTGCAGAGTTCTTATCCACATGCAGATTTGAGACAGTATATTCAGGGTGCCGTGAAGGACAGCCAAGAAAGCAGACATGTCAATGGATAAATTGGCAAAAGAATAGCATAGAATTATGAAGGTATGCAGAATAATTGCTGAAAGAGAATAAAATACAAAGAGAAAATGGACCTTGACAGAGAAGAATTATGAAATGGATTTAGAAGCAGACAGAGAGAAATGGGGAATTACTATATAGATGTGGCTTCATATGAAATTTCAGAGACTACTAGAGCTAAAGACATCATTAGAGGTCATCCAGTTCTAGTCAAACGCTAACATCTCACAAATAGGGAAATGATAATTGGGGAATTTAAGAAACCTGCTTAAACTCATAAAACTAGGTAGTAGCATAACCATGTGTAGGAGTCTCCTAACTCTTCCCCATCTACTGTTCTTGGTTCTACCCCACATTTTTTCTGTTGTAATTATCCTCAGTGAATTGTTATTTGGTCTGTTTAATACTTTATTAAACACTTGTTCTATGAAATGCTAGAATTAGTAACCACAACAAAGAGATGAGTTTTAAGATACCATGCAGATTATTTGATTTAGCTAAATGCTGTTCCATAGTTACAGTCCTTTGAATTCTAATGAGAGCCATTGATTATAAGAGTTTCCTTTAAGCCATTTTATAAATTTCTGTATCTCATTAAAATTGTGGACTCTAGAACCAAAGAAGATACTACCCACCTAAACCTGGGATGGGGCAAGGTATTGCTCTTTTAACACAGAAAAGCAAGCACATCTAGCAATATCCTATAATCTCATTTTAAATGAAACAAGAACACTATTTTTGCATTCATATTCTGTAGAAATCACTGATGTAAATAAAATTAAGCTGGAGAATTAAAAGATACATGGAATTTGACATGTGCAGTAGTCAACTGCTAAGCCAACAATTCTCATCTCGTGGTATTCATACTTTTGGGTAGTGCCCTCCCACACTGAATGGGGCTGATATGCATAACCAATAAGATATTGCAGAAAAATTCTGTGTGACTTTGGAAGCTTCATCATAAAAGGCATTGTGGATTCTGTCTTATTTCCTCTTGGATTACGAACTCTGGGGGATCTAGCTGCCATGTCATGAAGACACTCATGCAGCCCCTATGGAGAGGTCCACATGGCAAGGAAGTGGAGCCTCCTGCCAACAGCCAGCATTGACTTGGCAGGCATGTGAATGAGCCACCTTAATAGCAGATCTTCCAGCCCTAGTCAAGCCTTCAGATGATTGCAACGCCAGCTGACATCTTTACTGTAAGCTCAGGAGAGACCCTGATCCAGAACCACCCACCTAAACTGTACCTGGATTCCTCAACCACTAAAATTGTGTGAAATATTGTTTATTTTTCTAAGCTGCTGAATTTTGGGATAATTTATTATTTATATATTATATATTATATATTATGCAGCAGTAGATAATATGGTATATAAAGCCTGAAACCCCTGGAATCATTTACAGAGTTATGTGTTTACAAGAATACAGCAGAATTGAAACATCCAACTAGATTTAATAGAACAGTTCAATTTTTTCCTAAGTTTTACTCCCTTAAAAGGAATGTATAACCAAATTTGGGGGGTTTTTTGTTTGTTTTTGTTTTTTTAAGTAGGCCCCATGCCCAGCATGGAGCCAAATGTGGGGCTTGAACTCTTGACCCTGAAGTCAAGACCTGAGCTTAGATCAAGAGTCAGACTCTTAACCTATGAACTCACCCAGGTGCCCCTGTTGTTATTTTTGGTGGGGGAGAGGGAAGTGTGGCATGCAAATTCTTCCTTTCCAGGGAATGTTTAAAAACTGAGCTGGTCACATCCCTAAAGAGAATGAAATCAGTACTAGTAACTTGGGGTCTGCCCTCAAGGACCATCAGTGTGAAAGATAATGGAACTTTGTGTTGAAAAATAATGAGGATTTGAAATGACAGTGTATATATTGAAGGGGGAGCAAGGAAAAAGGATTGTCCAGGTAGCAAGAGTATGGAGTGCTGGATCTGAGAAAATATCCTGCTACCAGAAAATGGGGAGTTGAGGGGAGTAAGTGCTCTCATAGAACAAGAGAAGAGTCCCCTGTGAAGGCATGTTGAGTGCCCAGGAGCCTCATGGATCAGAGCCCTTGCAACACCCATTCTGTACATGGAAGCGAATTTTTCTTGTTAAGCACCAGGGCTCCATCATTTTATTACTCCTTGGGAATAACAAGGTATGGCCATGCCAGGCAGTGCCGCTAAGTTTTATTTTGCTCTTTGTCTTTTGACCCTCGATCCTCTGCAGTGTTCCTGGGCACCTCTAAGCCCAAAAAGATCCCATGAGCACCTGCCAGTGGGGAGATAGGAAGAGTGTCTAAGAAAGGTTCAAGTGAACAAGCTTGAAACTAAGACAGTGATCGATGAAAGCTCTTGTATGCATACGCACTTTTTTTTCTGGAGAGAGAATCTATAGCTTTCGTCAGATTTTCAAGTGGGTATATGATCCAAAAAAAGTTGCTCAAATCTAGGAATATTTAAAATGTAAAATCTCCGTTTTTTTTTAGACGTACTGCTCCCTTTTACATAAACGAAAATTTATCTTGGGCATTTTTACTATATTATTTAGATGATATTAACTTACGTGAGTGATTTGTAAATGACTATCTCTATGAGGACAAGAATACCAATCCTATACACAATGCTTAGCATATTGCTTTCTCAAAGTAGTTATTCCATAATTATGTTACATGAATAGATAATAAATGAAGAAAAAAAGTATATGAGCATTTATATGAATAAAACTCCACATAATCTATTTCTCACAGTAGGGAAAAGATGCATTTGTACAAGCTTTGTGGGATTCAGATAGTATGTTTTGGTTTAAAATAGAAAATGAACCAGAGTATGCTGGTTAATCTGCATTACCCCGTCTCCCTACTACCCCCCCAATCCATTTTTTGCTCTTTCTGCCTTATGTTCTAGCAAATTGATCACCAAGGACTACATGTCCTGCGCTATCAGGCCAAGCTGGCTGCTATTTGAGTTTGGCTGATGGGAGGCACTGGCATAAGAAATAGGTCGGAGTATTTCCTCCAACTCCACCCCTCTGCTTTGACAGACTATATCTGTCAGCAGTTTCATCCCTCTTAAGCTATAGTGCCTACCTGGTGGTCCCTCTTCTACAGTTCCAACTGGCAGCTGGCTCTCGTTCCCATGTCCCCTCAGCCTGAGGCGTAGTGCTAGTCTGTGGGTGCTGACCAGCCCTTCTTGTTCCCTTCACCCTACCCACATCCCTGTATGTAGTACTTTCACTAACACCTCTTCCTTTGGGTCATATGGAGGGAATGCTATTTCCTGGAAGGGCCCTGACACACATTCTAGGTACCAGTCATTATTCTAAATCCATCATGTACGTGATCCCATTTAATCCTCATATGAAGCCTAAGAAGTACTGTAAATATCTCCCTTTTACAGGTAAATTTGCCCTTTACAGTGAATTAATATGATGGCTACATGGGATTCTGTAGGACTTCTACATATTAGGTAGTTTGCAAATAACAAATGATGCATCAACAGGCCCTGAAATCAAATATGTAGACAACAGCTAATAAGCTATTAGATTGATATATGGTAGTTGATTATGTTATCATGACAGGATAGAAAGATGCACTTCTGTTGCCATAAAATTACCTCTTTGATCCAATGTCAAATACACTATTTATTAGCTTTTCCATGACAATTCAACAATCCCAGAAAACTTTTTGTCATTGACTATCTACATAGTACTTAAAATTAGTCACAACTTTAAGAGGAAATGAATTTAATTCTTATTAAAAATGCATCTTTTATGTTGCTACCATTAGGCAATGAAAGCAGTTGAGAGAAGCTTTGCGCCTTAGCCCTCTGTTTGAATCAGGGGAAATACGGAAAAGTCAAAATATGTTTTCAGTGATCTTCCACATCTTTTCCACATCTCTGCCCACCCTCTGCTTGCCCCCTGTATGCTGCCATATAGTTAGTGTCATTTATGTTTTTCAGAGTGACTGCTGGACTGCAGGACTACAGATAAAACCCATGCCAGGAACAAATTTGGTGTTCTTCACGCTTTGTCTTAAAAAAAAGAACAGGGCCTTGGTTGTCATGCATGAAGAAAATGGCCCCAGCTATGACATCCACTCTCTTGTCACCCAGATTCTAGAACAGGATACTCATGTTTCAGACATGTTTAACTTAGTAATGGAAGGGACTACAGTTGTGCTAATAGGGCCTTGACTCACTATGCTGGACCCCTGCCGAGGTTGCTATTTAAGAGAATATTAAAAGACGTAAACTTTCATAGCAGGACTTCATTTGGACAATATGAATGTATGGTAGCTATTGTAGAACTAGACTGTGACCAGGCCACACCCATAATGCTCCCCAGCATTGCTGTCCCTGTCCTCTTCCCCAGGCTACTGACCCATCATTGAAGAGAGATATCCTGAATGATTTTTGTCTTCTAAGGCTATGAGAACAGGGACCAGAGGCTTTTCTCTTATTATCTTATTTATACCTAAGAATCAGATTTGGAAATCTAACTACAGTTGGCTCAACAGCTTTATCTCATTTAGGAAAGTTTAGTAAATCAAACATTCTTCTCTCCAGATTTTCCAGGCTAGTCAGTCTACCTGGGTTTGACTTCCAATTCTACCATCTTAATTCTGTGACCTGAGAAAAGTTACATACAGTCTCTGGCCATACCATGTGTACATGGTAACTATGTCATTTCTTTTCCCCTTGCTCTGGCTTGGATAGCTCTGACAGACATTCTGTTTGCTGTTATATGGCATGGATGACGTTTTTACTTCCTTTCCTTGATCTCTGAGTCCAGTTTGGCTTCCACTCAGTTTCTGTTAGCAGAGTATTTCATCTTCTGTTACTTTTCTGTACCTAAAGGAAATGGTAGGAAGGAGAGATAAGCTCTGAAAGATAAAACTTGTGTTAGACAAGTCGGGCTATACTCTCTTTGCTGAGTGTTTGTCCTAGCTGAGGATTACATCTTATTTCCATCAAAAAATATGTCCTCAGACATGAGATAATCTCCCCATTTTAGTGAGTAACTCTTCTTTAGAGTCAGACCCATAGTTCACTTTCCCCATATCAGCAGCCTCTCTTTCAGCTATTTCTAGTAATGTACAGTGAGAAAATGAATGTAAGGAGATGTATTAGGTTTCTCTCTCTACAAATTTGGGGATACTCTTGCTAATCTCATACTTTGGTACTTGTTTCAGAATGTTATGTTTTTTTGTGTGTCTGCAAGTTTTTGATTTTTCTTTTTTTAACTTTAGGGTATGTCCCTTTCATTTTTTGGTTGCTGAACTGGTGAATTTTCTAGACCTTTTTTTTTGGGGGGGGGGGTCAGGTATTAAGGAGAAAAAGTCTGTTGTGCACTTTTAGTTGGACACCTGGACTTTCAAAAATCCCCAACCCATGAAAGTTTTCCTCCATGAGCAGTCAATTTTTGGTATGCTGATATAATCAGATGCTCCAGAGAATATTCCCCTATCACTGAACCTGGAGAGTCCCCTTAACTCCACCCCTCATTGCTGAGGTTGGGTTCTAACTAGTTACCTCGTTGATTGCATGATTTTTCCTACTTTCAGTCTCTGAGATTAATCTCAAATTCAGCTTTTGGGATATCTGCTGTTAAATCAGTCCATCATAAAGGAAAGCACTGGAAACTACAGATTTCCAAACATACATACACATAATTTTGCATAAAGATCAAAAGGTTCAAGACTCCCTGAGCAAGGACCCCAGGTGGAGAAAAAAAAAAAAATCCCTGGTTGTGATAAATCAGCTTTAGTTCTTGAGTAATGTCTTTAAGATATAAAGGACTTTGAGAAGTCATGTAGTTTATTTTACTGCCTTCAGACAAACTAATTCTCAGTAAATGTGGTATAGAGTCTATTATAAGAAACTGAACACCGGTTCTGGATTTACAGCTAATTAACTGGATGATCTTTGTCACTTTAATTTCTCAGCCTCAGTTGTGTCATCTGTAAAATGAAGGGGCTTGGAATAGGTGCTCTCTACACTCTCTTTTATCTTTATGATTCTAATGATAATACCATCCTACACAGATGATAATTTCCTTTTAAACTGTCATAATGAAAAGTCCACAGTGTGTGTAATTAATCTCTATTCTGTTCTGTTTGTAATAGTTTTTACTATCAGAAATTTCTTCCTTATTGCTGTCCTAAATCCCTCATGCTGTAGGTCTTTGTTTTGTTTTCTTCTCAGTCTTAATATTCTCTTTTATCTTCCTTACTCAAATCATTCCCAGTCAGTTAAGTCTCACTAGTGAAACTTAAGGAAGGTGTAATTGGAATGAATGGGGAGGAAGTGAATGGAAGTGAAACTCCATTACTGAGTACCCTTTTTCCCACTTTTAAATCATTAACACACATGGTAATTGAGACAAGACACAGTCGTAACACCCAAAGGCAATCTATTAGATATTCTGTCTCTCAGAAAGGTAAGAGGAGCTAAATAGTTGTAGTTGCAGTATGTTACTCTCTGCTCTTCTAGATTATACTTTTCAAAGCTTCACTCAGAGAGAAGGTAGCATAAAGATACCACATTAAGAAAATAAAATAGAAGTGAAATCATTTTTTTAATTTATTCATGAGAGAATGAGAACAAGAGAGATCACAGAGGCAGAGAGAGAAGCAGGTTCACTTCTGTGCGGAGAGCCCAATGCAGGGCTCGGGTCCTGGGATCATGACCTGAGCTGAAGGCAGACACTTAACCGACTGAGCCACCCAGGCACCCAGAAGTGAAATCATTTATGTGAATCTAGGGCCTTACTACATTTTAGACATCAGCATCGAATTGCTACATCTCCAAAATCCTGCAGAATCCTATTCACAATACTTGCTTATCCATACGTTAACAATTTTCTATTTTTTAATCAGCTTTTCAATTTGAAAAGTAATAATTGCACATCCTTTAAAACATATAAATAATAAGGTAATACCTACAATTAAAATTAAGTCTGTTTTTCCTCCCCATTCATTCCAATAACACTTCCTAGAGTTAATCATAATCAATCATAGTCTTCCCCCAAATTTTAATGTATATACCTGTATATCCTTAAGATGACATCCTCACTGTGCAAACTATTCCATACTTCGCTTTTTTCCACTTAAGAATTTGACTTGGGGGGCGCCTGGGTGGCGCAGTCGTTAAGAGTCTGCCTTTGGCTCAGGGCGTGATCCCGGTGTTCTGGGTTCGAGCCCCGCATCAGGCTCCTCGGCCGGTAGCCTGCTTCTTCCTCTCCCACTCCCTCTGCTTGTGTTCCCTCTGTCTCTGGCGGTCTCTCTCTCTGTCAAATAAATAAATAAAATCTTTAAAAAAAAAAAAAAGAATTTGACTTGGATATCCTTCCACTGCAGCATTTATAGTTCTATTTTGTTCTATTTAATGACTTAAGTAGTATTCCCCTGGGTCCTTTAGTATCAGAATATTTTTGGCTTCAAGTAACAGAAAATGTGACTAGAAGTGGCTTATATGATAGGGACCTTTATTGTTTCTTACAACAAGACATCTAGCATCAAGTTAATTCAACACTTGAGTAATTTCATAAAGATTCAAGTATTTTCCAGGTTAATTACACAGCTCATTGATATTATGAAGATTCAGATTCTTTCTTTCTACTCTGCTATTCTCAATAAAAAGTCAAGAAGTCTCATGGTTGCAACATGGTTACAGCAGCTGTAGGCATTATTCATCACATAGCAGTATCTACAAGCAATAAAAGGACTCTTCCTTTTCATGTGCCTCTTTTTTAAATCAAGGAAAGCCTGCAGCATACCATCGCTCAAGTTGCATTGGTCAAGATGCAGCTACCCGTCCATGCTAAAGCCAATATTTGGCAAAGGAAATTAGACCACCCTGATTAACTTATACAAAGGGTTGACAACCTATGGCATATGAGCAAATCTGGCTCATTGCCTGTTTTTGTATAGGCCATGGACTATGGGTTTTATATTCTTAAATAGTTGCAAAAAATCAAAAGAAAAATATTACTTTGTGATACAGAAAAATTAGGTGACTTCCAGGGAAGATGGAAGAGTAGGAAGATCCTAGGCTCACCTCATCCTATGGATACAGCTACATAAAATCCACATCAGTATAAATAACCCAGAAAATGACCTGAAGACTGGCAGAACAGACTCTCCAAGCTAAATGCAGAGAAGAGGCCACATCAAAGAGGATAGGAAGGGGCAGAGACACAATCAGGAGCCAAAGAGACATGCAGGACTGGCACAGGAGGGAGGGATGCTGCAGGCATGGAGAGGGGTGAGGAGCAGACCCCATCCCAGCCATGGGGGACCTGCACTGGGAAGATGAATTCCCATAACATTTAGCTTTAAAAACCTGAGGGGCCTAACTTTGCAACTTCTTGCAATCAGTGGGACTTAACACCTGGAACTTTAACACCTGAGAGAGAGGGTGATAGAAAACGAGTCTCTACCCTTAAAAAGACAGCACAATAAACAGCCCCATGCAGATATCGCATAGAAGCAACAGTTTGAAAAATGCCTCTCAGAGCCTATGCTGGAGGGGCAGGGATCTTTGGGAAACTTCACCAAGAACAAAAGAGCTGGAGGGCACCATTTCCCTCCCCTGCTCCCCAGCCTAGGTACACTGATACCTGAGGAAATAGCATAGTCCAAACACTCTCCACCTAGTTTGCAAACAGTATGCCCTGTCCCCCAAACTCTTATGCAGGCCTGCCCCCTCCAGTCTGGCCTCAGCAGTTTTCCTGAACTACTGCATGTCCCCTCCTGCGCACCCTACCCCCAAGTTCTCCTACACACCCATCCCCTTCAATACACATGGCAGGTGTCCATCCAAAGCAGCCACACAAACATAGCAGTGTGCAAACGGCCATGACAGAGGCCATCACCACCCCGAATTGACTCTGTCCCAGGAAGATGGGAAGAAAACCACACACAATAGTTCAACTGGGGTCCTAGCAGTGGGCAGGGGGCAGACATCTGGTCTGATTGCAGCTCTAACCACCAACAAAATCTTCTTAGGGAACAACATAGGGAGAGCACCCTGCAGTTTGGTGCTACCACAGCTCTGGCAAATGCTGAGTCTGATTCAACTCAAGCCTAAGGTGGCCCCAGACTGGACCACTAACACTACAGGGACCAAAAGGCAAAGAAAGCCATTGCAGATGACTGGACTAAAGGCAAACGTGGCTCAGCCACAACAGTAGAGTGCACACAACACATATAGGAGATACCCCTGAAGTGCCAGTTTCTGGTGACCAGAGGATGTTGCTCTTCAAGTCACCATAGGGCCTCTTGTTCATAAGACCACTACTTTCAGAAGCAGGAGATATAGCTGATGTTCCTAACACATAAAAACAGACACAGAGTTACACAAAATAAGGACACAGAGAATATATCCCAAATTAAAGAACAAGATAAAAATCACAGAAAGAGAGCTAAACAAAACAGATAAGTAATATGCCTGGTAGAGAATTAAAAGTAATGGTCATAAAGATACACACCAGCTTGGAGAAAAGAATGGTGGACCTCAATGAGATCCTCAACAAAGAGATAGAAAACATAAAAAAAAGAACCAATCACAGATGAAGAACTCAATTACTGAAATAAAAATACAGTAGAAGGAAAAAAAATACACTGGAGGGAATCAAGAGTAGACGAGAGGAAGCAGAAGAATGGATCACCAAACCAGAGGACAGAGTAATGGAAAGCAATCAAGCTGAACAGGAGGGGGTGGGGGGGAGAAAGAAAGAGAAAAGGAAAGAAAGAAAGAAAGAAAGAAAGAAAGAAAGAAAGAAAGAAAGAAAGAAAGAAAGAAAGAAAGAAAGAAAGAAAGAAAAACAGACTCAGGGAACTCAGCGACACCATCAAGCATAATAACATTTACATTTAGATATCCCAGAAGGACAAGAGAGAGAAAAGAGGGTAGAAAATTTATCTGAAGAAGTAATAGCTGAAAATTTCCCAAATCTGGGGAAGGAAACAAATCTAGAGCCAGGAGGCACAGAGAGCCCCCAATAAAATCAACCCAAGGAGGTCCACACCAAGACAAATAGTCATTAAAATGGCAAAGAGTAGTAATAAAGAGAGATTTTTTTTAAAGCAGCAAGAGAAAACAGTTACCGGGAAAACCCTATAAGCCTACCAGCTGATTTTTCAGCAGGCACTTTGCAGGCCAGAAGAACGTGGCATGATATATTCACAGTGTTGAAAGAAAATAACCTGAAACCAAGAATACTCTATCCAGCAAGGCTATCATTCAAATATAAAATGAAATCATTTCCCAAACAAAAATTAAAGGAATTCATCACCACTAAACCAGCCTTACAAGAAATATTAAGGAGGACTCTGAGTGGAAAGGATAGACCATAAGCAGGAGTAAGAAAAGTAGGGAGCACAAAAGCAGTAAAATTAAGTCTAACTATAAAAATCTGTCAAGGGATTCACAAAATAAAAGGATGTAAAGTATGATACCATATACCTGAAACATGGAGGGAGAGAGGGCTAAAAATGTAATGCTTTTAAAGTGGGTTCAAACTTAAGCAACCATCTACTTACTATAGACTGCTATATCTTCAGATGTTATATATAAACAATGGTAATCACAAATCAAAAACTGGTAATAGGTATTCAAAAAATAAAGAGAAGGGAATCCAAGCATATCACTACAGAAAGCCAGCAAACTGTGAGATAAGAGAACAAGAGAAGAAAGGAACAGAGAATAACTAGAAAAACAACCATAAAACAAGTAACAAAATGGCAACAAATACATACTTATCAATTATTACATTTACTTTGAATGTAAATGGGCTAAATACTTCAATCAAAAGGCATAGGGTGACAGAATGAATAAAAAAGCAAGACCCATCTATATGTGCCTACAAGAGACTCATTTCAGACCTAAACACATGCAGATTGAAAGTGAAGGGATGGAAAGGCATTTATCATGCAAATGGAAGTGAAAAGAAAGCTGAGGTAGCAATACTTATATGAGACAAAATAGACTTTAAAACAAAGGCTATAACAAGAGACAAGAACACTACATAATCATAAAAGGAACAATCCAGCAAGAAGATACAACAATTATAAATATTTATGCATCCAACACGGAAACACTCAAATACATAAAGCAACTTATAACCAAGATAAAGGAAGTCATTGATAGTAATACAATAATAGAAGGGAACATTAACACTCTAGTTACTACAATGGGTAGATTATCCAAACAGAAAATCAACAAGGAAACAATGGCTTTGAATGACACATTGGGCCAGATGGATCTAACAGATATATTCAGAACATTCCATTCTAAAACAGCAGAATACACATTCTTTTCAAGTGCATATGGAACATTTTACAGAATAGATCACACTTTAGGCCACAGAACAAGTCTCAATAAATTCAAAAAGACTGAGGTCATACCATGCATCTTTTCTGACCACAGTGCTATAGACTAGAAATCAACCAGAAGAAAAAATCTGGGAAGAACACAAATATATTGAGTTAAATAACATGCTACTAAACAATGAATGGGTCAACCAAGAAATCAAGGAGGAAATTTTAAAATATATGGAGATAAATGAAAATACAACAATCCAAAATCTTTGGGATGCAACAAAAACTGTTCTAAGAACGAAGTTTATAGTAATACAGGTCTACCTCAAGAAGCAAGAAAAATCTCAAATAAACAACCTAACCTTATATCTAAAGGAACAGAATAAGAACAAACAAAACTCAAAGCCAGTAGAAGAAAGGAGATAATAAAGATTAGAGCAGAAATAAATAAAATAGAAACTATAAAAACAATAGAACAGATCTATGAAACCAGGAGGTGGTTCATTGACAGGATCAACAAAATTGATAAACCTTTAGCCACACTGATTAAAAAGAGAGAGAGAAGAAGTTGGGAGAGAGAGTGAAATGACTCAAATAAACAAAATCAGAAATAAAAGAGGAGAAATAACAACTGATGCCACAAAAAAATAAGCCATGACGAGAGAATGTTATGAAAAATTACATGCCAACAAATTGGACAAACCAGAAGAAATAGATAAATTCCTAAAAACACATAACCTCCCAAAACTGAATCAGGAAGAAATGAAAATTTTAAACAGATGAATTACCAGCAATGAAATTGAATGAGTAATTTAAAAACTCCCAACAAACAAAAGTCCAGGACCAGATGGCTTCATAAGTGAATTCTACCAAACATTTAAAGAAGAGTTACTACCTATTCTTCTCAAACTATTCCAAAAAATAGAAGAAGGAAAGCTTCCAAATTCATTCTAGGAGACCAGCATTACCCTGATACCAAAACCAGATAAAGACACTATTAAAAAAAGACAACTATAGGCCAATATCACCGATGGACAAAGATGCAAAAATCCTTAACAAAATGAATCCAACAATACACTAAAAAAAATCATTCGCCACAAACAAGTAGGATTTATTCCTGGGATGCAAAAGTGTTCAACATTTGCAAATCAATCAACATGATACATCACATCAACAAGAGAAAAAGATAAAAACCAAACGATCATTTCAATAGATGCAGAAAAAGTATTTGACAAAGTACTACAACCATTCATGATAAAACATCCCAAAACAAGTAGGTTTAGAAGGAACATACCTCAACATAATAAAGGCCACATATGAAAAACCCACAGCTAACATCATACTCAATGGTGAAAAACTGAGAGCTTTTCCCTTAAAGTCAGGAACAATGCAAGGATGTCCACTCTCACCATTTCTATTTGACATAATACTGGAAGTCCTAGCCACAGCAATCAGACAAGAAAAAGAAATAAAAGACATCCAACTGGTAAGGAAGAGGTAAAACTTTCACTGTTTGCAGATGATATTGTACTATATATAGAAAACCTGAAAGACTCCACCAAAAAACTACTAGAACTGATAAATGAATTCAGTAAGATTGCAGGATACAAATCAATATATAGAAATCTGTTGCATTTCTATACACTAATAATGAAGCAGCAGGAAGAGAAATTAAGGAAACCGTCTCATTTACAATTTCAACAAAAATAATAAAATATGGGGTTCCTGGTGGCTCAGATGGTTAAGCGTCTGCCTTCAGCTCAGGTCATGATCTCAGGGTCCTGGAATTGAGCCCCATATCAGTCTCCCAGCTCAGCAGGGGGTGGGGGTTGCTTCTCCCTCTCCCTCTGCCTCTCCTGCTTGTGCTCTCTCTCTCTCAAATGAATAAATAAAATCTTAAAATAATAATAATAAAATACCTAGGAATAAACTTAACCAAGAAGGTGAAAGACCTGTACTCTGACCTGTAAAATACTGATGAAAGAAATTGAAAATGACACAAAGAAATGGAAAGATATTACATGCTCACAGATTGGGAGAATAATATTGCTAAAATGTCCATGCTACCCAAATCAACCCACAGATTTAGTGCAATCCCTATCAAAATACCAACAGCATTTTTCACAGATCTGGAACAACTAATCCTAAAATTTGTATGGAACCACACACACACACAAAAAAAACCTTGAATAGCCTAAGCAATCTTGAAAAAGAAGAATAAAACTGGAGATATCACAATTCCAGACTTCAAGATATACTACAAAACTGTAGTAATCAAAACAGTATGGTACTGGCACAAAAATAGACACATAGATCAACAGAACAGAATAGAGAGACCAGAAATAAACCCACATTTATATGGTCTATTAATCTACAACAAGGGAGGCAAGACTATGCAATGGGAAAAATACCTTCAACAAATGGTGCTGGGAAAACTAGATAGCTACATGTAAAAAACTGAAATTGGGCCACTTTCTTACTCCATACACAAAAATACAGTCAAAATGGATTACTTAATTGTGAGACCCGAAGCCATAAAAATCCTAGAAGAGGGGCACCTGGGTGGCTCAGTCGGTTGAGTGTCTGACTCTTGGTTTTGGCTCAGGTCATGATCTCAGGGTTGTGGGATTGAGCCCTACATCAGGCTCTGTGCTCAGCATGGAGTCTGCTTGAGATTCTCTCTCTCTCCCTCTGCCCCCTTCCCCTGCTCTCTCTCTCTCTAAAATAAAATAGATGAATAAAATCTTCCAAAAAAAAAAAATCCTAGGAGAGAATACATGCAGTAATTTCTCTGGCATTGGCCACAGCAACATTTTCCTAGATATGTCTCCAGAGGCAAGGGAAATAAAAGCAAAAATAAACTATTGGGACTACGTCAAAATAAAGAGCCTCTGCACGGAAACAATCAACAAAACAAAAAAACAACCTACTGAATGGGAGAAGATATTTGTAAATGACATATCAGATAAGGGGTTAGTATCCAAAGTATATAAAGAGCTTACACAACTCAACACCAAAAAACAAATAATCTAATTAAGAAATTGGCAGAAGAGATGCCTGGGTGGCTCAGTCAGTTAAGCATCTGCCTTCAGCTGAGGTTACGATCCCAGGCTCCTGGGATAGAGCAGGGCTCCCTGCTCAACGGAGAGTCTGCTTCTCCCTCTGCCTGTCACTCCCTTGGCAAGAATGTGGAGGAAAAGGAACCCTTGGCACTGTTGGTGGGAATGCAAACTGGTGTAGCCACTGTGAAAAACAATATGAAGATTCCTTTAAAAAATTAAAAATAGAATTACTATATGATACAGTAATTCCACTACTGGATATTTACCCCAATAATACAAAAACACTAATTTGAAAAGATATATGCACCCCTGTGTTTATTGCAGCCTTATTTACAATAGCCAAATTATGGAAGCAGCCCAAGTGTCCATTGATAGATGAATGGATAAAGAAGTGGTATATGTATATACAATGGAATATTACTCAGCCATAGAATGAAATCTTGCCATTTACCACAACATGGATGGATCTAGAGAGTATAACACTAAGTGAAATAAACCAATCAGAGAAAGACAAACACCATATGATTTTACTCATATGTGGAATTTAAGAAAAAAAAAAAAAGAGAAAAAAAAACAGACTCTTAACTATAGAGAACAAACTGATGGTTACCAGAGGGAAGGTGGGTGGGAGGATGGGTGAAACAGGTGAAGTGGATTAAGAGTACACTTATCATGATGAGCACTGAGTAATGTATACAATTGTTGAATCACTATACTGTACACCTGAAACTAATATAATACTGTATGTTAATTATACTGGAATTAAAATTTTATAACAGATTTTTTTGAAAAAATTAGGTGAAATTCAAAGTTCAATATTATACATAAAATTTAGTATTCTTAAAGACTGCTCTTCACATTACAACAGTGTTGTTGAGTAGTTGAAATACAGACCATATTGCTCATAAAGCCTAAAATATTTACTATCTGATTCTTTAGAGGAAAAGTTTGCTAATCTCTGGCTTAGACTATCACCTGAAGTCAGGAAGGCCTTCTCTTGTTCAAACTATATGGTCAGACGAACAAAATTGCACAAACAAAAGTGGGGCTCTTCTCAGCAAGAAAGGAGAGGGGAGAAGAAATGGATCTGGATAGGCAGTCAACAGTGTCTGGTTTGGTTTTTTGGGGTTTTTTTTAAAGATTTTTTTATTTATTTGAGAGAGAGAGAGAGAGAGAGAGAGAGTGGTGGGGAGGAGCAGAGGGAGAGAAAGTCTTATGCAGGCTCCATGCTGAGCATGGAGCCCAACACAGGGCTCATTCTCACGACCCTGAGATCATGACCTGAGCTGAAATCAAGAGTTGGATGCTTAACTGACTGCACCACTCAGGCACACCAACAATGTCTGTTTTATGTTACCACACATTTTCTCTAGAATTTTCGATGTGCTCTCTCAGAATAGTTTCATCTCTAAATGTTCATAGGTAACGGGAACTCATGTTTCAACTGGAAATTAAAAAGTAAGCTGGTTTTCACGATCCTTCAGGCTAGGCAAAAAGTTTGGTATAAGGATTAGTGTAACTGTTTCTTTATTGTTTACAAAAAGAAGTCTGCTTTTTGTAAAAGCATGGCACACAAAGTCTTCTGTATCAGAGTCCTGCTTATCTCTGTGCATCCCCTCCCACATCCAGCGCATGACTCTATTGCTCCAACCATTGTGAAACATTTAAGAGTTCCTGAATTTACCAAGTCTTTTCCTGCCTCTTTGCTTTTGTCCATGATTTTACTTCTACCCAGAACACTCTTCCCTCCTATCCACATGGAAAATTTTTAAGGTGAAACTTTAAGGTATAACTCAATTTTTATTTTCTCTGAAAATCCTTATAGCACCATATTTGGGGCTCTATCTTACTTTGTTGTCTTTGCTGGGGTTTTCTAAAAAGAAGAACCTGTGACAAGGTTCATATTCATATTCACTTAGTTTGGGACATGTTCCCAGGGAAAAAGAGTTGGGGGTAGAATACTAGAAGTAAAACAGGATAACAAAAAATCAGTACAGAGGTACATTATTGATCAATTTACCTTTACAGGCAATAGGGGCTCTGCCTTGCTAGAAAGCTTTTGAGAGGGCAGAATTAGGAATTGGTTGCTGACACACAGAAGAAAACATCTTGTCCCCTCCTGATGTTGTTGCCTTAGGGACTGACTATTCACTCTCATACTTCCATGTTTGCAGAGCAGATAAGCCCCAGGGCAGAAAGTAAGAGTTAGCAGCTATCATCTATCAGGTCACGTTGACTCAACTGGATATGAAGTGGGCAGAAGAGATGTCTGATATACTCCACTATGTGTATTCCTCAGATATGCTAGTAGCCTGCCTCATATGTAGTCTATCAGAGATCCTTCAAGGTGGTAGCTGACAGCAATGCCCACTAAACATTTGATACAGGAGTGTCAGAGAGTCAAGCAGCATTCCCTTACAAGCTGTAATTGATCTCAAGGCCATAATTAATATTCTTCCTCTCTCTCTTCCACCACTTTGCTTTACCTAGTTTGTTTACCATGTGGGTTACCCACTTCTTCATCTTGGAGGGGATAAAGCCCTTACTTGCTTTAGCCTGTTTGGGCTGCATTTGTCCATTTATGGTTATTACTGGATGTGGAAGCACCTTGCTACTCACCTTATCAGTGTAGCATGATGTTCTATGGAGTGTCAACTTGATCAATGTCTATGTGGACTACACATATTGTGATACCAGGGAAGTTAACATAGCTCTGGGGCAAGATAATGAATATGTTCTGCTCTCCTTCCCACATAAGTGGTGACCACCTGTGCTCCTTTTACTGACAGGGATTGAGAAGAACCTATTCACTGGAGCAATAACTATGTACTAGGTGCCAAAAGCTCTGTAGTTATATTCTATCAAATATACCATATCTGGCACAGCAACTGTGATTGGGCTATTCTTAGGTTAAGTTTATAGTAGTCCACCATAACTTTCTATGATGGTTTTTCCAGGGGCTCAACAGCCTAAATCACTGAGTTGAATAGGGATATGATAAATACCAACACCTATGCATCCCTTAAGTCTTTGATGATGGCACTAGTCTCTATATTTCCTCTCAGGATGTTGTATTCCTTCTGATGCACTATCTTAGCCAGGAAGAATGTGTAGTTTCAGGGCTGCCACTGGTCCTTCCTCTTATAATAATTTTTACTGTACAAGAGGAGAAACCAAAATGAAGGTTCTGCTAGTTTCTGACTATATCCATTCCAATCATTCACTTGGAAACCAGGGATATAAAAAAAGTGGTCTGTGACTCCATGGGACCACTGTAAGAGGAACCTGAGCCATCTGGTTTCCATGGACTCCCACTTTCCCAAAAGCTATGATAGTGCTTCTAGCTTTCTGGTATTAGTGTCAGCTCAGAACCTGTATCCAACAAGCCTTGAAATGCCTATACACTTCCCATTTTTCAATGTACAATTTCCCCATAAGTGGGCAAATTTCCTTTTGGAGAATAATTGGGAGACTACGTAGTATATATACTTGTTTTAGTATTGGTGAGTCTTTACTCAGTCTCCGCTTCAAATGATGAGCTTTAGGTCTGAGAACTTGCCTAATCTGTAAAGTGGGTGAGAGCTTGCAACTTTTCATTGAGCTAGCTGGCATCACCAGCTGTTCACTCTTCCTGGTTATACATAAATGTCAAGTAACACCCTAGTGGACATTCAGTTAACTTGCCCTGAGGAACATCATGGTCTATTAATCATTATCACAGAGCCCTGTGGGTGAAGACCTTCTGGTTGCCACTCTGACTTTGCAGTCTATTATTATAATTACGTGAACTTTCCTTCTGTCAGTCATGTGATCCATCTGGCCTCTGCTATTTTGGATTTTTATCAGCCTAATTGATATTGGGGAGCCCAGTTCCACAGCAGCATTTCTTACTGTCAACCACAGTGAATAGCTATGACTGAGCTTTTCAAAGATGCCAGTCATTATCATATTACTTACTGCCTTGGAGATGGGTATGTCTTCTGGGCCCTTACAAGGAACATAGTCAGATGGAAGATTCTCAGGTTTCGTATTTTAAATTAAATTAAATTAAAACCTCCCTGAGCCTTCTGACACCTTCCTTAAGGCAGTTAAGGCACTTCTAGAATCTCTCCTTCATTTCCTATAGCCCTTCATTCTATCCAAACTTTAGAGAACCATCCCAGCAATATATTAGGACTAGCTCCATGTATCCTTGCTATGTCATGAAAGTATTTTTCAACGTCAATAACTTCTCTCCTGTCCACCATTATATTCTGCCCTCCTTGGCCCAACATTTTAAAAATTAATTCCTATACCTGTATCCTCGGTCCTTTCAGGTAAAATATTAACCAAGTCTTAACATTTTTTGTTTAATTATATGCTATTTCCTCATCTGAGGTTTTTGTAGTGTCTCCAGAAACAGGAGGCTATTCTCAAGTAAGGCACAGGGAGCCACTTGTGCTAATACAGAGTTCAAAAGAATCTGGGGGTTCAAATTTCTCAGGCTTGTCCACCTACATGCTACAGTAGCAAGTCTTAGGGTTCCTTTCTTTCTGTACCAAGGCCCTTCCTTTGGCATAGAGGACTTGTCAAGGCACTGCATTCAGTCTCCTTGGAGCTATACTACCTTATTGATCAGTCCTGGATCTGATTATCAGCACAGTTTCCTCTATGGGTGCAAAAGATAAGCATGTCTTTAAATACTGCTTTGGAGGCTTTCTGATTTTCACAGCCTGTCTTGAATTGAAGGTTGGTAACTTGAGCCTATTTTTTTCTTTTTAAAAAATTCTTCAAAAGCCCTTAACAAAAGTGAGGCAATCCACAGGCCTTATAAATACCACTGTCTTGAAAAGATGCTCAACATCACTAATCATAAGGCAAATGCAATCAAAACCACAATGAGCTATCACCTCACACCTGTCAGAATGGCTAAAGTCAAAAACACAAGAAATAGCAAGTGTTGGCGAGGAATGCAAATTGGTATGGCCACTATGGAAAACAGTATGTGGGTTCCTTAAAAAATTAAAACTAGAATTACCACATGATCCAGTAATTACACTATTGGATTTTTACCCCCCAAAAAATGAAACACACTAATTCGAACAGATTTATGCAACACAGAGGGACCTAGAAGGTATAATGCTAAATGAAATAAGTCAAGAAAGACAAATGCCATATGATTTCACTTATATGTGGAATTTAAGAAACAAAACAAACAAAAAAGAAACAAACAAAAAACCAGACTCTTACATTTAGAAAATGAACGGGTGGTTGCCAGAGGTGAGGTGGGTAGGAGGTTAGGGAAAGCAGATCAAGGTGATAAAGAGTACAGGTACTCTGATGAGCACTGAGAAATGTATAGAATTGTTGAATCATTATATTGTACACCTGAAACTAACACAACACTGTACATTAATTATACTTGAATTAAAAAAGTACCACTGTCTTTAAACTGTTCAAGGACCATTCCCAGTCCATAAGCAAATGCTTGACTTTCCATCTATACCTCATCCCAAACATCTACCCATGAAAGTCTTAGTGTCCTGATTCAGGCTAGGGGTTATCGCCACCTACACTTTCTGCCCACACTGGAAGTGTTCGACTGGCAAGGGATTCAATTCCAGAATCTCTTCCTGATGGTCTGCTTTCTAGGTCTACTCCTCATATCAAATGTCTTATCTTGAGTTCCTTCAAAAGGCAGAGTCTGAGACAAGGACTTTGATGCAGTTGGTTTACTCTGGGAAATAATTCTAGAGGGCAGGAGCAGAGGGCAGAGGGGTCTGGAGAAGGATGAAACAGGTCTGGGAAGAAAGAAAGCTAATCCAAGGGTGCATTATTGAGCTGGTCACCATTGTGGCCACCCAGAGCTTGATCTTACTGAGGAGTCCTTTGAAAGCTGTGTGAATTGTGTTTCAGAATCATCAGAATTGTCTGACACAGAAGGGAAGATGATGGATTCACTGGCTCTACATCTCAGTGGTAGAAGGTTGCCTCAGTGAGTGTTTATTCTCTCACACTCCCCAGTCTGTGCCTATGCCAAAACAACTGGATGGGCTTCTGCAGGCATTCCCCATGGTTGTCGCATAAAAGCCCTTACTGCAAAAAAGCAAGAGATGATCTATGCATTTGAGGCAAGGCCATGGCAGGGCATACATATTTGGTTGTGGCAGCAAAGGCTGGGGCAAGAAGAGGAGCCAATAGAATGTAAGGAAGGAATAAAAGATGTTAGACACATACACACACACACACACACACACACACACAAGCATGCCTCTCTTACTGTGCTAATCAGACTATATCACAGTTATTTCTCTGTGTGCCTGTCACCAATCCTAGATGCTAAGTACTATAAAAAGAAGGACATGGATGAATTGGTATTATACACCTCCTGAAGGGATGCATTGAGAAGAAAACATCACTTCTGTGATGTTCCTACCAAAAGCCACATCCTAGATCTAATCACGAAGAAACATCTGACAAACCTTATTTGAGGGATATTCTACAAAGTGTATTGCCTGTACTCCAGAAAGATGTCAATGTCATGAAAGACAAAGACAGACTGTGGAATCATTTCAAATTAAATAAGAACTGAATGCAACACATGACCCAGACTTTTGTTTTGTTATAGCAGACATTATTAAGACAAATGGCAACTTTTGAATATAATTCATATATCAGACAATACTCTTGGATCAATTTTAATTTCCTAATTTTAATCATTGTACTCTGGTTTTATGAAAGAATGTTCCTGTAGGAAATATATAGAATTGTGTGTGTGTGTGTGTATATATGTGTGTTTATTAAACACCTAACACAATGCCTAGGACAGGTTTCTAGGTGATTGAGCACTTCATTTTCCTGTGACGATTATTCAGGAAATCTGCTTAAGATTTGAGCTCTTTTTACTCTATGACACTATATAATTTCCAATTGAAAACTGTACTTTAAAATTTTACCTTGAGAAAATATTTAAGGAAGGAGGTATACCAATTCTCTACAATCCCTTCAGAGGATAGAAGTAGAAGGGATACTTTCTAACTCATTCTTAAGGACAGCATTACCCTAATATCAAAATCAGACAAAGATGTTACAAGAAAAGAAAACTATAGACCAATATCTGTCATGAACATAGATGTAAAAATCCTCAACAAAATATTAGCAAATTAAATCCAACAGTGTATAGAAATAATTATATACCACAACCAAGTGGGATTTATCCCAGGTATTCAAGCCTGGTTCAACATTAGAAAATCAATTAATGTGATCCATCATGTCAACAAGCTAAAAAAGAAAAATCACATGATCACATCAACAGATTCAGAAAAAGCATTTGACTAAACACCCATCCATCATAAAAACTCTCAGTAAACTAGGAGCAAAGGAGAACTTCCTCAGCTTGATTAAAAAAAAAATTACAAAAATACTACAGCTCATACTTACTGGTGAGAAAAAAAAGTTTCCCTACTAAGATAAGGGATAAGGCAAGGACACTCCCTCTCACCACTCCTTTTTAACGTTGTACTGGAAGTACTAGCTAATACTATAAGATAAGAAAATGAAATAAAAGGTACACAGATTAGGAAGGAAGAAATAAAACTGTCTTTTCTTTGCAGATGGCATGATCATGTAGGAAATCCAAAAGAATCAACAACAAAAAAACCCTTGTTACTAACAATTGATTTTAGCAAGTTTCCCAGATGCAAGATTAATATACATAAGTCAATCATTTTGTATATACCAGAACAAACCAGTGGAATTTAAAATTAAAAACACAATATGATTTGCATTAGTAGCCCCCCCAAAATAAAACACTTCAGTATAAATCTAATAAAATATGTACAAGATCTATATAAGAAAAACTACAAAACTCTGAAGAACGAAATCAAATAACTAAATAAGTGGAGAGATATTCCATGTTCATAGATAGGAAGATTCAATATTGAAAGGATGCTAGTTCTTTCCAACTTGATATATAAATCCAATGCAATTCCAATAAAAATCTCAGCAACTTATTTTGTGGACATTGGCAAATGATTCTAAAGTTTATATGGAGGGGCAAAAAGCCCAGAATAACCAGCCAATATTGAAAGAAAAGAAAAAAAAAATTAGAGAACTGATGCTATCCAACTTCAAGAATTACTATAAAGTACGTAATCTAGAGTGCGGTATTGGCAAGAGACTAGACAAATATATCAATGGAACAAAATATCTAGAAATTAACCCAAATATATATAGTCAACTGATCTTTGACAAAGGAACAAAGGCAATACGATGGAGCAAAGATAGTCTTTTCAAAAAATGGTCCTGAAACAACTGGACATCCACATGCTAAAAAGTGAATCTAGACTCAGGCCTTACACGCCTCACAAAAATTAGTTCAAAATGGATCACAGATCTAAATTGAAAATGCAAAACTATAAAACTACTAGAAGATAACATAGGAGGGGCGCCTGGGTGGCACAGCGGTTAAGCGTCTGCCTTCGGCTCAGGGCGTGATCCCGGCGTTCTGGGATCGAGCCCCACATCAGGCTCCTCTGCTATGAGCCTGCTTCCTCCTCTCCCACTCCCCCTGCTTGTGTTCCCTCTCTCGCTGGCTGTCTCTATTTCTGTCGAATAAATAAATAAAAATTAAAAAAAAAAAAAAAAGAAGATAACATAGGAGAAAACCTAGATGTCTAGGTATGACAATGACTTTTTACATACAACACCAAAGGTATGGTCCATAAAAGAAATAACGGATAAGCTAGACTTCATTAAAATTAATGACTTCACTTCTACTCTGTGAAAAACAATATCAAGACAATGAGAAGAGGGACGACTCAGTCAGTTAAGCATCCGACTCTTAATGCCAGATCAGGTTTGGGAGATCAAGGGTTGTGAGATCAAGCCCTGTGTCAGGCTTTGTGCTGGACATGGAGCCTGCTTAAGACTCTCCTTCCCTCTGTCCCTCCCCCATCTCCCTCTCTCCCCCGCTCTAAAAAAAAGAAAGAAAGAAAGAAAGAAAGAAAGAAAGAAAGAAAGAAAGAAAGAAAGAAAAAAGAAAGAGAAAGGAAGAAAGAAAGACAAGACACAGACTAGGAGAAAATATTTACAAAATATTTCTATTTGCAAAACATCTATTAAAGGACTGTTCTCCAAAATTAACAAAGAACTCTTAAAATTCAACTAAAAGAAAGCAAACAACGTGATGAAAAAAGAGGCCAAAGATCTTAACAGACTCTTCACCAAACATATACAGATGGCGAACAAGCATATGATGCATCACATCACATGTCATCAGTGAAAAGCAAATCAGAACAACAGTGAAATACCACTACGCACCTACTGAAATAGTCAATATCTGGAACACTGACAACAGCAAATGCTGGCTACAATGTGGAACAGCAAAAGCCAACATTCATTGCAGGTAGGAATGCGAACTGGTACCTCTACTTTGAAAGACAGCTTGTTCATTTCTTTTTTTTTTTTTTCTTTTTTAAGATTTTATTTATTTGACAGAGAGAGACACAGTGAAAGAAGGAACACAAGCAGAGGGAGAGGGAGAAGCAGGCTTTCCTGCTGAGCAGGTAGCCCGACAAGGGGCTCGATCCTATGACCCTGGGATCATGACGGGAGCCGAAGGCAGACACTTAAGGACTGAGCCACCCAGGCGCCCAAGCCTGTTCATTTCTTACAAAATTAAACATACTCTTAACCGTGTGATCCAGCAATTGTGCTCTTGGGTATTTATCCAAAGGAAGTGAAAATTTAAGTCCACACAAAAACCTGCACATGGATATTTATAGCAGTTTTATTCATAATAGCCAAAGTTGGAATCAACCAAGATGTCCTTCAATAGGTAAATGAATAAATAAACTGTGGTACATCCAGACAACGGAATCTAATTCAGGGCTGAAAAAAAAAATGAGCTATCAAGTCATGAAAAGAACACGAAAGAATCTTAAAGGCATATTACTAAGGGAAAGTAACCAATCTGAAAGGCTACATATTGTATGATTCCAACTATATGACATTCTGGAAAAGGCAAAATTATGAAGACAATAAAAAGATCGGTGGTTGTCAGGTTTTGTGGGGTTGGGGGCAGTGGGTACTGATAAGGGATGAATTGGCAAAGCACAGAGGATTTTTAGGGCATTGAAAATACACTGTGTGATACTATTATGATGGATGGATGTCATTTTTATTTGTAATAACCCATAGGATATACAACACCAAGAGTGAAACTTAATGTAAACCATAGACTTTGGGTGATAATGATATGTCAATGTAGGTTTATCAGTTGTAACAATTGTCCCACTCTGGTGCCAGGTGTTGATAAATGGGGGAGTTGTGCAAGTGTTGGGGCAGAGAGTATATGGGAAATCTCTGTACCTTTCCCTCAATTTTGCTGCAAACCTAAAACTGCTCTAAAAAAAACCCCTAAAGTGCCTAACTATGAAAATATTGATACAATGGACAAATAGGCAGCCATCCATAAAAATATAAAGATTATATTCTTGGGCAAGCTGAAATGAAATAGCCAAGTGAAAAGGCAAAAAACTGTATATACTTTGGAATTTACTAAAGAGGTTATAGGTGGAAAAAGAACAAAAATAGCCCAAGAAGAGAAGGAATTAGCTGCTTAAGTAAAGGGAATAGAGATGAGTTCTCTAAAAATGGAATTAATAATAAATTCTTGTTAAATGAAAATAAAGAATAGGGATGATGTCTTCTCATTCATATTTATATTCTCAGCACTTAAGAAGTCACCTGGCATTTGTTAGGCAAAACCTTAATGCTGTTGGTGACCCTAGGGAAAGCCCACAGGATAAGGAGCCCATGTGGAGAAAAGCAGGCCAGAGCCAGAAATAAGGGACAGGCCTCAAGAGCCAGCCCTGAACTCACTGATGCTCGAAAGTAGTTAATCCTCAATTTCCTTTTATATAAACCAGTGAATTCTTTTTTAGCCTGAACTCATTTGAGTCAGGACCTGAGCTTGCAACCAAAAACCACCAGTACCAACAAACAAACTTAAACTAAAACAGCTGGTTTGTTCTGCTCAGGGGTGTCCCTATGTTAGCGAGCTACTTAAATTAATTTTAAACAAAGATAAATAGGTCCTTTGCTTAATCTTTGCGAGGCGTGCCAGTATCAGACTCACCCCAGTACTAGCGATCTTCTCCCTTGCATTTGACTCATGTCTCCTGTTTCTTTCACAGGTGCACTTGAGAGCTGGGCCAATCCCAGCTTTTTAGTGTCACACGTGGCATCATTATATTCTTTCTTACCTCCTTCTTACATAATCTCTGAAAATCTTTTTGCGCTGAGCTAGCCCATCCTCTACAATTTTTATATTTTTCAGCTACAATTTTTGAGACCATGAAAACCATGCTGTGCAGCTGTTTAAAGAGGATGTGAATGTCTGAGACTATCATCCACGGGTACTGAAAAATGACGTTGCAAATGCAAGCACACTGCTGCTCTGCAATGTGGGAAGGAAGAGGATCCCAGGGACCCAGATGGACTGGGGATCTTTTCCTCGTATCAAAAATCATTATTTCATTCAATAAGACCCTGGCATCTATCTTTGTCTAATGTTAATGGTATGCTTAAAAAAATTTTAGTCATTTAATGTGAAACTCAAAAACATGTACATAATATACATTCTTAGAAGTTATCTGCATTAAAAAAAAATCCAGCCACAAAAAAATATAGTTCAAAGAAACAGAAATACAAATGGTTAATAAATATATGATAAGGTGCTAGATCTCATTCATGATGAAAGAAATGCATATTAAAATAACAATGTTATACCATGTTGACTACCAGATTGGCAAAGATTACAAACAGACACTCTCAGATACATGCTGCTGGCACGACCTTTTTAGATGGCATTTTCATAATATCTATCTAAATTTCAAATATATTCACTCATTGACCCAGAAATTCCATTTCTAGAAGTCTGCCTTAGAGATATATCACATAATCATGCAAGATTATATATTACAAAGTTATTATAGCAGTGTTTGTAACAGTGAAAAAGCTAAAATTATTCTACTTGTATTTCAACAAACAGTTAAATATACTACATAGCACATCAATACTATGAAATATTTATATGATGTGGACAGATTGTTTAGTGGAGAAAGCTGATTATAAGATTGTGTGTGTGTGTGTGTGTGTGTGTGTGTAAACTCATTTGTGGGATTCGTGGGGAAAAACTGTCATGCTGAAACAAAGTGATGTGGCTTCTGGGAAGTGGAATTTGAAAGGAAAAAGTAGGGTAATGTTTTTTATTTCCTAACTACTTCTATTTGTACAATATACACTACTTTTATAATACATTTTTAATTCAGTCACAATTTTGGGTTACAACACAGTCCATAAAACAATAGAAAACACAATTATACTTTGCTATAAAATTAAACAGTAATTAAAGCTTACATGCCCCTGTCACAGTAGGTGGTATTTTAAGATGATAATTAAAGTATGAGAGCCGAGTAAACAAAAGCATATAAAAGTGAAATTTAAAGGTTAGTCACTTTTTTTTTTAGAGGAAAGAGAGAGATCATGGGGGGGGGAGGGGCAGAGGGAGAAGAGGATCTTAAGCAGACTCCACGATGAGCACAGAGCCTGAAGTGGGGCTTCATCTCACAACCCTGAGATCATCAACCTGAGATCACGATTTAAGTTGAAACCACGAGTCAGACAGTCAACTCACTGTGCCACCCAGGCTTCCCAAGGTTAGTCACTTTTTAATCTACATTAACCCCTGGAACAAATAATATATATGTTAATTAATTTAAAAAAAGGAATACTAAATGATAGATTAAATTTCTTTATTAGATACAAAAATAGATAATACAAATAGTAATATAAATGAACTACTGAAAAAAATAAATGAACTACTGAATCCTATTTTATGAAAGCAAGTTTATTGCATGGAATTGTATTTTCACTGGCTAACAGTGAAATTCCTTGTCTTCAGGTTTGCATCTTCTCCTGCTGCCCTTCCACTGCCATCTTTGGTAGGGCAGTAGGAAGTATTTTGCTGGACCAGGGATATGGAATTTTCCCCACTTCATATCCCTGCCCTAGAAAAAGCCAGATTCTTTGGACTTATCGCCAGGAGCTCTGGTACTATAGTGTATAGAGGAAGGTATCATGTGTTATAGTTGGGGCAGTTATTCTTTCCCTGTTTTGTAAGCAAAGAAATAAGGAAGGTAGGAGATGCTCGAATTTGCTTATGTTTAGAAGGTTGAACTAAGTGTCCTCAGCTATATTCCTGGGAGGGGACTGGGTATATAACACAGGAAGAAAAGGGTAGGAAACACTAAGATACTGAGGGAGGTTGCTAGACCAACCATATCAAGGCCTTGCTACATGGGGCTGGGTTTAGCAATTATTTATTAAAGTGTTTCCATGTCTGTCTTCCTACCAGGCTAAAAGTTTCTGGGGTACAACTAGCATCATGATTGGCACATAGTAGGAACTCATTAAATACAGATTTGAATAAATGGATAGATCAATGAATGAATGTTCAAGACAGATGAAATACTCAATAGAAGTTTCACAAACTCCCTTAATGAGAGGGGGTAAAAACATACAGGTGAAATGAATGAGCGGGGATGGCAGAAAAGCATGCCAGGAAGAGTTAGAATGGGAATCTTGAGCTGTCTCAATGGTGTGGGAGGCCTTATTATCCTTGAGTAACCTAGGATAACCCAGAGAAATGCACAGTTGAAGTCAGATGCTTAAAGCTAAGATAGAGTATCCTCAGATTTCCCCCCAAATAAGGAGAACCCTAGTGTTTCTAGTAAAGGAGAATTTCAGAGAGTCCCACCCATGGTAAAACTCCCACCGTTTGCATAAAATAATTCATACCATTTATCTGTTCAGATTCTATTATTCCATACCAATTATGGCTTCTATACCATCTACTTTCCAGAGCAACCAATCCCCCTTTAGCAACGCTAAAGGCAAATAATACCTAGAGAAACTTCGGGACATCCAGGCACCTTCTGGCATACCCAGGATGAGCCATTATAGCAAATATGCATACTCTTTTGAAAAAAATATGTTGACAAATACATTTTTTAAAGGATTTTGTTTTTAAGTAATCTCTACACCCAGCATGGGGCTCCAACTCACAACCTGGAAACCAAGAGTTCCATGTTCTACTGACTGAGCCAACCAGGCGCCCTGCAAATATGAATACTCTTATTACCACTGTTACCATCATCACCATAACCACTACCATTAACTTAGAGTGAAATCATCCCATAGCAAATTATAACCCTAGAATATGTCTGGGATCCTGACCAATCAGGGTGTGCCTCTCTCTTTCCTCCTTTGGATGGTAACCAGGAGAGAGTTTGCACAGTGAGGTGAAATATTCCCTGTCGTTATATCTCTTATCACCAAATCTCTGTATATATTATCAGAGATAAACTAGAGAAACTTTGAGAATTGAGAGAAGACCTTCTGGAATTAGATAGGTTCTGGATCTTCAGAAATTCAGTCTGGGACTTAATACCTCCAGGATCTTCTCTTTCACTCATTCCATCTCTCATGTTTACTTCCTTCTGCTTGGCTTCACTCTCTCCTGTAACAGATGGGCCTTTTGCACTGGCAGAAAACATATCTGCCGGCAGCCTTGGGCTTATATCATCCCAGTTATCTTTTCCAGAAGAGGATATATTTTCTTAGCTTCATTTTGGATTTTTCCAAGGAAAACTCTGGCTGACTTGAGTCATTCACCTATCCCTGGACCAATCATTATGGACAAGAAGATAGTTTTCTCTGATCCTGCTTATGTTACATGCACACTTTTTGACCAGGGAGCAGCGTCCTACATTTGGCAACTCCACAAAAACCATATGGGATGCATAGTGGGGGTGATGCCCTTCCCTTGAAGAAGGGAAAGATGTTATTAAAAGAGAGAGATGCTTCAAATGTTCACCAAAGATAGATCAAAGATAGCTAGCTTGATGGGAAACTAGCTAATTAGATGATGGTTACATGTGTTAATGATTTATTATAAGGTCTAATATTTGTTCTCATTATTTTTTTCCCAAAAGATTTATTTTTGCTGTTCTCTTCTGTGCAATAATTCAAATGTCTTATAAAATTGTCATATACCAAAAAAGAAAAGGAAAATCTGTTGATATCTTAATTAGAATTGATGACACCAGGGATGTACTGTATGGTGACTAACATAATAAAATATTTTTTAAAAAAAGGAGTAATGTGAAAAAAGTAGACATTTTTACATTAGACTTCCTGTCCAAGTACATAGCATAGCTTTCCACTTATTCAACTTTTTTTCAGTCTCCTAAAAATTTCTGCAGGTCTTTTATGTAATATAGGTGGAGATTATTAGCATAATAGCTGAAACCAGCAGAGTCTTTGATTAGGAAAATATCTTAATAAAATAGAAGTAAGGCTGCCACATACTGCTGCTCCATCTGTGTGTGATACAAGTCCAGGGAGCCCGATTTACATGGGCTACAATGTCAGTGAGGCCCCTGGAGCTATGCAGTGAAGTAGTTCTGGGAAGAAGGTAAGAATGTTGACAGGAGCCAAACCAATGAGAGGAATGGCTAAGCTTTTCTGCATGAGAACATGAGATAAATTTTATTTAGTTCTTGAAAGAGAGAAGAAGAGAGAAAAGGATCAGAACAGTAGCCAAAGAGAAGTTTATGTTATGGTGGAAGGATGCGTAGTACATAGGTTAAGAGGCCAGTGAGAAAAATCTTGGCAGTGAGACATTAACAACAGGAATGTTCTGAATGTTCAGTTGATTGAAGTGGGATTGCAGGCTTCTATCTTCAGTAAAATTTCTGCTACTTGATACAATCTTTTATTTCAAAACACTTTGGGGTGGGAGAGGGGAACTGAACAGGTACTATGTGCCCTGGCTTGTGTTAAAGTCACAGGAGAGATAAAGGGATAGACACAAACATGCAGAGAATAGAAAGAATTCGGGGCATGGAAATGGGAGGCTCAAGCCAATCTTATCTGCAACTCAGGACTGCAGGGTGAGGGCACTCTTGCCAACGCTTAAACTGCATTCATAAGGACTCCATACCACTCTTAGTAATGTTCTGTAAATTACTTTTGTTTTTTTCCCTTGTCCCGATAAATGGAACCCTATTTTCCCACCAGTTTTTGCAGGTTACAGGAATCTGTCTGTATCTCTGTCTCTGTCTCTATTATCTATCATCTATGTAAGCATATATATGAAATAAAGAATATTAAAAACCATAGAATTTCTTTTAGCATTTCTTGTACTTTAGGTCAGCTGTCAACAAATTCTCTCTCATCTTTTATCTACCTGAAAAATGTCTTTATTTTGTATTTCTTTTAAAAGAATCATTAGGGTATAAATTGACTTTTTTTTTCTTTTGGCAATTTAAAGATGTTGTAGTTTGACTATAATATAAATATGTGAGTTTTCCTTGTATTTATCTTGCTTGTCATTTGCTGAGCTTCTTGATTCTGTGAGTTGATGTCTTTAAAAACATTTGGAAAATTATTGGACATGCTCCACTCTTTCATCTCTCTTTCTTGGGCTCCAATTACATGTTTTAGATCAATGGTATTATTCCAAAGTTCTTAGATATTGCAATCTGTTTTTATTTTTCTCTCTCTCTTCTCTTTGTGTTTTAGTTTGGGTAATGTCTATTGACCCAAATGTCTTCAAGTTCAGTGATTATTTTCTCTACTGTGTCCAGATTGCTTTTAAGCCCATGAAATGAATTCTTTATAGTTAATATCATATCTTCATTTTTAGCATGTCATTTAATTTTTAAAATTTTCTCTTTGTTGAAATTCTCCATTTGTTCACATATGCTGTAGACTTATCTCCTCTCTATATTTATATGGGCAATATGGTGTATACACACAAACACACACACACACACCAGAGGCCACTCTGGTTTGCTTATTTTAAGATGACAACCCACTTTCTCTCAGTGAGAAAGGATAGCACTCAGGCCCAAAGACCTCTAATTGGATTGCCAAACCAATAGAGAAAGTGCTTTAACTCAATATGAAGGAAAATGTTATTTTCAAACAAGAAAAACAAAATCTATTTTCTTTCAGTGGTAGTTATCACCATGAGATAATAGAGAGACACTTTGGCATAGTGTTTAAGTGGATAGAGTTTGAATTCAGGCAAACTGGAGTTGAATTACTTACTTATGGGCTCTTTAGTCTTGAGCAAGTTAGATATTCCTCTAAGTCTCAGTTCTTCATCAGTAAAATGTGGATAATGAGAAAAATACCTTTTTCATAAGGTTTCTGTGAGGTTTAAATGTGATCACACCTGGACAATAAGTGGCACAGAGGGAGAGGTCCCTCAGTTAATGTGAGCTGTTTACTTCTCTTACATCCTGTCTCACCATATCTCTTTCCCTCCAGCTTGAAACAAAACAAAGAGAACTAGTTTTGTCTTGGTCCCTGATATATCTCTAGTGTCTACTCCATTGCAGGCACTCAATAAATACATGTTGAAAGAATAAATTAATAAAACTTTTTCTGAGTAAGGCAATCCAAAATGTTGGGCTCACCAGGGATCAGACTTGCCTTAAACAATATTTTCATAACCCATCCAGAAAAAGGAATGTTTTATCAAATAAATTAGACTCCAGAAAACTCTAAAAATGGTATTGAAATTTCTGGCTCATGGGCATTTCAGAGAAAATTTTCAAGGCTATAACGGGGACAAGGAAATGGCAAATTAATTTTATTGACACACAGAAGGGGAACTTTCTGAATGTTTCCTTCATTCCATGAACGAGAATTGAGAATCCCTGTAAATCTTGCCTAAAGATATCATCAGATCAGGGGTGTCTGGGTGGCTCAGTTGGTTGAGTGGCAGACTCTTGGTTTCTGCACAGGCTGTTGTCTCAGGGTCGTGATCTCAGGGTCATGATCTCAGGGTCATGAGCGTCAGGCTCCGCAATGAGAGGGGAGTCTGCTTCCCCTCTGCCTCTGCCCCTCTTCCCCCCAACCCCCCACTCTTTCTCAAATAAAGAAAATAAAATCTTTTTAAAAAGGATATCAGATCAATATACTGCTTTAGGCAAAAATGGAAACGAAAAGGTCATCAAGAAGATCAACAAGGTATACATTAATTTATCTTTTTGTACATAGCAAGTATCATTCTTGCCTGAAAAGCATTCTTGCCTGAAAAGTCTAATTCTATGGTAAAAAATGCTTAAGAATCAGGGAGACAGTATTTCCTGATATTATTTTACCAATATAGAATAATTAGAAGTATGTCTGTTTGTTTCATAAAGGTTTTTAAGAAGCATTTGAAGGAATGTAAAATATGTCCTCACTGGTGAAGGAGGAGTTAGTCATTTTATAAAATGCTTAAAAATCACTTTATTTTTAGAATGTTCCCTTCTGTCATTGACATCTTAATGTACTATAATTTGAAATGTTTGCATGTTGAGTGAGCAGAGAACAAGCACTTTGCAGCAGTGAGAATAATTGCTACTTAAATGTGCTATAAGTCAATACATAATGCAAAGATGCACAATAATGGCTCAAAATATTATACTTTTTAATAGTAATAGAAATAGTTTTAAAAATCCAAAATATTGAATGGAATACTCATTGTAGGTATATTCTCTAGTTCTTTACTCACTATTTGTTAATGTGATACTCAGAACAGTGAAATCCATGATTTTAAAGATGTGTATGTATAAATACACTTTTTAGAGACTTGCAGGGAGGATATAATTACATATGTAAAAACATGAATTAAAGTGTAAAGGACAGGGCGCCGGGCAGGCTCAGTCAGTGGAGCAAGCAACTCTTGATCTCGGGGTTGTGGGTTCAAGCCCCACACTGGGTGTAGAGCTTACTTTAAAAGAATCTTAAGATGTAAAGGAAAATTAAGCCAAATTGTTTCTAAATTTAAACATTTCTGCATGTCTCTAAAAACAATTTTGTGCACAGTTGAAAACTTTCGAATATAATGGGTAACAGCAAAAATACTCCAAGTGAAAAAGTTTTCTTAGTGTCTAAGACCTGATTAGAACAAAAAAGTTCCAAAAAATAGGAGAGAAAAGTGGATAGTGTGAGGTGGGACAATTTTTTCTGAATTCTAAGTCCAAAGCTGAGTCGTTTGTAGAGTTTAGGAAATGTTTAAGATAAATATACCTTTCCTAGGATGGAATTTTCTTTCTTCCTCTTACACCCTCTTGGAGTCTGGCATACTAGAATATGATAAGACAAAAAAGCAAATGCTCTTATAAATAATGTAGAGGAGGTTAATCTAGACAATGCTTGATTATTTTGCAGATGTCTGGGGGCACTCAACATGAAGTCTTCACTGGCTCCCACCCTGCACCTTTGGTCTAGCTGCTCAAGGACGTCACTAAAGCTCCAGGCTCTTTCCATCTTTCTGGTCTCATGCTTGGTATGTAATAGCGTTTTTCTCATGGTTGCAAAACAGCTGCTGTAGCTCCAAACATCGCATTTACAAATGACAAAGTCAAAAAACAAACAAGAAAGGAGGGCTAAGAGCCTCTCCCCATATATATAGATATATTAATATAATATAATGTATAATATAAAATAATTAATATAAATAATAATATAAAATCTAAATTTATATAATTTATATCTAAATATATAAGTAAAATTTATATAATTAATATAAAATAATAAAATATATTATATAAAATAATATAATATAAAATATATATCTCCCCATATATATATATATATCTTTTTATCAGGAAGAAAACTATTTTCTAGAAGCTCCCCAGCCAACTTCTCTTTTCTCTTTTGTTTCAAGGGCCACAACAACAATGTCACCTGCCTCCCCTAAAGGAATCACAACAGAAAGGAATGGATATTTCCACTGAATTACTTCCATTGAATTAGAAAGAACTCACAATTTGTCTCCTGGGGCTAAGGAGGGACCTACCTTCCCTGAGTATTCTGCTACCAAATCTCTGAACAAAACTGGATTTCTATTAGGAAGGTTAGGGTGAGATTGTTGTTTGGTCAGTAACCAATAGCTCTTACTATACCACAAAGCCTGGTATATACACCTGAATGCCAATTTATTCATTTATACTGAAAAGTATTATTGCCAAGAGAACTGGGCCCTTGAATTCTGTAGCCAACATATCATTTCTTTCTAGAACAAAAAAACCTTCAAGTGAAGTTAAAATATAATGAAAAAGCTACTAGAATCAGACATAGAGGAGTAGTTATTTCTCTATGCTCAGGTTGAGTCCTTTGCCTGCAATGCGTTTTCAAACCTTTTAAACTCCCACATATCCTTTAAAATTCAGCTTGAGCATTATCCCTTTAGAAAGCTCTTTTTGTTACCCCCACCTTCTCCACCTGTACTTCCCACCCCCAAGCTGACTTACTTGCTTGTCTCCTGTATTACCATGGCATACTGTGCATAACTATATCATTACACCTACTCCATTGTATTGTACTTATCAATTTATGTGTCCTCTCCACTTAATGTGAGTTCCTTAAAAGCAGAAACTAGGCTAACTTGTTTTTATAGATTTAGTGGTTAGCACAGAGCTCAGTATATGGATAGATATTTGTGGGAGGCAGAATAATCACCCCTCTCCCAAAAGATTCTAAATTTTAATCCCTGAAACCTGTTGTGACGGTTTTATATGTCAACTATGTGGTACCTAAACGGGGTGTCTCTTGATTGGATGAGGGCCCCCAAATGTGGGACAACGATTTGGTGGAAGCTGGTGGCCCAGGAGATGAAACAATTCACCTGAGGCAGTAACAGAGGAGATAGAAGTGTAGTGAATACACCAAAGGGGAGCTTCGGGCAGGACAGCCAAGGAGAGGCTCTCTGCGATGAGGTAGTGGGTGGGGCTGTTTTTAAAGAGGGAAGGTGAGGAGGAGGGTGAAATATGGAATTTTCCCTTTTCTGGTAACTGGCCTGGTTGTAAGTAGCTCATTGGTCAGTTAGGGCCTACGGATATTTTGGGGTGGGTCTTCTGATGGGCCTGTCCATATTTCATTGCTCAAGCCTGTTTGCCTAAAAGCAGCCTCTACAAACTAGAAGGGTGTTTTTGGATGAGATTAACATTTAAATGGGTGAACACAGATTGTCCTCCATAATGTGGATGGCCCTCATCCAACCAGTCAAAGGCCTGAGTAGAAAAAGAAGACAAGCCTCCCTGAGCAATAGGGAATTCTCCAGCAGACTGCCTTCAGACTTCATCTGCACCATCCACTCTCCTGGGTCTTGAGCCTGCTGGCTCACACTGTAGATTTTGGACATGACAGCCTTCATAATCATATGAACCAATTCCTTATAATAAATTACATAGATATATTGATTTTATTTCCATGGGGTACCCTGGCTACCACACCTGTGAATGCATTACCTTACATGGCAAAAGGGAGTTCGCAGGTGTGATTAATTTAAGGGTCTTAAAATGGGAGGATTATGAGATTATCTGGAATTATTCAGTAGGCCCAATGTCATCCTTATAAGAGAGAGGCAGAAGTGTCAGACTCAGAGAAGAAGATGTAATGACAGAAGCAGAGGGCCAAATGACAGAGCTGCTAGCTGGGGGCCCCAAACCAAGGATAGTATTTAGGAGCTTGAAAAAACAGGGAAATGATTTTCCCCTAGAGCTTCAGAGGGTACAAAGCCCTGTCAACACCTTGATTTTAGCCCAGTGAGACCCATTTTCTACTTCTCATCACCATAACTGTAAGATAATAAATTTATGCTGTTTTAAGTCAGTGTGTTTGTGGTAATTTGTTTTAGCAGCATTAGGAAACTAATACAGTGGTAAAGAAAATTTTTGAGTGACAAAATGACAAATATTTAATATATTAAGCTGTTATAATAATAACTAGCTTTTACTCATTGCTTGCTACATATTGGCATTTTTATACATTCAGTCTTGATTCAAATATCCAAACCAAGATCAAGATACTATTATACCAAGCAAACTAAGATTCAGAAAGATTGAGTAATTTTATGAAAGTATCGTGCCAATAATTGCTATAATAGATATTGGATATGAAGGCACATTCTTCTAAGTCCCAGTGCCCTCAAGATATCCTGAGACATTCAGCTCTATCATAGAGCACCAAGGGATGGCCCTTTAGCCTCCCCCAATATCCTTCCGCATTCCTAAAGAATTTAAATTGCAGTGAAAATAGTATGCTTATTTGCAAATGTAGGTTTCAAAACAGGTCCCAGCTTCTCATGATAGAAGGACTGCCTTCTATAAGTCCCTTCCATTGGAAATACTGAAGCTGCCCAGTCTGTCCACAGATTGAGTCCTTTGTGTAGGCTCCCACTTGCCATGGACTGAGACAATTAAATACTGAGGACCTGGCTTGCCTTTACTCTCATATTTTGTATGTTTAGTAACTCCTATCCTTTGAAAATATTAATGCAATCAATTAGACCCTAATCAGGGCTACTTCAGGCAATGAGCTCACCTTTTAAGATGATTTTGCATCTATCAGTGCATCCATTTCTTACGGATTTTATAAATTTATAATTAAATGAAACTCTATGTCCAGTCTTATGTGCTTTACCTCACCATTGCCCAATTTATTGCCTGTACAACAATTACACAATGAATGCTTATGTCAATGTCCATTTGTGTAGAAAATCTGGCCAGTTAAGCATCTGCCTTTGGCTCAGTTCATGATCTCAGGAATCATGATCTCCTGGGATCGAGCCCCACATCAGGCTCCCCATTCAGCAGAGAACCTGTTTCTCTCTCTCTCTGCCCCCTATCTTGTGCTCAGGGGCATGCACACGCACGCTCTCTCTCAAAGAAAGAAATAAAAAAAATCTTAAAAAAAAAAAAGAAAGAATTCATAAACTGTAGAAATTCTGCTAAAAATGTAAACAGATGCAACCACAGGTTTCTTGTGAGTTATCATGTCTTAGTAGAGAAAGTCCCTCGGGAAATATTATATATTATATATAATAGTAATAATCACTTTTCTCTACCTATGGATTAAATAAAAACCTTGTTTCATTTGCTTATTGTATAAAGAAAAGTCCAATTTTTATTATTTTTTTAATTTTAGAGACTATTAAAACTGCTTTATGCTGATGTATGAAAGAATTGACTGAATGTGACCACTTGACTAATTGAAGGGTACTTTTTGAGAACACGATAATTAGAAAAGATTGTGGTTAGAACATTTCTAATATGGATAATTTAGAGTTCGTCTATATAAAACCCATGTGGGTGGTCTCATCACTACCACCCATGACTTTACATTCAGAGCATTCTTTTAAAATTTGAGAACTATACATTTGCCAACCACACGAAGAATATACTTAGTGCACACACATAAAGTACAGGTATCTTTACCAGTCCTTTTGTTAAATATATTCATTAATTTACTTCAAAATCTTAAGCAGGATGATAAGAAAATTTATAATTAAAGAAAGTTCCCTTCTTACTATTTGCTGATTTCTAATCACAAACACAATCTGTAATAGTAAATTTATCGGAATAAATTAATACAGTAGGGATTTCTTTTAAATGCTTGTTTGGAATACAAATTATCTCAGAAACCTACAGGGTGTAAAACATCAAGAAATACATAAATAAAAGCCAAAATCTGGGGCGCCTGGGTGGGTCAGTCGGTTAAGCATTTGCCTTTTGGCTCGGGTCATGATCCCAGAGTCCTGGTATTGAGCCCCTGTCGGGCTCCCTGCTCAGCAGGAAGTCTGCTTCTCCCTCTCCCTCTGCCTGCCGCTCCCCCTGCTCCATCTCTCTCTCTTGCTCACTCTCGCAAACAAATAAATAAATCTTAAAAAAAAAAAAAAGCCAAAATCCTTTTGATGAACTTTTTACCTTCTCTCTGCCAGACGGTTTTCAACCTTGACTTCCCCTTTTCCCTAATTCTGCGCTTCCTATTATCAAACCATTCACTGGGTCCTGCCAATTCCGTATCCTTAACATTCCCATCTGTGTATGTCTGCCTCTGGTGCAGTTAGCTCTCATACTTCTGGCCACCACCATCTTTTGCTTGGCTTTCCTATAGCAGCCTCCTAAATGGTTTCTCAGGTTCTTTGCCTCTGACCTCTACTACCAAGCTCTTACCCACAATCATCCCCTAAAATTCTAACAGACCACTTATTCTTTGTAAAACAAAAAGCTAAGTATGCCACTCTGCTACGTAAATCCTTCAACAGCTTTTCAGTGCTCTCAGAATAAAGTTTAAACCCCAAAGGTTGCCACATGAGGCCTTGCATGATTTAGACACTGTTAAGTCTCCATATGTACTTGGCATCTTTGCCTATATTACCATTAAATGATTATCACTTTTTAAATAATTAATGTCTTAATCTATACTTACATTCATCCACTCATTTATTTTTGCTGAACATTTCTTGTTGAATCATTTCAGTTATTTCTTGGGATTCTACTATGTGCTAGGTTCTATTCAAGGCAGTAGATATAGGGCCTGGTACATAATAGGCAGAATCTCTACCCTGATGGAGTTTATATTCATAGGGTAGAGACAGATGGGAAATTAAGTATTGAATAATATAGTTTCAGCAATTGTTGGTTACTATAAAATAAATAACGTATGACCATAGGTTGGAGTCATGACAGGAGAAAGGCCAACTTTAGGTAGTGATTTCTCTGAGGAAATAAAGGCTCTCAATAATGAGATCTCCTCAATGAGAAGGAGCTGGGGAAAGATACAGAGGAATAGTGGTCTAGACAGGGGAGACAAGTACAAGAACCCTGACACAGGAATAAACATGCATATTGCATATTCTAGAAAAAAAAAACACCAGTGTGACATTTTATGCAATGACTCTGTGCCTGGGCAAGACATAATGATGGAATGAATTAGTTTCAACACTGAAGATGTAAAGGGGTTAAATTTGGTATATATTCTGGAGATCCAACCAACAGGACTTGTTAAGGCATGTGGGGATATGAGGAAAAGAGAGGTGCCTACATTTTTGACTTAAGTAACTGGGTAGGTGAAGGTGCCATTTGCTGAAATGTAGAATGTCGAGGAGAGTTCTCTTTGGAATTTATTTGTTCTACTTGGAATTGGACAAATATATAAACCATCCAAAAAGAAATATCAAGTAGGAAGTGGAATATATGAGTATGGAATTCAAGAAAGTCCAGGAGTAGAGCTTTCATCAAACACTTCTTGCTGCAAGCTATTTTGCTCTGTATCAACTTAAAGTTCAGAACTGTGGCCACCTGCATCAATATGATATTGCTGGAAGGCCTAAGAACTGAGACCACCTGTGTCAACACAACTTAGCTATTCATTCCAGGAAACTTTGCCCAAAGAAGATAAAACCGTAAGCCAATAAATAACTTCACTGTTTGCTTTAGGAAATCCCTGCAAACGAGTTTATCTGAAACAACAGTCTCCCTTATTAAACCATCGTTTTTTTTATCAAGACTCACTTTAGGAGCCCCTGGGTGGCTCAGTCGTTAAGTGTCTGCCTTTGGCTCAGGTCATGATCCCAGCGTTCTGGGATTGAGCCCCGCATTGGGCTCCCTGCTTAGCAGGAAGCCTGCTTCTCCCTCTCCCTCTCCAACTCCCCCTGCTTGTGTTCCCTCTCTCACTGCCTCTCTGTCAAATAAATAAGTAAAATCTTAAAAAAAAAATTTCACTTCAAAATTCTCACCTCACCATGTCTACCAACCCTCAACTATTATTTCACACATTTGCCCAATCCCAATCTGGCCCTCACTTTGAAATACCTGCCATAATCCCCTTGAGTCCAGACTTCCCAAATCTCTTACAATCCTTCTCTGGCTCTTCCCTCTTGATTCTGTTAATGCACTGTTTTCCCTGACCTCAGTGACTTAAACTGATAAATAAACTGATGTTTGCTTGTTAACAGTTTGTCTCCTTGTATTTGGAGGAGTTCAAGATTCTTTGCTGTTTTTGCTTCCCTGCCTTTATAGTAGGTGTATAGTACTCCTATAAATAACTGTTTACCCACCTGCTCTGAGACTCACAATTAGCAAAATGAAATTTCTGAAGTTGGGAGGACCTTAGACATTTATTCTAATCAATTTATTTTACCAATGGGAAAACTGAAGCCAGAGCAACTGTGACTTGTCTAGTGTCACAGAGAGTAGCTACTAGATCATAAGACTTATAACTCACAGTCTAACACTCGTCATAGGAGAATACATAAGCTCATGCTAAGCAAGATGAAATAAATTATATTTTTATATTTTATTATCTATAAGCTTCCTAGCAGGTGAGAGAGCAGTCTGACTGCTTTCATTTTTGTTTGTCGTTGTAATGCTTTTGTACTGCTTGCCAGGCTGGCTAAGGCACCAAGTTCATGCATTTATAAAGATATTAGTAAATTTTAATTTACATTTTACCAAAAATTCAGATATTGAAAGCTCATTAATCAGCAGAAAGATACAGAAACATCTGCTGCCAACCATACAGTTCCTAATACAGCTGCAGTTTTCTCTTTATATATAGAGGAAAGGATCAAAAACAAAAGCACAAAGAAACAACAATTGAGAAAATCCCAATTCACCAAATCAATGACATATCCTTCTCAGAGGGCAGGATTTGCCATGTAAAATATTAAAGAAGTTAGAGCCTCTTTGAATACTCAAGATATGGAGTCCCTTGGAAGAAGCTGAAATATCCAGATTTGTTATGAGTACGTCTTATCATTTTTACTCAAATCTGGTAAACATTGTGGGAAATCTCGAACGTTTTCTGTAATAATACTGTACTGATGCAGTGGATGCCTATGGCACTCTTTCCTCCTCATAGCTTTATTTCATAAATCATCTTTGCCAACCCCATCCATATGATGACAGTGGGAGCAGCTCCACAATGACTCCATGCCATCAGGGCTTCATGACTCCATGCCCTCACCATAGTGATTGAACTAGAGGTGAATACGTGGCTCATGTTGGGCCAATGGGCCAAATGACTGGAAACCAAAAGGGTCAAATCAGCCTCTCACTGCCTAAATTATAATAAATTATAAAAGTGTAAAACTCAGGAGTTGCTGTTAGCTGTATTCTGCTATCTGCCCCAAGGAGCAAGAGAGGCCACATTTTTGCTTCGGTGTTCTGCAGGGTCTATGAGCCCAAGGAAAAATGGTGGTTGAAGCTATTCAAACCAATCCTCACTTATCCACCCTAATCACCAAATTAACATCAGACAATTAAAAAGAATAAAAAGAAAAGAAAAAAGGTACTAAGAAGGAAACACTATCAAATACCTGCCCATACCCTATGCCCTGAAACCAAGGCAGTAAATTATCATTTGTACATTTTTCATGTGCCTGGCATTATTCTAAGCATTTTATATGCATTGTCCTATTTAGTCCTTACTGTAATGTATGAGAAAAGAACTTTTATTATCCTTATTTTGTAAACAAAAAAACTGAGGCATAGAAAATTTGAGTGACAGAACCAGGGCTCAACCCATGCAGTCTGACTATATCTCTATATCTATAGAGAGAGAAGACTCTATAACCTGGGATCATAAACATGACATTCTGATGTCTTTCAGTGAGGAAAAAACATGGTCAATTTTGTGTTGTAGATAACCTTCTCTGGGAAGATAGACAATAAACAAATAAAGTAAAATACATGGAATGTCAGGTGATGATGACAAGTGCTAAGGAGAAATAAAAAGCAAAGAGTAGGACAGGGAGGGCTAGATGGTAGGGCTAGTGGGCAGTTAAAGCTTTACATAAGGGAGTCGGGGAAGGCTTCACTGAGAAAGGGATACTTGAGCAAAGGTGTGAAAGAAGGGAGATGTCTGTAGATGTCTGGACAAAAAAGCCTTCCAGGCAGAGAGTTCAGGAGTACAAAGACCTGTAGGTGAGAGTGTGCTTAGTATATCCAAGGACAAGCGCGGAGGCATGAATGATAAGGAAGTGGAAGTGGGAGATGAGGTCCAGATTCTGGTAGGGATCAGAGGTGGCCACTCTGAGCACTCTGGCTTTAACTCTGAAAGAGATGGACAGTCATTGCAAGGTTTTGAGCAAAGGAGTGACATGATCTGCCTTGTGTTTTATAAAAATTGCCCTGTCTGCTGTATTGAGAATAGATGGTAGAGGGCAAGCCCCAAAATAAAGAGATCAGTTAGGAGGCCATTATCCAAGCAAGAGACAATGGCAGCTTGAAATTGGGTGGTAGCAGTGGTAGTAGTGAGAAGGGGTGGGAGTCTTGACACATTTTGAAAGAAGAGCCAACAGGATTTGCTGATGGATTGAATGTGAGTAAGAGAAAGGGGTGGGGTGGGGATGGGGATGAAAAATGACTCTAGTTGTTCATCAGAGCAACCAGAAAGACAAAGTTGCCTTCTGCTGCGATGGGTAAATCTGTGGGTGGGATAGGTTTAGGAGGTGGTGGAGGAAGATCAAGAGCTCAGTTAAGGACATGTTCAGTAGTTAGATGTGCCATTTAGATTTCCAAGAGGAGACACTGAGAAAGCAATTAGATATACAAAGCTCTAGTTCAAGGGAACAGTCTGGGCTGGAGAAGTAAATTTAGGAGTCTTCGGTGAAAGGACTATATATAAAGCCTTGGGACTAGATGAAAACAACTAAGAGTGAGTGTAGATGGAGAAGACACCTGAAGATTGAGTCCTGGGGTACTCCATCTGAAAAAGGACATTAACATTAATGGAGTTTAAAAATTTTGCAGGATATTATGGGAAAGGACCACATTATTTTCCAAAAGTCTAAAGCTTCAGGGTTTTTCAGTTGCATAGCTCGAGCAGTTCTCCCTACCAGGACGAAGCGATTTTATAAGCACAAAATGAGGGACAGTTGTGGTTACATAGACATCTGCACTGTTTTATCCCAGCTTCTTCCTCCAGAATTAAAAAAAAAGAATCACGTAAAATACTGAAGACAAGGTCAGAAATGTCTGTGCCAGAACAGTTTTGGTTGTACAAATGAGGCCATGAGATAGACTCTTTGTCTTTCCCACCAGTAAATATCACTTGGATTTAACACTATCAATGAAGCAAATTACAGTAAGACTAAAAAATGTTTACCCTGTCTGATCTTTTTCAGAATGGTTTCGGCATAGGGTTGATGAGCGTATATATACATTTGGTGTGGGATGGGAGGCAGAAGACAGATTTAAATGGGTAATTCAAAAGTGAGAAAATGGAACTAGAAAAGATAGACTTCATTTTTCAAAAGCTTATCTACATGTTAAGAATAATTTTCAAAAAGGCTAAAATCAAAACTCACATATAGCTATAAAGTGAAGACATGTAAAAAATTATTATGTATTTTTAACGAGGAAATTGTAAAGATGTTACAAACAATCTCAAGTCAGAAAACCACAAATTTATGTGGAGTAAAGGAATATTGAAATGAATTTAACAAATGACTGCAAAACTGGCTTTTTCTATGGGATGTGGGGAGGGGGAGTTGAGCAGTAGGGAAGAGAAGGGTTGTCTCTCTGCCCACTGGACAGAAGTTATGTGTGTATCTACAGACAAGAATTAGTCACATAACAAGGTTACTAGAGAGGCTAGGAAACCAAGTGAAGAAACCATCAGAATTCACTCGCAGTGCTCATATATTTGAGTGCATTCCCCTGAGACTGGAGGACAGGAGGGAAAGTACAAAGACAGAAAAGTAGTGGGTTTGGAAAAAAGGAGAGGTAGTTGACATATGATGGTCTCAGTCTTCCTAATGAAATAATGATATCATTGTTATCAAAAACCATAAATCATTTACAAGGCAGAGAATCTGGTATGAAACTCTAATAATAATTGAACTCTCAGGGGCACCTGGGTGGCTCAGTCGTTAAGCGTCTGCCTTCAGCGCAGGGCATGATCCCGGAGCCCTGAAATCAAGCCCCACATCAGGCTCCCTGCTCCGCTGGAAGCCTGCTTCTTCCTCTCCCGCTCCCCCTGCTTGTGTTCCCTCTCTCACTGGCTCTCTCTCTCTGTCAAGTAAATAAATAAAATCTTTAAAAAAAAATAATTGAACTCTCATTTTAATGTTGAGTTTCTTGGTAGCAAAGGCAAAAATGGAAAGCTGGAAATTATGTAATTCTGAGTGGTACACGAAAAGAAGAATGCAAGTTTTTCTGGAAATACAGGTTTGACTGCTGAGGGTGAAGAGGTTGTGAGCTATGTTAGCAAAGAGGGTGAAGGTTCAGAAGTCCCTAAGTGGAATGCGAGCTGGAACTGACTAAAAACAAGTAAAAGAATTTTTAAGCTAGGATGTGGGACTGCAGGGGTTAGAGACGTGTATGTGTTTGGAGTAAATTTGGAATATAAATATACTCTTTCAAGAAGGCTTCCCTGGTAATTATAGGCGGGGCCATGGTGTCTTCTGACTCCTTGCAGCATGCAGGGTCTATCTTTGTGGCAGTCAGCACGTTGTTCTACCGTTTCTTCTGTTTCTCTCTCCAGAGCTCCAAGAAGTCAACAACATATTTCCAGTGCCAAGGACAGTTGCCTGACACTATTGGATCTCAGGGAAACTGAGAGTGCCAGGAAGGAATGAGGGAAAATGCCTTCGTTTACCATTTGGGCTGCTATAAAAGAATAGCATAGCCTGGGTAGCTTATAAAAACCAGAAATTTATGTCAGTTCTAGAGGCTCAAAGTCCAAGATCCAGGTGCTGGCAGATTTGGTGTCTAGAGAGAACCTGCTTCCTGGCCACCTTCTTGCTGTGCCCTCACATGGAGAAAGGCGCAAGGGAGCTATCTGAGGTCTTTTTCTGAGGGACACTAATCTCATTCACAAGGTCTTTACCTTCATAGCAGAAGACAGGAATATTATTTGTTATATTTTATAACTTTTTTCCTGACTATCAAAATAATATGCTTTTATTATAGGTAATTAGCAAAATACAGAAAATGACAAAGAAAAAATAAAATTTCTACTACCCTGGTAAGAGTATTGTTAACATTTTCCTGTAGCTCTCAAGAAGATTGCTTCAATTGATACCTCTATCAGAATGTTTAAAAGTGCCTATTGCCCTGCACCCTAAGTATCGAGCATTTACAATTAAAAAACTATTTGTGGAAGGAGGTAAAGTCAGCACAGAGCATCAGAATAGTATTGCTCCCCATATAATGTTATTTTGACTGATCTGCCTTCATTCTGGGAGAAGACAACAATAGAGATCTTTCGGTCTAAATATAAATAGGTTATACTAGCACAGTGTTACATGATAAAACTAAAATTCAGACCACAAAAAAAAAAAAATCTATCTTTTTTTTACGAAAGTCTTCCTTTTAGAAAATTCAGGTACAAAAGACAATAGAGTATCAATTTAAATCATCTTTAAGAGAAATATCTTGCAACAGGCACTTGAGGAAAATTTTTTAAAGTATGTGTAATCTCTAGTGGAAAGCATGTATGTTCAGGAAGTGAACTGTGCAAATTAATTCCGTGTGTAATCACAGAATAATCATTTCATGTTATTATGCTTCAGCATGGAGGAAAAAGAAAAATTCTTGCCTTCCTTTCATAGTTTGATTGGGTTTTTTTTGTTTGTTTGTTTGGTTTTTGTTTGTTTGTTTTTTGCTTGTGCCAGGTTCTTTATGTATATGATCTCTAATACAAATCTCAGCAAGGAAGATTTTATTTTTTACTTTATTAAAAAAATGTTTTGTTTAAGTAGGCTCCACACCCAACGTGGTACTTGTACTCATGACCATGACGATCAAGAGCTGCATGCTTTACTGACGGAGCCAGTCAAATGCCCCCAAGGAAGATGTTTTTGTTCTGATTTTAGAGATAAGGAATGAGGCTGAGGTAAGAAACTTGTAGGCCAGTATTTGAACTGGCCTACAGACTCCCAGAGAGACTCCCAGAGAGATACAATGGGTTTCATGTGAAAGAAAATGATGGGGATCCTGACCTTCAGCTAGTGACAAAAGGGGCAGATGATACAAAATCTCAACCTCCCTTTCTGGTGGCTTGAAATGGAAATGTGAACAAGTTAACACTTTTTGTTACTTTGAACTTTAATATGTTATAACATTAGCATTGAACTGCTTTTGTTTGTTAAACTATAAGGAGAGAACAAAAAACAAAAAAGAGAAAGAAATTTTTTTAAAAAGGAAAATGAATAAAGAGTAGTAAAAACCAGCCCTTGCAGTATTAAAAAAATCCACAACGACCTAGAGAATGTCCAGGTGCTGAGTGCGGTAGTGTGTAACTTTTTTTTTTTAAGTACACTCCATGCCCAGTGTGATGCCCAGGGTTGAGCTTGAACTCACAACCCTGAGATCAAGACCTGCGTTGAGATTTAGAGTCGGAAGCTTAACCCAATGAGCCACCCAGGAGTCCCAGGGTAATTTTGAGGGCATTTCAGTATATTTGGAGATTGGGAAGCAGAGGAATAGGTGGTTTTAGAATCAGGCTGAGTTGGGGAGTTAGTTGGATGATCCCACAGGTGAGGCACTGAGCCATCTTTGTTTCCATTCTGCCACCTGACCCCACCACAGGGATGCACCTGACTCGCAGGCAGGCAGTTGTGTTTGTGGGTCAGGACATCCCTCTCTTGGACAGGCAAACCCTTACGCATTTTTGTTCCTTTTCTTTTGCAACCTTTTTGCTGTACCCACTTTCCACCCCCAATGGTGTTACCAGTTTTCTTCAGATGGAGTCTGTGAGTACTTGATTGGAGGCGAGCCATGCTGGGCAGGTAGTGTGTATCCTGCTTAAGAGGACATTAAACGCTCCCACATCAGGCTGCCACTCCTGTATGAGCTTGGATGAGTTCCTTGATCACTCTTTGCCTCAACTCTCCTCTTCTTTAAAGTGGGAATCTGTTCAAAAAATATTTATGAAATGCCTAGTGTTTGCCAAGAACTATTTGACCCTCTTGAGGATAGAGCCATTAGCAAAACAGAGAGCTTATTTTCCAATGGGACAGACACACTTTAACCAAATATATGCTATAATGACAGATATTAAGTATCGGAAGAAAAATAAAAGAAGTTAAAGGGACAAGAGTGACAGAGTGATATTTTAGATGGATGGTCAGAGAAGACCTCTCTAAAGAAGTGGTGTTGGAGCAGAAACATGAAAAGAAGTGAATGAGTCATGTTATAGCTCTAGGGGGACAAGAGGAGTAGGTGCAAAAGCCCTAAAGAGGAGCAGACTCACGCTCAAGGAAGAGCACAGTGCAAAATGCAGTGTGGCTTCCATGGAGAAAGTGGGAGAGAGTAGCTAAGGGCCAGATCATCCAGGGCTTGCAGGCCTTCATAAGGACTTTAGATTGATCCTAAGTGTGATTAGAGTGTGGCAATTAAGTTTCAGTCACAGGAAAAAAAAAATACTTTCATTATTTAATGAGAAAGAGATTCAGGTGCTTATAGAACCATTAAAAAGGCTATAAAGCAAGTTCTAAGCTGATCCCCAGGAATGAGATCCAGAACACCACCACCAAACCAGCCTGCTAGAAAAGCTACTATCTTTGCCAGCATCAGGAAGGTGGGCAATCAAGAGTTTGCAAATGGGGGCGCCGGGGTAGCTCAGTTGGTTAAGCATCCAACTCTTGATTTCGGCTCAGGTCACGATCTCAGGGTTGTGGGACCAAGCCCTGCATCTGGCTCTGCACTCAGTGGAGCGTCTGTTTCTCTCCCTCTCCCTCTGTTCCTCCCCCTGCTTGTGCACTCTCTCTCAAAAATAAATAAATAAATCTAAAAAAAAAAAGTTTGCAAAGGAATGGATAATTTCCCGAATAGATGCTGTGGCTGTGACCCAGGGAACAGGAAGCCTCCATTGCTGCTACCACAACCATCTCTGAACATCCACATCAGTGCAAGCATGGTCTCTGTGATCACTTAGTGGCTATCACAGAACATGGCTTCCACCTCACTTTCACCCTCCCAATTTCTTGTACATGTCCAAGCCATAGCTGCAAGAGAGTCTAAGAAACTTGTCTTTCAGTTTTCCAGTCTCTGCAGGATGAGAAAGTACACACTGGAAGGCTGGAGTAAGGAGGATGAGTTGTGGGATATGATGTGCCTTACATTTTATAGCATGGCCACTCTCACTGCTATATAAAGAATACACTCTAGTAGGTCAACAGAAGAAGTAGAAGAGTTAAAGGGCTAGAGCAGTAGATTAGGTGAGAGAGAGAGAGAGACTCTCAGCCTAGAGTGGTGACCACAAAAAACTAAGAAATGGTGAAATTATATATTTTGTAGGTGGAGCCTAGAAGACTTGCTGATGCATATAAGGTGTGATGAAAGTAAGGAATCTAGGACATCTTCAGGATTTTGATGTGAATGCCTGGATCAATCGTAGTGATGTGTACAGAGAACACTGGGAAACATATGAATCATGGGGAGAAAAATTCCCATTTATCTCAAACAATAAAGAATACTTCAAAATTCTTAAAAGCATTAGCTGGCACAAACTAAATATTCAATTCATATCAACTATTCCCTTTAATTAAAATAACATTTTTGTCTAACTCCTTGAAGTTGAGGGCACCAAGGTTGAAACATATCTCTGAATGGTAGTCATGTCATCTAGACAGGAAGAGACAGCAAAATGCCCCAAATCTGGTATCTTGAGCCAGCTACTTCCCAAAGCCACAGCAACCATTATTAGGTCATAAAATCCTTCAATATTTCTTTCTGGAGCTGTGGATGGAAGCTCCAATGGAACTTAGCACTTAAGCTGAATCAAGATTATTCCTTTGCCTGGACTGGAAGAAGGTGCTAGAGAGGTCTCCTTTCCCATAGACCAGCAGGACAGGATGGGCTCTGCCATGCCCAGTTTATGGCACTAGCCGCATGGAGTTCCATGAGCAATAATTCACAGAAGGTCTTAAATGGAATTCCAAAAGAGGAGAATCCAAAAAGAGAAATATAAAGATAAAAGGAGAACCCAAAGGGGGGAAACACACAAATGCAAGGATGCATTTTCCCACATGATCTTAATAATGACTAACCAAATTACTAAACATTCTGCAAGGACCTTATTCTGAGAAATTTTCTTATATGACCTCTTTTAGTCTTTACAACAAACTGTTGAGTAGGGTTATTATCCTCATTTAATGGATAAGGAAATTGAGGAATAGAAAGGTTAAATAACATGCCTAAGGCCATACAGTTAGTAAGTTGCAGAGGTGGGATCCAACTCAGGCTAATTGATTCAAGACTTCCTGATGTTAAATATAGCCTAACCAATTACACCTTTAGCTAAGGCCTATATCAATACTGGGAATGGGTTGGATTGACAGCCAGCTAAAGACAGGATAGCAGCCATTTTGGTTGGGAAGACTTTAAGTTAATCTAGTTTGAAGTGTGCCACAATCAATAAGAAATTATTTACAGACCCCTTTTGTATTGGTTAAGGTAACACTAGCTGCGGTAACAAACCAACCTCAAAATGTACAATAGCTCAAACACAATAAATATTTATTTCACATATACGTGAAGTCCAGAATGATTGCTCCTGATGGCAGATGGCTCTCCTCTAAGAGCCAGCCCATCTTGTGTCTCCTTCATCTTCAAAACATGATTTCCAAACTCCAGTGTTCGTCTCCATCAAACTACAGAAACGGAAAAGAACATGCCAGGGGTGGTGCTGGGGGGAGACTTATGGACCAGTTCCAGAGGTGGCATACATCACTTCAACTCACATTTGATGGACTAGAACTCAGCCACCCCCCTGCATCTAACTGCAAGGGAGACTGGGAAAAGTTGCCTAGCTAAGCGCGCAGCTAGCCTCTCTACCACAACTGATTTCATTCATAACATGATTTCTCTCAATTTTGCTCTCAAAGAGAAACTGGAACTTTCATTTGAGGATAACCTTGCTTTCTTCCCCATGTAAAATTTACATTCGGGTCAAACATACTGTGTGACTCCTTTTCTTTCACATTCAGTGTGCTTATGGAGAAAAAGTTCTACGTTCATTTCTTGAAGGTCTTAAAGTAAATAGCTCTTCTCTGATAATGTTGTAACTTTTTCCATTACTTTCCTTTTTACTACTTTAATAGGGCATTATATCTTGCAGAAAGGTGTAAAGCTTTCACATTTATAAAGACTCCTTTAAACTTTAACTGATAAAACATTTACAATCTTGTTATGCTTGTTTAATTTATTGATGCCTAAAATTTTATGCCCTGATGTGGACAAATATATAACAATGCCATTTTTACCCACAGAAATTTACATATTAATGAAGAAGATTATGTGCTAACAAAGGTTGTAATGACGGTATCCTTATAGAAAACTTCTTAGATTTTGCTTAGATGTTCAGGAATGCTCCTTTATTTTCTCCATGTTCCAAACATTCCTTTGTCATTACATATATTTTAACTTTTTCACTAATGACTCTGCCTGTGATTTCAGTGTGTGGTGGTTTTCCCAACACCATCAAGTAATTCTCCAACACCTGCAGGGTGTCCTGCAATTCAACTCAATTCTGATATTACTGACCTGGAGATAAAGATCCCATGGGCTAAGGGCTCCATCCCACAAGACCGTCCTTCCTCCAACTCCAGATGCCAATTGCAAGTCCAGGTTCTCACCTGTATTTCTGACCAACCAGCTATAGATTGAGGGTTCCAATGAGCCACCCTCCTTTGGTTTAATTAATTTCTGAGAGTGGCTCATTAATTATTGAGAACATAGAGACACATTTTACTCACTAGATTACTGGTTTATTATAAGAGGATTTAACTCAGGAATGAGTTGGAAGAAATGCATAGGGCAAGGTATGGGGAAAGGGCACGAAGATTCCATACACTCAAGAGCATCACTCTCCCTGAATCTCCACATGTTAACCAACCCTGGAAGCTCTCTGAACCCTATCCTTTTGGGTGCTTATGGAGGCTTCATTACATTGGCCACTGGTGACTGAATTCAACCTCCAGCTTCTCTTCCCTCCTAGGAGGTCAGTGGGGAGCAGGGGAGATTGAAAGTTCCAACCCTCTAATGACATGGTTGGCTTCACTGGAAACCAGCCCCCATTCTTTGGTTACAGAGCCGCTTTCCAAGTTACCTCATTAACATAACAAAATATATTTTAATTGTTCTCAACATTCAGGAAATTCCAAGGATATTAGGAGCTCTGTGCTGGAAATGGAAACAAAGACTAAATATATATTTCTTATTATAAATCACAATATTATATTCACCTATTAAACTAATTACAATAAAAGACCAGAAAAGGGACACAAGACAAAAAGCCAATAGTTTTCATTTAATCCTCCCACTCCCAACCCAAAGTGGGAAGTAATGTCTTCCTCTTCTGCTCTTCCATAACACTTTACCTGTATTTCTCTTGACAAACCTAATACACTCTTCTTGCCTTGTTTTGTAGTTATTTTTTTTTAAGATTTATTTATTTGAGAGAGAGAACACAAGTGGGGGGGGTGGAGATAAAGGGAGAAGCAGACTCCCTGCTGAGCAGGGAGACTGATGTGGGACTTGATTTAGGAACGTGGGATCATGACCTGAGCTGAAAGCAGACGCTTAACTGACTGAGCCACCCAGGGGCCCCTGTAGTTATTTATCTTATAAATAAAATAATGTCTTATCTCCCCTACTGCTGTTACTTCTTTTAAGGAAAAAGATCCCATCCAACTATTTCTCTGTAGTGCTTTCCATACAGTATGATCACAATAAAAAATACCGATTTAAACTCTTATTTTTAATTTTAGCTACAAATGTTTCTAAAAACATTGAATTACAAGAAAACATTTTCTTTTAGTACTGCCAAAATATCCATTCATCCAACAACTAAAACAACAATAACAATTAATAAGTGAGTAGCAGTGATAAACAAACCATTATAGTGCCAAGAGCTGAAGTACATTTATGAATAAAGAATGAAATTCGGATTAGAGATAGTCACTAACTCATCTTAGAACTAAGTTAAAAGCAGCTGGACAAAGAAAATGATATTAAAAATTTTAAGTTGGAGAGATGAAGAAAAAATTCCAGGCATAGAAAACAACATAAGAAAAGGCAAGGGATTATGCCTCAGGCAACAGATATTTAGGAAAAACAAAAATCTCAAGGAGATAAGAGACTTCTCATTCATCTTTGGTCCTTCACCAATAATCATTGAGTAGCATTTTGCTGGGTAAAATCAAAATACAATTAGAAAAACATGGGGTTTATTCTTGATAAGCTAAAAATCTAAAGGACCTTGAATCCAAATGGGAGATTTTCCATTCTCACTTTTCCATATTTATTGCATACCCACATATTTAATTGAGTATGAGTTCTCTAGTGTCACATAACGTATGAACTAGAATCAAAGGTTTTCCCACACTCATTACATTTATATTTTGCTCCTATCTTTTTTCCAGAATTAAGACCTGATTTATACTGATTTTTCCACTCTCCGCATATGAATGTGGTTACTATCCACTATGAACTCTTTGATATCTAATTTGAACCAATAAACAATGAGTATAAAAAATGGGCATTTTGTAAGGGGGGATGTTTGCCAGGCTATACATATGTAACTATATGAGTTTCTTGGGTCCTTTGATGTCTTATTTATTTACTGTGGTGGTCTGGTCCTAGAACCAGTCACTCCTACATAGAAGTCTACAAGAATCACGATGACACTAAACTGAAGTCTAATACAGGACTATGGAGAGGCTTTAATACCTCTTTCTCTCAGCCACTGAAGTCGCTTCCAAGGGCATAGAGCTTGATGATTAGAGCACGGTTTGATGTCAGCCTTCGCTTGCATCCTGCCAGGCCTGGTGCCCTAGTGCAGGATACAACCAGTACATCCATCTACCAGGTCCTTGCAAATACATGGGGAAGAAAGCCTTGGACCTTCATCCAGCTCCACTTATCTTAGCCAATCAAATCAATTACTGAACATGCTCAAGGAGGAAGGACTTTGCAAAAATCAATCTCTCTCAAGTTAATAAAAACGGGGCGGGGGGGGAAGTGGGCATTGCTTATACAATACAGACAGGCACGATCATTAAGAGACATTGTAAAATAAGTGGTTTTCGTCCACAATTTTTATGGTCTCTGTGATATTCTGGTCTTCCATGCTAACCCTGCTTTCTAGATTCTAGGATATAGCACTTTAAAAACCAAAATCAAAACAACCCAAAAAATGACATCGGGGAGTTGACTGAAGATAATGAAGACCTCAAAAATAATTTTGGCACATTAGGTGGCTGAGTGAAAAAAAAATGCAATTCTTTTTGGACTATGCTGCACTGGCCCAAGACACAGAACTCAAACTTCTGATCTTCCTGCAATCAGCTGATGTCCACAGGCCACTTTACTTAGTAGGGCACCCACTGCTGTAGTATTCACGACACAAGACTCTGCAGCATAAAGAAATTTCAAAGAAACTTATCACATAGGCAGTGCTGGAAACTTTTCCTCCCCGCTAATAGCTTAATAGTTTGTGTACAAACATGAAAGAATATCTAATACTGGTACCTTCTTGGCATATCTCTGATTATAGGGTACCATCTCCAGGGGAAATTTTTATCTTAGAACTATCTAATCCAAATTTTTAGATTTACCAAAACATGCAAACAACTGAACAGGACCTCTGGCTGCTCTGTATGTAAAACTAAGTAGGAAGGAATTTTCTGGTAAAGAAATCAGTTGAAAAATATAAACCACTGGGGTGCCTGGCTGGTTCAGTCAGTAGAGCATGCGGCTCTTAATCTCAGGGTAGTGAGTTAAAGCCCCACACTGGACATGGAGCCTACTTAAAAAAAATACAAACCATTAACAAGTAGTCCATAAAGGATAAATATAAATTCTTGGGTCCTTGCTTTCAGACCTAGGGAATCTCTAGGTATGGGACCCAGGAATCTGCATTTTTAAGATGTACCCTGTTGATTCTAATATAGACAGACCGTGGGAACCACCAAGTAGATAAAAGCTGCCTAACAACTCACTCTAGACATTTCCACATTAGAAACATGTGTCCAGTGTGCTCATGGAGTTTACATTCTAATGTGAGGGGGCAGGCAATAATTAGTAAATAACCATATACTAGGACTACAGAACACATGGCATGGAGTTAGTTCTACATACACAAATATGGTAGGACACGAAGATAAAGTGCAATGGACTGAGAGAGAGGAAATGCTACTTTTAGACAGGGTGGTCAGGAAACCTCTCTGATGTAATGGCATCTGAGAAACCTGGAAGAATTTAGAGGCCAGTAATGTGTATATCTGAGAGGAAAATATTACAGTGTGAGAAAACAGCAAATGCAAAGGTCCTGAGGCCAGCACAGCCTGAGAGCAGTGAGGGGTGCCAGATTATGAAGGCCTTACATGCAATGGTAATTACCTTGCCTTTTATTACCATGGAAGGTTTTGAGCAGAGCAGTGACATGACCTAACTTACTTTTTAAAGGAGGCATCCAAGTGAAACAATTTTATGAATCAAAAATTCAGTGAATTTGTTGTACTATTTATAACACGAAAGTATGAAGAAAGCTAGGATTTTTTAAAGTATCAATGTTATCACTTATTTGAATGTTAGTAAAAAGTAGCAAATAGCATATTTTTAAAATAGTAAAAACAAAACAAGTAAAATTGGTTATAATCAATTCATAGCCATGCATCCTTAAAATGGCAGGTTTGAGAGTCAAATAAACTAGCTTCAGTTTCAAGTTCTGCCTTTAGCTTTCTCACTAGTAAAACAGGAGTCATATGTACTTCCTAGGTCACTGTGAAAATTAATTAAGGTCATATATGCCTAGCAAGTAGAAGGTACTTCTTAAGGGCAGCCATTTTTATTAGTGTTATTTTGTCTGCATTGACGGACTATTCCACAAAATTGGAGAATACTAATACTAATATTTCGTTGTTTTCATCTTCTATGGTGCATTTTCTAAATCTGTCTTCCAGTTTACTATTTTTTGCTGCCATATGTAATCTGCTAGTTAACTCATCCCTTGAGTTTTCATTGCAACAATTATGATAATCTACTTTGTTCTTTTTCAAATAATTTTTATAGTCTTATTTCTAGCTTAATTTTACAATTGTTTTCTTATTTCTTTAAATATTTTATATGTGGCTTTTGCATAGCCCTTGGGTCTACTGCGTTTGTTGTTTCTGCTGACTCTTACTCATGGTGTACGAATTTGAGATTTGAACTTCATTGTGAGCTAATATTGAGGGCATATATTGGGGGGACGCTTTCTTCAGAGAGGTTTTGTGATGTTTTGCTGGGATCCAGAAATGTTATTAGCCTGGCACCACACAAGTTCCCTTTTGAGATCTCAGTTCAGCCTAAAAGTCTCTGCCTCATCTCCCCTACCTTGCTGCTAGTCCAGAGCTCCTCTCCTGCAGTGCCAATGTGGGCATTTGCTTTCAGGAAATCTTATCTGTCCTTCCTGTATTTGGGGCTTACCAGTCTTATTTTAGCGTATGGTCTTTTTCTCCTTCTCACTGCTTATAAGCCCAGCAAGGTCTATTTTTCATGTGGGATCTAGTTGTTTTGTAAAGTAAAATTCCCTCACAATAACTGAATTTTTTCATTTGATTCAAGGCACATAGCACTACCCAACAGTATATTATATAATTACTTGTTTATGATTTTATGGCCAGTTTCCCTACCAGGATGCAAGCTTCCTAAGTAAAGGAACTTTGATTCATTGCTGTATCCCCAGTGACCAGAGCGCAGTGCTTAGTTCATAACATAACCTGGGGCTTAACAACTATTGAATGTTCAAATGAATTAATGAATAAATGAGTGAATTCCATCAATAAGGTCATCGTTATCAGGTATCCCATTGGGCTCTCTAATACAAAGATGAATCAGGCAAATTTTTTCCCTTGAGGTACTTACTAGAGTAGTAAGGTAAAAAGTGGAGGTTAAAAAGGAGATAAGAGTAATAAATTTAATAAGAGTACATGCACATATACACACACATATTATAAAAAATGCCATATCAGAGCTATCTGTCTCCCAGGCTGCATTCAGTAGTTTTTAACCTCATCATACAAGCCATGCATAGGGGAAGTAATCAGGATCGATTTTATGCTGTAGAAAGACTTTGGTGGAGTACGGTAGATGAATTAGGGCAAGCAAGATTGAAGGCTGAGAAATAAGATAAAAGACTACTGTAGTCCAAGGTTTATTCAAAAAATATATTTTTTAAAGATTTTATTTATTTATTTGACAGAGATAGAGACAGCCAGCAAGAGAGGGAACACAAGCAGGGGGAGTGGGAGAGGAAGAAGCAGGCTCACAGCAGAGGAGCCTGATGTGGGGCTCGATCCCATAACACCGGGATCACGCCCTGAGCCAAAGGCAGACGCTTAACCGCTGTGCCACCCAGTCGCCCCTCAAAAAATATTTTTTGAGTGCATATGATAATCCTGACACCATTCTATGCACCGAGGAAATATTTGTGAACAAGACAGGTAAGGTCCTGCCTTCAGAGAGCTTATATTCTAGTTGACTAAAAAAAAAAATAAAGAAGTAAACAAATTAACACAAAATAATTTCACTCGGTGGTAGGTGCTATAAAGAAAGTAGAACAAGGTTATCAGAAATAGGATTGTTTGTCGGTTGCAGTGGCAGTGACCCAGGGAAGGCCTCTTTGAGGAGGCAGCGTGGAACAGAGACCCGAATGACAAGAAGGAGGCCCCCACAGGCAAGTCAGAGGGACAGAAGGCTTCAATTAAGGGGAATGGTAAGTGCGACCCTATGTTTAGTACTTCAAGGATCAGGAAGTAGACCACTGTGCCTGGCTCACTGAATAAGTAATGACAGAGTATTTGTTGAGTTTGGAGAAGCAAGCAGGGGCCAGACAACCTAGCTCCTTATAGCTGTGGTAAGAAGTCTGGATGTCATTCAAAGTGCATTTGGAAACAGCGGCAAAGTCCAAGGCAGGAGTGGGGGAGTGTAATATGACACGTTTTAAAAAGTTCATTCACGTGGTTGCTCTTTGAAAAACGGGCAGCAAAAGTCCAGAAAGAGGGTATAAACTACTAAATTGGGCAAGATATGAAAAGTTCCTGAGCTCAAGCTCTATCCATGCTCACCTACAGCTTGTTTATCACAGAATTCCTAACACAAGCCAGTGCCCGGTATGCAGTGAAGATGAAATGGCATTTACGAACAGTGCTTGAGTGAACAAATGTCTGCTGGAGCATCTTGTGCTTACATGGCGTCAGTCAGGAAACTCAGTTGCTGAAAGGATAATGTTAAGCTGTGGGTTCAGTCACAATGGGGGATCAATTCAATTTGGGGCTATTTCATAGTCACAAATCATGGTTACATTGTAATTACGGCAATTGTGGTAATACCTATTTGTTTTACAACTGCCTTTTGCCATAGTGGAGTCTGGATAATTCTATGTATATAATCCAGTATGAATCTGTCACCCACTAGAAATTAATAGCAAAGAGATATGCGCTGTGTTTTACTTGACAGTAACATTATCATCACATACAAAAAAGATAACATATGTTGAGGGAATTTTTACTGCTAATAAGAATGAAGCTTTAGAGAGGATTCTATTTAGAATTACCAGTGGCATATTCTGTTTCTATAAAGCAAACTAGTCTCAAATTTTTTAAAGCACACTTCCAGGAAATAACTACTCCTCCAGAGCAGTGGGAGTATAGAATTTTGGTTAAGAATATGACTTTGGAGCCAAACATACGAGACTTTGAGTCCCAACATTGCTACTCATTAACCGTGTGATCTTGGGTAAGGTATTTCCTCAACTACGATTTTTTGGAAAATAATACCCATGCCCAGAGTTGTATTGAGGATCGGAGGAAATGCTATTATTCTTTTAGGCTTCTCAGCATCTAAATTCTATGTTGTAGAAGTTCCCATTCATGAGCTTGGGTGGAAAAGAGATCATCTTACTCTGTAAGTGTTACAAGTGCTCACACTTTTGTTTGTTGGTTTTCCTTGAAGGGAGGCCATAAGCATGTACCTTGCACTTCCCCCTGCAGCTCTAAAGAAGTGTTGATGTAGGAGTTCGTGGCACAGGAGGGAAAGGACTAGAGGTACAGCCGCCGGGCAGTGGTGGCAGTGGAGGCTCCCAGTCAGAGGTCTGATACAGAAGTGACACGGGCCTCACTGGCTTCATTAAAACTGCTTCCAGAGCAGAAGCAACATCAGTGCCAACTCTACCATCTCGTTCTTTGTGATAATGATAGCAGTTTGCTCTATCAGCCCAGTTTTGTGTCTGTCATTACTCCTGGAAATTCACCTGAGAGCCTGTGTCTCCCGGTTTTCAGGCAATTCCACAAGCAACCGATCACCACTGACTACACTCTTACGGTGTAACCAGCCAGAGTGAGCTTTGGTTGCTGGCTACCAAGAGCTTTGGCTGATTTAGTTGTACTCCTAGACTCAGCACAGTGACTAGCTGAGAGTCCTCAATAAATATGTCTATGAATAACAGTTATTAGCAACATGTCCCTAATCTCATCCAAGTATTGAATTTTATAATGATGTTTTAGTGATTTTGCTCCACATTTAAGAGCTATATTTAATATTACCTTTATTGGTATGTCTTTTTGAAATGGTCTATTTATATTCTGAATTACATCTTAATTAATCTAAGATTCTTTACTAGACTATAAGCTTCTTGAAGGCAGATACTGTCTTGTTCACAAATGGACTTTATTTTCTGGCATAGTGCTTGGCGCAGGTGGATCCTTAGTAAATATTTGTGAAGGAGGTACATTGTGAGGTAATAGATGAAATAGAGGTGTCATCTCACAGGTGTGTGGCTTGGGGCTTGGGCAGACCTCTAGGTTGGCATTATCTCAGTGAGATGGTTTGGTCCAGGATAGGTCCTCAGCTCCATAGACCTAGGAACTCAATATTGGGCCTTAGCCAAAGTTCATTATTGTCTCGGAGGTAGCCTCAGACTAAACAAACTCTTAAGAATCTGATGTATAAACTATATTTATTTCCTCTAAGAAATATAGTTTTTGGGTGGCCCGGAATTCTGCTCATTCATTTATTTAATGAATTTTAAGTATTTACTATGTTTTAGGTATTGCTATATCTTTGTGTAAACAGTGAACAAACAGACAAGATCATTACTGTCATGCAATTTGCACAAACTATGTCAACAAATATATAAATGCAGATAATGGTAGCTGTTATAAAAAGATATATATATAGCAGGATGAAAGGATGAAAATTGTTAGGAAGGAGCGTGTGCTATTTGAAATTGGATAATCAGGAAGGTGTCCCTCAGGAGGGACATCTAAACTGAAACCTGAATTAAGTGAGGGAAGAAAATACCAGAAAGGGGAAACATTACATTTTTAGGCTCTGAGGCAGAAATAATCCTGGGGGTGTTTGAGGAATAAAAAGTAGGCCAGCATGGTAGGCAGCCTCTAAGATGGCTTTCAATGATCTCTGTCTACTGATGTGTACACCCTTATGAAATTCCCCTCCCTTGAGTGTGGGCTGTATGTAGAAACTAGCTTCTAATGAATAAAATGTGGCAGAGGTAGTGGAATGTCACTGCCAGTATTGGGTTGGCTTTGGTCCTGGGTGTTTTTTGCTGTCTTATTTTTTCACTGTGCAGAAAAAGTTAACATGGCAGGCCTGAAACAGCTATCCTTAGAAAGGGCCAACTTGTAAGATTAGCCTTTGGCTAGCATCTGGGAACTTGGCTAGTAAACAGTTCCCTACACTGCTATAAAACTTTCCCTAACTGATAAGGGTGACTCACTATGCCTAGACTGATTGTGCAAACAATATGCTTATGCTGAACACCTGCTTTCAACATGGGAGTCTGGAATTTCAGTATACATTAGGCAGAGGGTACCTGTATGAGCAGCCCCCAATAAAATCCTTCTTGAGCTTTCCTGGACAGAAATATTGCACACATATTGCTACATTTTCTTTACTGGGAGAAGTTGTAATCTGTGCAAACTTTTATTGGAGGGTGAGAGCATAGGGGATCTTACAAATAGATTCCTCTGACTCTGTGTCTGTTTCCTTTACTCAACAGTGTATCTTTACTACATTGCTTTGATAAATCTTAGTGTGACTACAACTACATGGTAAGTCCCACAAGTGCTTCTTAGCTCATCTCTGAATGTGGAGGAGGTCTTGGGGACCTCCAACACACTGGTTCTGATGAAGCAAGCAAACAAAATTAAAAAATCTTACTTTTGTGCGACCATAACAACTTTTGATTTTTATGTTTATTAAATTTTCTATCAGTTATCTTTTATATTTTTGGCTAAAGATATTTGAATCTTAGATTCTGATCAACACACTGACATTCTTGATTCAATATAATTAAAAATTTAAATGAAAGTTCAATTGAAATATAAATTTTAAATTCTTGATCTATAATGCTTTATTCTAAAAACTTTGTGCCTTTTGAAATGGAGATGAAAATAATTATGTTTGCTTCTCCTCTTCTGTTAGTTTGGGGCCTAAACAGAAGGGGAACATGCTGCCAGTGTTCCTAGGACCAGAGGGAATACCCTTACACTCGTATTGAAAAGAAACAAAGATGGGCAGTTCAAAAGCATTAAATCATATATCATGCATTCATTCATTCAACAGTCACACTGAGTATATTAGATGTCAGGTGCTCTTCTTGGTGCTAGGGGTACAGCTGTGAACAATTTATACATGGTCCTTACAGAGCTTTCTTTGCATGGGCTATGTATGTGTCAGGTAATTGATAAATGTCAGATAGTAATAAGTGTTATTATTATAATAAAACAAGATGATGCAATTAGAAGGTGGGACTGGAAGGGTAGAAGATGGCCACTTTTGGTTGAGTGGTCTTTCACATATCAGATTTATTCCAGAAGAAAACTGATCCACAGTGTTTTAAATATTTTAACACCAATTGCCAATCTTTAATATTTGGGAGATTTCACATAAAATCTAAATTTTTACTTTCTCTTGAAAAATCAGAAGATATAATTTAAAAACGTCTTTCTTCTGCTTCATAACTCCTCCTTTCCTAACAGAGCTGCTGCTCTCATTTGCAATACCTGCTTGCTTCTAAATTCTGAAAAATTTTCAAACCCTAGGCTAGTAAAAGAATAGGGGCCAGGATATGGTATGGAATGGATCCAAAGCATCTAGAAAGCCATGAGCAGAAGCAGTGGGGAGCAGTCCTAGACATCTACGTAGCCATCTGAGATTACTTTTTTGCCTGGTCCCACCATGGGCTTGTAATGGTATATAGGGTCTGTTTTTTAAAAAATGTGCAGAATAGACCAGAGAGTTTTTAGTAAGATGGAAAAAAGAATGAACTGGTGGTCAGGTTCTGCTGCTATGTAGCTATATAATTTTACATGATTGGTGTTTTTATATGATTATATGGGTCTTTCCAAAATTGGGAAAAATAAGATAATTAACCACTATTTCTTTCCACTCAAAATTTCCATTTATTAGACTTTCTCAAATGTCAGACAACACTGGAATGGCAATAGGCATCTTGAGAATCCAGCTAAGGAAAGCTGAGTTAGAACGGGGCCACTTCAACGACAATTCGGAAAGTCATTTTTGAATGTTTTAGCAAAACTAGCCAGAAATGATAGACTTTTAATTTGAAAATACACAGTTATCTTCTTTCATCAGCTTTAAATTTATTAAAGAGCTGATAAAAAGTCATAAAAATTTAATGCAGTATGAAACAAAAGGGATAAAGAAGAGCAGCGAAACCAATGGAAATTATTCTGACATTGAGAGCCAAATGGTAACAAGATTTTTTTGAGCATAACATATGCACTTATTTTTGTTAAGGAAAAAGAAGAAAAAAATAAGACTCTTGGATTGTTTGATACTCTATTAAGAGAAGTTGATCACAGGGAGAAAAGTTGAAATTTCTCACTTATTTGATGTACTGCCTGTCGGTTTCAAATCACCCTTTTTTGTCTGCTCTTTGAAAAATGGATGTAGGCCCTTAAAATGATTTTTCTTTCCTCGCTAGCACTGAGGCTCTGTCAGTAGAGGGTGCTGGAGAAACACTGCAGGGGGAAAAGAGTTTTCACTTCCGAATTCTGGTGTGCTTTGGCAGGTTCCTGCGGCACACAAGACTTCTCCCAGCTTCTCCAGCCCCAGACTCCTGCAGTGCATGGTTTCTCCACCATCTAGTCCTACAGTGCTTGTAGCTTCTCCCGTAGCCAGCTCCTGCTGTGCGTGTAGCCTGGAGCTCCCCCTGGCAAGCCCAGACTCTTGGGCAGTTTTGTTAAGCAATGCCTCTGGTGCGGTGTAGCCCCAGGATCGACTTCCACCAACACGCTGTAGGCAGATATCCAGCTAGTTCCACTAGGGGACACCACAGCAACTTCTCTGCCATTCAGTGAGTCACAGCTGGACAATGTATCTCAGTCTTGACTGGGGTAAAGGGGCCAGGCATGCTCTCTATCTCAGCCCTGAAGGTAGTAGTTGCCTCATTTATTTGCTATTTCTATATTCTATATTCTTTTTATGTCTTTTTATTAAGCTTTTCCTATCAAATTACTGTGTGGGTTTTCTCTCCTGGCTGGACCCAGACTGATACAACATGAAACGCTGATCTCTATGAAAACAACACAAAACTCATTTGACACAACTACAATGAGAACACTGATGATAAAGTAGTTCATGGCTGTCTATTTTTTTAAGTTGTCCTGTGTTGTTGTTTTTAAGATTTTATTAATTTATTTGAGAGAGACTGTGAGAGAGAGCACAAGCAGGGGAAGAGGTGGAGGGAGAGGAAGAAGCAGAGGGAGAAACAAATTCCCAGACGGGGTGAGGCTAGATCCCAGGACCCTGGAATCATGACCTGAGCCGAAGATAGATGCTTAATCGCTGAGCCACCCAGGTGACCCGTCTATCATCAGCTTAAAGAGTATAAAATTAGTCATTATTCAAAAAAACTTAAATGCCCTAAGAAGCTTCCAATTTATACATGAAAGAAACTTGATAGTGGCTTTTTCAAAATTGATAATCCTAAAAATGTATACAATCCTACTAATAAGAATTATGAAACTGAAAAAAAAACTTTTCTAAACTATAATAAAAACAAACTTTGGTCAGCCATGTTGGAGAAAAGATCAAATTACCTTTCAATTCTCTCCAATTAGAAAATATAATGGGAATGCCTGGGTGGCTTAGTCCGAAGAGCGTCTGTCTTTGGCTTAGGTCATGATTCCAGAGTCCTGAGTGCCAGGATGGAGCCCCGAGTCAGGCTCCCTGCATCAGGAAGTCTGCTTCTCCCTCTCCCTCTGCTCCTCCCCCCACTCATGCTCTCTCACTCAAATAAATAAATAAAATCTTTTTAAAAAAGAAGAAGAAGAAAATATTATGATATGGGGCGCCTGGGTGGCTCAGTCCGTTGAGCTTCTGACTCTTGGTTTTGGCTCAGGTCATGATCTCGGGGTCCCGGGATCGAGCCCTGTGTTGGGCTCTGTGCTCAGCATGAGATTGCTTGTCCCTCTCCCTCTGCTCCTCCCCCTGCTCTCTCTCTTATAAACAAATAAAATCTTTTTTTAAAAAAGAAAATATTATGACACTATCATTTGGAGAGGTGATTAAGAAGCGTGCAGTCAAAAAAAGGTATGAAAGAATAACAGAAGTGTGTCAAGCAGATGGTTAATAAGAATATTATGATATTTTTTGGATTTTGTAGTATTTGTGGTATTTATCAGTTTTTTAAAATTTATAATATGTTGTGATTATTCGTCTCATTAAAAGTAGATATTTTCTTGTATACCTGATGTTTCATTCATGTTTGTGCATTCTTCTTCTTAAGGAAGATCCCCCAGTTGTATAAGGTTTTCCACTAACCTGGATTGGGTCCAACTAGCCCTCCTTTCCTGTCTGTGTACTGAGGAAGTTTGTTTGGATGAGAGTCCACCAGGGATTCTTAACTCCACTCTCTTGAGAGATTGTATTGATAGGTGACTTGTACCTATGAATAGCATGAGACAGGAGAAAAAAGTTGATGAATTTCAGTTCTCAAATTCTAAGATCCTAATGACCTATTCTCTGTGGAAATGTTCTCACCAAATACGCAGGAGGACAAAAGAAAAAGAAGAAATTTTCCCAAGATATTGAATAGGTTTGGCTTCTGCTCACATGTCAAGCACAGGAAGGACAGGGCTGTGCTGGGCTATACATGCCACATGATACTATGTTGGGACCACCCTCCTCCTCCTCCCACCCCACAAGAATCAGAAGAAAAATTTAAAAGTCTCACCATATAGACTTTTCTGATGCCTGGAATTTGAGAGATCAGAAAATATCATTATCAAAAAGACAAAACTTGTATTTCTGCAATGAATAATAAAGCTACAGATAAATAAACTACAAATACTCTCAGGGAATGTAACCTATTAATTCAAATCCACACCAAATTGTCAAATGGCTGCAATTAGATCCTTTTGTCTAGTTTTTTAAACTTTATTGAGAAATAATTGACAAATATAATTGTAGATCTTAGAAGAGTGTGATGATTTGATATACATATATATTGTAGAACGGTTACCATGATCAAGATAATTAATACATCCATCACCTCACATAAAGTATTCAGTTTTGTGTGTGTGGTAAAAATGCTTAAGGTCTACTCTCAGCAACTTTCAAGTTTACAATACCCTATTAACTATAATCACCATGCTGTATATTAGATCCTCAGAACTTACTCTGCAAATTTGTACCTTTGACCTATATCACCTCGTTTCTCCTTCCCTGCAGCCCCTGGCAACCAACATTCTATTTTGTTTCTATGAAATTAGTTTTAATTGGTTGAGGAAAGGAAAAGGAGACAAAGATCGCAGAGCACCTCCAGAGAAGAGACTCTCTTTTCCAAGTAAAACGGGGCAGTAAGGCCATTGGAAATGAACCATTTCCACATCCAAGTTCTGTCTGAAGCCTGGTTGGAGAAACTGGCTAAAGTATAGGGAACATTTATAATAAGAAAAATATGCATAAAATTCATTGTGGACAGAAATAGTCATAAATAGGCAAAGGGAAAAAGAAATCCATCCGGATATCTTCATTGCCAGCTCTCTAAGGAACATGAGATGAACAATTATAATGAGCTTACCACAAAGCTTCCCTGACTTGAAGATGTGACTTTTCTGAGTTTTTTCATATTTAATTGTATCTATGGTAGTATTTCAGGGGGAATCTCATTACTCTTTATTCATTATTTCTACTTATAGGGAGATAAATTGGCTTCACTTTTTTTTTAGGAGAATGCATGTTCTGTTTTTTATTATTTTTAAGAAAAGACATGTATTGTAATGCTTATCCTTTCTTATATTTGACAAGTGTTTTTACATGGACAGTAGATCTTTATGGGGAAAATGTCTAATAATCGGAAATTGAGTATATATCTCACATTTCTATAATTATAGAAAGATTACAAGTTATCATATGTGAATCCTCTCGTGCAACTGTGCTTTCTCAGAGAAATTGCATGTAACTGATAAAGACAGAAGGGCCAATACTTCATTTTAAAAGTTTGTGTGACTGTATCATCTCACAGCTGGGGAGAACTGAAGTAATCATTCAGTTTAAGTGCAAGGAAGTTGAGACCCACAAAAGTTTAATCATTGGTAGCAAAGCTGAAACTAGACTTTATATGAATATATGCCCAGCCCAGGGGTCTTTTCACCACATCAGGTTACTTCCTATATTTGCCTATTGTACAAATGAGAATAATAACCAGATATTACAAACAATTTAATGATTTATACTATAGAAATGTTTAAAGGATGTTCTTTAGAAAGAAGAAAATGATCCCAGAAGTGGAGTGTCTGAGATGCAAGACAAATGGCAAGCAAAGAAACCGGTAAACATCTAGAAATATTTAAATATTTTCTGTGAAAAACAAATATTATTATCTAATTTGTAGAGGTTTTTTTAAAGGGTAAAATAATGGACAAAAGATCATTAAAATCAGGAGGGAAGTGATCAGAGTTATGGTGTTCTAAGGTTCTCCCCAAATGTTAACATTTTACATAATCATACTATAATGACTAAAACCAGGAAATTAACACCGATATAGTACTATAAACTAATTCACAAACTTTGTTCAATTTTTACTAATTGTGTTGCTAATGTACTTTTCTAGTCCAGGATCACTCATTATATGGGTGGGCTTGTGACTGCTTCAACCAATAGAGTAAACAGAAGTGATGCTATGTGACAAGGGGAAGAAATATAGATCCCACCTCTCAATGGGAAGTATTTAAAGAATCTGTACACCTATATTTTTAAAGTATCCCAAAGAAAAAAGACCCAAGAATTGCTAAGACAATCCTGAAAAAAGAATAACAAACTGGGGAAATTTTGTTATATCAGATATCAAGATTATTATAAAACCATTAATTAAGACAATATGATACTGATATAGGAATAGACAACAAATGAATAAATGAAGAACCTGGAAGTAGAACCCACATATGTAATGTTCCTGACATTTTACATGGATGATATTGTAGATCAGTGGGAAAAGGACAAGATATTCAATGAGTAGTGCTCAGACATTTGGTGATCCAAATGGAAAAAAACGTTATTGGATCATATTATACTTGTAAATCAATTACTGATTAAAAACTGGGGAGTGAAGGGCAAAATCTTAGAGGTTGAGGTATTGGATAAAAATATGATGGCCTCTCAGTTCCTATGCTTCATCAGAGGCCCATCTTCATTCTTGTCCTTAGGTTTTCATAAGTCATCCCTATATTCTCATAATAAACCCAATCACCTTTTTTGTTTTTGCTTCAGCTAACTGCACGTGGTTTCTGCCTCCTACACAGGTATTTAAGTTAAGCTGTTGGAAAGGAAAAGCCAAACATTTATCTACCTCTTACTTCACACCCAGCATCTTCTAAGCACCTTATATGTATTAACTCATTTAATTCTCAAAAACAAGCCAATGAGATAGTCACTGATTATCCGCATTTTATGATGGACACATACAGAGGCATAGAGAAGTTAAGGAACTTGCCTAAGTAAGGTCACAGGGTTAATAATAAGCAGCTAAACCAGGATTTTAATATGGATATTCTGGCTCCAATCCTTAACAAAGGAACTAGATTTTGAACTCGGACTGTCTGGCTCCAAAGATCATATTCTTAACCTCTATGTTGTGGTGTGAAAACCAGAGTATCACAACAATTCTCTTTGCTTTACTGTTTTATTTGTGACCAGTTCAATCCCAATTCCAGGTGTCCTGCAGAGCCTCACAGAGAGGAGCTCTCTTCTAGCATGGACTTGGCAAAGGCTTTTTCTGGAAACACCGTGACATCAAATAACTGCTCCTCACGGGCACTTCCAGTTTTGGGACCGGACTTCACCTCTGTCACGCACACATTTTGCTCTTAAGTTCCAGCACCATTTTGCCCTGCCTCCTTCCTCCACCACCAAGCACCTACAGTAGAGTTCACCACAGAGGGTAGGGAGACACAATGTGTTTCACCTGTGTTCAGCCTCTCCCACTACCCGAGGGATAGATAGCTTTAGGTGTCTGGAACTCACAACTAAGCGCCCTTAGGCACATTTGGTTCAAGGAAATCAATAATGATTGAATTTCAGCTCCAACTCCCGCAGTGTGCTAGGTGTGGACCATAAGATTTTGTACCATCTGGATTTTGCAGATCCTATAAAAATAAGACTTTCTTTTCATCTGTTACCTTCAGAAGCTTTGGTTTTTAAAAGGGCCACCACACAGGCTTGACTTGACTGCAGCTTGACTGCAGTTGGCTTGGGCTATCATAAGAAACTGTCACTAAGAGCTGCCTGAAGCCCAGTTCAAAATTGTTATTTTTGTTTTGTTTCTCCATGAGACATTTAGGGATGCCTAGGTGTCTCAGTCAGTTAAGCATCTGTCTTCAGCTCACATCGTGATCCCACGGTCGTAAGATCGAATCCCACATTGGGGTCCTTGCTCAGTGGGGAGCCTGCTTCTCCCTCTGCCTGCCACTCCCTTGCTTGTGCTCTCTCTTTCTGACAAGTAAATAAATAAAATCTTTAAAAGAAAAAAAATGAGACATTTAGAGTTTCAAATATGGTAAAGATTCTAAATACGAACTAATGGTTTCTATAAATTGTTTTGAACTTTTCCTTCCTTCCTTCCTTCCTTCCTTCCTTCCTTCCTTCCTTCCTTCCTTCCTTCCTTCCTTCCTTCCTTTTTCTATCAGCAAAAGCCTCTCTGAATTACCACAACTAGAAATGATCTGTTTCTCTAGCCACCATAGTATGTAGACACTTGAAATGTGCTCATGCTCTTTTATTGAATAAATAGCTGTATACTTCTCTTGTCTATCTACCACATCAGATGCAGTGGTAACATGTGGTCTTCTGGAGCATAATCTTCAAAAGTGGCTCCTTTACAACAAAATTTTAAAGGTAAAATATTGATATGACAAAGGGATCACTTCTGTGTCATTCTTGCATTCCCTACCACACTTCAACAATACCTTGGCCATAATGGACCACTTCATGAAGTAGGTCATCACAGCTTTAGAGCAGATATATTGAGAAATAGTTACCATGTGGAGCCAAGTAGCACAGCCTAGCGTGTTTAATCCCTGCACCTGGGTTACTTTAAAATGAAGGAAAGAGGTGTTAAGAAAAAATATATCCAAAACTTAGAAATAAGGCAAAGGAAAAGGAGCATGTTCTTTCGATATTAAATAGTTTAACAAAGCCACGCAAGGATTATTTAAGTATCTAAGAGAATATACCTTTGTTTGACTCACCATCTAGCACTGATTTAAAAAACCCAGATTTTGTGAAGCCACGTCTTAACTTACAGATTTTTTTTCCTCTGGGACAGATACAAACAATTTCTGTCCAGTGGAAGAATTATCAATTTTATTGCCTTGTAGGATATTAACCAGTTTTATATCTAACCTAACAATCTTATTCTAATATTCTCTTTTTCTAATGTCTTAAAATATCCATTTACTTAAATGATCTTTGAATCAGCTTTCACATTTTACTGTTTCCTTCACTAATGATTGAACAAATCTCTGACACATGGCCATTCTATGTATGAGAGACATGGTTTTAAGTTTTTGAAAATTATACTTTGCCCAAGCAAACTACAGAGACGGAAGCCTCGTTTTCTGATAAGAGTACCGGATCTGGTTTTGGGGAATACAGTTTGGACTCCCATTATTTCCTATCCAAATCACAGGGCTCTATGTCGAAGTAATATGTAGTCCCACCTGCCCAAGATGGCCAAGAAGTCCCACTAACCTAGAGGAATTTTATCTAAGTCGGTAGTGCATCTAGGAGGAGAGCAAAGGTACCAAGCAGTGGACATAGGCACTCTTCACTCTTAAGAGTAGAGTACAGGGGAGAGGGAGGAACCTAAGGGAAAAAGGAAGCAGGAAAAAAAATGGAGAAGGAGAAAGAAGGCAAAGTAAGGAAACAAAAAAGTTTCCCAGGGCCAACAAGGGCCTAAGGATGGTACAAATGACTGGATTTCAAGCTCTTTGGAGAGAATTTTTGAATAACCCTGGACATGGACATCATAAGACTCAATAAGAGTAAATCTCCAGTTTGTTTAGGTGAGCCAACAGAAAGTAAAGAGAGGCATGAAAGAAGGGGATTTCATATATGACTGCTCAAGACCCACAGGCAGTTAAAGAAATACAAGAAATTTGTTATTAGTTGAACACAAATTCAAATGTTTTGTTAATCTAGATATAATTTTATCCACAGCATGTACACTAAGTATTAATCTTTTTGAGCACTCATTCACCCTCCCCCCAGCAATTCAAAATAGTTCAAAATACTTAGGGAAGAATTATGTTATTAAAACAAAGCAAAACCTGAATCAGAGTGAATCATACCAGCTATCTAGTCACTAAACCGATGCTAGACAAGGAAAGATGATGAACATCTGGGTTTGCTTGCCCGCAGGGAAGGGAGGGAAGATAGCAGAAGGCATCAGAAGGTGAAGCAGGCACTGCACTTGTTTCTCCTGAGCACCTTCTCCAAAAGTGACTTACTTTCACCAGTCCAGTTTTAATGCGCCAGAAATCACTGCCTTTCAGACCATAATGAAAAAATGTTGGAGGAATCAGAGTCAACCTCAGGAAAGAAGAGTCCAAGGGAGGTGCCTTCTTTATGAACCTCACCCCCACATGTCTACACAAACTATCCTCCCTCTGATGACAGACCTTTAGTAAATCTCTGCTTACTAGTGGGTAAAAAGGGAAAGTGTCTATAAAAGAACTGATGTTCCAAAAGAAATATTCAACTGGCTTTAAAAAAAAAAAAAAAAAGGCTACCCCACCCACCAAAAAAATTGAACAGTGTTTCAAAGGTGTTCTTCAATGCACTTAGGTTAGTAAAAGGTTAGAAAGCAAACCTAGGCAGGACCTTTGTCTACAAAAGAATGCCCTTGGTATCACTGAATTCAATACTCAGATAGTAAAATTCCTATTTGGTAAACATTCTTCTACATAAGAAGCATTTCTGATTCTATTTGAGGACTATAGATTGTTGATGAAATTCAGAGACCACTGTCTCTTCTCCTTCTTTAAAGGATTCAGATTACCCCATCTTTTAAGCATCCGGTACAGTCTTTTGTAATCCTCAGGATAATCCGCAGGGAGGGGGAGGGGGGAAGCAAAGCCTCAGAACAGGTAGAATTGCTTTTATTGTTCTTTGTTGCCATGATGGGAATTGCATATTCAGCTCCAAATGCTGAATTCACCAAAGCAATGTTTTTCTCCCTCATAGGAATAAGACAAACTATTAAATCATTATTTCCTTTCCAGCTAAGGGTCCTTGTTATCCTGACCAGCTAAATGGACCATGCAGTATCTCCTTGGAAAAAATGTGTGGCAGAAATGTAGGTGGTTAAATGGTCACAGAAGCTGGGCTCTATGAGCTCACAGCTGATTGCACAGTCACTGTTTGCAATTCGCCGCTGGCTTCTGTTACCGTTCAGCGCAATGTTAATAGGCCACCCCTGGGAGTTAGCTGACGCTTTCTGAATAACTCAGCTCCAGAATCACCTAAGAAGTGAAGCAATGTTTATCTGCCAGCCTGAATGATGCCGCTGGTAAAAGTCATGAATCCATGTTGTTAAACCAATGTGGATTTACTCTAGTTTTGCATCACTCAGATTAATATCAGGGATAAAAGGGCAAGCTGCTGTCGAGGGCCAGAGAGCAACAGCTTTGGCTAGAATTAAAGACAAAAGGGGCCGGGCTGGCTCAGTTGGTAGAGCATATGACTCTTGATCTCAGGGTCATGAGTTTAAACCTCACGTTGGGTGTAGCGATTACTAAAAAAGAGAGAGAGAGAGAGAGAAGAAAGGAAAAAAAGAGAAGGAAAAGAAAAGAAAGAAAAGAAAAAAAAAGACAACAGGTAATTATCTCTGCAGAGAGCTGCCAAAATCAGCACCATTCAACCACAGAGTCATTAGCATGAAAAAGAAGGGCTTTTGAAATCCCACTGGTTTCTTGACTCCCGGCCTTTATTGGCTTACCTACGGGAACTGTTTGTTTTCTTTTACTGTGCTTGGACTTTCCTCCAACGGTGTAATCTTTGCTTTTTTTTTCACCTCACCTAATAGAGGAGAGGCTGTCAATTTCCCTTTCCTGTGCAACAGGCACTGTCCACACCTCACATCCTTCTCTTTTGCAAAATGGCGTTTGGCAAAGGGAAAACACATCAGGAGCTATTTCTTAAATCTTTATTGCACTGAGTATTTTTTTTTTTAAGATTTTATTTATTTATTTGACAGAGATAGAGACAGCCAGCAAGAGAGGGAACACAAGCAGGGGGAGTGGGAGAGGAAGAAGCAGGCTCATAGCGGAGGAGCCTGATGTGGGGCTCGATCCCATAATGCCAGGATCACGCCCTGAGCCGAAGGCAGACGCTTAACCGCTGTGCCACCCAGGCGCCCCTGCACTGAGTATTTAAATCTTTATTGCACATATCTAGATGACTCTTCTGTGCCCAAACAGCAAAGAGATGGGCTTCAAGGTTTCCAATGAAATTTGCTATTTACAGCGAGGTTGGGGGAGGAGCTGTGGCTCACAGTCAATGTCAGAAAACAGGGAGTATAATTTAATCTGTGCCTCCTCCTTCCTTAACTTGCTGCTGGGAGGTGTCCCACTTTGAACTCAAGTGGAATTCAGACATTTCAGAGCTCTTCTGGTGAGCAACATGGGTGGGGCTTCAAGAATTTGCAAGAGGAAGAGCCCTCTGGAGAGAATCATTCCCAGAGAAAAGGGAGTAGACATCACAGCTGCAGGAGGGGAGGGGCAATTCCGAGTACTACATAGTGTCCTCAACCCAGTCTTGCCCATCGGATCAGGCACCAAAGACTCACATTCCACCTAGGAAGTGGGAATGGCTAGTAGAGAAAACCTCTAAGTAAAAACTATTTGTTCACAAAAATTTGATGAGACAGCAGAACTGTATTGGCCATCATTAAAAGGAGAGACAATTTCCACACACCCTTGGTACTTACAGGGCTTCACTCTATTAGAAGCATCAAGTTTGAGGGATCTGTATTGCCCAGTAGGCACAGCCAGTGGAAGTGAGGGCAGGGTCTCAAAGACAAGTTCCATCTAGAGAAGGAGGTTGACATGCTCAGTGGAGGTGAGAGGATGGTAAGAAAATGGCTGTTTCTGTAGGTGAACTGACCAGCGTTGTTTGGAGACACCCTTGGGACCCTCATAAATACTTGGTTTGAAAGGAACACTTACAGAACACTGAGCCAGTGAAACCAGGAAGACAGTTGATTCTTTTCCTAAGCTTGGTTTGACTTTGCAGGGAATAACCAAGCAAACACCCTTAACTGTTTTTCTTTCAAAGGACAGATGGAGATCCATGTTGCTCAGGCCTAGCTCCTGACGAGCTTTGGCACCAGGAGTCAAAAACTGGAATGTGCTGCTTGCTTTTGGGGTGCTGCTGACCCACTGAAGATGTCACTGAGAACATTGCCAGGACTACTGATAAATTTAGCACTCCACTGAAGGAATTAAACTACAGTTATTAGTTATGGAGTATTGTTGAAAATTTGTTTTAACATTTAATTTCTGTAGCTCTTTATGTGTTTATTCTTTTGAGAGACTTGGTTCATCACTGGTGTTCAGTGAGAGCATCTTCTAAGAGCTCATATCTGAATCAATTCTCCATGTTTGTCTTCTATTGTATTTTGTGTATTTTATATTGAAATAATTGGTTCATATTCCTATCTCTCTTGGTGAAGCTATAGGCTCTTCATGGAACTTACAGGGACAGGGATTGTTATCAGACATTTGAATTATTTGAACTGAACTCTTCACAGCTTTCATCATTGTCAGAGTAAGCTCTGCCCCCCAAAAAACTCAGATCAAATTTTTCTGTGAATGTTCTACATCATGGCTAAGACTAGTAGTTATCACCAAACACTATTTCCCTCTTCTTCAAGAGTAACAGAAATCTTAGGTGGGCATAAAACTATCCAGTAAATACATTTCCCAGATTTTCTTGTAGCTAGATGTGGTCTTATGATGAAGTTTAGGCCATTGTGTTGTGAGCAAAGTATGCACTGTCCCTGCAGGTTTGTGCCAGGAAAGAGAAGGAGAATACCTTCCTTCCTCCACATCCTGTATCTTACTATTTGGATGAAGGATAGAGTGATGAACCACCTCCACCCTTAAAGACAAAGACCCTCCTCTAGACATGGTAGAAAAAAAAGCTAGAAGGATTTTGGGACTTGAGAACACAGTTATCATAATAGCTCTAGACTGCTCACCCCTAAACTATGTATTATGTGAGGGGAAAAATAAACTTCTCTCTCATTCAAATCACTGAATAACCACTTTGGTGTGTGGTATACATTAAAATATTTATTCCATGGAACTTGCCAGTGTTATTTTCTTATTTGTCATACCTTACAAATGCTCTTGGCACAAAATAAGAAGTTTAATATCTAAATAATCATACTGGGGCACCTGGGTGGCACAGTTGGTTAAGGGTCCAACTCTTCGTATCAGCTCAGGTCGTTATCTTGGGGTCATGAGATGGAGCCCCATGTAGGGCTCCATGGTTAGCAGAGTCTGCTTGAGATTCTCTCTCCCTCTCCCTCTACCCCTCCCACTTGTGCTTTCTCTCTCTCAAATAAATAAAATCTTAAAAAAAAATAATCATATTAAGTCAGCAGCTGGTACATGAAATTGTCAGGATCTCTTTGATAAGCTATCAAATTCCTAAAATTTAAATATTTTAATTGTGAAGTGAGAGAAAAACCTCCCCTTTTCACATTCATTTCCACAGCCTATTTGTCTACCACATAAATATCCATTGGTCCAATTCCAAAAGGGCAGAAGTCAAATGTTCTAGTTCCTGTCCTTCTGTTGCCCTCAGGTCATTCAGGTATGGCTGCCTTCCTACTCTCAACATGCTTACTCTGAAACTCACAGATTACATGTGAACTCTGACCAACTGTAATGAGAAACAAACTTTAGTTTTTGTCATAGTCACCTCTTTTACTCCTTTCTCATTATTTTATGCTCCTCCCTTCACTCTTTAATCCTCTATCACCCAAACTTCAATTATTTCCCATCACCTGCCACCACCATTGCCTTGTTTCAGAAAAACTTGCTCACAGTATCCCTAAGAGACTTTTATATCACCAACCAACCCTGAGACCCCTGCTTACCCAAGATACTTTCCATGTACTGAGTGGTTCCACTTGTAGGTCCTCTATAGCCCAGCCACAGTGCCAGCTATGTGGACTAGGGCAGAGTGGTAGGTCCCTGAAGGTCCAGGAGTATCCTATCCTGAGGTAATAAACATTCGTGAAACTGAGGGACATGTTTGGTAGAAAATCCTTTACAGAGAGCAGAAAGTCAAAGGCCTAGGGCATTTGAGGTGACATCATAAAAAGGCAACAGAGCTGAAAAATTAAGAAAAAAAAAAAAAGAATGAAAACAATTCAAATTGAAGTTGGAATTAGGGTTCATCTGTTTCAGACCATTTCAAGTTGCTTGCTGGAATGTGATCAAATCTACACTTTGTTGGTTTTGGTTTTGAACCTAAGGTAGAGAGAACTTATTTAGTCATGGCATACTGCTATCATCAGTCGGGCAAGGGCTCCCTCTTATTTGGTTTTGTTTGATTTTCCTCTTTAACCCTTGATTCCCACCCTTGTTCCCCTCTCCAACATAAGGACCCACCCTAAAGTATAAACAATATATGTCCTTAAGTATGTCTACATCCCTGTAAAATATATAGTATTATTTTGTGTATTTGTAATTTGTAAATTCCAAATTATGTAAAGTGATTATGTGAAAGAACTAAATAGAGAATGCAGAGTTCCACATGATTTAGATAAGACCCCCATTCTCCTGACCTTTACAGTTTCGTTGTCGATAGTAAATATGTCCTGAATATGCCCAAAGGAAGATGGCACCTTGTGCTCCAGGAATGAATATGAGTTCCCAGAGCCCTGTGCATCTGGAAAGATTTCCACTCCTTACCTCACCGTACTCACTATAGTCTACCTATAGATAGACCAACAGAGCTAATCCCACATACCTGTGAGGTTTTTTCTCTGGCCCACATAACTTTCTCCACTGGGCTTGGAGGTGCCTAAGAATGTTCATGTCAAAAATTGTAAGGGACTGAGATTTTACCCCTACTTGCAAGCTAAAAGTTACCTTGGCACAGTTTCATGGATGTTGGCAGAAGACATGAGTCTCCCAGGTCAGGGACAAAGGACAGTTTATTATTCACAGCAATAGTAACCGCCAGAGTATTGTTGGGTTTTTTTTTTTGTACCGGTTTCCCAAAGACCAATTCCCGTACGGTATTGAGGGTCAGGTAATACCTGCACACATGGGGATGCAGTAGAGGAGAGGAAACCTGAGCTTAGCGAACACAAATCTTTTAAAATGGATAATAAGCCTTTCTGATCTTTCCCATATAGGGAAACAGTATGTTTATTATAATGGACAGTAAACAAACCTGCCTTTGTTACCTATCTTCCAAAACTGTTCAGAGAATAACATCCTTAAAAAGATAGTCGAGAACAAAGGCAGTCTGCTCACAAAATATGCAAAATTAAAGAGACACTTGGAGATTGTCTCCCAAATCTCCTTCTGTGCAATTTTCTTTCTTTCTTAAACACCCCTCTGTGAAGTTTATAATATCAGATAACCCTTTCTTGTTGCAATCATTTACAAGCCTTATGTTACTCCCTCTCATTTTCTGAAGATTTCTGAAGAAATCAGTGTATTGATGATCCTTTACTACAATGGCCTTTTGGTTCCATGACTTCTCCTTCAATGATCTTTTTTTTTTTTTTTAATGATTTTTTCTTATATTATGTTAGTCACCATACAGTACATCCCCGGTTTCCGATGTAAGGCTCGATGATTCATTAGTTGCGTATAACACCCAGTGCACCATGCAATACGTGCCCTCCTTACTAACCATCACCGGTCTATTCCATTCCCCCCACCCCCCTCCCCTCTGAGGCCTTCAGTTTGTTTCTCATAGTCCGTAGTCTCTCATGTTTCATTCCCCCTTCTGATTACCCCCCCCCTTTCTTCATCCCTTTCTTCCCCTACTGATCATCCTAGTTCTTATGTTCCATAGATGAGAGAAATCATATGATAGTTGTCTTTCTCTGCTTGACTTATTTCACTTAGCATTAGCTCCTCCAGTGCCGTCCATGTTGCAGCAAATGTTGAGAACTCGTTCTTTCTGATAGCTGAGTAATATTCCATTGTATATATGGACCACAACTTCTTAATCCAGTCATCTGTTGAAGGGCATCTCGGCTCCTTCCACGATTTAGCTATTGTGGACATTGCTGCTATGAACATTGGGGTGCATATGGCCCTTCTCTTTACTACGTCTGTATCTTTTGGGTAAACACCCAGTAGTGCAATGGCTGGATCATAGGGTAGCTCAATTTTTAACTTTTTAACTTTTTAAGGGACCTCCACACTGTTTTCCAGAGTGGCTGTACCAACTTGCATTCCCACCAACAATGTAGGAGGGATCCCCTTTCTCCACATCCTCTCCAACAATTGTTGTTTCTTGCCTTGTCTATTTTTGCCATTCTAACTGGCGTAAGGTGGTATCTCAGTGTGGTTTTGATTTGAATTTCCTTGATGGCTAATGATTTTGAACATTTTTTCATATGTCTGTTAGCCATTTGTATGTCTTCATTGGAAAAGTGTCTGTTCATATCTTCTGCCCATTTTATGATTTGTTTGTTTCTCGTGTATTGAGTTTGAGAAGTTCTTTGTAGATCTTGGATACCAGTCCTTTATCTGTAGTGTCATTTGCAAATATATTCTCCCATTCCGTGGGCTGCCTCTTAGTTTTTCTGACTGTTTCCTTGGCTGTGCAGAAACTTTTAATCTTGATGAAGTCCCATAAATTCATTTTATCTTTTGTTTCTCTTGCCTTTGGGGATGTATCATGAAAAGGGTTGCTTTGGCCAATGTCGTAGAGGTTGCTGCCTATGTTCTCCTCTAGAATTTTGATGGATTCCTGTCTCACATTGAGGTCTTTCATCCATTTGGAGTTTATTTTTGTGTATGGTGTGAGAGAGTGGTCAAGTTTCATTCTTTTGCATGTAGCTGTCCAATTTTCCCAGCACCATTTATTGAAGAGACTGTCTTTTTCCCACTGGATGTTTTTTCCTGCTTTATCAAATATTAGTTGCCCAAAGAGCCGAGGGTCCATTTCTGGGTTCTCTATTCTGTTCCATTGGTCTATGTGTCTGTTTTTGTGCCAGTACCATGCTGTCTTTGTGATCACAGCTTTGTAGTACAGCTCGAAATCCGGCATTGTGATGCCCCCAGCTTTGTTTTTCCTTTTCAACAGTTCCTTGGAGATTCGGGGCCTTTTCTGTTTCCATACAAATTTAAGGACTATTTGTTCCAGTTCTTTGAAAAATGTCCTCGGTATTTTGATCGGGATAGCATCGAAAGTGTAGATTGCTCTGGGTAGCATGGACATTTTAACTATGTTAATTCTTCCGATCCATGAGCATGGAATATTTTTCCATCTTTTTGTGTCTTCCTCAATGTCTTTCAAGAGTGATTTATAGTTTCTAGAATATAGGTCCTTTACGTCTCTGGTTAATTCCAAGGTAACGTATGTTTTTTGGTGCTATTGTAAATGGGATGGATTCCCTAATTTCTCTTTCTTCGGTCTCGTTATTCGTGTATAGAAGTGCAACTGATTTCTGAGCATTGATTTTGTATCCCGCCACGTTACTGAATTGCTCTATAACTTCTAATAGTTCGGGAGTGGCTTCTTTTTGGTTTTCCATATAGAGTATCATGTCATCTGCGAAGAGAGACATTTTGACTTCTTCTTTGCCGATTTGAATACCTTTGATCCCTTTTTGTCGTCTGATTGCTGTTGCAACGACTTCTAGTACTACATTGAATAATAGTGGTGCTCCTTCAATGATCTTAGCCTCTCTTTTCTGATTATTTTTGAAGTTGAAATGAGTATCACTTTATATGTTAGTTATTAGTGTCTCCCCTTTTTAAAAAAAGATTTTATTTATTTATTTGTCAGAGAGAGTGAGAGACAGCACAAGCAGGGAGAGCAGCAAACAGTGGGAGAAGCAGGCTCACCGCTGAGCAAGGAGACTGATGCAGGACTCAATCCCAGGACCCTGGGATCATGACCTGAGCTGAAGGTGGACGCTTAACCGACCAAGCCACCCAGGCATCCCGGGTTTACCATTTGTAATTGTAATTACATTGTAATTAACAAGATGTCTTGTTTATTGTAGATATTTATCCCTTATTGACTTTAGTTATTTCAAATATTCCTTTCCAATCTGTGGTCTGTATATGAACTTTCCCTATTATATTTTTCAATGAAGCAAAGTCTTTAATTCTAATGTCTTTTCCATCCATTTCTTTTTTATCTTAGAGTTTGTGCTTTGGGGAATTGGTTTAAGAAGTTCTCCCACACCCCAAAGCCAGAAAAATAATCTATGTTTCTCTTTTTTCTTTTACCATTGACTTTTCAGATTTCCATTGTCCATTTAGGACTTTAATCCAACTAAATTTCACTCTCCCAAGGCATATAAACAGATATAGATATATAAATATTTGCAGTATTAAAATTTCATTGGAAAAGGTAGAAAATTAGGGGGAAAAGTCTAAAAAAGTTTAAGTAGACTATAATAAAAAAGGGTTGAGAAACACTGCTTGCTATAAGCTAGGAATCCAGTATTACTTTTCTCCATAAAATGACACTTTCCTAATATCATCTGTTAAATGCTTTATCAATCCTTTCTCCACCTGTACATATCAGTTGTCTGATACCTGCAGTAAGGCCCCTTTTCAAAACGAGGGTTGCCAAGCAACACTTTTTCAAAATTGCTTGAATCATTCATAACATATTTAGTCTTCTTATACATGGCAGTATAAGTGTGTTGAATTCATTTTTTAAAAAGTCCTAATAGAATTTTAACTGGGATTGAATTGAATTTGCAGATTAGTTTTAGAGAACTGACATTTTACCCTGTTGCCATCCATTCCATGAGCATGGTATATAGCACTCCATTTATTTAAGACCTTTATGTCCTTAATAAATTTAAAATTTTTTCTCCATAGAGATCATATACATTGTTTATTCCGTTAAATTCATACTTTATAGTTTTGATTATTAGTAGGAACAGCATCACAGAATGTTACATTTTTAGTTAGCTATTGCTGATGCAGAGGAACATTGCTGATCTTTGTAAATGATCTTGTATCTGACATTCTTGTGAAATCCTTATTAGATCTATAGTTTTTCTGTTAATTCAGTTGGGATTATTTCATCTGGAAAAAAAAAAGAGGTGGGGGGGATACTTATCTGTCAGGAGAGTGGTTTTCCCAGGGCAAGGCTTATCCATTTCACTCTGGATGTGCTGATTTCTCCAAATGTGGGAAACTTGGCTGCATAATTTGTGGTAGCAACAGACTGCATTAGCACTCTCCCATCCCTGTGCCACCACTCGACAAAAAAAAAAAAAAAAAAAAGGAGAGGGGAGAAGAAGGAAAGAAAGAGAAAAGAAAAACAATTGATACTTTCTCTGAAGCAGATAGGGAGAAACCAATAATCTAGTAACCTGTATGTAGCAAGAAGAACAGAGAATTGAACGCTTGTGGAACACACTATAATAATCAGCTGGTCTGGGATGCCTGGGTGGCTTCATCGGTTAAGCATCTGCCTTCAGCTTACGTCATGATCCCAGGGTCCTGGAATTGAGTCCTGCATCGGGCTCCCTGCTCATCTGGGAGCCTGCTTCTCCCCTCTTCTCTTTCTGATAAATAAATAAATAAATAAATAAATAAATAAATAATCTTTAAAAAAAATAATCAGGGGCACCTGGGTGGCACAGCAGTTAAGTGTCTGCCTTCGGCTCAGGGCGTGATCCCGGCGTTATGGGATCGAGCCCCACATCAGGCTCCTCTGCTATGAGCCTGCTTCTTCCTCTCCCACTCCCCCTGCTTGTGTTCCCTCTATCGCTGGCTGTCTCTAGCTCTGTCAAATAAATAAACAAAATCTTTAAAAAAAATAAATAAATAATCAGCTGGGCGGTTTAATGGCACAGGTAATTTCTGCTTTGCGTTTATATTGATCAGCTTATTCAATTCTGCCTAATACCTATAATTACTTTTGGCTTCCTTATTCATATGCTCAGCCCTTTTTGCCCTACATAATTATGAATTTCAGAAATGTATTGTTATAAAAGGTTAGAAACACTTGTACTGCCTTATCTTGGTGAGCAGAGCAGTAATCAATATTCTGTGGCTTTCTTTGAATAGCTGTACTTAATAACTCTGAACATTCTCACCAGTACTCACAATGAAGAAAAACTTTAAGCATATGTATTAGAGGAGGAGAAAATCTCTTAAGTAGTTTCCTAAATGATGACCAAAAATGGCTAAGTCAAAATGATCATTTTTGCCTGATGATTCAAATTTCTTGCTTAATAAGAGCGTCAAGAAATTAGTTGCATCAAAATATACACACCATTCCCTAAATCAACAATAGCTACAAAATAAAATTATGCTCCATTGTAACAAACTTGGACAAAGTTTCTATGTGTCTGTAGAATCTGGAAATTTCCCAAAATAGCCACAAGAAACCTAGATGCCTTTAGAAACAAATTCCTGAAAATGATCATATCAATTGGACTGAAAATTTCTTCACCACCTAAAAAATCCAAGAAATCACTTGACCAACAAGTAGTTTCTACCAGAATAAAAGTATAGCACTTGGCAAAATTTAAGTATGTGTATTTTAATTTTTATAATAAAAAAGTATTATTAAAAAAATTGGGTTTTTGGGGCACCTGGGTGGCTTAGTTGGTTAAGTGTCTGCCTTCAGCTCAGGTCATGATCAGGTCCTGGGATCAAGGCTTGTATAGGGCTCCCGGCTAAGCCTGCTTCTCCCTCTCCCTCTGTCCCTCCCCCACCTCATGCTCTCTCTCGCTCGCTCTCTCTCTCAAATAAATAAATAAAAACTTTTTTAAAAATAAAATAAAAAATAAAAAATTGGATTTTTCAAAGAAAGCTATATGCCCAACGTAGGGCTTGAACTTAACCCTGAGATCAAGAGTCACATGCTCTACTGACTGAGCTAGCCGGTATCCTAAGCATATGTATTTTAAACAGCGTGAATTGGATTTCTACATAAAGTTTTTTGTCAGCTAAATTAAATTCAGAGCTAAGGCATAAAAAGAAACACTAAGACTAGCTCTTATTAAAGAGAACAGACTCCTCTGTGTCCATTAAGTGGGACAGAGAGACAAATGTATAACAATGGGATAATCTTAGTTGCCCTTAGTAGAGTAGGACTCAAAGTAAAATATAATGGCTTAGCAAGAAGGGAGAAAATCATAATAGAAATATCTTTTTGAAGGTGATCATGTGTAATTCTAACAGGAAACGTGAGAACATGAGGTTTAATGGAAACATTTTTCAAACAGAACAGTAGTGACTTAATGTAGGTCATCATTAAAGGCAGTGGAGCTGTCGATGGTATTGTTAACTCATTCTACTTTGTACATATCTCTATGAAAACACAAATTCACCCTATGTCATAATCTTGAGCAATTGGCAGTCAGAAATTATCTCTTTCTCTCCTGTTTTGTTTGTTTTAAAATTTCCTGCATTCAGCATGGTACATAGGTGTACAGATGTTCAGTCTTGGAGATGCTTTGTGTTTTAAAGTAATGTGATTATATGATTTAGGACTTTGCACTATTTCTAGATGTATTCATTATCACCGGGTTTGTCTAATAGCCATATGACTTACTCCGCTTGAGCCACAATACCCTGCATTAGTTTAGTCTAGACCAATTATTCTAACCTCCCACTTGGACTTTTAACTCTGCCAGATGCTATTTGACAGTAGATTCTCCAATACTGAAAATCTTGCCAAGCATATATTATGTAGTTGTATAATTACAGCTTTCTAGTACTCAGTATGGTATTATTAGCTCAAGCTGTAGCTCATTTAGTGTACATAATTACAGCACACTCAGCCCTGAGCACTGACCTACAAAAGGGGGGTGGTGGTGGTTTCTCGTGCTATTTTTTTTATCTACTTCAATTGACAATATATGTAGTTATTACTGAAGCTCCCAGTTTTGAGAAAGTTTGATATACTACATTTTCATGTATCTTTGGAATATCTAACATCACACTGATATTTTAGAGCTATTATTTCTGCTAATGATTATTGAATATTAATATTATTTGAATCACACTTTAATTTTTTAAATTCTTTCCTCTGGTAGGTGCCTGGTGGAAAACACATAGGGACCAAATGATACAAAAGAGTGCAAGTCTTAAAGAAATGTTCTGCTGGAGAGTTATCATTTGTTAAATTTTTATAGTGCCTAGGGCATAGTCACACCTTGAGAAATGACACTTTCTTGTCATCATTCCATTTACATATTAAACGTTCAAATATCCCTCTTTAAGAGGCACAGGAGTTAGCTCTTAAGCAAATGGTAGTCATAGGTGTATTCGCATAGGGATTGGGATTGTTCTGGACATGAGGTATTAAGTCTTGGAGGAACTTGGGAGTGGCAAGAAGGAAGTTTCAGTTGTCTGGACCTTTCCTCTAGCTTCACATCTTTTCTCCTGTGTCACTATTACACATCTCAGCAGAACTACTTTTCCTTTGCCTCCACGTTCCTCAAGGATTTACTTGCATTACAAGAAAGGTTAGAAGCTTAACCCCAACATACAGCACTTAACTGAAACTCACAATATCAATAATTGAAGAACTTTAATTTTTAAAAAAGATGTCCTGAAGACCGTTCTTTTACCTTTCCTTAACTGAATTGTCATAAATAACAAGAGCTAATGCTTTTGCACATTATTTCACACTTATAAATCTCTGTGAAACTTGAGAAGAAATCACTATAAGTGTGCAATATATTTTCCACTTTATTCAAGCACTCAGTATTTTAATTCAAAGAAACTGATTTTTAAGAAAGAAGCTTCAGTTTTCAAACTATTCATAATTTACATTTTAATTGGAATTTTAAATGTCCTGAAGGTGAAAGCCATGGCTGCTTCAATATTAAAGACCTCTTTCCATTTCCAAATACACATAAAAGTAATTTTCATTTATGTGGTTGAAAGTTCACATGCTAATGTAGACAGGAGAATTGATTTTAATTCCATAAAAGTCTTTTTGGTATTATGTAAAAAGATTCTTACCAGCATAATCACTTAACAAAGTTATAAAGAGCTTTTATTTTATGTGGGCATTTTTCAGACTGTGGTTTGACCAATAACACACACACACACACACACACACACACACACACACACTTTTCTTTATGCTAAACCATGTTATAATATAGTTCTACTTAAAACATCTTGACATTTCCTTTATAATGGTCTTGTGACCATTATAGAACCAAATGACTATTAGGAAATTCAGTGATAAATACATAAACAAAATGGGCCTCTCTTGATACATGTCAAGTACAGATATGTTAGAGATGTTTGAGATCATTTGGACTAGCATTGTCATTTACAAACAAAGGCTCAGAGACATCAACCTAACTTGTAACACTCACGCTGTCTCTAAAGGTAAAGTCTGATATCATCATCATCATCATCATCAAAGAGATAGCTAAAAGGAAAATCAACTAGTCGTTTGCAGAAAGAACTACTCTTACAGTGTTCATGTAGACACACACAGTATAGTCTCTAATGATTAAGGCCTACTGTCTCAAAATGTTTAATGAGAATACTTGGGGTCAACATATCAGCCTGAAATTTATTAGAAATGTTTTACCGGAAACATGTATATTAGATGCCATGAATGATTTTTAAAGTTAATAAAAAGAAGAAGGGAGGGAAGCAGGGAGGGGAGGAAGGAGGAAGGAAAGGTAAAAGCAATGCCTGTCTTCCAAAAACTTATTTTTACTTGGAAAGAAGGTATTGCTTTAAACACTTTGTTTAGCATCTATAAACATTTTGATATTATACCTGTCTCTGCCATTAAATGAAAAGCTCTTCAAGGGCAGAGAACGTATCTTGTTTACTGATTTATCTCCCAGAATAAGTACCTTCCATTAATAGCATTTGCTCAGGAAATGCTTCTTGAAATGAATTCTGTTACTATTATGGTGCATCCAAACACCAATGATAGAAGGAAACCTTCATCCTTTATATACTATTTCAGCCTCGTTAATGTACATCCAACACATCTTTTCATAAACAATAATTAATATCTTTTTTATATTATCTTATATTCTATTACCTTATATTATTATTTTATATTATCTTATATTATTTTTTAATATTATCTTTTATAGTTTGTACAAGTGAGTGAAAATACTTGAGGGAAAAGTCAATGATGAAATAATGACTGATTAGAAATACCCTCATTGACACTCTTTTCAGTCATTTAATTGTGATTTTATAGGTAAACGAGTAATCTCAGTTGAAGATGAATGCTTTGTTTCTGCATTCCTTTATTAGATTACACCAGGTTGAGAGAGAAAATATCTAAGTGAAAGGCAAGGAAGGGTGTTATAAATTGCATGAGGCCCCTGAAGAGAGATGATTCATTGATAGGCATTTGGTGGAGTTTGGTCGTCAAAAAGGGGGCTCTATTAGGAATCAGTCAAAGAAAGAACAGGAGCAAAGACACAGAGGTGAAAGGGTCAGGTTTGTGATACAGCAACGTATATGATTTTTTATTAGCATAATAAATGACTCGATGGAGCGACAGACCTAATAACTTCTGAAATTGCCAAATTATGCTGCGAATGATATTTTAAGATTTCTGGAACAACTGGAATGTGATATATAAATAGGTGTAATTTCTGTTGACAAATTCATAGGAACTGTTAAGACGGCTGTTGTTTGTTGCCTTCATTCATAATTGAAGGAAATCTGAATTTAATTAGAGATAAATGAAAATAAAGATGTCATTTTTTTTCTCATCTAGGTTCACGGACCCCTGAAATGAATGCATAGTTATCCTTGGCTCATGTCTTCTTTTCACCCACGCTGTGTAAGGACTATAAGGACCTGGTACTAGACTCATTCTGTACCATTCAAAAGAAAGAATTATGCTCAGTGGGTTTATGTTATAAGAAAGACAGATTTCTACCTGAAGCTAATACAACATTGTATGTTAACTACACTGGAATTAAAAAAAAAAAAAAAAAAAAAAAGCCCACACCAACCAGTAAAAGCATTTGAATAACAATGTGTTTCATTTCCAATGACTATTTTAGAAATAAATACCAGGATTATATAACTGCCCCCCCAAAAAGACAGATTTCAGTTCATCATAATGGAGAGCCTCTCAACAATTAAAAATCCTCAAAAATAATAGACCACTACAAACTTCAAATAGGTTGAATATGATTAAATAGGATTTCTGTATTGGAAATGAAATTGGGTCCCAATTTCATAAAATATAAGGAGAACGATGTTTTCTAGAGACTTGCAATGCAGAAGGTCTGGTAACATTTGCCAGGCATGGTGCTTTACATTCATCAACTCATTCATTTTTTTTTTTTTTTTCTGAGAGACAGAGAAAGAGAGAGAGCACACGCATGGGGAGGGGCAGAGGAAGAAGGAGAGAGAGAATCCCAAGCAGGCCCCACGTCCAGCATGGAGCCTGACTCAGGGTTTGATCTCACCACCCTGAGATCATGACCTAAACTGAAACAAGAGTCAGACACTAAACAGACTGAGCCACCCAGGCATCCCACAACTTATTCAATTCTAACAGAATACTGGGAAATAGGCATTATCTCATGAATATTAGCTCAGTTATTTTCAAATATCTTGGCCAGGCCAAACATCTAAGACGTAAAATTCAAATCAAGTTCTCCCAGGCCCCAAAGGTTAGTAGTTTCCATTTGAAAACTGGAGTTAATAACATGTACTTCTAGAGTTGTTATGAAGACTTCAAAAAATAATATATGACAAGTGCATATGCCAGATGATCACGGATAATAATATTTTAAGTGCTTTACGTGTATACATTCATTTCATCTTCACAGCAACTCTATGAGGTAGATATTATCATCCCCATTTTACAGAAGAGAACACAGAAACACTAGGATGTTGAACAGCTTGCCAAAAGTTATACAAGCAGTAATTGGATTTGAACCCAGAAAGTCTGACTCCAGATTCCAAGTTGGTAACTATGTTACAGGATTTCTATTCCTTTAGTGCCCATAGTTCTTGGTCACCCCACTTTGAAGAATGAAGAGGTGGACCAGATGAAGAGTGTTGGGTAGCAAAGCAAAGTTTACTGAGCAAGAGTACAAAGTTCCTAAAGAGGGAGGGGACCTGAGAGGGTTGCCCTTGGAGTGTCTACGTTTAGGGGTTTTTATGAGCTCTTTTGCAGAACCATCTTAAGCAATCAGGGTATGCTGAGTCATGCCAAACAGGGCTTTGATCACGTATCTGTCTACCTATTAGGTTAATGTTTATGTGCTAATTGTCTTTTTGGACTGACATCTGGGGGCTTATATCTTAATTGCCCCTTGCTCGTGACAGTGACAAATGCTTTGTGGTTAATTGTTTTATTTTGGGATGTTTTGCAGAAGTCATTTCTGCAAAGGCTGCAAAGCAGAATGCTAGTGTGTTCCTGTCTTAGCTGCAAAACAGAATGTTAGTGCTGTTTTGTCTTAGCTGTCCCACCTCCATATTTTCTTGTTGGGAACCATGGCCCTGATTACCTAACTCTCCAACTATCTCCTAACAACTACTATGCTATGCTAGCAGACATGGCACTAAGCAATTTGTTTTATGTGTTTGCAAGATTTCTCTCCCCAACAAGACAGTTATTGTTCAAGGTTTAAAAATGGAAGTGCCTTAATAAAACTAGGCTTGTTTGGGACATATAAATTCAAAAGAGGCCTATAGTTTTTTATTTGTCACTGCACATCCCATAAATGTTCTGTACTGAAGATCTCAGACTGTCATCCTAACCTACATTTACTTTACATGCTAATATCTAAGCAGGATAGAGTTTCTCACTTCTTGATTCTTATTCCTCTACTTCTGTCAGGGCTGTTGGATGAGTCAAAAACAAATGACTTGGAGACAAAGCAAAAAAATCTGGGAGATCTGCTCTCCAATCTAGAGGTAGATCAGCAACAAATATCAGCTTTACCTAAATCCCTTTGCAACACAGACTATAATCATTTAAAAGAAACTTACAATTTCATTGGTAGATTCCCCTGCCCTCCTGCCATATTGGCCTTATTCCCTCACCACAGCAGGGAAGACTCTTCAAAAGGAAACATGAAAATTTCAAAATAATGAAATAAAAGTACAAGACTTTTCAGGATCCATTCCTATCAGTTTGATTCAGAACCAACTTGTTTTGCCACTGTTGCCTGTTTCTTTTAATCATTAATGTTATTATTTATAATCTCTGAGGACTTTTTGTTCATGGTTGGTCACGGACAATGTATTCTTAGGAAGAAACAAGAACCACCCACTCTCAGGGAAGCTTTGTAAATTGGTGCTTTGATTGTTGCTAAGCCCGGTTTCTCTGTCCTATAGGGGACTCCAGAATGGTGATTCGCAAGCTGAGATTTATGACTTGCTAAGTTCAAAGAGACAAGCAAAATATTTATTTCTGTCATTTTTCTCAAGAAGTTATTTGAGTCACTCACATGTCTCTCTTGGTACTTAAAAGCTATAGTTTTAAGTAATTATATGACAATCTTCATACATGGATATAAGCTGAGAGCAAAGCAGTGTTACAATTCTACTTGCAAAGCAGTGTGTTAACGTTCACATACATCTTCTCGTTTGATCCTTATAAAAATTTTGAGGTTTTAATATCTTTGGTCCCCATTTTATATGAATGAAACAAACAAAGCAGTTGAGCAATTTACCAAAGGGCCTGCCTTTGTTGAGTGGTAGAACTGGAATTCAATCCATGTCTGTCAGATGCCTTGCTCAAGTTCTTAACCCTCTATTTTCAACTATCAGGGACGTTTCTCAATAACCCAGACAGGCCTCTGGCAAATACTGCTGAAACACTGGTTTACAACTATATACTAAAGTCCTCTACCCACCTATAAAAATGTACCCCAAGCTACGTTTCCTGACACGCTCTGTGCCTTTCAATCCTTTCAGAGTGTTATTTTATCTCCTGAGCACCATCCATGTGCTGGTTAGTGCAAGAACAGTTACTTTTAGCAAGAAGTCTTTTTTGGGGGTCAATTTCATAAATGCAGCCACATCAGCTACCCTTCGATGGGATCCAGTTGAGTCTGGCTGAATCATCACTGGGATAATGAGCTGAATGCTGGCTTTGTCTCAATGACAGCTAAGACATCCTACAATACCCATCTCAGGATCTCCTGAGAGGAGGGAAACCACTAGGCCAAGTCACTGGACGGAGTGATTGGCGGGGAGTGAGGGGGTGGGTGGGTGCTGGTGATGGAATTTGGATCCCAGTAATTAGATTCAGACTGCTCAGTGTTTTTGAAAACTGGCGTTCACCTGTGGACAATATTTTCTTTGAGGATTCTTCGAGAAAAATCCTTTTAGTGCCTCCAGCTGTTCCTTGAACTTCTGGTCAGGTCTTCACAATTCAAAAATAACTGCCACAAGTTATTCAGGTAATTTTTGTTAGTTCAATTCAAGTACTTGCTTCCTCTTAAGCACCCTGTGGCTGCTTCACTAAAGGACTGTTTCATCAATAAACACTGGACTTTACCTAACAACTCTGTTGGCAGTGCAAATATCCAGAAATTTAATAGGACATTTGGTAGTAATGATTGTACTAAGAAGCATTTTGTGGGAATTTATTCTCTTTTTTAAAAGAAATATAGGCTATAAATACTAGACTCTGCCAGAAGAAAAAGAGTAAATCTTAGGTTGGCTGAATTGGAGAATTTTTGTGTTTTTATATTTCACTGTATCATTTTGATTTCAGTTTGCAAAGCTTTAGAAGTCTTTAAACAAATACAATTAAGAAGAAAACCTTTTCTGTGAGCCAAAGAAGCATTTTAGTATTTGTTCAGGTTTACTTTTAATTTCTTGCCTACTAAAAAACTATGAAAGGTATTTTCTTAAAATAAGAAGTAGTAATGGCTGATAAATGCCAAAAAATGTGTTGTATCTAATTATTGCAATTTTTTTTAACTTGCCAATTAAAAATAAGAGAGAGAATGAAAAAAAGCCAATAAAATATGTGTCAGTGAACTCAATCCCCCAGGGAACCTTCTGAAAAACTGTGTGGAACCCACCTTAGTTGTCCCACCAGGGAATAGGGAAGCTGGTCCCACTAGTTGAAGATGGTGTTGACTGCATTTCTGATTCCAGTAGTACTAAGAGCACCTGTGGGGCAGGAGAAAGGCCTCCTGTAGAGAAGCAAAGACATAGGAGGTGTCAGTCAGATGGAAGCTGTTCCTACAGCTGCAGACAGGTGAGCTTAGAGGTGGGGTGGCATATGGGGTGGGGTGTTAACAGTTTCTAATATTTCAACTATGAATTATGCCTACTTAGCTGCTCCATCACTGGGCTCAGGCACAGGGCAGACTCTGTCCCAGTAAGCTTGCTCATGGAATGGAAGCAGAAGGCACCTTGCCTCAGGCAGGTGCATGCAAGAGAAAAGAGGAGTGGACTGAGGCAGGCCTGCTTGCTAGTCAGGTAAATCGCTCCTTCCTGGAGGAGGGAGTGTCAGAGGAGAGAGAGGGAAGGCCCCAGCAAAAATCAACATATAAAAGCTAATACTGCAATTAAAAAAAAAAGAAGAAGAAGAGGGGCGCCTGGGTGGTGCAGTCCTTAAGCGTCTGCCTTTGGCTCAGGGCGTGATCCCAGCGTTCTGGGATCCAGCCCCACATCAGGCTCCTCCGCTGGAAGCCTGCTTCTTCCTCTCCCACTTCCCCTGCTTGTGTTCCCTCTCTTGCTGGCTGTTTCTCTCTGTCAAATTAATAAGTAAAATCTTAAAAAAAAAAAAAAAAAGAAGAAAGAAAATAGTGGTATTCACATGTTATTTCAGATTATCAAGGTATACACCCCCAAATAGTTAAAAAATTGCAAAAGAAGTTACCTGTTGGAGAATGGGAATTGGGATTAGGAACAATAGAAGAGGGACTGCCCTTTTTCACTACAAACTAAATCATGCTATTTGACTTTTTAAATCGGAATCCATGTATTATTTTGATAAAACATTAAATTTGAAAAAACTATATAGCAGACCCACCACATTGAGGAAGAAAAAGGTTTTGTTTTTTTTTAACAGATATGACAATAATCCTAATTATAAAAAAATCTGCATGAAGAGTTGTTACTTATATAATCAGTAAAATACAAATACATACTAAAAATACTTTAAAATACATAAATAAAGCATATGTGAGTTGGACTCACTGATATGGTGCTTCCATGTATTAGGCACTTATTAAATTTATTTTATTTCAGTGATTAATTCTAAGAAGCAACAGTGAAAATAAATTTAAGAACACATACTATGCTAGTTCAGACACCCCTGTTTGAAAAGTCTGTGGCCCATTGGGATGTAAATAAAACTAGTGAGATACCAATGTGAAATGCAAGAAACTCTGGATCTGGAACTAAAAAAAGGGGGGGGGGCCTAAATTGGAGTTCTAACCTGCCACCCACTAACTCTGATATTGGTTATGTTCTTGAAAATCACTGAGCCTTGGTTTCCCTCTGTAAAGAGGGTTAACAACACTGATGTCACAGGGATTATTTTTGAGATGAAGTGAAATAATGTATGAAAGCACTGTAAACAGTTACATAAATATAGATATCTATTTGAAAACTCTGTTTTAAATATTATATTTAAAAACAAAAAAACTAGGGGCACCTGAGTGGCTCAGATGGTTAGGCGTCTGCCTTTGTCTCAGGTCGTGATCTCCAGGTCCTGGGATTGAGACCCACATTTGGCCCCCAGCTCAGCGGGGAGTCTGATTTTCCCTCTCCCTCTGCCTCTCCCCCTGCTCATGTTCTTGCTCTCTCTGTAGCCCTCTGTCTCAAATGAATAAACAAAATCTTAAAAAAAAAAACCAAACCCAAAGCGCTAATCATAGATAACCTATTAAAAGAAGAATTATAAGGGCATATTTTAAAACTAAAACTTCATTAGAAAATATATTTCAATTTAAGGTGTATATGAAGATAAATATTTCTATCACTACGTGCTGGTTAGGTAGTACCTTGGCACACTTAAAACAATTGTGTTTTTCACCTTACAATTTTTTATCTGATTATAAAAGTAATGTGTATTTCTTAATATATCCTCAAATGTATCTTTCCCCAAAAATTACTTTTGATGGTTACAAATCATTCCATCAAGCAGCTGTGCAGTAATTTGACATCTTCCTGTTGTTAAGACTGTTCAGTTGTTTCCAATTTTTCAGTATTATAATTAACCTGAGTTCAGTATGCTACTACACAAACTGTTACACTCGAAGTCAGAATTGCCTATTTCCTCATCTGTTTCCCCCACTGGACAGTAAGTTTTGTGAGGGCCTTTTTTTTCTGCCACTGTTACTTAGTGCCTAGTATTTTGTCTAGGACATAGTATCTACTAATGTAAGTATGTGCTGTGTGAATGAACAAAGGAACGAATTAATGAATGCTAGTATTTGCCCACAAAAGTTAAGTGGTATTGCAGGGATGCCTAACAAAATGAGATAACCTTTATGAAAGTGCTTTGTGTGTTTTAAACTTTATTATCTTATAGTCAACATTATTTTTGCTATTTAACTGTTACCATGAACCAGAACAATAAGAAAGAGACATTTGAGGGGCAGATGTGGGCGTCGGTGGGGACATGATATGGGAGAGAGGCGCGACACATGCCTCTTCCTAGACACTGGCAAGCAGGCTTTATTTAGAGCCCTTTGTCTGCCTTGGCAAGTACAAAGCTTTCATCTTAATAGAATCCTCTGTTGGCCGTGCAGTAAGTAGCTGTTTCAAAGCAGGAAGGAAAAAGAGAAAAAGGAATGGCTGTGGGGGAGGGGAAATTATTTTTCTCATTTTCTATAAAATAGGAGTTGGAAATACACAAAGGGGAATATATGGAAAGAAATGCAAACTGCAGCATTGACTCCCTCTGTATACCTAAGCTCTATGCTTGAGGCCAACACAAATGTATTTGCTAGAATTCGATACAGTGTGCTGCTCCAGAGCAGTGCATTGAAATAACTGCAGAGGTTAGAAAGCCTTGGAAGCAGTGTATATTCCAGGACGAGCGCTATATTAGGGTAATTTCTGATTTAAAGGGGGCACAAAGGAACCTTCTGGGTGATGGAAATAGTTCATATCTTGTTTGGTGTTACCCAGGTGTATACAACTGTTGCAACTCTGTGTATTTTATTGAATGTAAATTGTGGAGGCTGCTTTTAGGCAATCCACTTGAGCAACGGAAACATGAGTAAGGTAAAAGGGTCCACAGGGGCCACTGGGCTGAATACAAACAGGCCCATTAGGCAACCCACCGCAAAATACCCATAAGCCCTAGCTGACCAATGGGTTACTTACACCCAGCAACAGGTACAAGAAAAGGAAAATTCCATACGTTCCCATACCTCCTCACCTTCCCCCTAAACTACAGCCCCCAACCTCTCACTGCCTCCTGGCAGACTGTTGTTCCTTTGCTGTCCTGCCCCCTATTCCCTCGCAGTGTATTCTGTAAATTTCTTTCTCTTTTGTTCTGCTTAGGTTGAATTCTTTCACTGCCAGCCTTGCCGGCCTCCACTGGATCAGGTCGTGTCACATAAATTATACCTCAAATTTAAAAATTATTAAGTAATAGAGTTTTTCTGGTTGCAAAAATAACATGCTTTCATTCTAGAACGTTTAGAAAATGCTTATATGCACAAAAAAGGAAATAAAAATTACGTGGACTTTTATTGCCTGGAGACAATCATCCTTAACATTTGTGTTGTTGTTATCTGAGTTTCCATTATTTCACCATCCCATTTAGGAGGCTACCTAATAAAGCGGTAGTTATCATAATATGCACATATTCAACTAATGACCTGACCACTTATAAAAATTGTCCCCACCCAACATCCTCTGTCTTAACACAGGTTTTGTCCCCACCCATCCTGTCAAAGTGCTTGTCCGGCCACCACTGCCTGAATGTTGGATGTAAACATCCACAAATGTAATGGAAACTGACCCTAAAGTGGATTGTGAATTTTTAAAAAACTAGGTATACTTCATAAAGCCAGTGAACATAATGTTGGAAAACTGTGGAATCACGTAAAAGTCATGGGAAAAGCAAGGAGTTCCACCTGACCTGCATGTACTAAAAGAAAATAAATAGGTCTGACGACAAACACTTCAAAAGAGAGTGATTCAGCTACAAAGATTAGAAGAAGCTCTTTGGAAATAATGAAGCCCTCAAATTATTTTTGTTACAGAAGTTATGATAGTACTACAAAAGTCAGCCATAAAATGGTGACCAATATACCATACTGCCATAGGATTTTATTCAAGAGAAAAAGTTAAAATATCAATATTTTAAGTTTTTCCCCAATCAAACATTTTCTAAAGGTTTTATTTATTTGAGAGAAAGAGAGTGTACACACACACACACACACACACACACACACGAGTAGGGGGGAGGGACGGAGAGAGAGAGAATCTCAAACAGACTCTGCACTGAGTGTGGAGCCAGACACAGGGCCTAGTCTCATGATTCTGAGATCATGACCTGAGCTGAAATCAACAGTTGGGCATTTAACCAACTGAGCCATCCAGGCACCCCTCCCAATCAAACATTTTAAAAACTATTTTCTATAACAGCATCACAAATATTAATGTGCATAGAAATCACCTGGAGATCTTGTTAAAATATAGATTATGATTCAACTAGGTCAGCAGAGGGGCCCTACAGTCCACATTTGTAACAAGCTCCCAGGAATGCTGATGCTTGTAGTCTCTGGTCTTTACTTTGAATAGTAAGACTGTTAAATTGTAGTTTAAGTAAATTCACCTTAAATGGTCTTTATCCAATACTAATTATCTTTGAGTATTGAGAAACTCCTCCCTATCCTTCCAGCTATTTCTAATTTAACTGTTCTAGACACATACAATATATGGTTCTCCAATAAAATCACCTGGAGTGCTTGTTTAAACAGAAATTGTTGGGCCCTATACCCAGAGTTTTTCTCTTAGTACATCTGGGATGTGGTCCAAAAACTTGCCTTTCTTGCTAGTTCTCAGGTGATGCTAATGTTGTTTGTCCAGTATATACTCAGTTAATCACTAGTTTAGAATGATTGCAAATAACTTCCAGGGAGTTGCTTACAATACCCAAATTAGACATTCTGCTTGTAATATTTTCAAAACAAAGAGCAAGATGGGAATTGTACAGATCACAGGACAAGCCTCAAACATTTAACTATCTTAATGTTCCTGCTGTTTGCTGAACTTGCTGATCCAGCTCACTGCCCAACGTTCGTTTTTACTTTATATATGATGTATGTCAGTGTTCTCTGTTTTGACTCCATAATTATTTTATTAATGATTTTCTATAATTTTGTATATTTTTAATTATATTTCTAAAGAGAATAATAAAGCTACATATATGAGATAGGCTTAGATAGATGATCAATTGTTTTATCTCATTGCTGTTCACTAAGGATTGTCCTTCACTTTACAAGGAGTGGCTCTGCCATCATCTTGTTGATTGTGCTTACATTTTTAGAATGTGCAAATATATACGTATTCATTTGTATGAACTACTCACCACACACAGGTTTTTTGTATGGATCCTTTCAGACAATCTTCTCATTTTGAAAAGATTAGTTAAAAGCAGATAATACAATCTCCACTTCCTGTATTTGTAATCTGCAATACAACGCAATAGGCAAAAAATGAACAATCAACCTAAGACTTCACTATAAACCTCTGTCCTCTGAGGACCTACCACTCAGGATACTGCAAACTTTTAATCACTACTTTCAGTGTTGTTATTCAGTAGGCAATGTAGTCACGTAGCTGCATTTTCATCCAGCACACAGATTTGCTATTAGCCCAGAGTGAAACCATGGGAAGCTGTGGCAGATACCCCAGGAGGAAGCAGTTTGTAGTGGCTAAGCGCTCTGGCTCTAGAGCCAGATAGTATAATTCAGATCCTGGCTCTACCACCTACTATAAGTTCTGTGGTCTTAAGCAAGTAACTGGATCACTCTGTGCCTCAGTTTCCTCATCTGTAAAATGGGAATAGAAATAGAGTGTATTTCACAGTGTCATTGTGAAACTCAAGTTAATGCGGGTAAAGCATTTAGAACAGTTCCTGGCACAAATTAAGAAGGCAATAAACATAGCTATTTTATTATGCCCTGAGCACTGAATTGGAAGTCAGAGACCTGGGTTCAAATCTTGGCTAGTTTTAGGACTTTACATAAGCCACTTAATCTTTCTGAGACTTGTCTGCAAAACAGGGCTCACAATCCCTGCTTTGCCAAGCTGATAGAATTGTGATCTCTAATAAAATAGTACATGTAAATGTGCTTTGGAAAACTATAAAGCACTATATAAATGTAAGAGTCAAAGTCCTCCTTTATAATTTTCTTTTATCATAAATCTTATTTTAATGCATTTATATTATATGAAGTATTTTATAAAATAGAAACATGATGAAAGCAGGAAAGTATTCTTAGTGAATACTTTTTCTTGCATTTTTATAGTCACTCATTTAGCAATTTATTTTAATTTCTTTTCTGAGATTTAAAATGAAACTCACTAGAGGGTGCCTGGGTGGCTCAGTTGGTTAAGTGTCTGCCTTCAGTTCAGGTCATGATCCCATGATCCTGGGATCAAGTCCTGCATCAAGCTCCCTGCTCAGCAGGGAGTCTGCTTCTCCCTCTACTCTTCCCTCCTGCTCGTGCTTTCTCTCTCTCTGTCAAATAAATGAATAAAATCTTTATAAAATGAAACTCACTAGAATAAAATTTCTAGTGTCCTTTTATCCACTAAAAAAAAATAATCATTTTGCCATCACTCATCTTCTTGCTATCTGGTATGCTATAAAGAGCATGGGCTTTGAGAACAGAAGACCAATCCAAGTCCCATGTGAGCCTTGTAACCTTGCACAAGTTATTTAAATATTCTGAGCTTCCATTTTATCACAGGGATAAGAGTAGCTGCACAGCCCACCTCCCTGGGTAAGACCTGGAGAGGACCTAATGAAATATAAACTTTCACAGTTGTCATGGATTAGAGATAGCATCAGATAGATATCTAGCCCATGAATCAGTGACCTTTTTTTCATAAAGACTAAATAGTAAATATTTTAGACTTTGCAGGCCATAAGCCTCTGTCAAACTACCCAACTCTCCCATTGATGCACAAAGGCAACCATACACAGTATGTAAACAAATGGGCATGGCTGTGTTCTAATAAGACTTTGTGGACCCTGAAGTTTGGTTTTCATATAAATTTCACATGACATATTCTTGTTTTGATTTTTTTCAAACAATTTAATTTACCATTCTTAGCACAAATACAGGCAGTAGGCTGAAACTGGCCTACGAGCCATACTTTACTGACCTTTGGTCTAGTACAATGCCTAACATGTAGCACATACCAGTAGCTAATATTAGACATATAAAGTTGCTTTATAAAATGTTAATATTAGGTATAATCTATTGGCAACTTTCTTGTTCTTCATCATGATTTAAAGACTATACAGCTGTTGTCCCATTATTACATCTGTCCTCTCCCAATACCTTAGGCTATAATTCATCTGGAACTATGGACTTGGCATCATCTAAAGCATTGATTTGGACTCTTGCTAAATCTTTTATATATATCGAATTTTAATTCCTTGCTTTTCACTAAAATATTAAAAATCTTTTTTTAAGTAAAAGAAAGGTAATACTCATTCTAAAACTTTCAAAAAATGGAGAAAAGTAAAAATGAGGAGGATCTCTCATTTTCCTACTTAGTTATGTTTTCTACCTTCCCCTTTGAAGACCATTTTCTTTACTTAAACAACAAAAAGGAAATAAAACAATAGTTAAGTGGTTATACTTTCTCTGCCATCTGTCAGCATTACATCATTTTCTTCCTCCAAACATAGCTTTGTTTTGTTTTAGCTGAACTGTTTTTTTATCCTCAACTTCAGCTGGTTTGTACTTTATCCTTCCTGAGTTTTCCCTCCATCTGTGTCTTGGTTGTGCACATCTCTGTCATCAGCATCTATCACAACAGAGCCCATTCTCTTTAGCCACATGTTGTTTCTTTGGTATTTTCTTCCTCAACAGCTTTATGTGTGGTTGTAATTTCTTATCACCCATTTCCCTAGCCACACCAACCTAAGGATAAAATGGAATCATATAACAGTAATAAATAGTGTTTTTTTCTGATTTTCACCCCAACCCTATTGCGGGACTTGCAGTTATTCTTAAAGTCTCATCCATTGTCTCTATGAAGCTTATAGGTGATATGACACATGTGCTCATCGACAAGTCATGTCAGCTGTCCCCTCTGTCTGCCATGATTCTCTCCCACCCAGGCCACATTTGGAGATACCTGCTGACAAAACCTTTGCTTCCCATGAAGTTACTTGGTAGTGCCTGACCATTGCCACTATGGCAGGTGATATTCCTGCTAAGGGTATTTTCTTCTGAAGCCACAAACTATTAAATTCTCTCCCATTCTTGGAACTGGTTTTCATTGCTGCAGGGTGATGGGGGCTGGCCTCTACTGGCCACCACTATCAGGGCTGGTCACCATTTCAGACTCATTGAATGTTGAAGTTGGAGGAAGCAAATTTTAGAATCTTTAATGCACTGAAGCCTGCTGCACCAAAGTAGGGTCAAGGCTTTTCTCCTTTGTGCATTAGCATTAACAGATGAGTAACAAGATCTTGTTATTGTAGTACTTTACATAATTTATTGAAACAGAGCTTTCATCTCTTGTATTCCCCTCTCCTTAGGATTCTGAGATGGGTTTATAGCCTCTGGGTCAGAGGCTAAACCTGAGAGATAGACATCATGCTCTACTAATTGCCCCTCCTGTGTGACCAGCTATTGGTCCAAACCTAAGAGCACTGCTTTCTCTTCCTTTAGAATGAATTCTTTCTCAGGAGACTCCTTTTCCTGTCATGAACAATAATGGAGGACTCATGCCCTGACACTACACATGCAGGCATGTCTGAATGCCAATGGTGATTAAAATTTAGGTTCAAGCCAGAATCCCCCACTGCATCAGAATTCTACCCCTTAGTCTCTCTCAGTTTTCTTAATCTATTGTCCTTTTTAAATGATGTTGGCCATAAAAACATAGTTGTCTTTCTCTAGGCTTTTAGAAATCCGTTTTTCTAAAATCTCCCATATGTTTTTGTAGTGGACATCTGTTGTTTTGCATGTCTTCTCAAGAACATTGCTCCATCAACTCTACCTTTACTCTCCTAAATCATTAGTTTCCTCTCTTCACTGAATCAGTCTATAACATATAAATTTCTCCCATTTAAAAAAAAAATCTTCTCTTGAAATCCCTCTTCTAGCTACTGCCCCATTTCTCTGCTCTGCTTTATTGCAAAACACAGATATTTAAACTATGTTGTAGTTTTTAATATTTGCAATCTCCTAATTCCCTTCTTCTCATTGTCTCTTGAACAGACTCTGTAGGGTTTTCTCATCTTCAGATCATTTAAACTGCTCATGGCAAGTCCTCCAAGTAGTTAAATCCAAAGGCCAGTCCTTATTTTCACTTGACCTCTCTTCATTTGACAGTCATCTCTCACTCTTTGAAGCATATTATTCTCTTTGCTTCCAGGATATCTCATCCTCTTAGATTGCCTCTTATCTCATTGGCTGCTGCTTCTCAGCCTGCAGTCTTCTTTAGGGATTTCTTATCATCATCTTGACATCTGAACATTGAAGTACTTCATTATTGGAGTTCTTTCTTCTATACTCTCTCTCTCCTTCAGTGATCTCATGCAGTCTCACAGCATTAAATATCATCTGTATACTGATAGACTCTGAAGCCAGGAACTCTAACCTGAATCCTAGACTCATATATTCAACTGCCCATCAACATCTCCATTTTGAATCATTAACAAATATCTCAAATTTAATAAGAATGCAGTGGAACTCCTTCTTCTACAAACCTGTTCCTCTAACAGTTTTCTCCATCTCAGTTAATGGCAACTCCAGCCTTCTGATCACTCTTGCCAAAAACCTCAGAGTTATCCTTGATACTTTTTTTTAATTCTCCTGCCCCCCACAATTCACTACCTTGAAAATATATCCAGAATCTGACCACTTTTAATCGAGTCCACTGTTATCATTTTGGTCTAAACTATTAATATCTCTAATCTGGATTACTGTACTGATCTCTTACCTAATCTCCTGCTTCCTTCCTTTGGTTTACATTTTTAAATGTCAGCTAGATCTTGTCATTACTCTGCTCAAGCTCTCCAGTGGCTTCTCGGCTCATTAAAATCAAAGACAATAGCATTCAAGACCTTTTACAATCTTTGATCTCATCTCCTACTCTTCCTTGGCTCACTTTTTCAAGATACAAACCCACATATGCACTGCTTTCCTTCTCTCCTTTTACGCGGATATTTACAGAGCTCATTCTCTTGTCTGCTTTGGCTCAAATGTTCCCTTCTCAATAAGGCCTTCTCTGATGACCTTACATCAAATTGCAGCAATTTCTATTCCTCTTCCCTGATATTTTCCTACAGCACATATCACTACCTGAAATATTACATATTTTATTAATGTAGCTGTTTATTGTCTTTTTCACCCCAACTAGACGGCAAGGTCCAATAAAACAAGGATTTTTAAATTTTTGTCTTTATTATTCACCATTTATATATGGAATCTAAAATAAGCCTACACTTCTGAGACAAACAACCAAATTGTTTTCCTGAAAAGATGTCCTTATTTATATTTACTCCAACAGAGCACACAAGAATTTGTGTCACCATACCTAGGCCGGTATGGAATATTTATCTAAAACAATTGCTACTTTAATTGGTGAAAATTAAAGCTTTTTAAATTTACATTCTTCTGATTATTCTTAGAGTTGAATACGTTTTTCTTATGTTTATTAGTCATTTTTCAAAGAGGGGGTGAACTAGTCTGTTGGTACCCTTTACCCACTTATAATTGGGCTATCACTACTTTTTCCTCATAGATTTGTATGCAATCTATACATACTAATTACATTAAGTTTTTGTCTTTATTATATATGGTAAATATTATTGTCAGTTCTTTGTATTTTATTTCTATTTTGTGTTTTGATGTGTAAAACCTCTACATTTTTATGTAATCATATCTATCATCCCTCTGTTATTTTTACATTAAATGTAAGCTTGGGAACCAGAAAAATAAATAAATCTTTTAAAAACAAAACAACAACAACAAAAATAAAATAAAATTAGCCTACATATAGTAGGCACTCAGTAAATAGTTATTGAATGAATGACTCCCCAGCACCTGTAATTCTTGAAATAGCACCTCAATTTTCCTTCGTGGAACTATTCCTTTTTCATCGATTAGTACTGACTTTAGTTCCTCAGCGTCAGATGTAGTACGTGCCTGATACATTCCTACTCCCATCCCTCATACAGGTCATATCATTGGTTTAGGGATGGGCCCATAACACAAGGTTGCCAAATGACTCTCAAATCCCACACTTTTGTGAAAAATGTTCAGAAAGAGATGTTCTCTTTCTAATGAGCTTGCTAACCTTGTAGGACATACGCTCAGAGCTATTGGAGGTCATCTTGCCACTATGAGAGGTGACCCTGTCTTAAGAATGAAGCCAGCAGACAGGAAAGCAAATAATAACAAAAGAGAAATACTGGTTCTTGATGACTTATTTTGAAAACCTGGATCCAACTGTGACTGAGTCAATTTGAATTGGATTCTTGCCACTGACAACTAAAAAATACTAACAAATTCGGACTCTTCTCCCAGTGTCCAACTCTAATGTGACACTGCCTCTTTTATTGATCTTTTTGTAGCTTCTGTATACTTCACTAACTGGTTTTTCCTTATTAGTAAAAGTTAAGTCTAGAGTGTAAGTTTCCCTAATTGCTGCTTTAGGCTTCTGAGTAAAATAATTATCAGGTAGGCAAGTAAAGAATTTTTCTAATTCTTTGCCTTTAGTAAAATGGAACATTCAATACACATTGGAATAGTTGCAGTCCCTCTTCTAAATTGCCAGTTTTGTAACTGGAATTAGAAAGCAGGATCTCAAACATCTGTCTAGTTAGGTGACATGCAGCATAATCCTACAGTAATATCACTTTCATTTCTCCCTTTTCATACTGAACAAAATTATTTTCATTATCTCTATCCTTAGATCTCCTTATAAGTGAAGATTATTTTTGAACTCTGGAAACATTTATTGAATCCAAACTTCATGCCTGGTACTTTTCTAGATGCTAGGAATATAAAGATGAAATTTTATCTTGTTATATAGTATTACCTTATGACACAGTAGGTGTTTGGTAAACATTTGTTGAGTTAGTAAATAATTGGATGCACTGATATGTAGAACAACTTGAATATTCTTTGGATCTATTTCCTTTGAACAAGATTTACCTTTCTATTGACATATTTTAGTCCATTCCAACAATTCTTGGCAGTGATGATGACAGCAATAACGTTGATTTATGAAGTACTAACTGACAATAAAAACAATGTTTCATTTATGTTTTCACTATTCCAGTCAGTAATCTTTGGGTGGATAGGAACAAAGACTAATTCAAGTTAACTTAATTGAAAGGGGTTTATAGTACATTGCAACAAAAGTGTTGTCATATCAATCCAAGAATACCCATAAGTAATCGCTGTAATAGTGTCAGAGAGGAGTTCTGGATTCATGGCATTTCTTGGGACCTCAACAGCAAAAATTCATAAACACGATCCTTTTGTATTATTGTTAATTACCATGACTCACTGGTATTCCACATGCCTGCTTCTTTCTCTAGTACTCTGGTCAATTGGCCACTCCTGGTTCAAGCAGCTTATGGCCAATACAAAAACATGTCATTAAACGGCAATCCGCACTCAATATGGGAAAGACTGACAGTGATGGAGATGGGGGTGAATTTAAGGGAATTAAAGCCTTATTTAAAGGGGACTGCCAGTCGTTGCCTTGTGGGAAAATGAATCTATCGTTGCCACAATATCTGACTTTTCACAAGGATCTAGAAATCCTGAGTGAAATTTCTTAATTTTTGAAGGATGGCAACTAAGTTAAAAAAGAGGAAGAAGAGGAGGAGAAGGAGGAGGAGGAGGAGGAGGAGGAGGAGGAGGAGAAGAAAGTTTAAAAAGCAAAGGAAAAAAAAACCCTGCATGGGCAAACCCTGTGTGTGCCTGTGCAAAAATGGATAACATAGCAGGTCGACCTGCTTATTCTTAGAAAGGCCTACTTACAGGTTGACCGTTGGCTGGCATTTGGGAACTTGAACTTTGGGAGGGTTCCCACCATTTCCCAAAACTGATAAGAATGACTCACTGTGCCTGAACTGTTTGTACAAACAATGTGGTTTATACCAAGCACCTGCTTTCCTTCTGAGAGTCTGGAATTTTGGTATATGCCTGGCAGAAGCTGCCTACATGACCGGTCCCCAGTAAAAACTCAGGTGCTGAGTCTCTAATGAGCTTCTTGCTTGGCAGCATTTCATGTGTGTTGTCATAACTTATTGCTGGGGCAAACAGGCCCGTCTTGTGTGACTCCATGGGAAAGGACCCTTGAAAGCTTATTCCTGGTTTACCCTGGACTTTACCCCATGTGCTTTTTCTTTGCTGATCTGGCTGCATATCCTTTGCCATGATAAATCATAGCCATTGAGTACGACTGTATGCTTAGTCCTTTTAGTGAATCATCAAACCTAGGGATGGGCTTGGGGACCCTGACAGAGGCCATAACAAAACTTATATTTGAGCCAAGTCAGCCCACAGGGTATTACATTTTAATCTCTAATCTAAGAATTGGTCATGGGCAGGACAAGCACCATTCCAAAATGGAGCATTTTTCCTTGCCTTATCTCTTTAATCTTCACAACCCTGCAAAATAAACATTTTTATAATCCCATTTTATACATGGGGAAACTGAGACTCAGAGAGCTTAAGCTTGCACAAAGTCATATAACCTGTAAGTGGAAGAGGCGGGACTCAAACAGAGCTAAATCCCATTTTATTTCCATATTGCCTCTATGAAATTATGTTAAAATTTCAGAATCACTATTTTCCATTCCTACATATAACATTTATATTTCTGGAGCTAAAAGTATTCTTATCACTCCTCTTCCTTGCATTATCTACCTTTCTCTTATTCCATTCCAATCTTCCCTTCCTATCAGCCGTGAATGAGGCTTTCTGAGCCAGTATGGAAGGTAGAAATGGGCACAGACAAGGGAAGGGAAGGATAACTCAGCAGCTTGACGAGCCTTTGTTGCCCTGTCAGAAATCCCAATAAGAGTCTGAAGTGGTGTGGGGAATGCAGGGTTAATTTGGATCCACATCCAAGAGGGGATGTGATGATTATTCCTGTCTCCTAGAATACAGAAGTTTTTGTCAAAGGGACAGTGATAGTTGTTCCAGAGGGATCCATGGTGTTTGAAGCAGACTCTCATCTAGCAGACTCTCATCTAGCATCCAAAAAGTATCATCTTACTCATTCGGCTCAGGTCATCTAAGGAAGGAACAGTGGCATATTTGGGGTATCAGGATAAGAGGGTAAGAAATGGATAGGTAGGTTGTCAAGGCCCTAGCTGGGGGTCCAGGACTGAGTGACATTCTCAGGAAACATTGACATGAAAACCAAGCATCTAGGTAGAAGCCCCACTCTAAGACCTGAACTCCCAGAGTCAAAATTTAGGAAAGGAAAGTGTAGCTTGATGGCTAAGCAAGTAGTCTAGAGTCCTCAACTGGTCCACTGACTATCAAGCTTAGAACAGGAAGACTAATTTCAGCCTCTCTTTTGAGTAGCCTTCTAGGTAATGATAGAACTGAATTCATTAATCTGAGCAGAATAGAGCTGAACATTGTAGGGACTGGCCTTCTTACCTGAGGAATAAACTAAAATAAGTTTGCCTAGCTTTGTAATATTGATACCACACCTCTCTGGAAAGATTCAATGAAGTATACATAAACTCTACATGATACTCAGGGAGATACCATTTCTTTTTTTCTTTTTTTTTTTTTTTAAAGATTTTATTTATTTATTCGACAGAGATAGAGACAGCCAGCGAGAGAGGGAACACAAGCAGGGGGAGTGGGAGAGGAAGAAGCAGGCTCACAGCGGAAGAGCCTGATATGGGGCTCGATCCCACAACACTAGGATCACGCCCTGAGCTGAAGGCAGACGCTCAACCACTGTGCCACCCAGGTGCCCCCGGGAGATACCATTTCAATGGACTCTTGAAATTATATACTTTTTTAAAAAATATTTTATTTTTAAGTAATCTCTACACCCAACATGGGGCTCAAACACATAATCCTAAGATCAGTCACATGCTCTACCAACTGAGCCAGCCAGGCACCCTGAGATTATATACTCTTTAAAGTAAAGTATCATATTACCAATGTGAACGATTATTCCCTTACCAATATGTTCTACATATATTTTAATGCTAGGCAGTCTCTGACTTGTAACTATCAGGCTTATGTCTCCTGTCCGTTTATGCATCCACTAATACCTGCTGATATTACATGTGCCTACTATGTGCCTCAAGGTCATTGTGCAGTCATTCTGACTAACATTTATTGAACACTTACCCTGCAATCTGCATTGTTCATTTGCATGCATTAACTCTTCATTGCTCACAATAATCCTATGAGGTAGCTATCACTGTTATATTCATTTTAAAGGGAGAAAAATAAAGCACAGAAAAGTTCAGTACAACTTTTAGCTGTATGTGGAAATGTTCCTAGCTTCAGGCAATAAACAATTTAGAGAGATAAGACATAACTAAATATAGACAACAAGTCACACTGCCTCCCCACACATTCACCCAAAGGCTGCCTTGATCCTGAATATTTCCACCCTCTGTTCTAGTTGGCATCCAAGCTACTCTGATGCCACCTGTTGACCAGCATGGGGAACTGTCTGACTCAGTACCTTTCCTATAATCCTATTGTAGTGGGATTTTGTCCTACATCCCCCTCACCCCTTTATTTCTAGTTTTAAATATCCACTTTATTCTCCATGATACTCAACATATATCATTTACATCTGAAGAAGAGATGGCTTATGAGACATCTACGGTAAAACACCAACTCTAAGAAACATAATCCATTGTGAAATATCAAATGGACGATTCCATAAACATGAATGGGTTTCTTTGCTATAAAAAATCCAAGTGGAGTGGGGCACCTGGGTGGCTTAGTCAGTTAAGTGTCCAACTCTTGGTTTCGGCTCAGGTCATGATCTCAGGGTCATGCGATATGACCCAGCATAAGGCTCCATGCTCTGCATGGAGTCTGCTTGAGATTCTCTCTCTCCCTCTCCATCTGCCCCTCCCCTCACTTGTGTGCTCTCTCCATCTCTCAAGTGAATGAACAAAATCTTTTTTAAAAAAATACCTGTGTGGCTCAGTTAGTTAGGCATCTGGCTTCGGCTCAGGTCATTTTCCCAGAGACCCAGGATCGAGTCTCACATGGGCCTCCCTGCTCAGCAAGGAGTCTGCTTCTCCCTCTGCCCCTCCCCCCTGGCTTGTGGGCTCTCTCTCTCAAAAAAAAAAATTAAAATCTTTAATAAAATAATAAAATAAAGAAAAAAAAGAAAATCCAAGGAATAGAGATGTGTAAAAAGGTTTCTTGCAGGAAAAAAGGATAATTGTGTATACATTTAGTATACATTTAGTTTTCTGCCTCTTCTGCACCTCACCCTCTTCTTCTGCATTGTCCAATGTCCATAATGTTAGGTTGTCACTAAGCTACTGCATGATAAGTGTGCTGTCTTTGTATGAGTCTTCTTTCAATGCATTAAGTTCTGTGATGGCTTCATCAAAAGTGGTTTTAAGCATGGCACAAAAATAGACACATAGATCAATGGAACAGAATAGAGAGCTCAGAAATAAATCCACACTGATATGGTCAATTAACCTATAATGAAGGAGGCAGGAATATACAATGGGGAAAAGAAAGAATCTTCAATAAATGGTGCTGGAAAAACTGGACAGCTACATGCAAAAGAATAAAACAGGACCAGTTTCTTATACCATACACGAAAATAAACTTAAAATGGATTAAAGACCTAAATGTGAGGCCTGAAACCATAAAACTTCTAGGAAAAAACATAGGGAGTAATTTCTTCGATATTGGCCATAGAAACATTTTTTTCTAGATATGTCTCCTCTGGCAAGGGAAACAAAAGCAAACATAAACCATTGAGACTACATCAAACTAAAAAGCCTTTGCACAGCAAAGAAAACCATCAACAAAATGAAAAGGTAACCTACTGAATGGGAGAAGGTATTTGTAAATGATAGGTCCAGGAAAGGGTTCATATCCAAAATATATAAAGAACTTATACAACTGAGCACCAAAAAGAAAACAACAATCCAAATAAAAAGGCAGCAGACTCATATAGATATTTTCCCAAAAAAGTCATAGAGATAGCCAACAGACACATGAAAAGATACTCAACATCACTAATCATCAGGGAAATGCAAATCAAAAACACAATGCAATATCATTATCTTATACCTGTCAGAATGACTAGCATTAAGAAGACAAGAAACAAGTGTTGACAAAGATGATGAGAAAAAGGAACTCTCCTGCACTATTGGTTGGAATACAAATTGGTATAGCCATTGTGGAAAACAGTTTGGAGGTGGCTTAAAAAATTAGAAATAGAATTACCATATTATCCGGTAATTCCACTAAATACTGGGTATTTACCCACGAATTCAAAAGGATATATGCACTCCTATGTTCTTTGCAGCATTACTTATAGTGGCCAAGATATGGAAACAACACAAGTGTCCATCAATAGATGAATGGATAAAGAAGATGTGGGGTAAAATATTACTTTGCCAAAAAAAAAAGAATGAGATCTTGCCATTTGCAACAATATAGATGATGGACCTAGAGGGTAGAATGCTAAGTGAAATAAGTAAGACAGAGAAAGACAAATACCACATGATTTCACTCATGTAGAATTTAAGAACTAAAACAAATGAACAAACAAAGAAAAAAGAGGCAAACAAAAAACCAAAAAATACAGACTCCTGAAAACAGAGAACAATCTGATGGTTGCCAGAGGGGAGTGTGTGGGGAGATGAGAGAAATACAGGGGATTAAAAGTGCACCTATAGTGGTGAGCACAGAGTAATGTATATAAATGTAAAATGATATTGTACAGCTGAAACTAATATAACACTGTATGTTAATTATGCTTCTATAAAACAATAAAACAACAACAAAAGTAGTTTTAGCCAGTGTGCAGGCAAGCTTTGGGTTATTAAGGATCTTATAGTAGAGTACAGAAAAGTTAAGAGCCAGCCCAATGTGGACTGGGTGTATGGGTTGCATCTCTTTATAGTTTATATCAAATGCCTTTTGGAAAGTTCCTCCAGAATTATCTATAGTTTGTTTTCAAACACCACCATGTGCAACAAAGGTTACTAGAAGTAAACTCCATTTTCAGATAAAAGACTTTACTTTTCAGATTAGTTTATTGGTTATTAAGTACTTATCCAACAATTGCAGGACAGTGGTACAGATGAATCTCAGTTCAGACTCTTTCTCCCAATAGTTCTTAATCAGTCACAACTTCTTGTCAGAGGTGTTTATCTTTTGCTCCATATTTGAGAAAATCCTCTGGGGGCACCTGCAGTCCCTGAAGATGTTCTTATAGACCACCTAGAACAGGTTATATTCTTGACTGGGCAGCTTGGTGCCGGGCTCAGTCATGGCCTTCATGAAGATGGACATGTCAGAGCACTCAGCCTGCTCAGCCAGCTTGCCTTCTGGATTCCTCTGCTCTCCTTGGTGAGCAGGCTGCACGCAGAGCTGGTGGGGTTCCAGGACCAGGACACAGAGGACAGGGAGGGCAAGGCATCAAAGGTGTGAGCACCAATAGGTTATGGCGGAGTCCTCCTCAAGAGAACTTCTCATCTCTGCAGCCACTTTGATCTACATTTGGCTTTAGCAGAGGACCCTCCTGGAGGCAAGGGGCAGGTCATGGCCTACACACCATTTTCAACTGGTCCTTTTGCTTCCAAATCTTGGCTCACTCATAGAAAAATTCCACTCCCACTTTCTTTGCTCCATTTACAAACTCAAAGAGTACTCTCCATGTACCTACCACCTTGAGGATCATGCTCTTGACCTTTCTGAAGTAGAGTCTCAATATTGGGGGTAAAATCAATGATAACAGAAAACTCGAATCTAATATATTTGAAAGTTGTTTAGAGTCCCCCTCAGAATTATCATGAAGTCCTTACTGACCACTTCATTCACTTTCACTTAAATATATATTTTGCTAAGTACCAACATTCAAGATAAAGATTTCTTATCCATCGCATCTTAGAATATTAGAGTTGGAAGGAGCCGTAGAGACCATTTAGAGCTCAACCTTTTTTTTTTTTTTTTAAGATTTTTATTTATTTGAGAGAGAATGAGAGAGACAGCATGGAGGGAGATGGAGAAGCAGGCTCCCTGCTGAGCAGAGAGCCTGATGCAGGGCTCAGTTCCAGAGGCTCCATGCCAGGACCCCAAGATCATGACCTGAGCCAAAGGCAGACGCTTAACTGACTGAGCCACCTAGGTGCCCCTAGTGTTCAACACTTCTGTTTAAGGTTCTACTCTGTTTGCCACCTAAAATATATTTCACAGGGAACTATTTGTTAATTGTCTGGCTGGGCTGCCTTCCTGATTCTACATTTTTCTTCAACTGGGTGTCCAGAGTTCTCATGAGCAGAAATAAGGTGGTGTCTACTTCCATCTATGACAACTGCAACTGTAGCCAGAAAGAGAGTAACAGTCATGCTGTTGCTCATACTATTTGCCAAAGGGGTAATCCCATCAGGGCTGGAACTTGGCTTTGCTCTTTGCCAGTACCAGTAATAATTATTTTGAGTCATGTCAAAACCTGCAAAACTCTCCTGTCCAGCCGTTAGAAGTTAGCCATGACATGGGTTAAATGCTAGGTTTCCATGGCCTCAATTCTCACTCCTCTTGTTACATTAGGGACACCAAGCAATACGCAAAGGATGGCTGCTCTGAGCTTGGGGCTTCAGCATTGTTTCCCACTACTGCCCTCTAAGTAGTTTCTAAGAAGAAAAAATAAATTTCTTTTTTACTGAAGGCTTTCTCCTCCTATCCTATTGTTTTTGGCAATGGCAGAGCTGAAAGGTACCTAGGGATTGCTGGTCCCATAATTTCAGAGATATCCTTTCCCCAACTCTTTAATATTGAACGTTGATGTTTCCTCAGTCTGATATAAAGTGTTTTGCAAAATCAGCTTTAAGGCTCCCCTTCTAACCAATCTGCAACCTCACATCCATCCTAAATAGAACTTCTAGATATGCCATTGTCTCCTAGAGATCTTAGCAAGGTAATGACTCAGAACATTTTGAGCTGTTTTTCAGCTGTTTTTCCTGAAGGCCACCCTCACTCCTCTAAACTGAATAGAGTTAGAGGTACCTCAATCTTATCTACATGGTTTACATTTGTGCAAGAGGAAGAGAACCGTGTAACATAGCCTGGCTTCTCTGATAACTTGTGGATACTGTTCTTCAGAGTTTGCAGTATGAAGTTAGGGCATTTCCAAGTTTCAGTGTGGATAAAGTTGCCCTCTCTAATTAGCTTCTTTGAGTTCCTTTTAGTGGGTGTGGAATGGGAAGGAATTTTTTTTAAATAAAATTTTTCCACAACGTTTCCTACACTTTCATTTTTTAAATGAAGAAATTGAGGGCCAGTGAGGTAAAATGATTTGGTCAGATTCACACAGCCAGAGAATAGCAGAAGAGAGGACTGAACCCAGGGCTCCTGCTTCATAGACAAAGCTTGTTGTATTTAAAACCAATATTGTAACAGTTTTTTATAACTGTCTTTTCATTTTGTAATATTTGATATTTCAACTACATTATGGACTCAGTTAATGGCCTCACTTCAGAAATGAATCATTATTTAAAGCAAGTTTCCTATGGGAAAATGCATTTCTAAACCCAAATGTTCAATTTCCTTAGTGTCAGTCAATTCAAGCCACTAAACTACTGTAGACTGGGTGGCTTAAATAACAGACATTTATTTCTCACAGTTCTGGAGGCTAGGAATTCCAAGTTTAAGGTGCCAGTAGATTCTACAGTTTGTGGATGGTTGCCTTCTTGCTGTATCTTCATATGGGGAGTTGAGGGGTTCAGGGAGAGAGAGAAAAGGAGAGAGAGAAGGAGCACAAGTACTAATCTCATCATGAGAACCCCACCCTCATGTGGTCTTTAAGTAGAGGTTTCTGACTATTCCCTAAACTGTCCTTTCCTTGAGCACTTATTTATAGTACAGGCCTATGCTTGTCCCTTTCCTGTGTGTATCGTTATCCTGTTTCATTTAAACTGTTAACTCCTTGAAAGTAATTATGACTGTATTGAGTTTTTTTTAGTAGTTTTGCAAAAACATGTAGGATTAGTAAAACTAAAATGAAGTGTAAAACTTGTTAGAATTCACATTTTTAAAAAATGATTGAAATTTGAAGAGAAAGTCAATGTAAATAACAGAAATGTTTTTTTTTTTTTCCCAGAGAGTAATTAACCCTTGCATGAAATGGAGGATTGGACTAGGTGACTTTTGAGGTTCCTTTTCGGCCTATGATTCCATCATGATTTTATTACCAAAGGAGAGACAGAAACCAATGAGATAACAGATCTTGGCAGTCTTGTGACTTGCTTGTAATTAAAGACACTATATGACTTCTGAGCCTAAGTCATCAAAGGTGATGCTGTTTCTGTCTTTTTAGCTGGACACTCTTGTTTTGTAACCCTAAAATACCCCAAATACTGTTACAACTTCAGTCAGTGTCTGATGTCACTACCATGAGAGTCTCTGAGACCGATTCATAGAAACCATAATAAAATGATTGTTGTTGTTTTACTCCATTAAGTTGGAGGTGGTTTCTTACACAGCAATTATGACTGGAACAGGTATGTGAGTATTACTGGAGAAATAAGCACTGGGAAGACCTGGGAGGGAAAGAACTGAAAATGAGAGATGTTTGCACTTTGGTAGTTTTTAAAGAGCTAATTACAGCATATGTCATATAAAGAATGGATTTGTGTGTGTCTGTGTCTGTGTGTGTGTGTGTGTGTGCACGTGCACATGCCTGCTCATGGGTATGTGCTTAGTTGGGGAGGAGGGTACCAATCTGCATGCTCTACTTTGGGAACTTAAAAAAAAAAAAAAGGTTAAAAGAATTCTGTTTTCATGTAGACCCAAAAATCTATAAGAATAACGTATAAAGAAGATTTGGAATTGATATTAAGGTTCATAGTATTCCACAATTAATACTTACTACAAGACAGTGATGAAACAAAAACTGTACCCACCCTGCCTTTGTTTTTTTTTTTTTAAACTAGCCTGCTGTATTACCCCATCTATTCTCAAGAGGATCCCTGAACTGGTGTTTGGAATAACTGCGCTGGAACCTTTCTCCTATCTTCAGTCCTCTGCCTCATGCCCATCCCATGTCTGTTCTTTAGAAGAGGTACTAAAGTGACTAACACTCTAGGCTCTAGAAAGACACTGCCTGGTTTTGAATTATGGCTTCTTCATCTATTAGATAGGTGGCCTTGAAACTCTCAAGAAATGGGAATTTTTTTTTAAGATTTATTTATTTATTTATTTATTTGAGAGAGAAAGAGTGAGCACAAGTGTGAGTGGGCGGGGGGGGGGGGTAGAGGGAGAGAATTTCAGTCAGACTCTCTGCTAAGCGAGTTCCAGCTAACTACCCTCAGATCATGACCTGAGCTGAAATCAAGAGTTGGACCTTAACCGACTGAGCCACCCAGGTGCCCTTGGGAAATTCTTTTTAAAAAAGAGAAAAAAAATCAAGATTATTGTTCAGAGCCTACATGTCTGGGAAAAAGAGACTGGTTAAGAATAAGCTTCAATGGGGGCGCCTGGGTGGCACAGTGGTTGAGCGTCTGCCTTCGGCTCAGGGCGTGATCCCGGCGTTATGGGATTGAGCCCCGCATCAGGCTCCTCCCTGTGAGCCTGCTTCTTCCTCTCCCACTCCCCCTGCTTGTGTTCCCTCTCTCACTGGCTGTCTCTATCTCTGTTGAATAAATAAATAAAATCTTAAAAAAAAAAAAAAAAGAATAAGCTTCAATGAGTAAGAGACTTAAAGTGTGTAAGTATACAGGCTCATTATAAGCTGCCATCAAATGAACTTCATTCTGAACCCAAAAGTTAACCTAGAAAAATAGAGAATGAAAGAAATCGCACTTCCTAGGAAGTCAGGAAAAGTAAGAAAGTTCTCTATATGGACTGGAAGCAAAAGAAGAAATTAGTTGTGAATCAGATTACCTTTTTATAAGTGTGTCAAGATTTCCCCTCATATATATTACAAAAGCTTTGTGCTTTAATTTCATGATTAAGATGTAATAGGTAGATGACCCAGTATGGACCAAGAGTAATAAAGAAAGGAGAAGACAAAATCCATTCTTTGGATAAACATGGCAAAAACAAAAACAACACCTACATTTGAGAAACGCTAGGCAGCCTTCATTTAAAGGATACCTTTGCCTAGTTTTACCAAAGATCCAAGGCCCCAGTTCACCAACAACTTAGCCCCCTTCCTTACTTTGTGTTCCCTAGGCCTGGACCATGTATTCAAACAATCCTAGAACCAAGCAGATCTCTAAAATTCAGGAGACACCATTCAAGTACACCAGATAAGATAAATAATATTAGGAGATGCACCCAAAAACAAGTTTGCTCTCCTGATAAAATGATTTTACAGAGAGTTTTATGCTTTTCTAAGAGACTGCAAAAATAAAATTATTTTTTCTTCAAGTGGCACTCATAGTCAGCCCCCTAGGATCCTGATAAGCAGTAAGTTTATACTACAGATATAAAAACACTTGTCTTTTAATATTGTTTGGGAAATAATAGGAAATAAAGACCCATGGAACTAAAATATTTTCCTTAGTATTAGAGATCAGTTAATGAAAATAAATTGGGCGATAACAAGATAAGTTTGAATTGGGAAGCAGTTGCAACCTTGACTGGTCTCAGTTAATGAGACAAAAGCTCTCACCTATTTGAATAAGGAAACCAAGGGTCAAAGATGCTATTCATTTGTGCATAAAGGGGAAAAGACATCCTTTTTTTTTTTTTTAAGATTTTTAATTTATTTATATGACAGAGAGAGAGACAGCCAGCCAGAGAGGTAGCACAAGCAGGGGGAGTGGGAGAGGAAGAAGCAGGCTCCCAGCGGAGGAGTCTGATGGGGGGCTCGATCCCAGAACGCTGGGATCATGCCCTGAGCCAAAGGCAGATGCTTAACGACTGAGCCACCCAGGCACCCCAAGGGAAAAGACATTCTTGGGACGTCTGTGTGGCTCAGTCGGTTAAGCGTCTGCCTTTGGCTCAGGTCATGATCCCAGGGTCCTGGGATGGAGTCCTGCATCAGGCTCCATGCTCAGTGGGGAGCCTGCTTCTCGCTCTGCCTGCTGCTCCCACAGCTTGTGCTTTCTCTCTCTCTCTCTGACAAATAAATAAATAAAATCTTTAAAAAATAAAAAAATTAAAATAAAGAGAAAAAGACATTCTAAAACTCTTTTTCTGGTTTAACAAAGACACCTCACAAATATTTAATTACCTTTTAAAAAGTAGAGATGTCATTTTTAAGATATTTACTAGGGAAGCAAATTTTTAAGATAACCAGTTAGATCTGCAGAGTGTCACAGGTTGTAGAGAACTTTTCAGAGGATATAGCAATGTCTCCTCAAGTCTACCCGCCTTTAAAAGACTCCTTTGTATCAATATCTTTCAGAGAGTTTTGTAACAACAGAAAACAGTACAGGATTATGGTTTTTTTGTTTGTTTGTTTGTTTTTTAAGATTTATTTATTTGAGAAAGAGAAAGAGACAGCATGCGAGTGAGAGCACATGAGCTGGGGGCCAGAGGGAGAGAATCTTCAAGCAAACTCCCCACTGAGGCTGGAGCCGGAAGCAGGGCTCAATCTCATGACCCATGAGATCATGACCTGAGCCAAAATTAAGAGTCTGACGCTTAACCAACTGAGCCACCCAGGTGCCCCCCGGATTACATTTTTATAAGTATCCTCAAATGGAACAGAAAAATTAGACTGATACTTTCCTGAACATCATTCAACCTTTTATCAGAAATACCTTTATGTTGCTGAGCCATGTCTGCTTCTCTATAACAGAAAAAAGAACACGTTTCCCCATTTTTGCTTTTCAGAAAAATCTCAGGGATAGTTAGAGGGAAAAGGGCAAAACCTAAAAATTACTAAAGAAAGACATGTTTGTTAGAACCTTTGATGGCAGGGCGGCTGGGTGGCTCACCATTAAGCATCTGCCTTAGGCTCAGGTCATGATCCCAGGGTCCTGGGATCGAGCCCTGCATCGGGCTCCCTGCTAGAAGCCTGCTTCTCCCTCTCACATTCCCCTTCCTTGTGTTCCCTCTCTCACTCTCTCTCTGTCAAATAAATAAATAAAAATCTTAAAAAAAAAAAAAGAACCTTTTATGGCAATTGATAGAGACCCAACTGAGCTACATGAAGAGAGAAAAAAGGGAAAAAGAGCAGAGATACAGGATTAAGGGGCCACAACCACCAATGGGAAATCAAAACCGGCCCTCAATCCTGGAGGGGGTCTCTTCTTACCTTCCAAGTCTCCATTCTTCTCTCTCTCTTCCTGCACACTAGATGTCTCTGTTCTGTAGGCCACAGGACAGAAAATATCCACCATCAGAAGAGGTGCTAGTTTAAGTAGAGAGAATGGTCAAGCAAACCTCTTTGAGAAGGTGATACTTAACACAAATTTAAAGGAAACAAAGTGAGTAAACTATGTTAATATTTGGGAAACAATGAGTTTTGAAGCTCTGAATTTTTTTGCTTGGTTCCCAAATATACTCTAACAAGCTTCTTAACATCATCAAGTGAATTTTCCTACAGGACAATCTTAATTTAAGCAGTGAATGTTATTGGTTCATGGGCCCTCCATCAGCTCTTGAGGTTTCTGGTTCTGCCCCCATGATTATTCTCCTGCTCATCTTTGGCCACAAAACACCACCAACAATGCTAAGTGCCTCAGTTCTTTATAAGACTTTCTGGAGAATTCCGCAGCTCTTTCAGCCAACCTTAGATGGTTATCCTAAGAGTGACAAGTGGGGAGTGGGGGGATGTGTACATATACATGGGGTCTTTTATTCTCATTCCTTTATCTCCATCAGCTACCCAGACAAGCCCCACAAATAAATTTACAATGAAGTCATAGTGTACTTACAAGCAACTTCAAAAGAAGCCCCCAAAGTAAGTTCCTCTCCCCCACCCCAATATCCTTACACACACACACACACACACACAAAAAACAAACAACAACAACAAAAAAAAAACAGAATGCTGCTCCCAATGTGCCCAAATGGAAATTCTGGCAACGACACTGACTGGCCTTATATGGTTACAGTTTATATGACTCTCACTAGCTAGTCTTCCCTACTAAATTTACAGTTCCCTTGTTGTAAGCTGGGTCCCCCAGGAGTCAACTCTAAGACTAAGTTAATGTGTATGATGTTTATTGAGGAATGCCTTGGGATTAGCACCAGTGGAAGGGAAGGAAGCAACAGTAGACAGAGGGAGAAGTTGAGCTGTGATGCAGTCCCAGTGACAGACTTGGCTGATGCTACAGGGAGCTCTAGAGCTGTAATGGACCTTCTGCTCTGTCCAGTTTGGCCCAAGATGGTCTTTATGCTTCCACATTGATCAATTGTTTTGAAGAAGCCCAAACCACATAGAAAGGACATGTGTAGTTCTGTTTCAACCATGCTCAAATGCACATGTTTCCATAATGAAAATATCAGAAGAGAGCAGTCCACACATTGCCCTCTGGAACCCAAAGAAGTGGTGTGGGCTGGAGGGGGGGGGAAATAAGAGTACAATCCAAGTTGCAAATGTGCTCCTTCATTTCTTGTTTAATCAAAGTGTTTTTAATTTCCTTTAGCATCTTAACAGATTATTGCTCAGCCTTGCAGAAATGAAGATGTGCCTTATTTGTAAGGTTGCTGTGAAATGTCTGCCATCTGGTGGGCATAAATAAATAAAATTTAAATATAAATTTACCTCATCCAATGGAATAGAAACATTACTGTCAAGTTGAGCAACTTGAAGTTTTATTAGAAATCTTTCTAATATCATTGTCTTGCTAACAAACATTTATATCTTTGTATTTCTCATTAGGGAAAACTGATTGCCACATTTAAACCTAAATCACATCAAAGTGTGCAGCATAGAAAAGATTTATAAAAGGAATCTCCAGTTTGATAAAATATTAAAACCAAACATAGGTATAATTCCAAAAACTGGATTTTCTAGGAACTACATCAGAAAAAGTGTAGTCTTGGGGCGCCTGGGTAGCGCAGTCGTTGGGCATCTGCCTTCAGCTCAGGGCATGATCCCGTTGTTCCGGGATCGAGTCCCGCATCGGGCTCCTCTGCTGGGAGCCTGCTTCTTCCTCTCCCACTCCCCCTGCTTGTGTTCCCTCTCTCGCTGGCTGTCTCTCTGTCACATAAATAAATAAAATCTTTAAAAAAAAAAAAAAGAAAAAGTGTAGTCTTTAGGCTCCTTAACAGAAAATAAATTAATATTTATCTTTCCCCAGATCACAGTCAGTGGGTGCTGGAGCCAGCTTTCACAGGCTCATAAGAGCTGATTGTGCACATTTCTTCCAACTCTAAGTTCAGTGATTTTAGGTTGGTAACTTGAAAGACTTGAAATCAGAGTTGTTGGGTTTTTGTTTTTCAGAAAGTCATTTTACCAGCATACCATACATATCTCTGTCCACCAATTAAAAAAAAATAAAAAGCATTCCATGGAACAGTTGCTAACATTTTTATAATTTTATTTAAATACACATTCCCAAATTTGGGACACTATGGAATCTTTTAGGAAATGCTATTTGAGTTTTTGTATTTTTCTCTTCTTTTAGTTGGAGAAGCCCAGACTGAATTTTTAAAAGGTTATTCACTATTAAAATTATTGCATAAAGGCATATATCTCAAATTGTTGGAGTCTTAGTCGAACCTTTACCGATGCTGACATTTGAATTTCTTATACTGATGATTGTCAGCTAATAAATGTGATGAATGACTATGTAGCTCCAAAATTGAGACCAGAAACCTAAATGCTCTATATGCTCTGAGACTTTCCTGGTCTATTTTTCAGAGATATAAGAGATATAAGTTCTTATTGTATTTGTCTAATGACTCAGATATAGTTCCTCTGATGTTTTTTGAGGGCAGTATGCTTACCTTTGCCTCTAGTTATATTGCCTTAAAGAGGTCTAAACTATAAATGTGAGGTAATTCATTTCTTACAATCCAAAACTCTTGTTAACACATTAGCATATGTCCTAGACATGAAACTATTGGACCAGGGTCTTAATGTTCAGTTCTTCACTGTGCCATTTTCTGAAACAGGCTTTTCAGATAAACCCTCAGATAAAAGAAAATGCAGCTTTCTGCTTTCTGGAACAGAAACAAATAGGCCTGTTTCATGTCAGCTGAGGTTCAATATGGCAGAGAAATTCTGTTCGGTGGAAGAATCCACAGGCCCTTTCGATTAGCTTTCAGTGGTAATAAGTGATAGTATTCTATAACAGGTGCAAGTGGATTGAGATGGGGTTTTGAACAGAAAGAGGATTTGAGTTGAATCATGTTATGAGGTAATGGAAATGTCCAGCATTACTGGGCACTGAAAGTAACAATTAGCAAAGTTTTACCAATGTAATGCATTCCCACTGAGTAGATTCAACTTTCACTTTCTTAAAGATGGTGATTTTGGTATCTTCTACACCTAGCCTAAAACCTCAAAAGATATCTGTTCATTTTTTACAAAGTTATAGAGGTAAAAATGAATGCATTGTTTACGTAATGCCTATTTTCCCAAGGAGACTACAAGTTCCATGAGGTCAGGGATCATATCCATCTTATAAACACTGTATCCTCAGTGCCTGGCACATAGCAGGGAATTTATACATATTGATTGAATGAATTAATAGAATATAGATATTAGGATATCTATATATCCTATATATATAGATATTGGATCCAATGAAGATCTACTTAAACTTTTTTTGCATGTATTCTAGCTTACTTAGAATGCCATTCTATTTTTTCTAGGTGATTATATAAAAGAGACTAGGAGGCTTAATTTAACTATCTCATGATATACAGGATTCTGATTTTTAAGGGTCTGAATTCTGTGTAGTAAGGGAATTCTCTTTCCCAGTGTCAGACACTAGTTGAGAGAATTCACCCATACTGTTCTTTTTCTTTCTTTCTTTAAAAGATTTTATTTATTTATTTGACAGAGAGACAGAGAGAGAGCACAAGCAGGGAGAGCAGCCGGGAGAGGGAAAGGGAGAAGCAGGATCCCTGCAGAGCAGGAAGCCTAATGTGGGGCTCAATCCCAGGACCCTGGAATCATGCCCAAGCCGAAGGCAGACACTTAACTGACTGAGCCACCCAGGCGCCCCTGTTCTTTTTTTTTTTCCTCAAAAGATTTTTTTTTCTACACCCCAGGTGGGGTTTCACAATCCTGAGATTGAGAGTCGCATGCTCTAACAACTGAGCCAGCCAGGCACCCCAATCATCCATTCTGTTCTGAGAGTTACTCTTCCTACTCTCCTTTAGAGAACATGAGGTCTGTGGTTCTCCTGAGTTACTCAGTCATTGTGCTTTCCTTCCCTTTTCTCTTCACAGAATGAAGGTGCATGAAATAAAGGCATAAGAACATGTTTTAAGTATATGGCTTTACTTGTAAATAATTTCTTTCCTTCTTAATAGTCAAATGTTTCTTAAATACATTACAGTCAAAATTTATAATTTTCCTGGTCAGTATCTTCTATCCATCTGAACTTTAAATATCTAGTTAACCTCATCTTCTATTTTCCTTTATGCTGTTTGCATGCAGGTCTCCTATGTGTGACGTGATCACACCATGCTTTGCTTTTCTTCATGTCTGATACACTTTCAAAGCTGTTTTTAACTTACACAAATGCTCAGTTCTAGAAACTCCGCCTTCTCTACCTCATATCTGAGACTTTCTATAAGACTTTCTTTGAGAACTCTGTCGAATTAAACAACTGGTATATTTTTGCACTACAAAATGTTACGCATTCAACCCTAGGGATAAAGGGACTAACAGTAGTGTCCTCAGCCACTGCACAAGGGAAGTTCAGTGTTGTTACACAGAAAGTGTCTTGGGTCTTCACTTAAGTGGGAACCATGCTCAGTTCGGGCTGTAAACAAGAAGAACTGTCCTATCAGACTTTCTGTCATTATCACAGCTAAGTGGTCAGAGGGACGCATGATCAATTCCTACATGATCAATCTAATAAATCTGGAACATTCAGTTTAGAGAGACCGAACTGCAGAATTATCAAGTTATTCTCAGCCTCAACACATAAAGATTCTTATATATCAGTACAATAAGAATAACGGTTTATTCCTTGGGATTTTCTTTTTAATATGTAGAAAAATGAAATGAGATGTGTGGAAGTATTTTGTAAAACGCAAAAGGGAAAGGGACTTACATCCCTTGAGCACCAAATGCCAGGTGACGCATGTAAAGGACATAGCACAGGCATGTCTTTCTTGGATCACTGCTCATTGCACTCTGTGGGAGTATCTAAACATAATGTTAATTTCTAGACTCATCATCCTCTGTCTAGAGGAAGACTTCCACACTTGAATGTTCAAACTTGTTATTAAGAGCATTCTCTATTATTTGCCTAAATTTAAAGTGGCTTTAGAGGAACTTACCTAGCCCTTTATTATTTTCTAATGACTTTACTATAGTCATATTTTAAAACTTAAATAAAGGAGAGGAATTGTCATTCCAGTGGAAAAAGTGTGGTAGTTGCCCCAAGGACAGCCTCTCACTGGAGAAAAGAAAGTCTCTTCAATAAATACTTTTTGATATTCACATGTAAAAGATGATTCATTTTACATTCACATGTAAAAGATAAAAAAATTGATATTCACATGTAAAAGAATGAAACTAGACCCCTATCTTATACCATTCACAAAAATTAACTTGAAATGGATTTAAAACTTAAAAACAAGACCTGAAGCTATGTAACTCATAGAAAAAAATTAGGAAAAAAGCTCCTGTACATGGGTCTTGGCAATAATTTTTCAGATATGACACCTAAAGCACTAGCAACAAAATAAAAAATTAACAAGTAGAAATACATCAAACTATAAAGCTCTTTCACAGCAAAAATACAACCAACAAAATGAAAAGACAACACACAGAATGGGAAAAAAACATTTGCAAACCATATATCTGATAAGGGGTTAATATCCAAAAATATATAAAGAACTCATACAACTCAATAGCCATAATAATAATAATAATATCCAATTAAAAATAGACAAAAAATCTGAATAGACCTTTTTCCAAAGAAGATATATGAAAGGCCAAAAGGTACCTGAAGAGATGTTCAACATCACTAGTCATTAAGAAAATGCAAATAAAAACCGCAAATAGATATCACCTCAAGCTTGTTAGAATAGCCATCATCAAAAAGACAAGAGATAACAAATACTGGCAAGGATGCAGACAAAGGGGAACCCTTGTGCACTGTTGGTGAGATTGTAAACTGGTACAACCACTATGGAAAACAGTATGGAGGACCCTCAAAAAATTAAAAATAGAAATACCATATTATCCAGCAATTCAACTTCTGGGAATATATCCAAAGGAAACAAAAACACTAACTCAAAAGGATATCTGTACCCCTATGTTCATCATAGCATTGTTTGCAATAGCCAAGACATGGAAACAACCTAAGTGTCCATCAATGGATGAATGGACAAAGAAGCTTGACATATATATACGATAGAATATGACTTAGCCATAAAAATGAGGGAATCCTGCTATATGTGACATCATGGGTAGACCTTAAGGGCAATATGATATGGGAAATAAGACAGATTAAGACAAAGACTGTAAGATCTCACTTATATGCAGAATCTTTAAAAATAAAAATCAAACTTAAAAAAATTTAAAAATAGGGCGCCTAAGTGGCTCAGTCCATTAAGCGTCTACCTCAGGCTCGGGTCATGATCCCAGTCCTGGGATCAAGTCCTGCATCAGGCTCCATGCTCACTGGGGAGTCTGCTTCTCCCTCTGCCTCCGCCCCTCTCCTCTGCTCATACTCCTCTCTTTCTCAAATAAATAAATAAAGTCTTCTAAAAAATAATTAATTAATTAAAAATAAAATTAATTAATTAAACTCATTTTAAAAAATCAGATTTGTGGTTACCAAGGTAGGGGATAAGGAGAAGGGAATTGGAGGATGATGGTCAAAAGGTAAAAACATCTAATTACAAGATAAATACTAACTAGAGATGTGATGTACATTATGATGACTATAGTCAACATGGCTGTATGATTTATGGAAAAGCTGTTAAAAGAGTAAATCCTAAGAGTTCTTCTCACCAAGGGAAAAAATGTTTGTTCATTTGTTTGTCTTACTTTCTCTTTTTATTTTATCCATATAAGATGATGGATGCTAACTAAACTTATTGCAGTAATAATTTTACAATATATGTAAGTGAAATCATTATGCCATACACCTTAAACTTACACAGTAATGTATATCAAATATATCTCGATAAAACTTAAAGGAAAAAAAGTCCTTGAGCACAAGCCTTTCTTAAGATAGATGTCCTAAGCAGGCATTAAATGTATCTCTGGATACAATCATATAGTAAGAACTAATAGTCCATGCTAAAAGGCACTATTTCTTTTTCATTTTGTGAAAAGGAAAAGGGAGAAAGGCAAATGAATACTTCAGCCACATAGAGTAGAAGAAACAAGAACTTTGAAACCACATAGAACCTGGTTTCAAATGTCATTCCACCATTTCTTGTTTGACCTTGAGAAAGTTACTTAACCTCTTTGCATCTTGATTTCTCTTATGAAAAATCCAGATACTACTACCTAAGTGTTGTTATGAGGACTGACTGGCAAAATTTAGCATAATAAATAATACATGCAAATCATTTGATAAATATGTATCACTTTATTAGAGCTATCTTTGTGTTACATGGACCACAAGAAAGCTACAGATGTCTAGAAAGAAACTCCACAGAGAATTAAAATACTGACTGCATTTTCCTCTTTACACTTATATTGTAAAGAGACAATATAAAGCCAGTCCAGCTATAACCACCATCTTCTAAAATCCTAATATATTAGGTTTCAGTTCTTGTAAGTGCTATAAAATTAGCTCCCTCTTGAGCATAGCCACTTATACACCTAATAACCACAATCTTCTAATATCTGTTAGGTTCCAGTTCTTGTAAATGTATAAAATTAGTTCCCCTTGGGTATGCTACTTATATGCCTAATAGGTAGAAAACTGAACTCATCATTTTGCCTCACACAAACCATTCCTTTTTCTGACTTCCTGATTTCTGTGAAGAGCATCACCGTTCTCCCAGTAACTCATACTTAAAGCTCTAATCATTTTTTCACAACCACTCTTCTCTCACCACCACTTACTGATCTTACTTCCTCACTGTTCTCAAAATCTATTTCCACACATCTCCACCTCTAGGGCCACCATCCTAGGTCAGGCTCTAACCTGGTTTTCTTGCCTTAGGTCTCTTTTCTTCATCAAATTCTTTTCATCTGGAGTTGACAAATAAATCTTACACAAATAATGCTTTGATTATTGAGCCTGTTTTACCCCATTACCTCTGCCTCTTCTGAAACATCCCTGGTAGCTCCCCACTGCTTACAAAATGAACTCTAGGCATTCAACACCTTCCACGAGATGACCCCTTACTACCTTTCTGACTTGTCTTTCAATTATTCTATTATCTGCATCCTTCTTGCCTTTTCCTAAGCAGTCCCTATGCTTTTTTACCTTCGTACAACTATTATTATTTCTTATACTTTGAAAAAAGTACAGTCTCATTTCACCTGTCCAAATCATGTCACTCTTTAAGGCCCAAAGCAAATGCTATCTCTCTAGCAAGTGAAATAGTAGATCTGCAGAAAATTCATTTTAAAATCAATGAATTTATTTAATTCATTAAATACATACATACATGCATACATACAATGAAATAAAATTCTACCCTGAAGGGGTAGGTTGATTCCTGGCAATAAGGTTAAGAATTAAACTGGAATCATTAGAAAATAATGTGGGGTTTGATGAGGCAGACAAAAGGAGAGACCAGGAGTCTTTTTTTTTGGCAAGAAGAATGGAGAGTTAGAAATGGGGAAATAAGCTAGAACCAGAAGAGAATATGATGGGTCATGATTACCACTAAGCAGAAAATGTTGGTGAGAGGAGTTAGGCCAGGACTGCTTAAAACACCATAGACTCTTCTCAGAGTGTGAAAAATTGTGTGTGACTGCAAGTTGTGTGAAAAATGGATTGCTACCACTTACAAGTTAGGTTTGCTCTTGGTCTCAAAATGGGTCTGTAGACCCCATGGAGTCCTTAAAAACCTTTCAAGTATCTGCAAGGTCAAAACAATTGTCAAAATAATACTAAGACATTATTTGCCTTTCAAGCTGTGTTGACATTTGTACTATAATACAAAGGTAATGGTGGGAAAAATTGCTGGTGCATTAATAGAAATCAAGACAGTAATACCAATCTAGACTAATAGCCATTGTATTGGTCACTGCTATATACTCACAAGAAAAAAAAGAGTTTCATTTAATAATATGCTTGATAAAATAGCAACAATTACTAATTTTATTTAATTTGAACTTCTGATTCCATGTCTTTTAAAAATTCTATGATACAAAATTAACAAAACATTCCTGCTAAATACCAAGGCACAATGGTTGCCCTGAGAAAGAGGATTTATGTGACTCAGTTGTGGGGTTGAACAAGCCACTTTTTATATGTAACACCGTTTTTACTTGAAAGAATGACACACAAAATGAACTATTGGGACTTCATCAAGATAAAAAGCTTTTGCACAACAAAACAGTTGACAAAGCCTAAAAACAACATAGAGAAGGGAGAAGATATTTGCAAATGTCTTATCAGATAATGGGCTAGTGCCCAAGATCTATAAAGAACTTATCAAACTCAACATCCAAAAAACAAATAATCCAGTCAAGAAATAGAAGACATGAACAGATATTTCTCCAAATAAGACATACAAATGGCTGGGGTGCCTGGGTGGCTCAGTCGGTTAAGTGTCTGCCTTCGGCTCAGGTTGTGATCCCAGGGTGCTGGTATCAAGCCTTACATGGGGCTCCTTGCTCAGTGGGGAACCTCCTTCTCCTTCTCCCTCTCCCTCTACTGCTCTCCCTGCTTGTGCTCTCTTGCTCTCTCTCAAATAAATGAATAAATAAATAAAATCTTAAAAAAAAAAAGATATACAAATGGTCAACAGACATATGGAAAAATTGTTCAACATCACTTGGAATCAGGGAAATACAGATCAAAACCACCATGAGATACCACCTCACACCAGTCAGAATGGCTAAAATTAACTAGTCAGGAAACAACAAACATAGGTGAGAATGCAGAGAAAGGGGTATGCTCTTATACTGCTAGTGGGAATGCAAGCTGGTATAGCCACTCTGGGAAACAGCATGGAGGTTCCTCAAAAAGTTAAAAATTTGAGCTACCCTATGACCCAGAAATTGCATTACTAGGTATTTACCCAAAGGATACAAGCATAGTGATCCAAGGGGCATCTGCATGCCAATGTTTATAGCAGCAATGTCCACAATAACCAAACTATGGAAAGATCCCAGATATCTATCAACAGATGATGATGATGAAGATGAAAGAAGATATGTGTGTATGTGTGTGTGTGTGTGTGTGTGTGTGTGTGTGTCTATAATGGAATATTACTCAGACATCAAAAAAAAATTAAATCTTACCCTTTGCAATGACATGGATGAAACTAGTGAGTATTATGCTAGGTGAAATAAGTCAATCAGAGAAAGACAGTTATCATGATTTCACTCATAGGTGGAATTTAAGAAACAAAAAAGAGGATCATAGGGGAAGGGAGGGAAAAATAAAATAAGACAAAATCAGAGAGGGAGACAAACCATAACAGACTCTTAACTATAGGAAACAAATTGAGGGTTGCTGGAGGGTAGTTGGCTGAGGGGATGGGGTAACTGGGTGATGGGCATTAAGGAGGGCATGTGATGTAATGAGCACTGGGTGTTATATGCAACTGATGAATCACTGAACTCTACCTCTGAAAGTATTAATGACTATATGATAACTAATTGAATTTAAATAAAATAAAAATTAAAAAAAGAATGACAGGCAAACAAAATATGGTTATTCAGACTTGGGTATTTGGCAGACATTGTCTCAAAACTTAGTGAAGTCTGTTACTTCAATGGAAACAACTTACAGCGTTTGTTGTTAAAGATAAAATTTGAGCTCTCAAGAAAAAACTCAGAATTTTGGAAAACTTGTATCTACCCATGAGTTTGACAATTTCCTAATTCTTAAGGACTTTCCTAATGAGATCAGTGGTGATAGTCATGAATGTGAGTCTTGATATTTCAAAAGAAATGTATCAACATTTGGAAGATATGCATACCTCAGTAAACCACTATTTTCCAAATGACCAATGAATGATCTTACAAAATAATGCATAGGTAAAAGATCCATTCAAAATTCAAGATACACCATAATATATCAGTAGATTTTAATGTTACAGTATATAAGTGACCATACATATGATTTCAGATTCCACATTGCTACTAATCTTTAAGAAACTATCACTTGTAGGGTTTTCGCAGTATGATATCAAAGAAGAATATTCATAATTATATTTTTAAAAAACTATTAAAACATTCCTTCCTTTTCCAATTACATATATGTGTGAGACTGCATTTTCTAAACTTATTTCAACCAAAACAAATACCAGAACAGACTGAATACAGAAGTAGATATAAGAATTGAGTTGTCCTGAATTTGCTCTATGGCAACTGTACTCAGAAGGTAGCCTCATTTGGAAGTAAAATGTTAACAATACTCTCCTACTTAAATATTAACAATGATGATGTCTGAATAAGAATGATTTTAGGTTTCAGAAAGTAGAGTTTGCCAATTGGCAGGGGAAGATGGCAGAGTAGGAGGATCTTGAGCTGACCTCCTCCCATAGACATATTATGGCAAAAACTACATGTAATGTAATTCACTCCGAAAATGACCTGAAGGCTAGCAGAATGGATCTTCACAGTAAAGTCATAAAAAAAAAGGTCATATCAAGAAGGATAGGAAGGGTAGAGACTTGATGAGGAACCAAACTACCAGTACAGCCAACCTACAGGTGTGGAGGAGCAAGAGATCAAGCCCCCCATTGAGCACCCAAGCGCTGGGGACCTGCACTGGGAAAACAAGCCACCACAATGTCTGGTTTTAAAAATCAGTGAGTTTACTTCCATGAACTATGAGAATCAGTGGGGCTTACCTCTGGAAGAGCCAGGGAACTACAGAAAACCAAGTCTCTGTTCCTAAAGGACCAGCATGCTGTATCAATAGGTCCGAGATCCAGGAGAGAAGCAGCAGTTTGAAACTGGCTAGGTTATACATGGAGGAGATTTACTAATTTTAGGACATATGCCAGAGGGGCGGTAATTGCAAGAGTTTTTCTCAGGAACAGAAGTGCTATGGGAAATCTCACATAAATAATTTACCTTACATCTAAAGTAACTACCAAAAGAAAACAAAGTCCAAAGTTAGTAGAAGGCTCTAATTAAGTAACTAAAGATCAGAGCAGAAACAATGAAGTAGAGACTAAAAAAACAATAGAAATTGTCAATGAAACTAAGAGCTGGTTCTTCAAAAAGATAAACAAAATTGATAAACCTTTAACCAGATTCATCAAGAAAAACAGAGAGATAACATAAATAAAAACGGAAATGAAAGAATAGTTACAACCAATATCACAGAAATACAAAGGATTATAACAGACAACTATGAAGAATTATATGCCAACAAATTGGATAACCTAGAAGAAATAAACTCATAGAAACATACAATATCCCAAGACTGAATCAGAAAGAAATAGAGAATCTGAACAGACCAATTACTAGTAATGAAATCGGTTGGTAAAACAAACAAACAAACAAACAAACAAACAAACAAACCCTCTTGGGGACGCCTGGGTGGCTCAGTTGGTTAAGCATCTGCCTTTGGCTCAGGTCATGATCTCAGGGTCTTGATCCCACATCAGCCTCCCTGCTCAGCGGGGAGCCTGCTTTGCCCTCTACCTGCTGCTCCCCCTGCTTCTGCTCACTCTCTCTCTCTGACAAATAAATAAAATTTAAAAAAAGCAAATAAATAAAAATGAAAATAAAAAATAAAAAAAAACTCTCAACAAACAAAAGTCCAGGACCAGATAGCTTCACAGGTGAATTCTACCAAACATTTAAAGAAGAATTAATGCCTGTTCTTCTCAAACTATTTTTAAAAATAGAAGAGGAAGGAAAGCTTCCAAATTCATTCTACCAAAACCAGACAAAGAAAGAAACCAGTACAAAAAAAGAAAATTACAAACCAATATTCCTGATAAACCTAGATGCAAAAATCCTCAATAAAATATAATCAAACTGAATTTAAAAATATATTAATATGCTAACTAACTTGAATTATAATTAAAACTTTAAAAAAATACATCAAAAGGATCATTCAACTTGTCAAGTGAGATTTAGTCTGGGGATGCAAGGATGGCTCAATATCAGCACATTAATCAATGTAATATACCACATTAACAAAATGAAGGATAAAAATCATATGATCACCTCAATAGATGCAGAAAAAACAGCTGACAAAATTTAACATCCACTCATGATAAAAAACTCTCAATAAAGTGGGTTTAGAGTGAACATGCCTCAACATAATAAAGGCCTTTTTGACAAACCCATAGCTAATATCATACTCAATGATGAAAGTTTGAAAGTGTTTTCTCTAAGATCAGGAACAAGACAAGGATGCCTACTCTCACTGTATTTACTCAACATAATACTGGAAGTCCTAGCCACAGAAATCAGATAAGAAAAGGAAATAAAAGGCATCCAAATTGGTGAGGAAAATGTGAAACTGTCACTATTTGCAGATAACATGATACAGGATGTAGAGAACCCTAAAGACTCCACCAAAGACTATTAGAACTAATAAATGACTTCAGGTTGCAGGATACAAAATCAATTACACAGAAATCTGTTGCATTTTTAAACACTAATAACAAAGTAGCAGAAAAAGAAATTAAGAAAATCATCTCATTTACAATTGCATCCAAAAAAATACCTAGGAAAAAAATTAAGAAGGTGAAAGATCTGTACTCTGAAAATTATAAAACACTGATAAAAGAAATTGAAAATGACACAAATGAAAAGATACACCATGCTCATGGACTGGAATAATTAATATTGTTAAAATGTCCATACTACCCAAAGCAATCTATAGATTCAATGCAATCTTTATCAAAATACCAATAGTATTTTTTCACAGAACTAAAATAAATAATCCTAAAATTTGTATGGAATCCACAAATGATACTGAATTAGCAAAGCAATCTTGAGAAAGAAGAGCAAAGCTGGAGGTATCACAATCCCAGATTTCAAACTATACTGCAAAGCTATAGTGATCAAAACAATATGGTACTGGCACAAACAGACACATAGATCAATAGAACAGAATAGAGAGCCCAGAAATATGCTTATATAGTCTATTAATTTATGGTAAATGTGACAAGAATATGCAATGGGGAAAAGACAGTCTCTTCAATAAATGGTGTTGTGAAAACGGGACAGCTACATGCAAAAGAACAAAATGGGACCACTTTTTTACACCATACACAAAAATAAACTGAAAATGGATTAAAGACCTAAATGTAAGACCTGAAACCATAAAACTCCTAAAAGAAAACATAGGCAGTAAACTCTTAGAAATTGGACTTAGCATTATTTTTCCAGATCTGTCCCCTCAAGCAAGGGGAAAAAAAGTAAAAACTAAAAGTTGGGACTACATTAAACTAAAAAGCTTTTGCACAGTGAAGGAAACGATTTTTAAAAAATGGAAAAGGCAACCTACTGAATGAAAGAATATATTTGAAAATTATATATCTAATAGGAGGTTAACATCCAAAATACATAAAGAACTCATGCAACTCAACACACACATAAAAACAAATAATCCAATTAAAAAATGAGCAGAGAACCAGTATAGACATTCTTACAAAGAAGACATGCCAATAGTCAACAGACACATGAAAAGATATTCAACATCATTAATCATCAGGGAATTGCAAATCAAAACCATAGTGAGGTATTACCTTACACCAGTCTGAATGGTTAATATCAAAAAGACAAGAAATAACAAGTGTTGGCAAAGATGTGGAGAAAAGGGAACGCTTATGTATTATTTGTGGGAATGTAAATTTGTGGGAATGGACAACAGTATAAAGTTACCTCAAAAAATTAAAAATAGAAATACCTGGGCCACCTGGGTGGCACAGTGAGTTAAGTGTCCAACTCTTGATTTTGACTTGGGTCATGATCTCAGTGTCATGGGATTGGCACCGGGTCAGCCTCCCTCATTGAGAAGGCTGCTTCTCTCCCTCTCTCAATACCCCTTCCCCCATTCATGTGCTCGCTCTCTGTCTCAAATAAATAAATAAATCTTTAAAAAAATAGAAATACCATACAACCCAGTAATTCCATTTCTGGGTATTTACCTAAAGAAACAAAAACACTAATTCAAAAAGATATATGCAGTCGTAGGCTTATTATAGCACTGTTTACAATAGCCAAGATATGGAAGCAACCTAAGTGTAAATAGATGACTGGATAAAGAAGATGTGATATATCTACACAATGGACTACTACTCAGCCATAAAAAAGAATGAAATCTTGCCATTCACAACATGGATGGACATAGAGGGGTTTATGCTAAGTAAAATAAGTCAGAAAAAGACAAGTATCATATGATATACATGAAATCTAAAAAATAAAACAAACAGAAACAAACTCATAAAATGTAAAGAACAACTGGTGATGCCAGAGGGAAAGGGGTTGGGGGTATAAATGAAATAGTGGAAGAGCATTAAGAGGTACAAACTTCCAGTTATAAGTAAGTCACAGAAAAGTCCAGCATAAGGAATATAGTCAATAATATTCTAATAACTTTGTATGATGAGAGATGGTAACCACATTTATTGTGGTGAGCATTTTGTAATGTATATAATTGTCACTATGTTGTACACATGAAACTAATATTGTATGTCAATTATATTTCATAAATATATAGAAGGGAGCACCTGGGTGGCTCAACTCTTAATTTCGGTTCAAGTCATGGTCTCAGGTTTGTGGGATGGAGCTCTGCATCGGGCTCTGCACTTAGCATCAAGTCTGCTTGTCCCTCGCCCTCCCACCCCCATGCTCTCTCTCTCTCTTTCAAACAAATAAATAAAATCTAAAAAAAAATAATAAAATAAAATAATAAAAGAATTGATCTGTCCTCTATAAAGCCAGTCATTAAAGGGACTTGCAAAAAAATGTAAAACCAATACTACTCTTTTCACTAAATTATTTTGGAAAATACAGTTAAATTTTATGAAATGTATGTTATTTATGTTAAAATATAATGGGTTTATTATTGTAAATTTTAAAGGTATCAATAAATTTTTTAAAATTATGCTTTAAATTTATAACATGGTAAATATCAACAAATGTAATCCATATAAACAAAAGCTCTTTGGAATTCTCCATAATTTTTTAAAGTATAAGTGGGACCTAAGACCAAACATTTTAGAACTGCTGCCCTTGACAGGCCTCCCCCAGCGCAGTCTTCTTAGGACTCTTAGGAAACAGAGGTTAAGGAATGGGTAGCTCCCCTGTGTAAATGACTATGTATTTTTAGTTCAGAAATTGTTCAAACTGGGGCGCCTGGATGGCTGAGCCGTTAAACCTCTGCCTTTGGCTCAGGTCGTGATCCCAGGCTCCTGGGATCAAGCCCTGCATTGGGCTCCCTGTTAGGCGGGAAGCCTGCTTCTCCCTCTCACGCTCCCTTTGCTTGTGTTCCCTCTCTCACTGTCAAATAAATAAATAAAATATTTTTTTAAAAAAAGAAATTGTTCAAATCTGTCTTTGGTCAAAGTAGCAGAGAGTCAGATGGGGTTAGGATTATCTGCATCCCCTGGTTTATTGATGTTTGATTCAAACTTTATCTTTATTTGGTCAGAGTTCTGATGCCCCCACCTCAAGGTAGCCCCTCCATGACAGATGGGGGCCAGGCTTAATGGGAATAGAGCTCCCACACCAGCTGCAATGTGTGGATTTGGGTGCTGAGGTCCTAGGTCTGTTCTTCTGAAGCATACCCTTTCTAGTTAAGAAAACTATAATTATCTTCACTATAGTTAGGTGATCAGGTGGTCTAAGCTCATAATCTATATCATCCACTAGAATTGGAGTGGAAATTGTGGGCTTCAAGAAACTGGGGTGCTTATCTTGCTTTAGAGGAAGACAGACTGATCGAATATGGGATAGATAGAGAAAATGAAGAGGAGTTTTAGCTTTATGATCTTGGTGGTGGGGAGGAGGCCCAAGAAGAGATTGGATAATGTTTAGAGGGCTTTAGGAATGAGATTTTCATAACCAGCTCCAAATCTGGTCTCCTGTATGCAAGAGTTTCCCTGATATAAGTTGTAGTAGACCTTGGGAACTGCATCAATTTGATGCAAGAACATCTGTATGCCAGTTTAAATAGTTTGTTGCTCCCCAAACTAGTTGTACATGGCTAAAGTATAGCAAAAGAGATGAAGGACAAGGAAAATGGAAAATATAGGTAATGTGAAAAGGAGGGTTTGACATCTAAAGTGGTGGGCTATATTATTGCTATTGGGGGAATTCAATAATGAAAAGGAAAAATGGTCTAATTACTTGTCTTGATGGTAGACAATGGTCCCATCAATCAGACAAAGTCGATAAAGGAAAAAGCAAACGTTGACCTAAGATGTTAAAAAAAAAAAAAAAAAAACACTGACAAAAACAGGATAGAAATGGGAAGGAGGGTCTAATCTTTCATCAGAGAACAGACCAAATTAGAGCTGAGCTGTAACAAATTTCCAGATGTAAAAAGCTTTCTAAGTGCAGACTCTACAGTGGTCATTAGCCTATTTTCTCTCAGATCCATCCTTCCCAGACTCTTCCTTGCTCTACACTCTGAATCACAGGACATGACCAGGTTAAACCATACTTCCCAGTAACCATTTGCCAACTGGTTTCTAGTTAGGTTCAACCAATAGAAGGTACTGGTGGGAGACTAGAAGGGAGACTGAAGGGAGAAGTATTCTACCACTAGGAAAAAGGAACAGAGAACCGTCATGTACAACACTTGGGGTGACTTGGAAGGTTGCCAGTCTTGAGTAGACTCAGAAAAAGTTAGTTCCTGGGTACAATTACTCTTCATCTATGGGCCTGAGAAACTAAAGAAACAAGTGATCTGCCTCCAACATTAAGTGGTGGCACAGATTGAGTATAACAGTTAAACACATTCAAGTTCCAACAGGGGAAATGAAAGGCTTAAAAAAAGGTAAAACGAAAGGTATATTTCTTGGTCCATAGCATTTTGTTTTGTTTTGTTTTTTAAAGATTTTATTTATTTATTTGAGAGAGAGCAAAATTGACTACAGAGGCAGAGGGAGAAGCAGACTTGTCACTGAGTGGAGAGTTTGATGCAGGGCTTGATCCCACGACCGTGAGATCATGACCTGAGCCGAAGGCAGATGCTTAACCAACTGAGCCACCCAGGCACCCCCATAGCATTTTGAAATACAACTGGGTGAATGTTGGGAGTTTCTTGATTAGGTTCTTTGGCTTGGGAATAATCCTGCAAGGCTCCTGGCTCTGCCTCCTGGGTTCTTGGTTCAGCCCTCTGAGTCATCCTTCCTTTTTTATGGAAGGTAGCATGTGTTCACAGATGAGTAGGTTTATCAGACTACATCCTGCCAATAAAATTGGGGAGGGGCAGTCTGACAGCCTCCTTTTGTTTTACTCTCTTTCTCATTCCAAGCTGGCACTGCTTCTGCTGAAATAAATTTCTCAAGAACTTGGTGCGTCTTCAAGTATTTCAATGGGGTTCACTCTGTTAGACAAAGACCACTCAATCTACAGTTTGTTTCTATAAAATAATCTCATCTCTATCTTTGGCTCCTACTGAGAGCCTAGGGCTGAGGAAAGCACCTTTAAACTTCTTAGAGGCCCAATGGTTTGATTGAGAAGATCTGAGGCACAGCCTCAATCTCCTGAAATAGCCCTTTGTGTGAATAAGCACCTTGGTTTTTGATTTTTTTACTATGGCCAAGTTATTTGTCAAATCATAAAGGTGAAATGAGAAGACTGTCAGGTCATATGTGAGGTAGGGATGGAATTACAAAGAAATGAAAACTATGACACTTGGGGAAGGAGTTATGAGGAAAGAAAATCAATGAGATGCTTAAGAGAAGGACCTGAGTCAGAGTCATCTGGATATCATAGCTAGCACAGTGAATTATTCTCACGTAAAACTTCTAAAATGGTTGCCTTAAGATTACACTGGCTACGTGGTGAAGGTTCTCATTTCCTTTTCTTAAAACTGGATTGGTGCTCTTTGAAATGTCTAGAGACATACGGCTACCATTGGTTGAGCGTATTATATTACAGGCCCAGCACTGAGCTAATTGTCTGCATGCAATTTCCCAACATCTTTATGGGGATAGATGATATTCTTATCCTTTCTCCTAAGTGTGGGAAACTGTTATCCTCGGAGTTAGGATGTTGAGTAACTTGACCAAGGTCACACAGCTAGTAAACAACATAGCCAAGACCCAAGCTTATATCTGTTGACTCTAAAGTTAAAGTCTTCTTTTTTAAGCTTTTTTTTTTTAAAGATTTTATGTATTTATTTGACACAGAGAGAGAGAACACGCAAAAGCAGGAGTAGTAGCAGGCAGAGGGAGGAGGAGAAGAGGGCTCCCCGCTGAGCAGAGAGCCTGATGAGGACTCAATCCTGGAACTCTGGGATCATGATCTGAGCTGAAGGCAGAAACTTAACCAACTGAGCCACCCAGGCACCCTCAAAATAAAGTTTTTAATATTTAAAAAGAATTTAAGTTTTTCCATACCTCATTTTAGTCTTTAAACTGGTGAGCTTAAAATTTGTTTTTCTCTGGAAGATGCAAACTAATCTATAGTGACAGAGAGCACATCAGTGGTTACTGGAGGATGGGAGATGGATGGGAGGGGCAGGAGGCAGGAAGAAGGAAATATAAAGTGGCACAAAAAAACTTTTGGAAATAGGGTGTCTGGGTGGCTCAGTAAGTTAAGCCTCTGGTTCTTGAACTCAGCTCAGATCATGATCTCAGGGTCGTGGGATCCAGTCCTGCATTAGGCTCCCCTCTTGGCAGGGAGTCTGCTTGGGATTCTTTCTCTCCCTCTGCCCCTCCTCCTGTTCGCACGCACTCTCCCAATTTCCCTCTCAAAATAAATAATTAAAAAAAAAACTTTTGGGAATGATAAATATGTTCACTATCTTGAGCTATCTTAAACTATGGTAGCAATAGTTCACAGTTGAATACATATGTCAAACTTATCAAATTATACTTTAAATATGTACAGTTGATTGTATGTCAATTATTCTTCATATTACAGATGAGGAAATAAATACCAAGAAGTTAAAGTTCCTTGTCCAACATTAGCCAGAGAGGTGGTAGTAAAGACAGGATAAAAATAGTTTTTAAAATACTTAAACAAGGGGTGCCTGGGTGGCTCAGTCGTTAAGCGTCTGTCTCCTGCTCAGGGCGTGATCCCAGTGTTCTGGGATCAAGCCCCACATCAGGCTTCTCCGCTAGGAGCCTGCTTCTTCCTCTCCCACTCCCCCTGCTTGTGTTCCCTCTCTCGCTGACTGTCTCTCTCTGTCAAATAAATAAATAAAATCTTTAAAAAAAAATACTTGAACAAGTGCTATTTTCCCCTCTCAATTTGATAATTTATCCCTACATGGTTCCAAAAAGGACCTGAAGAGACATAAAATATGAAATGCATATTATAGGAAGAAGATTGTATTTAAGAACTCTGGGTTAACTTATATATCTCAATTGAGCACTGGAAATCCACTGTGAATTCATTTGATGAAAAAGTTTAAAGCATCTCAGAAGTTTGTCATCACATGCAATCTGAGAAATACTTATCTTTAGGAATTTTATAATTATATGACCAGCAGGGGGCAACTAAATACTTCAGAAACAGCATCATGTATAGGAAAACACATTAAAATTGGAGAGACCCTGAGCATTCTCGGTTGTATAGAACTAAATTCCTTCAAAAATTATAATTAACACCGAGTCACACATTCTCACAATATTGAATTTGTGAAGATCATTAGAACACTCCCCTAAGTAAAATCTATATACTAAGGCTTATATTTGACAGATTGTTTTGGTTGTTCTTATAGTTCACAAGGTTCTTCGCAAAAATCTATATATTTCGTATCCAATGAGTTTTTTTTTAACTTTGTGTTGTAGAAAATACAATAAACATTGACTAATTTCTGTAGGTTATTCTAGGATTCTTCTATTTCAGTTGACATTCTAAGATCAAAGTAATTAAGATTTGCATAGGATCTCATTTTTAACTTAAAATTTAATAAAGTATCATTTCCTAACTTTCTTTTATAGAGACTAATTTTAAGGTTGTTGTATTAGTCATGGTTCTCCATAGAAATGGAAGCAGCTGTGTTGGAAGAGATCTATATGGTCAAATAATACAACCTTCCTTCAGATGCAACTGCAATGACTGGCACAAAGAGAGCATTCAGTAAATGTATGTGGACTATATTGAACTGAATTTATATAAATTGAATTAAATATCTCTAGTGGTGGTTGGACTCTGCCAGAGTTCCAGTGTGCAGTTGGGCAGTATTATAGGCTAGAGGTTAAGCATGAATTCTGGGGTCAGATTATCTAGGTTCACATAATGCTCCCTCTGCTTACTTTCTATGTAACCTTGAATGAGTTCCTTGACGTTGCTAGTCCTCCATTTCCTCACCTATACAAAAAGAACAGTAATGATAGCTATTTATGGTACACATTGCTAATGTTAGTCAATATTCAGTTCTTTCTCTTCTGGGCATTCAGTGGATTGACTGTTCCTTCTCAGCACCCCAGCAACTGGATGGGTCCATGTGACTCAGTCTGGCAATGAAATACGGTGGAATTGACATGTGTCAGTTTCCGGATGAGGCCATGAAAAGCCAATATGAAACCCCCCAGTCCTTCTCCTACTGGGGCAATCATGGAAGAAGACTCATATATTACTCAGCTATCAAAAAGAACGATTTCTCAACATTTGCTGCAACATGGACGGCACTGGAGGAGATAATGCTAAGTGAAATAAGTCAAGCAGAGAAAGACAATTATCATATGGTTTCTCTCATCGATGGAACATAAGAACTAGGAAGATCGGTAGGAGAAGAAAGGGATAAAGAAAGGGGGGTAATCAGAAGGGGGAATGAAGCATGAAAGACTATGGACTCTGAGAAACTGAGGGCTTCAGAGAGGAGGGAGGTGGGGGAATGGGATAGGCTGGTGATGGGTAGTAAGGAGGGCACGTATTGCATGGTGCACTGGGTGTTATACGCAACTAATGAATCATTGAACTTTACATCAAAAAACCAGGGATGTACTGTATGGTGACTAACATAATATAATAAAAAAATATTATTAAAATTGAAAAAAAAAAAAGATGGCGGCACCACAGGTTGAAAGAGCCTAGATTATCATGCCATTGCATGGAAGACAGTTGTCTGCAGCCAGAGCCAACATTTTGGAATAAGAAATAAATCTCTGTTCAGTTAAATCATTGACTTTTTTTTTTTTTTCAATTCTGTTCTGCCTCATAGAGTTGTTTTGATGGTTCAATCAGATATGGTATGGGAATTGCTTGTTTGATAAACAAGTGCTCAGTGTTATAATTATGCTGAATCAATCATACTGGCTTTGAATATAAAGCATTGCTTTGTTGTTGATTATTATAATGATTCAAAACTCAGTCAAATTAGAGTGCCAGGTAACTTTTTAAAAATCTATTTATATGAGAGAGAGAGGACATGAGCAAATGTGCACTCAAGTGGGGGAAGGGACAGAGGGAGAGAATCTTCAAGCAGACTCCCTGCTGATCTCCATAGGCCGATAAAGCAGCGCTCAATCCCAGGACCCACGAGATCACAACTTGAGCGAAACACAAAAGTTGGGCACTTAACCAATAACCAGGCGCCCCATAGACTACCAGGTAACTTTTGTTTAAAGTATTCTAACTCTTTAAGAAACAATGCCTAACACAGAGTAGGCATTCGGGAATAAATGAACAAAGTCCTATTTTGCTGATTATCTGATAATTGCTATCATTTTATTCTAGGATCTTTTATTCCCTTGTTAGATTGGCAAGATTTCATTTTCCATTCCTTTTCTCAGACCTAGGTTCTCATTAAACAGCTATTTTTGGATAAAGTTGTCCTATCACTAGTGGGGCTTAGGCAGTGACAGCTGCTCCTATGTCTTAACTCTCTTCTGAATTCAAAACCAATTAATAGGGAGCCAGATAGAGAAAGATGAAAAACCACCTTCTTACTGATAAAGCTGCATGGACATTATGACTTCAATGTGCAGCCACGACCGGGCTTTTCAATTCTCCTCCCCAAGTCCAAATGGGATATGGCATGATAAAAGGAAAATTGGGTCTGCAGGACAGATAAACTTGGGCAGAATCACTGCTCTCCACACTCAGTGAGGTCAACAGAAAAAATGAGGGTTAGGACTCAGATCCGCCTCTAGAAGGCAAGCCTAGGCTCTGATCCACGTATGTTTAGTTTATTACATGGAATGAGAAACAGAACAGAACATAATATGTCGTGGGTAAGTAGATTTGAAAAATATGGCAAGAAAGGGGCTGGGTCTTTATTCTCAGGGAAGGTGGCAGAAATAAAAATGGAAGTTACTCTTCCCTAAAGTTCTGAAAGTAGCATATTCCTATTCTAAGAGCCAGGCAGGGGAGCACCTCAATATGTAAATATATAAATTTATAAATATATAAATGTCTAACTAGAGAGTACAATAATTAGTGATTATATATATATATATATATGATTTTGTTGCTCAGGAGAGAGGACTAGGCTAGAGCTACATATTAGATTAAAAAGAATCAGAACACAAGATCCATTTTCTCCTCTTTCCTAGGAAGAAGATGTAAAGTGGAAAGAGAAGAGGGCTGAGTATGAAATTTTGGAGCAACAAATAGCAGAGAAAGATAAACTTGTAGGAATGAAGAAGAGTCAGAAAGGTAAGAAAAAAACTAATATGATGACATAAAAACAAAAGGAGTTTCTGCCCAAGGCCAACAGAGGCACACAAATAAGCTGCCAATTTGTGAAGACAGCTACAGTGCAAAGGCTACATGATCTAGTGCTGAGGCAGCCCTATGAACCATGGGTAAGAGACAAAGGCAAAGGAAATCTGCAAGCAGAGAGGCTTTAAAGAAATAACCAGCTAGGCTGGTGCCCTGGTAGTCTCGCATGCTGGAATGTTTACAGTTTCATGTTGATGATGACTCAGAAGTTACATATAGGCCCAGTAGGAAATAGTGATTTTCTTAAAAAACAAACAAACAAACAAAAACCGTCTGTTACTATGAAAGTAGTACATGCATGGTAGAAAGTTGGAAACTATATATAAGTAAAATAGAAAAATAAAAAAAAACATATTTCCCATCTATTACCATTGTTAACAGCTTACTGTATATCTTTCCATACCTTTATTTATCCCTATATATGCATATAAATATATATATGTATTTTTAACCAAAATGGTTTCATACCTGGTGTGCAGTTTTACAACATATTTACTTTTTTAAAATTAACAATCTCTACCTTTCCAAGTCAATGAATTTTCATCTTATCTAAAACCCAAATTCAGATTTCCCCATTTGTCTCCAAATTATCTTTACTCTGAAAATTACTAACTAAAAGTAAGGAATTATTTATTTTTCCTTTCCTGTATGAACCATATTTTAAGGTAATCAAACAGTTCTAGGTATAAAGGCAAGCTCTATTTTACTGGGAAAAAATGTCAGAATATAGAATGAATGACGGTATTAAAATTATTTTGCAATTCTGACTGAAATTATTGACTTGTACAAAGATTTTCAACAAGTGTTAAAACATGAGGTTTATGTTTGAAGAGGATCTAGTCATATGCATGGTATTAAAGTAATACCATACAAATTACTTCCTAGTCATGAGTTTATAAAGTAGGGATAAGACTGCCATATCATTATTTCAATATCAGTCTAAGCATCAATAATTGAGCATTAATCAAATAACATGAAAGATGCTATACAAAATATACTACATTACCTATAATTATTCTAGCCCAAAATGTTTAACTTGAATCCACCAAATCTTTACATCTAATATCTCTCAAAGGTTTCGAAAGGCCATTTTTATATCTACTGACTATCATAAATAAGATGTTCTGGATTGCTAAGTGACATTGCAAGGGCAGAAGAATAAGGAAATGTATACATTACTGCATTGTGCTTAGAGATGAATTTTGTTTTACTATGATTCATTGTACTTAAGAAATAAGTTTGGCAAGAATGGACTGGCTTAGAGTGTTGACTTCATGTCTTGCAACACTCTAATGTCTGTTTGAAGTCTTATTTGAATGGAAAGTACAACTCTCAAATTGAGTCTATCTCCTGGCTGCCAAAGAAATGGCTTTCATTCTCACATCACATGTGAGACCTGATATTTGAATTGGGGATTGTAGAGAATCTTAAATAAATCTGCTTCCATGGCCTGAGGTTATGCCCATCTATGTATCTTCTATAATTCTCAGAATTAGGCCAGTTGCCACAAAGCTTTGGTATCAATGGAAGGTTGGTAGAGTATCGTCTGTAATTTTTTTACAACTGAGTAAAGTGAAAATACAGTTAGTAATATTGCGCATATTGTAATATTCCCCAAAGATAGTAATCATAACAGTTTATGTTTCTTGAGTTCTTTAATTCTTATTACAACACTGTAAAGTAAAAAAAAATTTTAATTCCACTTTACAGATGAGGAAAGAGCCTTGGTGAGGTCTCACAGCTAGTAAATGACAGGGCTAGGATTATATATCTGATGTTAGAGTTGGAGCTCAACCCCACTATACTATACTACTACAGTGAGTCAAATTTGTATTGATGAACTTTGTAATATTGATTACATTGATTTTTAAAAAAGATTTATTTATTTAGTTTTAAAGATTTTATTTATTTGTGAAAGAGAGAGAGAGAACACGAGCAGGGGAAGCAGCAAGCAGAGGGAGAAGCAGACTCCCCACTGAGCAAGGAGCCCAATGTGGGACTTGATTCCAGGACCTTGGGATCATGACCTGAGCCAAAGGCAGATGTTTAACCTACTGAGCCACCCAGGTGTCCCAAGACTTATTTTAAAGAGGGAAAGAGTGTGCGCATGAGAGAGGTGCAGAGGGAGAGACAGAATCCTCAAGCCGACTCCCCTGTGAGCATAGAGCCCAATGAGGGGCTTGATTCCAAGACCCTGAGATCACGACCTAAGCTGAAATCAAGAGTCAGTCATCTGCTTAACTGACTGAGCCACCCAGGTGCCCCTTTGATTAAATTGATTTTAAGATTTTCTTTCATCTTCATAGTAATATTAACTTATAACAGTTTCTGGATTATCACTGCTAACCTAATGGGAACATCTCTGCATAAACTGAAAGTACTTAGTTCTTGTCAAATATTAGCACCGAAGAAATAAAACATTAACAGAATACTTCCAACTATTTTCTTTCCAGAAAACAGTCAGTGCTAATCAAGGCAGAGCCTAAACTTTCACTTGACTTTTTTTGCTACTTTTTATGAATTTGACAGTTGTGCATTTGGAATCTGTTCAAATTCTATTTGTAGCTGAATCATGTGAATGCCAAGGAGATCAGTACATCTGCTTCTTAGCATCTCTAGAGTAATCTGTATTTGCAAATGCTTTATATAAATTTGAACATGTTAATGTGCTTAATCAGATTTATTTACCACACGTCATATGATATTTGGCCTTTCACAGTGGTTTAATAGAGGTCTGTAGCAAATAACAGATAGCATGAGTTGCTTTTGATTTGAATACTTTTACCAAAAAATAATCATAGACATGGGGCACCTGGGTGGCTCAGCCAATTAAGTGTTCAGTTCAGGTTGTGATCTTGGGGTCCTGGGATGGAGACCTGCATAGGGCTCCCTGCTTGGCAGGGAGTCTGCTTCTCCTCTCCCTGCTCATGATTTTTTCTCTTTTTCTCTCAAATAAATGAAAATCTTTAAAAAAAAATGGACATGATAAAGAGGAAGTGATTACTATCTTAAAGGTAGAAAATAACAAGTAGTAGTTGTAGAGTACATTCCCATGGATTTGACCTATAGATAGAGAAAAGAAAGTGACATAATTTGAAGGTGGGTTTTTTTTTTCCCCTGAAGTAGGGGCCCAATTATATAGTATGTGTCTTTAAGAAATGAGACATTTAAATAAAAATAATCACATATCATTATCATGCCTAAGATGATTAATAATAATTCCTTGATATCATGTAATATCCAACCAGTATTAGTATTTCCCTGATTGTTTCATTAATGTCTTTTTATAAAAGTGATTTGAAACAGAATCTAAAAGAGGTCCATACATTGTGTTAGGTTGATATATCTGATGTCTTTTTTTTTTAAATAAACATTTGTAATTTTATTTTAAAAAAATAAAACATCACAACCATGAACATTATTACAGTTAGAGGCCCTCTTGGTTCTTCACAATGATACTGAGCATGTTCACAGGGGTTCCCATTGTTTAGTCTTAAACAACCATCTTTAAAAGAAGGAAAAAAACTCAGCACACTACCATTTAACTTGTTTTAATGTTTCTTTACAAATGATGAAAAATACTAAAGTACAGACAAGGAATAATCATAATGTTGTGGCCAACATTATATATATGGAATTATAAATTTAAAACACTTTCTGGTTTAAAAATAAATTTGGCAGTCAACGCAGCTGTGCGGGGTCTCTGTGTCTAGTAGGGCTGGTCTCTGCGTTCCTGACGGTGCTGGTCTTTTTCCATTTTTCCCGGTCCTCCATGCCCACCTCTTCTTCCTCCCATCTGTTCCATCAGAGGTCCAGGGGCCCACGAGGGCCGCTCCTCTTCCTCCACCAAAGCCACCTCAGTCCATGCCCCAGCCACCATGGAAGCCACCTCTTTCTCCACCATGACCACTTCTGAACATCCTACCGGGACCACCATGGTCCATGAGGCTGCCTCTTCCACCCTGCATGCCACCAGGGCCACCTCTGCCATGGTCACTGCCTAGGGTGTAGAAAGGGTGGTGGAAGGAAGCCTTCAGGCTTCAAGGCCTCACACTGGTTGCATTCTTCTCTCCAGGCCTAGTTCTGGTTTCCACAACCCAGACTGGGGCACTGTCAGTCTCTAGCTCAGTGCTGGACGTTTTCCTCCTCTGGGTGGGTTCCCTCAGGAATCCCGGGGCCCTCTTGGGGGAAAGCTACCTCTGTCTCCTCCATGGCCTCTTCTGTGACCCATGGGACCCCCAGGACCTCCACAGAGTGGCTGCAGCATCCCTCTGCCCTCACGGGGGGCATACCACCCTGCATGCTGTTCATCGGAGACTTCTTCTAGCAAGAGAAACCTTAAATTTGCTCCCTTGAAAATCTTTACCATCAAACCACTCCATGGCAACCTTGGCAGTTGGTGGGTCTTCATAGGACACTGTAGCAACACCTTTGGGCTTTCCTGTTTCCTTGTTCAAGTAGATATGGATCATGGGTTATCCGGTTCTCTTGTTTATCTTAACAACTCCACACTGCTTAACGAAGTCTGCCAGATCATCTAGGATCACATTGTCATTTAAGCCTTGCACATAAATTGCACTGTTGTCAGAGTCTTCATCTGGATCTACAGGTGGACCTAGATCAATATCTGGTCCTTCAACCATGGGTCCCTCAGGCTTACTGAAGCCACCTCGCTCTCCAGCACCCATTCCACTGTGTCCTCCTCCCTGTCCACCTCTGCACATGCCTCCACAATCAAATCCCCCTCTTCCCCTGCGCCGGTTATCAGGCCCACTCATGTTCCCATTCTCTCCTGGTCTGGAAAATCCTCCAGACTCCTGTCCATAAACACCCATGCTACTGGAGTGGTCCTGTCGGAATGAACTCTGCTGCCCATAGCTGCTGCTCTGCTGGCTATATTGATTTGGAGCCTGGCTGTAGGATCCAGTTTGTGGGGGATAACTAGTGGGTGGCTGCTGTCCATAGCTGCTGTGTTGACCATAGCTACTCTGCTCTCCATAACTGCTGGGCTGCCCATAGGTGTTCTGCTGAGAGTAACTACTCTAATCGTAACTAGTTGGCTATGGAATAGCTGGTAGGAGGAGTAGCTGGTAGGAGGATAAGAAGGTGGTGCCCTGACTGGCTCCGTGGGGTAGCTCCCAGGTACCTGGGGATACCTATTGTTACTCTGTCTGTATCCTAGGCTGGGCCGGTTTTAATCTCCTGTGCTAGATTGAGGTTGGCTCGTCTCAGCAGATTTGTTACATCCTGTGGTTTTGCAGGTTCAGTGGCCGCTGGCTGGTGCCCAAAGGCTGGGTAAGCAGCCTGAGTGCCATATGCGGACTGAGCTGCATAGGAGGCCTGGGTGGTAGTGACTGTAGCAGTGGTGGTATCATAAGCACCAGTGCCGTACCCCTCAATAGGCAGACTGTACGCCTGGGGGGCAGTCAGAGTAGTGTAACCAGCAGGAGGCTGTTCCATAAGAAGTTGCATAGGGGGTATGCCCATAGGTCACAGTGATCTGAGCCTGGGTATAGCTGACATCAGTGGGCTATCCATAGGTTCCATTACTTTGCTGCCCATATGCCTGGGTGGTCTGTGCATATCCTTGAGTGGGCTGCAGCTTGGCTGTAGGTACTGTAATCCGTGGAAGCCATTTTCTCTCCTTCCTTCTCATTGATGAGTCTATTTTAATACAAAATAGTGCCCCTTTTTTCCCTTGCTTTTGTTTATTGCATAAAGGTCTTTCTTTTAGAATTTTCCCTGTTTAGTTTAGATCATTGTATTCATATGGTATACTGCTTTTCTAATACTTTTAGGAAGGGGGGTTGGGAGGCAAATGATGTTAGGTCCAAGACTATTGGCTGACAGCAAAAGAAAGTTAGTCAAAGTAATCAACACAATGTCAGACCACAAGAGGCGAAGTGTTTGGCCATCTCTGGAAAGGAGTTGATATTTAAAAATAAAAAAAATAGATGTATCCCAACTCCAGTCCATTCCAGGAGGGTGTTATAGGGATTAAGGATTAAAGGAAACCGGGGGGGGGGGATGGGATTGGGAGTCTGGTCTCAGCTGTCTGTGCATATAACACAGGCAAGTTAGGCTCCCATAGGAACTGAAAACAACTAGGGGAAAATATCAACAGGGCCTAGAACAAAGGGATGAACCTAACAAGAATGCTTTGGACAGACATTACTGGAATATAGGGTAGGTACCTTCTTTCTTCACCTTGTCACCTTTGGGCACCAGTGTTCTTAAGGAATAAGAAAGATAATAAATACCTAGGAGATTTGACAAAAGTCATCTAGGTAGCACTTGTCCTTGTTGGGAGGGGTGGATAGATGGCTGCTAGCTGATAATGTTGTATGTATGGCACCTTCATTGTCAGCAGAGAAGAACATAAATTGCAGTTTCGAAACACTGTTAGTTTATAGGGTGAGACCTCTTGCTAGCTTCCCATTTATTTCAGAAAAGAGGTGGAGCAACCTACAGATACTTAATAATTTTTTTGTAAACAGGATGGGCCTTGGACCCAGTAAAAACTGATAACTTATTAAATCGAAATAATTAATGTACAGTCTGGTTTATATGAATTACTTGTGAACTGTCAGAAAATTTATAGATGTATAAATACAGGTTGGACAAAGCTAACTGGAATTATCTATATTAGCAATATATAATCTCTTCTATGTTAAAAAATATAAAGTAATGAAAGTCATTTGGACATTATGCAGTGAAACTATAGATTTGGTTTTCTCAGGAAAGTATTATAGAAGTAAATATGTTTTGAATAATCTCATGTGGCTGAGGAAAAGAAAGAGTAAAACTTTGGGAAAAAAAAGTAAGGTATAATTTCTTTGCCTTGTAGTTACCACAACTTTGGAAATTTAAGGAATTATGTGTTCTATGCTTTTCATGTTTACATAATTGTGATAGCCACCTTTTTATATACTCTCTTGAAATTTAAATGAAAAACATAGTTACAACTGGGAATGTTTAGTCTAGGTAGATATCAGAAAGAAATGGGTCTTCTTCTTCTTCCTTTATAAAAATTTATTTGGAGTTCAGGTTGCCCTCTGAGCTGAATTAAAGCTCAGGAGTCAATCTTTACAGCCTGAGCATAGATTCCTAACTACTTCCAGAGATGGTGTTAAAAGTCATAGCATGCACCTAATTTTGAATAGGCAATGTGGGCGGAAACAGTAGGCAGAGCTTTTCAATAAGAGTTAATTGTTCTTAACCTGCGAATACATAATTATGTAATTTGTTATGATGAACTTTCATTTTTAGACTTCTATGGTGGGACTCATTAATGCTTCATAGTTATGTGAAAAATAGTATATAATTCTGTTTTTTGTTACTCTAAATCTCCTAAATATGTGCTAATTTCTTAGCCTGATTATTAATAAACCATCTTCACTGGTACATTATGCAAATTTGAAATAAAAATGTCATGAAGAAAAACATTTAAAATGCTACACCAGTAGAGCTTTTAAAAAGAGAATACCAATAAAACATTAATACAGTTTTGCCCAAATGGATGAGAAAAGAGGGAAAAAAATGGAAATGTTTAGTATTTTTGCTTTTAAGGGCATATAGCAGATGGAAATAATAATACGAATGGATAAAATACTTGGTTTGGTGAGGTCTGTTTAATAGTAGGTATAAAGTGAAAATCTGATTGGACTTATTCTGATGTTAGGAATATGAGTGATTGCTATTTTTTCTTTTAAAATATTAAATAATTTTAACAATTCTGTTTTGCATAGTCAGTGGTTTTTAGATTCATGCAAATATTTAGCACTTTCAATGCTCTTCCTTTAGTCTTAACTTTAGGACCTTTTATTTGGGATCATTTCATTTTTTTCTGAAGAAAGAAATTTCTTTAGACTTTCTATTAGTGAGAATCAATATTAGCAGCAAACTCTGCTCTTGCTTCCTGAAAATGCCTTCGTTTTGGCTTCATTCTTAAAAGATCTCTTCAATGGGCACTGAATTCTAGGCCGATAGTCATTTTCTTTTAGCCCACTGAGGACAAAGTTATTCCACTATCTTCTGATTCTATTGTTACTGAGGAAAGCCAATTACCAGATACTTTGAGGATAATCTATTTTTTTCCTCTTCTACTTTTAAGTTTTTCTTTTTTTGCTTTTGGTGTTTTATAGTTTTATTATGATGTATATAAGTGTAGATTTATTATTCTTTAACTTGCTGGGGATTTCCTAAGTCTGTGGGTTAGAGTCTTCCATCAGTTCTCGAAAGTTTTCAACCATTACCTTATCAAATAATGCTTCTGCCACATTTTCTCTTTCCTATTCTTTTGGAGTACTGATTTATTTTAGACTTTCTCACAATGTTTTCCATGTCACTTAAAAGTCTCTTTTATATTTTTCTTTATTTTTTATATTTATATTATATATATTTTATATTTATATTTTCTTTTTTTTTCTATTGCATTTGGGCAATTTCTTCATCTCTGTCTCACAGTTCACTAAATTGTACTTCTGCTATGTCAAATAGACCATTAAATATGTCCACTTAGTTTTAAATTTTAATAATTTATATTTTTTAATTCTTTAAATTCTACTTTTTAAAAAAATATCTTATTCTTTGTACTTTCTTGTTCTCTGTACATATTTTCAAGGTTGTCTTTTATTCACATTTTATATAGTTATTTTAGTCTGTGTGTAATTTCAGTATCCGAAGTCCTTTTGAATATGTTTTTGCTATCTATGTTCATTGTTTCTCATTAATGATGTCTCATTTTCTTCTGTACTTGTTATTTTTTAAAATGTGAGGTGCTCGGGCACCAGGGTGGCTCAGTTGGTTAAGCACCCAACTCTTGGCTTCAGCTTAAGTCATGATCTCAGGGTCCTGGGATTGAGCCCTGCATCGATATGTACATATTTTGGAAGCAAATCTACAGATTTTATAAATAGACTCCTTTTTAATAGAAATTTTTAGTTGGGGGCTTACCAAATATCTAGGTGACTATTCTGTAGGTGCCTATTATTTTATTTTACTAAATAGGAGAATATTATTGTTCTACAGTGCATTTGGCCTTTGAACCATCTATCTGTTGGTTTACATTCACTTAAGCTGATTTGTGAGGTTATACTACATAATAATTGCAAAATCTCTGTGATTTAGAACAATAAATATTTATGATTTACTCTCGTTTCATGTTAGTAGCTGCAAGTCAGCTGCTGCTGTATTGCTCCAGGGTAAAGGTCAGTTGCAGGTCTGCTCCGTGTATTTTCTCATTCTGATAGTCTATTTGGAACATGCCTTTCTCATGGCAGGCAGCATGAGGCTAAGAGATTGACCTGAATGTTGCACTCAAATTTAAAGCAGTTAGCATGTATTACATCTGTTTATAAACCACTGGCTAGAGCAAGTTACATGGCCAAGAGTAATAATATAATCTACCACAGTCTTATTGTGTTGAATACCTTATTTATGTTTGAGGTTGCTCTTAATCTTCTCTGAGAAAATAAGGATTTTAACCTAAAATCCTCATCAGCAATTTTTGGCAACATAAATGTTTTAAATGGAAAGACTAAAGGTAAAACCTCAAGCCAATTTCTCTCATTCCAGGTCAAGGTTGATATATATTCTGTGGGAAAAATTATCACGCCTGTCAGTGCTTTCACTGATTTGGAAAAAGAACTTCTCATTCTCAGAAATGTATAATTAATTAAACACTAGGCAATAAGAGATTAATTCTCATTGGAGTTAAAATGGGGTAGTTATAATAAAAGTGGATAGTTTTAATAAAAAGTTTTGTTTAAAAATATTATTCTTAAAATCATTTTAAGAGTAGAAAACTTGTGGGGTATCTCAACATAGTAAATGGGAGTTACAGGGTATTTCTCAATTATAGTGCAGGATCACATATTACAGTTTCTGTTTATGTTGTGATTACATCACAAATGCTAGATTGAATGATCATTTCCTGGAATCATAGAATATTAGATTTGAAAGGATCTGAAAAGTATGTATTTCTGAATTTGAATATATTGATACATCATTTTGCTGCAATCAATTGTGAGGTATGTCAAAATCATCATTCATGGCAAGGAACTATTATTAGCAACAGTTAAAATACAGACAATTGCAAAAGATATACTTACATTTGTTGTTCTGTATCTTTACTTTCATGAACTTGCATTCTGATTTTTTTTTTGGGGGGGTGTGGTTGATAGGAGTTACAGCTAGTCTGACAAAAATTTGCACAATCCTGAGTATACAGTGACTATTTGTTTCAAATGTGAATATCATCACTGAAAAAAAAGGTTGAATAACGTTGGTTAAACAGCATATAGTCTGACTTCCTACTTTTATCAGAACTTGAAACGCAGAGAGTAATTCATCTAGGCAAACATCCGATTAACAAAGTCTATAACCTAGGCCACCTTGCTTCCAGAATAGTGCTTTCCGTTCCAGTAAAAGACCATTTATTTTCAACAGCCAATGTAAGAAATTTGGGCTGAGGCAGGAGAGGATTGTCAAGGCAATTTGCCTTCTCTTTCTAACCTTTAGTTTTAGTTCCCAAAGTAAAGGAAAAGCACCAGAGAAACACAGCCCAGAGCATATATTTTGCCTGTTACTTGTGCTCCAAGAACATTCTTCTTCAAATCTATTTGATTGCAACTCACAATAAGAAACAGTTTAAATCACAACATAGGACACACTCTTAACCTTCCCCACAAATGAAACAAAAATTTCACAAAGAAATTTCTTGTCCACACTAGATATGTACTCTGATCTTTATATTCTATTCCATTCTAGCTTATTTCATTAAAAAATAAAATTAATTTTTGAGTCAGTATAAAAAATACTGCTCTAGAAAATAGGAGACAGGTTTCAATCTGTTGACAAACTACAAAGTTACTAGCTTTGCTGAAGTAGTGTCATTCACAGAATAATAAATGGCTCTCATATTTATTTGAACTACAATATCTCAGACTTCAGAACAGAACCTGTAGAATCTTTTCCTCATTGGAACACCAGCTCATTACCAATCTCACAGATTCCAAGGCTCATTGTTTTTCGCGTTTTAACATCTCTGAATTCAAGATGTGTCCTAAAAATATCAGCGGCATGGCATAGTTTAATTGGCAGTGTTTTTCTGTCTTGAGTAACATGAAATAATGGTGAGTCTTAAAGTCCATGATTTCTTATTGTGCCCATAAAATACACAAATTATAACGATTATATAGGCCAAACTCTATTGCTTATTCATTTCAAACTATCCAGCTGATCAGAAAGCTTTTTGATGTCATGTTAAGAAAATGTAATGAGGGCATAAGACTTACTTAAGCAAAAACCCTTAGTTCTGGGCTAGAAGGAAAAATGACTTACAAACTGAGAAAGCTTTCTCATGTGCTTTCATTATCAGCAGGGTTTGATGATCTTTCTGCTTTTCTACCGCCTTATTTCTGTATTGTTGCTTTTCCTCTGATGACCAGCATATTCTTTTCTTCTCCTCACCAGGGTTGGTGGGTGGGGTAGAGAGTTCCTCGGACCATGGTTTAAAAGGAAGGCAAAAGGTATGTCCAGAAGCTAAGGTACTTGGGGGCGGGGAGGAAGGATTAGTCTTTATTTTAAAAATGGAACGAACTGCCAAAATCCTGTGTTATCTGTTTAAACTGTCACCAACCTAACACATTGTAAGACTTAACGACTGTAAAACTGGCACGAAGGATGCTGAACCTGACTAGGAACAAAAATAAGTTTGCTAGGCTATTTTCATTCCAGCGTGATTGAAACGCACCAAACTTTCCTCAAAAATAAAAACCTCTAATGAGGAAAACAGTTAAATTAAATGCCACAATTAACGTGCTACAAGCCAGACACCATGATGCCTTTTTTTCCCCCATGTTCGGCTAAAACTTTAGTCAAGCCAGGGCTGAGGAGGCGGGTATCACGCTCGGGCCTCCGGGCCTCTGAGCCTCCGAGTGGGCGTGGGGGTCCTACGCTCTGACCAGGGAGCTGCATTGTGCAGTCTCCTCAGAGTAGGCAGGGTCCAGTAAGACAGGTCCAGAAGGCCTCGCCTTAGCAGGTCACAGGCGTGGGGCGGGCGGCGGTGGGCTCGGGTGTGCGGAGCCAAATCGGCGGCGATAAGACTCTGGCAGAACAAGGTGCTGACAGTTGCTCCCGCGCGACTCACTCCCGGCCCGCAGGGGAGGCGTCTCCGCGGCCGCCTCCGCGCGCGGTCACGTGACGGGAAGGGGGGTTGGCCGGCGCCCGCGAGCTGGGGGGCGGGGCGTGGAGGGGGAGGGCGCTCGGATGTGAAGGATCTTGGCGGCTCTAGGTGCCCAGAGAGGCGGCGACGCGGCCGATGACAACATTAGGCCGCGACACGCTCCGGGCCGGGCAGTGCTGGGAGCGGTAGCCCGAGCGGCTGCAGTGTTAGTTTTTACCGCGGCAGTAGCCGCAGCCAGTATTGGGCAGACGGGGGTAAGGTGGGGCCCGCCCTGGCCGGAGGATCGTGCGCCCGGAGTTCCCGTCCCCCTCGCGTGCAGAGGCGGCAGCGCCTCCGCGGCAGCGAGCCAGCGCCCTCGGTCTGGGCTCGCGCCCTAGCTACCGCCGGCGACAGCAGCCGAGAGAAGTTGGGGTCCGCCCGGGCGCGTGCAGGGCCTCGGAGGAACCGGCCCCCTGCTCCCCGCCTCTCCGGGGGTTCCGCAACGGTGAGTGTCACTCCGGTCCCTGAGTCGGGGTGGGGGGGAGCGACGGGTCTGCACCCCTCCGGGCGGCTGCACTCCCTTATCCGCAGGTTCTGAGCTCGGGCCGGCGGGGGCTCCCCGCGCCGGAGAGTTCCTTTTTGGCTCCTTTGTCCCCTTTTGGAGTGGGGGATTCCAAGGGTCGGCGGGGGTGGAGTGTTTTGGGGCCCACAGTACGTGCGTGTGCAAACCTTACAGAGCCGCGTCAGGGGCGGGGGGTGGTAAGAGCATTCTGACCGCCCTGAGTGCGTCCTCCCGAAGTTTGGGCGGACGGCGGGGTCTCGCCGGAAGCCCCCGCGCGGGGGGAGAGCTGGTGCTTTGTCACTTGGCGCGGTTAAGGCGAGGCTCCAGTTTTCCCTTGACAGCCCGAGGAGGCTGTGCCGCGCACCGCAGACCGCACCCGCCCTTGCAGAGACGAGTGACACGGTGTTGTTCCTCTAAACTGAGTTCCTGTGGCCCACTTGTAACGTAGGAGGAAGACGAAGCCTTTGCTGTACTTTTAAATGTAGTGCTTTCTCAGGAGTGGAATCAGGTTCTAAGGAGCTTCACAGGGAGCACGCTTCTGGTTCGTTGAGCCACCCACTCAAGACCAACTGAGTGAAGCAAGAGTATATGCAGATTTTCCATTCACAAAAGTCATTTAACACTCTTCTTTATGAGAGACATTTGCGTTAGGGAACTTTCCTAATTTCATTTTATCTGAATACTGTCTGCAGTGATAGATAACTTGGGCTTCTCAAACAGATGGGAAAACTTATCTAACTGGTAAGTATATTTGCGTTAAATAATTTAATGAAGTTTTTGCCTTTCTAATGCTAGAGGACTTCTGTGACTTCTAATTAGTATGAGAATACTATAGTAGGGTTATTAACTTCCCCTGAAACTTAGCCTCAAATTAGTGCCACTTTAGTAGGTCTTTTTAGATAATCATTTAAAGGTTTTTTTTGCCTCCCTTAGGATTCCCAGGAAAGCAAGGATTGTAGAGAGACTTGGGTGAATTGCTTCTTAGATTTTCTCCATTCCATCAGCTGTTGTCTAAACTTGATCATGTTGAGAGACTATGGTCAGTTTTTATGCTTGCTAGAAACCCGTTTTACAGTGAAGTTAAGATCATGCTAGTTTTATAAAACAGGTTGGGAAAGGAAGAGTAAGAGTATGCAGTTTGTCCTTTATAGAAAGTACAGCCTAATTCAAGTGTTTGTTGCCCCTTTTTTGATAGCAGCTGTGTGTGGAATGACTACAAGATACCTGTTCAAAGTACTGGGAAAAGGAATAGATGAAACATAAGTACTACCTTTAGGTCTTTAATTATGGAGATTAGGTTGTTGCGGTCAAATTCCATGTGAACCGTTTGAGCCACAATACATTGTACACAGCTGCTTAGAATTGGTTGTTTAATTAAAAAAGGTCATGGTTTCTTTCTTGCTGAGCGTTAATATGGTATCTGTGATCTGGAAAAGGTGCTGTCTTTTTTCAGTTGGAGTATTATTACATTTTAGAGGCAATCAAATATGTTTCTTACAGCAGCACGTTTATGGCACTTATAAATTTGGCAAGATCTAGTTTCTTGGTTCAATTTTTAATTGAAAACCCTTATACTCTGGGGACAAACATACAGTTCTGTGTAATGAAGTTATGTTTTAGTTTTGATTTAAGAAAAAAAATGATAAAATTATGATTTTTCCAAAGCTTCATCGCAAAAGGATGTCTTGTTAAAAGACAAATTGCAGAATTTCTTTAGTGAGTACTATTAGTACATTTATACTTGTTTTGGTTTATAAATAATTCTGTAAGAGCAGGTAACTTGGAGCATGAGTGACAGAATAAGGAATTGATACTTAGATGGAGTTTTCTGATTTTGTGGAAAAGTCTTATGCTAATAGCAATACCTGAAGTGTTATATTTGAATATATATAATATCCAAAGATGAACACAGTTATAGCAATGATCTTGGAGCATCAGGAGATTCAAAAGTAGAAGGCATAGGTCCTACCTTATTTTTATGAATCTGATGTACATGTAATCCATAAATACAACTTGAATTGAAAAGTCTCTGAGTACTGCATTAGTGCAAGGAGATTGGTGGAGATGCTTGATTGGAGCAATTGTGGCTAACGTATCATTTTCTTGTGGATGGAATTCAGGAAGGGATGTCTGGACCAATGTGTAGATGTACATTTCACATTCGTGTTTTGGAAACCCTTGAAAGATTTTAAATCTGTCCTTCTTTCTACCTTGGTTCCTCACTTCCTCATATTTCTTTGAAGACCTGAAGTTGAAGGTCTCATCTGAAAGACATGATAGAAGGAATTTTTCCTCCCTGAAAAATGTAATCAAGTATGCAAGGGAGAAAGCTTTGTTCAGAGACCTTGTAGGGAAGGAATCCTTGTTGTAGAACATCATACCCTTATACCCCATGTTACTATCTTTTTAAAAGATGCAAACGATGTAAGTCATCTATGATAGCAAGGGTCTGTCTTTTTTGTTCGCCATTGACTCTAATTATGCTTAATAGTTAATGAAAAAATGTAGTTCCAGATATATTACAGGAGAACAAAGAGGAGTGTGTGATAATGTAGTCCAAAATAGATACAAGGAGTGAGATGATAAGGATGTTGGATTGGGAGGAAGGGAGCAGGTTATGATTGGGAAGCTCTTTTAGGGGAAGTAATTCTTTAATTAGGTTTTGCTTAAAGCTGTATATCTGAAGATAAGCAGGTGTTTTGAGGGGGTAGACAGCATTAGCAAAGCATTTACATCAGACTGGGTAATCATGTGGGATTAATAAGCACAGTGAGGTTTTTTTGGTGACATTATGAATAATATTTTTCTCCCCTTTGGTGGTGACATTGAATAATTTTTCTCCTCACGTTACGACTGTTGCCTCTCCCCGATGAAAAGATTGGTACACTTCATAAGAATTAAGATTTAGAGTACTTGAATTGTGGAAGTGATAGTGGTATAGTGAAAACAAGAGCATCAAACGGGGGCAGACGAAAATTTGAATTGGATTTCTGATTAAATCTTATATATGCAAGTGTAGGCAAATCACTGGGCCTTAGTTTCCTCATTTGTAAAAGGAGGACAATAATCCTTATCCCATGTGGTTGTTGGGAAATAAAGTTACATAATGTATATGGAGGTGTTCTAACACCTAGGAGGACTTTACATTAAATTGTTTATTTATTTTTTTATTTTTTTAAAGATTTTATTCATTTATTTGACAGAGATAGAGACAGCCAGCGAGAGAGGGAACACAAGCAGGGGGAGTGGGAGAGGAAGAAATAGGCTCATAGCGGAGGAGCCTGATGTGGGGCTCGATCCCAGAACGCCGGGATCACGCCCTGAGCCGAAGGCAGATGCTTAACCGCTGTGCCACCCAGGCGCCCCTACTTTAAATTGTTTAAAATAGATCTTGGTCAGGGGTGCCAGGGTGGCTCAGTTGGTTGAGTGTCTGACTCTTGATTTTGGCTCAGGTCATGATCTCAGGGTTGTGGGATTGAGCCCCAATCCCTGCTTGGGATTCTCTCTCTCCCTCTCCCCCACCCCACCATGCTCCCTTGTGTGTGTGTGTGTGTGTGTGTGTGCGTGCGTGCACGCGCTCTCTCTCTCTCTCAAAAAAAAAATAGGTCTTTGTCTTTAGATTATTAAAAAAAATATTTTGGTGTATTTATCATGAACTCTAGTATTTACTTGACCTTTGAGTTGACCCTTTAAATTACCTTTAAATTTGTATCAAAATTTTAGATGCTTAGTTTTCTTTCAGTCAAGTATAATGTTTTCTGATAGAAATGAAGCTTAACTTTTTTACTTTAATGTTACCACAAAAAATGCTAGATGCCTCAGATGTTTAAAGCTTTTAGTAAGGGATGTGCGTGGCTGAAAATCTGAGCCTTTAGGCATTTCTTCTCTACAGAATTTGTTTTTGAAGAAATTGCCCATGCCTATCATGCTATCTATTCATTGTTGTGAAGAAACAGGGGATTTTCCTGCTAATAAGGAAAAAAAAATTACCAGAAGTATCCTCTATATGTTTTTAGTGATTTGAGTGACTATAAACCATGAAGGATCTCTACCTGCTGTGCTTTATTTTAGAATTCAGTATTTTTTTGAGCAGGCTAATAGACTTCTGCATCATTTCTTATCTAAGCTTTTTGCTCTGGTAGCTGTTCTTTTATGAATCTCAAAATTTCATTATACTTTGTGAACTCTTTGTAGAGTTTATAATCCATGGAGCAATCTGCTTGTGTATAATATTTGGAAGGGAATTATTAAAAAACTAAAGAGAGTCTGGAGTCTTAAAATGAAAAAGAAGCCATTTACCCACCATCTTCCATATTCACAAAAGGCTGAAAAAAAAGAGGAAATGGTTTTGAGCTTGAAGACTTTTCAGATAAAAAGGAGAAACTTTCTGATTTAGGGTTGTTAACATGATAGATTCAGAAGGAGATTGTTACAGTTCCCGAAGGTGTCTTAGTAGGCATTGTTGGTAGTAATAATAATAATAATAGCTCATAGGTGTTGATTACTATGTGTCATTTACTACTTCAGAAGTATTTGATGTGTTATCACATTTAATCCTCACAATGGGTACCGCCCCCTCCCCATCAGATTATTATTTTTTCTTTTTTTTAAACCTCAGGCACCGAGAGATTAAGTGGTAGATAGTGGAGCCAGGATTTGGAATGTAAATCAGGGGGGAAGCTAAGTAGTGGGTGGTTGAGCCTACCGAAAGGATTTGAATGAGAAGTTTAACCTGAGGGGCGCCTGGGTGGCACAGCGGTTAAGCATCTGCCTTTGGCTCAGGGCGTGATCCCAGCGTTCTGGGATCAAGCCCCACATCAGGCTCCTCCGCTATGAGCCTGCTTCTTCCTCTCCCACTCCCCCTGCTTGTGTTCCCTCTCTCGCTGGCTGTCTCTATCTCTGTGGAATAAATAAATAAAATCTTTTTTTTTTTTTAAAAAAAAAGAAGTTTAACCTGAGCTTTAAGAGCCTGTCCATTTAACACCACATTATACTGCCTTGTATAGTTTATTTGCAGTTGTGTCACAAGACTTGTGACAAGTCTTGACCTTCATGATCTGAGTCTATTTCAGTTGTATGGTTTGATGAAAATACACTTCGTAAAAGATGCCGTATAGCCTCGTTTTTTTTTTTTTTTAATTTCACATGTATTTGGCATCCTATTTTTTTAAATCCTGGAAATATTTATAGTAAAACAAAAAATTCGTTATTGTTCATTCAGTTTCTCACTAGGAAATTCCAAACTAAACTGGAAATATAAGAACATAGTAGGTATGGTATTTTAAGGTGACTTCTTTAAGTTTTTAAAATTCATTCTTTCTAAGAGTAAGATGGATGCATAGACATGGTGTGGATAGGTTTTATGCAGTGATATTTGAGGGTCACAAATCTATGTAATTGAAATCTATTGAAATTTACACCACTAAAGTAACTTGTGTTTTGGCTGCCAAATGCCACATATTAGCAGGACTAGTTTATCAGATTACATAGTTTCATACAAAGAATTCTTGGCTCTGGCCTCTGTGGAAATTATGCAGTCTGGGTATGTAAGTTTTGATGGGGTGGGAGTATGGTAGATCTGGGGACAGAGCAGTCCACTCTAAGTAACATTATTACTGAGTAGGAGTAAGGAGGTGAAATGCCTTGAACATGAGGGCACAGGTACATTTTTAAAATACAGAGTGGGGTGAGGGAATCCCGAAGACCAGCTTTGCTTACTGTATAATTTTGCCTGTTGTTTCACTATAATAACATTTAAAATCAGCAATCCAGAAATAAAGAAAAATCGTGCTGTGCATCATAGTAGGGAATTTGTAATAGTTCCTAGATTGTTTGCAAGATGTGGATGCTTTGTAAATTGATCCTGGAAGGACTCTCTTACTACCTATTATTTTAGAAATTTAAAGAGGCAGAATAACACAGGCTGTGGAGCTAGACTGCTTAAGTTCACAACCCGTATAGCAGTCACTTATACTAGCTTATTGCCCAGTACCCGATAAAAAGATACCCCAGTATCTTTCCACCTGTGCCTGTAGTGGAAGAAGCTGGTGTATTGAGGCAGAGTAAGGCCCAGAGATGTACCTCTTGAGTTTCCTGTGGTTCTTAGGTAGTATGAAAGAGATCTAGAAGTTCTCACAAAATCCTAGTGAAAGAAATAGAAATTGACAGAGTAGGGGGAGCCAGTAAGCTTGTTATTAGGTTACTATTGTGAAGGGAGAGACCACGCAGTAATGGTTGGGGGGAGGGCAGCTGCAGATTGAGCTCAATGCCCACCAGAATTTGTGTTTCCCCTTTCTGTAGTACAGTTAACACCAGGAAGTGGTTGCTCAGCCAGGCATACGTTTTTGTCATTCTCTCCTCTATCCTTGTTATCCCTCTCTGCATCTAGGTGGAACCATGTATGTGACTGATTTTTACTAGTGGAACGTGAATGGAAATGATGTGTTTTCACTTCTGGGTAGAAGTGACAGAAAAGCAGGTGTTCTTTCTCTAACTTCTTTATTCCAGTCCAAGGAACTTGGGGCACTTTGAGGGTGGAAGGATCTAGAGTCTTTAAATTACCATGTAGAAGAAAGTTGTGCACCAAAGAGGGGTACCCACAACAGATTGTAATTTTATTTTATTTTATTTTATTTTTTTTAAAGATTTTATTTATTTATTTGACAGAGAGAGAGCCAGTGAGAGAGGGAACACAAGCAGGGGGAGTGGGAGAGGAAGAAGCAGGCTCATAGCGGAGGAGCCTGATGTGGGGCTCGATCCCATAACGCTGGGATCACGCCCTGAGCCGAAGGCAGACGCTTAACCGCTGTGCCACCCAGGCGCCCCCAGATTGTAATTTTAATGAGAAATTTTAATTGTGTAAAATTACTGTGAGCATGGGCTGCGTAGAATGGGTAGTTGAGCTCCCAAGAATATTCATACCAACAGGAGCTGAGGTAGGCCAAGTTAATAGATCCCCTGAATGTTGTTCCAGTATATCATCAGCATGTGCCATTATGACTCTCCTGAACCTCTGAAGCCCATGAGAACACAGAGGGCGGTCTGTGGATCTACATTCAGATCAATCATAAACACTTCCTGTACCCATGAAAACTTTCCTACTATGCCCAGATACCGTTATAAGAATGAAGAGCTGTGAGAAACTGTAAACATTTTTCTGTAAAAGTCTAAAAGTTCCTTTAAAGTAGGGTTTCTCCAACTTGGCACTATTGACATTTTGGGGTGGTTAATTCTTTGCTGTGAGTGGCTGTCCTGTGCATTGTGGTATGTATAGCGGCAACCTGATCCTCTATCCATTAGATATCAGTAGCATCTCCCCTTAATTATACAACCAAAAATGTCTCCAGATGTTGTTAAATGTCCTCTCAGGGGCAGAATCGAATCACCCCTGGTAGAAAACCACTGCCTTAAAAATTGAGTTAACCTGAAAGAAATTATTTTAAGCTGAAAGACACTTATCTTTATTTAAAAAACCTTTTTTTCTCTTAGGAGATGGGTGGAGTTCATGGGGGAGGTTTGTTTGTGAATATGCAACAAAGGAAGCTCTGTTGTTTTTATAAAACACACTGCTTTTTGTTGAGTGTTGATCTACACCTATTTATCGATTTAGACATTATCTGAATTTTCCATTTTTTCTTTCTTTCCTTTTCCTTCCAAACTTCTTATTGCCTAAACACATTACACCCTTTCCTCCCGCCCCCATCTGTAACTCCAGCTGTCATGTCCACAGGTTCTCTTTAAATGATGAAAACCAATAAATAGTTTAAATATTATGACTATGTAAATATTAGTTAATGCTGGGTTGGGTAATATGCCCAGATTATGATTTCTACAGATTGTATTAAGCAGCCCTTGGGCCACCTAAAGGAACATGTCCATAATAACATCAAGGTCTAGTGGATTTTATTTTACTTACTTTATCAACTGCTCAAAATCTAGCAATTGAGTTAAAAAAAAAATTGGACGTGACTTACTGTTTTCTTGGTGTTTCTAACCACCCTTTTTCTTGTATGCCTTTATCATAGTTTCCCCCCTCCAACTCTTCAGCATATTGTTTTTTATATTGTGTTCCCTATTTTTCTGTAGTTGCCTCTAGTTCTGCCTCAGTTTGGACTAGCTGCCTTTTAAGTCCCTTCTGCGAACCTCCTTTTGCTGTACTCTTGAATCCATTTTATTTTAGATCTTTTTTTTCTAAATTTATTTGATCTTTTTTTCAGGCACATTTTCTCAATTATTCTATGTACAAGTTGTCTTCATTCTATTCTAATATTTGATAGCTTGGCTGGGCACAGTACTGTAGGTTGCAAGTAATTTTCCTTTAGAACTCTGAAAGCACTGCATGGTTGTCTTGTAGCATCCAGGGATGCTGATTAGAAGCCATATGTCCTCTAATTCACTGTGGGCTTTTTTTTTTTTAAGGTGATCTGTTCTTTATTCTGTCTGAATAATGGTTTTTAATTTTGTTTTGGTTATTTGTTCTACGCACTCAGTTGTCCTTATTGTCTAAATGAGATTCTTCCAACTCTAGGAACTTCTCATATATTATGTCTTTGATATCTTCCTTCACTTTGTCTATTTGCTCTTCAGTAAGCAGATATTCTCTCTCTTGGATTCATCCTTTTTTCTCATTTTTACTTTCATATCTTGTGATTCTCTTTGCTCTATGTTCAGGGGAATTTTTTCCCCTTAGTTTTTTTGGCTGACTTTTTGGGGGCAGATAATCTATGAATTTTCTTGTTCTCTCTTTCTTTTCTTCCTATCATTCTCTTCTGTTTTAGTTGTAATACTGTCTTTAGTCTTAGAATATGTAAAATAAAGGAACACGACAAGGATGCCCACTCTCGCCATTATTCAACATAGTACTAGAAGTCCTAGCAACAGCAATCAGACAACAAAAAAGAATAAAAGGTATTCAAATTGGCAAAGAAGAAGTCAAACTCTCTCTCTTCACAGATGACATGATACTTCGTATGGAAAACCCAAAAGACTCCACTCCCAAATTACTAGAACTCATACAACAATTCAGTAATGTGGCAGGATACAAAATCAATGCTCAGAAATCAGTTGCATTTCTATACACGAAGAAAGAGAAGTAGGGAATTGATTCCATTTACAATAGCACCAAAAACCATAAGGTATCTCGGAATAAACTTAACCAGAGAGGTAAAGGATCTATACTCTAGAAACTACAGAACACTGATAAAAGACATTGAAGAAGACACAAAAAGATGGAAAAACATTCCATGCTCATGGATCAGAAGAATAAACATAGTTAAAATGTTTATGCTACCCAGAGCAATCTACACGTTCAACACCATCCTGATCAAAGTACCAATGACATTTTTCAAAGAGCTGGAACAAACAATCCTAAAATTTGTGTGGAACCAGAAAAGACCCCGAATCGCCAAGGAAATATTGAAAAAGAAAAACAAAGCTGGGGACATCACGCCTGATTTCAAGCTATACTACAAAGCTGTGATCACCAAGACAGCATGGTACTGGCAGAAAAACAGACATGTAGACCATTGTAACAGAATAGAGACTCCAGAAATGGACCCTCGACTTCATGGTCAGCTAATCTTTGACAAAGCAGGAAAAAACATCCAGTGGAAAAAAGACAGTCTCTTCAATAAATGGTGCTGGGAAAATTGGACAGCTATATATAGAAGAATGAAACTTGACCACTCTCTCACACCATACACAAAGATAAACTCCAAATGGATGAAAGACCTCGATGTGAGACAGGAATCCATCAAAATCATAGAGGAGAACACAGGCTGTAACTTCTTTGACATCGGCCACAGCACCTTCTTTCATGACACGTCTCCAAAGGCAAGGGAAACAAAAGAAAAAAAATCAACTTTTGGGACCTCATCAGGACAAAAAGTTTGCATAGCAAAGGAAACAGTCAACAAAACAGAGGCAGCCCACGGAATGGGAGAAGATATTTGCAAATGAAACTACAGATAAAAGGCTGGTATCCAAGATCTATAAAGAACTTCTCAAACTCAATACACGAGAAACAAATAAACAAATCAAAAAATGGGCAGAAGATATGAACAGACACTCTTCTAATGAAGACATACAAATGGCTAACAGACACATGAAAAAATGTTCAAAATCATTAGCCATCAGGGAAATTCAAATCAAAACCACACTGAGATACCACCTTACGCCAGTTAGAATGGCAAAATTTGACAAGGCAAGAAACAACACATGTTGGAGAGGATGCAGAGAAAGGGGAACCCTCTTACACTGTTGGTGGGAATGCAAGATGGTACAGCCACTTTGGAAAACAGTATGGGGGTCCCTCAAAAAGTTAAAAATAGAGCTACCCTAGGACCCAGCAATTGCACTACTGGGTAGTTACCCCAAAGATACAGATGTAGTGAAGAGAAGGGCCATATGCACCCCAGTGTTCATAGCAGCATTGTCCACAATAGCTAAACTGTGGAAGGAGCCGAGATGCCCTTCAACAGACGAATGGATAAAGATGATGTGGTCCGTGTATACAATGGAATGTTACTCAGCCATCAGAAAGAACGATTACCCAGCATTTGGAGCAACATGGACGGGACTGGAGGAGATTATGCTAAGTGAAATAAGTCAAGCAGAGAAAGACAATTATCATACGGTTTCACTCATTTGTTGAACATAACGAATAGCAGGGAGATCGGTAGGAGAAGGAAGGGAAGAATGAAGGGGGGTAAACAGAAGGGGGAATGAACCACAAGAGACTGTGGACTCTGGGAAACAAACTGAGGGTTTCGGGGGGGGGGGGGGATGGACTAGCCCAGTGATGGGTATTAAGGAAGGCACATACTGCATGGTGCACTGGGTGTTCTATGCAAACAATGAATCATGGAACACTACATCAAAAACTAATGATGTACTGTGTGGTGACTAACAATAAAAAATTTTTAAAAAAAGATTATGTACAATAGATTTTTAAAAGATGTGGGGATGCTTGGGTGGCTCAGGCAGTTAAGCGGCTGCCTTCGGCTCAGGTCATGATCTAGGGTACTGAGATTGAGTGCCACATCAGGTTCCTTGCTCAGCGAGGGGCCTGCTTCTCTCTCTGCCTGCTGCTCCCGCAGTTTGTGTGTGTGCTCTCTCTCTCTCTGACAAATAAGTAAATAAAATCTTAAAAGAAAAAAAAAAGTGTTTCCTTAACTATCTGTTTTTCCACTCTGGCCACTTTCTATGTTTGTTTTTGTAATTCTTAATTTTCATGCTTAGTTTTCCTTAATATGCCTGATGTTTCCTGGTTGTCCATTCATGTTTCAGAAAGGACTAGGTTTCTGGTCTGGGTCTCCCCTCTCCCACCCTGTTCCTTGGACTGTTTTCTCTACTAGTTTTTCATTTGAATAGGAATTCCAGCCACAGCACTTAAGGGTCTAGACAGTACAGGGTAGGTAGGGCCTGTCTATTGGCAAACATTATTTTAGGGTAAAAGGGAAAGGAGCTAGCTTCAGACTGTGGGTCCTCTAAAATGCCAGATGAAAAGGGTTTATTACTTTGCCAGCATCCTCATTTTAGTCTTCTAGTCATTCATTTATTTTAGAGAAAAGCAGAGTATCTTTTTGCCTGGGGGTAAATGTCAGTTTTTTAGGTGTTGCCTGGAGATGGAGATAGGGGATGGGAAATGTAGTTGTTCTTATACAGTCAAGTAATATTTAATACTGGTTTTGGCCCTACCATTTTCACCCTTTGCTGTATCATTTAGTTTGCAAACATGCCTCTCTGGGGTCCTGTCAGACATATGGGTTCCCACCTTTTTGCATCACTTATTAGGGTATAAGAAGGGTGTAGTTTTCTCTGCTTGTTTGTCTGTCTGTCTGTATCTGTCCATCTACCTATCTATCTATCTACACACACACATATACATTCACATATATACATTGTACCCCAGTCTCCAATTTTAAATTTATTTGCTCTTAGGGTTCCCCCCCCCCCCCCGGTATGGATTGTTTTTATTTCAATGGGATAGTTGGAATAACTGGAGGGAAAATTTATATTTAGTCTACCATTTTTTATTAGAGTCCTTTTTTAGCTGCTTCTTAAACATAAGTTATATAGAACTATTGAACTATTTTTTAAATTTTTTAAATTTATTTTTTTGAACTGTTTAAAGCAGGCATATTCATAGGAATTATCATGATACTGTCAAAATACAGTCGTGTTTCTTAATTACTGATTTATATAGGTGTTTATATCTTTATGCCTGTTGGTCCTAAAACTTGTACTCTTTTTGAATTCTTGTTTGCCTCTTAGTTTTTCTGATTCCTCTTCTGTTGCCATGTACCCCAATTTGCATATGTCATTATGATTCTCTTGCCATTTCTACTTTGGTATTTGGAAACTGAGTAAGACCATTTAGAATTGTGCATAAAATAGTGACTTTGCTCTAGAGAATGGCCTATTAGCTTTATCACATGGCTTTTGCGATATTTTTATTATTATTATATCTTTTCTTATTTTCTGTTTCTTAACTGTGTCCAGATAGGTGAAGTATTATTCTTTTTTATTTACTTCTCTGCCTTAATTGTTATAGCTACTTTGGTTCAGTAGTTATTCATATTTTTCTGTATTTTTCTTCTACCTTATAATCTCTGGTACTTTAAATGTCGAATTTAAATTGCCTAGCTAGTTCATCCAAGGCCTTAGTTTTCATCTCCTCCTTTCATTTTATATTCATAAAAATTTCACAGCATTCTTATAAAATTTCTTTAACCTGTTCTCTTTTTTATTTTCCATTCTCCTTTCCTGAATCTTTAGGTACCACATTGATTGTAAATTATCCTGGGCAAATAAGTTTAAATTCATCTGTTTTTTTCTTATCTCTTCTGTGGTATTGCTGCATTTCCCCATTAATCTTTTTAAGTCTTTTCTCATGAGACTTTGTAATTCTTTCTTCTATAGCTCTGGTTTCTACTGCCGGAATGTGTGTCTATGATTAGAGTTATAATTCTCCTGCAATCAGAAGTTTTTACAATCCAGATTTAAGAAATGCTGAGTACTTTGCAGTTGAAATCTTGTCAGAAGGGTTGTGTTCGGAAGGCTTGTTAAACCCCCAGATTTTGCCTGATTGTATAAGATATTATAGGACCTTCATAGTAAATACTTAATTGAAATTTAAAGTAGTTTAGAAAATAAATAGGCTCTTGTGCAGTTTCTTTATTTGACTAATATAGAGGAAGTCAGTGTTGTAAGTATTCCCTAATGCAATGGGTATCTATTTACTGGTTATTTTGTGAATTTCTTTTACATTCTGTGAAACTCTTTATTTTTAGAATTCAGAGATTAGATTAGGTAGCAGTTGCCTTTCCTTAGGTCTCTTGCTTTACCCTTTTCACGTATCCTTAACATTTTTCCTTCCAGATATCTGTTGTCATCGTTAATTTCCTTCTTAATTCGCTCATTACAGTATCCTTTATTATTTGATTATGTTTATAGTTTTGGTACTTTTTCTTACTGTTCCTGAAATTTTAAAGTATAATCTTTAGCATTATATAGATAATATTTGACTATTTTCAAAGGATTGGTTGTTTGGAAAATTATGGTTTCTATATCTTCATTTTCCCAAGAATTTATCATTACGATGTAGGAATTAAAGAAAAAATAATACGCTGTCATTATTGACAAAAAATTCCTCAGGAAAAATAGAGATTCCTTTAAAAGGTTGATTACTTAACATATTTAGTATTTTAATGAGTAAAGTTTCATTTCTTTTGTTCTCTTAATTCATGGTAGTAGTAATTAGCCTTTTCAAACTCAAAAGTTGAAATTAATCAGTGATACATTTTGTGGCTATGAGGCAAATTACGATTTTAATTAAATTCAGAAAATATGTTTTTTAAGAATTCTCAAGAATTTTTTCATTGTCATAATGATCAGTTTTCTTTCTGGGACAGGATTTTAATATGAGAGTTATCTCCATAGTTTCACGTTTTTGGTAGTCATTCTTAAAGTATTAAAATTGTGTTGGTTCTCATAGATCCTTTTTGAATTGGCATGCAGAAGTGTAATTATGTGTCTTGGTTACTTACATGATAAATTAAAGATGATGAGTACTTTGGTTGTGGTAATTTATACCTAGAATTCAAAACCCAGGAGCATCTAGGCCAGAGTTTGGCACTCAGATACTCATTTGCTCTTTCATGTCCAAGATAGAAAGCCATTCTTAGTCTGTATCAAATATGAAGAAGCTGTTTTTGGGATTGAATATAAGAAAGTCAATAATAAAATTTTTTGAGATCATCTTGAGTTAATTTTAGATCTTGCATTTTAAGCTTTGATCCTTGATAAAGAACTCTTAGCTTAAGTATGAGCATTAATTTTACTTTTCGGAAGCTACGTAACTCTTTGGTTTATTATAACCGGTTACCATACTTAAAAAATGAGAAACACATTTATTTTTTTCCTAGAATCTTGATTTAAGACAAGGTGCATACTTTCCTTAGAAAAGAACCTTTCAAGAAAACTGAAAATTTATGCATAATCAGGTAGTTTTAGCTGTAATTTAGAATACCTAACTTTAAGAAAAAAGACTTAAAATCCAAGAGAGACATTTAATACATAGGACTAAATTATTAATATGTGATTGCCAGTATCATAATTGTAAGCACTGCCCTTAAGTGGTCTTGACTTATTACTGTCTAAGAAACCCTCTTTGAGACCCTCTGTCACGGGCTTGAGCCACATTAACATTACAAACACTAACTGATTTAGTAAACAGCTGCTCTGGGAGAATAAGAAACCTGCCAAAGGTATTGTCTTTCCTGTGAAGTAACTGTGTGACCTTGGCAAACCACTTAAGTCTCGTGGGTCTTAGTAAAATGGAGAGCTTGGAATACGTAGCCTCTTAGTTTCTTTTGAGGATTCCTTGAAGATGTCAGGGGCTGGAATTCCAATCGGACAATATACTATGTAATATCCTTATAATAGCTCTGAAATAGATGGCATTATTACCATTTTACCTATGGTATCATTCATGTTGTACAGACTTCATGTTCAAATAGCACGCTCAATCATGTAGCTACTAAGGGGCCAAGTAAGAAGTTGAACCTTGGCCTATCTCATTTTATATTCATATTCTATTTAATATGCCATATTACCTCCACAAGCCATGTTACAGTACACCACTGGATTTTATTCCTGAAACTTGTTTCATTTCTTAATCTTTTAGTTTATAGTAAATGTGCTTATGCTTTACTGCATCTATTATTTAGGAAAACCAGAAGTCATGGATCAGGCCTATCCATGAATTGTGCCCAAAGTGGAAATGGGACCAATTTTTAAATAAATATAGTAGAATTTATTTGTCCAAGAGATGATTGATGTGTTCAAAGTTATCTTGAATTTACTTCAGCAATGTCACTGTTGTTCAAAAACACTTTTGGAACTATTCTTTCCTCAGCATCATTCTTTTTTTTTTTTTTGAGAGGCAGGTAGAGAGAGAGAATCTTAAACAGCTAGCGTGGAGCCTAGTGTGAGGCTCGATCTCACAACCCTAAGATCATGACCCTAGTGGAAATTAAAGAGTTGGATGCTTAACTGACTGAGCCACCCAGGTGCTGCCTTCTTCTTTTAATCTACATTCTGTGGTGGCAAATGAGATCTTTTGAGAATGGATTTGATCTGTGGAAAAAGTGGGAAGTCATTCTGAACCAAGTCTCAAACATAAAATTAGCATTCAAAATGAGGAATGCCATTTTTAATTAAAAATAAGTAGACCAAAGAAATGAAACCTGTTATCCTAATGTCACTTGTAAGGTGGTTAAGGAAGTAATTAGAGAAGACCAGTCCCAAAATTGTTTTGTGTGATGACAACTTGAAATAGCCTCTAAAAATGACTACTCTGAATGGAGTTTAACCTTTATTTGGCTATAAATTCTAGTATATTAAAGTTACATCTTAAGATGGTTACACCTGTTCTATATGCCACTTAGGTTAGTGCTGTGCTTGCTTAGCATGCACTTTAGAGAAGAAGAGTTGATGAATGAATTATAGACAGCAGATACTCTTTCCATTTTAAAGGAGATGAGAATCTATAGAACATTTGTTTGCATAGTAATTTAATTCTTGGTTATATTAATATTGTGTAATTTGTGGTAATCCACATATGGGTTTAATTCTAGACAGCTACCCCATCCCACTTCTTGGCATGAACTAAAACTACTTCTCTTGCTAAGCCTGAATATACTCTGATGCAAGTTTACATGTAAATTAGCTTTTGTGCAAAAATTATCTTAGGCTGCCTTGTATACTTATATATTAGTGAATAACTTTTAGATATTAATACTTTATTAGTGCAGTTAATAAAGAGTAATTTATATATCTGGCTGCACAGAAACTTGTGGAAGATTTCATTTTACCTTTTGAAGGTATTATTTTTCTTGATTTTAAACTCCCAGATAGTGGAGTTTAATGAAGCTTCATCATTTGTAGGTATTAGAGGATAGTAAAAAAAAAAAAAGGCTTCTAATCCTTTTTTAATAATACTTTTCCTTTTGGGGTTTCAAAATAATGTTATAAGACCATTAATTCAACAGATATTTCAGTGCAGGTCACTGTGCAAGGGGCTAAAAATTCAGTGGGAACTGGATAGACATGTGACCTTTTTTAGCTTGTATGTGTGGGAAGGTGTGGAATAGATAGTAAACTAATTGCACAATTCACTGTGTAATTACCATGTGGAGAGTGCTAAAAGCAAGAAATGCAGGGCGGTGTAAGAATTTGCTGACCTAGTGGGGGAGGGGAGCCAAGGAAGATGACTTGAGCTGAGGAAAAAAAGAATATTTCTGGCAGAACATCTTGTTTAAATATCCCGGAACAGCAAGGAACTTGGCTTTTGCTAGGAACTGAAAGAGTCCACTGTGGCTGGGGTGTTAAAAAAAAAAGGAATGATAACAGTGTGGTGCAGTAGGCAAAGGTTGGGTCATGTAAGGCTTGATAGATCATGTTAAGGATTTTGATTTTTGTCTCAAGATCCTTAGGAAACCATTAGAATATTTTAAACAAAGGATCATGAAATGATCAGGATTAGAATGATCACTCTGGATGCTGTGTAAAGAATGGTTTGGAGGCAGCCAGGCAGGATGCTGGGAGACCCATTAGGTTGTGTTGAAATTAAGGTGTCTGTAATTTATCTAAGGGAGAATCATGTAGGCCAGTGGTTCTCAAAGTGTGTGTCACCTGGGAACTAATTAGAAATGCAGATTCTTAGGTTTCTGCTCAGACCCACTGAATCAAAAATTTTGGAGGTGGGGCTCAGAAATCTGTTTTTTGAGCAAGCCCTCTAAATGGTTCTGATGCATCCTAAAAGTTTTTCAACTTCTGCAGGTGTCGTTAGATATGTAGCTTTGAATGTAGGAGAGAGTTCTAGGGTGGTAATATGGATAGGGAGCTACTGCGTGGGAGTGGTAGTTGAAAGTGAGGGAGAGGCTCCAATAGAATGAAACCCTGAGACACTTTAGTCCCGGACAGAGTGAAAGGAGCTAGTAAAAGAACCACAAAAGGATTGATTAGGGGGACTAGAAGGTCAGGAGAGTCTTCGGATAAGGGTATGGCAAATTAAGCATTAAATTTGTCAATAAATGATCTTTGTATAGTTGTAGTGGAATTACAAGGGTGGTCACCAGTGTCAACAGGTTGAAAAAGAAATGGGGAGAGGAGTGAAGGAAATATAATTTACTCATTTAAGACATCCCTTACTCTTTGGACAGATATTTAATATTCCATAATTATGGGAAATAAAAATAAATAACTTTGAGGGACACCGTAAATAACCTTGAGGGACAGCACAAGAGTCTGTGGAGAACTCTGTAATAAAATATCTTTGTTTGGACTTACCGATTCTGAAATTCATAATTTACATAGAGGAATGAGCTCAAGCTTACCATCTTGTGAGGAATACCATAGTAAAATAATAGTTAAACTATGTGGGGTATGGGGGCATGGGGAGGATGTTTAGCCTACCAAGAATGATGTTTTTTAACATGATTAAAACCACTTTAGCAGTATGCATTTATATAAAAATAATTTTTAAATTACAAGTACTCTTACTCATTACAAATAAATTCACTTTTTATTACTTCTGTGTATCTCAAGGAAAATGTCTTTAAATGAATTTTGTAATTCAGTCTTTTACTTAGATTACCTTAACTATTAATGTTATGCTATTCTTAGGGGAAGACCACATTTAATGTGAAGACAAATTAAGATGATTTGAAGGTGAACCCCAATTGCATAGTCGTATCTTCGGAGTGAATGTGTGTGTGTGTGTGTGTGTGTGTGTGTGTGTGAGCATGCATGTTGTGCACATACACTAACATACAGCAGTGGGATGGAGGAGAGACAGAGAGAGAGGGAGATTGAGACTTAAACCCTTTCGAGATGCATTTTCTTTTCAGGGTGAATTATGTATTTGTATGTCTAAATTTTTTATTCATTTTTTAAAATTTTAGGTAGGCTCCATGCCCAGCCCGACTCAAAATCCTGAGACAGGAGTCTCATGCTCTACCAAATGAGTACCAAATGAGCCAGCCAAGCACACTAATTTTTTTTTTTTAATGAAAAAATTAGGTTATTACATCAACATGTGTTGACTATAAAATTCAGCAGCTACAGACACTCATAAAGTTAGTTTCTGCTGCTACTAGACCACAGTTTATGTTCAAAATAGCCATTTATTAGCAGTTTGGTATTCTTCTAGACTGTCTTACTCCCTACTCCCCATGCCCTGCCTGTATGGATACTTGTATGTTTAATTCTTTCAAAAAAAGAAAAGAACTAGTATTATACTATTCTGCAGGTTTTTCTTTTTCTTTACTTTTTTTTTTTTTAAGATTTTATTTATTTATATGACAGAGAGAGACAGCCAGCTAGAAAGGGAACATAGGCAGGGGGAGTGGGAGAGGAAGAAGCAGGCTCCCAGCGGAGAAGCCTGATGTGGGGCTTGCCCCACGACTCCGGGATCACGCCCTGAGCTGAAGGCAGACGCTTAACGACTGAGCCACCCAGGTGCCCCTCTTTTTCTTTTTTTAAAACCATGTACATCTTAAATCTAAAAGGCTAAATTCTAATAATTCCTTCCATTGACTTCAGATTTTGTTCTTAGAATGTTAGTCCAGGACTTTAGAGACTTGCATTCTGGTTTCTTTTGGCTTCATGATCTTGGGCGAGTTACTTAGCCCTTCTGTTTTTAGTTTCTTCATCTGTAAAATTTAGAGATGGTGAGTGGTTGACTTGAAGGTTTCTAATAGCTCTAAAATTTGTTTAGGAATGCTAGGATTTCAAAGGGCAGACATTTCCTTCAATTTTATATGAAAAGTGATTATCTTAAACCACCTGTGAACGCCTCATGGGAGTTCTTGCCAAGTTAAAAATACAGTAGTTCAGGGAGGAAGCACATTAGAAACAAGATTCAAAAAAATAATATCCCATCATTTACCAGTGTACTTAGTAGGCATACCTGATGCTTTTAGGGTAGCGCTGACCAAAGCAGAACAGAAACAAAAAGGCTTTCTCAGAACTGATTACGTTTTTGCACTAAAAATTTATATCACTTTTTTGGGGGGTGTGGGATGTAGGTGGGTCAGGGTTTGGTTGTACCCCCTGAGTACTAATGGCAGATAAGACAAATGGGACTTACGGCCTGCTCAGTACTTTTTTCCCCACATCAGATGGGTAATGTGCTGAGGTGGTAACAAGGTTTGAGGGAGGCACATGTCACACAATGGTGTGAGCATCCAGTCGTCATGCTTACTGCACAGCATTTTTTAAGGAATTGTGTCACCTTCTCACTTAAGTGTTTTATAAAAGCCAGGGTACTAGGAATAGGAGTCATTGGTATGAGGCTAGGAGCTGTGTTAAGTTTTCAGGAAACATTGAGAAGGCAAAGAAGTCTTTGTTTAAAGAATTTTTTTTTTTTAAGATTTTATTTGTCAGAGAGAGAGAGCATGCACAAGCAGGGGGAGTAGTAGGCAGAGGGAGAAGCAGGCTTCCTGCTGAGCAAAGAGCCGGATGTGAGACTTGATCCCAGGACTCTGGGATCATGACCTGAGCTGAAGGCGGCAGATGCTTAACTGACTGAGCCACCCAGGCATCCCTCCCCCGTTTTTTTTTTTTTTTTTTTTTTTTTTTAAGATTTATTTAGTTTTGAAGGGGGTGCGGAGGGGCAGAGAGAGAGAATCTCCAGTAGACTTCCCACTGAGCGTGGAGCTTGACATAGGGCTCGATTCCACACCCTGAACTGAAACCAAGAGTTGGATGCTCAAGCAACTGAGCCACCCCCACTTAGTTTAAAGAATCTTTGAGTGAAGGTGTTCAGCTCTTGAATTAGCATTGTTATGTTCTTATTATTAATATTATATTGATTAAAAAATAGTTTTTGTTTCTCTGCTCTCAGTGTCTTAAGTTGCTGATTTTATTTCCTTTTAGTTTTTACCTGTCTTTTGTTGCTTTCATCTTTTTTGTCCATAGTGTGTCCACTAACATTTTATGTACTCTTATTCCTAATCTTTAGCTTTTATTTTTCTAATATTTCTTGTTACTTTTATATATTTTAAATTTCTCTGCCCATTTTATTTGATTTTTTTGCTTAAATTCTTTTTTAAAATTTAAGGGTTTTTTTTCCCCTCTCAAATAGGATTTTAGTAAGGCAAAACCACAAAAAGGTATGAAGAAGAATCATTGAGAAAACTAGTGACTCCAGCAGTAGCTTGCCCAGGGAGAGCTTTAATTTAAATTTACTTTTTATTGTGTGTATTCTTTTTTCTATATAGCTGGTTGTTGGGTGGCATGTTTCTACGTTGAATAACCAAAAAGATACTTCACACCGTTAGCAAGAGAATCAGGCTACTTTTATTCCCCTTCCACTTATCTAATAGTAGCTTTTAGGGGTTTTTATAAGAGACTTTCTTATTCTTTTAAACTTTGAACCTCCTCCTCAAATCTTTAATCTGAGTAATGCAGATGCAACATGGGCAAATTTCCCACCCCTACATAAAATGTTTATTTACAGTGATAAAGCCTTTGCAGTACACTAAAAGAGACTGTTCTCATGTTGATTGTCATCCCTTTAGTCATTTTGAAGGTGCTTGACTTAAAAAGTTTTACAATCCTCATTTTAAAAGGAATATTTTTTAGCAGTATCAGCCTCCTAAAATCTTTCAACAAAAAAACAAAAACAGAAAAACAGTGGCAGGTCTTTTATTTTTTTTAATATAATTATTTATTTGAGAAAGAGAGTGAAAGAGCACGACTGCAGGGTGAGGGGCAGGGGGAGAAGCAGACTCCCCGCTGAGCAGGGAATCCGATGTGGGGCTCCACCCCCCCCCCATTACGACCTGAGCTGAAGGCGGATGCTTAACCCACTGAGCCACCCAGGCATCCCAAACAGTGGCGGGTCTTAACTAATATTTTATTGCCAATCTTATTATTAAAAACTTTTTTAAAAATTTGTTTCTTAAAATAGTAACTTCCTTTTTTTAGTGTGTGTGTATGTATATATGAAATACTTTAAAAGGTATTTTAGAGTATAAAATATAATCATCAAAAGAAATTTTAAAGGGAAAATCATGATTCTGGATGATATAGCACATTAATAATTTTTTATGCATTCATAATTATTTCACGTATTACATTGATGTATATATCGTGGGCCCAAGAAAGCAAAAGTAGATAAGTTCATTCTTTAGTCTCTACATGTTCTACTTTGAGCCAAAGCCTCTAACTGGGTATTGCTTGGTGTAAATGGAGCAGATGAAATCTTGTGTTAGTTCATTGTCACTACATTACATCCTTCCTCAACAAAGAGACTTGAGTTAATTTAATCTTGTAGCTTTGTTGTCCTCGCCATAGCTATACTGCTGCTACTTTGTTCAAAGGTCAGTAGTATTGCCCTTTTATATTTCCTTTTTTATTGTGCATCTCATTCTTTTTCTACATTTCTGTACATTTCTCTCATTCTGGGAACTAAATTAGGCTAAGTTATTACTAGCGATCTTGGCTGTCTCTTCCCAGAATTAAAACCTGAAATGACACTTAAGTGTTTTATGTATAAAATATAGAAAGGAGTTACTCTGCTGAATATGTAAAATCTTAAGGATTTAAGTTAGTTTGAATGCTGCAAGAATGCTAACCCTGCATTCTTTTTATTAAACACACTTAAATGCATACATGTAATAACATGTCAGAATTATGTTAAGTGCTCAAGAATCCTGATCTTGGTCACTTCAGGTCTCTTGGAATATAACTCTAGCATTCTGACATTAAGTAGCATGCCATGAGATAATTTTTGTTGTAGCTGATTAGTTCTTTTGAGGAGATTTTTTTATATCTTGTTTTTCAAAGTGATCACTTAAACAGATTTTAGATTGTGGAAAGTGTAGCTTTCATAATTTTAGGAGTGCAATGACAGCTGCACAGCAAGTCCATATGTTGCTTTGCTATATTTATATTTTAATAATTTTTTCTTTAGGGAGAGAACTATGGCTAACCTCCAAGAGACTGAAGTTGATGATTGTAATCATTCATATTTTTCCAACAGAAAGACAAATTTTTTTTTCTTATTTTAAATAGTTGAATTTATTTTCCTTGTGAAGTTGAGTTTATTTATGTTGTGTCATAGCATCAACTGGATAAAGTTACTATTCTGGATCCTACTGTAAAATTTAAATGAATATTTATATCAGATGGGAAGATTACCCTGCTTTTTTTGTTATTCCCGTATATGGACTTGCTGCCATAGGCATGCTAATTTTTCCATCTCCTACATGCGACTTGCTTCTTGCCGCCTCGCCTCTGTTCTTCTGCATATTACCATTCCCTCCACCGGCAATGCCCTCCTTCCTTTTCATCCATTTCCTTTTAAAATTGACATCTAAAATTATTTCCTCTACAAGTTTTTTTATGATTTAATCCATGTAACTGTTACTTATTTTCTTGGTTTTACCTTAACAACATGGATAGATACGGAGTCAACCAATCTGTTTCTGTGATATACCAGGTACAGTGTTAACTATCTCGTTTAATTTTCGCAGCTATCCTGTGAATTATGCTCATTTTACATTGAAATTAAATAAATTCCATTACATTCCTGGTTTTAGCTATGCTAGAATTTGAGCTTTTCCTATCATTTAAAAAAATTGCTTTTAACAGTGTCATTCTGCCTTATCTCTGTAGTCTTTCCTTTCTTGCTATCACTTAAGCTACCAACAGCACTTAAAAGAAAAAACCCAAACCAAACACTATTTTGATATAATTTGCATAGAATAAAATGCACCCATTTTATGTATATAATGTGATGCATTTTGACAAATGCATACGCCCCTGTAACTATCACTACCATCAAGATATAGAACATTTTCATTAGTCCCCAAAATCGCTTGTGCCCTTTTCCCACTTAATATTTCCCCATCTCCACGCTCCCCACTTTCCCAGCTCTTCAGGCAACAGCTGATCTGAGTTCTATACACTACACATTGTTTTTTGTCTGTTTTAGAATTTCATGTAAATGAAATCATAGAATATGTACTCTTATATGGCTTCTTTTGCTCAGAACGTTTTTGAGATTGTTCCTTTTTATTGCTGGATAGTATTCTGTTGTATGAATGTACTGCAATTTGTTTGTTCATTCGCCTATTGGTAGATAATTTGACTTGGCTATTACAAATGAAAATGCTATGAGGAGCACCTGGGTGGCTCAGTTAAGTCTGCCTTCGGCTCAAGTCAGGATCCCAGAGTCCTGGGATTGAGTCCTGCATCAGACTTACTGCTCAGCGGGGAGAGCCTGCTCCCCCCCCCCCCCCCCCCGTGCGTGCACTTGGGAGCTCTCTACCTCTCTCAAGTAAATAAAATCTTTAAAAAGACTGCTATGAAAAATCCTTGTGCAAGTCTTTGAGCAGACATATTTCCATTTCTCTTGGGTAAATACCTAGGAAATGGTTCTACTGTTTTCCATTTCCACCAACAGTGTATGAGAGTTCAGTTGTTCCTCCTCATCAACAGTTTAAAACATTTTAGTGTTTCTAGTGGTTGTGTAGTAGTATCTCATTGTGGTTTTTCATTTGCATTTTACATTGAGCATCTTTTTGTTTGTTGGTCATTTGTCTTATTTATTGTTTAAATCTTTTGTCTATTTAAAAACTTTTGCTTTTTTTCTTATTGACTTTTAAAAGTTCTTCTTATGGTCTGGATCCTAGTTCTTTGTCAAATGTATGTATTGTGTATATTTTCTCTTATCTGTGACTTACCTTTTCATTTTCTTAACTCTGTTTTTGAAGAGAAGCTTTTAATTTTTATGGAATCTAGCATACCAGTTTTTTCTTTTATGACTTGTGTTTTTTAGCCTCCTAAGAAATTTTTGCCTACCCCAAATTTGTGAAGATTTTCTCTATTTTATTCTTAAAGTTTTATATTGAAATATTTATGTTGGCTTTTATATTTAGGTCTGTGATTTATTTTGGGTTAATTTTTGTGTTTTAGTGCAAGTCAGGTTTATTTTTTCTCTCTTTTAATGAGATTTTTATTTAAAATATTTTCCTTTTTATTGGGTTTCCTTGGCACTTCTGTTACAAATTAATTGACCATGGATGTGTGGCCATTTCTGGACTTTCTGTTCTGTTCCACTGGTAAATTATGGTACGCCAATATCACACTCTTTTGCTTTATTTTTTATAGTAAATTTTGGAGGTAGTATAAATCCCCTAACCCAGAATCATTTTGAAAATAGAAAAAAACTCTTTTGCCCTCACTGCTTCTGTTTGTGTACATGGTGATTTTTGTTTTCATTTACTTGTTTTTGTTGGTTTATGTTTTCAAAATGTTGCCACCAACAGGGCTTTTGTGCTTGATATTTTCTGGGGCAGATACTGTTTGTATTAAGGAAGATGCTAAGTACTTTCAGCTGGTGAGGAAGAATTAGCAGTTGATGTTCTTTCCTTTTCCTCAAAATCATTGGTAGTAAGCAACACTAGGTCTCAATGGTATATCTATATGATTTTGGATAAGGTCAGTAAATAGGGTCTGCAATAGCAAAAGCATGTGCAAGAAGCCAAGTGTTTAAATACCAAATCTGAAATCAGTTGGGAAATCAGTTGGGAAATGAAATTGTAACACTTTTCGGTTACTTTAAAATCATGTTTCTTTTTCTCCCTCTCCTGTCTCGTTAACAAAAACATCTTAGCTTTGCCTAAAGCAGTCTTTTGCATGAATATTTGAGAAACACTAATGGCAGTTGCCAAAACTTAAGTGTGTCTAAGTGGGAACATGTTGAATTGAAGAAAAATGTTAGATACAGATTGCATTTAATTTAACTACATGTAAATGGAAGTAAAAAAATGAATACTATTTGTGGTTTCAAAATAGTGCCCAGATGCTTTCATTTTTCTTCTTGAACTGCTTTACTTTAGAATAAAAATAATAGGAGAAATGATGAATGTAACATATTCAATTTTGTATTGATTTTTATTTATCAGTGTTTTGTTTCATTTCTCTCTCTCTCTCTCTCTCTCTCTCTCTGGTCCTTCCAGGTTCCCCCCGCCTTTTTTTTGTTGTTGTTGGGGATTTTATCTTCTATTTATTCTGTATCCTTTTTCTTTACTTCTCACATATTGGAAATGTTGATGAGCCTTGATTATGCATTTTAATTAACTTGTTCTTGTGAGTAATAAGTCCTAGGCTATGGTAGAAATATGTGTGTATTTTTTCTTCCTATGGAAATCACAGTTATCATCTGAAAGATGTTTTTAAGCTTTGCACTTGACACAACTTAGAATTTTAGAAACCAGGTAGGTGATGAGATAGAGGTAGAGTTATAGCTCCTCTTTTTTTTTAAGTTGTTAGGATGGGTTAATTATGGTCTAGGGCCTTAGAAGGATTGGTCATACACTTTGTTTCCACTCTTGTTATTTACTTCACAAAGACGGCATAGATTATAAGATCAGTCAGACAAATGAAACTGTCAGCTACTCAAATAGATATTTTTAGATATGTTTCTCCTCTTAATACTAATGCAGTTGACCACAAATCCTTCATTTGATAGGGGATGAGAAAATAAGATGCAAGAGCTCCAGAGGAGGCATTTTGGATAGTAAGACCGAACTAAAATTGAAGTAGAGATCACATTTCTGATTAAACACAGTTTTTTCTCCTTATCATTGTGGCCAAAACCTGGTCATGATGATGTTTATATGATTTTCTTATTAATGGAATTAAAACATCTAGCTAGAAACACATAGATGAATATTATGCTATTGTTTTTTTTTTTTCTTATAGTGTATATGGTGTTTTATATTTTCAGGTCTCACGTTTCACTTTGTGGATTCATTTGAAGTTAACCTTGACTTTTGTTATTCAAGGCTTATTTTAGTTGTACATGGCTGAAATGTGTTCATTTAGGGTTCTTTGGTTCAAGTGGTAAGAAACTTTTGCTAACTTAAAAAATATACCAGAATGATAAGCTCATTTTCTTGAAGTAAAGGTTGAAAAACCAAGTTCGAGATAGAACGGGCACTTAATGCAGCTCCAGGGATCTAGAGAGCAGGAAGTAATGGATAGTCTTTGTGGAGCCTCCATTAAGCTAGATAGTTCTCTAATTGTTTTCCATTCATGTGATCCGCTCTGCTCCTGAGTCAGATGTCTCAGAGAGTGAATCAGAGAGGGACCGATTTGACTTGGTTTGGGTTTATTGTTTACTCTTTGCTAGGAGAGAGCAGGGTACCAAGCAAGTTTGCATACATTGGAGGAGGGTTGCTTTCTTCAAGGGAAGATCAAGGTACATGTTATTACAGGAAGGGGAAGTGAATGTGTAAAGGTTTAAAAAATCCATTACTGCTATAGTTTCTAGGTTGACATAAGATTTCTTTAATCTTATAATGCAGTGTTAACATTTCTTGGCTGAATCCAAACCTTTCATCCTTTATAGATTTGCCATGATCATTTATTAAATGCCCATGAAGGCTACTCTGCTTTATACTTCAGTTGTTTTTCCTCTTTTTTTCATACCCTTAAGTGACTGAATGATTTAAACAATGTAGTCTTAATAACTTGTGAAGAAAGGTTTTCTTTGTTTCCATTATTCACTGAATGAATTTTTTTTCAGTGCTTGCTATGTGCCACATACTGTGCAAGAAGCTGAGGTTTCAAAAATGAATAAGAGCAGACATACCTCCCCAGCCTTGAGATATAACTGACATATTACATTGTGTAAGTTTAAGGTACACAGTGTGATGATTTGATACATGTATATGCTGCAGGGTGTTTACCACGATTATGTGTTAAACACATTCTTAATCTCACAGAACGCGGAATTATGTGTTAAACACATTCTTAATCTCATGGAACACGGAATTACCATTTTGTTGTGTTGTTGTTTTAAGAACATTAAAGCTCTGCTGTCCTAGCAGGTTTCAAATATACAATACAGTATTGTCAACTATAGTCACCATGCTGTACATTATATTCTTGGAACTTACTCATCTTACACTTGGAAGTTTGTACACTTTGACCAACATCTCCTCATTTCCCCTACACCTGAGGCCCCTGGCAACCACCATTCTGCACTTATGAGTTCAGTGTTTTTAGATTCCACATATAATTGAGGTCATACAGTATTTGTCTTTCTCTGTCTGATTTGATTTCACTTAGCATAATGTCCTCAAGGTCCATCCATGTTGTTGCAAATGGCAGGATTTCCTTTTCTTAATGGCTGAATAATTTTATAAAAAAATTTCCATGTTTTGGCTGTTGTGAATAATGCTGTGTGAACATGGGAGCAATGCTGTAGTGAACATGGAATATCTCTTCAAGATAATAATTTTGTTTCCTTCAGATAAATACCTAGTAATGAAATTGCTGGATTGTATGGTAGTCCTATTTTTAACTTTCTGAGGAATCTCCATACTGTTTTCCATAGCGGCTGTACCAATTTATATTCCTGGCAACAGTGCACTGGGATTCCCTTTTCTCCATATCCTCACCAACATTTGTTGTCTTTTGTTTTTTTTTGATAATAGTCATTCTAACAGGTGCGAGATGATGTATCATTGTGGTTTTGATTTGTATTTCGTCTATGATTAGTGATGTTGAGCACCTTTTCATATAGTTGTTGGTCATTTTTATGTCTTTAGAAAAATGTCTGTTCAAGTCCTCCACCTGTATTTAAATCAGATTTTTTTTCTTTTTTCTTTCTTTCTTTCTTTCTTTCTTTCTTTCTTTCTTTCTTTCTTTCTTTCTTTTCTTTCTTTCTTTTTTTGCTATCAAGTTGTACAAGTTCCTTATGTATTTTGGATATTAATCCTTTATCAGACATATGGTTCACAAATACTTTCTCACATTTTGTAGATTGCCGTTTCATGTTTATTGTCTGTTTTGCTGTGCAAGAGCTTTTTAGTTTCATATAGTTCAGCCTTATACCTATAAAAATAAGGTATACCAACATATACCTTATTTTTGCTTTTGCTGCATGTGTATTTGATACATAGCCAAAAAAAAAAAAAATCAATGCCAAGACTGATGTCAAGGAGCTTTTTCCCTTTGTTTTCTTCTAGGAGTTATTGGGTTTCAGGTCTTATGTTTAAGTCTTAATCTATTTTGAGTTGATTTTTGTATATGGTGTAAGATAGGGATCCAGTTTCATTCTTTTGCATAATGACTTTCCAGTTTTCCCGACATAATTTACTGAAGGGACTATTCTTTCCCCACTGGGTATTTTTGACTTCCTTGTCAAATAATTGACCACATGTGTGTGAGGTTATTACTGAGTTCTCTGTTCCATTGGTCTGTGTCTATTTTTATGCCAGGACCATATTGTTTTGATTATTAATAGCTTTGTAATGTAATTTGAAAAGAAGAATTGTGATGCCTCCGACTTTGTTCTTTCTTCTGAAGATTGCTTTGGCTGCTTGGGGTATTTTATAGTTCCATATGAATTTCAGAGTTGTTTTTCTTTTTTTGTGTTTGAAATAATGGTAGGGATTGCACTGAATCAATGATAACTTTGGATAGTATGGACAGATAACAATATTTCTTCTGATCCACGAACATGGGATGTCTCCATTTTTTGTGTCTTGTTTGATTTCTTTCCTTGGTGTCTTACAGTGTTCAGTATATAGATCTCTCATTTCCTTGGTTAAATTTATTCCTAAGTAGCGTGCCTGGCTGGCTCAGTCAGTAGACCATGTGACTCTTGATTTTGGGGTCGTGAGTTCAAGCACCACTTTGGGTGTAGAGCTTACTTGAAAAAAAATAAGAGTAAAGTAAAGCCGGGGCACCTAGGTGGCTCAGTCATTAAGCGTCTGCCATTGGCTCAGGTCATGATCCCAGAGTCCTAGGATCGAACCCTGCATTGGGCTCTCTGCTCAGTGGGAAGCCTGCTTCTCCCTCTCCCACTCCCTCTGCTTGTGTTCTCTCTCTTGCTGTGTCTCTGTCAAATAAATGAAATAAAATCTTAAAAAAAATAAAACTAATTCTTTAAAAAAATTATTCCTAAGTATTTTATTCTTTTTGATGCTATCACAAATGGGATTGACTTCCTTGTTTCTTTTTCAGACAGTTTATTGTACTATAGAAATGCAACTGATTTTTGTATATTGATTTTTGTGTCTTGCAATTTTCCTGAATTTATTAGACCTATCAATTTTTTAACTAGAGTGTTTTTGATTTTCTATATACAAGATTATATTATCAGCAAAGACACTTTTTTAAAAAAGATTTTATTTATTTTCAAGAGAGAGTGAGAGAGCGAGCATGACAGGGATGAGGGGCAAAGGGAGAAGCCAACTCCCAACTGAGCAGGGAGCCTGACTTGGGGCTCAATCCCAGGACCTGGAAATCATGACCTGAGTCAAAGGCAGACACTTAACCATCTGAGCCACCCAGATGCCCTGAGACACTTTTGCTTTTTCCTTTCCAGTTTGGATGCCTTTTATTTCTTTTTCTTGCCTAATTGCTCTGGCTGGGACTGGAAATACTATATCAAATAGAAATCGTGAGAATGGGCACCCTTGTATTGTTCCCGATCTTGAAAGGAAAACTTTCAGCCTTTCACCACCGAATATGTTAGCTCTGGGTTTTTCATATATGATCTTTATGTTGAGATATGTTACCTTCTATACCCAGTTTGTTGAGCTTCTATTTTTTTAAGTTAATTATAGAAGGATGTTAAATTTTGTCAACTGTTTTTTCTGCAGCTGTTGAGATGACCATATGATTTTTGCCCTTCATTTTAGTAATGTAGTGTATCACATTTATTAATTTGCATATGTTGAACTATCCTTGCATCCTAGGGATAAATCCTATTTGACATTGTGTAGGCTCTCCTAAATGTGCTATTGAATTCTGTTTACTAGTATTTTGTTGAGCCTTTTTGTGTTTTTAGTCATCAGGATATTGGCCTGTTTTCTTGTAGTATCTTTATCTTTGGTATCAGGATAATGCTGACCTCATTAAATTAGTTTGGGAGTGTTCCCTTCTCTTTAGCTTTTTGGAAGGGTTTGAGAAGAATTGGTGTTATCTCTTTAAAATTTTGATAGAATTTACCTATGTAGGCATCAAATCCTAGGCTTTTCTTTATTGGGGGTTTTTAAATATTGCCTCAGTTGCCCTAACTTGTTACTTGGTCTGCTCAGAATTTTTATTTCTTTATGATTTGGACTTAGTAGTTTGTATGCTTCTAGGAATTGATCCATTTCTTGTAAGTTGTTCAATTTGTTGGTGTATAATTGTTCATCTTAGTGTCTTGTGGGCCTTTGTGTTTCTGTGGTATCTGTTGTAATGTCTCTTTTCATTTCTAATTTGTTTTTTCTTGTTTATTTTTTCAAAAAACCAATTCTTAGTTTCATTTGTCTTTGTATTGTTTTTCTATTCTCTGTTTCATTTATTTCACCTCTGATCTTTAGCTTCTTTCTTTCTTCTGCTAATTTTGGGCTTAGTTCTTGTTTTTTTCGTTCTTTGAATTGTAAAGTTAGGTTGCTTGAGATCATTCTTTTTTCTTAATTTAGGCATTTATCACTATAAACTTCTCTTTTGCTGTATTCCATAAATTTGGTATGTTGTATTTACAGTTTCATTTATTTCAAGATACTTCTTTATTTCCCTGTTAATTTCCTCTTTGACTTTTGGTTTTTCAGGAGTGGGTTATTTAAATTCCACATATTTGTGAATTTTCCACGTTTCTTCTTGTTACTGATTTCTAGTTTCAAACCTTTATGGTTAGAAGAGATACTAGCATGATTTCAGTCTTTTAAAATTTGCTAAGACTTGTTTTGTAACCTAACATATGATTTATCTTGGAGAATGTTGCATGTGCACTTGAGAAAAATGTGTATTCTGCTGTTGTTGGGTGGAATATTCTGTATATGTCTGTTAGGTAACATTTGGTCTAAAGTATAGTTCAGGGGCACCTGGTGGTTCAGTCGGTTTAAGCGTCTGCCTTCAGCTTGGGTCATGATCCCGGGATCTGGGATCAGGCCCTATGTTGGGCTCCTGGTTCAGTGGGGAGCCTGCTTCTCTCTCTCCTCCCAGCTTGTGTTCTCTCTCCCTATCTCTGTCTCTCTCTCAAATAAATAAATAAAATCTTTAAAAAATATATATATATAGTTCAAGTCCAGTGTTTCCTTATTGATTTTCTATCTGCATGACTTATCCATTTTTGAAAGTGGGGTATTGAAGTCTCCTCTGATTACTTTATTGCTGTCTGTTACTTTCTTCAAATCTGTTAGTATTTGCTTAATATATTTAGCTGCTTCAATGTTGGGTGCATATATATTTACAATTGTTATATCCTCATAATGAATTGACCTCTTTTCTATTATATAATGACCTTTTTGTCTCATTACAATTTTTGACTTCCAAGTCTGTTTTCTCTGATATAACTAATTATAGCTACCCCTGCTCTCTTTTGATTTCCATTTGCATAAAATGTTTTTCCATCCCTTCTCTTTGAGCCTATGTGTGTCTTTGAAGCTGAAGTGAGTCTCTTGTAGGCAACATATAGTTGGGTCATTTCTTTTTTTTAATCAATTCAGCCACTCTATGCCTTCTCATTGGAGTGTTTATTTACATTTAAAGTAATTATTGATAAATAAGGACTTATTATTGCCATTTTCCAAATTGTTTTCTGGCTGTTTTATAGTTTCTTTGTTCCTTCCTCTCTTGTTCTCCTTCTATGTAAATTAATGATTTTCTGTAGTGGTACACTTTGATTACTGTCTCTTTATTTTGTGTGTACCTTCTTTAAGTTTTTGTTTTTGGTTACCCTGAGGCTTACTTGAAACATCTTATAGATATAACAGTCTATTTTAAGCTGATATCAACTTAACTTTAGTCTCATAAAAAACAAAAAGCAACCAACAAACAAAAAAAAAACTGCTTTCATTCCTCTCCCTCACATTTTGTGTTTTTGATGTCACACTTTACATCTTTATATATTGTGTATCAATTTACAAATTATTATAGCTGTAACTATTTTCGTCCTTCAACCTTTATACTAGAGTTAACAGTTAACACATGACCATATTACAGTATTAGAGTATTCTGAATTAGACGACTTACTTGCCTTTACCAATGGGCTGTTTATTTTCATAAGTTTTCTGTGTTACTGGTTAGTGTCCTTTAGCTTCAGCTTGAAGAACTCCATTCAGTATTTCTTGTAACGCAGGTCTTGTGGTGAAGAACTCCCTCAGCTTTTGTTTGTTTGGGAAGGTCTTTATCTTGCTTTCATTTCTGAAGGACAACCTTGCTGGGTAAAACATTCTTGGTTGGCAATTTCTTTCTTTCCATACTTTGAATATATCACCCTGTTCTCTCCTGGCCTGCAAGGTCTCTGCTGAGAAATCCACTGATAGACAGGGGCGTTCCCTTATATGCAAGAACTTTTTTTTCTCTTGCTGCTTTTAAAATTCTCTTTGATTTTGCCAATTTTATTATAATGTGTTTGAAGAACATTGTTTGGATTGAAAATGTGGGTGACCTATTAGCTTAATGAACTGGGATGTCCAGATAATCTCCCAAATTTGAGTAGTTCTCAGCCCTTATTTCTTTAAATGAACTTTCTATTCTATTTTCTCTTGTTTTTCTTTTGAGGACTCCCATAATGTATACCTTGTTTCTCTTATTGGTGTCTTACAAGACCCAAAGATTTCTGCATACCTCTTTTTTTTTTTTTTTTTTTTTTTTTTTTTGCTTTTCTGACTGGATAATTTCAAAAAATCTGTCTTCAGGTTCACTGATTATTTCTTTTACTTGCTCTGGTCTGCTGTTGAAGCTCTCTTTTGGATTCTTTAGTTTAGTTACTGTATTCTTCAGTTCCAAATTTGTTTGTTCTTTTTTGTTTTCTCTCTCTTTGCCGAACTTTTCAACTTCTTGTATTGTTTCCCTGATATTGTTATATTTTTTTGTGTGTTCTTTTGTAGCTCTCTGAGCATCTTCAGAATGATTATTTTGAGTTCTTTGTTGGGCAATTCCTGGATCTCCATTTTTTTAGGGCCAGTTTGTTACTGGAGGTTTACTATATTACTTTGGTTGAGCTATGTTTTTTTGATATTTTGTAAGCCTTGTAGCTTTGTGTCTGTGCATTTGAAGAATCAGTCTCCCCTTCCTGACTTTATAGCCTGATTTCAGTAAGGGAAGACTTTCATCAACAGGTGGGGCATGCCAGAGCATGCTGTGTCCCTGAGCCTCATGGTATAGGGTACCAGGTGCAGGGGCATGTGGCAGCACTGGGTCCTCAGTGGCCATTGTGGCTCATTGGCTAAAGCCATTGGGGTCCATAGCATCAACAAATGTGTGGTTTTTGTTTAGCATTGTGGGGGATCTGGAGAGTCATTGAGGACTGTTGAGGTCCTCAGTAGCACCTCCAGGCTCAGCAGCGAGGGCCCAGGGCAAGCAGTGGTAGTGGCTGGAACTTGTGATATTCACACACTCAGTTGCAAGGACGAGCTAGGGGTGTAGGTAGTGGCAGGTGTGGTTGCAAACACACATGTAATGAGGAGCACAGGGCAGGTAAATAGCTGCAGGGGCCTTGGCTGTAGGTGTGTACTGTCATGCTTGCTGTGTTTTGCTATGGGTGCATGGCAGTGGAGGACAGTGATGGGATTGGGCCAGGGTGTGCAGGTGCACAGCTCAAGGGGCTAGCTGTAAGTGATTCAGTGGTACCGACCAGTGACAGAAGATAGGGCCTGATCTGGACCCACAAGAAGCAGTGATGGCCCTGGCTGTTGGTGTGCTCTTCTTTGGTTGCATTCTCCAAAATGGGCATGTTTGTGCATGTGATAGTGGAAGCTGGTACCAGCTGGTGCAAGTACACAACTGGAGGGGCTAATCTGAGCACATGCGTATCAGGAGAGGTTAGCTGTGGGAGTCTAGGCTTGTATCTTGAACTCAGCAGCCACAGATGCTTGGGCTGGCTGCTGGTGTGGTTCCCAGGCTCTGGAGAGGGCACGTGAGAGAAGGGGGAGTGTATGTGTATGTGGGGGACTCAGGCTAATTTCTGTGAACTCAAATACCTGTGGGGCAAAAGCTAGTGAAATCTGTCTCTGTGCTGGCTATTGGTCTGGTCAGCTTTGGTCTTGTCTTCTTTTATTTTTTTAAGTAGGCCCCACACCTGGTGTGGAGCCCAAAGAGGGGCTTGAACTCCTGACCCTGAGAGAAAGACTGAGCTGGGATCAAGAGTCAGATACTTAACTGACTGAGCCACCCAGGTGCCCTGGCTGTTGGTTTCTTCAATGGAGAAAGTTTTCTAGGGTCCTCTGCAGAGCAGGTCACTGCGAACTGTGGTTGATCCCACTGTATGGCTGCTATTGGTAGCCCCTGTTTTTCTTCCTTATTTCTAGCCATACCTGTATGTTTCAGCTTTGCCAGTCTCTTCTTGGGGTAAAATGGAAGCAGGTCCTTTGTGGAGTGTCCAGAAGGGCTGGGGAAGCTGATAGTTCACTTTGCTCTCCCTTTCCTGGCAAGAGGAATTCTTTCTAGCTAGGGAGTTCCCTCTTGGTACTGAGCAAAGCTGAGCTAGGGGAACGGATGATGCAGGCAAAATGAAACTCTTTTCCTTCCCTTTTTGTAAAGTTATTCTCCATTTTTCAGTTGTGTTGCTAAAGTTTTTAAAATAGATATAAGATCTTTCCTAAAGCTGTTTTTTATTCATAGATAGCTAGGTAGTATAAGATGAAATGTTAACAGAGTATTGTATTGGATGGTAGTGAAGTAGACAGGGATGAACAAGTTTTAGAAGACATTTCTCTATCGATGTCTTGTATTTCTGCATATCTTGTAAGTAAAGCACTAACTGCGCTTTGTTCTGGACTATCTTTTCGAGGATGTTTTTGTAATGAATAGTCTTGGAAGACAGAGATAGTGTCTTCCTTCCAAGGAAAGGGCAGGCATACTTATTCCCATTATAAAAAATACGGAATTCCTAAGCTCAGAGTTTACCTGCATTGTAACCCACTGTTTCTATAGGCATCTATTGTACCTATGCACATGGCTTCCTTGGGACTTGGTATGGCTAAGGTAACTAGGTAACTAGAAAAAATGGGAAGAGTAATTGTAAACATTTAGGAGGATTCTCTAAATTGATGGCTGTACAAATACTTTTAAGTTTTCCTTCATTTTTAGAACTAACACTAGAGATCTCAGATGATGTACCATAGCTGTGGTTTAAGCAAGAATGATGCTCAGCTCTGATATGCAGACCCAGAATTTGAAAACAACATAGAAAACTGTAGTATGTTTATTGGTTTGTTGTGGCTATTGTAGGTTGCCTTGCATTCTTTTGTCTCATATATACATATAAATATTATATAGATAATAAATATATGTATTATATGTGCATACAATATATATGAATAATATACATATATATATTATTAGACAAGTGGTAAAACCACTGGCTGTCGTGTTATAGAATATTAGAGTTGTAGGGAATCTCAGTAGTGGCCATTTTAGCTTCACAATCTTACAAGGGAACTGCGGTCCAGAGATAAATGTAAAATAGTTTGTCTAAAGGTCCATAGCTAGTTCTCAAAGAAATGTGGACTTGAAATGAGGTTTACTAATATTCTTTCTGTCTCATCATGCTACATCAGGACAGGGAAAGTGAATTCCCTGAGAATGGACCAAGAGATGAAACAGTCTGTGTTAAAGTCTACAATTTTTGGTATGGTGATGCGAGAGGACTTTAGTACATTGATGAGCATTTAAACTTTATAGAGTTATATATTATATGTATTAGAAAAAATGGAACTTGGACTCAAATCAGTAAATTTGTGGATTTTATTAGATAAGGCTAATTAAATTTAAAATCAAAGATGAGTAAAAAAATTAACTGTATGCTGGTAGTACTGGCAAAAATTGTGAAGTTGCTATACCGATGACTATTGAGAAACAGTGATAGAAAAATAGTTAAGTTCATATCTGGCAGCATAATTATGTGACTGATGGAGAAATAAACATTTTTAAAAATTCAGTTAATACTTTTGTGTTATATATTAATAGAATTCAGTGGTTATTTGCCTATTAATGGTAATATTCTTTTTAATACAGGCATCTGTTTTCTCCTCTTGGGTTATTTAAAACTTTGCCATCACAGTGAGACATGTAGTAAGTACCCTTTGGCTATGCCAGAAATTTGTTGCAAGGTTTCTATGAATTAAAATCGAAGTAGTATGTATAAGAATAGTTAGCAATAATAGAAGGCAACACAAATGAACTTTCACAAAAAAATTGATATACAGCTTACACTAAAGTGCACAAATTGTACGTGTACAGCTAAGTGAATGTTTATGTATGGATAAACGCAGGTCACCACTACACAGGTTGAGGTATAGCCCCCCAGTAGGTTTTCTTATGCCCCCTCTGGTCAGTAATCCCCCTCCAAGGACGAACATACTCTGACTAATTCTTAAGTTTCCAGAACAGTGGCACATGGTAAGTGTGCAATAATGTTAAATAAATGAATGAGGTCTTAAGATTTTATATGCTTAAAGGGATTTTTTTGGGGGGTATATTATGATTATTAAACTAATAATTTTTCTTTCTTTTTTCCTTTATAATTTTTATTATTTTTTAATGTTCTAAATGTTACTATATCTGACCATTTTCCTGTATTTCTTATGCACCCCTTAAAGATAGGCTGTTTCTTCATTCTTCATGCATTAGGTAAATATTCATTCCATTTTCAATCCCCTCTCATAATTTGATCTAAAATATTTGTCTTATTTGATCTGCAATTAATTTTGTTGTCCTAATTTTTTTTTCTTTCAATTTAAAAGTAGACATTTTAAAGTTCAAGTAAGTCAGGTATCACCTTAGGACCTTGTTCATATACCTTAACCATGTCACGTTTCTTTTCAGATGTTATAGTTGTATTTTATTTAGGCAATTTTTTTCTCCTTTAAAACTTCGGGAGTTTTAGGACTACTTAATTTATAGGCAGTTCTAAAAAGTGGCACAGTTACAGTTCAGTTGACTTGAAAGATTTAAGATTTAACCTGTGTATAGGAAGGGCAAGGTAATTTGCTCACAAATGAGACAAGAGGTCATTAAGTTCAAATGATTCAGTGTGAATAACTAGTTTATCATGGAAAGGGATTACAGTGCCACCATAATTGATTTATTTCTAAACAGAACCTGACAAATCTGTCGTTTTTGACGAAAGTTCCTATATCTTGAATCTGATCTCTAATTTTGGTATTTCTAAGTAGCTTCTAAATGGTTTTCTGTTGGTTTTATTTGATTGGGTAGATTTTCTTTTCTTTTCTTTTTTAATTTTTTTTTTTTTTATGGGTAGGTTTTCTTCTATTCAAGTTTGGTAAGAGTTTTTTGTCATGAATAGGTTTAAATTGCCCCAATTCTTTTCAGCATTTATTACAACAAATGTGATTTTTCTCATTTTATTATAATGTGGGTTGTATAGATCGATTTTTTTTTTTAATTTTATTTATTTTTATGAGAGAGAGCACGTGCATGCACACTCACATGCACAAGTCTGGGGGAGGGAGGCAGAGGGACAAGCAGACTCCCCGATGAGCAGGGATCCTGGTTCAGGGCTCCATCCCAGGACCCTGGAATCATGACCTGACCTGAAGGCAGATGCTTAACTGACCCAGGCACCTCGATGGGTTTTGTTTTTTTTTTTTTTAAACAGATAAACCTAACTTGATTATAGTGGTGGCCCTTTTTATATATTACTAGATTTGGCTTTCAGATACTTTTTTTTTTTTTTATAGGATTTTGACATCCATATCTCAAGTCATAATTTCCCTTCTTTCACATGTCCTTGTCAAGTTTTATATGTCTGATCAAACAACTTGGGTCATGTTCTTTCATTTTGTTTTTCTGGAAAAATTTGTGTAAGATTTCTATCCTCCCCATCACCCTGACCCCCATTGTTGGGTAAAATTCACTAGTGAAGTAAACTGATGATGAGAATTTTCTTTGTTGTAGAGTTATTATTATGGATTCCATACGATTTTTCTCATTTTCTGTTTCTTTTTGTGGAAGTTTCAATAAGTTGGATTTTTCTAGAAATTTCTTTTTCTTACAGATTTTCAAATTTATTGGTATAAAGTTATTTATAATTTTCTTTCAGGATATCTTTAATGTTTGGAAAATTTTTTATGATGTCTCCTTTATCAGTCATAATATTGGTTATTTTTGCAGTCTCATTTTTTATACCCCTTGTTTTACCTAGCCTTCATCAATTTGAATCTTTTTAAAGAACTTCTGACTTTGTAGATTTTCTCTTTGTATTTTTGTTTTCTGTGTCATATTTATGCTCTTTGTTATTTCCTTCCTTTTACTTTTTTAGGTTTAATTTGCTCCTATTTCTAATTTTTTGAAATGGATGATTAGCCCTTTGATTTTCAAGCTGCATTTTATAGATATAAATTTTCTCTATAACATGGTCCTATCTTTGGCTCTTGGGAGCCCTTTTGAATTGGCTCCTAAGTCTTCATTATGTAACTCCAGAAATCTTTTATAGCATTTTTGCTTGGATATGCAAGATACTGGAATGTAAGATTATCTAGGCATACCTTGTGTATTTGTTGTCTTAGACCTAGAATATGCCATTTCTCCAAGAAGCCCTTGTGTCTTTTAATGAGAAATGATAGAGATCACAGACTGGGTGCTGGGTCTGGTTGCTGCTGGGTTGGTTATTGTCTCTGTGTGCTGTTTTGCTATTTCCTTTTATTTATTTATTTATTATTATTATTTTTAAAGATTTTATTTATTTATTCGACAGAGATAGAGACAGCCAGCGAGAGAGGGAACACAAGCAGGGGGAGTGGGAGAGGAAGAAGCAGGCTCATAGCAGAAGAGCCTGATGTGGGGCTCGATCCCATAACTCCGGGATCACGCCCTGAGCCGAAGGCAGACGCTTAACCGCTGTGCCACCCAGGCCCCCTGCTATTTCCTTTTAAACCCATACAACTATATATTTCACTTTGGAATGATGATATAGTAAGAGGAGTCTTACACAGTTCTCTATAGATTGGCTTACTTTTAAGGAAACGTATTACCTTGAGTTACATTCTATCATTCATACTTTCTTCTCTGTATCCAACTCTGCAAAATGTCTATCTATCTATGTATATATTAGAATCTTGCTGTGACCAAAATTTGTATATTTTTAAACTAGGAAGTTACCTTTCTAATCTATTCCTTTTCCACATGTATTTTTTAGAAAAATTGTAAACTATACAGTAATCCGTTTGAGATTACTTCAGTTCTTTATTTTATTTTTTGTAGTATTAGGTATTTATTGGGAGATAAGGTATACAAATTTTGTTTCTAAGTCTAAAACCAAATAGATGAATCTCAAAAAAATGTAAACCAAAGTTCAAAATAGACTGCATAAGTTAAGAAAGCCATTAGATTATAAAGATTTATAAAAGATTCTGCATTAGTTAATCTTAGTTAGATTTATTTATATATTCTTCTGGTAGTTAATTTGTTTTATTTACTATAAAAGGGCTTTGCAAAGTTTTGTTTTTTGTGTTCTTACTCTACTACCTCCAGAAGGCTGAGTTTAATATCATTATGCGCTACTGTAGGTAACATCATGCATGTAGCTTTGTCGTAAGGCTCATTGCATTGTAGTATACTAGTCAGTTTATTTTGCCTTCTTTTGGCTAGGATAGGAATGATGTTTATTGTTCCACATATGTCAGAATCTTCAACAGTGTCTCTTACAAGAAGTAAATAAATATTTGATGAATGTGTTTTGAGCTCTACAAAGGACACATAATTGATGGTGAAGCGATATAGGTATAAAGGCTTATTTTAAGCCTTAAAAGTTATGAATTATGTATATTAATGGTTGGTCTAAAGAAAATGGGAAATGAAATTTGTTTTGTACCTTCCCAGAAATTTAGTAGTAGTGATTTTCCGCTTTTCATTGAACTTAGTCTAACGCTGTTGGTTTTCCTCTGGGCAAATTGCTAATGATATTGTTTTGGCTGAACTCTACATATTGTGTATTTTATCGTCATTGTTGTTCTTATTATCATTTTTAGATTGGGAGGAACTTTTAACATAATTCATAGGTGCCAAAGTATTATTATACTGAGAAACATATGTACTGCACTGTTCTGCAAGAATTTAGATGAAAGCCATTTGGATAGACGACTGCTTTAATCCAGCAATCTATTTACATAAAATTTTTTTTTTTTTTTCGTCAAAGTGCTTATGAATACGATGTTGGTGCTGGCTTGCTTTTTGGGAACTGTCACATTCATGTGATGACTTTCTCATATTAGGCTTTCCTTAAGGATTTGACTTAGTGTAGATACTGTAGATCAGGTCAGACTAGCTAAACAATTTTTTTTTTATTTGCAATCTATTTTTTTTTTTTTCTGGTCAAATTGGCAGTGAGTGAGGTTAAGATTATTGAATCTAATACTCCTTTCCAGTTATGTTATTCTTTAGAAGTATGGTGTGTTCATTGATAAGCATTCTTGCTTTTGAGAGTTTTTGTTTTTGTTACATATTCATGTAACAAAACAACAAATAACTTCTGGGGCATCCTGTGAAATAGGAAATACTAATCCTGTACAATTTGTTGATGCCTTCAGAGGCAGCCATCATTCATTACAGCATCATAAAGTTGTTAAGATTAAACAAGGGGCACTTGGGTAGCTCAGTTGGTTAAGTGTCTGCCTTTGGCTCAGGTCATGATTCTGGGATCCAGGTCCTGGGGCGGGGCTCCCTGCTCAGCGGGGAGTCTGTTTGTCCCTCTCGCTGTGCCCCTCCCCCTGCTTGTGCTCTGTCTCTCTCAAATAAATAAATAAAATCTTTTTTTTAAAGATAAATGACATGTGTTAAAGATGTTAGCCTTGCTTAGTAGTTGCTCCTTCCTTTTCTCTGTGACAGAAATAGCAATTTAAGCCCACAATAAAGAAGAATTATTATAAAAATTACTTTTTCTAGGAACTTTTTAAGTTTAAGTGTAGACAATGAGACACCAATTCCCCAAACAATGGCTAGAGTACTGATAACAAAAGGAACAAAAGAGGGAACAAAGTCTTCTTTAAACTTTGCATTTGACTAGTAATTATGTTTAAATTTGGATGCAGGCCTACCTTTAGCCTTGCAGTTTGGGGAAAGGAGTCTTTAGGATTATGACACATTGTACTCTTTTACAAGAATTTTATTACACTTTCTTTTTGATTGTATTTATAACATAGACTGTTTAAACATTTTTTTAAATGGCAGAAAAGGTTGTCTTCCCTAGTGCCTACTGCCATTAAGTTTGTGATTAATTACCATTTTTGACTTTAAGAAATAAACTTTTTAATTCTTAGATTATCATTTTGATGAGGGAGCAGGAGGCAAGCTGAGGACAAAGCACAAGCTGATACCCCCCCCCCATGGGATATGCATGACATTTTTCCAGGAAACTTCCAACTATTTTAATGATAATGCTTTGTTAGACGGGAAAACAACCTTAGTTTGACAATAGCCAGGCCTCCAGTATCCTGAGAGTCTTCTTTAGCATATCAAAATCTTTTTGGACACCTCCCTTTTTCTTTACCTCCCCTAACTCCGTCATCAGCCATTCCTCACAACCCCAGTGTAGCGGCTCTTTCTGTCCATGTGTCCTGTCTCCAGGCTTTAATAAAATCACCTTTTTGCACCAAAGATGTCTGAAAAATTCTTTCTTGGCTGTTGGCTCTGCACCTCACTACATTCCAAAACGACATCAATTTATAAACATCTTTTGACTTTCACCTCTGAAAGATGGGAAAATTACTGTGCTTATCCTTTAAGCCTGTAATCAATCACCTTTTCCCTCTAGGATTTTTTTTTGTTTTATATGTTGCAGTCTTTGGCTTCAGAGAAAATAACGAAAAACTTGTTTCTTGACATTGCTTTTTGTATTAGTTAAATCAGTCTTTACATAATGTGATTGATGTGAAATGTTGGTGTTTCAGAGCGAACAGTAAAAAAAGAATTCTTGAGATGTCTTAGGTGCAAAAAGGGTAGTTTTATTAAAGCACGAGGATAGGACCTGAGGGCAGAAAGAGCAGCACTGGAGTTGTGAGAAGTGGCTGATTATATACTTTGAATTTGGGAGGGGGTTAGGGATAGTTAAGTCTCTAAGAAATTTGGAAGCAGGGTTTCCAGGACCTTGAGGGGCTAGCTGTTTTTTAGGAAACGTTTCATTTACTACTGGCTAGTAAAACCGTCCTCCTGAGATCCCTTCAGATGTATATCAGTGTGCTATATGTTTGGATGATGATTGCTAACATATATCTTGGGGGGGGGTGTTGGGTAGAGATAAAGGAAGTTTCCAAAGGGATTTTTTTTTTGTTTTTACGGGATCTTGGAGGTTGGGCTAATGTCTAGCCAAGGTTGCCTTTTGCCTTGGGCAAAGTGTTAACATTGAGGCAACTTAGCTAAGCTTCCTTGGGAAAGGTTGGTCTGCCTGTCTCAAAGAATTGTCTTGTGGGCTATAGTTATAAGGAAGTTTAATTTTTTTCTTTTGCCTTTATTCTCCACCTCAGTAATTACATGGAGTAATTTTGCAAATTGAGAAGCAAAAATTGGGATTCATTCATTCTATAAATATTGATCCTTTAATATTGAAGTACCCCAGGGATCTGAACTTGGTCCTTTTTTTCTACCTGCACAGATAACCCAGGAACTCTTATCCAGTTTTATGGTTTTAAAATTTTTAAATATGGGAGGGTGGGATGGGGGTAAAAATGATAAGCTTTACCATGGGATCAAACTTAAGTTGTTATCAATTTAAAATACACTGCTGTAGTTAGGAGTTGTTATATGTAAGCCTCACGACAACCACAAAATAAAAACCTATAGTAAATATACAAAAGATGATGAGAAAGGAATGTAAGCATTCCATTAAAGAAAGTCAACCAAACCACAAAGGAAGGGAGTAAGAGAAGAGAGGAATTACGAAAATAGCCAGAAAGTAGTTAACAAAATGTCAATAAGCACACACTTATCAATAATTATTTTAAAAACATAAAAAAATATTATTTTAAATCTGATTGGACTAAATTCTCCAATCAGAGATTGGAGAGTGGCTGAATAGATAAAACAACAATAACAACAACAAAAAAACAAGACCCATTGGTATGCTACCAGAAGAGCCTCACTTTAGTTGTTAGGACAGACAAAAGTCTGAGAGGGGAGGGATGGAAAAAGATATTCCATGAAAATGGAAACTAAAAGAAAGCTGGAGTAGCTGTACTCAAACAAAATACACTTTAAAACAAAAACTGTAATAAGACAAAGATGGGCATCATATAATGATAAAGGGATCAATCCAACAGGAGGATGTAACATTTGTAAATATTTATACACCAACATCGGAGCATTTACATATATAAAGCAAGTATTAACAAGACCTAAAGAGAAGTAGACAGCAATACAATAATAAGTGATGTTAATACCCCAATATCAGTGGATAGATGATCCAGACAGAAAAGCAGTAGGAAAACACTGCCCTTAAATAACATGTTAACCAGATGGAATTAATAAACATAATCAGAACATTCTATCCAAAAGCAACAGAATGCACATTCTTCACAAGTACACATGGAATGTTCTCCAGAATAGATCATATGTTAAGCTACAAGTGTTTTTTTTTTCATTTATTTTATTTTTTAAATATTTTTATTATTATGTTCAATTAGCCAGCATATAGTGCATCATTAGCAAAACAAGTCTTAATCTATTAAAGAGTATTGAAAGCATATCAAGCATCATTTTTACCACAGTGGTTAAGAACTAGAAATTACATGAAAAAAACAGGAAAATTTACAAATATGTGGAGGTTAAACAACATGCTACTGAACAACCATATGAGTCAAGAAGAAATCAAAAGAGAAAAAAATACCTCATGACAAACAAAAATGGAAATATACTAAAATTTGTGGGATACATCAAAAACCATCCTAATGGGACTTCTCTGGAAGTTCACAGTGATAAATGCTGTAGCTCAAGAAACAAGAAAAATCTCACAAACAACTTAACTTTACATCTTGAGGAAATATAAAAAGAACAAACTATGTCCAAAGTTGTTAGAAGGAAGGAAATAACAAAGATTAGGGCAGAAATAATGAAATGGAGACTAAAAGACAGTAGAAAAGATCAATGAAACTAAGAGCTGATTCTTTGAAAAGATAAACAAAATCGGCAAGCCTTTAGCTAAAACTCACTAAGGGAAAAAGAGGACTCAAATAAATAAAATCAGAAATGAAAGAGGAGATATTATAGCTGATACCACAGAAAAACAAAGGATCACAAGAAACTACTGTGAACAATTATAACTATATGCCAACAGATTGGACAATCTAGAGGAAATGGACAAAGTCCTAGAAATATACAAGCTATCCAGACTAAATCATGATGAAATAGAAAATCTGAACAGATCATTTACTAGTAAAGAGATTGAATCAGCAATTTAAAAACTTCCTACAAATGAGAGTCCAAGATCATATGGCTTCACTTGTATATTCTCCCAAACATTCAAAGAATGAATATCAATCCTTCTCAAACTCTTCCAAAGTATAAAAGAGGAGAAAATTCTTCCAAATTCATTTTACAAGGCCAGCATTTCCCTGATACCAAACCAGACAAGGATGCCACAAGAAAAGAAAATTACAGGTCAATATCCCTGAGGAACATAGATGCAAAAAATCTTGAAAAAAAATATTAGCAAACTGAACTAAACAATACTTCAAAAGGATCATACACCATGATCAAGTGAGTTTATTCCAGGGCTGCAAGGATGGTTCAACATCCACAAATTAGTCAGTATGGTATACTATATTAATAAACTACAGTATAAAAAATCATCTGATCATTTCCATAGATGCAGAAAGAGCATTTGACAAAGTTCAACATTCATTTCATCTCAACAACGCAGATAAGTGGGACTATACCTTAGTATAATAAAAGCCATATATGACAAACCCACAGTTAACAATATATTCAGTGGTGAAAAGCTGACAGCTTTCCCCCTGAGGTCAGGAACAAGACAAGGATACCTGCTCTTGCCCCTTTATTCCATATAGCATGGAAAGATTCAGCTAAGTGAAAATTATATTGGGAGGAAATCTGCATTTCCAGACAATGATGGCTAAGGAAGGCTGAGCATTTTATTTGATCATAAATTGGGATAAAGCCAGGAAAACATTAATAAGTCACCAAAAGCTGTACATACAACAGACATACACATACATGCACATCTGTGCTTTGTATTAACCTAGGTGTAGAACCAACATAATGTAGGCATGAATGCAGGGGGAAGAAATAGAGGAAATGAATGTGTGAACATTTGTGAAATTTTCGAGTGGAAGTAAAACACTGGAGGGTAGCTTTCAGGAAAGTAGAACTGAGAAAGGACTTTTTTAACAGTCGGGGCGGTTTGAGCATTATGGACAAACAGAAGGACTGACAGGACAAATTCTTTTCGTAGAGCCCTGTCCTGTCATTAGGTGCTAGTCAAAAATGTGGGTAGAAAGCTTAGTCACAGAAAAGATGGTGGCTGATAGAGAAGAAATCCAAAAGGGGAGCTTATAAAATTGCTCTTTTTTAAAAGCAGTTGTTTATGTTATTGAACATTTCTTTGTTTTAGAAAGTGTTCTTCTGTACAGGTAACTTTAAATCAGTCAGAACTTAAGTACTTACAGAACCTAGGCAGTTGGCAAAAATGAGTGAGGTGGTCAAAGTACAGATGCAGATATGGTGTGAGAGGTGGGTGCAAACTGGAGAATGTTGCCCCTTGTAAAGTGGATGACTGCTGCTCGGCTCTGATCAGTTATTGTTCAGTGTTGCCACATCTTCCAGAGTTTTAGGACAAGTCTTAAATCTACATTGTTAGATGTATAAGTTTTCACTCTTAAAATATTGGTTGCAAAGAAGAGCCAAAATCACAGCGGGTTGCCTTACATTTTGTTACCTGTTTTACCTATTGAATTCCTTGTCATGTATGGTTTCCTTACTGTTTTGTTCACATAAAGCTTTCGAGGAGGGCTGCTTATTGCTAAAGTATAAATATAAGCATAATGGAACCAAATCTCCTCTTATAAAATTATTGCAAAACCAAATACTGGTTTAAAAAATCATTTGAGAAATACTTAAATGCTATTCACAGGCTAACAAACATTTATCACATGCCTGCTACTAAGAATACATTCATGTCTTTAAAAATTAAATGTGTTCAAACACTTTCCTTCTCATTTTGTTATCTTAGACTTCACTGTGCTATATTTCCAGCTGCTTGCTCAACATGCCCACTTGAATATCAGATAGACATCTCAAACTTAACATACCTCAAGCTAAATGTGTTTACCCCCCCAAGTGCCCCCAAAGAACAAACCTTACCTCCCTCATCAGTCTTCCCCGTCTCATCTGATGGCCATCTTTTCAGTCATTCAGTCCAAAAATCTTTGTGATTACGGATTCCTTTCTCTTCCCACGTCATAGTCAGTCCTTTAGGAAATCCTGTTGCTTCAACTTTCTAAATATATATAGTATTCTACTTCTGAATATCTTTATGGCTGTCATGCATCCTAGTATCATTGTATCATCCTAGTATCTCCTGGATTACTGCAGTAGCATCTTAACTGAATTCCCAGTTTCTACCCTTTCCCCACTACTACAGTTATTGTCAACACAGAGAAACTTTAAAAATGTAAGTCAAATCATGTTGTTCCTTCCTCTGAACCCGCCAGTGAGTTCTCATATTACTTAGAATTAAAGGCCAAGATCTATAGTGGCCTGCTCAACCTACTGGATCTGCTTCTACTTTTGTTCCCTTACTTCTGTGATTATATCTCCCATTACTCTTTCATCCCTTTGCTCACATTGTTCTAGCCGCATTGCTTTCTTGCTATTCCTCAGACTTACAGGTTAGGCACTTAAGACCTGCACTGGCTCTTCCCTCTGACCTGAAACTCTTTTTCAGATATCTACATGGCTAATTCCCTCCCTACTTCAAATGTTTGATCAGATATCATCTTTTCAGTGAGACCTATCATGAACATCCTATATAAAATTGTAACCCTTTCCTCCCTGGTTTTTCTTAGCCTGCCTTATTTTTTTCTCATAACATCACCTCTAACATATAACCTTTTAAAAAATTTTTTACTTAGTTAACATATAGTGCAATATTGGTTTCTAACAAAAGACTTCTAATTTATTGTATTTATTGTTTGTCTCTTTCTAGAATATAAGCTCCATGAGATTAGGGTGTTTTGTTTATTGATGTATTTTATTATTTTAAAGATCCAGTTGGTTTTATTAAATGACTCATGAATCAGGCAGCATCCCATCTAGCAAGTAGAGGGGGACTCCTCCATTGATGTATTTTAAGTAACTAGTACAATGTCTAGGAATAAATAAACCCTTAAAATGGAATGGATAGGATGAAAAAAATTGGTAAAATACTTTTGACGTTGAAGCTTCCTATGGGTGTTTTATTATTTTGTTTTTAGTATTGCTAATTTCTAGTATAATGACTGTCAGTATTCAAATATGAATTTTAGTGTGCATTTCATAGGTGTAGTAGTTTTTGTATGATTTGTTGTGGATTATTATTTATTCATACAGGTAATTGAGGTGACAAGTGCAACAAGTGTTTCTTAAATGTCTACTGTGAACTAGCACTGTGAGTAGACAGATGAGTAGAATGCAGTCTTTGTCCCTGAAGAGAATTAGATCATGAGAACAAATAATTACAATGCATTGTAATACATATAGTAAGGAAGTGTACCCAAGGTTTATAAATTGAAAGTCCACTTAGCTTGGGCTAATTGTATTGGTTATATCAAAGAAACCAAAAGCCCAGTTAAAAAGTATTGTCTCCAGTGTTTATACTTCAGTGCAGCCTTTTATACTTGCAGAAACAGGAAAATGGTTTTCAAACTTCAAGAAATGACCAGAATTCTGCTGACTTACTGATTTTGGTTTTGTTAGCCCTTTTAAGGAAGGATTATTGGAGAGGTTATTAGAGACTTTTGAATATATATAGTTATTTTAAGTTTAGTCTGGAGGTTTTGTTAGTTAAATAAGTTCAGAAGAAAAAGACTTGTGATGAAGACATGCTTCTAAGACTTCCAAAATAAAAACTATAAAAGTGATATATATTCCTTGTAAAAATGGGAAGACACAGAAACACAAAGAGTATTTTATATGTAATGTTCTATAATTTGCCTTTTCCACCTAATGTGGCCTTCTTTCTAGTTTATATATAAAGTAAATACACAAAGAGTATGTAAAGACCTACCTAATTTTTAGAAGTTGCTACATGATATTCCATTGTATTTATGGTATAATTTAAGCAAACTCCTAATGATTCACATTAAGGTTGTTCCAGTTTTCTCATCATATCTATTACTTTGTTGGAAGTGTTTATATATCTTCGTGCATTGGTATAAACAAATAAATGTGGCATAATTATTAGCCTCAAAATTACTGGATTAAAGTATATATATTTTAAATTGCCCTTCCAAAAATTGTTATGATTTATATTCTTCTCACAAAAGTATATGAGAATACTTTTTCCTACATTCTTGCCAGGGTTGGCAATATTAGCACACTTTTTAGTTTTTGCCAGTGTAATCATAAAAAAAAGAGCATTTATTTCCTTAATTGTAAGTAGATTTAAATATCTTTTTAAACTTCGAACAGTCTCATATCTGTAACCTTTCTCTTGCTGTTCTTCAGTTGGTATATTTTCTTTTCTTCCATTTTTTTCTCTGAACCTTTACCATTCTTTGCCCATGTCAAAATCTGTTTTCTCCCTGATTGGATTTCCCAGTAACCTCATCCTAAAATGATTTCTCCTTCCTAATACACGTACTGCTTTATTTTCTAGTCCTAATACATACGATTTTTTTTTTCTTCTAGGTTTTTCAAATTTACAGGATGGCTAAACATTAACGGAAAGAGAAGCATAAACTTACCTTCTTTCACTATGGATGCAGGTTTGGCAGATGGAGAACTGGATCAAACTTTGGTGAGTGGTTCAAATATAGTATAATAAGGTACTATCACCTACAGCTGTGAAGTGTTTGATGTAAGCCATCATTTTATTTTAAAAAAATGTATTTAAAACTTAAAAAAATTTTTTAAATAATTCTTGAACTCCTGCTGATGTGAAAATGACAGATACTTTAAAGCTTGTTGAGGCCAAACCCAGTCAGTTTTCTGACATTTCTGTCCTATGTCTTCCTGTGCTTACTTGTATTAACTTGGTCCCAGCCCTTGGGATGGTAAATTCTTTGGGATAATGCAGAGGCCAACTTTTTATGTTTCATATTGCTATGAAATTATATTGAGATGCTTGTAAATTTTTAATTTAGTGAAAGTCCTTCATTCAAACTCAAATGTAGGAACAGTCTAATGATTGATAGCAAAATGCAATTTTGTTTACTTGTGTTAACTTGTTCCCAACCTTTTTTGAATTTCTGGTTCAAACTTGTCTTAGTTTCTTAAAGGGTCAAAAAAAGTTAAACGTTAAAATAACTTGTTAATAGAAAATAAAATGGGCATGGAAGTAATTTGGTTTACAAAGGTTATTGTCACAGCGATTATAAAAGGAAAACTGATGGTAGGTTATTTTATTTTCACTATGATTTCAGCAAAATCAAGATTAAAGCCTTGTCTTAGAACATGTATACTTTGCCATAAATATCTTATTTAAGGTTAATGGACTTTTTAAACTCTTTTAGCTGAAATATTTTTAATCTCTTACTGATAATAAAAATGCCAGTAATAACAACAATTGCTGTTCTCTAAGTGTATACTTTGTCAGACTGCCCTCACAATAGCCATTAAAGGTAGGTATTTGTTTATTCTCACATTTATAGTTAGAGAAAAGGGCTCTGAGCGGAGGTTAATTATCTTCTCTAAGAGCTCACAGCTTGAGGGGTGTTTCAATACTTTGCCACTAATGTGTTGACTCTGTGCCTGTCTTTCTGAATAGAATTGCTTAAAATTTACTGTTACCTTTTAAACTAATGTCTAAACAGATAGTATTAAATTCTATCCCAGAATACCTGTGCTGTATTAATAAAATTTTATTCATTTTTTATTCTAAATCCTGTTGATAGAGATTGGAGCAAGATATTTAAAAAGCAGCGAGAACAATTTTCTTTTTCTTGTTCATTAAATTTCTTTTGTGAAATATTGTAGCTTATTTTACCAATAGTTTCAGTTGCATTACTGAAATATTCTGTATTTGAAACTAATCTTGAGATCTGCTTTTGAGTTACCTATTTATAAAATACCACCTTTGAACTACACTGCCTAAGCTGGTTACTATTTAGACCTAGGAGAAGTGGATAGGAACATGGGCTCTGTAGGTATTTAACTACATGTTAAAATCTAAGCTCTGTTGCTTAGTTGTACGACTTGGGTGATTAATTAAATTCTCTAAGTTTTCAGTTTCCTCATATATTATATAAAGATAATAGTAATATCTACCTTCCAGAATTGTTTTGAGGTTTTTTTTTTTTAAGATTTTATTTGTCAGAGAGAGGGAGAGAGAGAGAGAGCACAAGCAGGAAGAGCCATAGGCAGAGGGAGAAGCAGGCCCCATCTGAGCAGGGAGCCCAATGTGGGACTCGATCCCAGGACCCTGGCATCATGACCTGAGCTGAAGGCAGACGCTTAACCAGCTGAGCCACCCAGGCGACCCTATTTTGAGTTTTGATTGAGATAATGTATCTGTAAAGTGCCTATTACAAAGCCACAGACATTATAAACATCCAATAAATAAAAGCTACTACTATTATTGTTGATATAACTAGTTGTATCAAGCCCTTCTCTCCAAAAAGATAAATAATTAGAAGGCAAGAGATGCAGTAAAACACATTGAAAAAGCCCTAGGCTATTCAGTAATTTTGGCTTTATACTTTCTCAGAATCTCAGTTTTTCTTCCTAAAATATTTAGGCAAATATTCTACTTCAGTAAAAAATACATAGGCAGGAATACTCATTCTGACTACTTGATAGAGACAGTATGATCTAGAGAAACCAGAAAGTTCTTTGAAAATATGAAGTAGTGTGTCAATATGAGTTGGTAGTGTTTTTAAAAAATTATTGCATGTACTAGTTTTTAAAATATCAGTAAACTTTTTTTTAATTGCAGCCTTTGTACAAAGTACTATGCCTGGTGAAGGGGATGCCAAGAGATGCACATTATAGTCTGTCTGAATTGGGTTTATTTTGGGAAGACTAAAGAGATGGATAAATAAGGCAATACAGATTTACTCAGTGTTAAATGATGGACATAAGGCAGAGTTTACAAGCTGTGAAGAGTGGGTGGTTGTTAAACACTGGGGTAGTTAGAAAAGCTTTCTTAAGAGAACATACACTTTGACTAGCACAAGTAAATAGTGAACATAGGATTGAAAATGAGCAAGGAATGCATTCTAGGAAGGGAGGATAACAAGAGACAAAGCTAAATGGGGGAGGTAATTGCTTATGGCTTTTTTTTTTTTTTTGGGGGGAGAAATGAATTAGAAAAATTAAGGTAGATTGGAAGGTGGTGTTATTTACAGGAATCATTGATTCATGAGGCAGATAGAGACCAAAATTGTAGAAGGTTTTGAGTGCCAGACCCGGGATTTTGAACTTGGAAAGCCATAGTATGTCACTGAATGATTTTATGTAGATAGATGAATCTGGAAGCAGGATATAAAAAATTAGGAAGAGTAAAAGATATTAAGAGACTATTATAGTAGTCTTGGTGTGAGGTTGTAAAAACTTGGATTCAATATGACTGTCAGTGTCCATTAATTTAATATTCTTCTTCCATAGGAGATTACTTTTTCTATATATTTTTTTAAGTAAGCTCCACACCCAATGTGGAGCCCAACATGAGGCTTGAACTTACAACCCTGAAATCAAGACCTAAACTGAAATCAAGAGTTGGACAGTTAACCGATTGAGCCGCCCAGGCGACCCTACTTTCTCTTTTTTTAAAAACTTCTTTTGCCCATTCATTATTCCACTTGTGTATAGTTCAATTTTTGTGGTAGTGTTAAGTAGTAAATATTGAAAAATATGGATTGAATATCTGTACATGGAACTAATATATTTCAGAACACAAGTATACATTTAATATGTGTCTTAAATGATATTTTGTAAAAGTCCAGAACTTAGATCACTTTAGCAATTAACCACTAAGAAATGCTTTAAGTGCAGGAGTTACATTTTTATTAATAGATTGAGGTAGACTATGTGAAACTTTTTTTTATTAGAAAAATTGAATGTGTTTTTCATCTTAAGGACAGTCATTATATCTTTTGAATATTTTATATATTATTTCTGTTGCCAGAAGAAACCTTTCTTAAGAAGGTCTGTTAGAGGTAAAAATCTTTTGTTGTATTATAAATGAATTATATAAATGACTTTTCAGAAGAGAATACATTTTTTAAAATATGTGTGAATCTTTTGTATTGTAAGGTGCTCTCAACTGAAGTAATCTTTCTAAAGATTCTATTATAAATTGGGTACTTTGAATCAAAGGATTTCTGAAATGTAAGGAAATGCAAAGGTGATTTAGTTCAGTAATTCTTAGAATGTAGTAAATGAGTCTTTCTAATGGGCCTAGCTAGAGATTATCCAGCTTCCTGAAATTTTTATTTTTAGGTACTTACTAGGTGGGTGTTTCATGATTACTGTGATTTGGTGTTCACAAAGTAAATTGGTCTGTTACTAGACTTAACTGAGAGCTTTAAATCATATTCTAAGAAGTGTGGCTACTGTATATAATATTTGGCAACATTATATAGCTTGTCTATTTGGCCATGCCAGTTAATGGAATTGCCCCAGTGTTTGGTAACATCAAGTATTATTTTGAGTGGTCCTAAATCATGTAAATTCTTAGGTTGCAGAAATCTTCTTACATAAAATAATAAAAGAACTAGAAATTTTAGTCACCAATTTGTTACTTACATACTCATTCTCTCTTATATTAAAAGAGTTCTAATAGCTGCTTGCTAACTGTAAGAATTTATATTTTAATCACATTTAAGAATGGTGCTATCTTTCTTGAACTTTTTATTATGGAAATTTTCAAATATATTTTTTTAAAAGATGGACTAGGGTAGTGAATCATCATGTACTTATCACTTGTCTTCAACAATTACCAATTCTGGTCAGTCTTGCATCATCTGTAGTCCCACCTTCCCATCCCATGTTTTTTTTTGGAGCAAATCCTGGATAAATCATTTTTTTTTTGTAAGTATTTCAGTAAATATCTCTAAAATATCAAGACTTTTCTTTAAACTTTAACCATAAATACCATTAGTATCCTAAAAACGAGTAATTCTTTAATCAAATAACTAGTCAATGCTTTAATTTCCCTGGTTGTCTCATAAATATTATTTTTTATAATCCTTATGTTGGCCTTGGTTGGTAAGTCATTGAGATCTTTTTTAATCTTGCGAGTCTCTCTTGTATCTGTTTTTAATTTTTCCTTTTCAGTTTATTGAAATAAATAAATAAGGTAATTTGTCTTGTAGAATTTCTCACAATCTGCATTTTCCCCCATGGTGATTATTTAATGTGTTCCTCAGTCACTTCTGTTTCTCACAAGTTGGTATTAGAGACTTGCTCAGACTCTTTTTTGACAAGTATACTTTATTGAGGGTCTTGTGTATTATACACCATCAGGAGGCATATAATGTCTGTCTCTCTTCTTGTGATAATAGCAGCCTTGATGATCATTGCCTAGATATGTTAATTCACTAAGGGTATAAATTAGTATCCTAAGTGGCTTACAAAAATGGGGGCTGGAGAGAATAACTGTGACTAGTCCCTACCTTTCACACGAACCAACCCACCTATATTTTGTCTTCTAGACTATTAATCTTTTTGCCATTTTATAACTTTATTGAACCTTCTAAAGGGAGACATTTTTTAAAAGGATAAAACAATTTGACAAATAAATGCTTTATTATCATCTTTAATTTATTAACCTTACAGTTAGTAGTATTTATTTATTTATTTTTCTCTCTCTCTTTTTTTTTTTAAATTTTTTTTATTATATTATGTTAGTCACCATACAGTACATCCCCGGTTTTCGATGTAAGGCTCGATGATTCATTAGTTGCGTGTAACACCTAGTGCACCATGCAATACGTGCGCTCCTTACTACCCATCACCAGTCTATCCCATTCCCCCACCATCCTCCCCTCTGAGGCCCCCAGTTTGTTTCTCATAGTCTATAGTCTCTCATGCTTCATTCCCCCTTCTGATCACCCCCCCTTTCTTTACCCCTTTCTTCCCCTACCGATCTTCCCAGTTCTTATGTTCCATAGATGAGAGAAATCATATGATAATTGTCTTTCTCTGCTTGACTTATTTCACTTAGCATTATCTCCTCCAGTGCCGTCCATGTTGCAGCAAATGTAGTTAGTAGTATTTAAATATTTGTAATGTTTGAACTTCCCAAGTGAGAAAATATCACTCAGTTATTTCTTATTGTATGGTACTTAGATTCTGTCTTACTATAGCTTCATTTTTTTGACTTGTTAAATGTTCTTATTAGAAGCTTGAATAATATAATGTAAAAACTTTGTAGATATATAACGGCACTCTAATAAACTCTAATGGGAATTGAAAAAAGAGTTAGCTTTTTTTAAATTAAGATTTTATTTATTTATTTGAGATAGAGCACAAGCAGTGGCAGAGGGAGAGGGAAAAGCAGCAGGGAGCCAGACTCCGCACGCTATGCCAGGACCCTGAGATCATGACCTGAGCCGAAGGCAGATGCTTAACTGACTGAGCCTCCCATGCACCCAAGAGTTAGCTTTGAAAAAGAAAAGTAGCCAGTGATTTACACAGTACGTCAGCAGAATTCTAAGCCAGAAATCTTTTGTATTTCCATTATGCATGGAGAGCTTCTCCAGTTAATGGTATCTGATGTTATTCACCCATTTTCTCATTCTCTCATGAGTGTACAGTGCACTTTTCCAGAGACTACATGAGGTGATGATGTCATCAGTCTTCTGGCTAATGGAGTGTGTGCTTGTATATTCTTGTGTTTTCAAGTTTTCTTAGTTTAATTTTTTCCTAAGCAGTATTTTTTTATTTAAATTAACTTTATTTTTTAGAATAGTTTTAGACATAGAAAAAAATTACAGAGTTCCCCTCTACTTTGTTCTCAATTTCCCCTATTACTAACACATTTATGGTACATTTGATATAATTAATGAATCTAGGTTGAGACATTATTAACTAAAGTCCATACGTGATTCAGATTCCCTTAGTTTTTACCTATTGTCCTTTTCTGTTCCAGGATCCCATTTGGAATAGCACATTATATTTACTAGTCATGTTTCCTTAGGGTCCTCTTGACTGTGATTTCCTTGTTTTTGATGACCTTGACAATTTTGAGGAGTACTGGCTAGATATTTTGCACAATGTCCTTCAGTTGAGATTTGTCTGTTTTTCTCCGATTAGACAGGTCCTTACGGGTTTTGGGGAAGAGACCACAAAGGTAAAATGCCATTTCATCACATCATTGCCAAGGGTATATACTGTCAACCTGCCTTGTCATTTCTGATGTTGACTTTGATTACATGGCTGAAATAGTGAGTTTCTCATTTTTAATTTATAATAGGGCAAATAACGGTAGGTATAATGCACATTAAACAGCAGCTCTTTGGAGTCTTCAGTAATTTCTGGGACAGTGAAGGGATCTGGAGACCCAAAAGTTTGAAAATTCCTCAAGCCTTTAGCAATTAACACTTTAAGGAAGAATACTTTATAGCTACCTGATATGAAAGGAGGGATCCAGAAGGTGATGGGGGTGGGGGCAGGGTAGAAAGAAGAAATGATAGGGCCTTCAGGAATGAGGGAGTGATGATCAAGATAAAATCTGACTACTACAGAATTGTACCTAGCATTATGATCTGTATCTTTCAAGGAGTTTTGTTTTTGTTTTGTTTCTGTTTTCATTTTGACATTTACAGATATTGGTTGAATGCTTACCTATTTTGTCTTTTATGAGTTTTAATGTTTTGTCTGATTCATATCATCTGCAAATAATAGTTTATTTCTTTCCAGTCCTTATACAGTTAGGACTGTGGTTTTGTGTATGTATGCCTGCAGGTGAAAGTTGGTGGGTGTTTACAGCCTTTTATAGTTTTCCAGAAATTCATCTATTTTGTGTAATTTTCAAAATTATTTAAGATTCATTATTATATGAAGATAAAATTTGATTAAAAGTTCAAGAAAATCTCTGCCTGTTCAGCTATTTAAGAGAATAGAGCAATTAAGAGATTTTTATCCAGACCTCAAGTCACTTTAGTAGGTTTTCATTAAGACTGCTTCAGAAGTCACCTTAAGGTGAAAACACTTTATGGTGAAAACAACAGCAATGGTGCAAAAAAAAAAAAAAAAAAAAAAACCATGGGAAGGGAAATGAATTTGTGTGTGTGTGTGTGTGTATACACATAAAACTTAATTTTACTTTTGGTCAAACATTTATTGAGTTTAGAAAACTAACCTACCTTCACAGAGCACATCTATGCACATGCTACCTTACACTTGTGTTTAGGTCTCACAGACAGTATTGTTTGCTGCTTAGGGTAATTGGTAGAAGATAAAACTATAAGATGGGGGCGCCTGGGTGGCTCAGTCAGTTAAGTGTCTGCCTTTGGCTCAGGTCATGGTCCCAGGGTCCTGGGATTGAGTCCTGCATTGGGCTCCCTGCTCAGGAGGAAGCCTGCTTCTCCCTCTGCCTTTTCCCTCTGCTTGTGCTCTCTCTCTCAAATAAATAAATAAAGTCTTTTTTTTTTTCCCCAAAAAAATAAAACTGTAAGAAGTGAATAGCAACTAACATTTATTAAATTTCTATCACATGCCAGAAACTATTCCAAGTGCTTTTCAGGTAAGCTTACATAATTTTCTAATAACCTTATGAGATAGTAGTATTACCCTCATTTAATAGAAGCGAACACAGAAATAGGGACGTTGCTCAGGGTCATACCACTAGTAAGTGGCAGAACTGGATACGTTTTGGCTCCATAGGCCAAGCTTTCATTATTTTCCTATACTGCATCTCAACCTAGTTAGAATCAGAATATAAAGATCCTTGAATACTATTTTTACACTTTGAAATTTTTGTTTTTAAGGTAACGTCAAACCATTGAGTTTTTTGTTCTTGTTTTTTGGGAGTCAGTAAACAACCTGTTTAGAATTGTGACTTGGGAAAATGATCTTGGCAGAATTATGGAATATTGCAGGGACAACCAGCTGAACATTATAGAGCTATCTCTGAGGTATCTTGAAAAATCCCAGTGCCCAGGTTGCACCCCTGTTCAATTGAATTAGAGTCTTAGTAGAGGGTGAAATGCAGACATCAGTACTTTTTAAAAGTCTCGCAGGTGATTTTAATGCATGGCCAAAGTTGAGAACTATAGAAATAGAGGCTATTAGCCCAGGGAATAAGTTAGCATGCAGTTGTATAATCTAGGTAGAAGGCAGTTAAAACTTATACGGTAGTAGTAGCTGAATAGAAAATATGTCCCTTTTGGATTTTGCTTTTTTTCCTGGATTTTTAGAATTTGCACTTTCCATATTTGGTTTAATTTATTGAAACGGAGAACAACAACAACAAAAAAAACCAAAAACAAACCAAAACAACCTCCCCCCACCAAAACCCCAAAAAACAAAAACCAACCTTATTTTTGCACACTTACTGGTGTCCTGATCTTGGCTTGGTATCTCACATACTTTCTCATTTAATCTCCATAATACTGTGGGGTAGATATTACTCTGTTTTTAGAGGTGAAGAAATTGAGACTCTGAGGGAGTTAGTAATTTTTCTAAGGTCACATGGCTAATCAGTGGGCCATGTTAGGATTTAAATATCCATACTCTTAATTTTGTTATTCTTGTCATTGAATGCAAAGGCTAATGTTTTTATATTATAAGTTGATCTGTGTCATACCCAGCCTTTTAAAATTTTTATGTGCATTACCTAGTATAATAGTATGCTTTGAAAAGTATGTGATACATGATCTATTTTATTTAACTCAAAGCTTTGTTCTCCTATAACTAATTTTGAGTTTTCTACCTGGAGTCAGTATTTTGGCATTTAGGCAGTATGTAGTTGAAGAATAGTTGCTAACTGCATTTTTATGTTTGGTAGATATTATGAGTCATGAAAATTGACATTTCCATAATATTAGCAGTCTTTCCTGTGGCTTGATACTGAACAACATGATACGCTGATCAATGATTTGTTAGAAATAGACCTCTAGAAGGAAAGAAGGTATTTGTTATACAGTCCTTATGTCCTAATTGAGATCCTGGTCATGATTCAATAAAGAATGTGGGCTTATATATCTGTGTGAGGAATTGGCCAAAATGAAATTCCAAGTAACATAAACTCTTATTTCAGGCTGAAAATCAAAGTTATTTAAGTAGGTCATAATCTTAAGCATCATACACTGAAATATTTTTGTATATGAGCTGTTTCTTACAATCAGTTGTCATATCTAACCTGGCATTATTGTGATGTGATTACATGGTTTCTGTTGTGCTGATCAGGTGACTAAGTATGGTTAGATCAGACACAGAGGAGAATGTTGATGAGCTCAAAGGCCAAGGTTTAATTCCTTTAATGGACAGTTCACTTTTTTCTTGTTTCATAACCACAGACTTCACCAGCAGTCTCACCAGATTCATGACATTAGTTGCAACTGACACAATCGATTTTGAACTTCCCCTGTATGTGAAGTCCTTGATGAATGAGGTTGGTTTCATCATGGCAAGAGACCACCATTACCAGAAGAAATATAACTTATGCTCCATTACCAAAAACAGGTGGTAAATCTGTAACAGTGTTATTTATGAAGGACAGAATTATTTAAGAAAAATGATGGGGAGGGGCACCTGGGTGGCTCAGTCGTTAAGCGTCTGCCTTCGGCTCAGGGCGTGATCCCGGCATTCTGGGATCGAGCCCCACATCAGGCTCCTCCACTGGGAGTCTGCTTCTTCCTCTCTCACTCCCCCTGCTTGTGTTCCCTCTCTCGCTGGCTGTCTCTCTCTGTCAAATAAATAAATAAAATCTTTAAAAAAGAAAAGAAAAGAAAAATGATGGGGGAATTCCTAACAAAGGAATGTGGACATATGATAGCCAGAGACTAATAGTGGAAGAAAATATGAATATGCTTTACATTACAACTAAAGATGTTCTCAGGCATGGAGGTGATTTTCTATGTTGAGTTGTTATTATAACAGAATTTGAGGACTATAATAGATCTTATGAGCAAATAAAAAAGCTAAATTCAAGATATTTAATCAGGTTTACCCAGGGAATATTGAGAGAGCTAGGCTTAGAACTTAGATTTCAGAATTCAAGTCCATATTAGTTCTTTGTGTATCTATGTTAAGCATGCAGAATGTTAAGGTTTGGAAAATACAAAGAGAGAAGTAAGACTTTTTTTTACTGTTAGAGAATTTAAACCAATTCATTTCATAAACGGAGGAGCTCAGCGAACTACATATAAGAAATTCTTTGCTAGGTATTAGAGTTATAATGACTAAATCTTTTTTTCATTCATGCATTTGTCATTCAGTATTTGTTGATTGCCTACCATGTGCCAGGCTCTGTTCTAGTCTTAAGGGATACAACAGTGACCAAAACAAACTAACTTCTTACTTCAGTGGAGCTAACCTTCCAGTGGAGGAAGACAAAAACAAACAAACAAACAACAACAACAAAAAAAAACAAAACCAAACATAAATACGTACTGTTAAGTGGTGATTGTTGTGATGAAAAATAAAGCAGGGTAAGATGGATAGAGAATCCAGAATAGGGGATGGGTGTTTCTATTTTCTGGGAATACTATGGAAGTCTTAAGATGAAGTTACTTTTTTTTTTTTCCTAGAATGGGGGATGGGGCAGAAGGAGAGAAAGAATCTTTTTCTTTTTTCTAAGATTTTATTTATTAGAGAGAGAGAGCACAAGCAGGAGTGTAGAGGGAGAAGGAGAAGCACACTCACCGCTGAGCAGGGAGCCCAACACAGGACTTAATCCCAGGACCTTGAGATCATGACCTGAGCTGAAGGCAGACACTTAACCAACTGAGCCACCCAGGCGCCCCGAGAGAGAGAGAGAGAGAGAGAGAGAGAGAGAGAGAGCGTGAGAGAGAGAGAATCTTAAGCAGGCTCCATGCCCAGCATAGAGCCGCATGTGGGGCTCCATCTCAACAACCCTGAGATCATGACCTGAGCTGAAATCAAGAGTTGATGCTTAACTGACTGAACCACCCGGGTGTGCGTGATGAAGTTACTTTTGAACAGTCTTGAAGGATAAAAGCCAGTGCGGAGCTTGCAGGTCTGTTAGGCAGACTGTGGTGGTTAGGCTGTTAAGTGTTGAGGTTTGTGAGGAAAGTGAGTTAGGGGTCTTTTACCTCCTCAGTCAGGACAATGGCGGTGTGGTGCAGGGGCACTCTCCCTAGGAGCGCATGGAACTCTGCGGGCTCTTCCCTACAGTTCGGCTTGATAGAAAGATGCAGTGGCAACACAGATGTAGTATCCCTTTGTCTTACCTGGTGGGGGAGGTCAGGAAATCCCTGAGCGAGGATGTGATATTTTATCTGAGATAAGAAGACTGAGTGCAGCAGGAGGGTGATTGGGGAAACCTTTAAGGATCTGGAGTTCAGGAGAGGTTAAGGTGGGAAACTAATTTGGGAAGTCGTTAGCGAATAGAGCCCATTTGAAAATTAAGTTAGTGGAATCATCTGGAAAAAGCATGTTGAATGGGGACAAAAGAGATTCTAGGATGCAACCTGGGGGGCAGGGACAGAAGGGGAAGGGAGCCAAGCAACAAGAAGGAAGAAGAGAAAGGAGAGAAAATAGCTTGGAAACTGGGGAATGGGAGAGAGTTGAGAAAAGGAGTGATCAGTGGTGGCCAGTCCTAAAGAGTGGTCAGTTAGGTTTAGCTGGAAAAGGTAAGGTTGGCTAGACTTGAAATGTCTAATAGTATAGCCAGTTATGACTAATTTACATTCAAATTAAATAAATTCGGCTCCTCGGTTTTCACTAGCTGCATTTCAAGAATTTAACAGCTACATGTAGTTAGTAGCTACTCTATTGGATAGTGTGGATATAAACTATTTCCATCATTGAAGAAAGTTCTATTTGATAGCAGTATACTAGACCATTATAATATTAGGGAAAAGTTAAATAAAAATTCATTTCTTAACTTATTTGTGATAGCAATAGAGAAAATATTATGAGACCACTAATTATGTATTACCAAAGAACTGATGTTAGGAAGTCAGAGTTTTATCTTGAACTGTGGTAGCAGAATTGGCAATTTGAGTTGAGCCTTCAAGGTCAGGGAACTTTCAAGCTATTGAACATGGAAGCAGAAAGAAAGGGTGAAAATTGCAGATCGCTCTGAGCACAATCAATTTACTAGACAGAGAATTTAGGTAAGTTGCAAAGCTATCCCATGGGGGATCGGAATACCTCTGTGGCATGAATAATTGGTCCATGCTGTAGACAATTTAAATATCAGGGTTTGGGGCTTATTTTCTAAAGAATGGGTACTATCAAATGTTTTTGAGTGGAGGAGTAACATGGCCAGTGTGATAGTTTGTGGTTAATTTGGTAAATTAAGTTCTTGGTTTTTCTTAGTCTTTGTCACTTGTTGCACTCCTAAGTAATCCTGCCTATGTCTACATACTGCTTTAAAAAAAAAATCTATAAAAGTACACTCATGTAAACTGTACCACTCACGTAAACTATTATTAAGCCTCACAACGATTCTGGAGAGTTGTAACATTTATAATTATATGTTCACATAGAAAAAAAATCTCAGAGTTCAATAACTTGCTGCTGATGGCGCTAGCTTGAAGAATGAGCAATATTGGGTAGACAAGATAATTTACCTCAATTTCACATAAATTACTATACAGTACATACCATATATGTATATATGTATATGTATATGTATATATGGTCATCTTGTCGGCAGTAGGGACCATGTCTTTATTGTGTTTTTGAGTTCCAGTACCTACCAGAGTAAATGAGTGAGGTGAGACTTAATGCATGGACATCTATTGAAAGGGAGATGAGAAATGAGATGATGTGGGTCTGGCCTAGGTAATAGTATTAATGAGAATTGAAGGAAAGGACTAGATGTGAGGTAGACATTTTCTAGGTAAAAATAATCAGAACTTAATAATTTCATGAGATGTTGGGGGGAAAGAGTCTCAATGACTCAAGGGTTTAGGTCTGAGTGAAAGAGAGATGCTACCATTGAAAGACTTGGGCAAATTGCCATGAAAACTGGTTTCTAAGAGAAGCTAGTGAGTGCTGTTTTTGACTTAAAGATGCTTTCTAAAACCAGCTTAGAGCCCTTCCTTTGTTTACAGAATTTTAGAACCAGAAGTTAATTTGCAGTAATGTCTGAACATATAGGTAGCAATGTCTTGGAGTGGAGTTTTGGAGCTAGGGAAGGACTTGGAAGTCGTCTGAATAAAGGTAATAAATTACGCCTTAAGCATGAATGCAATCTGCAGGAAAGGAGCAGATTGAGAGAAAAAAAAAAAAGAAAGTTGAGGACTGAGCACTGGTTATGGCCACTCACTTACTGAATGAGAAGATGAAGTGGAGCCAGGAAAACAGGAGAAGGGAAGGCAGAGGAGTAGAGTACTTTAGAAACCAAGAGAGGAGAAAGTTTACATGGGGAAAAGGCTGATAGAATTAAATACATGCAGGGAGGATAAGAACTGTGAAAAAGCCCCAGAGCATGCCAGAGAGGACTTCACAGATTGACAGATTGACTGGAATTTCCCAAAGCCTCAGAGGTTTTTTTGTTTTGTTTTTTAAAAGGATTTAGTTTCCAGTGTAAACATATTATTGCACTTTTTTTTTTTTGCTACTTCTTAAAAGATTAATGCACCACTTAATTCATTTGATACACTGGGTGCTCTCTAAATTCAGATTCAAGTATTTGACATTAAATCACTCCTGAGAAAATTTGTTTTTTTTTTAGATCTTGCCATATTCAGAAGTTGCTGAAGTTCAAGAGACAGTGAGTAATATATGGTGCTATGTTTGAAATGTTAACATTTTTGCATTTTTTGAGGATTTTGGGTTGGATTCTTAAAATCTATTTTTCACTATATTTTATCATAGATGATTATGTCATTATACTAAGTAACTCATGTAGATTGAAAAGATCACTTGTAAAATGTTTTCATTTTTTCCAAAATGTGTATGGATTTAATTTTTTTTTTTACTGTAAAAATAATCCATACCAATGGGGACATAGTTAAACAATACAGAAGAATATAATAAATAAAATTCTACCTTCTGGAGGCAACCACTTTTAATATTCTGGTGGCCTCTTTACTAAGTTTCTTCATATGTATATGTCTTACACATGAAATTTTATAGAAGTGGAGTCATACAAACTTCTGTAGCCTATTTTTAAAAGTCAATGTATAATGAATGCTGTTCAGTCAGTGAAAAAAAAACTTTAACGGCTACATAGTATTTCATTGTATAAATGTACTATTTATAATAGATGGCTGTTTTAGATTACTGTAAGTGATGTGATAAAAATCTGTGGACACGTCTTTTTAAATATTTTAGATGATCACCTCAGTGTACATTCCTAGAAGTGCATTTGCTGAATCAAAAGTCTGATTAGATTATTTTAAAATAACTGCCTGGCATGCCAGTTAATATTCTCTAAGAGTGATAAGCTCTAGTTCCTAGAAAATATTTCCATAAAATATCTCCTGTAAAACTCAGGGATAAAATGTACACAATGTGTGTTTTGCAGTTCATTGCAAGAATATGAAAAGTTGAGTGTAGAAAGAGGACTCCTGTAGGAAGAAGAAATAAATCTCAGCTGCTGCATCTCTTACTCTAAGGGCCGAAGATAGCACTAAATAGAGCACTCTTAGGATGTTTTATATAATCCTCCTTCCAAATTGTGCCAGCAGCATTGCTTGTACAATGAACACAACTTGATGAACTTTGTTGGGGGAAGAGGTGCAACTTGCTTGAAACTTTATTTTCAAGTTGTATCAAAGCTGTTTGTGCTTTGGCATAAGCTCAAAAGATGGCCTAAGTCAAATATGTATGTTGAGAGGGAGGTGCTTTGCTTAAGGCAATGGAATCAAGCTATAGCTCTTATGGGATTGTTTCTGTGTTATAAGGTGGCCATCTGTCCTGAATTGCTTAGGACTGAGGGGTTTCCCAGGATGAAGGGTGTGATTATGAACTTACTCCGTTACACTTCTGAAAGATAGTGGGTTTTATGCTAATTATAGATGGCGTGGCAAATATTTAGAAGTACATTAAATAAAATCCCATTTTTGCGTAATGCTCTTTTCCTGAGATTTGTAGACTAAATTCAGTAAAGATTTAGGTAATGGCTGTACTTCATGCTTTTAGTTAAAATAGTTGATAGTATACTAAATGATAAATAGAAAAACTCTCTAGGCATGTTACTATTATTTTATCACTTTCAGCCCGTACTTTCTGCCAAAATAGAGTATCTGTTTATATGACAAAGAAATTATTGAAATGACTGTGTGGACATTGTTGAAGTGATAATGACAAATATGATGTTATTCAGTTAGAGAAAATGTTTCCATCATATCTTTAATGGTCTTTTTTTGAACAGGCTGAAAGAAAGTTCCTGGATTCTTTGAGTTTCTAGTAGTATTTTGGTTCTCTAAGAAAAGCCAAGAAGAGTTGGCTAGCTTTTTATTTTTTAAACTATCTAACAAGATACTTATGTAGAATGTTTCCACATCAGTAATTTCACATTGTCTTTATTCATGTGTTATACAACATGGAACTGTGCAAATTAGGCGCTGGTCCTAAAAGCAGTAAAAGTAAGAAGTGTAGTATGCAATTTAGCCGTGTACACAAGTGATACAAGTTACCTGATAAAATTAATATATCCCATTTCCCGTTGGCATTACTTACACGCAACTCTGGGAGGATAGTTTCACTGTATCCCAGTTTAATGCCTTTGCATCCACAACGTTCTGGGAAGGTTTCTGAAGTCTTGCTTTTTTTTTTTTTTTTTTTTTTTTTTTTTTTTTTTTTTTTTATGTATTTCCACTTTTATTTAGAGTGTTTCAGCTTAATTCTTAGTTCTATTGTTCCATTATAATGTATGTTTTCTTTATAATGCCAGTTCTTTTTATTCTGTCGCATTTTTTAGTCTCTTGTGATTAAGCTCTTCAGGTCATATAACCTAACTGTCACACATACCATAATTTATACTGTTTCTTACCAGCCTGAACCTTTCTCTGTGCAGGTTTGTATGTCCAATTGCCTACTTGATATTTTGACTTGGATGTCTAACAGACATTTCAGAGTTAATCTATCTCAAACTTAGGACTTTTGTTTCTTTCTGTAAATTCACCCCTCTCACTGTCCTTTCCGTCTCAGACAATGACAGTTCCATCCTTCCAGGTGCTCAGACCCCAACGCTTATATCACTTTAATTCCTCTTTTTTTTTTTTTTTTTTTAAACTTCATACTTGGTCTGTTTGGAAATCCTGTTGGCTCTACTTTCAAAATATGTTCAGAGAACTCAACTGTTTTTTCTCACCCTCACTGCTACCACCTGGATCAAGTCTCCTTCATCTCTCCCCTAGATTATTACAGTAACTTCCTAACTGACTGTACTCATGTCCCTCTAGTCCATTCTCCACATAGCAGCCAGAACAATCGTGTTAAAACATAATCAGATTATGTCACTCCTTTTCTCAGAAATCCAGTGGCTCCCCATCTCATTCAGAATAAAGCCAAAGTCCTGACGAGGTCCTGCATAATCTGGCACCCATTTACTTCTTTGACTTCATTTCCTACTACTCTCCTACTTGTATTTCAGCCTCTCTGGACTATTTACTATCCTCCATGCCCTCCAGACTTGCTTCCATCCCAGTCCTCCACTCTATACTCATTCCTCCCTCTGCCTTGAATACTCTTCCCCTTCATGTCCTTCTGGTAAACTTACTCATTTTATTCAGTCAATTCTGTAGTGAAGTCTTGTTAGTGAAGTCTATCTTAAATTATAACTCCCTCTTCTTTAACATTTTGTGTGTCCTTGTTCTCTGCTTATTTTTTCCTTAGTATTTATATAATATGCAACAAATTTTTACTTGTTTAGTATGGTATTGTTCATCTCTCCCGCTAGAACATAACTACCACAAAGGGTAAAATATTTGTCTTTTTTATTCACTGCTATATCCCTTGGTGCCTGAAATGACACCTGTCTATATAATAGGTACTTATAAATATTTGGATGGATCGATCAGTGATAGGAATAGACAGTGTTTACTTTGATTCTTGAGTGTCTCAATATGAAAAAAATTAGATTAATAGAATCAGATATATATGACAAACATGCTTGAAGTTATAATGTTGAAAACATTTGAAACGAATATCAGAAGTTGCTGTATATGCTAGGGATTATTTTCTGGAAGCAGACAGGCAAGGAATACAGCTGCAAAGAAGTTGACATAATGCTGTTAATTAACAAAATTTGAGAATATATATGTTGAAAGTGAACTTAATCATTTATCCTAAATAGAAGACCAACTAAAAAACCTTCAAAAATGACTGGCCTTGTGAAATTAGAAAGTCCCATTGTGCATATATGGTTAGAACCATTGTTCTCCTTCAAGAAATTCAGATTTACTGGTGATTTAAATCTAAGGAAATCAGTTAATTATTCATATCAATACAAAAAGATATATTTAGAGACTGTCTATGAAATATTTGTCAGGTTTACCATGGTTGACTCTCTGTTTCCTTCTTTCCGTTTTCCAGTATCACATTAGTTATTTATTGGTACATAGCAAATCATCCAAAAATTAAGTGGTATAAAACAACAAGTATTTGTTATTTTATAATTTCTGTGGGTCAAGAATCCAAGAGCGGTTTACTAGGTGTCTCTGGCTCAGAATCTCTCAAATGGTTGTAGTCAGGCTACTGGGGAGGGTGTGTCCTGCAGTCTCATTTGAAAGCTTGACTGGGTGGATGGGAGGGCAAGGAGGGCCAAAGCAGGAGATTTATTTACAAACTCAAGTAGTAGTTGTTGACAGACATCGTTCCTTCACCTCATGGGCCTACCTACAAGGCTGCCTCATGACTGCAGTTGGCTTTCCCCAGGGAGAGCAAGAGACTATAAATAAGTTGGAGGTCATAGTCTTTTTACTGTGTAATCTTGGAAGTGACATCCGTTCACTTCTGCCATATTCTATTCATTAGAAGTGATTCAGTGAGTCCAGAATACTCTCAAAGAGAAGGGATTATACACAAAGACATGGGATCACTGGACTTTGTAGAGATCTCCTACCACAAATACTTTATAATCTTTTCCCACATACTTGCTAGTTGTGGTAACATGGCCATCAGTTATAAGGACTTGAGCACAATTAGTTTATTGTCATTACAGCTGTTTTTTTTTTTTTTTTTTTTTTTTTTTTAACCTGTGAAGCTGAAATCAGTTTATAGAAGAATGGGCAACTACAGAAAAATGACTAGAGCAAATACCTTTAAAGGAATTAAAACACAATTTCGATCATTAGGGAAGCAACAGGGCCAAGATTTTTCCGAAGGAGGCAAAGCAAACAACTGCTACCTTTCTTTTTGGTCAGATAATTAGGATTCCTTCATTCCCTTTAAATAAAAAAGCAAACAATAATATCATCAGTGGAAATTTTTAATTCTTGTTGTAACTTTGATTTTGATGTTACTATACTTGGTATTTGAAATGAAGGAACCCTAGGGACTCTGTTCCAAGGGAGACCAAAACACTTGCCGTAGGCAACATTTAGGATAATGTATGTTAAAATAGTTACTAGACAAATGGTCAGTCTTTTACCCTTTCTTTTAGTGGATTGTGAGTTATTCATTTCAGAATTGGGTCTTCTTACTTCCTAACGACCAGTAGTAGCTCCACGTGCTAACACTTCATATTTAGTGGGTCCAAGAAAATTTGTCTGACAATAAAACTTATCAGTTTATCATTCTAATCAATATTCCTCTTTGTTTTTTTTTTTTTGCCATTTGAGAAAAAATTTGTTCTGCTTTGTTGATGTCTTTGTAAAAGCTCTTTGCACAATGCTTGGCATATAATAAGCACTCAGTAAATGTTCCTTTCTTTTTATAGAAGAAACAGACTGAATTTCTATGTAGTGTTAAGTGCTTTCATGGCATGCAGAACTAATATTTAATAGTGCATGGGTGTTATAGATTTTTAAACCATTTAAATTTAAAGAGTGAACAACATTGGGCTGTCCTTTACGTTTCCAAATAATTTCACCACTCCTAACCCATATCTTGTTAAAATTGAAAGTAATTTTTGATTTGAGTAATTTTCAAAACGAAATACTTAGTTGATTTCATTTTTGTCTTTCCATCTTTGTTTTCCAAAATTTAAACAAATATTTGATAATGCTTAAGCCAAGATCTTTTTATGTGTGGCAAAGGAAATTCCTTGTGAATTATGATTATTAGGATTGATGTGCATGTGCTTTCTATTTATAAACTAATGCTTATTTTCCTTGTCCTTTCGTTTCACTGCTGCTTCAACCCTGATGCATTTTGCTTCTTCCTGGTTTGGATTGTATTTGTTTGCTGCTCAATTACCCTGCATTTAAAGCTTCTTGGTGATAGCAAAGATGTCCTTGGGCCATCAAGTAAGTAGCCAAAGTTTGGCATATTTGGAGACGTGATATTTTGCTGTGTACTTATAAAAAGCATACGGTACTTCTCTTTTGATTATTAAGTCTTCTGCTTTTCTTTCTAGGCACTGAAATTCTAAGCAAAGAATGTAAATGGTCATTCAGTGCCCATCTAAGATTGATAGTGTTTGTATATTTACTTCTTGATTGTCTAAAGATAGATTATTTACTTAGCTAATTATCTACTTCATAATTCAGGACCTCTTCTTCATAGTATTCCTTTCTACAGTCATCATAAAGCATAGATCAGACTTCTTTGAGACTGGACGTGGTACAAGAAATTCACTACCATTTGAAAATGAGAAATATTGTTTTATTTTTTCATAATCTTTACATAATAATTTGGTTATGAAACACATTTATTTGTACTTTGGGGATTTCATAAATGAAACATGTTTCATCTTAGGGATTTAGAAGGTGTACCCATTAAATTTATTTCTGAAAAAAAGTTTTTTTGACCAGACACTGTGCTAGCTTTGGGGAGGATATATGAATAAAACATGTGCCCTACCCTTAAGGATCATGATAGTCTAGCAGGGGAGTTATACTCATTAATATATAATTTGAGAGCATTGTAACAGAGGCAACTTTTGTATTGAAAAATCATAAAATTACTGAGGTGAAAGGAACCACAGATATCATCTAATAAATCATTAAGTTTGTAGATAAAGAGCTGGAAGCTAAGAACTTAAATGATCAAGGAGTTAGAATTGGGTACTAACCCAGTGTGTTCTTTTCTGGTTTTAAAACATCATCATGAAACCATCAGTTTGCTGAATTCACATCTAACCAAATAATTAAAATATTATTGTGTCATAAATCAGATAGAGACTTAAACTTTACTGAAGGGCAATGTAGAAATTACATTGATTTAGAAAATTTTAGTATTTATTCCTGAACAGGTATCTGACCACTGCAAGTCAGTTCTCTGGGGCTCTTTTTTTTTTTTTTTTCCATTGACTAAAGAAGGAGACTTCTTCGCCACGGTAATGGCAGCATTTTTCTAGTTGTAAAATTCTTTGGTATGGATTGGTTGCTATTTGTCTTTAATACTGATTATAGTATGTATGTAATTTTTTTCTAAAAAGAGACAATTTAAAGTAATATGCTAAAATTCCTTTTAAAGGTGCGCCTAGCTGGCTCAGTCTGTAGAGATTGAGCATGCAACTCTTGATTTTGGGGTTGTAACTTTGAGCCCCATGTTGGGTGTAGAGATTACTTTTTAAAATTTTTTATTATTTTTTAATATTTATTTGAGAGACTGAAAGAGAGAGCACAAGCAGGGGGAGTGGCAGGCAGGAGACGGAGGCTCCCCACTGAGCAAGGAACCTGTTATGGGACTCAGTCCTAGCACCTTGGAATCATGACCTGAGCCGAAGGCAGACACTTAACCAACTGAGCCACCCAAGCATCCCGGGTGTAGATACTACTTAAAAGTAAAAATAAAATGTTTAAAAAAAAAAATCCTTTTTAAAATTCTGAATTGCAGCAGTTCATAGTATTTTAAATATATTGTTTATTATACAACCAGCATTGTTAGAATAGTAGAAATTTTAAAAGTTGAAAGAAGTATACAGACATCAGAATATTTTTATGTTTTCTTGGCAGCCTTACTTGTGATACCTGGCAGATATTTTTAGTGGATTTTCCAATTACTGTAATTACCTCATATATTTAGATGTCAGGTGAACTGATTGGCAGTGCTGAACTGAAACATAGAGTTGAATTTTTTTTTTTAAAGATTTTATTTATTTATTTGACAGTGAGAGAGACAGCCAGTGAAAGAGGGAACACAAGCAGGGGGAGTGGGAGAGGAAGAAGCAGGCTCCAAGCGGAGGAGCCCAATGTGGGGCCAGATCCCAGGACCCTGGGATCACGCCCTGAGCCGAAGGCAGACACTTAACGACTGAGCCACCCAGGCGCCCCAGAGTTAAATTTTTAAGACCAATTACAATGGTTCTGTTTTAGTAATTGGATTTTATAAACAGAGGTCTTTAATTTCTATTTGGAATAGAAGAGATTTATTGTGGGTACATATTTTCTGCATACACAAATAAGAATATGCAATATATATTAGAGATGAGCTTATATTATACTCTGCCAGCTACTAAAAGGCTGAAGCTATATAGTTATTTACTAGAGATCATATATCTTTTAGAGTGAAAAGTGATTTCCTTAATATTAGGATCTGTATTGAATGAAAAAAACTATAATGATATATACCCAAACATACTTAGATTCTTTAAGTATTTGAGAATAGGTACACCATCTGTAAGGGGAGTCTTAGGATTTACATAGAGATTATTTATGACTTTAATTAACTTTATCTTAGCTTCCTTAGATTAAGAGCAAACACCAGACTATGAAACAGATTTTATATTGATGACTTGACTTAATAAAGTAAAGATGGTAGTTATAGAATCATATTCTCCTTAGAAGTTACAGCTGGTATGTTAATTATCTAACTATTAATTATTCCAGCATGGTTAGTTTCTATTATACTTAAGATAATAATGCAATATGAATAGCAAAGGTTACTTTATTTCCACTATAAAGTAGAACCAGCAGAGGGCACTGTTATGCTATCTTTAGTAGGTGAAGCAATTGTGTCAGAAACTATTCTGACAACTAATAACGCAGTGATTCATTTGTCAACTATCTATCTAGTCCTTTAGCAAGTATTTATTGTCAGTTTTAGGCCAAGGGGTACAGATAAAAACAAAGTGAATGCCCTTCTCAAGCTTACATTCAAATAGTCTGAGATTGTACAAATGACGTAGGACATCAAAATGATTTTTATGTTTTGCAAATCCTGTTGTCTGTACAGTTAATGTTTGCAAATAGGGGTAAGAGAATAAATAGGGGAAAAAATCCTAAATTTTTTCTAAATATACAGCATATTCTCTATATTGCTATTTCTATAAACTCTGACTTCATGGTTCTCAAAATCATAAATAGTAATACTTCAACTATTAAGGGTTAGAAAGAGATGAATACAACTAAATTTGCACTTCTCAGACTATTTCCTTCTTTATATGTGTGGTTATTCGAGATACAGATACCTATATCTTACTGATGGAATACTGAAGCATACTTTAATTCTATTAGTTGTTCTTCTATAATGTATTTTAAATTAGCCTAAAATGTACTGATGTCTGATACTACAAAAGAATATATGTACTACAAGAGATACTGCATATATAAATCATATATGATACTACAAAAGAATATATGTAGCATATATAAATTATAAAGCATAATCATCCAGAGAGTATGTGTTGAACCTACCACTCAAGAACTTGAATCTTTAAAATCCCTCATGTTCACCTGTGTGCTTCTTCTCTCCTGCTTCTTCTCTCCTCTATCCCTGTTGCCTGCCCCCCAAGAAGTGATGACTAGTTTTTATTTTTTATCATTTGCTTTTTTAAGAAATATATTTTTTGATATTTTTAAATTCCATATGTGTCACTAAGTTTTGCTTGGTTAATTTTTTGAGTGGTATCATGCTGTATGTCATATTTTAGAACTTGTTTTTTGTGTTAATACTTTGAAGATTCAACCATGTTTTGGGGTATAGATATAGATCATTCCTTTTCAGTGCTATATGCTATTCCATTATAGGCATATGCCACAATCTGTTCATCCATTTTATTTTCAGTTGATGAGTATTTAAGTTTTGATTTTTGCTCTTATGAACATTCTTGTCTCTTGGTAAATGCAATAAAAGAGTACTGTTCTAGGTATAAAGCTAAAAGTGGAATTGTTGGACCCATAGGGTATACTGAAATTCAGTTTTGTAAGGTAGTTCTATATTGTTCTCCACAGTGCTTATATCCGTTTACTTTCCAGCAGCAGTGCTTCAAATGTCTCATTGATTCCCATCCCTCAGACTTACTAATTTTTGCCAGTTTTACTGAATTAAACATACTTACTTCATTGTGATTTTAGTATGTCTTTTTCTGGTTACCAAAGAGGATGAATATCTTTTTGCATATTTATTGGCCATATTTATTGACACTTCCTCTTTCATGAATTCACTGTTCAAGTCTATCCATCCCCCCATTTTTCTTTTTCTTTAATTAAAAAAAAATTTTATATTGAGATAAAAGTCTATTAGTTTCAGGTATACAGTGATGATTCAGTATTTGCATATTTTGCAAAATGGTCACCACAGTAAGTCTAGTTAACATCCATCACCATATATAGTTACAGGTTATTTTTTTCTTATGAGAACGTTTAAGATTTATTCTCTTAGCAACTTTCAAATATGCAGTATGGTATTAACTATAGTCATCATGCTGAACATTGCATTCACATTACTTATTTATTCTATAACTGAAAGTTTGTACCCTTTGATTCCCTTCACCCTTGTTGCCCACTCACTACCCCGCTGCCTGTGCCTGTTCTCTGTATCTATGAACTTGGTTTTTGAACTTGAATCCTATCATATTTGACTTTCTCTGTCAGACTTATTTTAGTTAGCATAGTTCCCTCAAGGTCCATCCCGTGTTATAAATGGCAAAATTTCATACTTTATGGCTAAGTAGTATTCCATTCATTTGTCAGTGGTAACTCAGGTTGTTTCCATGTCTTGGTTATGGTAAATAATACAATGCTATGGTGAACATAGGGGTGCATATATCTTTTTGAATTTGTGTTTTCATTTTCTTCAGAAAAATATGCAGAAGTTGAATTGCTAGATTATATGGTAGTTTGTTATTAACTTCTTGGGGACCTTCCATACTGTTTTCCATAGTGGCTACAACAATTTACAGTCCCACCAACTGTGCACAGGCAGTCGGGTTTCTCCATATCCTAGCCAACACTTGTTATTTCCTTTCTTTTTGATAATAGCCATTCTGATAGGTGTGAGAAGATAGCTCATTATGGTTTTGATTTTCATTTCCCTGATGATTAGTGGTGTGAAGCATCTTTTCATGTACCTGTTGGCTATTATTTCTTTGGAAAAATGTTTATTCAGCCCTTCTGCCCATTTTAAGTCAAATTGTTTGATTTTTGCTGATGAGTTGTATAAGCTCTTGATGTATTTTGGACATTAACCCCTTATCAGATATATCACTTGCAAGTATTTTCTCCCATTCAGTAGGTTGCCTTTTCATTTTGTTGATGGCTTCCTTTGTGGCGCAGAAGCTTTTTAGTTTGATGGAGTCCTATTGTTTATTTTTGCTTTTGTTGCCTCTGCTTTAGGTGTCAGATTTAAAAAGCCATCATCAATTCTGATGTCAAGGAGCTTACTGATTGTGTTTTCTTTCAGGAGTTTTAGGGCTTCAGGTCTTATATTCAAGTCTTTGATCCATTTCGAGTTAATTTTTTAATATGATGTAAGATAGTGGTCCAGTTTCATTCTTCTGCATGTGGTTGTCCAGTTTCCCCAGTACCACTTATTGAAGAGACTGCCCTTTTCCCCATTGTGTATTCTTGGCTCCTTTGTCATAAATTAATTTGACCGTATATGCATAGGTGTATTTTTGGGCCCTCTGTTCTATCTATTGTGTCTTGTTTTTATGCCAGTACCATATCGTTTTGATTACTTCGATTATTGTTTTGCTTAGCTCTTTTATAGTTTGAAAGTGGGGAGCATGATGCCTTCAGCTTTGTTCTTCTCCTTTTTTTTTTTTCAAAGATTTTATTTATTTGACAGAGAGAGAGACAGCCAGTGAGAGAGGGAACACAAGCAGGGGGAGTGGGAGAGGAAGAAGCAGGCTCCCATCAGACGAGCCCAATGTGGGGCTCGATCCCAGGACCCTGGGATCACGTCCTGAGCCAAAGGCAGACACTTAACGACTGAGCCACCCAGGTGCCCTGCAGCTTTGTTCTTCTGTTTCAAGGTTATTTTGATTATTCAGGGTCTTTTGTGGCTCCATATAAATTTTAGAATTTTTTGCTCTGTTTCTGTGAAAAATGCCATTGGAATTAAAAAAAAAATTTTTTTTTAAAGATTTTATTTATTTATTTTAGAGAGTTCATGTGCAGCCTTGGGAGGAACAGAAGGGGAGGGGAAGGGAGTGGGGAAAGAATCCCAAGCTCAACGTGGAGCCTGATGTGGGGCTCAATCTCATGACCTGAGCTGAAACCAAGAGTTGGACACTTAGCTGACTGAGTCACCCAGGTACTCTGTCATTGAAATTTTGATAGGGGTTACATTGAATCTGTAGGTTGCTTTGGGTAGTATGGACATTTTAACAATATTTATTATTCCATTCTATGAGCATGGAATGCTTTTCCATTTATTTGTGTCTTCTTCAATTTCTTTTATCACTGTCTTATTGTTTTCAGTGTACAGATCTTTAATCTCCTTGGTTAAATGTATTCCTAGGTATTTTATTCATTTTGATAGATCCCTAAATTTTCCTGTTGTTTGTCTTTTTCCAGTTGATACACAGGGTTATTATTATTTTTTAACATACTCTAGATACCAACCCTTTGTTAATTATATATGTTGCAAATATCCTGTTTTTCTTTTTAAATTTTTATGGTACCTTTTGATTAAAATCTTAATTTTAATATGGTGGAATTTATCAGTTCTTTCTATTTTGGTTAATGCTCTGTTGTGCCTTTTTAAAGGAATCATTCCCTACCCCAAGTTTATGAAGATACTCTTTTTATATATTCTTCTAAAAGGTTTTAAGTTTTGCTTTTTACATTTATGTCTTTAATTTTCATAAAACTATTTCTTTGTGCACGGTATGAGGATAGGGAGCTAATTTTCCAATACTCAGTTTTCCTAGTGTCATTAATGGAGTAGTCTTTTTTATCCGTACCTCTTTTGTATGTCTAGGCTCAACATATGCATGGGTTTGATTATGAGAGCTCTCTGTTATGTTCTTTAGGTCAGTGTGTCTCTTCCTACATCAGTACCATACATATTTAATTTTACTAACAATTTTTAGGAATTAAATGGATCTTGGATTTAGTGACCAAAGGAGCTGCCATTTACTTTATGATAATGAAGTTTCATAAAAATATAAAATTTATTGATGGGTTCCTTCAGCAAGATTCTGTTGAACACCTTCACTATGCCAGAACTATACCAGGACTTGAGGATTTATGGAAATACAAGGCAGACAAAACTCCCTTCCCTTGTGGAACTTATGGTCTAGTGGAGAAGGCAGATAAAAAACAAACAAATGATATAATTTCAGACAGTGATAAGAGCTACAATGAAAATCATGTTTGATAAGGTGATAGATTATAATTGTGGCAGAGTGCACAATAACCAAAAATTTATAAATTGTATTATATTAAAATTAACTTATTTATCACAGGTACCATGAAGAGTTTTTCTGAAGAGATGACATTTGAACACAGACAACAAATGATGCGAGGGGTCAATAGTGTGAACATCTGGGGTGGGAGTTTTCCAGGTAGATGGAACCAGAGATTTAAAGGCCCAGAGCCTGGGGCAAAATGGCATATTTTGAGGAATACCAAGAAGGCCATTATAGCTAGAGCCAAGTGACTAAAGAGGAGAGAAGTAGAGAATGAGGTTGGAAAGGTACGCAGGGGGCCAGCCACTTTTGAGTTCTTATGCCATGGAATTTATTGCAAGTATAATAGCCATTTATGATATTTCTGCATGGTGTAAATCTGATTCATGATTTACAAAGATTGTTCAGGCTTCTACGTAGAGAATGAATTCTACACAAGCAAGGAGTGAGGCAGTAAGTCTGGAGACTAGGTAAAAATCTGTTGCTATGATCCAGTGGAAAAGCAATGGTTGGCTTAGAACAGGGTGGTAGTTGTGGAAGTGGGGAGAAGTAAAAGGATTCCATATAAATTTTGAAGGTAGACTACAAAGATCCCACAGATGAATTGGATGTGAAGCATGAAAGAAAGAGGAAAAATAGGAGAATATATCTAAGGTTTCTGACCTGAGAAAGGGGGGAGGAGAGTAGTAATTCCACTAACTGAGATGCAGCGGAGGCAGGTTTGGAGAATAAGCAGAATCAAGAATTATACTCTGGATAATAGATGCCTGTTAAGGAATAGAGGTATTATAAGGCAGGCAGTTGGACATGAGTTTAGTTCAGGAAGAGATACAAATTCAGGAGTGTATAGATTCTTTTTTTATGGACTTGATGGGACTATACATTTTTTTATATCTTGGGTGTTAAGTGAAAGTTTTTTTGAATTTTTACATTGAAATGTATAGAGCTAAATTATCATTCTTTAACTTTAGCACAATGGGACACAATTTGAATTTAAAGCAACTGATTTAAAAGATATGGTGATAAAAATGTGAATGTGAAATTCCAGTTAAGTTAAAAATTAAATCTGTAGTGAAGAGAGAATCATTCTCCCTCAAGATAAAGCTAAAGTTTTTGTAGGCAGAAAGCACAGAAACATAAAATGGAAGGACATGGAGACCCTAGGGCACTGTTTATTTGGTGACAATTTGCCCTATTCCTTCATTGAGTGTGTTTCTCTTTTCTGTCCTCTCTGCAACTGGGCATTGCTCATCTTTATTAGTAGCTTGGCCAAATAGGTGAATAACAACCTTAAACACTACTTAAATTGATTTTTGGGGCAGCAAGCTTTTAAGAGATTAGGCTTTGGAACGAAATGCTTCTGAGTTAGACATCTTACCTCTATTACATAGTCTTAGGCAGGACAGTCTCTGAATGAACCTCAAGTTTTCTAATCTCTAAAATGGAAATCATACCTACTTTTTATGAAAATTAGAAATTAGAGTAGAAATTATAGTGAATGTAAATATTGTATGCTGCTACTAATTTGTATTTTTTCTGATTACTAATGATGGTTGATTATCTTCATATGTTTATTAACCGTTTGTATTTCTTTTATGAAATGACTTTGTCTCTTGTTTATTGCTTTATTGGCAAATATAGTTAATAGAACAATGAAAAGTCCATAGTAGCCTTGGAGTACCTTTCATTATCAGTTGACTACGTATTTTCATTTTTATAATGTCCAGATTTTTTGTAATTTGACTCATGCATACCTATCAGTTTCTCTTGGGTTGATGGCAAACTACATATAACAGAAAACAAAGCAATTATGCAAACCAAAGTATGGAGTTGGTAAAATGAATATAACCATTGAGGCTCTTTTGATCTTAGTTCTATTCCATGTTATTAACTGTGCCATTTTGTAAATCTATAACATAGGTACTAATTCTTTTTTCCTTTTTCCTTGAGCTGTGGTAGCAAACAGTGACGAATCTCAACTTCTGACACCAGGAAAGATGAGTCAGCGCCAAGGGAAAGAGGCTTACCCAACGCCAACCAAAGATTTGTATCAGCCATCTTTTAGTCCAGCAAGTCCTCATAGTCAGGGTAAGAAATTGTGCTTTTAATTTTGTTGTTGTTGTTGTTGCTTAAAGGGGAGAATGACATTTTAGGTCTACCATAACTTTTTTCTTTATAACTGTTCGATTTTATAGTGTTTTTTTATTTGTTTTGGTCATCCATTATACTCTTGAAATGAGTTTATTTTTGTTTAGAGTGCTTTTAATTCCTCTTCTATTCTCCACTGTACTTGGTTAGTTACACTTTCCTTCTAATTGAGTGATTCTCAAACTTGGTGGTCTCAAGACTACTTTACAATGTGAAAAATTATTGAAGACCTCAAAGAACTTTTACATGGGTTAACCTATTGATATTTATTGTAAATTAGAATGAAGAAATTTTTAAAATGTTTAAATTAATTCATCTAAAATTATAATAATAAACCCATTACAGGTCAATATGAATAACATTTTTATTAAAAAACAACTATGTTCCTCCTTCCCTTTTCCTTAAAAAAAAAAAAAAAAAATTGAGAAGAGTGGTATTCTTTTCCCTTCTGGTTGCTCAGATTTGGCACTTTTGACATTTTGGGCTGGATAATTCTTTGTTGTGGGGGGCTGTCTTGTGATATTTAGTAGCATCTTTGGCCTGTACCCACTAGATGATAAAGGCACTTTGTCCAGTTGTATACAATCAGAAATAGCTCTAGACTTTGCCAAATGTCCCAAATTGTCTTTGGTTGAGAACTACTGTCATACAATTTTTGCAAATCTCTTTAATATCTAGCTTAAGAAAAGACACCTGCATTTTCAGATCTGCTTAAGCAATTCATCTGTTATTATGTGATGATTTGATTGAAGCATATGAATAAAATCCAGCCTTATGTAGTCAGAAAAAGGAGGATTACATTAATGGCTTTATACATAATTGCAGATATTCTTCTTTGATACTACACCAAAATTTGACAAGTGGTAGTTTCTTAAATATTGGTTGCAAAATGGAATCTGAAACATATCAATAATCTTCATACTCTCTTAAGTTAAAGTCTATTGATCTGTGTTGAACTTTGAATGGCTCTTTACTCATGCATGAGCTTTTAACATCATGCATTAATCATTTGGAAAGTAGTTGCTTACGGAGTTATGCAGATCTATTAAGTGTTGACACATTTTAAAATACAATGCAAAGATGTGCCTTATGCATACTTCTCTTGTCATACAGAAATTAAAACCATGTGTACTCCAGGTTTAAGATTAATAATTTTTACTGTTTCATCAAGAACATCTATAAGTGAAACTGGCCTTTTACTTTAAGTGCATGGCAATGAAGAAATAGTGACTGCTACAGGTTGGTGCCTCTACCTTGATTTGTGCTAAGGTGCCAGCAGTTTTATCCAGCATTGCTTTTGTACCATCAGTACAAATGTCAGATGTAGGGCAAATGTACCATCAGTGAAAATGTATTATGTTTTGACCTTGCAGACTCTCTAAAAGAGTCTTGGGGACTCCTGGGGATTATGGACCTCGCTTCCAAATTCATAACTGATAAATTTTGTGTATTGAATTCTGCTTCTTAGTAAAGTTTATTTGATCAAATGCTTTGAACTCTTGCAGTACTACAATAGGTATGGTGGAAAGACTTTTAAAACAGAGCACTTTAAAACGGAGCACTTAAATTTGGTGTTTGAAAGCTAATATACACTTATGTGTCTGTTTTTATACCAGTACATACTGTTTTGATTACCATAGCTCTGTTTATAGTTTGAAACCAGGGACCGTGATGCCTTCAGCTTTGTTGTTCTTTTTCAGGATATTTTGATTATTCAGGGTCTTTCATGGTTCTGTACAAATTTTAGAATTTTTTCTATTTCTGTGAAAAATGCCACTGGAATTTTTTTTTAATATTTTATTTATTTAAGAGAGAGAGAGCGTGCGTGAGGGGTTGGGAGGAACAGAGGGTGAGGGAAAGAGAGAGCAAAGAGAGTCCCAAGCAGGCTCCACTCAACAGAAGTTATCAAATACTTTAAAAAATTTAATTTGGAGTCTTAACTATCACAATATCTTTGTATAATTAGTCAGGCTTTGGTGTTCTGACTTTATTATCTTTGAAAGATTTTATTTGAGAGAGAGCGTGCATGTGCACACAAGCAAGGGGGAGAGGCAGAGGGAGTGGGAGAAGCAGACTCTCTCTGAGCAGGGAGCCCAGCACGGGGCTCCATCCCAGGACCCTGGGATCATGACCTGAGCTGAAGGCAGCCGCTTAACTGAGTGAGCCACCCAGGTGCCCCAATGGTGTTGTGACTTTATGAATTATTCTTTGAAAGTAGGATTAATTACTTCTTTTTAGATGAATATTAGTTGGTAAAAAGTAAGTTACATGATCATTTTCTGCTTTATTTCAGTGGAAAATGCTTTTCTAGTCAAGTGTTTGTTGGGAAATTTCTATTTACTATTGTTGGAACTGGAAAAGGTATATAAAAACAAAAATAATTACTTTGTCAACATTTATTGTATAGTTGTTGAATATATTTTGGAAAGTTAACATTTTTGTTGCCAAAATGCTTTTTGAAGCTTGCAAGTGGATATATGGTACACACTCATATAAATAACCTTCATTAAGGTAAAATTCTCTGAAAGGATGTAGCTTATGTGGCTTTTCCATTCAGTGTGCCACAATTTTGACTGTAGTAGATTCATCTAATTCATGTATCTGCGTACTAGAATATTTAGAGGAATTCTTTAACTTGGGACTTAAGCAAGAAAAAGGTTAGTTACTAATAATTAAAACTACCCTCATTTATATTTATCATGAACATTTTCAGGCAAACAGAATTTGAGAGAAAATAGTACAGTGAACACTAATATACCCATTAGGTAGATTTAAGAAATTTTTAACTGTTTCTTGTATTTGTTTCATTTATTTGAGGGTGAGGCTGGAATATTTAGAGTAAGTTATAGATCTCATGATATTGTACCCCAAAATACTTAATGCAATTAAAAACATTTTCTTACATAACCATTCAAGTCTCTGTTTAACAGAATTAGTGATAATTACTTAATATAGGCTAATACCTAGTCCATATTCAGATTTCCCCAATTGTTCCCACATCTTTTTACAGTTGGCTTATTACAGTAGGCTGATCCAAGAAAGGTTCATAGATTATATTTGGTTGTTATGTCATTATATTTCCTTTAATCCCAAAGAGTCTCCTTGTTTACTTTTATTTTCTCTTGTTGCTTTTGACTTTTTTTTTATAAAACTGGGTCAGTGTTCCTATGGAATGTTTGACCTTTTACATTTAATCACCTTCTTGAAGGATTAATTTGTTTTTCTATCTTGTATATATTCTGTAAACTGGAAGTTAAATGCAACATTGATTACATGCAGGTTGAACATTTATGGCGAGATTATTTTGTAGGAGATGTGTACTGTGGGAGAATGTATGCTGCATCACATGAGAATTCACTTAATGTTTGATTGTCCCACTGTTAGTGACTTAAGATTGATCAGTAGGTTCAGGTGGTGACAGCGCTGTCCTCTTCATTGAAAGTTGCATTCTTTCTCCTCTTCTGACCTAAAAGTAAAATAGATCTAGTTGGCAGCTGATAGTCTTTTTCCCCATCAAGTTTTTCTTTAAAGGTGTTAAGTACCCTTTGATGACCATTTAATCAGTTAAAATATTAGGGGTTGAAAAAATGGTGATTTTCTAATTCTGTCATTCTTTTTACATTTGTTACTAAAATTTTTCTGTAAAGAAGAGATCTTAATTGTCATAGAGTTACTTGGTAAACACTGAAATATAGTTCCTATAGGAAAGGCAGGATAAATGGTTGTTTCCTCCTGAGAACCCGTTTTTATATTAAAGAGATGATATAAAGTCTTTTTCCAGTGGTGACACATAAATTTTTTTGTCCTTTAAAATTTTTTTAATATGATAAAGAACTCATACATTTTAATACATTCATTGTGTTTCAATCATTGGTTTTAAAATGAAGATAATAGTAGTACCTAGCACATAAGATTTTTATAAGGCTTAAAATGTTAATACATGTAAAAAGCCTAGAACATAGTGTAGTAAATAATAATTATTTATGACAGCTGATTAATAAATGACTATTATTACTATTACTATTATTTTAAACAAATGATTTTGTTTGGGTTGAAAGCTGATATTTCAGTTGTTGCTGTACTTCAGCATCTTACAGAGGCTCATTTAGAAATCTTTTAACATGGATGGCCCATGTAAACCTCTAATTTTTGCATTTAAAGCAGCTGCAGTGTCAGTTATATCTTGATTTGCACCTTAATGTTCCTGCATTAATTATGGGTAAATTAATATTTGTGGAGTGAATTACATACTGAATGTTCTTATTTATTAAAGTCAACCTGTTGGCTTTAGAATTTGAGAGATATCTCCCTCTGGTTTAACTACTGAAATTCTGTATCATAGTTTCCAGCTGTCAAATTTGCTTAAAATAAGATATATCAATTAACTTTTAAAAAATAAAAGATCTGTTTGTTTATTTTAGAGAGAGCGAGAAAGAGTGTGTTCATGAGTAGGGGGAGGGACAGAGAGAGAGGGAGAGATATAATCTCAAGCCGTCTCCCCGCTGAGACGAGCCCCACACAGGGCTGGATCTCACAACCCTAATCATGACCAGAGCTGAAACCAAGAGTCAGATGCTCAACAGACTGAGCCACTCAGGCGCCCCTATATCCATTAACTCTTGATTATGATGAGGATAAACTGCTGGAAGAGATTAACAAATGTCCTGTGAACCTCTTTGAATTAATTGTCTACCATGTCTCAAATACTCTTGCTTAGTATTATCAGCTTCTGAATGGAAAGAATTAAGAGTTCCAGAAACTTATTGACAGTAATAATGACTAACATTTAATGATGCTCTTTAAGTCTCTAAGAGCTTTTTACACGCATTAGTTCCTGGGATTCTTGCAAGAACCTTACGGTGTATAAATCATTCTCCCTGCTTCACAAGTGAGGAAATTGAGCAATTGGTAAGGATAATTTCCTTGCCCCAGTTCACACAATTAATATATGATAGAGTTCAAATTTGAACCTAGGTATGATTCCAGAACTTGTTTTTTATTGTTTTTTTAGTTTCAGTGAATTAGTGATTAGGTGTTTTGAGGCTTAAATTTTCTAAACTTTTAACTTTGGCTCCTGTGTCTTTTGATAGAACCCCATTATGTGTAGAATGCTTTCTGTGGAGATTTTGATTTTTTTTTTTTTTTTTTTGAGGAATATGTAACGGTGCAGTTTTGGAGTCAGGTGGTGAGTATATGTTTTACTTTATAAGAAATTGGCCAAACTAGTTCCAAAGTAGTACCATTTTATATTTCTATTAGCAGCATATGAACATTTCAGTTGCTCCGTATTCTCAACCTTTTTTATTTAGCCATTCTAGTGAGCGTGTAGTGGTATCACATTGTGGTTTTAATTTGCATTTCTCTTAAAACTAATGATGTACATCTTTTCACATACTCATTGGCCACTGGTATATTTGAAGTATAAGTTCAGAGTTTTTACACATTTAAACAACTGGTGTGTTTATCTTATTAGTGAGTTTTAAGAGTTCTTTGTATATTTCAGTATCATGCTTTGCTAGCTGTGTGTATTGTATTTGCTTCAAGTTTTGGCATACGTTTTCATTGTACAAATGATTTCTTTCAAAGAGCAGATGTTTTTTAATTTTGATGAAGCCCAGTTTATCATTTTTTACCCTATGATTCAAGCTTTTTTTCTCCTCTCTCTACTAAAGAAATCTTTGTGTACCTTAAAGTTGCAGAGAACGTTTTCTGTGATCTCCTCCAGAAGTGTTACAGCATTAAGGCTCTGATCTCTCTTTATTTTCATTCTTACTCTTACATATTAAGCCAGGTCCTTATCATTTCATACCTATGTTACATAGTACCACACCCTCCTAATTCTATTAGGACTTTGCCCTCCAGTATACCAGTTACATCTTTCTTTCTTTTTCTTTTTTTAAAGATTTATTTTGGAGAAAGAGTGTGTGCGCGTGTGCAAGTGGGGTGAGGGGCAGAGGGAGAGAATCTTTAAGCAGACTCCCAGCTGAACAAGGAGCCTCATGCGGAGCTCAGTCCCATTACCCATGAGATCATGACCTGAGCCGAAACCGAGAGTAGGATGTTGAACCAACTGAGCCACCCAGGCTCCCCTCAGGCTCATGTTTCTTAACAAAACAACCAAACAAAATTATCGTTTATGTGTTAAGGTGAGATTATTATGGGAATGGGGCTTTTATAGATGTATATAGGCCAAGAGTACATAGATCCTCTGAAGTAAGTGTCTGAGGGAAATAATATGAATAAAGAGAAATAGAAAATTACAAATGAAAATACAACTTTTAATTATTCAAGCTTGTAACCAAAAAGTTCACTAGATGCCTGTATTTCTGTGGCTCCCATTCTCAAAAAGTTGACAGTTGACTGTTGCCTGAAGCAGTGGCTGCTGAGTCTGGGTGTGTCTGAGAATCACCTGGGAGCTTTGCTTAGATACAGATTTCTACTCCAGCCTTATAAAATCTCTAGGAGCTTTTTTTTTCTCCCTCTAGGGCGAGACTGTGTATTTATAAAGCTCTCCAAGTGTCTCCAATGTAGTAACATTTGGACAAATAGTCTAGAGCATAAATTCCAAATCCCATGATCTGGTAGTCAGGACTCTTTGTCTGATTTTACTGTACCTTTCCAATTTCATTTTGTGTTTCCCCCCATCATGAACCCAGCAAGATGGCTTTCTTCCCTGTTCCTCAGCTTGACCATGCTTTTATTAATCCTGGTCCTCCATTATGGACTGTCCTCTCCCTTCCCTTTGCTTATCTGACTACTTCTCAGATCCTAGGGTGCCATTAGTAAAAAATGGCCTCAGAGTAAGGATCAGATTAAGAGTGCTTCTATAAGATTTTATGTTGAGACTTCAGAAGGATTTAAGGCAATGTCTCTTGGTTCCTTTCAGCTAGACAAAGAGCTTCAAAGGGTCTTAAAGGTGTATCTTCTAGAATGTGTCAGCTAACCAAAAGAGCTTCTAACGCTCTTAAGTCTGCTGTCCTATAGCACCATTGACATAGCCCAAAGTAGTGAATGGTCTATCTCAAAGAAATTTGTGGTTGTGGCATCTGTTTCATTGAGGTTATTCTAATAAAATTCATAAGAAACTCACAAAGTTTTTACAAGAATGATGCTAATGGAAGCACCACCAGCTGAGATGGAAAAGGATAGACATAGTCTAGTTCAGCTAAGTAGAGCCTTTGCGTGTGTGTGTGGGGGGGAATCCCAGTCTTGTGCGGGCATGAAGCAGGCTGAGAAAGCTCCACTATTGAAAACATGGACCATTTCTTAAGAAATTGGAAGACTGACTCAGAGAATGGAGCCAGGAGCCCAGAGGGCAGAGTCAGGATCCACAAAGGACTATTTTCAAAGAACATGACTGTATTCTAATCAAACTGCTAATGATGTGCCCAGCAGATTGCGCCGTTGCTATGGCACTGCTGTGCCTTCTGTGTAACTCATTATCCTCTGCATCTTTTGAACTCAAGTGTCCGTTGCAGTCCTATCCCTCGCTTACTGCAGTGGGCCAAATAAGTTATCTTTTGAGGTGATAGGATTTTGGTTTAAGAGGAGCTATATCTGAAGAGCTGTATGTGAGGAACTAAACCCAAGGAGTACCATTTGCACTTGAACCTGATTTAAATAACTAGATCCTGGCCTTACAGCCAGTGCTATAATAGGGTGACATTTTGGTTAGGGGGAGACGATGAGTATATTTTACATCTGGAAGGAATGTGAATTAGGTGGATTGTGGTGTATTTCATTTTTAAAGATGACTGCAATAATGTCTTTCATCTTACATGCCTTTTTTTTTAATGTGTCTTTGCAATTTTCCCATCAAGAAATTGACTTTATTCTTACTCTATCCCTATCCCCCCCCTTTTTTAAAGATTTTATTTATGTATTTGACAGAGAGACAGCCAGCAAGAGAGGGAACACAAGCAGGGGGAGTGGGAGAGGAAGAAGCAGGCTCCCAGCAGAGAAGCCTGATGCGGGGCTCAGTCCCAGGACCCTGGGATCACACACTGAGCCAAAGGCAGACGCTTAATGACCAAGCCACCCAGGCACCCCTACCCCTACCCCCTTTCAATCTAGAATGGCCATGTGACTGCTATGACCAATAGAATATGACAGAAGTGACATTCTAGGACTTTTGAGACCGGACATTAAAAACACCTGGTAACTTCTGCTTTTGCATATTAGAGGAAACCAGCTTCCAGGTAAGGAGTCTCACTATCCAGATACTACCATGCTGTGTGGAAGCCTATACTGGCTCGCTCCCACTTGTAGTCATCCCAGATATATGAGTGAAGGATCAGATATATGAGTGAGGAAGCCGTATTGGGTGTTCTAGCAGATACTCTGTGAATCAGAGACAAGCCCCCTCCTCCCCCCCCAACTTGCCTAAATTGCAGAATTGGGAGCAGATAATTTAGCATTTTAAACCATTAAGTTTTGGGTAGTTGAAGCTATAACAATAATAGTAAGCAACACAAAGTGATTAGAATTACATTTATAATTTTGGAAGAATACAGTAAAAGAAGATTCATTACCAGACTGTACTGTCAAGGTGAGGTGAATGCAGCCTGGATGAGAGTGACAGTGATGGGAATTTGTCAAGGATTAGTGATTGATTGGGTGGGGGTGACAGTGGAGAGTGTGAAGAAAGAATGAGCAGTGACTTCTAGATATTTTGCTTGGGAAACTAGTTAAAAGTTTACCAAGATAGGGAACTATGAGGAAAACCAAATTTGGGGGAAAGATGCTGGGAACTCCAATTTTGGACATGGTGAGATTGAAGTATGTTAGAGCTACTATGTGGCATGTTAAGGAGGAAATTGGCCTTATGAGTTTGGGATTTAGTAGAAACTTTCACTCTGGAAATGTTGATTTGGAAGTCCATCAGCATAGACAGTGTAATTGAAGACAGTTAAAACAATCGTGTACATCAGTTGAGAGATTCCCAAACAGTATTGTTTTTTAAATGAAGTAGAACAGAATCAAAAGATCAGAGCTTATCTGACCTGTGAAATTTTTATCTGATACTCATGTGTGTGCTTACACACACACTTGATGTAAAATATATTTCTTGTCGTGAGTTATAAAAAGTTTGGGAAGAATTGAAGCTTGAAAAAAGTCTTTAAAAAGTCAACATTTGAGGGTCTGGTGGAGAAAGAATTGGTAAAGGAGTCTTGTATCCCAGAAAAATAATTGATAAGGAATTGGAGATAGTTCAGATAGCAGACTCTTTCAGGAATTGTGCCCTTGAAGGCGCTGACAGTGTATGGTAGCTAGAGAAAGACATGGGGCAAGAAGGGAATTTAAGAAAGGAGATAAAATTTGAGCATATCCAAACATTGACAGGATAAAGTCAATAGAAATACAAAACATGTGAGAAAGATGGGGGAATTAATAGGTTGGTCACAGAGGAGGCAGCAGGGATAGGATCTAGTGTGCAAGTGAAGGACTGACAGGACTAAGAATACAACTGGAAAGTAGAGGAACCATGATAGTGGGGGTGCCAAGTAGTGTTCAGGCTTTAGTTGAGGTTGGTATTAATCTGCCTTACTGTGAGATTTTCTTCTGTAAGGTTAGGCTTTACTGGGTATGTGCAATAAAAGTAATCGTGGCAGAGTAGGCATGGGATGCTGGCAGGGGAGTGGAGGTTTGATGGGTAAGTTTGGTGAATGCTTTGGCGGAGGATGGGGAAGGGAAGATCTGTAGGAGGAAATGTCCGAATTAATGGACAGCTTAGAGGCATTGTGTAGCTAAGTGGTTGTGGGGGCTGAGGCAAGGGTTCTCCAATAGATGAATACTGAAATGATAAAATAATTGAGCGTTAATGTAAAAGGAAGAAAGGTAGAGAGTAAATGTCATTTGTCATTAAACTCCTCATGATAGCTTGTCCTTTTTCTTTTTTCTTTTCTTTTCTTTTTTTTTTTTTTAATATTCGTCTCTTCCTAGCACACATAGTAGGTACTTTTGTGTTGAGTAAATGAATGAATGTCTTTACGGAGCACCTTCTATGTGCTAGTCCCTGCCCTTGTGAAGCTTTAGTCTCATTTTTTAATGAATAGATGCAAGTTTGGAAGTGATATTCATGTACTAAAACCTGTATATGAATATGACATGAACATCACGTATAATATTGTTCCTGTGTTTGCTAAAGAGAGAGTCCTACAAGAGAGCGGAAGAGCATGCATCAGGAAAAAATGGCATTTATATTGATCCTATATCCTGGACTCATGCTAATAGCTACCATTCATCAAGCACTTAACCAGTTTGGCTAATATGCTGAAAGTTGTATGTGCAAAACTATATTAAGCTGTTGAAATAATCCCATAAGACATAGGCACAGTTACTAGATCAGTTTTACAAGTGAGAAAACTAAGGATTAGGGATGTTAAGAAATTTGTTCAAATTACAAAACTGATTTGTCTGAGGCAGTTTTCAATCTCAGAACTGTCAAAGCCCATAGTCTTACTACACTCTATTGGAGTGAATTATAATGCCAGCTATTTTCCTTTTGTTTTATACCTGCTATTGTGTTAGAAGTTTGTTTTGCCAGTGCTTGAAGATGGCAAAGATTTCGATTGTTCCTGTTTTCTAGCTGAGTCTCTTTCACGGATATTGATTCATACCAATTTAATGTAGGTCATTATCCCTTAAAAACAGTTAAATGCCCCTGCCCCCCCCCCCCACTCCCACAGCGTGGTTTCCTTCCATTGTATTAGGATTTTCTTTTCTTTTTTTGAAGGAACTAGGGAGACTGATTCTCCTTACTAGAGCCCACACACATCAAGGTAGTCTTTTATTTGTCATATGTTTAGGTTATGGTAATGAATCAGATTATTCCAGAAATTATTTATGTGTCAGATTTTTTTACCTTATTCAAAGTTAAGTATACCAGTTTACTTAAAAAATACTTTTAACTTCAGTATGATTACTGAATGTCTCTTAAATAGAACGGTATTTGCTTTATGCTGACTTCTTTGACCTTTATTTCAGCTTTTTATCAAGAAAGAAGGACATGTATATTAATTAGGCTTGTTGTCTGCCTTCCACCCCCCCCCCCCCCCACTTTTGAATAACAGCAGTGCCAAGGGAGCCTAAAGACTAAATTAAAGCTCATGTCATGGATAGATACTCTGTTCTCATTACATGACATTTGAGATTGTTATCAAAGCTTGATGAGTTACTATAATTCATCTTGTAATTCTTCGGTCATAAAAAGCTATTTTGCGTGCTTTTAGTTTTACAAAACCATCTTTCAGTTGTAGTGCTTTGTAAGAGAATGTAAAATGCTTCTTTGCCAAAGCTTAAAGGAGTCTCTTTCAAACTAATTTTTAAATGTTTAAAATTTAAAAACTTTTAAAACTGAAAGTTACCCACTTAATCAGTTCCCTGCTTAACCAGTTCTATCAAAATGAATTTAGACCATGCTAGCTTTATCTAGACTCGAATTAAAATGTATATGCTTTTCTAGTATTTTGTTTCTCTTATCCTTCAGCAAATTCTCTTAACTCTGCCAAATCCCTTCACTTGAATTCCCTGGTAGCATTAAACATGACATGATGGGTCTGTATCTACAACTTAATGGAAAAACTTTGGGGTTTTTCTTTGCAGATTTTGCTAGTGTGGAGATAGATTCCCTAGGGTGACAGTTTTAGACCTTGCTGGTATAATCTCAGGTGGCACCTTCATTAAAATGGTTTTTAGACAAAAGGAGACCAAGAAATCAGTTTCCACCATGAATCGAAGCAATTCTTCCTTCCTTGGTAAGATATTTCTAGGATCAATTCTTGAACGTTTATGAGAATACACACACATAACAAATGTGTCTTGAATATATGTGTTCTGTTTCATGAAAATTGTTTTACCAGAAAGAGTACTAGAATTTATCCCCATTACCTTTAATTTTTTTTCTCCTAAATGCTATGCTTTGGCTTGTAGCCATAGGTTGTTTTTATTACAGATAGTATACACTAGAGGTTATGTTAATTTTCTTCTGAGTTACTGAATCCTCACTGTTAGATTTTTGAAGTTATTTCTTAAGACACAGTTGTTTTCTGTTTGAAATTCGTTGTGTTAGAATAGTTGCTTCTTAGGTGTGAAAGTATCTAATAAGTAATGAACAAAGGGTATAATACTTGGAAAATTAAAAAAATCAGAATGAAATATTTTCTTAAATCTCTCTTGTGAAATGTTGCAATATCTTTGTTTTTCAAATGTTCCTATGCTCCTGTTGGGGAAACTGAAATACTTTCAAAACGTTTATTGAAAACTGAGAATGAATAATTTAGCTGTTTTAAACATCTTTACAAAGATAAGAGGAGTCTGTCTTACCCTTGCCAGGCCTTATTAGTTGCTTCTTATCAAAGCAGTAAGATGAACATAAAGAATACTGAAGAACACTTTTTTCCCTGTAAATGTTCTCTGCATGTATCTAATTAAAATACATATGTGTGTGTGTACATATATATATTTACTTACAGATGTGTGTGTGTGTGTGTTTAAGATAACATTAAAGGATTATCAGGTACTACTTGCACTAGTTTCTCAGCTCTTTTTTTTTTTTTTTAAGATTTTATTTATTTATTTGACAGAGATAGAGACAGCCAGTGAGAGAGGGAACACAAGCAGGGGGAGTGGGAGAGGAAGAGCAGGCTCCCAGCAGAGGAGCCTGATGTGGGGCTCGATCCCATAACGCCGGGATCACGCCCTGAGCCGAAGGCAGGCGCTTAACCGCTGTACCACCCAGGCGCCCCTCTCAGCTCTTTTCTGTTGGGATTTCCTCCCATTTGTTTCCAGAGTCTGAGAGGTTGAGATCACCTTCTTAGCAAGAGTGGTAAAATAGTTCCACCTATAGAGTTAACCGCTACGATTTTCCTTTCCTTATTTAAGGCATGGAGATGCCTTATTGTATTGTTAGTAAATAAATAGCAAGATAATAACAACTTAATTTACCAATATTGGCATAATATCTGAGAGAAGATAAAGAGTTTCATAGAAATTTTTCTGTTTTCATTTTGGTGGTTGTAATTTTGAACATACATAGATTTTATTTAAGAATGACACAGTGAAGTTTAGCAAACTCCTATTTTCCAAGTAAAGGAGCGGTGTGTGACAGATGGACAAATTCCTCCCAGGGATTACAGGATTTTCCAGGGGTCTCCTCCATCAAGCTGGCCTTTATTCTGTTCGGCACAGAGTTCTGTACTAGAAAGCAGGAACAAACCAGAAATGATATTCTCAGGCCCAATTTGTAATTGGGAAATTTAGGGATAGGAAGTAGGGAAACATAAGGAAACATGAAAACATGTAAGTGAACTTTAGATGTTACAGTTCCAGTAATACAGCAAACTAGACATTCAGAAAAAACCTTCCTAGTAAGAACATCAAAATGATGGATATGGTGGGGGGGGGGTTGTTTTATATTTTTGGTTTTGTTTCTGTTTTTTATACCACTTTATCCCAACCTGAGCACTATAATATAAAACTAGAGACTGGTGAATGGTTTTACTTACTAATTCTGAATTGCTGTAAATGTACAAGTTCTGCTAGCAGTTCAACACTTAGATTCAATCATCTCTGACACAAGGTAGATTTCATATAATGAAAATACCTAAAATAATTAGTGCAGTATACTGAACTGATAAAAATAAAATGAACTTTGGGAAACAATGTTACAGGATTATTACTAATACACTGCAGTACTTACTTATGTTACAAATTACTGATACATTGTTTATTGTGGTTGTAGCCCTGTAGGAACAACTAGACCCCCTCCTTTTAAAGGGAGAGAAAAGGAAAAATTAGCTGTTTTAGTACCTACATTTTGTATACTATTAAGCAACTCTTAAATATTACAGAAAAGTAATATATATGGAGACTGAAGTGCAGTACCTTATTTATAGTACCACTGAATTTAAAATAACCAAGTTTAAATGTACATAATTGTTAGTGCCTTGTCTATATTATGTCCAAAGAGAACAAAAGGCTGCTCCCTGCCCCAAACAACAAAACCTATGTAATGATCAGCTGTGATTAAACAGAAATCACGGACACCTTATAATGTTTCATTTCTGTTGAAGAGCTCACATGTTTGAAGGGAACACTATCCATTAAGGGACATATATCAGTTTTCATATACCTAGAACAAGATGAGCATACATTTGACTTTTTTTAATCCCACTAAAATACTAAAACTAGCTATAATTTCGATGACATTAATGTTTGTTTTTTTCCCCCCTGAAGATGTGGGACTGTTTTCTTGTGGTTAATTTGTTAAAATGTGGAATGTTCATCTTAAGTATGCATACTAAGAGAAATTACCAGTAGCCTGAATACTATAGCTAAGCATAAATATCTTTAGAATCTCCTTCTAAAAAAAAAGAATGTTTTTGAAAAGCCTAAATTAATAAGTTCCAAATCTTTTTCATAGAACTGGCTAGTTAACTGTGGGTTTACGTCATCATTTGTCTCTATCCCTGGTGGTGAGAAATGATTCCCCCTAACCATCTAAGGAAACAAGCATACACACACAGCTCTCATTTCCCTCTTCTCCTTCTAAAACATTAATCAGAGGGTCACATATATGTTATTAAAAATTAAGCTCAAAACACTTAAAATAATTCATTATTAGAAATTGACTCTGTCATAAGTCTCTTTTTGAAAGTCATATTGGGCCAGTTAAATGCTCCAATTGCACTCTCATTAACATTGAGGAAGCAGAAGAATATTCCAGCAAGTTCAAACTGGAGGTTTAGTTATCACAACACTGACTCCTAGTTGGCTGTGTGGGTTCAGTGGTTCTGCTCCTCTTCCTTTGGCAGAATTTGCTCCTGGATTCAGTCATTCATTCTTTGGCAACTTTTTAGCTGTTGCCATGAATATTTTCGTTTACATTCATTGATGTATTACTCCATGAGTAATAAATACACTGTTGTCAGCTACATAGGACTGTGTTTCCTGGAAATTGATAGCTCTTTCATTTGCAGAGTCAGCCTTGTTTCCTGATAAAGCTATTACATCATTAGGATCGGCTTGCCTTTTAAGTTCTTTAATCCGTTTTTTGGCTCTGGCAGAGGACTTGTCATTTGTGATATCATCTACAACCACGGCTGCTTTGGTCCTCTGTAGTACATTGGTGCTAGACTGTGGTATTGTTCTTGATTAGCTGCATCCTGTATTTCAAACTTTACTGTTGTGTCATCAAGAGACACAGTTTGGGAGGACGCCTGGGTGGCTTAGTTGGTTAAGTGTCTGCCTTCAGCTCAGGTCATGATCCCAGGGTCCTGGGATCGAGTCCTGCATCAGGCTCCCTGCTCAGTGGGGAGTCTGCTTCTCCCTCTGACCCTCCCCCCTCTCGTGCTCTCTCTCTCTCTCTCTCTCTCTCACACACACACACACACACACACACTCTCTCTCTCTCTCTCCCTGTCTCCCTTTCTCCCTCCCTCCGTCTCGGAAATTAATTAATTTTATTTTTAAAGTGTGGTTGAGGGGCGCCTGGGCGCCTCAGTTAGTTGGGCACCTGACTCTTGATTTCAGCTCAGGTCATAATCCCAGGGTCATAACATCAAGGCCCATGTCACTCTGCGCTCAGTGGAGAGTCTGCTTGAGATTTTCTCCTCTCCCTTCCTCCCCCCCTCCCCCCGGCTCATTCTCTCTCTCTCTTTCAAATAAATATTTATTTTAAAAACTCTTTTAAAAAATGAAGTATGGTTGAACTGTCAACAAAGTAAGGGAATTGGTAGGTGGAGCAGAATTATCGAGAGTGGGAGTCCAGAGAGGTGATGAGTTCTGGAGCCAGCATTTGTCCTGACTAGCACTTGTTACTTTCTGAAGGTCTAAAGCTTGAGTTTAATGAGAAAAAGGGAGAGAATGCCTGTGGCCCATTCATGATAGAAATTTGGATTAGAGATCTCTCCATGTGAAATTAGGAGTCCTTCTTAGTTAAAAACAAAAACAAAAACAAAACCCCTGAAAAACATAGCCATAGAGAAAGATGCTGGTGTTTTTGCCTATCTTGGTTGTGACTCCAGGTAGAATGGGGGAGAGAGGGACTCTTCTTTGAGAAGCACAAACATACACTCCTGTATGTTTGAGGCCAGAAGTCATCCTATCTCTGTGGCAAAAACAAAAACACGCCTCAGTTTAGTTTAAAATGTTCTTGGGTTATTAGTATTCCCAGGTGCCCGAAAGAATCGACACAGATACTTGTTAGAGTATCTCCTTCTAAACACATGCCTCCAAACATTTAAACACATGCCTCCAAAAATTATTGATTTTTAGTTATGAGCTCAAACATAAACAATACAACAAGATAGCATTGTGATGTGGAAAAATCAGTAAACACATGAGGTAATAAGCCACCATCAGAGAGAATCTGCATAAACCACCATCCAGACCAGTGTCTGCACCAATTAGAATTATAAATGCCAGAATGTGATTTAATGGTTAAAGGCAGTATCGAAAGATAATGCTGGGAACCTTTCAGAAGGATGAAAGACAGGGCACCTGGGTGGCTCATTCAGTTAAGCATCTGACTCTCAGTTTTGACTCAGGTCATGATCTCAGGCTTGTGAGATCGAGCCCCACACTGGGCTCCATGCTCAGCACAGAGTCCGCCTGGGAGTCTCTTTTCCTCTCCCTCTGCCCCTCCTCTTGTGTGCACATGCTCCTTCTCTCCCTCTCTCTCTCTCTCTTTCTCTCTCTCAATAAATAAAATCTTTTAAAAAAAAGGGATGAAAGGCAACAACCCTCTGATTAAGGATGCCTCAGAATTCCCAAGCAGGAAATCTAAATAATAATAATTTTACTTATTTATTTATTTTTTTTTTAAGATTTAACTTATTTATTTGCGAGCAAGAGAGCATAGAGGGAGAGTGAGAGGGAGAAGCAGACTCCTCACTGAGCAGAGAGCCCAATGCAGGACTCAGTCCCAGGATCCTGAGATCATGACCTAAGCTGAAAGCAGACGCTTAACCAATTGAGCCACCAATGTGCCCTAAACAGTAATAGTTTTAATGCTGATTCTTGACAAGAAGGAGGGCTGAAAAGTTAAGAATTAAGTAAGCATTTAACTTAGTGCTAGAAAAGTGATAGAATAAATCCAAAGTAGATAGAAGGAAGGAAATAATAAAGCTAAGAGAACAGATGTAGGTTAGCACAAGAAAGACAAAGTTGGTTGTTTGAAAAGGCTAATAAAAATCATCAAAACTTGAGTGAGATTAAGGGAAATAAACATCATTTGGAATAAAAAGACATAACTAAAAATATAGGCAGATGTTTAAAAGACAGTATAAACAACTCTAGCCAATAAATTTGAAAAACTAGATGAACAAATTTTTAGAAAGATCATACTTCCCAGAATTTATTCAGTAATAGGAAATTCTAGTGATTTTTGTACTCTAATTAGTAATATAAATTATCTTTACAAAGACGTCATAGGCCAAGATAGATTTACATACAGGTTCTGAACATTTAGGGAAAAATAAAACTCCATTCTCACCTTAGAACTGTATTTCATTAAGTCTAAAAAAGTACCCCTCCTCCTACTTTCACATCTCTGAAGTTGGGTTAGATCTTTTTTTTTTTTTTTTAAGAGAGGGAGGAAAAAGGTTGGGGGGGTAGGAGCAGAGGCAGAGGGACAGAGGGAGAGGAGAGAGACAGTCTTTCGCAGGCTCCATGCTGGGCAGGGGGGCTCGATTTCATGGTTTTGGCTCACGTCATGATCTTGTGGTTGTGGGATTGAGTCCTGAGTTGGGCTCTGTGCCCAGCCCAGAGTCAGCTTCAGATTCTCTCTCCCTCTCCCTCCCATTCTCTCTTTCTCTGTCTCTCAAATAAATAAATAAAATCTTAAAAAAAAAAACTATGATGTCATTTAACACACAGATTAAAGAAGAGAAACTATGTTATTACCCCATTAATAAAATGTATTTGAAAATTTTAACATCTGTTCATGATACAAAATTTTTTTAGCAAATTAGAAATAGAAGGGAACTCTTTCTTAACCTTATAAAGTTAGAATTGGGAACAAAGAAAAGGTGTGTATCATGTATACTTCATTTCAACATTGTACTTGGAATTTAGCTAGTGAATAAGGTAAAAAGAAATAAAAGTAAAGGAGCAAACGAATTTTATTTGTAGTTAGTATAATCGTTTACACAAGCTCTCCCAAATTCACAGATAAATTATTAAAGTTATTAAGAAATTACTGGATGCATGTTAACTGTGGTTGTGTGTACCCGTAACAAATGTTTAGAAGAATGCAGTTCAAAAAATACCACTTGAAGTAACAGAAAGTAAGGTACATAGCAATAAGTCTAAGAAATCTAACATAGTATCTTCAGGTAGCAAAGTATAACACTAAGATGGTGTATTCTCAATAAATGGAGAGACATACCATGTTTCCAGTAGGAAAATTCAATATTATTAGTATGTCAGTTCTCAAATTGATTTTATCTCTTCAAGGTGTTTTGAATCCATATCTCAACAGGGTTTTTTCATGGTACTGGATAAAATTATCCTTAACTGTCTAGGGAGAGCAAAGGGCAAAGAAGAGTCAAGACCCTGTCGAAGAAGCAGAGCCAGGCAAAGGTCATTAGAGTTCTGCATGACATTGTGGCAAAAGCAAAACTATGGAAAAACAGTAAAAAGATCAGTGCTTTCCAGGAGTTAGCAGGGAGGCAACAGTGAATAAGCAGAGCACAGGTTTTTATGGCAGTGAAAATACTCAGTATGCTACTATAATGATAGATACATATCGTTATGCATTTGTCCAAACCCATGGCATGTACAACATCAAAAAGTGAACCCTAAGATAAAGTATGGAATTTGAGTGATTATTATGTGTCAGTGTAGGTTCATCAGTTCGAACAAATGTACCACTCTGGTGAGGGGAATTGATAATAGGGGAGGCCATGCATATGTGGAGGCAGGGGGTATATGGGAGATCTCTCTACCTTCCTCTCAATTTTGCTGTGAACCTAAAACTGCTCTAAAAGATAAAATCTTGAAAAAAAGAAAAAAAAAAAGAACACATAAGTGTACTGGAAGTGTACTCACCTTGTCCAAACATCATGGTATGGGAGAGCAGAGAAGAAACTTCATCAGCATACTATCAAGACAAGCCAAAGTCAGAAAAAATAATTGAGCAAAGTTCACCTGAACAGTTTGTCCTTGGTTTACAAAGAGATGGTACAGTGGTAGGGGACTTTCTCGTGATGACAGTTCTTTTATATTGAGTATCCTGTTACCTGTATCCCATGCATTCTTACTTTTGCTATCACTTTTTGGTAAAATATATGTTCTAGTACAGCCATTCTCAAGTGGGGTCATATGAGGGAAGTAAGGCCTATAGAAAATAATTTTGGTGAATATTTTCTCAGTTCTCCCAAGGATTATGGTACATGGGTAGAGCCATTATAGATGTATGGGAGAAAAGGTTAATTCATTTTGAAAAGTGGATGTTTCAATGCAGTAGGCCTAATGAATCCCAGGTGAAAAGGACTCTAGTAAATACTTTGAAAATATTCATGGAAAGTAAATTTTAGACCTTACATGTCTAAAAATATCTTTATTTTACCCTGATATGTAACTGATAGTTACATATGGTATGGTATGGAATTTTCAGTTGGAAGTCATTTTCCTTCCAGTTTTGAAAACATTGCATATATTTTGTCCTGATTCCAGAATTATTGGTGATGTCAATAGCTTATTTGATTCCTGATCTAGAGGAACTTGGTGTTGTGAATTATATGCAAAAGGATTCTTCAGTATAAATAGGGGTGGTTCTCAGTTTTTACCTTTCCTGGTTTGTGATTCAGTTCTCTGGGATCTGCAAGACAGTGACTACTTGTTAATCTCATGCTTTCCAAAGTCAAATATATGTTGTTATTGTATCCTGTCCTGGATCCATACTTGTGGAATACATACCCATATTTGTTTATATTTTTAAGAAATTACCCCTTTCTTTTAATTTTAGTTTTAGGAGAGAACACATGAGGTTAGTGTCTTCATTCTGACATTTTAACCTGAAACCCTTTTAGATTTTACATATATTATCCAATTTGATCCTAATAACAATCTGATAATATAGGTAATATTATTAGCATTTTATAGATGAGGAAACAGAGACCCACAGAAGTTAACATAATTGCTAAAATGCATTCAGCTGGGATTAGAACCCAGGCAGTTTAATTTCAAATCCTGCTTAACCATTAACACTAAATGCCCTGAGAGTCAAATACCATTGCATGAATTATAATTATTTCTCTCTTGTCTGTAATTAATGGTCATTTATATTTCATGACATGGAGAAAAGCAAAACAAAACAACCCAAATCCCTGTTGTAGTTGTACTACAAACTTATTTTTACCATTATTTGATTTTTTAAATGCCTTTGCCCAATAAAGAACATGTTACATAAAGGAAATTAAATTTGTTTGTTGTTAGTAAAGAGAAACAGAGTTAGGTTATATAGGATGCTATTGTATAGGAGTGGAGAACTAGCCTTGAATTGTATGCATAACAGTAGGAAGGAAACTGAGATCCTATAGTAAGATACCTGTAAAAATGAACCACTGTCACTTGAAATTTTAAAGGTTAGTTATAAAGAGATAGCATAGTGTATAAATATGGCTATTGTACTTTACTGTTAGATTTAATAATGTGAGATTATACCAGTAACTTAATTTTAACCTAGTTAAGAAAAATATTCCATTTGTTATTGTGATAATAAAGCTGCATTTTTCTTTAAATAGGAGCGTTTTAAGTGGAAGATCCTTATTGGTAGATGATATATTTTGAAAAGTTTAAATGCAATGAACAGGAACTATAGCAGCTCATATCTGTTTCAAGAGAACATGTATTAGAGCACTCAGCATTATTATGGTGTCTTTTCAGTCTTCCCTCTGGATTGGTTTGCATTAACATTGTCTTAATGACTCCTATATCCTTGCTAGAGGTAAAACTTAAATATTTATTTTCCACTTTAGCTGTTAGAATCCATCAAAATTGTACTTGCAAAAATATCTTTCCTTATGAATTCTTAAACATGGCTGAGGCAAGCAGTGGATTAGATATAGATGTAGAGCTTCAGGAGAGATAAACAGTGTTATATTTCTATCCATTTATGAAGTAAGCAAAAACTGGAAAGAATCGGAAGAGGTGGGAAGTGTGGCAGATACTGCAAAAACATAACGGGTATGAGAAAAGGGTTGCATTTTATTTTACTTCATCCTGAATCTCTTAAGTATTGATCTTGCTTTGTTTTACTAAAGCAGCAATTCAGTTCAGGGCATTGCTGGTTTGATGAAGAGGCAAAACATTAGCGGAATAGCCTTTCTTGTTTATCAGTTGATTAAAAAAAAAAAAACCAACAACAACCACCCACTAGCAAGGCTTAATGCCTTTTCTGTTTATTGCTGATTTGACAGTCTCTGGTCCTTCTTTGCTGTTAAATGTGTGTGTCCTTTGTTTGTGCTGGTGGGTTTCGCTACATTTGGATGTGAGAGAAAAGCCTCTCATTGCTATACTGATCTAATTAGCCTTCTGGGCAAGCATATACGTTAAATAGACCTCCTAAGCCATGAAAGAAGAGAGCTCACAACAACGTAGATTTTCTTCTTGTACTGTGGTTTCGCCTGTTTTATTTCCTCCACGAATTGATGGCCGAAAGCTTGTCCGGAATGCTTCATTTGGAGGATACAATGAACTTTCTCCTTCGTTGTCAGGTTTGTTTGTTTAATCTTGCATTCTTAATTTCTTGCAGGCTTTTCATTAAACTAGATATTCCAACATCTTAAAACTGCTTTTGTTTAAACAAAACAGTTTCTATAGTGAAATGTTCAGTTTTAGTGACTGCTGCTTTTTATGGCTTGGCTTTTCCATGTTTTCTCTTAAAATCTCTTAAGCCCAAACTTGAGAACTAGTGATTCAGTGAATTACAAATCTTGCATTGCTGATAGCATGAATTTTTGCTTTAATCATAGAAATAAATATTATGACTCTCTGATAAAATTAAAACCTTTTCTGGACTTGAGATAAATGTAAAATTCTATAAATAAGCAAATCAATTCGGTTTTTGCAAATGGAATCCGGATATTTAATATTGATACTTGTTTGGCTGTTTTCTGCCGAACAGTAACTATGTTAAAATTGATGTTTAGTTTAAGCTTTAGTAGTTCAGGTCCTGACTAAAGTGAAGTTTTCTGTCCAAGTATAATTTTTGAAATAGCCTTCTTGTTGTTAGATGTGTCTTTGTATAATTAGTTTGTGCTAAGAAATTGTTATTTTTAAGATAACATCTTTAAAATGAAATTAAGCATTTGACAGCTATGATTTAGACATTAATAGTTAATGAAATAGTTAATAGAAGTATATCTTAAATTTAATTGTATGAAAAAGATTTATTAGAGCAAATATTTGGATATATATTTTAAAATATTTTAAAATCTGTTTTCCATTCAAAATTTTAAATTGCAACATAATTTGGTCTACTCTTTTGAGGTTATATTTCTTCTTTTAAAATGAAAGTATTCTTTTAATACTCATGGCAAAGAAATCACTGAAACTGGTGCTTGCTTTAACCATCTATAGATTTTTCTGACACATTTTGTTAAATTTGAATTATGTTTTCTGCTTTCACACTAACATTTATTCTTGGCTTTTTGTGAATATTCATGCTGATAGGTGGTATATGCATTATTTTGAGATAGTGAAACACCTTATAGAAGGTGCTACCTGAACAATTAAATAAATTATTATAAATTCACTGATTACATTTTCTTTTCTGATAGTGTTTCAAAAAAGAATCGGATACCATAGTCCTGAACTGTTGCCTAAGTAGCACAAGCTATAAACAGCATTCATAATCTGTATTTCATCTTCTCAGTATAGCATGGTTACCGTCATGCTTCTTATGTTCTCAAAATGGTGTACATTTTAGTTTTTGGCTTTGTTCAGAAGTAGCTTTGAAAATACAACATACTGAAATTTTTTAAAGTTGTTAAATACTCTGTTTGCTTTTACAGTGTGACTTAGTTCTATTTCTGTGTCTCTGTATTTCATTTTTTAAGCTAGCAAGCTTGATAGCAAGTGTTTGCTGACTTTCATATAGTGAGTCTACTTAATATTAAAGAATAATCATGTGACTCTACCAAACAGAAAACTTCACTTTTTAGAAGTTTGGTATTTACTTAATTAGGTAACTAAAGGCAGAATTGTCAGTTTATCTTGTCAAAGAATATATCGAAGGTTACCCTGGATTGATTTATTTGAATGGAAAAGTAAATGGTTGGCTTTGTTTTCTAATTCTTGAAATAAAATCATATTCATAGGGATGCTTCCATATTCCCCTTTTTACAACCAACAGTTGTACTGCAAACAGCCATGAAAGAAAGCTCTTTAAAATATGTTGCATTTTGTCAGGTAAGAAATAGAATGAAATTAGGTACTTGAAAGAAGTGGCTTTTATGTTGTTGTTTTTCCAGTTAAAAAATAAAACATATATTTCTTCTGGGACCTTCCATTGTACTGAAAAAATTTTTTAGATACATTTGTTTTTACTTGACATTATTAGAGGAGAGGTTCTACATTAGTGATATTGAGAGATCATTTTGCCTTACTACTTTGAACATTACTTTCTTTTCATTTTAGTTTCCTTAGAAAAAAATTACTTTTTGTCACTTCTACCTTAAGAAATATACTGGTATGGCCTTTTTCTTTATGATGAGCTATAATGTTGAAATGATACCACCTGCCCATGTATTTTCCAGTAACACCATAGTGCATTTTTTTTTTTTAAGTTCATGTCTGCTTATCTGTTTCTTACCCCAACCTCAGGTATAACTTCTAGATAGGCTTATTGGACCAATCTCTAGAATAGTACCAGAAAATTGGAGTAAATAAAATTTGAGCAAATAAATCACTTATGGACAAACTGTGTGAGCTTTAGTGCACAAATAGGTTTCTTTTTAGTATAGTTTGACTTCTCAGAGGTTTTTTTTTCTTTAGTCCAATTTCTTGATTCTTGGCTGTGTTCAGTATAGTTAATATTAATATAGCTATATTTTATAAATATCTGTTAAATCTGCATTTGTAGATAATGTATGTATAATCTCATTTTAGCAAGACTGAAGCAGCATAAAGCTTGTTTATTATATCTAAACATCGTTGGACCAAATTTATTATGGAAGTACATGAAAAAGATACTTTGTCAATGATGATAGCACTTGTATTCTGTTAACAAATTAGAAGTTAGGGACACGATGTTATTTGGGGATAATATTCCATTGGGTTAGTAGGAGGAAGTAAACTCTGTGTATTACTACACTACTTAAAAATATTTTTATGACCACAGATTTAGGAAAGACTTTCTTAAGACCAAAAAGCACTAACCATTAAAGAATGAGATGGCTAAATTCGACTACCTTAAAATTAAGAGTGGTTTATTTAAAAAATGCAGGTATAAAAAGACAAGAATAGGGAGTTATTTGTAACATACAGCTTGCAAAGGACCAGTATCTGGAATACATCAAGAATTCCTATATAAATCAATAAGAAAAAGATAGACTAGATATAGATTTTAAATGCACAAAGGATTGGGGCACTTGGGTGGCTCAGTTAGTGAAGTATCTGACTGTTGGTTTTGGCTCAGGTCATGACATCATGGGTCGTGGAGATTGAGCCCCTTCTCAGGCTCTACACTCGGTGGTGAGCCGCTTGAAGATTCTCTCCCTCTGCCCCTCCCTCTGGGTGCACAAGCATATGCATATGTGCACTCTCTCAAATAAATAAATCTTTAGGGAAAAAAAAGGCACAAAGGATCTGAGGAGGTCCTTCACAAAGAGAAAGTTAAAATGGCTAATTAACATGAGAAAGTGCTCAAACATCGTTAATAGTCAGGACCACACAAACTAGAACCTCATTATACCATTGATATACACACCCCACAGATTAGCAAAAATATTAAAAATTTGTCAATGTTGATGTTACCATGGATATGGAGAAAGGAGAACTCTTACACACTATTAGTAGAAAAATAAACAATTTGGTATCCTTAAAGTTGAAGATACACATATACTGTAACCCAGAAATTCTTCTAGAATTTAGAGAAACTCACAGGTGTGTGCATATAATGTGTGTGTGTGTGTGTGTGTGTGTGTGTGTAGGATACACTTTCAAGAATATTTGTGGCACCATTGTTCATAAGAGGGATAAATTAGGAACAACCCAAATGTTTATCTACAGTAAATGAATTAATAGTGGTATAGTCATGCAATGAGATTCTAATCCCCAATGAAAATGAATGAAATTCCTGCTTGACAGGCTGGTAAAGAATGTTTACAAAAGTCAAGATAGTTGCCTTTGAGGAGAAGATTAGATTGTGATCAAGAATGGTCCTAGGAAGTGGGGAGGATCTTATGGGATTTTGACATTTCTTTGTTTTTTTATTTGGGTGGTGGTTATGCCAGTATTCACTGTATACGTTAAATTATACATTTGTATTTTATGCATTTTCTGAAGCTGTTCTTTATTTTACATATTTAATAAAATAATTACAAATAACAGTGGAGTCCAGTTTTGTTAATTTTTGGCTCAAATTATGAAATTTTTATGTTTGAAAGGGTGAATAAGGATTAGAGCTTTCTTTTCAGGAATTCACAGTCAATTAAGAAATATGAACATGAAAACAAATAATTGAAGTATATTGTGATAAATAGGGTAGTACAAATATCTATGAAATACTATATATATCAGAGAAGGAGAGAGCTAACTATGCCTACACGATCAGAGCAAGGCCACCCAGAAGAGGTGGCCTTGGGTCTTAAAAGGCACCTAGCAATCTAAAAATAGCATGAATTTTAAAGTTAGACCTAAATTTGAATCAGTTCTGAGACTTTTACTTACTGACATTAGTCAAGTTAATTTCTGTGAACCTTGGTTTTTTCAATTATATAAATTATAGTTAATTCTTGTGGCTTTTGTGTGGTGTTATTTTAAAGATTATTATTAAGTAAAGCATCTAACATAGTGTCATAATCACAAGTGTTCTTACAAATGGATATTGGTTCCTTTATTGTTTTCATTAATATTATTATGTTAATTGTTATTGATAAATTAATCAGAATTAGCCAGGTGCAAAATAAGTGAAAGGATGGGTGTCAAAGGATGTTCTAAGTGAGGAAGGATGTCAAAGCAGGAGAGGTCTAATAAAGTGAAAGAATAGAGAAGTCTATCTGAGTTTTTATTTTTTTATTGAGGCATAACTTACATAGAGTTAAAAGCACAACTTTTTGAATTTTAAGTTATATATAGACCATGTAACCACTTCCCAAATCCACAGAAGACTGCCTCTTGCCCCTCCCAGTCAATTCCTTCTACAACAAAGGTAAACCATCATAACAACCTCTAACCTTATAGATTAGGTTTGCCAGTTCCTGAACTGTATATAAATGAAGTCATACAGTATGTGCTTTTTTTTTTTTTTAATGGAAAGACATGGCTTTTTTCACTCAATATTGTGTCTGTTGTTTTCTGTAGTAGTAATTGGTTCTTTTAATTACTACTACATTGCTGTATAACATTCCATTGTGCAAATATGTTCATTCATTCAACTCTTAATAACCATTTGAGTTGGCTTCAGACTTTGGCTATTATGAATAAAGCACCTATGAACATTTTTGTATCTTACTTTGATGGATATACACAACCATTTCTGTCGGGTATATCTAGGATTAAATTGTTTATTGTTAGAATACCCATAAATTCCGCTTTAGTACATACTTTCAAATGGTTTTCCAATGTGGTTATACCCCATTATACTCTCCACCAGTGGTGAATAGAGTTCCAATTGCTGCACATTCTCATCTATACTTGGAAGGTAGTATCCCTTTAATTTTAGGCATTTTGATGGTGATATAGGTTTCTGTATCATTGAGGCAGAGGGGAGGATAGTAGGAAGACAATTTACTACCTAGAATCACTAACAAGCAAACTTGGTAAAAAGTCATGATCTGACACTGCTCTGCATTATTAATAGTCAATAATGTGTTATAGGCTTCAGATTTTTGTCTATAAATACCACTTTAAAAAAATATAGGAGTAATTTTAAAGTAATTTTGAATCCCCACACATGGTAGAAAATAATAATTCATTAATATTAAGAATTACTTTTATAGGGGCGCCTGGGTGGCTCAGTTGGTTAAGCATCTGCCTTCAGCTCAGGTCATGATCCCAGAGTTCTGGGATCAAGCCCCAAATCAGTCTCCCTGCTTGGTAGGGAGCCTGCTTCTCCTTCTTCTCTGCCACTCCCCCTGCTTGTGCTTACTCACTCGCTCTCTGTCAAATAAATAAATAAAATCTTTAAAAAATATATATATATATATATCTCCCTCACCATCTGCACCCCATCCCCCATGTTCAGGCTCTCTCTCTCTCTAAAATAAATATATCTTAAAAAAGAATTACTTAATTATAAAATGTTACTACTCTGAATAAATATTTTAGAATTTTTTAAACTGAATTAAGTAACTTTGGTTTGCTTTATACTAAAGTCTAAAATTGTCTAAAATTTTGGTAGGTTATTTAAAATTTAATGTTGCATTTATGAAATAGTTTTGTTTCCCCCTAGTATTGGGATTGAGTGATCCTCCTTACCAGAGTTGGGGGGTGGGGGGAGATACCTTCTTCATATAACAGAAAACAATTCAATAAAATCTCTGGATTAGGAAATTGGAATGGATTTGTTTTTAGCTAATATAAGCCAAACAGAAAAATGGTATAATTAATATGTTAGAAGTGGTTTTTAAATGCTTTAGGCACTGGTGCTACTGATGATTTTTTAAGTGCTGCTTAATGAATAATCATGTATATATTTTTAATATAGGCTTTTATTGGACTTAGAACAAATATAGGGAAGAGTTCATAATACTTGCCCTCAGAAGTAGAAGGAACATCTTTAAATTGAGTACTGCTCCTTTTATACATGCACACAAATTTCAGTATTAACATTTCTCTAATTGTACTCCTAATTAACAGTCTGTTAATTGCTTTTGACATAGTGTTAATGTTAATGTGTTACATGATTGCAGGGATCTATGCATGTTCATCCCAGTGCATTCATGTATTTTAGATGCATCGTTTTAGAATTTGTATACAATAGTGCCATGATCATCTTAAGAGTCAACATGAATGGAATGTATACTATGTGGAAAATACTATGCTAGATGCTTTCTAATGGATCCTCTTTTAATTCTCACAGTGCACATTGTTAGGTTTTTTTTTAAGTCTGTCCCTCAGTCTAGATTTATTTTCTCTCGTCTTTTATCACCAATTCTAGAATTGTTTCCGATTTGGCAAGAGGTGTTAAAAGTATGCTGGGGGGCGCCTGGGTGGCATAGCGGTTAAGCGTCTGCCTTCGGCTCAGGGCGTGATCCCTGCGTTATGGGATTGAGCCCCACATCAGGCTCCTCCGCTGTGAGCCTGCTTCTTCCTCTCCCACTTCCCCTGCTTGTGTTCCCTCTCTCGCTGGCTGTCTCTCTCTCTGTCAAATAAATAAATAAAATCTTTAAAAAAAAAAAAGTATGCTGGGTTGGTTCTTTCAGTTGGAATTCTTCATTAGAAAAGAGCTCACTAGAGGGGCACCAACCAACCCTTGGTTTCAGCTCAGGTCTTGATCTCAGGGTCCTGAGATTGAACCCCGACCACGTCGGGCACTGCACTTGGGGAAGTCTGCTTCTCTTTCTCTCTCTCTCTCTCTCTCAAAATAAATAAATAAATCTTAAAAAAAAAAAAAAAAAGAAAAAAGAAAAGGAGGTCACTAGAATAAAAGCTCCAGGAAGCCTGAGTTCATGCAAAGTGCTCTAAGGGCACAGAAAAGAGGTATTTAGCTTGATGTTGATGGGTACAGGAAAAGACTTCATTGCTTGTGTAAGCCTTAATCTGTTCTAAAGGGTTATTGTATTACGTATTGATCCCTTAGAAATCTTTTAAACTATAATAGTGTAACACTGTATGTTTAGTCTAGGCTTTTTGTACCAGTATACATCAAATATAACGTATATTTGAAATTGGATGACTTACATGCATTTGCTTCTTCATGTCTGTATACTATATAGTAATACTGAAATAATAACAATGTTTTTTAAAGGTTTTGAAAGAGGAAAGGAAGACATTTCTCAAAATAAAGATGAATCTTCACTTTCTATGTCAAAGAGCAAGGTAAGCAAGTGTTGTCCCCACATACATGACTATGGCATTTTTCTAATATCTAAGAAGAAGAACTAACAAAATTCTGTCAGATTTTTATGGGATGTTTTTATGTTGGTATATCTAAATCATGCAGTATATATGAAAAAAGAAAAGTTCCCTGGGTTATGTCAGTCCTGTTGGTTACTTGGAAATACAGCCTATTGGTAACCAGTTCTCTCCAGAATGACATTGTTTCTGATATGTCTGCTATTGTAGTACTTCTCAGACTAAGAGTTCCATTCAGAGAAGTTCTCAGGATTTATTGTTTGTTTTTAAGTCTTAAGAGTTTTGAGTTTATTTGAATGACAATCAAAATACATATATTTTACTGTTAAAGGCCAAAGGTCTCTTGCAGTAATAGCCTGCAATTGAAAGACATGTTCTTAGAATAAGATACAGTTTCCTAAATTAGTAATTCTCAAATTGGAATACTTGTACATATTTTTACTGTTGAGAACTTTTTAAGAGTATATATTCAAATGTAAGAAACATGTAATACATTGGTTTTCCTATGGGTTTATAATTCACTAGATTTGCTATAATTTGTTAAGGATTTGACTTCTGACTGTTCTTTCAGGTCAGGTTCAATAGAAGAAGCTTTTTGTGGAATCAAACTTCAGTGACTGTCAGAAAATCTGTTTCTTAAGCTAGTAAATTCTCTGCTGTTCTCAGCTACTGAGAGCTACTACCCATTATTTTTTCTGCCACAGCTACTAGTCTCTAGCTGTCCTTATGGTAGCAGTTGTGGCATTCCACTGTGGGAAAGAAACCATTATGCGATGAAACACCTCTTTCTTAGCAAAATAGAAGTTGGGCATATGTGTGATGAACAGAACATGAAAAAACCCTACATTTTTGTTTCCATTCATGGCAATGGTTGAGAAGAGTCCATGATTTTTTTTAATGTATAATTTTACCAAATTTTATCCACACTTTTCGAGTATTCATTACTTAAATATCTATCATATGTGTAAAAGTACTTAGGATAGTTTAATAGTACCTTGTGTGTATGTATGTATATATACATGTGTGTGTGTGTATGTGTGTATATATATGTGTGTATATATATATAAAACATACAAGTAAGAAATTCCTTGATCATTTTATGAGATGTGTAATTAAAGAGAAAATCATTTATCTTGAGTCTTTAATAGCTAGAAATATAATGAAATTTATAGAACTTTTAAAAACCCATTTTCAAGCAGTTAATACCAGAATTGGTGAACATGTGGTAGTACAGTATTCCTACTCAGAAGTCCAAATACTTAACCCCCACACTTATATATCACAGCCACTTATAAGTAGTCTCTAAATTGGAGGGAGGGGAAGTGGGAGAGCAGGGAGCCTGAAAAGAAATTTTACATACCTTAATGAAACAGGGTGGATTAATGAAAAGAAAAATATAGGCTTCAGAACTGTGCCTTTAATAGCACCAATTTTATTTGACTCTTTAAATTTAAATTAACTAAAATCAAATGAAATTAGAAGTTTAGTTCCTCGGGGCGCCTGGGTGGCGCAGTCATTGAGGCATCTGCCTTCGGCTCAGGGCATGATCCCGGCGTTCTGGGATCGAGCCCCACATCAGGCTCCTCCTCTGGGAGCCTGCTTCTTCCTCTCCCACTCCCCCTGCTTGTGTTCCCTCTCTCTCTGGCTGTCTCTATCTCTGTCAAATAAATAAAATCTTTAAAAAAAAAAAAGTTTAGTTCCTCAGTTATACTAGCCACATCTCAAGTACTCAGTAGCCACATATGGCATTTTTGTCATTCAGAAAGTTCTTCTGGACAGCACTGCTTTAAAGTAAAAAAAAAAAAGCAAGTTTGAATCTTGATTCATATACATTACCTTTGACTTCTTAGATACTAATTACAGTGATATTAATAGCTGTTTTGTATTAAGAGCTTACTATGTGTCGCCTTAACTCTCCTAACAATACTAGAAGGTGGTAGGTATTATTGGCTCCATTTTCTAAGTGAACAAACTGAAGCTTAGAGAAATTAAATCAGGGTCAGAGTGGTAAAGCTGGGATTCAGAATGGCTTCAGTTTTCTTATCTGTACAAAGGAGATAAGATCCACATCCCAGATTGTGATACTCCGAGTACCTAACAGAGTAGTAGGTATTTGAGAATTCATCTTCTTTCTTTGAATAAGAATTACGGTGAGGAAACCTGGCTGGCTCAGTTGGTCGAGCATGTGACTTTTAATCGTGGGGTCATGAGTTCAGGCCCTACATTGGATACAGTGCTTATTTTAAAAAGGGGGGGGCGGGGATTACAGTGAATGAGTGGGATTCTTAACATGGTAACTAGTGTAAGTAAAATTGTACTTAAATACTGATATTTTCCAACAGGTGAAACCTATTGATTTTATCTTAACTTAGATTTAATCCTTGTTTATTCTGTTAGCTTAAGAGATGCATAGTCACGTTTATCTTTAAATATTTTAACACATCACCCACTCTTGTTTTTCACAACAATCCTAAAATTTATACATTTATCATTAAACCACATTCTCATGGAATTCTTAACATTTTAACCCTACTTACGTAACTTCAGGAAACGTTTTGTTATTCCTTCTGTAATCAGCGTGCATAACTGAGACCATCATAATTTTAACTTTATATTTTTCTGAATTTGATGCAAAAAGTATTAATACTGCCATTTTGGTCATAGGATTTGGGATTATTTCTTAAAATACATGATTAAGACCAGTAAGCACAATGGAATATACTCCCCCCCATTTTTAAAAAATAAAGGCAGTTTCTATTTCTCATGCATCCTATAAATGAGTGAATTGGAAAAGTCAGTTAATCAAATCCATCCCATCTTGCTGTTAGCATTTTAAATGAATTTTTAGTAGTCCATCCCAACAAAAGGAATTACCAGCATGGGTACTGTGTCTAGTGGGATAAAAGTAATCCTATATTACAAGGATGGTGGTTTTTGAGCCCAGATCTATTTATTGACTTGATTCTCCAGCTGTACGCAAATCTGCTTTTCTGTAGGGATGCTAAATGTCTATCGCTTGCAGTAAAAAACATATTTACCTGGACATTTAAAAAACCCTTCCAAATCAGGATATCTGATCTAGTCATATTAACATTATTATTATTATTATTTTCCCTTATATCTGTAGTATTTTATAGTTTTCAAACCAAGAGGAAAGTATTCTTATATGTTAATGTTCCATTTATTTAAAGGTCAGATTTTTGACAGCATAGTCACAAACCTGATAGTCACAAACCTGAAACACAATATATACCAAGTAGTATGTTAAACACATCATGCACACTACCTCATTTAATCCTCAAAGCAACCCTACAAATTAATAGGAGTAACCTCATTTTACAAACAAAGAAACTAAGACTGAAAGAGATTGAATGACCTTCGAAGTCATACAGCCCATAAGAGGACAGTAGTTACAGGGGAGGAGATGAAAAGAAAGAAGGAAAAAGAAAACATAACATACTGAGCGTTCTAAGGCCATTTAATGAAGAAACAAACAGTACTATACATTAAACCCTGTGGTCATCATTAAGATAGTGTTCAGTAAGGTTATAAAAGAAGGACAAGTTAGTTTAGTAAAATATTTCCAACAAAAATAGTTTGAGTTTTGGTATTTAAAAGGAAACCTGTAGATTCAGAAAACTTAGGTGTAGTGTATTGAAAAAGCTTGTAGAACTTGGGCAGTGGATTCCCCACCCCCACCCCGCCCCGCCCCAAACTGGCTATACACAATGGCAAAGATTCCTTGAAATGTGTGTTCTCTAAAATTTACCAAGCTCAAGTGACCCTCTTCTGCCCTGCCGGTGCCTTATATACTAGAATCTTTTAGGAATCACCGAGCCAGATCTTGTCAGGGAAACATATTTCCTGTTGATAAATCTTAAATTTGAGTCTGCTAAAATTGTGTGAATAGTTTTAGAAGGTGAGAAATCATTACAGTGAAATGGCTAAGAGCATGAGACTGGGAATTAGGTAGACCAGGTTACAAATCCCAGCTCATCTACTTACTGGCTTTGTGACTTTGGGAAGTTATTTTTTCATTGGTTAGTCTTGGTTTTCTTAATAGCAAAAGGGAGATACTATTACTATCTCATAGGTTTGCTTGGAGGATTAAATGAGGTAGTGCACATTGAAGTGTTTAGAAAAGTACTTGGTAAAGAATAAGGAGCCATTAATTTCCATTAGCATTTATTCTTCATTTATTAGTGTCTAAGAAGTACATTATAATACACATTCTCCTATTAAGCTGTGAGAAATAGAAATCATCCTAGTCTTCTGACAATAGTTGTGCCATTTTTAGGTTTTCGGGGGCAAGGAGAACACAGAGACCATTTGGCTTGAGCAACTTTGTAAAATTGTTTTGGTTATCACGATCAGTGCCATTGCCATGAGAGTAAGTAGTATGATGTTTCAAGTTCAGTTCTTAAAGGAGTGACCTTAACAAAAATTTAATTGGGTTAATCCCCACCTTCTGCATTGAGCATAGTTTGTCGTTCCCTTCTATCTAGTGCAACCAGTTATTGTCATCATCACCATAATAACCCATATTTTTTACCAAGTAGCAGAGGTGTTTTTTCAGAGAGATAAAAGAAATGAGTTGGAAATGCTAGTTTAATTTTCATTTTATTAATTCATCAGATATTTAGTGAGCCCTTTCTTTTCCCCAGGTGATAGCTGGGTTTCATTGGTAAATAAGTATGGTCCCTGCCTTCATGGTTCTTCAAATTGAGTGAGGGAGTTTTGTTATCTGTAACAAACCCAAAGTTTTGTTATCTATAATCACACCTAGTGCTTTGCAGGTCTAGCCAGTCAACATTTGAAAGCCACCATTTGGATTAAACCCCATATACTTTCTTGGCACCAGGAGTCATGCTAAGAACTTTAAATACCTTCTCCTATGTCTAACAATAGATAAAACAATAGATAAAAATGAAAATCATAGGACACGGGACACTAAATGTGTTTAATTTTATTGTCCAAGATTTATAGAAGCAGTTTTCACATTTATGTTCTTTTACTCTGGTGAAAGCATGTAGTCTCTTCAAAAGAGTGCTGGATTAGGAGACCTAGATTCCAATCCCTGTGATATTATTGTTAGTTTAGAAAATCAACCTCCAGAGCCTCCCTTTCATGATTTGTAAAATGGAGATAAAACCACTTGTTATGTCTATTTTTAAGGTTCTTTTTTTTTTTTTTAAGATATATTTATTTGAGAGAGGGAGAGAGAGTGCGAGTGCACCTATGGGGAGGGGCAGAGGGAAAGAAATGAACTCCAGTAAGCGCAGACCCCAATGTGGGGCTCAATCTCACACCCTGAGATCATAAGCTGAGCCAAAATCAAGAGTCAGATGCTTAACTGACTGAGCCACCCAGGCGCCTCTATTTGTCAAGGTTCTAATGAAGATCAAATAAAAATAAGTATAAGCAAAGTCCGGAAACCAGTTTAAGGCAATAATACTTTAGGGTCACTGGATAGGTAGGAAGAAGTAGATGCTAGGAATATTGGTTTTTAAGCACTACAAATTAGATAGTATTTTAATACTAATTTCTGAAGATATACATATTTCTTTCTATTGGAGAAGTAGCAATAGGGCAATGTGTGCAGTAACTTGCTAGAATGCACATGGCTTGGTTGATTTGGAATATTTTAACTGTTAAAAATTACATTGCTTTGGATACTTTCAAGAATAAATCATTGCATGTGTTTCTTAGAAATATTCTGGAAAATATAATGCAAACATTTACAAATGATCTTATTTAACCTCACATTGTAGATTAATTTATTGATTAGGTTTTTTTTTTTTTTTTAAGTTTGGTTTTGGTTTTTTTTTAGTAATCTCTACATCCAACGTAAGGCTTGAAGTCATGACCCCAAGATCACGAATTGCATCTGAGCCAGCCAGATACCCCTGATTAGTGTTTATTTTGTGCTTTTGTGAGTTTAACATGGATTAACTTTTAAACTAAAGGTATCTATATAGGGAAACCTGGCATTTGAAAATTTATTTTTGCCTAAATCACAGCAATAAATGGGAAGAATTCACAAACATAGCTTTAACATTAATTTTTATATGCTGTATGTGTAGAATAAGTGAATATTTTAATTATTATTTCTCTTTTGTTCATTTCTATGTGATTTCAGTCTGAATCTAAACTTTACAATGGCTCGGAGAAAGATAGTTCTGCTTCAAGCAAGCTCACAAAAAAAGAATCTCTCAAGGTTAGTTTCCACAGTTATTTCATAAATAACATTATGCTTTGCATGTGCTTTTGTAAGTAGGCTAACAAGATAAATATGTGTCTCCTGAAGAAAAATAATATCCAGAGAGGCACACATAAAGAATGTTAATATTTGTATGGCACACTGGAGTCAAGAGGCTGCTTGGTGACTGTCCAGTGCTGTCTCAGGCCTCAACTGGCCATTCCTTTGGCTGAGGACTGGATAGTTCTGCACAGTTGTACCTAGTTAGGCACATCACTGTGTTGTAGAACGTGTAATGGGAAGCTCTGGTGCTTTTTGAAATTCAGGTTTACTAACTGCAGGGTCGTGGGGTGAATTTGGCCCACAGGTAGATATATTTGTTTGATTTATACAATGTTTTAAAAATTTGAGGTAACAAATACAAGTTCAGCTTTCCAACCTCTCTTTAAGAAATATGCACTTTGGGGGGCGCCTGGGTGGCACAGCGGTTAGGCGTCTGCCCTCGGTTCAGGGTGTGATCCCGGCATTATGGGATCAAGCCCCACATCAGGCTCCTCCGATATGAGCCTGCTTCTTCCTCTCCCACTCCCCCTGCTTGTGTTCCCTCTCTTGCTGGCTGTCCCTATCTCTGTCAAATAAATAAATAAAATCTTTTTTTAAAAAATGAAAAAAAAAAAAAAAGGAAATATGCACTTTGGGCTTGCCTTCCAGAATGGCCACAGATCCTGGATCTTAAGAAACACATGCTTTCTAATTGACTCTGATCCCTACATGGTCTATTTTACCCCTTTTTTCTTATATCTGATCCTGTATGCATTTGCATTTGCAATCCCATATTAAATCTACTGTTATTCAGATATGCATATTAATAGAGACCAAAAGTCTGAAGCTTTTTGGCTGTAGAATTATTTAAATTTTGTTAGGTGTATGTAGTCTTTTTGTCATTAAGTGCAACTAGGAAGGTTTTATAACTAAAAGAAATGTATCACTGGTAGACCACTCTTCTCCCATCCATATAATAACAACAAAATAATAACAAGACTATATTAATCCACTGCAGCCTTCCCAGATTATCTCATAGGTAACTTATGAAGGTAAAACTTTGATATTTTAAATGAATTAATATCATTTTATGATTTCTTAAGTATTTATATCTTAGTATCAGGAAAGAGCAAAATTGCCAGTTGCAAACAAATGCAGCATTGTTTGTAATATGAAAAAGCTGATAACAGTGGATTTCCATCAGTAAGAAAACTTGAGAAAAATTATAGAAGCAGTAATAGCATTGGTGGTTAAGAGCATGTCTTTTTGAGCCAGTCTGCCTTTGATGAATCGTGACTCCATGACTTACTAGCTGTGTGATCCTTGGCAAGTTACTCTTCGTGCCTCAGTTTTCTCATCTGTAAAAGAAGGATAGTAATTGTCTTTCTGGGGTTATTGTGAAGATTAAATGAGGTAGTACTGGTAAAGTGCTTAGAACAGGAACTGGTATGCAGAATGTGTCCAGTAAAAGTTAACTCTTACTGTTTTATTCATACTGAGAAGCTTATATAGCAATTAAATGAGTGAGGTAGGCATGCAAATTCTCCAAAATATATTGAATGGGAGAACCTTTTTTTAAAAACAATACGTTTAAAAAAACAAAACCACAAAAGCTATATATTTCTATAGGTTGTATACATAGAAAAAGCCTAAAAGGATAGTGTTTTCCAAAAGTGTTAATAGTGGTCAATTCTGGGAATTGGAATAGGGTAGGGTATAATAAAGACAGCTGTTAGCTTTATTTGTGTTGCTGGAAATTCATACCATGAGATTGGATGCATGTAGTATTATGTAATTTTTAAAAAAGGTAAAATTCTTCAAAAAGATACAGAGAACTAGTGATCAGAAAAACTGGATTCTAACCTCTAAAAACTCCTACAAGCTCTTAAAAAAAAAAGTTCTTTTATCCTAAGATGCTAGAATTCTGAAAGAGGCTTAGAATCTTACAGTCTACATATTATAGACCTCAAAAATTTGGATAGAAATTGCCCGTTTCTAATGAATTTTTAATTTTTCTATTATTTCTGTAAAATAGGTGCAAAAGAAAAATTACCGAGAAGAAAAGAAAAGAGCCACAAAGGAGTTACTCAGTACAATCACAGATCCTTCTGTTATTGTTATGGCTGATTGGTTGAAGGTCAGTTTGTATTGAAGTTTAAATTCGAATTGCTGGATGTTTACCTACTGAAATAGGAAAGCCCAGAGTGCACCTGAAGCCTTCAAGACAGAAACAACTCCTGGGATGATTGTTTTTCACTGGTAACCTATTAATTGTATCCCAGAGGTTCTATGTTCCAGTCTTAATGGGGAGAAGGAAACTTAATGTTGTCTGTCTTGAAATAACATCAAATATGGATAGCAGTTCTTTTTGAAAGAATTTTTGGTTTGTGTGAATTATGTAGTCTAAAGAAATATTTTGCTGTTCAAACTATCTTATTGAGAAGATATGAAACAAAGTTAATATAAAAGTTATCATTTGGAAAGGATTAATTTTCAGAAAAACATGCTGTTTCCATACCTTATTTTGGCCTCTGGTTATTTCCACTTACTTTCCTTTTTTATCATCCCCCACTATCCTCTTTTTCATTCTTATCTGAAGAATATTTAGTAGGAATCTCTCAGACTAATGCTAAGTTTAAGAATGATCTCCCAGGAAATTTTAGTACCTGGCATTAATCTAAAAATCACCCCAGCCCTGAGCATTTTCCACTCTCCCAAAAAGTTGATACAACCTCCAACGTAAAATCCTTAGGAGATCTTTTGTGGAAGTTCTCTCACTAAAATGGGAGCCTAATGAAAGTTTCCTTGTTAGTTCAGGTGTACTAGGGTCTTCTTCAGTGTTGTACAGAAAACACATTCTGACTTACTTTGACTCTACTTAAAAGTCTTTAAGCTTCACATCTCACTTGGGTTTTTCAGAACTAAACTTCTTCCTCTTGTCTTCTGACATTGGATTCCTGCAGCTAATCCCCTAAAAGTCCCCAACACATCCCCTGGCTGACTTTCTAAATCATACCTTCATTCTGATATTTGCCATCCATGTTCTATTGTCATATGTCCCAGATCCAGAATGTTATCTTAAGATAACTCTTCCTTTTGCTTTTCTTGTTTTTCCATTTCTTTTATATAAACAAATACTTTTCTCAAAGATTTTCTCTTTTCTTCATTCCTGGCCCCAAACTCCCCCTTACTATTTTTTTTTTTTTTTAATTTACACTTACTGTGGTATGCCTGTTTCAGGGGCTAGGGAGTCCTATATTTATTTCATAATTCATAAAAGTGCATTGAGAGAGCAGATGTTTTACAGGAAATAAAGTGAAGATAATTCCTAGTTTTTATTCTAAATATATTAGCGTTCTTTTCAGTGTTGTGAATTCAGTGACTTGCATAGAAACATTTTTAAAGGATGACAAAAATAGAAATTGATAGGAAAAAACAGTTATAGACCTGTTATTGACATAACATTAAGTCCTGGGACAAGGAACATTTTGGGACTAGAGGGAGAGATATTCAGGTAACTGTCTTTTAAAATTCCCCCAAGAACTTAAATGGCACACTTTATCTAATTACTAAGAACAAGGTAACTTAGAGAAGGTAATTTTAGGGGTTGGAAGAGAGTTCTCCCCTCTTCCTACCACTCAATGAATATTTAGGGAATGCCTGATGTTTGTGCTAGCAGTGATTTCAGCACTGTTGATGTAGTGGTAGGGGGGAAAAATCTTAAAAGGTGGAATTATCTTGGGATCTCTGGATGGCTCAGTCGGTTAAGCGGCTTCCTTGGGCTCAGGTCATGATCCCAGGGTCCTGGGATCAAGATCCACCTTGGGCTCTCTGCTCAGCAGGGAGCCTTCTTCTGCCTGTGCCTGCTGCTCCCCCTGCTTGTTCTCTCTCTCTATCTCTCTCTGACAAATAAATAAATAAAAATCTTTTAAAAAGGTGGAATTTTCTTATACTCCCACAAATAAAATTATGGTAGTTGCTAAGAAGAGGAGAATCTTGGTACTACGAAAGTATATTTTAATGGCTCCTGAGCTGGCCGGGTGGGTTAGGAAACCCATTCTACTTGGCACATTATTTTGAAACTGTTGACGTAGTCTCTGGCTAGACTTTAAGTTCCTCAGAGGCAAGAACCGCGCTATTTTTATCTTTGTGTGCAGTGCTTACCATCTAGTAGCTGGAAAAAAAAAATCTACTGAATTTAAAATGTATATTTTGTGGAAATTTTAGATTAAAACATCCTGTTTGCCATTACTGAGGTTTTATATTGTGGAGCAAAAAGAGAAAAAGAGCTTTTTTTCCTAAATAAACTTGTCTTTCTGTAGATTCGTGGAACTCTAAAGAGCTGGACCAAGTTGTGGTGTGTTTTGAAACCCGGGGTGCTACTGATTTATAAAACCCAAAAAAATGGTCAGTGGGTAGGAACAGTCCTTCTGAATGCCTGTGAAATCATTGAACGTCCATCAAAAAAGGATGGCTTTTGTTTCAAACTTTTTCATCCTTTGGAACAGTCTATTTGGGCAGTGAAGGTAAGTAAGCACTTGTTACGTAGGTAAAAGGTAAAGATGACAACCTGTGAGTTTCAGAATGGAGTTAAAAATCAATTAATCTAATGATTTCTGACCCCTGCCAGGACTTCCAAATTTGCTTCTGTTTTCAAGTGCATTAGTCCTCTTTTTGTCTCTACCTACAATGAACTGTGAACCAGAAGGCTTTGTTTACCTTTAAGATCTAAATTTAAAATTTTTGCAGGAAATTTCTCAAATTTTTATTGTACCTTATAATGTCTTCTCTGTGGCGATTCAGTTTGTACTGTTTTTTTTTATTGCAATTACTAACTTTGCTTTGTAATAGTGTATCATATTTATAGGGAGTGTTTTTGTTTCTATCAAAATTATAAGATCCTCTAGAACAGAGCTGCCATTTATTTTTGTGGTCTTTCCTATAGTGATGTAAATATGTGACAAGAAGGGTATAAATAGAAGCAGTCATACTTACTCTTGAGATTCAGCATTCTTTGAAGATGGAGCTTTGTTTTAAAACTAAAAAGTATTACCATGGTCACTCTTGTGTGTAAAAGCAGAAACTTAGGAAAATAGTAATGCAGGGCACCTGGGTGGCTCAGTCTGTTAAGCGTCTGCCTTCTGCTCAGGTCATGATCCCAAGGTCCTGGGATCCAGCCCCATATCAGGCTCCTTGCTCAGCAGGGAGCCCACTTCTCCCTCTGCCTGCCCTTCTTCTCCCTGCTTGTGCTCTCTTTCTCTGTCAAATAAATAAATAAAATCATAAAAAATAAAAGAAAATAGGAATGCCTTATTTGATTAACTACCAAGGAGTTCTACAGACATTAGACATGCACTAAATGTTAATGGAATAAGTGGATTTAGTTTAAATTTTTACAAAGCAATCATTATTTTAGTTTCTCAGAAGGTCAGTTATACATGAATAAAGGGTATAGAGGTTCTTCTTTAAGGCAAGCCACCTAACTGAGACTTAGGGTTAAACAAAAGTAACTCAGCTTTTAAATATCTTTTGGTATTGCTTAATTAGGCAATATACATACGCCTATAAAATACCTGGACTTTTAACCTTCATGTCAGTAGCCTATAGTCATAGCAGAAGTAGATTTAGGATTAGAGAATTAGTTCCATTCTGGGATTAGGCACTTCCCACAGGGAAAGAATTTAACCCAAAGAACCTCTGTTAGTTATATATCATATGATTCTCAAGTGAAAAAAACAACTTTTAAAATGTTTTCTGTATAGTATTTATTCTTTACTGCTACTCTTAGGAATTGTAAGAATTATAATGAATTTTTAAATTATCAAAAAAGATTTTTAATGTCAAATTTATTGAATTCCCAGTATTGTTGGGAGGGAGGGAAATTTGTCCAATTAGATGATTTTCAGAACATTCTCCACAAGCAAAATATGCTTAGGATATTATTTAAACAGCTTCAGAGTATCTATGATAAGGTAAAAGTAGAATTTATCAGTTCTTAACTTTGTATCTGCGACTCTTGAGCACTTTATGTGGACTCTTTTAAAAATTCTCATACCTTTAAGGAGGTTATAATTTTCCCTGTTACCCAGATAAAGAAATTGAGGCCTACAGAAGTTACTTAAGTAATTTTTCTAGCACAGAACCAAGCTCGAAACCCAAGCAGTCTGACTAGATCCTACTCTATGCTGGTTGTAGGAACTGGGCAATAAATTATAAAGCTATTTGAAAATATCACCCAAGTGATACTACAGGATTTGTTAAAATTATATTGATTTTTTCTGCTTTTTCATGTTGAATCTATATCTTATGTTTATGCTTCTCAAATTCATTTTATTCTTTGATCTTGCAACTTAAAAGTAGGCTTTGTCTGTCAAAATTATACTATTAGTTCTATCCTCAGATTTTCTTTCCAGGGAAGAACTGGGTTCACCTAAATTTAGCCTTGGTGATACTAATTACTATAGAGTTCTTGGTGTTGTATACTCCTAAAACAAATAACCCTGGCCAACAACAACGACAAAATTCCTCTTTCTTTCTGGAAAAATAAAATGAGCTTTTTTCATTGATATTTTATAACAAGTATTTTATAACCATTATATCAATGGTTGTAAAATAGAGATTTTCCCTAGACCTAGTCAAAATTCATTTCTCTTTTTCTTGTAAATTATAACTATATTTCCAGCTTTTTTTTTTTAGGTCTCTAGAAATTTAATATTATTTATCTTAGTAGTATCTGTGGGATGGAAATTTCTCTATTAAATTAAAATTTGGTCTAGTATAATTAAGTGCAGGTTTCTCTTTACTATGTGAACAATAAGTAGGGATGTTTAATGATAGCTATAAGTTGTTCAGTTTTCTTGTAAGGAGGTATATTTGTTGGAAGAGGAAAACTTTTATTAATACTTACCATCTGCTTTCTTAAGAAGCATGAGATTAAAGCTTGTTTGCTTTTAGATTATAATCCATGCCTATGTTAGATTGTTACAGGTAATAGTGGATAATATGAAGTTGAGATTTCATAGTACTTACGGTATACCATTTATTTTATTTTAATTTATTTTAAGGGTCCAAAAGGTGAAGCAGTTGGATCTATAACTCAGCCCTTACCTAGCAGTTATCTGATCATCCGAGCTACTTCAGAGTCAGATGGTAAATATAGATTTTGATGGATTTGATTTTGGTCCTCATTTTTAAGGGTTTATTTTATATGCCACTGTGTATTTTCCTTTGGGGAAAATCTCTTTAGTATGGTATTTGCAGCAAAGGTATTGTAATCATAAATTGCTTTTGATACTAAAATATCATTAACTTTGTAGACAGGGAAATCTGATCGGAAGGAAGCACTGTAAAATGAAGTGACAAATTGGCAGCCTAAAGTTTTCTTTTTCATCCTCCATTGACATATTAACACCTTTTGACTTGGTGTTCTTTGTGGTAATTCATTAAGTTTTATAATTTTAGAGGTACATTTAATATACTATTTGTATTTTATTATAAAAATTAACATTTGTGGGCTGCCTGGGTGGCTCAGTTGGCTGAGCATCCAACTGTTGGCTTCAGCTTGACTGGGAGATCAAGTCCCATGTCAGGCTCCGCACTCAGCAGGGAGTCTGTTTACCTTCTGCCCCTCCTCCCTGCTCTCACACACACGCTCTCTCTCAAATAAGTAAACCTTTTTTTAAAAAAAATAACATTTAGGGGTGCCTAGGTGGCTCAGTTAGTTGAGCGTCTGCCTTTGGCTTAGGTCCTGGTCTCAGGGTCCTGGGATAGAGCCCCACATCAGGCTCCCTGCTCAGCAGGGAGTCTGCTTCTCCCTCTCCCTCTGCCTGCCACTCGGCCTGCTTGTACTTGCTGTCAAATAAATAAAATATTTTTAAAATTAACATTTATAACACATATACACTGTTTTGAGTTTTTTTATATAAGAGATTGAAGCAATCTGGAAAAAGCAGAACTTACTTATGTGAAAGCAAACCTAACTTTAAAACCTTAATAATTGGGGGCACCTGGGTGGCACAGTCGTTAAGCGTCTGCCTTCAGCTCAGGGTGTGATCCCGGCATTCTGGGATCAAGCCCCACATCAGGCTCCTCTGCTGGGAGCCTGCTTCTTCATCTCCCACTCCCCCTGCTTGTGTTCCCTCTCTCTCTGGCTGTCTGTCTGTCAAATAAATAAATAAAATCTTTTAAAAAAATTAAAAAAATAAAACCTTAGTAATTGATAACGGATTTTTTCCTCACTTTTATGTTTTATAATTTAGCTTAGCCTAGCGAATCTTGTGACCTTTCAAAGTTTACTTTTACCTGATGATTATTTTTAAAATTAAAATACCACAGGCACAAGGTTACATTATGAAAGTGTTTTACTTAACTGATATTTATGGCAGACATTGAAACATACATATACATTTTTAAGAGCAACTAACAGGTTTTGTTGTTTTGTTGGGGTTTTTTTTTGGTTTGTTTTTGTTTTGTTTTGTTTGCTAATACAGTTCTAAATTTTAATTTAAAAAATAAAGTTATTAGTGTTTCTACTAATATGGCAGTTCTTGACAATACTGTATAGGCATTTCCATGACTCAGAAATTTCATACATATGAGTAGATTGGATGGTAAACCTGGGGATAGACCTTTAACAACAACAAAACATCATTTTAATAAATTTGTTTATAGTAGAAACATAATGTCTTCAGTATATTTTATGTTCCTTCTTTGGTAGTTGCAAATTGTACTACCTGTTACTATTCTAAGATTTTAAAAATAAAGTACATTTATTTTAGATTAGGTGTACTTTCTAATGCATCCTATATGCTATTTACCAGTGGTTTCTAGATGCTTTGTAAAAAGCACTTGTTAAACTGAAAAATCGCATTAAAAAAATCCTTGCAAGACTTTATATTCAAATTAACTTTGACAGTTCATGTTTCTGAAAGAAATAATAGTATGCTTAAAGGTTAATGGCGTTAAATTAAGATGGCTGCTGGTTTTTACAGTTTCTTGAACTACACTGCTTACAAATCTGTGTTCTTCTAGGAAGGTGCTGGATGGATGCTTTGGAGTTGGCTTTGAAATGTTCTAGTCTTCTTAAACGTACAATGATCAGGGAAGGAAAGGAACATGACCTGAGCATTTCATCAGACAGTACACATGTGACTTTGTATGGCTTATTACGTGCTAACAATCTCCACAGTGGTGACAACTTTCAGTGAGTAGCTACTGTCACTAATTTTTATAAGGGATTATGTTGTTCACTAGGTGAGTTGGTGGGCCTAGAATTTTTATAGTGTATCTGAAATTGAGCTTGGCTGTTTTCTTCCTATTTTATGGCCTCAGGCCTGATTTGAGATCTGTTTAGTTGCTGTTACAAGGTATAGAAAGTTATTTCCTTGATTTCAGCTAATGTGAATTAATTATTCTTTCCCAAATATATACCTTGTCTTTGTACATTTGTACATGGTGTTCCCTCCATTAAGAATGTTTCCTGGTCCTCATTGCTCTTTTCTCCTGTTATAATCATGTTCTTCAAGACCAGTCTCAAATATTATATCAAGTGCAAAGCCTTTCCTGCTTCATGACAGTAAGATGTAATCTGTTCTTCTATTGCTGTTCTTTAACACTTTTTAATTTTTTTGGTAGTGGCACTTACTCTACATGGTATTTGTGGAATTCTCCCGTTACTATATTGTAAGTGTTTCAGGTTGGAACTGTATCCTGTTTGTGGTTTTATCCTCTGAAATATTCATTGTAGTTAATACTAAAAAAAATATTTCCCTAAGGAAACTAACAAATACTTTGTTTGAGGTTCACATCGCTTGTTGCTTTGTAGGAAGAATTTTAGATTTCCCTTCTCCTCCCTTGTCCCAGTACTCAACTTCTGCTCTGAAACTACTTATTCCCATCAACATTGAGGTTACTTTCCTCAAAGTTAAGAACGAATGTTTGGAGGGGCCTCTTCCCAAGATTTTTCCCTCGAAGCTCCTCAGCTGTAAATAGTCCATTGTTTTTATTGAATCCCAGGTAATTTTTAAGTGCTATTATTTTGCAGTCCTAAAACTTCTTCTGCTTCACATTTTTATTAATTTAAATTTTTTGAGCCTCTTTTCTATATAAGACATTATACATACTTTTCTGTATTATTCACTGCATTATATAGGAAGATCAGATATGATCCTAAATTTGAATCCAGTACAACAGTTTACTAGCTCTTTGATCCTAAAGAGACATTTTATTTTGTTTTGTTTGAAACCTGTAAAATGCCAGGCAACTATAAATAATAGGAAGATAAGAATGACATAAACAACCAAAGGGGAGGGATGCTTTAGGGTAATATAGGACCAGGAGAATTTAAAGGATGGAAAGATAACATTCAGCTAGGGAATCAGGAAACAGATTTTTACAAAGGTAGAATCAACATAGCAATGTGTTCATTTGGCTATATGACAGAACATGAGCTAAGAGCTGATGATGCAGAGATAAAGGGAATGGAGGCCTACCTTTGTCTGCTTGGATGTAAGGGACAGGGAGTGGGTGAAGTTAAAGATTACAAGTTTTAAGGCTGAGTGACTAGTAAGACAATGGTAAAATTTTTAAAAAGGACCATGTTGGGAGATGATGATTTATTAAATATTGGACATGTTGAGGATGCATTGGTCCCAGGACATATAGATGATATCAGCCAAGCATTTAAAAACATGGGCCTGAAGCTTATTCATGCATGGGTTTGAAAATAAAATAGAAATGATGGTGAAGGCTTGAAATTGGCAAGCTTGCCAAAAGAAAGAGAGGATAGAGAAAATAAGAGGACCAAGGAAGATTAAAATATCTTAAGGATGAAAGGAAGTAAGGGATCAGAGAGCTTAAAGAGTCAAACCATAGTTAGTGCAACCTGAGCACTAAGACCATTTCAAGGAAATTAATCATCAAAATCGCAGAGAAGTCACAGAAGATGAAGATTAGACAAGGCCATTGGATTTGTCAACTAAGCCATCATTAGTGACCTTTAAGGGAACAGATTCAGTGGATTCAGGGGAGTGAAAACCAGATCATGAGAGGCTAAGAAGTGTAGATGGTAAGAAAACAGGGACAGAATTTGAGACTACATTTTTAAAATACATGATTATAAAGGGAAAGAAAGAAAATAAGTACTATAAAAATGAATTTCTGTTAGAAATTTTTTGGTTAGGGGAGCCTGGGTGCCTCTGTCAATGAAGCGTGCAGCTCTTGATTTCAGCTCAGATGGTGATCTCAGAGTTGTGGGATCTATGTCTGGTTCTGTGCTCAGAACAGAGTCTGCTTGAGATTCTCTCTCCCTCCCTCTGCCCCTGCCCCCACTCACACACTCCCTCTCTATTTATTTATTTATGTATATATGTATGTATGTATGTATGTATTTAAAAGATTCTTTGGTTAAAATCCAAACAAATGAATATTTTGGAAAAAAAAATTTTTACACCTTTGTTTTATTCTGGAAGTGAGGGTTTTTGTTTTTTTTGTTTTTTTGTTTTTTTTTAAGATTTTATTTATTTATTTGACAGAGAGAGAGAGTGAGCATGCACAAGCAGGGAGGTTTTTTTAAATTCCTTTTTGTACAGATTATTAACCCTAATCACCATAAGTAAGAATAGGGTTGGGGTACAGTAACTTAATCAATTATAGGCAATAGGTTTATTTCCATAAACTGAAATTTCCATTAGCAATTCTTCTTGAACTTTTTTCTCAAGATAAACCTATGAGTCAAGTATTAGAGAGGATTACTTTAATATTTTCACTTACTTTGAGTGACTTTGGAGAGACCTTTACAGGGGGAAAGCCATAATTCATTTGAGCTCACTTGAAAATCTGATGGTCTTGACTTGAAGTTTTTCTTTAGACCAGAAGTGATAGCGAGGTTGATTCAAGTGATGTTTATAAAACGAAAAAAAAATCTAACAAGGGGAAGTCTAAAATTTTGCTTTTGGAAGCTTTTACAGCTTTTAAAGAGGCAAAGAACTCAGAATGTCTTCTTTAAATATTTCCCAGGTTTTTATTTAATTTCTCTGTGCCTTTGTTTACTAATCTGTAAAGTGAGAATAGTAATATTACTTACAGTGTTATTTTTGAGGGTTAACTGAGTAAAACTGAGTAAATCACAGAACAGTGCCTGACACTTAAAGTCTCAATAAATGTTATATTTCATTCTGATTTACAAATTAAATATTCTTAATCTCCTTTATTCTTCCTCCTAATCTTTCCCTCAAGGTTAAATGATAGTGAAATTGAACGACAGCATTTTAAGGACCAAGATATGTATTCTGATAAATCTGATAAAGAAAATGATCAAGAGCATGATGAGTCTGATAATGAGGTGATGGGGAAAAGTGAAGAAAGTGACACAGATACATCAGAAAGGCAAGATGACTCTTACATAGAACCTGAGCCCATTGAGCCTTTAAAGGAGACTACCTACACTGAACAGAGCCATGAAGAACTTGGAGAGGTAAAAGTCTAATATTCAGATATTCTGATTTTCTAATTCTTAGGAATTTCCAAGTGAAATTGAAGATATTTCTTTGACCTATTGCTTATTTTCCTGAAAGAGAATATTTGTATGATACCTATTTTATTTTTAAAGTCACATACATATGAAATGTATTAGAATTTATAAACAGTTAAATACGTATACTCACACGAGTACCAATACATTCTGTTAAAGTTTACATTTTCTTCAAGTTTGTTTTTGAAATAGGATAGTACTACTTGATGTCATTGCCAGGTACAATGTAAATTACAAGGATACATGAGCTTATAACTTTCTTGTTATTGCTAGTGCATAGAAATAAATATAGTATAAAATAATAGCATGTAATCGTTTTTGTAATGAATTCTTCGTATATATCCTTCACTTTGCAATTACTCTTTTTAACGTAAGTTTTATAGCTATAGACTTATTATCTTATGAGTTATTTCCACTCATATTAAGAATGCTTGAAATAGTTCTATGGCGTATTCGGATTTCAACATCAGCTGTCTTACCTACATACCTAATATGTCTGAAATAAATATGATATTTCAGCATTTTTTGTTAATTACTAAAGGCAGGTGAGGCTTCTCAAACTGAAACTGTGTCTGAAGAAAACAAAAGCCTTATCTGGACACTGCTGAAACAAGTCCGTCCTGGCATGGACCTGTCCCGGGTGGTTCTGCCTACATTTATTTTGGAACCTCGTTCTTTCCTGGATAAACTTTCAGATTACTACTATCATGCAGATTTCCTATCTGAGTAAGTAAATTCTCACTTTTTAAAATGAAAGACACTTTATAGTTTAAAAAGATTTTTCAGAAGTCTAAATACAGTGGTTAGGCCTTTCCAAAATCAGGCTCTAATGAGATATCACTCTTCACTCTCTTCACCATTTCTACAGTTGACCTAAATAAGAATTTTTAATACTTTAGTATAATGTTTCCATTTATGAACTTGAGTTGAGAGATCACAAGGTTGAGGAAGACAAGGAGTCTACCCCTAATGACAGCACTGCTTTCTCAGGCTCTTTGACCTGTTCACTGACCTAACATAGGGAGAGGTGGTTGGCATTTCTTGTGCACCACCGCCCTCCTCCCCCCGCCCCCGGTTCACTAAGCTCTTGTTCAGGTCCCATCTGGGGCTTATACTCTTGTTTATATGTATCCTCTCTGTATGCTTGTGAGGCACGTGCAGCTTACCACAGCCAGGCTAGTTGCTGGCTTATGATATAAATCCCCACTTCCATCTTTGCTTTTCTTCCTGCCAGCTGATCCTGGATATAATTCTGAGGAAGGCATGCATAAAGGAGGTGGAGGAGGAACTGCCCATCTCTTTCCCAGCAGTTTCTTGGAGAACCAGTAAAAGACAGCAACTTTATGCATACCTTTCCAAGCTTTGCTTTCTGCCCCCATTCCAGCTATTCGAGACACTGTTTTCTAAGATACTGAGTTCTGGTATTATGACCGGATTTTTAGATTCTGCATCTATATCTATATTCAGTTTAGTAATTACATTATTAGTCTATTAGTTGCTTACTGAACATTGCAAAAAAAATAAATAAGCTGAATCAAAAGATAATTGAGAAACTAGGATATTTTGGCAAAATAAGGCATACCCAAAGTGTTAATCTCCCTAAAATAAAAAGAGCTCTTAGAAATTTAATGAAATGATCAGCTACCTCATAGAAAAAGAAGTGGAAGAAATGACCAGGTGGTTCAAAAGTGAATAGAAACAGTCCTTAAACATGTAAATCTCACTAAAAATAAGAAAACTGCAGATTCAAATTATTAGCTATTATTTTTTATCCATCACAGTGACCAAAATCCCAAAGCTTTTATACCCCAATTCTGCTTTACATCTTATTATCGTTCTTTTATCTGTCTAGAAATTCATTTCTCTCAGAATATGAGGCAGGTTCCTGTGAATCTCACAGTAAGATCTTCTTGAGAGATGCCCATTTTCCCAAATTGTTCTGGCTACACATACTGTTGCCAAGGCTTTGTGGGGCAACAGGCACTTGTATGCTGCTGCCGCTGCATGATAAAAACTAGCACAGTGCTTTTGAAGGGAATCTGGCAATATTTACCAAAATTATAGATCCATTCAATCCCTTGATCCAGTAATCCTCCTTCTGGTAATAACTCCTACAAATATATCTCTGCATATTCAAAATGATATATATGCAAGATTGTTGTAGCACAGCTTGTAATAGTAAAAGATTAGATAACCCAGGTATTCAGCCGTAGTTGACTGGTGGTTAAATAATGTATGATACATTTACACATAGGAAGTCTATAACCTGATTTGGAGGGATCTTTAGGATTATGTATGTGTGGAAAAATCAAGGTCCAACTTTTCTTTGTGCATAAGTGTTCCGGCTGCATAATTTTATTTGTTTTTTTATACTTAAAGAAAACTATTTATCTAAAAAAAATTTTTAAAAATTGCCTATATGGAGAGATGGGACAATAGCAAGACATGTATACTTCTTCATATTGCTATGAGTTTTGAACCACGTATATGTAAAATATAAAATAAAATTGCATAGTAAGAGAATTTAAACCACGATAGGAGGAGTACAGTCAGACAGTTGTTACTCCTGATAAGGGCAAGTTTTTGACTCAGCACAGTTGTCAGTAAGCCTAAGCCCGGTCTCTTCCATTTCACACTTTTTCAGAAATCACTAGGGGTGCCTGGGTAGCTCAGTCAGTTAAGCGTCTGACAGGTCATGATGTCAGGGTTGTGAGATTGAGCCCCACAAGATGGAGCCCTGAGTCAGACTGGGCGTGGAGCCTGCTTAAGTTCTTTCTCTCCCTCTCGCACTCCCCACCCCCCACCCGGCATGCATCGTGCACTCTTTCTCTCTCTCAGAAAAAAGTCATGACACTGAACTTTCAGACATGCTTGAGGGAAATAATAAATAGTTAAAGAATAATTATTGTAATTATTGTTCATATATATATATGTTATGTACGTATGAAAACTCGATAGAATTCACTTCTGATGTACACGGTCAATGTTTTATAGTGTTTATAGCAACAGCAGAAAGCCAAGGGGGTTGCTGAGTCATGGCTTCTAAAAATTTCTTCTTTATTTATTTTATTTTATTTATTTGGGGGAGAGAGAGTGAGAGAGAGCACAAGCAGGGTGAGGGGCAGAGGGAGAAGCAGACTCCCTGCTAAGCAGGGAGCCCGATATGGGGCTCAATCCCAGAACTCCAGGACCATGACCTGAGCCAAAGGCAGACACCCAACCAGCTGAGCCACCCAGGCACCCCTATAATTTCTTCTTTAAAGTGAAAATTGTTCTTTGTTTATCTGCTACATTGATGGAATTTATTCACTGGAAAATCACTTGGTAGCACATAGGATTAAAGGCTAAGAATAGATTAAATCCTTTTTGATTGACTTAAATTATCTTAAAACTTCCATATTTGTGATTTGAAACTTCTGTATTTTGTACTAGGAACTAAAAAGCATACAATCCTGTTCTTAAGGGAGCATTTTTCATGGGAGAGGTTAATACCAGCCTGTCGTCCTCCCAGTTATTGTTGGAGGATGGCACTCACCAGTTATTGTTGATTTCCTCTAACATCAGCGACTGAGAATAGACTAAATCAGGTGGACACGATCTTTCTCTGATATAGGGAACTGAAGACCTCTATTGAAATTGTTAATGAGGCTGCTTGGCCCCATCATTGCAAATGCTAGGAATTATGCAATCTTTGAATCTCAAAATGTGGTGGGTTTTTTTTTTTTGGTTTTTTTTTTTTTCCGATCATAATTTCTTACAGAACTCCTAGCAATATCTAGGGCTCTAAGAACCCCACTTAAAAAACCTTGGTTTGGAGAATTTCCAAAAACTATTTGAGCAAAGACCTGGGCAGTATATCAAACAATAGGAAAAATGGGGAGAAAAGCAACCAGATTATGAAAAGTTATTCTTACAGATTGATTTACATGGTTGTTTTGCCATCTATTTTAAATATGACTTAGGTTTTCCAGTAATATCTCATACTCAGTTGTTTACTTGATAAATACAAGGGAGAATTTGTGATACATTTTGTGTTATAGGGCTGCTCTTGAAGAAAATCCTTATTTCCGTTTGAAGAAAGTAGTGAAATGGTATTTATCAGGATTCTATAAAAAGCCAAAGGTAATGTTTATATTTTACTTTCCTTGACCTTATCTGAGTTCTTTATTTTTTATGTTATCTTTAGTTTATTTATTGATAAGCATTACAGGACCTCTTTGAGTAAGCAGAATTGCAAATTACTTAATCATTTAGACCTATATTGTGCATTGAAGTGATTTCATTTTATTTCATGTCTCTACTGTGAAATTTTATAAGGATAGCTCCCAGATGACACAACTAAATCCATTTTGACTGGTTTAAACTATTTTGAGTCTTCCAGATTTGTATTTTGAAACTTGTATCTTTTTTTTACCAGGGACTGAAGAAACCTTACAATCCTATACTTGGTGAGACTTTCCGTTGTTTGTGGATTCATCCCAGAACAAACAGCAAAACTTTTTATATTGCTGAACAGGTATTAGAAGTGCATGTTACAGAAACAAAACTGGTTCGGAAGTTATTGGAATATTTTAATAAAAAATATTATCTCAGTAAATTCACTGTTGATTAACATTTCTTATTAGTGAATATTTGGTAAGCATTTAACCTTTTAGTACTGAATACTACTAAATATCATATTTATAAGTATTACTGTTTACAGTCATGGAATCCTGTGACCAAAAATAAATCTTTATTTTTCCTGTGTCTCCCCCCACACACACCACGGATTTTGTTTCCTTTATGACCAAAATTGTCCAGTGGTTTCTGAGTTCCTAAATCAGATTTACACCCACTCGTCTGCCATTCAAGGTCTTCCATATCTTTCTAAATAAATCTCAAATTAGATGCCTTTCTTAATCTTCTATAGTAATCAGACCTCTGCATTCATAATTAGGTAACCTGATATTGCACTTTTTTGCCTCATTATTTTATAGTTTAATTCTCCCATTCCAATATTTCTTCTCAGCTATTCTCCATCTAAACCATCCCTGACCTGCTCCCCTTTCATGATCAGGGTGACTCCAGTAAGCTGTTATTTTAACACACTGTTTAACTGTTTACAGGATATTTATTTCCTAATTGAATTGTCAGCTCCTTGAAGGAATTCCCTTCCTGTAAATTTCTCTTTCTGTTGTACACATAGTAGGCAGTCAAAAATATTTCTTAGTTTTAATCTTTCATTAATTTAGACTTATATGCATTTATATTCATGATTCTCAGTCTTTTCCCCTCATCCTTCTTTTCCCCCTGGTCCTGAGGAATATGACATTTTTTTTCTCAATTACAATGACGCATTACTATAATAATTCTCACCTAGAGTGTAAGAAGGATGAGGAGACTATGTGTCATTTGAAAAACCTTCCTCTTCCCTAGAGATTTTGATATACCTCTCAAGTGGAGATGACTTATCTGTATATTAATTTTTTAAAAAATTATTGATTATACCACCTTGCATTTTAGTTCACTATAATTCCTCAGTAAATTGAGAAGCTTGAGAAGGCTTTGATTTTAGCTTTGACTCATTTCAGACAACATAAGGTGTATCTATCTATCTATCTATATAGAAAGTGTTAGATTACTAAAGTAAAATATTTGTCAAAGCTTTTGTTTCCTATCGCCTATTTAGTAATCCATATGAAGAAGAGCCACTAATGTGTTAGTTATCCATTGCTATATAATAAGTGACTGCCAGAACTTAAAACAACAAACATTTATTAGCTCCTACAATGAAATTTAGGAATCTGAGAGCTGCTTAGCTGGATGGTTCTGGCTCAGGGTCTCTCATGAGAGTGCAGTTAAGATGTCAGCCAGCTTTGCAATCATCTGAACACTTACCTGGGCTAGAAGATTTCACTTCCAAGCTCATCACATGGCTTTTGACAAGAGCACTCAATTTCCTTCCACATGGGTTTCTCCATAGGGTTGTTCACAACATGGAATCTGGTTTCTCGGAGCTAATGATCTGAGAGAGAGAGAGAGACCAAAATGGATAGTGCATTATAACTTAATTTCAGAAGTGATATATGTCACTTTTACACAAAGTAACTTTGGTACAGTGTAAGAGGAGCCCACCTAATGGTGTGAATACCAGGAGGTGGTTTCCTTGGGAGATATCTTGGAGGCTAGTTACTATAATCACCAGTTTAATTTTACCACTTACCAAACATTGCCTCTTATTATTAGAGTATATTTTTAAGACTTGAAACTTTTGATAATAGCATAATAATATGCTTATGTTATTATAGTTTACATTTTTTTCTTGTGTTCAAAGGTGTCCCATCATCCACCAATATCTGCCTTTTATGTTAGTAACCGAAAGGATGGATTTTGCCTTAGTGGTAGTATCCTGGCTAAGTCCAAGTTCTATGGTGAGTTTCTCCTTGTCTCAGTCTGCATGCACCCTTTTCTGGAAGGTAGTATTTTCTGGTGAGCTTTCCTATAGACAATGTCTTGGGCTGTTTTCAGTAAGGAATTTATATGTCATTTTAAGTATCATCCTTAACTTGAATAATGGCCTCTCCTTATTGTGTTTCTCTTTGCCTGTTCATAAGTATGACTTGTAAATATGACCCATTTTCTTTTTTACATATGTGTAAATTCATGGCAAACACCATTTACCCAAAAGACAGAATGATTGACCACTGTAGCTAGCCATTTTAGCACATAATGTATTTCTTTTACCTTTAGTCCCGCTGAGCTTTTTTGTTCCATCTCATTATACCTGAGGGCTTGCTTGATCATTCTATTTGGTCTTTGAATAGAGAGAGAAAGAATCCAAGTGCAGTTAGAATCCTTGGTCCAGGGTCAATCAGCAATGATATATAATCTTGGGCCAATAACATACTAATAAAAACTTTTGTTAATACAAGAGAAAATAGAGAAATATGGTTATTGTAGGAAACCATAATCTGAAAACTATAATTCAAACAAACAAATGGCCAAAACTGTATACTAGTAGAAAGTATTTAACCTTAAATACTTTTGTTTTTTTAAATTAATTTTTAAATGGAGAAAAATCAATGAATTAAATGAAGAATTCTAAACCTGAGAGAAAAAAAAATTATGGTAAAATTAGAAAAATATGGCAACAGAAACCAAGGGTCTGGTTACTGATAGAATGGAGAACTGTAGATAAGTCTGTAACAGGGAAATCTAACAATAGTTTTTGGTAAAAGAATATGGTATATGCTTTTATTTTCTTCAAGGTGTCTTTTATTTCTTTTGATGTTTGTTTTGGGTTTTGGTTTTGGTTTTTTGCCTACTTTTATTTTGCTTATTTTAGAACATGATTGTTTTCTTCTGAAGGTTACATATATTTGTAACCTATATTTGTATTTGTACCTATATTGTAATATATATTTGTAACCTATATTTGTATCTGTACCTGTATTGTAACATACATTTGTAAGTTTACTTCCCATTCCTTCATGCCCCTCTGACTATAATGTAAACAGCTTTTATGAGTGTGTGTTATATGCTTGGAGAAATTTTTGAGTACCAAGTACATAGCTTACTTTCTGGGATTACTTCAGCAATTAGCCTTCTTTTTGCCATGTTATATTACAGTTTGTGTACATCAGAGCTATCTGTTTCTTTATATTTTGAAAAAATATACTAAATTCAGGCTTTGTAGGGAAACTTTTTTGATAACTTCTTCCTTTGGTTTATTGACTTGTTCATATAGAAATTGCTTAGGTGAGTTGATATTGGTGAGTTTATATTGGTCTAGGAATTAGTTCATTTTTTTAAGTCTAAATTAAGCTAAATTTAAAGACATCTGGACAGAATATATTTCTCTCAACAAGTAGTCTCTTTCTTGACATTTTGATGTGGTTAACAAAAAAGTTAAAAGGTAAATTATACATTAAGTACAATTGAGTGGCTATATGAATAAAATAAATTTTAAGACAAAGTGTTAACAGAGGTAAAGAGGAACATTTCATAATGATAAAAAGTTTAGTACATCAGCATAATCATAAATGTCTGTATGCCTAATCACAGAACTTCAAAATACATGAAGCAAAAATTGATTAAGGGGAGAAATAGGAATTCTAAAATCATAGTCATACACTAACCTTCTCTCCTCAGCAAATGATGAGACAACTAGATGAAATATAAGCAAAGACACATAAGACCTGAAGAACACTATCAACCACCTTACCCTAATTGATATTTCTAGAATATTACAACCAGTTACAGGATACACATTATTTTTAAGTACATTTATGGTGTTTTCAGTGATAATAACCATGATAATAACCAGTGATAATAACCAAAACTCTTCCTTCAAAAATATACTCTGGGGCACCTGGGTGGCTCAGTCATTTAAGCATCTGACTCTTGATTTCGCCTCAGGGCATGATCTCAGGGCCTTGAAAACTAGCCCCCTGAGATCCAGCCCTGTGTCAGGCTCCATGCTCAGCAGGGAATGTGCTTGAGATTCCCTCTCCCTCCTCCTCTCCCTCTGTCCCTCCACCCCACTCTCTCTTTCTCTCTCTCAAATAAATAAATCTTTAAAGAAACGTATATACCAATTTCATAATGTCTTGAGTTCTTCTAAATATTTAAAGAAGAAATAATACCAAAACAACAACGACAACAAAAACCACCAAACTAATTCTGTATAACATTTTACAGAAAAGAGAAGAGGAGGAAATATTTCTCAGCTCATTTTATGAGGCCTACAGTACCCTAATCCCAAGACCAGACAGTACAAGGAAAGTATAGATCCTTATCTCTCATGAATATACACGTAAAAATCCTTACCAAATTAGTAACAAATCAGTATATATAAAGGGTAATAGACACACACATAAAAGGATATATTAAAAGGGTATATATCATGATCAATTTATCAAGGGGAGTTTATCTTGGAGACATAAGGTTGGTATATCATTGAAAATCACTGTAGTTCATATTGAATGAGGGAAAACCATATCATTTTAATAAATGCAGAAAAAGCATTTGACAGATTTCAACACCCATTCATGATAAAAGCTCTTAACAAAGTAGGACTAGATTAAAGGTATCTGTGAAAAATACATAGCCAATTTCATACTCTTAAGGTGAAAATTAAATAATTTTTACTTAAGATCAGGAACAAGGCAAAAATGTTCATTCTCACTACTTCTGTACAAAATTGCATTAGAAGTCATAGCTAATGCAGCAGGCAAGTTAATGAAAAAGCATACAGATGAGAAAGGAGGAAGTTAAAAACCATATACATACCTGATCTATAGAGAAAATTCTCAAGAATATTCAAAAACTGCTAGAACTAATAAGTGAATTTAGTAAGGTTGCTGGATACAAGGTCAAAATACAAAAGCCAATTGTATTTCTATATACTAAAAATGAATACTTGCAGAATGAAATTTAAAAAACATCTCCAGGGGCGCCTGGGTGGCACAGCGGTTAAGCGTCTGCCTTTGGCTCAGGGCGTGATCCCGGCGTTACGAGATCGAGCCCCACGTCAGGCTCCTCCGCTATGAGCCTGCTTCTTCCTCTCCCACTCCCCCTGCTTGTGTTCCCTCTCTCACTGGCTGTCTCTATCTCTGTCGAATAAATAAAATCTTTAAAAAAAATAAAAATAAAAAAAAAATAAAAAATAAACATCTCCAATTATAATAGTATGTGAAAAATAAAATAGGTATAAAATAAAAATTGTGTAGCACTTGTACACTGAAAAACTACAAAGCATTGCTGAGGAAAATTAAACAAGATTTAAATAAATAGATATACTATCTTCATATATTAGATTTTTAAAAATTGTTACAATGGCATGAAGTGTTGATACAACAGCATGGGTGAACGTGAAAAACATTTGGGTAAGTAAAAGAAGTCAAACAATAAACTACATATTCTGTGATGCCATCTGTACAAATTCTAGAATAAGTAAAACTACAGTGACAAAAACCAAACCCATGGTTTCCTGAGGCTGGAGGAAAGGACTTACTGTCAAGAAACGAGGGGGAGCTTTTTGGGTTGATGCAAAGTTCTGTATCTTAATTGTGTGATGATGGTTACATGACTGTATACAGTTGTCAAGATTATCGAAATACACACTTAAAGTGGGTCACATGTTGAATGTAAATTATGCCTCAATAAAACTGGTGATGGGGGAAAGAAAAATACACATGGGAGAAAAACTAGAAGAAAATACCATGGAATTTTATCAATGATTGCATTTTGATGGGTTATGCTTATGTTTTCTTTTTTCAAATTATTTATAGTATTATATCAATTTTAAGTACTAAAAGCTTGGGACTTAACTGTGTAACTTATAAGAAATGTTTTTATTCAAACACAGATTTGTTATTAAGCCATACCATAAAACAGTGTTTTATTGAATGTTCTATGTGTTTAAGATTTTTAAGAACCCCATATAAAATAACAAGCACATAACTGTACCTTTTAAAAGTACTAATTTTGTAAAATTAGTAATATGTGTCACATATTCACATATGTTTTGTATATAAGATAACAAATATACATTTGGGCACATTGAGATTGAGACATTTTTAAGACATTCCACTGTAGATGTATGGTAGGTGTCCTGAGTATATTTTGTTTATTTTGAATTGGTTGCATTAGTTTTGTGAAATTTAATAAACGATATTTATTCTAGGAAACTCCTTATCTGCAATATTAGAAGGAGAAGCACGATTAACTTTCTTGAATAGAGGTGAAGATTATGTCATGACAATGCCATATGCTCATTGTAAAGGTAAAGTATTTTCCATACTTGAGTTAGATATTCCGTAAACCTTTTTAAGTAAATGTATATGGCTATAATTTGTTGTGTTTTGTGATTGATGTAGTCAGCCTTTTGTTTGAAAGTGTCCTTGGTTTACAAATATTTAAGATTATTGCTTCATCTACTGAATATTTCTGTGGTGAATTAATTCACCTACAACAGACTTTTATGACACATACATCAGTTGGAAAAGGCTGATTTATAATAATGGAATTTCATTTACCTAATGTACAGGTTTTAAAATTGATGAAATTGCCCATTATTTAAATCTTTTTAAGAATCATTTTCATTTTCTTGTACCTTCACCCCTTTTTAAAATGTTAATTTGCTGCTTTTCAGTATACTGAGTCCTTTAAAAAATTTTCTTATCCTCATTTGGCAATTTCTTAAAAACTAATGTATTATACTTTTCCCCCATTATTTAAGATACAGATAAAGATACTATCATTTACAGCAGACCGGGGACCTAACCGTTCTGTGCACCTTACATTTTTATAAACTCATTTAATCATTCCTACAGCACTGTAAAGTAGGTAATATTGTCTGTTTTATGGATGTGGAAAGTGAGGCACACAGAGGTTAATTTGCCTGAGATCACACAGCCAGGTCAAGATCTCTGTGTCGGCATCAGCTTCAACATTCAATATCTGTATTGATATTTCCAACCCATTTTTTTAAAATAACTTTTTTGGGTAATATCCTCTTTTAGAAACTGATTCATGAAAACATGGTAATTATTTAATGTGGCCTCATTTCACAGATGTAGAAACTGAGAGGGTTAAGAATCTTACCTAAAGGGGCGCCTGGGTTGTGCAGTCCTTAAGCGTCTGCCTTCAGGTCTCCCTTCAGCTCAGGGCGTGATCCCAGGGTCCTGGGATCGAGCCTCACATCAGGCTCCTCCGCTAGGGGCCCGCTTCTCCCTCTCCCACTCCCCCTGTTTGTGTTCCCTCTCTCACTGACTGTCTCTCTCTGTCAAATAAATAAATAAAATCTTAAAAAAAAAAAAAAAAAAAAAGAATCTTACCTAAGGCCAAACCAGTGAGAACTCTTGAGACTAAACTCTAGGCTTGTTGACTCCCATCCATTGTAACATGGACCTACCTTGTTTGAAGTATGAGAGTGGCCACCTTGTGGCCTCAGGCTTGATAATTCTTAGAGCTTCATGTGTGGTTCTTGAAATAGGCATGGAGTGAAATATCTGAAGTTATGAACTAAATTGATAAGAAATATATTTTAAAATCTTATATCATTTAGAATAAAGAATATTATTTTATGTAGATACCCAGTGCCAATGTTTTTTTTTTTTCTTGTGGCGTGGAAAAAACGAGATTATAATAACCCCTTGTGAATGAGCATAGGAAATAATGATTGTTTTCTACCTTTGTGTATTTTCTATGATGTGTTCCTCAAATCATTAATCTCACAAACTGTTTTACAAAGTGAGTTCCATAGCCAAGTAAGTATGAGACACATTGCATAGTCTGTTGAAATTAACATTGTGCATTTGCATTTTAAAAGCTCCCTTAACAATTTAGTCCAAGAACAGATTATGCACACACACACACACACACACACACACACACACACTTAACAAAGTCAAATGAATTCTCTCAACTTCTAGCCACAGAACCTATCTTGAGGGGTTTTTTTTTTACATGTTTGTCTTACTTACATAGTTGATTCTTGTGATTAGCAGTAGTTATGTTCCATAAAGTCACCACAAACACATTTTAATGAATACTAAGCCATTGCTCCTAGGGGAAACACAAGATTAGGTTCCTCACCTTTTCATCAACCAATCAATACATAACCTTGTTTCTATTTAAAGTCACCTTGTTTTATATTATTGATTCAATAACATTGAACTAGCAGCCAACAGCACTATAACTCATGCCTGAACCAAGCTTTAACAAACATTTTCTCCATAAGGTATATTATAGCCTTCTGTGCTTAGGAATGCTAGGTAGCACTTTAGCACTATATTTGGAGGTCATTTTAAACCATAAAATTACTAACAAAAATCACCAAACTGTGAAAAATGTGGCTCTTAAATATACTGCAAAAACAGCACTTGTTTACCAAAGGAGGGATGAAACCTTGTTCAGTCTCAGCTGGCAATTTGCACATGGGACAGCTCAAGTTTTTCACCACTTTCTGCATATCCATGAAGGATTACAAAAGTGCTGTGGGTATTTATTTTGGGATTGCTGAACATGTTTTAGTGAGAGTGTGAATTCGCAAATAATTGGATCTACAAATGGAATGGAATCTGCAAATAATCTTATCCTCTGTTATCTGTTTAAGTCCTACAGAAACAACTTCATGTGTATGTTACAGATTGTTGTTGGGTGGGACAGAATACCCTTGAATTATTGCTTTCTCCTAGAAGGAGAGTAGATTGTAAAGTTCTGCTTGTTATTATTAGCCAGTATCTCTCTTCAGCCTTTTGTCAAAATTGTTTTTTTTTTCCTTTAGGAATTCTTTATGGCACAATGACACTGGAGCTTGGTGGAATAGTCAATATTACGTGTCAGAAAACTGGATACAGTGCAATACTTGAATTCAAACTAAAGGTTAGTGCAGATAGAAGGTGTCACCTAATTAAAGAGGGTCTTACTATAAATATTGAACAAAGAGCACAGTTTAGTTCCTTATTAAAAAATAAATTTAAGAACACAGAATTCATCACAGGGCAGCCTTGGCAGATCCAAATCAACAGAAAGACTTCTTTTATTGATTTTAATTAATAAAACTATTGGTATTTTATGGGAGATGAGATACATGAAGTGAATGGATAGAAATTCCTCAGTAAATTAAAGCATTTCTTTACAAAAGACCACAAAGTATGTATCAGCTTGAGCTAACGTTGTGTACGGTAAGAGTTGTAATTGTTACTGTTTCTGCCTAACAGTATCCTCAACCTCACAGTCTTAAAAACAACCTTGCTCTGATATGTAGGGGTTCTATCAGTCGGGAACTTGGACAGAGCATAATGGGGATGGCTTACATCTGCCATGTAATGTTTGGGGCCTCAGGAAGACTTGCAGGTTGTGAGTGACTCAACATTTGGGGCCGGAATTATCTGAAGGCTCATCACTTATATGTCCAGTGCGTGAGCTGGGACAACCTAAAGACTAAAGCTAGGACTGCTGATCTGAGCATCTGTATGTTTGGCCCTTCCATGTGGTTTGGCTTCCTCACAGCACAGTGGCTTCAAGGTAGTCAGACTTCTTACTTGGCAGCTCACGATTCCAAGTGCAAGTGTTCTTGTGAGCAAGGGGGAAGCTGCATTGCCATCCATGACCTGGTTGCAGAAAAGTCAAATTATATCATTTCCACCATTTTCTGTTATTTGAAGAGTTACAAGCCCACCCAAACGCAAGGGGAAAGAATGCAGACCCCTCTTCTCAGGGGAAGATGGCTATCTTTGGAAAATTTTGCGTCTAAGTGAAAGGGAAATTTAAGACCTTTTTATTGTGGCAGTTATTGGTTTAGGACAATACATTATGTTCAGATGAGAATATTTCTATGAACTGTTTAATATTTGTTACTAGATTTCTCCGATGTTGATAATCCAACTGATCAGCAACTTTGTTCCGAGAAAAAGTATCACTTCAGTATTATTTGGTGCAGTGCCCCTCCCCCTTTTTTTAATCTTAGCAAATTTTTGCTTGTATGGTGATAATATCTGAAAATCTAAAGATGTCTTAAGTAATTTCTGACACCTTTAAGGGCTAAACTGGAACATCAAAATTTTGTCACTGACGAGAGACATCAGTAAGGCAATATAGTAACTCAAAGTATATTTCTTCTAATTTAATTTTTGGAGGATTTTTTTGGTTAAGTATTGTTTTACTGTTTTGTTTTGAAGGAAGGGCTGTTCTAATAGATGAATTAAGTCCCTCAAATCCCCTGAATTGTTATTGCTTTAAATAGACTACAACACTGATGGACCATAGTTGAGTCAGAAGAGAGCACAGGGTGCAACTCATCGTTTGTGATCTCAGTATGTTCACTCTCACTATTTTCTGCATTATAATAAGCAGAAAATGATGGGAAATGTGATGAGAAAATGAAACTGCATCTAGAGACTCACACACTCTGTTTGATTTTACCTATTTATTCCACAGCAACAAATCGCAGTTTCTTTTCATTGAACATTTCTGACTAAAATATCACCCTTTTTGCCTACAGTAGCACTGTAACTATACAGTTATGTCTTTCATTCCCTTTTGTCTACATTAAATGTAAATACTAGTAAAAAGCAAAATATTTCTGTAACATTTTCTCTTTTAAAAGCCATTTCTAGGTAGTAGTGACTGTGTTAATCAAATATCAGGGAAACTTAAATTGGGAAAAGAAGTCCTAGCTACTTTGGAAGGCCATTGGGTAAGTATTTTTGTATTTTAGCTTTGCGAAAAGAATTTTATTCTGTGAAAAAAATTAAAAATAACATTTTATAAGTTCACTTATTCAGTTGCTAAAAGCATCATCACTATTCAACATAAGCTTCAGCTTAACAAATATTTTGGCATTGAGCTATTATCAACAGTATTTAGTTTCATGCAATACTTTATCTTTCCAAAACTTTAATTCAATAAAAATAGCTAACATTTACCACCTATAATATTCTGCACTGTTTTAAAATGTTACTCATATTAACTCATTTAATACTTAGTAACTGTATGAGGTGGGTACTGTTAACTGTCTCTGTTTTACAGAGGAGGACACTGAGGTACAGAGTTTAATTGCTCAAAGTGATGGAGCAATATTCCAGCCTATGCTCTCTGGCTCCAGGGCTATGCTTCTACTCAGAGCAGTATACTGCCTCTCACCTCGAAGAAAGAGGCTTTTCCAGTTAGACTTACATTTCCTTTTGAGTACCATGGAAAGGATACAGTGGTATTTGAGAGCAATGGCTTTTATTTATTTCTCTACTGATGTAAATTCACATATATGTAATTTTGTTCAGAAGAGCTTAAATGAATAAGAAGGATATATCGTGGTACTGCCTAGATGCACTCGCACTGTCACACAGAATATATGCTATTTTCTGCATTATAATAAGCAGAAAATGATGAGAAATGTGATGAGAAAATGAAACTGTATCTAGAGACTCAACCAAGAGACCACATATGCTTTGTAATTTTAAAAATGTACTTTTCCAAAAATCATTTGGAAAAAAGATAAAACTATATTTAAAAAATGAAATTTCTGAGATTGTGCTCAAATTTTTAATGCTAAGAACAGCTCGTTGAGGTTTTTGTATATATATATATATTGAGTACGTAGATAGTCAACAGCATCTCACTATAGTTCTAGCAAATACTGTGCTCTACTTTGACAATTCAGAAATGGTTGTTGAGGTTTTTGCAAGTAATTATTGAAATTTGTTTATTAAATAAAACCTGTGAAATCTCATAAACTTTTTGTGTGTTCAAAGTTTTTAAATGACTAGTATTACATATTTAATCTAATGGTTTTATAAAATTGCAAGATATTTGGGACTTTTAGAAAAGTGCTAGTTGTATTTGTTTTCAAAATATGTTTAACTGTGGGATTAAGTATCAGGAAGAAAGTATTGTTACATTAAATAATCCTCTTTTAAATGACAATTCTCTGTATTAATGTTTAACTTCTTTAAATATAGGATAGTGAAGTTTTTATTAATGACAAAAAGACTGATAATTCAGAGGTTTTCTGGAATCCAACACCAGACATTAAGCAGTGGAGATTAATAAGGCACACTGTAAAATTTGAAGAGCAGGGAGATTTTGAATCAGAGAAGTAAGTACACGATTTTTCAGCCAACTTCATAAATATTGAAGAGTGTTTTTTAATCCTTCAGTAGTGTGGATACTTTCCTCTGTCACTTTTCAGTCATATTTTAATTCAGCAAAATAACATTTGTGGGATGTGACAGGACTTTTTTTTTTTTTTTTTTTTGGTATATGTGAATGTCAAATAAATATACAAATCATACTGGTTAAAAAATCATACTGGTTTTCCGCAGTTCTAAACTAAAGCTTCCCATTTTTTCCTTTCTCTTCTTATTTGCTCCAAGGCCTATTAAAAACAAAACCAAAACCTTCTGTTTTGTTTGTATAAAATCATGGGACTGATTACTCTTGGTTTTCAAATTACAAGAATTATGCCACAGGATATGCAGGCTTCTAGAGGACTTAACATTAGTTGGGTAATAATTACGACCATAGTTTCTGCTCTTAAGTCATGGAATTCTTGCTGGATGTCTTACACTTTTGAACCAAAAATATTGTTTAAGTATTGCCCAGTTCTATTCTTATTATATTTCTTTGTGTTAGAAGGTTTCTATGTAAAAGACACTCTACCAGGTACTTTATATACATTATACAGTTTAGTTCTCACGACATGTTCTCATATGCATATCATTCTCATGTCTCATTGTCATGAGGATTCATGTCTGTGTACTTTCCTTCTACATTCAAAATTGAGATTGTCAAAAATGGAAGAATGTGTATGCACCAGTTCTAAAAATTGTTTCAGCTATAACCACATGATGCTCTCTATCAAGAATGAAGCTTTGCCAAGGTATAAACAATTCTTGAGGTGTGAATATAATTTAACATATTTTAAAGATGAGGAAACGAGTCTTGGGATACGTAACTTTTAGTTCACCAGCCAAGAATTCATCCCAACTCTGATTCCAAAGCTTGTGTTCTTTCAGTCACAACATGCTGTCTTCCTAGGTAGCTGGGATATAGATAGTATATTTTTATTTGTCTGATAAAAAACTAAACTTTAGTAGGGGAAAAGATTTTACCTCAGTCTTTTCTGTTATATCATTGGTTCTCAACACTGGCTATGATTTAAAATCACCTGGAAAACATCTAAAAAACCAATACATGGGCCTATCCCCAAGATTTTATTTTAAAAGTTGCTGATGATTCCTGCCTCCAAGGTTGAGAAGCACGGCATTACAGTATTGGATCTTTGAGGCCTGTGAATCTTAAACAGTGATAAGAATCATCCAGGGAGCTTAAAATATAGATTCTTGAGCCTTCCATCATCTTGGGTCAGCACCATTCATTGCCATGTGTTTAAGAATCCAGGTAATATCTCTGTCCTGACAAGAAAAAAAATTAGTCTCCACTGTGATCTCTCTACTCAGGCACCGCTTTTTGTATCTTGACACATTCCGAAGCCTGTGAGCATAAGCTTTGTCAAAGCCAAAAACCCACATGGGCACCATTTTCTTTCAAGGGGATTCAAGTCTATTCTATGTAGATTTGATTTTCTCTTTTTAATGCTGTTTTTACACATGTATTAGACTCTGGCAGCGGGTAACTCGAGCCATAAATGCCAAAGACCAAACAGAAGCTACTCAAGAGAAGTATGTTTTAGAAGAAGCTCAAAGACAAGCTGCCAGAGATCGGAAAACAAAAAGTGAAGAGTGGACATGCAAGTTATTTGAGCTTGATCCACTCACAGGGGAATGGCATTACAAGTTTGCAGAGTAAGTAATTAAAAAGAGTATATTACAAACAATACACCAACATAGTTTTTTGCCTTTATTTCTGTAACTTTTACTGTTAGTTGGAGTAGTATTTCATTAAGCCATATATATAATTTAGTGTGAGATTTTAAACTTGATGTTCCATTCATTATAAATTTGACAAAAGAAGCTGAGGATCAGAAGAAATTAGATATGACAAATCTTAATCTTAGAGCTAGGTTCATAATTGCTAATATAAATCTATAGAATACATTTTTGGAAAAGTATTTGAGTGTTTTGTTCAGTTATTAAACAAATGGGGTTTGTTTGTTTTTTTTTCATTTATGCAGTACTAGACCATGGGACCCCCTTAATGATATGATACAGTTCGAAAAAGATGGTGTTATCCAGACCAAAGTGAAACATCGCACTCCAATGGTATGTAATAAAAAAGTAACAAGATCTGCTAAGCATACAAATTTTTCTTTTAAGGGTTTATTTATTTTTTAGAAAGAGCGAGCAGGGGGAGGGGCAGAGGGAGAGGGAGAGAGAATTTCAAGCAGACTCCGCCCTGAGCATGGTACCTGACTCAGGGCCCGATCCCACAACCCATGAGTTCATGACCTGAGCCAAAACCAAGAGTTGGACACTTAACCGTATGTGCCACCCAGGTACCCCTAGACCTACAAATTTTTTAAGCCCTTAGTATCTTTGGCCACCAAAGTTTAAAATTTGGCTTCAAAATTTAAAATTTGAGGTCAGCAAAATGGCAGAGTAGTCAGCTCCAAGCCCTTGTCCCTTCAAAGAAACAAAAATAGCAAGCAAAAATGGTCAGAAGTAAATTTGCCAGAACTATGGAAAATAGTCAGAGGTTTGCAGCAACAAAGTGAATGCTAAATCAAGACAGAGGTGACTTCAGAGCCATAGGAAAGCTTTATGGCATTTTTACTTGCCCTTACCCCAACTCCTCACAGGTGCACAGGTAGTCTTGAAGGGTCCACACATTCCCAGTGCAAGTCCTGGTCCCAGAGGGAGCAGAGCAGACCTTATTCACAAATTGTGTCTGTCTATTCTAATCTTTCTGGGGGCTACCTGAAGGATGCCTGTTTTCACTAACTCAGAGCTCACCCAGAAAGGCTGCAGGCATTGCTTGGAAGTACTGTGAGCCATACTGACAACCGGCACAATCCTGGGGCAAAAGATTCCCACTGAAACAAAACGATAGACTGTAGAAGGTGAGAAACAAAAGCTGGGGAGAAAATCTTTGGGAAACTAGGGAATCAGGAATTTTAGAAAACCTTGGAAAGGTCCAAGGCAAAATGCTTATGCTCAGAAAAGACCTGTGCAAGCCTGGCGTAGAGCTGAAAGAGGGCCGCTACACAGAGCCAGTCTGCTAATGCTGGAGAGTATTTTTTTTGTTTTTGTCTTTTGTTTTTATTTGTTTAGCTACTGGTGTTCAAGGAAGCTTCTGTCAAAGTGCTAGCTGAACACAAGCTAAGGAACAGAGATTTCAGTAACCATGAACAAGGAATACAGTCTTTGCAAAAACAATTTAGGGACTTTACTGAACAAATGCAGTACTATAGCTTTCATCAGTCCAGAAGACAGCAAGCCCTGGGGAAGGTGGAGAATCTGATTTCCTGAATTACCACATTATAACAATCAGATGTCCAGTTTTCTTTAAAGAATAACCAGGCATAGAAAGAAGCATGAAAGGATGACCCATTAAAAGGAACAAAATAAATTGACAGAAACCATCCCTGATGAAATCCAGACACCAGACTCAACAGACAGAGTTGTTAGAACAGTTGTCTCAAATGTGCCCACAGAGTTAAACAGGAACAGGAACAAAGAACTAAAGAAAACCAAGAAAAAGATACATAAATAAAATTAGAATATCAATAAAGAGAAATTATACAAAGGAACCAAACAAATTCTGGAGCTCAAAAATAGAATAACTAAAGTGAAAAAGAAGCTATAGGGACTGAGGGGAAGAGAGAATGAGAAGTCGTTGCTTAATTATTACAGTCTCTCTCTGGTACGATGAAAATGTTTTAGAAGTAGCTATTTGCACAACATTTGCACAGTATTGTGAATCTACTTAATACTACTGAATTGTACACTTAAAAATGGCTGAGGTGGCAAAATTTATTATATATATATGTGTATCTGTACATACACATGGTATCACTATTTAGAAACTGTAAAACATTTTAGAGGCGCCTGGGTGGCTCAGTCATTTAAGCATTTGACTCGATTTCAGCTCAGGTCATAATCTCAGGGTTGTGAAATTGATCCCTGCATTGGGCTCCGTGCTGGGCGTGGAGCCTGCCTAAGATTTCTCTCTCTTTCCCCTCCCTCTCTCTCTCCCCCTCTGCCCCCCCTTCTCAAAAAAAAAATTTTTTTTAAACATTGTTTCTGCCTTTAACAATAAAAACATGATAGAGACAGGGCATCTGTATTTCCTCCTAAAGGTAGAGTTTACTGAGAGATAGATTGGTGACTCCCTTTGTCATTTTAAATACTTCTCACCAGTCTTCATCAATCTCCAATTTGAACCTACTCTAAGAATGTGGATTTAGATTCTAATGCTATAATGTTCAGTCTCTGTGACTTGAAGTAGGAGGGCATAGTGTAAGCTGAATCTAGAACCTACCTGCTCATTGCTTATTTTCTATAACAAAATTGCAGAAATTTTATTTTAATTTGTCTTTCGAATAAGATTTTGCAAAAGAATGGGTAATTGTAGATAATTCCTATTTAGAATGGTATGAATAGAATCCAGGAGTTATGATGACTGGTTCCCTGTTTTTATAAGCATGTAAATTATCTTACCCTTTTGATTCTAGTTTCTTCTCTTGAATTTGAGTTTTTAACCTTAGGATTGACCTCCAAAATTGCAAGCCTATTTGTTAATAGAGTAGAGTCTGAAGTACATTATTCTAAGAAAAAATTTAGTCTTAGTTGATCATCTGATATACTTCTGAATCTTGTGCATGCATTCAAATACTTTATATAAGTTTAAATCATGCTCTGCAACGGGGCGGGCACCTGGGTGGCTCAGTCGGTTAAGCATCTGTCTTCAGCTCAGGTCATGATCTCAGGGTCCTAGGATTGAGCCCCATGTCACGCTCCCTGCTCATCAGGGAGTCTTCTCTCCCTTTGCCATTCCCCCTTCCCACCTCCCTACTGCTTGTGCTCTCTGTCTCTCAAATAAATAAATAAAAGCATGTTTTAAAAAATCACGCTCTGCAGAATAATACTTCCATTTATTATAAGATACTGTCTAGGGGCGCCTGGGTGGCTCATTCGGTTGAGTGTCTGCCTTCACCTCAAGTCCTGATCCCAGGGTCCTAGGATTGAGTTCTGTGTCAGGCTCCCTGCTCACTGGGGAGTCTGCTTCTCCCTCTCCCTCTGCCCCTCCCCCTGCTATGCTTGCTCACTCTCTGTCTCTCTCTCTCTCAAATAAATAAAATCTTAAAAAAAGAAGATGCTCTCTACAGTATCCAGATATTATTAAAAGTAAGTTAATAATTTTATGGGAAACCCAATATCATTCAATGGGAATATTTCTAGTGTTGAGAACAAGATAAATATGATTGAAAAAGAACACTAATATTTGACATTGAACTAGAGATACTGACTGGTGCAATTAGAAGTTTGGGGGGTCTATATTCATATTTGTGTGTGACATAAAAATGTCCCTTGAAGGATATACAAAGTAATAGTATTTAGAGAAAATGGGTTGATAGAGCTCAGCAGTGAAGAGAAACTCTTCATTGCATATTTTTAAAATATTTTTGTTATTTGTGCCAAATTAATGTTTCCTATTACAATTTAATCATTTGATTGTATAAGTGTATCACATGTTGTTAAGTTTTAATTAGACTATTTCATCTTTATTTTTATTTCAGTGTACTGTACCCATGAACAGATAGCTTTGACAGTTATACAACATTGGTCTTTAATTTAAAAATTCACTGCAAATTCACATAGCATGGCTTTTTTTTTCAGGTTAGTGTCCCAAAAATGAAACATAAGCCAACCAGGCAACAGAAGAAAGTGGCAAAAGGCTATTCTTCCCCAGAACCTGATATCCAGGACTCATCTGGAAGTGAAGGTAAAAATATTTACTGCAGACTCTTCACTACAAGCACCTAAACTTTTAAAAGGATTTACAGTATTATGTTTAATATATGAAAAGTGTTTTTCATATTAACTCAGGAAGATAATGTAGGAGTTTGGGTGGAGACAGAGATGGCATGCAAAAAAAAAGCTATTTTAGATTATAGATAAGTTTCAAGACCAGGCCACAAGGGAAAGGCAAGCGGAGAACATGCAAATCAAGAATCACACTGTAGGGGCGCCTGGGTAGCGCAGTCGTTAAAGCGTCTGCCTTCGACTCAGGGCGTGATCCCGGCGTTCCGGGATCGAGTCCCACATCAGGCTCCTCCGCTGGGAGCCTGCTTCTTCCTCTCCCACTCCCCTGCTGTGTTCCCTCTCTCGCTGGCTGTCTCTCTGTCACATAAATAAATAAAATCTTAAAAAAAAAAAAAAAAAGAACCACACTGTAGTACTAGTTCTTGTTAGCTTCTGAAAAATTGTTGATGGTTTCCTAGATTCAATGCAGGAAGCATTTTTTGAGCTTTGAGCTCATTTCCATGCTTTAAAGAAAGTTTTCCATTTTTAGAATAAATTCTTGCAGTGTTTAGAAGTCACAGAGAAGTAAAAATATATCAGAATTATGGACTAAATTAACTAGTATGCCATTCTTGTTCAAGTCAGATAATGTGTAAAATGTCTTGAATTACATTGAGATATAATCAAGAAAGGATTAAGGTAATGTCTGAGAAAATAAAGGTTTTTTTTTAAAGCCATAGTTCTCTACTAAGCTAGGGAGCTTATTTTTATAGCAATAACACTAGAGGTGAATAAATGATAAATGCCAGGAAATTAGTAGACAACAAATAACAATTTAAAGGAAAGGGAGCTGAATTCAGTTTGAGGTAGGTTCTTAGAGATGAACCCTGATGAATTAAGATTTCTAATGGATTACAGCAATCTAGGCTTGAGGGATGTTGGTGGGGGGGCAAGATGACCAGTGTAAAAGAGGAATAAAATCAATAAACGTTTAAAAGTATGAGTCACAGGGTACCGGTGTGCTAGAGGGGGTTATTAGTTATACTGTTTTGTTCCCATTTTACAGAAAAGGAAATTGAGACACAGGTTTGCTCAAGGTCACGTATCCCATAAGGCAGTATGTATATGTAATATATGCAGATATTTTGGTTCCTTAATTCACTCTCTTATCCACTCCACTATTTACCTGTAATTTATCAGTTGACATTCACTGAGTACATAATGTGTGCCAAGCTAGATGTTTAATACACTGTACTACCACCATGTGAAGTTTGAATGGTGGTATTGTTATTCCTCTTTTACAAATAAGAAAGCTGAGACCTGGAGAAAGGTTAAGATCTGAACAAAAACAGGATATGAGAGGAATGGATATGAGAGGTTTGAAGGGGAAAAAAATACAGTGTACTGGTTGACAGTAAAAATTTATAGAAAAGGTAGCAAAACCAACTGAAAAGATATAAAATTTAGGTGACTATAACATCAACAATAAAACACTGAAAAGGGGGCTCAAAAAACTGACTTCTTCAGATGTAGGCAAATAGACAAGAGATAAAAGAGAGTAATACCTTCCCCCAAATTAATATATGTATTTTTAATGGATTATTTTTGTCTATTTTAATGAGTATTAAAAAACTGATGTAGGGGCGCCTGGGTAGCGCAGTCGTTAAAGCGTCTGCCTTCGGCTCAGGGCGTGATCCCAGCGTACCGAGATCGAGTCCCACATCAGGCTCCTCTGCTATGAGCCTGCTTCTTCCTCTCCCACTCCCCCTGCTGTGTTCCCTCTCTCGCTGGCTGTCTCTATCTCTGTCAAATAAATAAATAAAATCTTTAAAAAAAAAAAAAACTGATGCCATCCAAAATATAACTAATTTGTAGTTACTTTAAATATATTTGTAGTATTCTAGTTTTGAAATGATATGATTAAAACTTAAAAAAATGCAGAATACTAGTATTGTTACATTACTCTCTAAGCCATAAAAGTAATGCTTAGGAAAATTTTTATTACACGAGAATCGTTATGTTGAAATGTAAATTGTTTATAATTGTATGTATTCGGTATTTTCACCAACTTCATTCCAAATGTCTTTTCAGCTCAGTCAGTAAAACCAAATACAAGAAGAAAGAAAGGGATAGAACTGGGAGACATTCAAAATTCCATCGAATCTATAAAACAAACACAGGAAGAAATTAAAAGGTAATATATATGGACAGTGGCTGTTCATTTAAGTCTAGAGGGATAGTTAAGAATCCTGTTATGTAGGAAATTATATGCAAACTTTACAGTTTTAAAACATTGTTGG